>NC_057366.1:2480938-3721407 GCF_016861735.1 Aspergillus chevalieri | reverse complement strand
CCCTAACCCTAACCCTAACCCTAACCTAACCTAACCCTAACCCTAACCCTAACCCTAACCCTAAACCCTAACCCTGACCCTAACACCCGAATCACCCATCCCCAATCAATCACCATTCACCCCCTAACCCCTCCGGGGTCCATCCACTGCCCCTAACCCCTCATCCTTCATTCCCTCCTAAATCGAACACATACCACTTCACATACCACTTCCCACTGCCACCGCCACCGCCACACCCACCGCCACCCGTACCCTCCATCATCCATCCCCCTCGCCTGCTTCCCTGCTTCCCCTCCCAATCCATACTCACACTCCCAATCAACCCCCGCCCATCCACTTCGCCCCAATCCATTCACACTGCCCATCACTGCCTCCATCCCTCCATCCCTCCATCCCTCCATCCCTCCATGCCCCACCACTGCCGCTGTTGCCTCCTGCAAATCACTCCCCGCTCATCCCCATTCATTCCCATCCACAATCTCCCTAATAACCTCCTTCCACTCTATCCCTAATAACATCACATCGCTATCCATCCCTACTCATCCCAATCTCATCCTTCCACTCTAACCCTACTAACATAACATCATAACATCATATCCATCTCCTGCATAACCTCACATCATATCCATCTCCTGCATAACCTCACATCATATCCATCTCCCGAATAACAACTATCATCATCACTCTACCCTGCATAACCCCGCATAACCCCCGTATAACCCCCGCATAACACTTCTATCCCTATCCTGAATAACATCATCCCCTATCCCCAATACCATTCCCAATCCCAATCTCATCCACCCACCCATCCCTGATAACCTCCTTCCACTGTCTCCCTAATAACATATCATCATATCCATCTCCCAAATAACAATCATAACTGTCTCCCCAATAACATAACATAACATCAATATCCTGAATAATGACTATTATCATCCCTCTATCCTGCATAACCCCCGAATAACATCATCTCCCTATCCCGTATAACCTCATCATCTCCCTAATAACATAACACCGTCATCTCCCTATCCCTAATAACATCATCATCTCCCTATCCCTAATAACATCATCATCTCCCTATCCCGTATAACCTCATCATCTCCCTATCCCTAATAACCTCATCATCTCCCTAATAACATAACACCATCATCTCCCTATCCCTAATAACCTCATCATCTCCCTAATAACATAACACCATCATCTCCCCAATAATCTTTCAATCCATCCACCCATCTCACCCCCAACCACCTCCGCCTCCGCCTCCGCCTCCGCCTCCATCCACTCCCCATCATCTTTCATTCCCTCCAATCAATCCACATCCACTGCATATCATCAATACCAAATACCACCCTTCTCCCTCCCCCAACCGCTTTCCACCATCAAAATCCTCCTCGCTCCACCTCGCCCCCATTCACCCATCGCCTCCCACACACCGCCCGCCACCACTCCCCATACACCCATTGCCCACCGCTTGCCCACCGCTTTGTTCACGGCTTGCCCACCCCTTCATTCATCCATTGGTTCACTGCTGCCTCACCCGTCGCCTCATCCATCACCCCCGCCCCAATATATATCATCATCCCATTCCCACCCATCGCTATCTTGTATGATATATATCTCTATCCAACCACTCTTGCATCCCAATTCTCTCCCTCAACCAACCCCGTCAATATATATCCCTGTCAACATCCATATCAATCTATATATCCATATCAAAATCTTAATCCTAACCTCCGTACACTGCTTCGGTAACCATCCGAATTCTCCTACCAATTCATTAACCACCTCCAACCCATGCTGCTGCCCCATGCTCTTCGCCCACAAATCCCACCACTCCACTATCGTCCTCGACATCCACCCCAAATCCATCCAATCCCTGCCGCCACACTTGCCCAACTGCTTCACTTCCATCCCCATCCACCATCCCCATCCACCATCCACCCATTGTGGCAATCGTCCAAATCATCCTCCTATGCTATGCACATCCACCTGCATCGCACCACCACACCATCACCACCACCTCCTCCTCCGCCAAATCACTCCCCTGTCATGCCCATTCCCGCCTGCGCCAAATCCATCCTTCAACCGCTGGTCAAATGGCGGTTTGAATGGGCTCTCAAATGGTCTCTCAAATGGTCTCTCAAATGGATCTCAAACGGCCAGTCAAACGGGCTCTCAAATGGGTGGTCAAATGGCTGATGAAAATGTGTGCTTGAATACATGGTCAAATGGGTGATTGAACAGTTGGTCGAATGCATGATCAAATGCATGATCAAATGCATCGTTGAATGGGTCAAATCGCTGATCAAATGGGTGACCAAATGCATGATGAAATGTCTGGTCGAATGTCTGGTCAAATGTCTGGTTGAATGCATGGCCAAACATGTGGTTTGAACCGGTCAAATGGGTGATTGAATGGCTGATCGAAATGGCTGATTGAAATGGCTGATTGAAATGGCTGATTGAAATGGCTGATTGAAATGGCTGATTGAAATGGCTGATTGAAATGGCTGATTGAAATGGCTGATTGAAATGGCTGATTGAAATGGCTGATTGAAATGGCTGATTGAAATGGCTGATTGAAATGGCTGATCGAATACATGGTGAAATGGGTAATCAAACGGGCTCTCAAATCGGTGGTCGAACCGTTCGTCAAATGCATGCATTGTTGAATGCATTGTTGAATGGGTAATCGAACCGGTGGTTGAATGGATGATTGAATGTATGGCTGAACGCATGGTTGAATGCGTCAAATCACTGATTGAACGCGCTCTCAAACGGGTGGTCGAACGGGGCTTTGAAACGGGTCATTGAATCGGCCACACGGCTGATCAAATGCATGCTTGAATGCATGCTTGAACCGGTCAAATGCCGGATCAAATACACGGTCGAATGGGTGATTGAACCGGTCAAATGGGTGATTGAACGGGTGGTTGAACGGGTAATTGAATGCATGCTTGAATGGCTGATCCAATGGGTGGTTCAACGGGTTGTCAAATGGCCGATGAAATGGGTGATTGAATGCATGGTCAAAACAACTGATCAAAATGGATGATTGAATACATGGTTGAACTGGTGATCGAACTGGTGATCGAACTGGTGATCGAACTGGTGATTGAATGGTTGGTTGAACGGGCTGTCAAATCGGTGGTCGAATGGGTGTATTAAAACAGCTGATTGAAACGGCTGATTGAATACATGGTGAAACAGGTGATCGAACGGGCTCTCCAATGGGTGGTCGAACGGGTTTGTCAAATCGCTGATGAAAATGTGCAGTTGAATACATGGTCAAATGGGTGATTATCGTTGGTTGAATGCATGGTTGAATGGGTCATTGAAATGGGTCATTGAACGGGCCAAACGGCTGATCAAATACATGGTTGAATGCATGGTTGAATGGCTGATTGAATGTATGGCTAAATGCATGGTTGAACGGGTCAAATCACTGATTGAATGGCTGATCAAATGGCTGATCAAATGGCTGATCAAATGGCTGATCAAATGGCTGATCAAATGGCTGATCAAATGGCTGATCAAATGGCTGATCAAATGGCTGATCAAATGGCTGATCAAATGGCTGATCAAATGGCTGATCAAATGGCTGATCAAATGGCTGATCAAATGGCTGATTGAATACATGGTTGAAACCAGTGATCAAATACATGGTTGAACGGGTGGTCGAACGGGTGTATCGAAATGGCTGATTGAAATGGCCGATCGAAATGGCTGATCGAAATGGCTGATCGAAATGGGTCATTGAATACATGGTCAAATGGGTAATCGAACGGGGTAATCGAACCGGTGGTCGAATGGGTAATCGAATGCATGCTTGAATGGCTGATTGAATGTATGGCTGAATGCATGGTTGAACGGGTCAAATCACTGATTGAATGGCTGATCAAACGGGTGGTCCAACAGGTGGTCCAACGGCTTGTCAAATCGCTGATGAAATGGGTGACCAAATGCGTGATTGAATGGGTGGTCGAACTGGTAATTGAATGCATGCTTGAATGGGTGGTTCAACGGGTGTTTCAACGCGTTGTCAAATGGCCAATGAAATGGGTCATTGAATGCATGGTCAAAACGGCTGATTGAATACATGGTTGAATACATGGTTGAATGGGTGGTCGAATGCATGGTCGAATGGGTGATCAAACGGGTGATTGAACAGTTGGTTGAACGGGCTGTCAAATGGGTGGTTGAATGCGTGTATTGAAACAGCTGATTGAAATGGCTGATCAAAACTGGTAATCGAAACTGGTAATCGAATACATGGTTAAATGGGTAATCGAACACGTTAAATGGCTGATTGAATGCATTGTCAAATGGGTGATTGAACCAGTCGAATGGGTGATCAAACGGGTGGTTGAATGGGTGTATCGAAACGCCTGATATTGAATGGCTGATTGAATGGCTGATTGAATGGCTGATTGAATGGCTGATTGAATGGCTGATTGAATGGCTGATTGAATACATGGTCGAAACCGGTGATCGAATACATGGTTAAATGGGTAATTGAATGCATGGTTGAATGGGTGATCGAATGCATGGTTGAATGGGTGATCAAACTGGTGATCAAACGGGTGATTGAACAGTTGGTTGAACGGGCTGTCAAATGGGTGGTTGAATGGCTGATCAAATGGCTGATCAAATGGCTGATCAAATGGCTGATCAAATGGCTGATCAAATGGCTGATCAAATGGCTGATCAAATGGCTGATCAAATGGCTGATCGAAATGGGTAATTGAATACATGGTTGAAACCAATGATCGAATACATGGTTCAATGGGTAATTGAACGGGTCGTCCAACCGGTGGTCCAACCGGTCCATGTCATGCTGCCATGTCCACTGCCTGCCCACACTGCATACCTTGCTGCACTCACACCCACTGCCACCCAATGCCATGCTCCCATACACCACCTGTCATACACATCATTCACCACCCTGGCCCATTCACAATCACACATCATCCATCATCATCCATCATCATCCATCATCATCCATCATTCATAATTGTCACGGCGCTCTACTAGGATGATGGAACGTCCAACTCATGGGTTCTACCTAGGTAGCTATCGACGAGAATAATCAACATGAGGAAGGAAGAAAGGAGGTAACGCCATATTTATCAACAAAGCAATAAAGCAAACAACCACACCTCACGTGATAATCAACCAACGTGACCAGGCCGTCACAATAATCTTCATCATTCACTACCACCAGTCTGCCTGTGTGCTCAACGGCCAATGCGCTTGTCCATGTCCATCCCATGTCCATGAAACCCTCGGCCTTCATCCACTGCCGTACTCAAATATCTACCCTCAACGCCTTCCCATCCATGCTATATATCTCCACTGTCGGACTACATACATACATATATATATATATACACATACTTATCGATATACATATCACTATACATCTCTATATACATCACTGTATACGTCTTGACATACAACTCTATATACATCTCTATACATCGCTATGGTCCTGACCAATCCTCCATCTCTCTGCCTCCCGACTCCAACCCCAACTCAACCTCCTGACTCACCCCGCCGCAGCCAACAAAACTCCTCAAACAACTGGCTATGGCCCGCCCGGCTGCGCTGCCCCAGCCACCCAATCACCGCCCCAATGTCCGCGCCGTCGACCTGCAATCCCACCAGTCGCCGCTGCCATGCCCCCGAATGCCCACCCCCATGGCCCATGCAGCATCATCGCCACCATGGGGATCAAAACCCCCGGTACTGACACCGGCCGCCCGGCTCCCACCCGGCGCATATCGTCTGCGGCATCCCACAGGAAAAACACCCGCTGAATCGGCTGTACTGGATCCGCCGGCGAACCTGCAGCATCCACTGCTTGGCCGCCTGGCTGCGTGCATGCCGGCATGAATATAAATCGTGCTGGTCATCCGCCTGGGCCATGGCGCAGATATAACATCGATCCCGCCACTGCTGAGCCTCCTGCTCCCCAAACTCCTCATCCAGCCATGCCTGGGACTGTTGCCGGCGGAATTGAATGTCGGCCGCGGCCCACTGGCGCTGCTGCTGGCGGTGGCTCGGGCTCGGGTGCTGGTGCTGGCGTTGGTTCGGGCTATGGCTCGGGCTCGGGCTATGGCTTGGGCTTGGGCTATGGCTGTGGCGCCGGTGCTGACTTGGGCTCGGGCTGTGGCTCGGGCTCGGGCTGTGGCTCGGGCTCGGGCTGTGGCTCCGGTTTGGGCTATGGCTCCGGCCCGGGCTATGGCTCCGGCTTGGGCTCCGGCTTGGGCTTGGGCTATGGCTATGGCTCCGGCATGGGATATGGCTCGGGCTATGGCTTGGGCTTGGGCTATGGCTCGGGCTATGGCTCGGGCTTGGGCTATGGCTCGGGCTATGGCTCGGGCTCCGGCGTGGGCTATGGCTCCGGCTTCGGCTTGGGCTGCATGAGCCCGCTGCTCTGCTGGAATCATACTCCATTCCGCGCCTGAGCCCCCGACCATTGGAACGCCTCGTGGCACTGCGCGCCCGCCAGTCTGGGTCATCTGCCAGCCCTAACACTGGCCGAACCGCCTGCCCTGGGCCATGGTGCAAGCCCACACACCCGGCCTCATGCCCAGCCTCATGCCCGGCCTCATCACCACCCACGTGCCCTACACGCCACTGCACATTACACCCATCACATGCCTGCTCGTCCCCGTCATCCCCGCAATGCTGCCGCCGGTATCCATTCACCGTCCCATCCAGATAATCGTCCAGTACCACCCGCCGGCATCCCCAACCTGCCACCACCCCCATGTATTGCTGCACCAGCTCCACCTCCGGTGTGCCCAGATGTCGCTCATCCTCCGCCCACCCCGCCGGCTGGATAATGATCGCCTGGCTGGCCTGCCCATCCCGCCCGGCTCGCCCACTTTCCTGTGCATAATCCAATAACGTCCGGGGCGTCCCAAGATGAATGATCACTCGGATATTCGGAATATCAACCCCCATGCCCAATGCACTGGTCACGCAAAGCACTGTGGAATCCCCTCCCATGAACCGCCCCAAAATCCCACCCCGGTCCACCTGCCCACTGAAATACGCCTCACATCCCAATACCGCCGCCATCGCCTGCACCTGGTGGACCCGGTTGGCATATATCACCATCTTCCCCCCCCGGGCCCGGGCCCACTGGAGCTGCGCCTGCAGGAACTGAATAATCCGGGCATCCTGCTCCCATCCATATCCATGTGGTGCAGTGTGTGGAATCGGTGGCCGCCACACCCCATATGCCACATTGCCGCGGCTCGTGCGGGCCCGATATATATCGATCTGATCCTGTGGGTGGTGAATGCGCTGGCTGAACTCCGGTTCCATCTCGGGGGCAATGTGGCCGTTAAAAACACCATCTGTGTACGGGCCCGAACGAGCTTCCCAAGCTGTGCCATGGCGGACCGGAAGTTCTTCTGCTGGTTCATAATGACATGGCATTCATCAATCACCACCCGGTCCAGCCGCTGCATCACCACCAACCGGTTGATGAATGAATGGAAATCGGGGGTGACAGCCGATTCCGGTGTGACCAGCACAATGGCTGCTTCATCACATGGCTGCTGCCGGTCCCATGCCATACATGGGATGCCTAGCCGCCGGCACCGCTGCTGCATATCCTGCCGCAGCGAGATCAATGGCACCACCACAATGGTGGTGCCCCGGGGACGGCCCACGCGGGCAACATGAATAACATGCTTTTCCCACCGCCGGTGGGCATGACTGCCACCACGGGGCTCTTGCCCTGCTGGATCGCCGCCATGGCGGGTGCCTGGATGCCCTGGAACTGCATGCCGGCCTGACCGGTCATCTGCTGCAGCGCAGCGGCCATGTCCATGGTCTGCAGCTGGTGGCGCCGCTCCATGTGGTGCTCCTCAGCCTCCACCTGCCATGGGGCCCGCTTGCGTTTCCCAAGCACGGGGCGAGCCCTAACCCGTTCCTGACCGGGATCATTCACCAAGCAAGCCCTAACCCGTTCCTGACCGGGATGGTGAATTGGACAGCTACCTTCATCCACCAAGCGAGCCCTAACCCGTTCCTGACCGGGATGGTGAATTGGACGGTTGCCTTCATCCACCAAGCGAGCCCTAACCCCTTCCTGACTGGGATCACTCACCAAGCGAGCCCTAACCCGTTCCTGACCGGGATCATTCACCAAGCAAGCCCTAACCCATTCCTGACCGGGATCATCCACCAAGCAAGCCCTAACCCATTCCTGACCGGGATCATCCACCAAGCGAGCCCTAACCTGTTCCTGACCGGGACGGCGGCTTGGACAGCTGCCTTCATCCACCAAGCCAGCCCGAAGCCCACCGGCATCAATGTCGGCATGGACATCTCCTGGAACCCCCGTGCCGCAGCCGAACCCCAGAAACTGGTGCCAATCCACACTGGACTGCCGGAACATTGCCCGCCGGTGGCTTGTTGTGCCCGCCTGCTCCATCAGCTGCCGCCCATATACCATCCCCGCCACGTGCGATGAATGGCCCGCCTGTAAATCCGTCATATGCGCCATCCACTGGTCCGCATCCATGCCGTCCTCACAGTCAGCATCCAATGCCGCCGCCTGCTCCGTTTCATCCTGGCGGTCACTGGTGAATGTGCTGGATGCCCGCAGGAACCGCCGGCTGATGCCAATGGCAATGTCCCGGTACGCCGGAATATTCAATGCCTGGCCGAGCCGGGCCTGGGTCTCCCGCTTCAACACCTCCCGGAATCGCTCGGGGGTCCATGGCCGCTGCATGCCCGGGTCGGGGCCCCATAAATATGGGCTGGGGGGCTGCCATGCCGGTGTGCCGTTCGACGTGCCAATCAATGTGCCATTCAGTGTGCCGTTCGCCGTGCCATTCAGTGTGCCATTCAATGTGCCGGCTTGTGTGCCATTCCATGTGCCGTTCAATGTGCTGTTCAATGTGCCATTCAATGTGCTGTTTGATGTGCCGGCCTGTGTGCCAATCGGTGTGCCAATCGGTGTGCTGTTCGATGTGCTGTTTGATGTGCCGTTCAGTCTACCATTCAACATGCCATTCACCGTACCATTTGGTGTGCCATTCCATGTGCCGTTCAATGTGCTGTTCGATGTGCCATTCACTGTGCCAGCTCGTGTGCCATTCCATGTGCCATTCGATGTGCCGTTCAATGTGCCAATCGGTATGCTGTTTGTTGTGCCGTTCAACATGCTGTTCGATGTGCCGTTCAATGTGCTGTTCGATGTGCCATTCAGTGTGTCGTTTGATATGCCATTTGCTGTGCCGTTTGATGTGCCATTCAGTGTGCCGTTCGCCCTGCCATTCAGTGTGCCATTGACCGTGCCGGCTCGTGTGCCATTCCATGTGCCGTTCAATGTGCTGTTTGATGTGCCATTCACCGTGCTGGCTCGTGTGCCATTCGCCGTGCCGGCTTGTGTGCCAATCAGTGTGCCATTCAGTATGCCGTTCGCCGTGCCATTCAGTGTGCCATTCAATGTGCCGGCTTGTGTGCCATTCCATGTGCTGTTCAATGTGCTGTTCAATGTGCCGTTCGATGTGCCGTTCGACATGCCATTCACTGTACCATTCACCGTGCCATTCACCGTGCCGGCTCGTGTGCCATTCAATGTGCTGTTCGATGTGCCATTCAGTGTGTCGTTTGATATGCCATTTGCTGTGCCGTTTGATGTGCCATTCAGTGTGCCGTTCGCCCTGCCATTCAGTGTGCCATTGACCGTGCCGGCTCGTGTGCCATTCCATGTGCCGTTCAATGTGCTGTTTGATGTGCCATTCACCGTGCTGGCTCGTGTGCCATTCGCCGTGCCGGCTTGTGTGCCAATCAGTGTGCCATTCAGTATGCCGTTCGCCGTGCCATTCAGTGTGCCATTCAATGTGCCGGCTTGTGTGCCATTCCATGTGCTGTTCAATGTGCTGTTCAATGTGCCGTTCGATGTGCCGTTCGACATGCCATTCACTGTACCATTCACCGTGCCATTCACCGTGCCGGCTCGTGTGCCATTCAATGTGCCGTTCGATGTGCCATTCGACATACCATTCGATGTGCCATTCGACATACCATTCCATGTGCCGTTCGATGTGCCATTTGACATACCATTCGATGTGCCATTCACCGTGCCATGCGCAGTGCCGGCCTGCCACGCTGTCAACTGGTCAATGAATGGCATCGCCAGCCACATATACCACACCACCAACTCCCCGACCGCCCGTGGCACATACCGGTGGATCAGCTTGCTGTCGTTGCTCGCATGGAAGCCCTTGTGGTATGCAGTCACCAGTGTCACCATCCCATCCTCAATGAACACATTGCGGAATTGGTTGTTCGGCGTGTTGACATACTGCACACTGAGCAGCTCGGGGGCCCGTGCCGGCTGCCCCGCCGTCATATGGATGGCCACAGCCAGTTTCTCCTTGAACCGGGCCACCCGGGCCAGATACTGTGCCACCAATGGGCCGTGGATCGCCCCCGGCGCATGGATTGCTGCTGCACGGGGCGCTCTGTGCGCAGCCGCTGGATCATCCACCACCGGCCATCCACGGGCCACCGGGTCCGGCGATCATGCAAAAAGTTCCAGCCCGGGTGCCCCTGGGTGGGATCATCATACAAGCCCTGCCACGGGATGGCGGGCAGCGGCATGGTGCTTGGGGTGTGGGCGCTGCTGGAACCATCGGCAATACATAATAGTTCACACAGCAGCTCCCGTGTGGCCCCAACCAGCCTGTGGATGAACCCACGGAATTCACCCATCGTGAAATGCAGATCCTTGTACAACAGCTCATCGGCTCCCATCCACGCCACATGGCCCGGCGCCGTGCTATTGTAATGGATCTTCAACCCATATGTGCGCCAGTCGAGCAATGTCTGCATGGGCCCATGGGTGCCACGGATCATGAAGCGGCTGACCATCTGCTGCACATGGTCATGAAATGACGGGCGATCGTGCACCGTGGTGGGGGTGGAGCGTGTGGGACTGGCACTATCACAGCCCTCATCGATATCGGCCAGTTGGGCATCTGCACTGGCCAACGGCCATGCTATTGGGCTAGCCGGTGTGCCATTTGGAGTGCCATTCGGAGTGCCATTCGGAGTGCCATTCACCATGCCATTCACTGTGCCATTCGCCGTGCTAGCCTGTGCCTGCCACATCTGAATAATGTCCCCCACATGGGGATCCAACCACAGTGCCTTCTGCACCACCATGAACCGCGCAAGCTTGATCATCCGCGATAAAATGGGGGGGTAACTGTCGGGATCACGCCACCCAGTCTCCCCCCAGCCGAGCACCGCCATGGCACACACAAGGGGGCTTTCATATTCATGGGCACGGTGGCGCTGGTTGAGCAGCTCAATGCAAAACTCCAAGCAGGCACGCTCCATTGGGCTCATCATCCATGCCGGCTCGGTGCTGCCTGCATTGCCAGTCTCCTCTGCTTCTTCCACATGCTCGGGGCTCACCCCATGCCCGGCTGTGGGCTGATCTCCGGGGCTCACCCCACGCCCCTCTGTGGCCCGATAACTGCCGGGGTTCCCACCCTGCTCTAGGATCCGACCGGCCCCGGGGAACATATGGACCGCCCGAGCCCGGGCTCGATGGGGCGCCTGTTGGGGCCTCGCCATGGTGGGCATGGCAAGCTGCCACAACATCTGCCACTTCCGCTGCTGCCGCGCGGTCATCCCATACACGGGCAGCGGACCACACCACTCCGGCATGCCCTGTCCGGCCTGGGTGGCCTGTGTGCGTGCAATGAAGCCCAACACTTGCTGCCACGCCTGCACATGCTTCTGGACACTGGTTTCATCCATGTACGCCTGGAGCAGCCGGTATGGGGTCTGTCCGGCCTCGGTCCGGGCCGCCTCCATACAAATGCCGGTTCCACACCGCTGCACGGTCTGCTGGCTCCGCCGGCCCAGCTGGCCCATGGCATTCCAAATGGCCTGGATGGCCTGTTCAATGGGATCCGGGGGCTCCTCGGGGGCGCTTCCACCAGCCGGAGCAGGTCCTGGGGGTGCACACCTTCCAGGTATCGTGCCCACCCGGTCCGGCGGAGCCACGGGTTAGCATCGGTGATCCGATCGGCCTGGATGACGGCCTGTTGTTCCTGGGCCGTTCGAGCCTGATCCCATGCGGTGATGATGGCATCGACGGCCCGTTGGGCCTGGTCCGCGGGGGGCAGTGGTGGTGGTGGGTGGCCCTCTGGGAAGCGGATATGGATGTAATGGGACCCCGGGCCCGATGGGAAGATCTGCTGCCATGCTACGGTGGTGAATGAACGCCGGAGCTCAGCGGCCCCCTTGTGTGCGCTCTCTCTGGCCAACCCGGCCACGGCGGGTCTGTTGGGACCATTGATGGACCTGGCGCCAGTGCTTTCGCATGGTGTCCATGCTGGATGCCACATAATGGCACGGGGGGTCCTGTCGTTGGCATAACAAGCCACTGGGCTCACACGGTAAAATGGGCAGTGGGTTGTCGACTACTGGTGGGATCTGGATGGCCGCACTGTCCTGTTCAATATCCTCCCACTGTTGGACTGCCTGAGCCAACTGGTGGGCGGATTGATGCTTGAACTGATGTTTCCGCTTCAGATGTCGCTCGACCTCTGCCGGTCGTACGCCATGCTTGCATTGGCGACAGATAATCACTTGCAAGCTTGGGATCTTCTGGAACAGTTCATTCTCCATGGCTGCTCTATCCCATGAATGGGTGTAGTGAAAAATGCTGTGAATTCGATGAATTGAATGAGTGAATGACCCCCAAATTCACCGGGTCGATCATGGCGGTGGAATGGCGACGGTCGGGCCACACCCCAACAAATCCGCGCACCAAAACCGGGCATGTTCGCACCCACACACACAGAGGATATATATATATATATATATCGGGGAAAGGAAGAAAAGGGAAGAAGAGAAGGAGGGCGACAGACAAACAGATCGACGGACTGGAACAGGGCACGGGGACGTGACGAACGGGGCGGGTGGGGCCGGAGACGGGAACGGCGACGGACCAATGAGGATTAGAGAAAACCGATTGGGCCCTGGATCGGTTTGCTACTAGGGTATAGGTAACGAATAGAGAAACAAGGCCAACCGAGTATATATACTGGGTTGTTGGTTAAGTGCGGACGAGTCAGAAACTAGAAGGTAACCAATGCTGTAAGACTTGAATTGATCGCGAAGAACTAAGCTAAGTACATGAATGAGCGTCCTTATATATCTTTCCCGGTATACTCCTGCGTCTACTCCTCCAGGAGTATATTTTGGGTCGATCAATCATGCCGTGTCTTGATATATACTCTTTCGGCTACTCCCTTGGGGGTATATCTGGAGTAGATGATCACGTGACATGTCCATCGGATATCAGCTTGATCCCTGCTTTTCCTGCATTTCTTTCTTCCTTTCTTGTCCAATGATTCTGCCTTGTCTCCCCGCATTCTCACGTGAGATTGATGTGTTGGTGTCTGTAACATTACCTCCCCCTCTTTCAGGCTTTCGTCCTCGAAAGTTATAAAGCTGCGGTATCTTTCAGGTAAGCGCTGGAATGTCGTCGATTTCTTTTCCTAATGTTGTGACTCATCATGCCAGTGTCGAATGAAATTCGTAAACGGAACAGGCTCCTCCAGTATCGTTCTATCCTTGATAACGGTTTAATCGTCGATAACCCTTGTGAGCATTGCTTTCAAACCGGCAGATCCTGCGTCATGGATTCAAAGAACAAGAATTGTGCTGAATGTACCCGTCGTGGTCGCAAATGTCAAAAACAATTTCATAGTGAACGTGAGTGGGATTCTCTTCATCGAGACCAGGAGAAGCTGGCTTTTGATCTTGAAGAAGCCCAGCGTCTCTGGTTGGAGCATTCCCAAAAGATGCAAGAGGCGATGTCAAAAATTATTCGCCTTCAAAAACAACAGAGGTTTCTTAAGGAACGTGGTGGTCGCATGTTGGAACATGATTCCAAGCTTATGGAGCAGTTGGATGAGGAGGATCCTCCAAGTGCTGAGGATCTCCAAGAGCTTGAGCGTCTTGCTGATGAAGAAGAGGCTGCTCGTCTTGCTGCAGTGTCAAACAATCCTAGTTTGACTCAGATGATGAATTCCCCTTCCTTCTGGGAGAACTTTGATTCTGCTGTTGCTGGTGGTATTCCTTCACCAACTGGTGACAACCCGTCAAGTTCGCGATAGGTTCCCATGTGTTTTCTGAGGTATCATATCCTTCCCATTTAACCAGATAAAATGGTCGTCCGTTAACTTGCTTGTAATCCAGAATTCGTTCAACTTCATATTCATCATCATCGCTTTCGATTTCAATGTTTTCAGCGATTGTGGCGTTCTTTGGTGCTGGTTCCAATAGCGAGATGTGAAATACTGGATGTATGCGCTTCATTGATTTCGGTAGCTTCAAGCGATAATTCACTGGTCCTGTTTTTTCTTCAATGGTGAAAGGTCCAATTTTCTGGTGATCGAGCTTTTGACTTGGTCGTTTTGTTTTGATATTTCTGCGGAGCAGGAATACTTTCTCCCCCCTCTTCAAGGTAGGTCCCTCTCCGTGGTGCTTGTCGTAATATATAGCCGCTCGTAGGTTCATGAAATCGATGTCTCTTGACAGTTGGTGGTGTAAGTTCTTCAGCTTTTGGACCGTCTCATTTGCCGCTTCTGATGTGGACTCTTGTGGTCGTGGCTTTTCATATAGCACTGGGTGGTATCCATAATTGGCGTAAAATGGCGTTACTTTGAGTGTTGAGTGCTCTGCATTGTTGTATGCAAACTGTGCCATGGGTAGGAATTTAACCCAATCATCTTGTTCATAGTTGATGTAGTGCCGTAGGTATTGCTCAATCGTTTGGTTGGTTCGTTCAGTTTGACCATTTGCTTGTGGGTGGTAGGCTGTGGTGAGTCGGTGTTCTATACCTATCAAGTTCGTGAGTGTCGTCCAGAATTTTGAAGTGAACAGTTTGTCTCTGTCTGAGGTGATCTTCTGAGGCATTCCGTGGTTGGTGATGACATGCTTCAGGAATATCTGTGCCATATCTGCTGCGGTCATGGTTCCTTTGGCTGGCACCAAATGAATATATTTGGTCATTCGATCTGTGATGACTGTGATCGAGTCATATCCTTGTGATGTCGGTAACTGTGTGATGAAGTCGATGGTAACCCATTCCCATGGATGTGTTGGAGCATCCGGGGATTGCATTTTCCGTAGGGTTGATGTCTTGCTGCCTTATCTCGAATGCAAGTTTCACAGTTCTTCACATATTCTTGAACAACTTTTCGCGTGTTTGGGAAGTAGTAGTTTCTCATGATTTGTTCAGCTGTTTTCTCTGTTCCCAAATGTCCGTGGAGTGGAGTGTCATGGTGCATGCTGATGATCTCATTTCTCATGCTTTTTGGCACATAGATGAGATTGTGCAAGTACACTAATCCATTGTTATCTGTGGTCAATTTGTCGTTTTCTGCTGAGTTTTCAATCATATCCTGGATCATTTTATCTTTTTGTGTTTCTTCGACAATTTTCTTTTCCAAAGGTTTGTTCGAGGTATGCATGGTTGCTGCTAACACCTGGTGGTTATAGCTGATGGTTCCGTCTTCGTTCGTTTTCAATATTGCTGGGTTGATCGTTCGGTCTTTGATCTCATAGTCCGGTCGTCGACTGAGTGCGTCTGCTTGTCCATTGTCATTTCCTTTGCAGTGGATGATCTTGAAGTCGTATTGCGATAGTACTTCAGCCCATCTGGCCTGTCTTCGGGTCAACTCTTTAGTTGTTGTGAAGAAGGTCAGGTTCTTGTGATCTGTTTTCACAAGTACAGTGTGTTGTGCTCCTTCCAAATAAACTCTCCAAGTCTTGAATGCTACCACTATGGCTAGCAGTTCCTTGTCATGGATGTCATAGTTCAATTCCGCTTGAACTAGTTTTCGTGAGTGGAATGCAACGGCTCGTGGTTTTCCATCTGGTCCTGGTTGAGTCATCCTCATACCAATGGCGTAATCTGATGCGTCGGTTTCAATTGTGGTTTCCTTTTCTGGGTCGAACTGCACAAGTGCTGGTGCAGATACAATTTTTTCTTTGGCTTGTTGAAACGCTTGTCGTTGTTCTGGTCCCCATTGAAACTCTTGTCCCTTTTTCAACAATTTGAACAGTGGTGTCATGAATTGTGAGTAGTCCTTCAAGAATCGTCGGTAGTAGTTCACAAGTCCTGTAAACTGTTGAACTTCCTTGGTGTTCTTCAGCTCTGGCCAATCCAAGATTGCTTGAACCTTGTTCTTATCCATCTGGATTCCCTCTGTAGTAATCCAGTGTCCTAAGAACTCGGTTTCCTGAACATGGAATTCGCACTTTTTCAACTTCAATCGTAGCTTTGCTTCCTCAAGTTTTTGCAGTACTTTCTTGACATGCTGCACATGTTCTTCGAAGGTGCTGGAGAAGACCAAGATGTCATCAAGGTAGACTATCACAAAGATGTCAAGATATACTCCAAGTACATCATAGATGAATCGTTGGAATGATGCTGGTGCGTTGGTAAGCCCAAATGGCATGACCAAATATTCATAATGTCCATATTTCGTTCTGATGGTCGTTTTCCATTCTTCTCCTCTGGCAATTCGTAGTCGATTGTAGGCGTCCACAAGGTCAAATTTTGTGAACCATTTTGCTCCTCTGATTCGGTCTTGCATTTCATCAACTCTTGGTAATGGATGTCGATCCTTGATGGTGATGGCGTTGAGTGGTCGATAATCTGCACATAGTCGTAGGCTTCCATCCTTTTTCGGTACAAATAGGACTCCGTGCCCTGCTGGTGATGTCGATGGTCTGATGAATCCTTTCGCCAATTGTTCTTCGATATATTCCCGTAGTATTTTCGATTCTCGTTCTGACATCGGGTAAATTTTCTTGCATGTCGGTGTCTTCCCTTCCATAAGGGGTATGCGATGATCGTGTGGTCCATGGTCTGGTAGTTCAGGTCGTTCAGGCTGCTTGAACAAGTGCTGAAACTCAATATACTCCTGTGGAATCTGTGGTTCCTGAGTCGTTGCTGCTAGCCCCTTATGGTCAATCCATTCCCATGAGCCTAGCTCTGAGTCTGATGGTACGTCATCAACTCTTTCTGAGCGATATTCCTCAATCGGCGCTGATCTCTTGGATATATCCTCGTCCATCAAGTATTCGCAATACTTCTGGGTCGTGTCCGGTGCCCATCCGGGTAAATTCATCAGCCAATGTCGTTCTGAGGCCCTGGTGGCTGCTAAAACAATATTCGTCGCTGTGTCATTCGTTTCTCTGTTATTCATTCTCAACCCACCTCTCGGTTGCTTCACGTATCTACCAGGTCTCCTGCCTGTAGATCGTGGTGAGGTCCCGGCCTCCCGTTGACTCGGTCCTTTCATTGTTCTTGGGCAATCGCAATTTGCAAAGTTCATTTGTCCAGTTTTCCAGTTGATTTCCGGGTTGTGATTCCTGAGCCATGGAATCCCCAACACTATATCGTATTGTCCCAGCGGTGTCACGTCGAAATTGATCCTTTCTTCATGTTCCGCTACAGCCATAGGGACAAATCCCGATTCGACTGTCAGGTGGCTTCCCAAATTCTCACCATTCAGTCCTGAGATAGGCTCTGGCTGCGCCTTCTCAATTCCTAAGATCCCCAATTGTCGCTGGAATCTAGGATCCATGTAATTTCCAGTAGCTCCTGAGTCAACCATCACTCTGGCTAGTTGATTGAGAACTGGTGTCATAAACTTCAAGTGGTATCCTCGCTGTGTCGCTGATAGGCTTGCTTGCCATCTTGGTTGCCGTAGACGTCGTGGACTTGGGTAGTAATCTTTGGGTTCGAAGTGAACTATGCAGTCATCTTCATAACATGCAGTCCAGTGCATACTTGAATGCTCTGGGTGCAATAGATATCCCCCTGCATGCACAGTTCCAATCCCAACAAGGACAACTGTCATTGTATTTCCTAGGTCGTTCTGGGAAATAATGCGCCATTTTCTTTCGATCGTAATGTTCTCCACAGGCGTGACTATAACACACAATCCAAGGTAATTGGTTATGCTTTGGGTGCTCTCGATAGTGCACACAATCACACCAATCATACTTGCATGAGCTGTGGATGGGGCCTCGTAGTCGTTTGGTCGTGATATCCCGTAGGTATCCCCATAGTTCTCCGTTGTTCTGTCCACAGTAGGGGCACGTGTATGGATGTTGGTCGCATTTCCGTAGGTGTTCATCCCAAGTTTCGTTCGTTCGTTCCCAACATTTCAAGTTCTGATGTGGGCAGTAGGTGTTCAATTCATTGAATAGTTCCTTCAATCCCTTAGAGAGCCTCTTGGGGTTCTCCTGGAGTGAGATAACAACATCGTCAATGAAGTACGCGGCGACGTCGGTATTCGTTTCTTCGTCGGCTTTTCGTTGTTCCGTATATCGCTTGGACCATAGCTGTTGCTTCGAGATAGGGCTATACACACTGGACTTCGTGTATCCCTCATTATCTTCTGCCAGAATCTGTTCTTCATGTTCTTCATTTTCGGGAGTTGCGTTCTGAGGTGTCTCCGGTATCTCATGGAGTTCCTCCACGTTGGGATCGTGGCCATTCCACTGAGCACCGTACTCTTCGTCAAGGAAATCATTAACTGGCCAATCTTGGTTGGGCAGTTCGCCGAGTGATTTCTCCTGAACTGGCTCGTTGATGGCTTTTTCGGACCCATCCGTCCTTATATGGGCTTTGTCGCTGTCGCTGTCGGATCCCACCGTCCGTTCATTGGGCCAATATTCTTTTTCACTTGAACTCATGATCTCGTCGATTTCCTCTGTCGTGAGGGTCGTCTGTTCTTCCATCAACCTCCTCAATGGGCTCAGGTTGGGTACTACCATAGTTCTGGGTCTCCATGGTCCTCCATGCTCATCCGAAGCCTCTTGCATGTGCCATCCAGAATCATTCGTTGCTCTGAGTTCAGGGTTCACAATTCCTGTGGTGTCATACGCTCCTCTCTCCTGGGTAGCGTGCAGTTGCTTGTTATCATTTCGTTGTTGCTGAGGCCTAACGTTCTGTCGTTGCTTGCATGCCTTCGTCATGTGGCCCGGCTTTCCACATGTGAAGCAAAGTTTCTCTTTCCTTCTTCGTTCTCTTTCCTTGTCGGACACGAAGGGCCTATGCTGTGTGGCATCCAGCTCCATCGGTCGTGGTCCATAGGGATCTTCATACCCTTGGCTTCGTGGTTGAGCTGGTCGTTTATCGTTCGATCGATAGTGGCTCGTTCGTGGGTTTCCTCTAAAGGTGTTCCCATATCGTGACTCCTTCTGTCTGACTCTAAGGTCATACAGGGTGTTGTCAATCTTGACGGCTCGTTCAAAGAGTTCGTTCAATGAAGTCGGTCGTTCCATCCAAACCAGTTTCTCCTGAATCTCTGGTTTCAACATTTCCTCGAATTTCGCAATGTACATCGTCTCGTCCCAATTCAGATGGGTGATGATCTGCTGGAAATCAGATACCAACTTGGCTACTGATCCTGTCTGTTTGAGTCGCCATAGCTTTCGTTCAGCGTTCCGTGTGGCGTCAATATCTCCGAATGTTCCCTGGAGTCGTTTCTTGAATTCAGTGAAGCTGCTGAAAACCTCGGTGGTATTGTCGTTATGGTACTGTTCATCTTTCTCCTGGAAGTCACGCAAGGTAGGTTCAAACCAATCAAATGCTGGTCCAGTCAAGTAAGTTGCTGCAAGTAGGACTTTGTCGGATTCAAATATGAGCTTGCTCCGGTTCATGCGGACATACAAGTCCAATTGAGTGATGAAGGGTCGCAACTTGTATCGAGTACCATCAAAGGGTTCCGGTGGTCGAACTTTGATAGCTTTGGCTGACTGTCGTTCTTCCAAAGTAGTGATGCTTTCCTGCAGCTGGCTAACCATTCCAAAGAGTTCTTCATAAGTCGGAGTTCGTCCCTCAGATCCACGAGAGGATCTAGGAGTAGTGTTGCTGTTACTGTTGTTAGACATGGTTGCAGTTCGTGTTTTAAGTCAATATAGTCTCGAAACCTGACTCGTACTGACTGGCGATCAATGTGTCACAACCTGGCTTCTCTCGTATCGTACCTAGGGTTCTAGTTAGTTGTATTTCGAGACTGGACACTTACCTAAGTGTCTCTCAAGTAATCGTATGCTCAATGCCCCTCCGGGTCCGGTTCGGTATGTCGTATGCGTTGATGGGTATGTCGCCCCCTCCAGGCTCCGTAAGATATTCAACAAGTAGAAACAGTAAAGGTAACGAATAGAGAAACAAGGCCAACCGAGTATATATACTGGGTTGTTGGTTAAGTGCGGACGAGTCAGAAACTAGAAGGTAACCAATGCTGTAAGACTTGAATTGATCGCGAAGAACTAAGCTAAGTACATGAATGAGCGTCCTTATATATCTTTCCCGGTATACTCCTGCGTCTACTCCTCCAGGAGTATATTTTGGGTCGATCCAATCATGCCGTGTCTTGATATATACTCTTTCGGCTACTCCCTTGGGGTATATCTGGAGTAGATGATCACGTGACATGTCCATCGGATATCAGCTTGATCCCTGCTTTTCCTGCATTTCTTTCTTCCTTTCTTGTCCAATGATTCTGCCTTGTCTCCCCGCATTCTCACGTGAGATTGATGTGTTGGTGTCTGTAACAATCATCCATATCATCCATATCATCCATATCATCCATATCATCCATATCATCCATATCATCCATATCATCCATATCATCCATATCATCAATACCAAATACCTCCCTTCTCCCTCCCCCAACCGCTTTCCGCCATCAAAATCCTCCTCGCTCCACCTCGCCCCCATTCACCCATTGCCCACCGCTTGCCCCCTCCCACACACCGCCTGCCACCACTCCCCATACACCCTTTGCCCACCGCTTGCCCACCGCTTGCCCACCGCTTTCTTCACCGCTTTCTTCACCGCTTTCTTCACCGCTTGCCCACCCCTTCATTCATCCATTTGTTCACTGCTGCCTCACCCGTCGCCTCATCCATCACCCCGCCCCAATATATATCATCATCCCATTCCCACCCATCGCTATATTGTATGATATACATCTCTATCCAACCACTCTTGCATCCCAATTCTCTCCCTCAACCAACCCCGTCAATATATATCCCTGTCAACATCCATATCAATCTATATATCCATATCAATCTATATATCCATATCAATCTATATATCCATATCAATCTATATATCCATATCAATCTATATATCCATATCAATCTATATATCCATATCAATCTATATATCCATATCAAAATCTTAATCCTAACCTCCGTACACTGCTTCTGTAACCATCCGAATTCTCCTACCAATTCATTAACCACCTCCAACCCATGCTGCTGCCCCATGCTGCTGCCCCATGCTCTTCGCCCACAAATCCCACCACTCCACTATCGTCCTCGACATCCACCCCAAATCCATCCAATCCCTGCCGCCACACTTGCCCAACTGCTTCACTTCCATCCCCATCCACCATCCCCATCCACCATCCCCATCCACCATCCCCATCCACCATCCACCCATTGTGGCAATCGTCCAAATCATCCCCCTATGCTATGCACATCCCCTATGCTATGCACATCCACCTGCATCGCACCACCACACCATCACCACCACCTCCTCCTCCGCCAAATCACTCCCCTGTCATGCCCATTCCCGCCTGCGCCAAATCCATCCTTCAACCGCTGGTCAAATGGCGGTTTGAATGGGCTCTCAAATGGTCTCTCAAATGGTCTCTCAAATGGATCTCAAACGGCCGGTCAAATGGGCTCTCAAATGGGTGGTCAAATGGCTGATGAAAATGTGTGCTTGAATACATGGTCAAATGGGTGATTGAACAGTTGGTCAAATGCATGGTCAAATGCATGATCAAATGCATGATCAAATGCATGATCAAATGCATGATCAAATGCATCATTGAATGCATGATCAAATGCATCATTGAATGCATGATCAAATGCATCATTGAATGCATGATCAAATGCATCATTGAATGGGTCAAATCGCTGATCAAATGGGTGACCAAATGCATGATGAAATGTCTGGTCAAATGTCTGGTCGAATGTCTGGTCGAATGTCTGGTCGAATGTCTGGTCGAATGTCTGGTCGAATGTCTGGTCGAATGTCTGGTCGAATGTCTGGTCGAATGTCTGGTTGAATGCATGGCCAAACATGTGGTTTGAACCGGTCAAACGGCTGATTGAATGGCTGATTGAATGGCTGAATGGGTCAAATGACTCATTGAACGGGCTCTCAAACGGGTGGTCGAATGGGTGATTGAATCGGGTCATTGAATGGGCCACACGGCTGATCGAATGCATGTTTGAACGGGTCAAATGCCGGATCAAATACACGGTCGAATGGGTGATTGAACCGGTCAAATGGGTGATTGAACGGGTGGTTGAACTGGTAATTGAATGCATGCTTGAATGGCTGATCCAATGGGTGGTTCAACGCGTTGTCAAATGGCCAATGAAACGGGTCATTGAATGCATGGTCAAAACAACTGATCAAAACGGATGATTGAATACATGGTTGAACGGGTGGTCGAATGGGTGATCAAACTGGTGATCGAACTGGTGATCGAACTGGTGATTGAATGGTTGGTTGAACGGTTGGTTGAACGGTTGGTTGAACGGTTGGTTGAACGGTTGGTTGAACGGTTGGTTGAACGGTTGGTTGAACGGTTGGTTGAACGGTTGGTTGAACGGTTGGTTGAACGGTTGGTTGAACGGTTGGTTGAACGGTTGGTTGAACGGTTGGTTGAACGGTTGGTTGAACGGTTGGTTGAACGGTTGGTTGAACGGGCTGTCAAATCGGTGGTCGAATGGGTGTATTAAAACAGCTGATTGAAACGGCTGATCGAATACATCGTGAAATGGGTAATCGAACCGGCTCTCAAATGGGTGGTCGAACGGCTTGTCAAATCGCTGATGAAAATGTGCAGTTGAATACCTGGTCAAATGGGTGATCATCGTTGGTTGAATCCATGGTTGAACGGGTCATTGAACCGGGTCATTGAACGGGCCAAACGGCTGATCAAATGCATGCTTGAATGCATGCTTGAACCGGTCAAATGCTGGATCAAATACATGGTTGAATGGGTGATTGAACCGGCTGATTGAACAGTTGGTTGAATGCATGGTTGAATGGCTGATCGAATGGGTGGTTCAATTGGTTGTCAAATGGCTGATTGAACAACTGATTGAACCAGCTGATTGAATACATGGTTGAACGGGTGGTCGAACGGGTGTATCGAAATGGCTGATTGAAATGGCCGATCGAAATGGCTGATCGAAATGGGTCATTGAATACATGGTCAAATGGGTAATCGAACGGGGTAATCGAACCGGTGGTCGAATGGGTAATCGAATGCATGCTTGAATGGCTGATTGAATGTATGGCTGAATGCATGGTTGAACGGGTCAAATCACTGATTGAATGGCTGATCAAACGGGTGGTTGAACAGTTGGTTGAACGGGCTGTCAAATTGGTGGTCGAATGGGTCTATTAAAAACAGCTGATTGAAATGGCTGATCGAAACTGGTAATCGAAACTGGTAATCGAAACTGGTAATCGAAACTGGTAATCGAAACTGGTAATCGAAACTGGTAATCGAAACTGGTAATCGAAACTGGTAATCGAAACTGGTAATCGAAACTGGTAATCGAAACTGGTAATCGAAACTGGTAATCGAAACTGGTAATCGAAACTGGTAATCGAAACTGGTAATCGAATACATGGTTAAATGGGTAATTGAACACGTTAAATGGCTGATTGAAAGCATTGTCAAATGGGTGATTGAACCAGTCGAATGGGTAATCAAACGGGTCGTTGAACGGGCTGTCAAACGGGTCGTTGAATGGGTGTATCGAAACGCCTGATATTGAATGGCTGATTGAATGGCTGATTGAATGGCTGATTGAATGGCTGATTGAATGGCTGATTGAATGGCTGATTGAATGGCTGATTGAATGGCTGATTGAATGGCTGATTGAATGGCTAATTGAATGGCTGATTGAATGGCTGATTGAATGGCTGATTGAATACATGGTCGAAACCGGTGATCGAATACATGGTTAAATGGGTAATCGAACCCGTTAAATGGCTGATTGAATGCATGGTTGAATGGGTGATCAAATACATGGTTAAATGGGTAATCGAACCCGTTAAATGGCTGATTGAATGCATGGTTGAATGGCTGATTGAATGCATGGTTGAATGGGTAATCAAACTGGTGATCAAACGGGTGATTGAACAGTTGGTTGAACGGGCTGTCAAATGGGTGGTTGAATGCGTGTATTGAAACGCCTGATATCGAATGGCTGATCGAATGGCTGATCAAATGGCTGATCAAATGGCTGATCAAATGGCTGATCAAATGGCTGATCGAAATGGGTAATTGAATACATGGTTGAAACCAGTGATCGAATACATGGTTCAATGGGTAATTGAACGGGTCGTCCAACCGGTGGTCCAACCGGTCCATGTCATGCTGCCATGTCCACTGCCTGCCCACACTGCATACATTGCTGCACTCACACCCACTGCCACCCAATGCCATGCTCCCATACACCACCTGTCATACACATCATTCACCACCCTGGCCCATTCACAATCACACATCATCCATCATCATCCATCATCATCCATCATTCATAATCTTCATCATTCATCATTCACTACCACCAGTCTGCATGTGCCCTCAACGGCCAATGCACTTGTCCATGTCCATCCCATGTCCATGAAACCCTCGGCCTTCATCCACTGCCATACTCAAATATCTACCCTCAACGCCTTCCCATCCATGCTATATATCTCCGCTGCCGGGCTACATACATACATACATACATATATATATATATATACACATACATATCAATATACATATCAATATACATCTCTATATACATCGCTATATACATTACTATATACATCACTGTATACATCTTGACATACAACTCTATATACATCTCTATACATCGCTATGGTCCTGGCCAATCCTCCATCTCTCTGCCTCCCAACTCCAACCCCAACTCAACCTCCTGACTCACCCGCCGCAGCCAACAAAACTCCTCAAACAACTGGCTATGGCCCGCCCGGCTGCGCTGCCCCAGCCACCCAATCACCGCCCCAATGTCCGCGCCGTCGACCTGCAATCCCACCAGTCGCCGCTGCCATGCCTCCCGAATGCCCACCCCCATGGCCCATGCAGCATCATCGCCACCATGGGGATCAAAACCCCCGGTACTGACACTGGCCTCCTGGCTCCCACCCGGCGCATATCGTCTGCGGCATCCCACATGAAAAACACCCGCTGAATCGGCTGTACTGGATCCGCCGGCGAACCTGCAGCATCCACTGCTTGGCTGCCTGGCTGCGTGCATGCCGGCATGAATATAAATCGTGCTGGTCATCTGCCTGGGCCATGGCGCAGATATAACATCGATCCCGCCACTGCTGAGCCTCCTGCTCCCCAAACTCCTCATCCAGCCATGCCTGGGACTGTTGCCGGCGGAATTGAATGTCGGCCGCGGCCCACTGGCGCTGGTGCTGGCCGTGGCTCGGGCTATGGCTCGGGCTATGGCTATGGCTCGGGCTATGGCTATGGCTCCAGCGTGGGCAATAGCTCCGGCGTGGGCTATGGCTCCGGCTTCGGCTTGGCCTGCATGAGCCCGCTGCTCTGCTGGAATCATACTCCATTCCGCGCCTGAGCCCCCGACCATTGGAACGCCTCGTGGCACTGCGCGCCCGCCAGTCTGGGTCATCTGCCAGCCCTAACACTGGCCGAACCGCCTGCCCTGGGCCATGGTGCAAGCCCACACACCCGGCCTCATGCCCAGCCTCATGCCCGGCCTCATGCCCGGCCTCATCACCACCCACGTCCCCTACATGCCACTGCACATTACACCCATCACATGCCTGCTCGTCCCCGTCATCCCCGCAATGCTGCCGCCGGTATCCATTCACCGTCCCATCCAGATAATCGTCCAGTACCACCCGCCGGCACCCCCGACCTGCCACCACCCCCATGTATTGCTGCACCAGCTCCCCCTCCACCTCCGGTGTGCCCAGCTGCCGCTCATCCTCCGCCCACCCCGCCGGCTGGATAATGATCGCCTGGCTGGCCTTCCCATCCCGCCCGGCTCGCCCACTTTCCTGTGCATAATCCAATAACGTCCGGGGCGTCCCAAGATGAATGATCACTCGGATATTTGGAATATCAACCCCCATGCCCAATGCACTGGTCGCGCAAAGCACTGTGGAATCCCCTCCCATGAACCGCCCCAAAATCCCACCCCGGTCCACCTGCCCACTGAAATACGCCTCACATCCCAATACCGCCGCCATCGCCTGCACCTGGTGGACCCGGTTGGCATATATCACCATCTTCCCCCCGGGCCCGGGCCCACTGGAGCTGCGCCTGCAGGAACTGAATAATCCGGGCATCCTGCTCCCATCCATATCCATGTGGTGCAGTGTGTGGAATCGGTGGCCGCCACACCCCATATGCCACATTGCCGCGGCTCGTGCGGGCCCGATATATATCGATCTGATCCTGTGGGTGGTGAATGCGCTGGCTGAACTCCGGTTCCATCTCGGGGGCAATGTGGCCGTTAAAAACACCATCTGTGTACGGGCCCGAACGAGCTTCCCAAGCTGTGCCATGGCGGACCGGAAGTTCTTCTGCTGGTTCATAATGATGTGGCATTCATCAATCACCACCCGGTCCAGCCGCTGCATCACCACCAACCGGTTGATGAATGAATGGAAATCGGGGGTGACAGCCGATTCCGGTGTGACCAGCACAATGGCTGCTTCATCACATGGCTGCTGCCGGTCCCATGCCATACATGGGATGCCTAGCCGCCGGCCCCGCTGCTGCATATCCTGCCGCAGCGAGATCAATGGCACCACCACAATGGTGGTGCCCCCGGGGACGGCCCACGCGGGCAACATGAATAACATGCTTTTCCCACCGCCGGTGGGCATGACTGCCACCACGGGGCTCTTGCCCTGCTGGATCGCCGCCATGGCGGGTGCCTGGATGCCCTGGAACTGCATGCCGGCCTGACCGGTCATCTGCTGCAGCGCAGCGGCCATGTCCATGGTCTGCAGCTGGTGGCGCCGCTCCATGTGGTGCTCCTCAGCCTCCACCTGCCATGGGGCCCGCTTGCGTTTCCCGAGCACGGGGCGAGCCCTAACCCGTTCCTGACTGGGATCATTCACCAAGCAAGCCCTAACCTGTTCCTGACCGGGATGGTGAATTGGACAGCTACCTTCATCCACCAAGCGAGCCCTAACCTGTTCCTGACCGGGATGGTGAATTGGACAGCTACCTTCATCCACCAAGCGAGCCCTAACCCGTTCCTGACCGGGATCATCCACCAAGCGAGCCCTAACCCGTTCCTGACCGGGATCATCCACCAAGCAAGCCCTAACCCGTTCCTGACCGGGATGGTGAATTGGACAGCTACCTTCATCCACCAAGCGAGCCCTAACCGCTTGCTGACTTGGATCATTCACCAAGCGAGCCCTAACCCGTTCCTGACCGGGATCATTCACCAAGCAAGCCCTAACCCGTTCCTGACTGGGATCATCCACCAAGCAAGCCCTAACCTGTTCCTGACCGGGACAGCGGCTTGGACAGCTGCCTTCATCCACCAAGCCAGCCCGAAGCCCACCGGCATCAATGTCGGCATGGACATCTCCTGGAACCCCCGTGCCGCAGCCGAACCCCAGAAACTGGTGCCAATCCACACTGGACTGCCGGAACATCGCCCGCCGGTGGCTTGTTGTGCCCGCCTGCTCCATCAGCTGCCGCCCATATACCATCCCCGCCACGTGCGATGAATGGCCCGCCTGTAAATCCGTCATATGCGCCATCCACTGGTCCGCATCCATGCCGTCCTCACAGTCAGCATCCAATGCCGCTGCCTGCTCCGTTTCATCCTGGCGGTCACTGGTGAATGTGCTGGATGCCCGCAGGAACCGCCGGCTGATGCCAATGGCAATGTCCCGGTACGCCGGAATATTCAATGCCTGGCCGAGCCGGGCCTGGGTCTCCCGCTTCAACACCTCCCGGAATCGCTCGGGGGTCCATGGCCGCTGCATGCCCGGGTCGGGGCCCCATAAATATGGGCTGGGGGGCTGCCATGCCGGTGTGCCGTTCGACGTGCCAATCAATGTGCCATTCAGTGTGCCGTTCGCCGTGCCATTCAGTGTGCCAATCGTTGTGCCATTCGACATGGCATTTGATGTGCCGGCCTGTGTGCCAATCGGTGTGCCATTCACTGTGCCATTCACTGTGCCAGCTCGTGTGCCAATCGGTATGCTGTTTGTTGTGCCGTTCAATGTGCTGTTCGATGTGCCATTCGCTGTGCCGTTTGATGTGCCGTTCGATGTGCCGTTCGACATGCCATTCACTGTACCATTCACCATGCCATTCACCGTGCCGGCTCGTGTGCCATTCAATGTGCCGGCTTGTGTGCCAATCAGTGTGCCATTCAGTATGCCGTTCACCGTGCCATTCAGTGTGCCATTGACCGTGCCGGCTCGTGTGCCATTCCATGTGCCATTCAATGTGCTGTTTGATGTGCCATTCGCCGTGCCATTTGGTGTGCCGTTCGATGTGCTGTTTGATGTGCCGTTCAGTCTACCATTCAACATGCCATTCACCGTACCATTTGGTGTGCCATTCCATGTGCCGTTCAATGTGCTGTTCGATGTGCCATTCACTGTGCCAGCTCGTGTGCCATTCGATGTGCCATTCGACATGGCATTTGATGTGCCGGCCTGTGTGCCAATCGGTGTGCCATTCACTGTGCCATTCACTGTGCCAGCTCGTGTGCCAATCGGTATGCTGTTTGTTGTGCCATTCAGTGTGCCGTTTGATATGCCATTCGCTGTGCCGTTTGATGTGCCGTTCGATGTGCCGTTCGACATGCCATTCACTGTACCATTCACCATGCCATTCACCGTGCCGGCTTGTGTGCCATTCAATGTGCCGTTCGATGTGCCATTCGACATACCATTCGATGTGCCATTCGACATACCATTCAATGTGCCATTCACCGTGCCATGCGCAGTGCCGGCCTGCCACGCTGTCAACTGGTCAATGAATGGCATCGCCAGCCACATATACCACACCACCAACTCCCCGACCGCCCGTGGCACATACCGGTGGATCAGCTTGCTGTCGTTGCTCGCATGGAAGCCCTTGTGGTATGCAGTCACCAGTGTCACCATCCCATCCTCAATGAACACATTGCGGAATTGGTTGTTCGGCGTGTTGACATACTGCACACTGAGCAGCTCGGGGGCCCGTGCCGGCTGCCCCGCCGTCATATGGATGGCCACGGCCAGTTTCTCCTTGAACCGGGCCACCCGGGCCAGATACTGTGCCACCAATGGGCCGTGGATCGCCCCCGGCGCATGAATTGCTGCTGCACGGGGCGCTCTGTGCGCAGCCGCTGGATCATCCACCACCGGCCATCCACGGGCCACCGGGTCCGGCGATCATGCAAAAAGTTCCAGCCCGGGTGCCCCTGGGTGGGATCATCATACAAGCCCTGCCACGGGATGGCGGGCAGCGGCATGGTGCTTGGGGTGTGGGCGCTGCTGGAACCATCGGCAATACATAATAGTTCACACAGCAGCTCCCGTGTGGCCCCAACCAGCCTGTGGATGAACCCACGGAATTCACCCATCGTGAAATGCAGATCCTTGTACAACAGCTCATCGGCTCCCATCCACGCCACATGGCCCGGCGCCGTGCTATTGTAATGGATCTTCAACCCATATGTGCGCCAGTCGAGCAATGTCTGCATGGGCCCATGGGTGCCACGGATCATGAAGCGGCTGACCATCTGCTGCACATGGTCATGAAATGACGGGCGATCGTGCACCGTGGTGGGGGTGGAGCGTGTGGGACTGGCACTATCACAGCCCTCATCGATATCGGCCAGTTGGGCATCTGCACTGGCCAACGGCCATGCTATTGGGCTAGCCGGTGTGCCATTTGGAGTGCCATTCGGAGTGCCATTCGGAGTGCCATTCACCATGCCATTCACTGTGCCATTCGGAGTGCCATTCACTGTGCCATTCACTGTGCCATTCACTGTGCCATTCACTGTGCCATTCACTGTGCCATTCACTGTGCCATTCACTGTGCCATTCACTGTGCCATTCACTGTGCCATTCACTGTGCCATTCGCCGTGCTAGCCTGTGCCTGCCACATCTGAATAATGTCCCCCACATGGGGATCCAACCACAGTGCCTTCTGCACCACCATGAACCGCGCAAGCTTGATCATTGTCACGAGCTCGGAATAGTAGATAATAATGAACTGAATTCCTATCTAGACTATTGTAGCCATCGACGAGAATATCGAATCTGAAGAGGAAAAGAAAAGAAAGAAGAGTCTATTTACACAAAGAAGTCTTATATATGGTTGTGTGTGGCCTCGCTAAGCAGCTGTTTGTCTCGATTGCTTTCATGGCATTGTTTGCCATGCTGACAATGAATGTTCATGAAAGCACTGAGCTGAGCCGTCACATAACCCCCTTCTTAGGCGGAGTCTGTCCTCAGACTCTATGTGGGCATGTTATCATCAGGGTGGTCCTCAATCTCATCAACTCCTTCCTCCCAGGCCTTGAGCCATTCCTGTAGTCGACGAGGTGGTCCTGGCCGATCTGGGTACCGTTGGTGGTAGTCACGTACGCGATGTGGAGAACCTTTGAAATTGGTTGCTGGGTACCATGTCCGATCCTCATCAAATCCTATCCATTTCACCTGATACTGCAACTGACGTCGAGATATGCGTGAAGCAAGCACTTCCTCCACCTCCCACTCCTGCTCATCAGCCACCACAATCGGTTCTGGAGGCTCAGTCACCTGTCCAGGCAAGGGATCATTCGCCGCCCGTCGTAGCTTGTCTGGCGAAAAAACAGGGTGTATCTTCATCGAGTCAGGGAGCTCTAACCGGTAGGAGTTACCCACCTGTTCAAGTATCGGGAAGGGTCCAGCCATCTGGCTGTCAAGCTTCTTGTTCGGTCGGTCTGTTTGATATTGACGAAGGGAGAGCCACACCTTATCACCCACATCAAAATCGACAGGGCGACGTCGACGGTCTGCTTTCTTCTTCTGTCGATCCTGGGCTTGCTTAATCTGATTGCCCACTGCTGTCCATGTCTCCTCCATTCTTTTGACAGCTTCCTGCGCCCGTCGTCGGCTAACCTTCTCATCCCGGGGAGGTCTTCTCCAACTGGGGTCCAGTCAAATGAAGTTCGAGGCTCATATCCACAGTCAATGAGGAATGGAGAGGCATCTGTTGATTCTGAAGGCAGTGTAGCTGCAGCAAAGTCAATCAAGGGTAATAACTCAGACCAATTGTCTTGATGGCGGTTGATGAAGGGTCTGAGACGGTTAACAATATGCTGATTCACAATCTCAGTTTGCCCATCAGTTTGGGCATGATACGCTGTGGAAAGCTTCAGCTTCACTCCAAGAATCCGACAGAACTCATTCCAGAACGCCGATACAAATTGGGGTCCACGGTCAGATACAATAGTCAATGGGGGTCCTCTATGGCGATAAATATGCTCAATGAACATTCGTGCAACATCTTCAGAAGTGGCAGTCTTCTTGCAAGGAATGCTTATAGGTCTCTTGCTAAATCGATCCACAATCACTAGTGCGGCATCAAATCCTCTCTTGTCAGCTGGGAAGGAGCGAAAATCCATAGATATGTGCTGCCAGGGCCGCTCTGCAATGGGTAAGGGTTGGAGCAGTCCAGGGGCACGATCACGTGGGTTCTCAGCTCTCCGGCATTTTGAGCAATTCCGTACATATCTCTCCACATCTTGTCTCCAAGTTGGCCAGTAGTACCGTGTTCTGATGAGCTGTTGGGTTTTTGTTCTCCCTGGATGTGCAGTTGATACCTGTGCATGCACTTCATCAAGTAGCCGGGTGCGGAGTTCAGGGTCATCATCAGGAACAAACAATCGATTTCCCTTCAATAGTAGTCCATCTTGCAGATTCCAATCATTCCTTCCCGTCCGAGCTTCCTCACGATGTTCCTCTGCTGTGGTAGAGTTCCGGTTTGCACTGAGTACTCGGTCTACAACTTGTAGGGTGGGCTCTAGCACGTTGATAGTGTGGACTTCAGCACATTCATTGATCTGGTTAGTTTCCATTGGCTGTTCAACAGATTCTGGTTTCAATAAAATCTGTTGGCGATAATCATCCTTTCTCTGCACTTCTGTACTGGGTCGGCTTAGGGCATCAGCCAGAGTATTCTCTCGGCCAGGGCGGTAACAGATTAGGAAGTAAAACTGGGAAAGGAACTCAGCCCACCGGGCTTGTCGGGCGTTCAACTTCTTAGTAGTCATGAAGTATTCCAGAGCGCGATGGTCAGTATATATGTTGAAACGCTCTCGGAGTTGCAGTCCTTCTAGCTCAGTTCGCCACTCCTGCAGTGCACGGATGATGGCTAGCATCTCCTTGTCATGGATCTCATAGTTGCGCTCAGCATCAGACATGCTCTTAGAGTAGTAAGCCACCGGGTGCCAGAGATCTCCATGCTTCTGGGAGAGCACTCCAGCTACTACCCCATCTGATGCATCAGTTTCCAACTTCGTCTCTAGTTCAGGATGATAGTGTCGCAGTATTGGGGCATCTGTTAAGCGTCTCTTCAGCTCCTCAAAGGCCTCCTGATGCTGTCCAATCCAGGTGAAAGGCACATCCTTTCTTGTTAGGTGATTCAGTGGCTTTGCAACACGGCTATAGTCCTTGATGAATCTTCGGTAAAAGTTGCAGAACCCAAGGAACGATTGCACACCTCGAATAGTGGTTGGCACAGCCCAATTGCGGATCACTGCAGTCTTCTCTGGATCTGCTTCAATGCCATCTGTTGTCAGGATGAACCCCAGATACTTCGTCCGAGTAACATGAAACTCGCATTTCTTAATGCTGGCCTGGAGCCCTGCAGCACGCAGTCGTTCAAGAACTTTCTTGACATGAAGTTCATGTTCCACAACATCCTTTGAATAGATGAGTAGGTCATCCACAAATGCAGTGACAAACTCATCCAAATAGTCCATGAGAGTATCATTGATAAAGCGCTGGAACGCTGCCGGTCCATTGGTGAGTCCAAAGGGAACCACATGGTATTTGTACGTTCCATATCGTGTTCTGAAGGTGGTCAGGTCCTCTGACTTTGGGTCAAGTCGAATTCGGTGAAATCCTTGTCGTATATCCAGTTTTGTGAAAATCTTTGCACCACTGATCCTCTCCATCAGTTCATTCACCAGTGGAATGGGATATCGATCCTTTCGGGTAATAGCATTCAACTTCCTGTAGTCAACACAGAATCGCAGTCCGCCTCCTGGCTTCCGTGCCATCAAGATGGGAGATGAAAAGGGTGCGGCACTGGGTCCAATGAATCCCTTATGGAGGTTATCCACAATGTAGTCCCGTGCGGCTTCCAATTCCTCTGCAGTTTGCTTGTACAAAGGGCTATAACCCACTTCTCTTTCTGCAGTCTTCCCATCTTCAAGTTCAATTTGGTAATCGTTTGCCCGTCGAAGAGGCAGTTCATCAGAAGCTGCTTTGGAGAAAACATCTGCATATTCCTGATATTGCTTGGGTAGTAGTTGTTGTACTAGTTCTTCCTCATAGTGATCTTCTTTCTGGCGGTCCTCCTCGCGTTTCTCTTCAATGATGCGGTCAATTTCAGACAGGCTAGCAATGAAGACCTCAGTGTCCTTCTTCTTCAGGTGTCGTTGGAATGGTGCTGCTCCAATTGCTGCAATATCAATTTGGGCTACTTGGTGAGATGTTGTCTCCCTTTGTAATTTCTGGTTGGCCATGACTGGTCTAGAGAGGTCCTCTGATTCCATTGATTGGTCAGTCAGGAGTGACTGGCCCCTGAGAGCACGTGACATCTTAGCCATATTCATTCGCCGGTCTGATTCCTCTTTCTGGGGAACTCGATATCGCTCTCTTTGTTCCTTCTTCTCAATTTGTCGATCACGTCGCTCCATATCAGCTTGGTGGATGGGATCAGGCTTGGAATGTTGAAGAATCTGCTTTGGAGCCACCAAGTACTGTTTGCACTGGATTTCATCCAAGAGGCTTCGCTGCTCTGGCCATACCAGCTTCCGGTGTTTGACGTTCAACCACACATCCTGACTGTCGAACCACTTACGTCCAACAATCACATCATGCTGTCCCAAATTAGCAATCAGAAAAGGTTGGTTCAAGAACCGCCGCCCATCAATAAGCAAGTGACAAATAATGGCATGGGTAATTGTTGAGCCAGTTCCTCCATCATAACCCTTTGTTCCTATGGGTGTATCAAGTCGTCGTGTTGGGACTCCAAAGAACTTTGCTAATCCAACTGCTCGTTGGGTGTCCATAAAGAGATAACCATTTGCTCCAGTGTCAGCCAGGGTCGTCAGAGGGATACTGATTCCATTGTAAGCTATCTGACTATTCACATTGAATCCCTGTCCCCCAATCAGTTGACTGAGATCTAACTCGCCTAGGTTGACACCATCTAGGCCCAGGTTGGAGACTTGCTCCTGGGCTAGACTTTTCCCGCATCATCATTTATCTCATTCACAGGTGCTTTCTGCTCGAGTTCCTTTAGTTCAGAGGTTGAAGTCTTGGTAGGACAGTCACGAGCGAGATGTCCATGTTCCTGACAATGGAAGCATCGGCCTTCCTTCATCAATCGGTCACGTTCAGCGTTACTTGTATGTGGGGTGGTGCTCCAGGATGGGGTTGGTTCTTTCTTGAAGGTGGTCCCAGCTCGATTAGTTCCCTTGCTCATATCCTTGTTGAGGGTGAATGTCCGCTTCCTCTGAGCCTGGTGGCCGATAACCTCAAGGAAACTGGCAGTCTGGGAGACTGCGCTGGAGAACTCCTGGAAGGTGTTATCCTTGATGCGGTCAGCGATACACAACTCTTGTAGCCTGGTTGTCAACTTGGTGTACAGTTCATCCTTCCAGTCCTTTTCTGCAACATCTGCTTCAGCAGCAAGGTACAGGAACTCAGACAGAAATTCATGGAACTTGTCACTGGTTTTCATATAAAGTTGTCGGAAATGATGCTTTGCAGTGGCGATGCGGTTCGGGTCATCATAAATGGTCTTCAGATGATCGAGCATGTCCTTTGAATCAGTATATGGGTTCATGGCATCCTCTCGCATACGAGGGGTGATGTGCTTCCAGGCCTTGCCCTCACAGCGGCTAGCCACATATGCCATACGGAGTTGGGAATTGTCGAAATGGTCGGCGTTGGCAGTAAGTTTTTTGGTCATCAGGAGCAGCCAGTCTTCGAATTGGGGTTCCTTACCATCAGTCAACATCGGGGGATCAGGAATCTTGGTGGTCTTTCGGACACTAGTGGTTGTTGGCATGGGTTCCTGATTGCCGCTGTTGGTCAACTGCATGGCCATCTTTGCAATCTGGCGGCTATATGCATCACGCTCAGACCTAGTCTCTGCTAGCTCCCGTTGGACATGCTCATCGTTGTCAATGCGGTCCTGAAGTTGTTCTCTAACTTCCTCCAGTTCACAGCGCAGAAGAGCAATCTCCCCATCCTTGGTTCTGCCTTGGAGTTCTCTTTCAGCACGTTGCACTCCTTGTTCGTCAATGCACTCTTCATATCGTTGGTGGATTGAACAGAGCTTCTCATACAGCCACTCAGGCTTTTCAGAGACGAACTGGAGGAACTCCTCCAATGTCACCATTTGTTGTTCTTCATTATCATCTCCATCAATGAACACAGATGATCGTCGGTTCTCTTGGTTGGTATTGTCATTCGCCTCGTTTCGGTTGGTTTCATCATCATTCGCTTCGTTCCGGTTGGCTCTAGTAGAGGCAATGGTGTTTCTTAGGCGAGGCATGTCTGCTGGGTTCGTTGCGTCGGTATCGGTGTCTATCGGTCGGTCAGAGGGGCACACTACTATGGCTCTACGATCACTGGATCGAGCCAATGAAGTAGGTGTGTGTTGAAAAGAAGGGTGAGATTCGATATTATGTCACGAGCTCGGAATAGTAGATAATAATGAACTGAATTCCTATCTAGACTATTGTAGCCATCGACGAGAATATCGAATCTGAAGAGGAAAAGAAAAGAAAGAAGAGTCTATTTACACAAAGAAGTCTTATATATGGTTGTGTGTGGCCTCGCTAAGCAGCTGTTTGTCTCGATTGCTTTCATGGCATTGTTTGCCATGCTGACAATGAATGTTCATGAAAGCACTGAGCTGAGCCGTCACAATCATCCGCGATAAAATGGGGGGTAACTGTCGGGATCACGCCACCCAGTCTCCCCCAGCCGAGCACCGCCATGGCACACACAAGGGGGCTTTCATATTCATGGGCACGGTGGCGCTGGTTGAGCAGCTCAATGCAAAACTCCAAGCAGGCACGCTCCATTGGGCTCATCATCCATGCCGGCTCGGTGCTGCCTGCATTGCCAGTCTCCTCTGCTTCTTCCACATGCTCGGGGCTCACCCCATGCCCGGCTGTGGGCTGATCTCCGGGGCTCACCCCACGCCCCTCTGTGGCCCGATAACTGCCGGGGTTCCCACCCTGCTCTAGGATCCGACCGGCCCCGGGGAACATATGGACCGCCCGAGCCCGGGCTCGATGGGGCGCCTGTTGGGGCCTCGCCATGGTGGGCATGGCAAGCTGCCACAACATCTGCCACTTCCGCTGCTGCCGCGCGGTCATCCCATACACGGGCAGTGGGCCACACCACTCCTGCATGCCCTGTCCGGCCTGGGTGGCCTGTGTGCGTGCAATGAAGCCCAACACTTGCTGTGGGCCATGGACGGGTAACCCTAATCCAACAATAGCGTTCGTCAAGCTAATGGTGCCAAGCTTACGGGAAGGAATCGATGAAGAAGAAAGGAAACAAAGTGGAATCGAACAATATATATATATCTCTCTCTCTCTCTATCTATCTCTCCATCTAGCTATATATCTCGCTATATATCTACATCTACATCTATATATATATATACACACCCCCACATACCAAACAGTGTATCCCTTAAGATGAATGATGAATGGGTGTATAGTGTCTAGTTCTCTTTCATCTCAACAGTCACATACGGCTGCTGCTGCCGCTGCCGCTTTGCTGCTGGCTCCTCCCCTTTTCCCTCCCCCCAGCCCCGCTTCCGCGGGCCTAGTGATACCTGAAACCCTAGGAAGGCATGCCACTCCCGACTGATGGCCCGGTATTGCACCCGCCGTGCCTGGATATGGCCAGGTGCCTCCTGCAGCCCCCGGGCATACACCGTCCCAGCAGCCCAGGACCCATGGCCGGCTTGCTGGTCGATCAGCCCATCATCGGCACTGTAGTCACGCTTGAACCCACCACACTGCAGGTGTGCCCGGGAGATGGCAATTGCTGCATGCCGCCAGGAAATCACATTGAGCTTGGTCTGCAGATGTATGTGGGCCTCACGCTGGAGCACCCCCCGCAGCCGGCCACTGTCCCATGCCCCCGCTGCCAGATTGGGGCCCCGTGGCCACAGGAAGGGGGAGCGTGCCTGCCGGGTGCCATGGGCCAGGGCCTGCACTGCCCGTGCAAAGGGCAGGATCAGCCATAGATAGTACACCACAAGCTCACTGACCTCCGCCGGGAGGTAGCGATGGATGATCTTGGTGGACCCTGTCATGCTGTATCCCTTGTGGTATGCCGTCACCAGACTGACCACCCCATGCTCGATGAAGAGATTGCGATGCTGGCCACACACAGTGTTGCTGTGTCGGATCCCCAGCAGCTCAGTGGCCCGCGCCGGCTGCCCAGCAGTCAGGTGCATCAGCAGGAGCAGCCGCTCCAGGAACTGGTCCACCTGTCCCAGGTAGGCATCCACCACGGTGGTGTGCCACATCACCTGGTGGTCATGCGGCCGCACCCCCACCCACTCAGCCCGCAGCCAGTCGGTGGCCACCACCCGGTCCATCAGCCATTGCTCTCCTGTGGTGGGCAGCGCTGCACGGGTGCGGTGGTCCTGCAGGAAGTTCCATCCACGCCGGTTGTTGGTCGGGTCGTCTGCCAGCTCCACCAGGGCCAGGCGCGGCACCACCGCCTCCCGGGTCTCCTCCTCATGCAGCAGGAACAGCCCCTCCAGCTCCAGCTGGGCCAGCTCCACCTGGGTGCGCACGAAGCCCCGCAGGCCCGCCATGGTCAGGTGCAGTTCCTTGTAGCTCAGGGTCTGCTGGTCATCGCTCCAGTAGATATATCCCAGACTGGTGGTGGTGTTCTGGATGCGCTTGCCAAACGTGCGCAGCCGTGTGAGCCAGTTGAAGGGGGCAGCCACCCCCGGGAGGAGGAACCGCTCCCGCATGGCCTCCAGGGCATCTGCCGGGTGCTCAACCTGACCATGGTCCGCCATCTGCACCGCGCGCTGCGCCACCAGCATCTGGGCCATCTTGATCAGCCCGGACAGGGAGCTGGTGAACGCGTAGGGGTCCCGGAAGGTCTGTTTCTCCACATCCACCCCCAACACTGCCAGGAAGGCCACCACCGCACTCTCAAAGAGATCCCCTTTCAGTGGGTGGTCCAGCAGCGCGATGGACAGGTCCAGGCAGGCATGGTCCAGTTGCTCATATGCTGCATGGCGCCGCTCGGTCCTCCGGTCCCCCTCCGGGTCCCGATCCCGATCCCCCACGGGGCGTCTGGATGACGACCCATGGGCCCCCTCCTGTGGTCCATGGTGGATGATCCGCCGCCCCGGGCCCGGGTGTGCAGAGTGGTGGCGAGGGCAATGACAGCAGCTCCGCTGCCGCCGTCTCCATCCGGTCCAGGGCCGCCAGCTGTGCAGTGGTGAGCTGGTGGCCGAGCTGCACGGCTGCATTGGGGCGGCTGGTGCGGTAGGCGAAGCAGATCAGCCGCTGCCAGACCTGCCGGTAGGCCCGGTAGGTGGAGGGCCGGAGCTGGATCAGGATGGGCCGGTCCCACACCCGTGGCCGTTGCAGGAAGCTGTTGATTCGGATCTGGTGGACCGGATTGAACAGGGTTAGCCATCCGTTGGATATTATCATCCATACAAATCGATGTATAGACGGAGAGATATAGATCGATATACATAGTATACACACACACATGCACACGCACATATATATATATATATCTCTCCCTCTCTACATGCATATGGCATATGGGTGTGCACGTGCGCGCATGTGGTGTGGGAGTGCATGTGGTGTGGGAGTGCCAATATATGTATATTTCTCGCTTGCTTGCCGACTCACCTGGTCAAACTCGTTGATCCGCCGCGTCTTGATGGACTGGTAGGCCGCCTCGATCAGCCGCTCGACGCTGGCGCTGAACACTGTCAGAAGGGGCTCAGCCGTGGGATCTGGTGGCGCAGCCAGCGGGGCCACCGCTGTGAAGGCATGCCCATGCAGGAACTCGGGCCACCGGGTGAGCTCCAGCCAGGGGGATATCTCGGTGGGCGCTTTGGCATCCGGGTCCGGCACCCGCTGGGCCCCGGCCTCCGCCGCCGCCGCGTCCTCGGCGAGGGCCCCGGCCACCTGCCTCCGGATGAACTCCACCTCACCCATGGTGGCTGCCTGGCGGGCCCGCTCCGTGTGCGCGGGTGGGGTGACCTGGAAGAAACCGCTGCCGGCACCGGATGGGAAGAAGCGCTGACAGCTGACGGTCCGATACGGGGGCAGCGGGGACACCTGGCTGGCCGGGGGCTGTCGGCCCCGGGGTCGACGGTCCGCATGGATCCGGGTCCGGTGCCGCAGGAGGCTCTCAGGATTGCACACGATGTAGGCACAGTCGGGGTGGGGGCAGCGATAGCCCGGGTGGACGGGGAGCCCCGGGACCGGTGGACTCCCCGGGGCCGGGGGCGGCGGGACCGGACGGTCAGGCTCCCGCGCGGGGTCCCAGCAGGGCCGCTTGAGCATCAGGGCACAGGCGGCCCGGCGGAGGGCCGGGGTGGCCGCGGAGGGATGCTTGGGATGGCGGTTGGCCAGGTGGGCGGCGAGATGGGCGGGCCGCACGGCGAATCCACAGGGACCACAGATCCACAGGCGATGGGTGTCGTTGTAGAGGAAGAGGTCCATCCTCTTTCGTTCTCGGTCCTTCCTTCTTTCTTTTCAGGTTTTCAGGTTGTTGCCGGTGTTCGATTGGGTTCGATGAGCACTCACCGTTTATGTGTATGGGTATGGGTATGGGTATGGGTTTGTGGATGTGGATGTGGATGTGTATAATATCTATAGATATATATATATATATATCTATATCTATATCTATATATCGGGGACAGGAAGGAAAAAGGGAAAGAAGAGAAGGGGAGCTCGCAGCGTCTTAATAACCGGACAAACAGATCGAGATCGACGGATCGACGGACGGACGGGACGAAGGGGTGGGACCGGAGACGGGACGAACGGACCAATGAGGATTAGAGAAAACCGATCGGGGGCAGGATGGGAATTGCTACTAGGGTATAGGGTATAGGGCATCAGCTAGAGTATTCTCTCGGCCAGGGCGGTAACGGATTAAGAAGTAAAACCGGGAAAGGAACTCAGCCCACCGGGCTTGTCGGGCGTTCAACTTCTTAGTAGTCATGAAGTATTCCAGAGCGGCGATGGTCAGTATATATGTTGAAACGCTCTCAGAGTTGCAGTCCTTCTAGCTCAGTTCACCACTCCTGCAGTGCACGGATGATGGCTAGCATCTCCTTGTCATGGATCTCATAGTTGCGCTCAGCATCAGACTGTTACAGAACTCACTGTATCAGCCTCACGTGATGATACAGAGTTAAGACAGGCTCATTGGATAACAGCTCATGGAGAATATGCAAGAAGGAACAGGGATCAAATTGATATTCGGCGTGTTGGCACCTGATGATCACGTGTTTCACGTGATATGCAAGGAGTATACTAATATACAAGACGGATGTTATACCATCAGCCTGGTATAGGTATACAAGTATACTATGAAAACATCATACCAGGAAAAGGGAGGATATATAAGAACACTCATTCATGTACTTAGCTTAGTTCTTCGCGATCAATACAAGTCAATCAGCATTGGTTACCTTCTAGTTTCTGACTCGTCCGCACTTAACCAACAACCCAGTATACGTACTCGGTTGGCCTTGTTTCTCCATTCGATTACCTTTACCGTTTCTACTTGTTGATTATCTTACGGAGCCTGGAGGGGGCGATATACCCATCAACGCATACGACATACCGGACCGGACCCGGAGGGGCATTGAGCATACGATTACTTGGGAGACACTTAGGGTAAGTGTCCAGTCTCGAAATACAACTAGCTAGAACCCTAGGTACGACACGAGAGAAGCCAGGTTGTGACACAGACATGCTCTTGGAGTAGTAAGCCACCGGGTGCCAGAGATCTCCATGCTTCTGGGAGAGCACTCCAGCTACTACCCCATCTGATGCATCAGTTTCCAACTTCGTCTCTAGTTCAGGATGATAGTGTCGCATAGACTGCGACATATCCTCATCCGCGGATACCACTTTGCTATCCACATCCAAATCCGCGTGGATAGGATGCGGATATCCGCATGGTATCCGCATTTGCACAATTCTCGCTAAATTAACTACATTCAGGCTGTCATGTGATGCATAACTCGCTGATTCAGATTCGTAAATATCAGTTATTTACGCCTGTTCTGATTGTAATAGGATCAGTTGGCACTTTTCCATTGTCCTCCTTATGAAATTTTTGAAAATGCTTAGGTATATTAGACCCTCTGCATTTGAAGTAATTCTAGTATCTCAAATTACAGGCGAAGTGGTGGTAGCTACTAATGATTTAGATATTAAAAGCTGACCTTGGGTGTTACAGGTGAAAATATATATTTACTGCTGGAGTGTGCAGGTGTATCCTCTACCAAGAGAACTACTCTCATGAAGATTGATTTAGGGGAACATTTGCCTGAATAAGATATCAAGCAGTAGCAGGAGCTGATTTTTATATATTTCCAATGCCTAGTCCATATAGTTCAATATGTAATTGTTGGAAAATCAAGAAAATGGGAACTTGATGATTTTATCGTGAACTTTGCGGATCTACATGGATAATTAATGGATATCATGCGGATAATCCAAGGATATCCATATCATATCTGCACTAGTGTTCATTTAAACCTATCATAATATAGAGCGGTACTCCATAATAATAGATCTATCTACTCTACATGTAACTCCCTGCAATAGTCAATGTCCCCTGAAGCCATGTTTAAATCTTTCTGTGAGTCCCTCACATTTTGCTCAGTGATAGTTTCCTATTTACACATTTTTCAATATGTCACAAAACCAACAATCTCAGTTTTCTGATTCTTTCTATGATTCTGACTTTCTTCAATCAGACATTATACAACCATTCTCTGATAGTCAGCAAACCATCCTTTCTGCACCTGATTCAGACTTCACTTTTCCACCACCACGACCTCGTGCTCCTGATACTCTTGCTCGGGTTGGTCCTAAATTCCGCCAGAATTGGATTCTTTACAGCAATATGGCAAAAACCAACTTTGTTGAATGGTGGTTAAAAACAGACTTTGGATCAAAGAGGGAGGTGAGGAATACAATACATTGGGATGGTAGAAAATCATCCAAATGCTGGGAGCAATTTGAACAAGTTGCACATGAAAAGACTGGCGAGCCAAAGGTCATGTGTAAACGCTGCCATAATATCCTTGTTCACCCACATCATCGCCGTGCAGGATCATCTCCAATGCAAGCACACCTCAAAGGATCTGGCTGTCGCAGTCTAATACCAAGAAAGCGAGGTGTTGATCAGCTTCTACAGGACTCAGTAAGGCTAAGTGCTGATATAATTCTTTTTCTTACTTTAAGAACACTAATAATGTTAATAATTTCTAGTCACATTTATCCGCCAAGAGAGTGTTTACCCCAGATCTATGGATGGAAAAGCTGCTTAATTTCATCACTATTGCACGGCTTCCCTTCCGTATTGTTGAGCATCCTGAATTTAAGGACCTTGTTGAACTTGCACAGCTTGCCCCATCAAGACCAGATATCCCTTCCACCACAACTATTCGACGCCATCTACACACAATGGTTAAAGAACGACAACAAAAGCTGCTCCAGAGGCTTCCACCAGGAGGGAAGCTTTCAATTGCACTTGACTGCTGGACATCTCCCTTTTGCCAAGCATTTATGGCAATCACTGGCTATTTTATTGATCAGGAATGGAACTACTGTGAGATCCTTCTTGGCTTTGAGCCGCTTTATGGAACCCATACTGGCAGTAATCTAAGCTCAGTCCTCTTCAATATTCTCCAGGAGCATAATGTCACTGACCGTGTGCTATCAATCACAACTGATAATGCATCGAACAATAACACCATGATGTCAAGCATTCAAGCATCTGTTCAGGCACAAAATCTTAATAGTGATACCATTATTATCCGGGTTCCATGCATTGCACATGTTATTCAGCTGAGCTTGAATCAGCTCCTTGGGAAAATGAAAGCAAACCCAGTCAACGATACAACAGAGACAGAATGGTCAGATGCATGTACACACTCCCTTCATACAAGATATCAGACAAAGGAGATTGCAGACACATTAAACAAGGTATAATATGCTCTTATCCTCTACCCTAATATCTAATAACTACTAACAGTATTGAAAGGTTCGGAGCCTTGCTATCTTTATCAATGCAAGTCCACAGCGCCGGGAAGCATTCCTAGATCTTCAGACCAAACAGCCAAAGCTTGTTCCTTACCAAGATGTTCGTACACGCTGGAATTCTACATTTTTGATGCTTCGCCGTGCCAAACAACTGCAGCCTATTTTCGATGAATACTGTATGATGCATCAATATCTCCATTTCAAGCTCAATAAGGAGGAATGGCGCCAAATTGAGTATCTTCTTTGGGTTACCCAGCCTTTCTTTCAATTCACCACTGCCCTTTCAAAGACAAAGGATGTTACTGTTCATCTGATCTTTGGCATTTACAATAAGCTGTTTGACCACCTTGAGGCATCTATACAGCAGCTTCAGCGCAAGAAAGTCCCCTGGAAGAAGACAATGCTTGATGCACTAGAAGCAGCGCGGTCTAAGCTCTCTGATTACTATGGTAATACAGATAATGAGCTCCATGGTGATATCTTCGCAATTAGCACAATTATGGCTCCATCAAACAAGCTTCAGTTCTTTTCCACTAAGGATTGGGAGGATGATACAATTGACTATTGTGCACGATACCGCAATAGCCTTGACAACTATCTTGAGCGGTATAAAAAGCAGCTTTCTGATAAGCACATACTGCCAATGCATCAACCATCTACAAGCCCTACTTCTGAGCTTGAGATGCTACTTAACTCTACAACCCCCAGATCTCAGCATTCACAAACAAGAAAGAATAATGATGAGCTTACACAATATCTAGAGAGAGGTCAGTGCTTATTTTATGTCTTGGATGATTATGACTAACACTAATAGCAGGTCTTGTTTATACTCCTCCAAGACTCTTCTGGAAAGAGCATGAGCTTGAATTTCCAGCACTATCAAGCCTTGCTCGGGATATCCTTTCTATCCCAGCTAGTGGTGCTGGTGTTGAGCGCCTCTTTAACTCTGCTCGTGATATCTGTCATTATCGTCGAGGAAACCTCAAATCTGATACAATCAAGGATCTGATGATGTATATGTGCACATCAAAGTTTGAGATTAAACAAGAGGAGCTAGATTTGATAAAAGAGTATCTCTCAGCTGGTGAAATTACAGGCATTGAGGAGGAAAAAGCCCTCTCTCAGCCCCAGGAAGATTTGGAACCAATAAGCGACAATGAGGAAGATGATATACTATATAACTCACAGCCTGCAGCACCTAGTGAGCATGCCCTAGGGAAACGACGCAGAAGCATTTCTTCTGAGCCAAGGGATGAGATAGACCATGAGCTTGATGATGATGATGGTGATCATCCTCTACCTAATATACCAGAAGAAAAGAGTAGTATGCAGGCACGTTCAAGAAGAGTTCGGAAACAGCCAAAGATGCCAGCTGGCTTTGAAATTGATAGATACTAGTTCCTATTAGAAGAATTACAATAAATTGAGTTATGACAAAAGTTCTCTTCGATCCAATATCAACAAATGTGAATTATTCAACCAGTAGACTTTCTTACAACTACAATACCATTTAATACTGCCAAGGATCGCATAAATTATGTAGACACAGATTCGTCAAATTTGCACTGTTTACATATCCACATGGATATCCAAATCCACATGCGGATAGCAAATGCTATCCAAATCCATATCCGCACGGATATGAGGATGTCAAATGCTATCCAAATCCGCAAATTTGCGGATTTGGATATGTATAATTTGGATATTTTGCGGATCGTGTCGCAGTCTACCGCCGGGCCATCGACCCGGCAAACATCCATCTCGTTGAACAGATAGATCCACTACTGATGAGCCCCTGGGATATAAATCCAGAGCCCAAAGAGCGGCCAATTGCAATTCCGAAGACACAGTCCAAAGAAGCGTTTAAAAAGTGGCTAGAGAGCATCCCACCTTCAGCAATGGTCATATACACAGATGGGTCCAAAGAAAAGGAGGACACTGCTGCAGGCGCTGGCTGGGTAGGCTACTGGGGCACCAGTACGATCAAGATCCTCTGTGGGCACAGGAAGCTCCCCAACCAGGAGGTATTTGATGCAGAGGCCCACGCGGCCCTGCTTGGCCTACAGGCGGCCCTCAAAGACCCCAGAACCCGATACGCAACAGACATATACATCTGCCTAGACAACTTGGAAGCAGTACAGCAACTCCAAGGCCAACCCAAAGGATCAAGTCAATCAACATTCATGAACTTCCAAAAAGCCGCCCAGATTTGGCCACACTGCCCCAGAGCACCTGGCATACAATCAGGCACAGTACAGGTGAAATGGGTCCCTGGACACACAGGCATCAAAGGAAATGAAGAGGCGGATAAGGAGGCCAAGTTGGGCTGCCATGCTCCCTTTGAGTTCCCTCTACCACCTGCCTCAATAGCAGCCGCCAAGCGGGCAGCCCAGACAGTGCACTGGCAATGCTTTGCACAATTCTGGGCAGAGAAGGCCCCCAAACGATATAAGGACCTTGGTATAGGAATAGAGAAGCGGCCACTGGAGCTCCATCTTCCCCGAGCAGCTCTGGGTCGCCTCCTAGCAGCCAGGAGCGGTCATGGTGACTTTGCAGAGTACCATGAACGTTTTAAACATGATGAGGCCCTACTGACATGCTCATGTGGCCGCAGAAAAGAGCCCTCCCACTTCTATTTCTGCCGAGAGGGTCGCAAAGCAGCGGCACATCCTTGGGGCCAACAACGAGTAGTGGATATCCTCACCAAAAAGACCGGTTTCACTGCATATGCAGATTGGCTGGATAGATCACATTTCTATACTGCCATCTGTAAACGCCATTAAGATGCTAAATGTGTCAAAGTTGGGAACCTCTAGGGCTTACCTCTGGTTCCCTCCTCTCCTTTCCTCCTTCCCCTCCTCTTCCCCTTCTTCCCCCCCTCTTCTTCTCACTTCTCCTTGTTTCCATATCAAGAAAACTCGAAGATGCCTAGATTGCTTTTAACAGCTGTGAAAACCCAAGCAGCTCCCCGCGCGGGGAGCTACCTGTATTTAGATGATAGATGGTAGTTTAGCTAGGAGATAGGCAGTTCCGATCTGCCCGTCGTATGTCCCGCACCGGGACCAGGGCTTTTCCGCTTCCGAGGCTCCCAAGGAGCCGTGGAGGCGTGGAAAGACCCGACCCTCGACGTTAAATAGAGACACACACACACACACTACTACTACTACCATTTATGGTTCGAGGTGCCTTTCGGGCCTAGCCCGTTACACCAGGTCTAGTGGAAAGCAGTGTAGCTAGGTCTGCAAATGTGGGTTGTTGCCTTGACTTTTGGCTTGTTGCTTCCCTTATCTTGGGGACCTTGCCGCTATTGTGTTGGTTCGTTTGGCTGGATTGGGCATTGGTTGTTGTTGGTGTGTCTTGCTTCACTGGTTTGATTCGTTGGATAGTGTTCTGGGCCTCTGTGAGCTCTGTGCGAAGCTTGCTAACTTCCAGTTCCAGCTTTGTGACCCGCTCTAGATAGAGTCCTTCATGAACCTGCTGTTCTGCTCTCCAGTTGGACAGCTTCTCTGCTAGGTGTGCCTGTACCTGTTCCTGGACCATTTGAAACATTTCTTGTTGTTGGTTCTGGGCTGCTTCCAAAGCACCCACCAACACCTGGGCGTGTTTGCTCACATCTAGTAAAGAGGTTTGATGCTTTGGCCTCCCAATCAATGTCTTTTGTAGACTCTTTCGTTGCCTGATTCCGCTTCTGGCCTCACTGGCCCGGCTGGGGGCCCGGCTAGGGGCCCTGCTGGATCCTCTGGTTTGCCAGTGTTCCTGGCCCTCATTTTCATCCATGCTCGCACTCTCCATGCTACCTTCATTGAATTCAGGTTGCATCATGTTTCCGGATCGCCAACGGATTGGCGTTGGGGTGACTGGCATATCTTCTGTTTCCGCGAACTGGGAGGCCACGTTGTCCACTCCGGGGGGTGACGCGTGCGATATACCACCACCACAGAGTTCCTGTGCCTCCATGGTGGTTTATAGGTGTCTAGAGGCCCCTATCGGCCAAATGACGCGTGAAAAAGACGTGTTTTCCTTGGGTACTGATTTTGGTAGTGCGTTGGTAGTAGTGTTGTCTGCTTAAATCGTAATCGCAGTAACTAGTAAATTATATTACTTGGTGACTCACTAGTCGCATACGAAGCACTCATCTCAAATGTCTACGAACGACCAGCGTATCCTGCTCGGCCCTTAGATTACAGGACGTAACTGCCTTCGACAAGCATAGCATTTGGAACAAGTCATAGTGCAATGAGTTGAAAATGTTTGGGCTACCTGCCCGAGAAAGGTATCTTCAATGCAATCCACGTTCACCTCATCCATGCCGTTGGAGTTAACAGTTCCTTTAAGCATGGTAAAGTGAGTCATGCGACCTGTCTCAACAACTTTGTCTTCGCTGTACGTATCACCTGCTTCCACAAGGGCGAAGCTCATTAACGGAGGAGTCCCTGTGGCTTGACGCTCAGATCCGTAGCCGGTTGGTTGGTTGGTGTTGTCGGACTGACCTGAAAAACGGAGTCGAGATTTCGCGACGAGGGATCTTGTGCAAGTAATCAGCCATGCCAGCAGATAATTGTCGCCTCCGTTAGGTTCATACGACAATAATTCTCCCATCCAGCAGAACTCGCAGACTGCTGCTAATGAGCTCGTCCGACATTCAATCGGTGCTACTTGCACGTCGGAATCACGAGCCATTTGGGCGATGGATTCGACGGCCGTTACGAGTGCCTAGAAGAGAGGGGCTGGTCGCGTGTGGTGCACGTGCCCAGAATTGGCCAATTGTCGACGCAAAAATAGAAACTTCCGTATTTGTGACATCTGAGACACTCGCAAGCATTCCCCAATTCGCTTCGGTATGATTGGCGCGAGGGTGGCTAACCTTCGGTAGACCCAGTTTTGGGAATAACCGAGATTTCGGACATTCTCGTCGCCAGGTTCGCGTCTGCTCGGAGCATATGATGAGAGGACCGTTTCATCGTATATACTCTGGGCAATCTGTCGTCACGATCTTCGTCATGGAAAGAAACAGGAAAATCCTAAGAAGAATTGCCGGATTCAGTCACCATCGCGACAGGATCCTTTCGCCGAGGAACATCGGGTTCTAACTCTGGAGATCTGGGGAAGGTGTGGGGCGCCCGATTTTTGAACGCAGCCCCCTGAACGGTCCTCGCACCTCCCACATTTCGGAACGCCAATCACTGGCCTTGTTCCCCAGATATGAAACCGAGGATGTTGGTCCATCTCTGCGGGGAGTCTTGATATGGATCTACAGGAGCAGGCGGGGAAGCCATGCTCGCTTTCGTCACCGCGAGATGTAGATCAGTCGCGAGCATACATTTTTAAAGTCGACGCCGCCGGTCAGGATGTGGGGTTGGTCAATTGAGACTTTGCGTGTTTTATTCTCTTAAACTACACACAATCAACGCACAATGGCATCGACTAACACCCCGTCGGGATACATCGGAAACCTCTCCACGGAGCAGGAGGCCAAATTGCAGCAGCTCTGGACAATACTCCTGAAGGCCTTGGAGGCCTCCGGCGTAGAAGGGCCACCGCAACGCAAGCAATCCATCTCGGGCACCGACGGCAATGGTTCCGGCCGCGCCAGCACCGCTTCGACTCGTGCCGACTCATCACAATTGACCCAGAGCCTCCAAGAGACGGGGTTGGATGCCACGCAAATCAAGGCCATCAGGCAAGCCTTGGCCAACATGACCACCGACGAACTCCACCAAGGTTTCTTGACCAGCTTCAAGAATGAGAATCCCGACGTCCTGATGCTCCGATACCTCCGGGCCCGCAAGTGGGATGTGTGCAACGCTTTCGCAATGATGGTGGCTGCAGTCGAATGGCGAGTGAAAGAAATGCGGGTAGATGAGGTGCTGGTGAATGGCGAGCTCCATGCATTGAAACAGGAACAGAACACGGCGAACCCAAGTGAGCAAAAGGAAGGTAGCAGCTTCCTGGCGCAGAGTCGCATGGGCAAATGCTTCCTTCACGGTGTGGACAAGGTCGGTCGGCCCATTGTGGTGATTCGAGTGCGCCTGCACAAGCCGGGGGAGCAAAGCGAAGAAGTACTGAATCGGTACATTGTCAATGTGATCGAATCGGTCCGACTTCTGTTGCGGCAACCAGTGGAAACTGCTGTATGTACAGGCATTTCTCTTTCCAAGGTCTTCCGGCTGACTTTCTCTTGTAGACGGTTGTTTTCGACATGACAGGCTTTTCCCTCTCGAACATGGTAGGTCAAGCCTCTTGCTAAGTGACATGAACAAGGCTAACTACATGTGCAGGAGTACCCGCCCGTGAAGTTCATCATCCGCTGTTTCGAAGCCAACTATCCCGAATGTCTCGGGGTCTTGCTAATCCACAATGCACCATGGATTTTCTCCGGTTTGTTTTTTCCTGTCATGAACATAAAATAGCAGGCTAACCATTGGTCCAGGTATCTGGAAACTCATCAAGGGATGGATGGACCCCGTCATTGTTTCCAAGATCCAGTTCACCAAGTCCGTCAAGGATCTGGAAACTTACATCCCACGAGAGAGAATTTTCAAGGAGCTCGGTGGGCCGGAGGACTGGGAGTACAAGTACATTGAGCCAGAGCAAAACGAGAACAAGAGGATGGATGACACCACCACACGGGAGGCTCTCGAGGACGAGCGACGGGATATTGTCAGAGAGCTCTTGACCACGACATCGTCATGGATCACAGCCACTGCGACCAAGGACAACGAGCAGCTTAAGACTAGCAAGGCACGACGGGACGAGCTAGCAGAGCAACTGAGCGCCAACTACTGGAAACTGGATCCATATGTGCGCGCTCGTAACTGCCTTGACCGCGCAGGTATCATCCCAGACATTGGTTTTCAGCCGCAACAGGGATTAAAGACGGAGAAGCAGTTGGAGGTAGAGCAACATGAGACAGCTCCGGTCAATGTTGTTAGTTAGTGTGTAGTTTATTAATGATGAAATGAAATTGCTGCATGCCACGATCATTCTCAGCAAGAGTATGTGCCGATATATATCGCTCTCGAGCATTCATGACGACACTTGTACTAAAACCATTTCACGTTGTTGACTTTTCAAAACATGTTCACTTTTCATGCTTCTTTTTTGCTATTTTTACTTTTCCTCGTTTTATCTCTCTGCAAATCGGTTCAACCCAGTACGTCCGGCGCAGCATGAAGAGACCACAGGCAGTCCATTCTCTCCCTCCACGGAAATGGCCTTATCGTGCCTCACCCGATAATGCAATGCAACTTCTTACCATATCTGAGGCTAATCCAGCTGTGTTGCAAAAGTCATGTGACTGGGGTGACTTGCTTCGGTTTCTCAACGCCACAGAAAGGGAAAGTCAGCCCTGATAAGGATTCGAAGAAAGAGCAGATCATGTAGCACACAACTCATATCATGGCCATCTGAGTTATCGCTCATGGTTATTACTGTGTGATATCAGTTTTATTTAATAAACGGCCGTCATATGTTCTTCTCGAGACACCTTTGCACATTGCACGTATTCAGCACCATGGCCAACTCGACACCCGCCGACCTGCCTCTCACTATCAAAGACATCCAGGATGAGGCTGAGAAGAAGCTTCCCCAGCTTTACCGATGTCTGTATATACCTGATACCATGTAAAACTGATGTCTAACCGCCACAGACTATTTCAATGAAGGGGCCGGTGAGATGGTTAGGTATGCGTTCGTTCTGAAAGAAATCATTTCAATCGCTCATTACCTATAGCCTGCGCGACAATGAGAATGCCTTTGCTCGATACAAACTGCGCCCGCGAGTGCTACGCGATGTTGAGGAAGTAGATACCACTACAGAGATCTTCAAAACGAAGGTTCTAATGCCGGACCAATTCAATTACTCATGGAGCGTCTAATAGTGTGTTTTCAGATATCTTTTCCTCTTGGATTCGCGCCCGCTGCTGCCCATCGCCTCGCCCATTTCCACGCAGAAGCTGGCACGTCGCGCGCTGCTTCTCGCAATGGCATCGCAATGTGTCTGTCTACATGGTCCACCACCAGCCCCGAAGAAGTAATCGCGCAAAGCTCGGGGAATCCGTATGCGATGCAGGTGTCATTCTTCAAAGATATCGAAGTTACGCGGCGCATTATCCAACGAGCTGAGAGTACGTGCTAGAACTTATCCAACCATTTGTGCGAGAGAGCTGACTTTATCAGCGGCCGGATACAAGGCGCTATTTGTTAGTGTCGACCTGCCTGTAATCGGAAGCCGACGCAATGAACAACGAAACAAATGGGCGTTTCCCAGTCACATCGAGTTTCCCAGTCTTCAAGGAGCAACTGATGATCTGATGGCCACATACGCTGCTGGTTATGGTAGGTTATCATGCACATTTGGTTAAAGAAGTTCTTGAATTGAAGTATATTTGGCAGACGCGAGCATTCGATGGGACAAGATAGTCCCGTGGCTACGAAGGACGACTAAAATGGAAATCTGGCTGAAGGGTGGTTCGTATCTCTCCTTACCTCATGCATAAAGGATTTTATGCTAATAACAACAGTTTCGACGGCGGAAGATGTCCAACTCGCCATCGAGCACAAAGTTGACGGGGTGATCATTTCCAACCACGGCGGCCGCCAACTCGACGGCCAGCCCGCAACACTCGACGCGCTCCGTGAGTGTGGCCCCGTAGCGAGAGGAAGGATTCCCCTTGCCATCGACGGTGGCATTCGGTCAGGAGCGGATATTTTCAAAGCGTTGGCCCTTGGTGCATCTATATGTTTCGTTGGACGTATCCCCATCTGGGGTTTAGCTGTGCGTCTATTTCTCTATCATGGTGGCTACGACTGACAGTTTGTAGTACAACGGAGAGGCTGGCGTCGATATTGCCTTGAAGATTCTGCTAGAAGAGTTCCGTCATACGATGAAGTTCATGGGGTATGTTGAATGTCCGAATATATTTAGAACGTGCTAATAGGAGCAGATGCCGGTCCATTCAGGATATCAATCTGGGTCATCTTTCTTTGCTGCAGGCGGACGGCCGTTTGGCGAAACTGTGAATTCATCTGGAGCGTTTGATTTCTTAGGGTTACAGTGGTGATAAAGTATCATGAATCAGTAGAATTTAGATTCGAATTGGACATAACATACAAAGCAGAAGCAAATTCATTCTATTCCACCAATACCTGCCTATACGATCAATCCCAAATTGTCTGTATCCGCCGCCACCATGTACGAGTTGTTTTTTCTTTCGGACTGTCGGCCTCTACTTCAGGGAGGCCAGTATGCAAGTCTATGCTACATGGATGTCGGACCCACGACTCATCATGAGCATATATCCGATGCGCAAAATATATACCCAGAAACACGGGTAGTTATACAGATATAAGATGGCAAAAACGTTGACACGGACCAATTCCCCATAACGAAGACGGAGAACCCATTGCAAAGCAACCGGATAACAAACACGCACATGGCCAGCCAGACGAGGTACGGCTGAAAGCGTGATCGATATTGTGCTTGGCAGGCCATGCGGAACCGTGTGTAGGTGGTACTGCAGCATACCCATGAGGTGAATCCGGCAGTGTTTGTCAGGTTGATCAACCAGTTAAACACTTGACTGGCTTCATTTCCGCAGTCCAGAATCACCAGCAAGCCCAGCACGCAGCTATCCAGGACAGCCCAGTGCGGAGCACCCCATCCACTGCAGCGAGGAAGATTTGTGGAGTGTTACCGGCCACTGCAAGGGAATAAAGGGACTGGCTCGACATGTACAGAAACGAGTTTGCCGACGACCAGGCCAACGTGATGATAACGGCATTTATCACGCTATCAAGCCCTTTTATACTGGCTTCTTTAATGGCGTAGATGCGGCTCCTCCAGCCTCCCCACTGAGCAGACCGGGGCGTCGCTATTGCAGATAAGACCAATGACGAGTACACCAAAAATATAAAAGATAAGCAATCGGTAAAAATAGCGCTTTGTGGCTTTAGGAAGGTTTTTTGGTGGATTATGCATCTCGCCGGCTGCGATCACCAGTAATTCCGGGGCCAAGTTGAATGAGAGGACCGAGAAGCAAGCGACATATAAAACACCACACAACCGGCCTGCTGCTCCTGGCACAAGATATCCTTTGGCAAGACCGGGATACTTCCAGTAATGAAAGTCCAGGCGCTGATGAGTCGGGCCACCACCAAAGAAGAGTACCATAGACAACACCAGCAGACCGAGGATCATAAAGGCCTTGAGAGAGGCGAACGAGAACTCAGTCTCCCCGTATACTCCAACTGGACATAGACGAAGCACAATGACCACCAACAGCATTTATCAAAATTCATACTGCAATGTTGATATTGTTTGGCCAGTAGTCAAACTAGACCAGCCGCCATGATCTCGTACGCGACAAGAATGGCGAACGAGTAGAAGTACAGCCACCCCAGGGCGAACCATAAGCTGCGTGACACAAACCTATTGGCATAGTAAGCCATTGAGCATCCCGGTACGGGTAAATACGTGGACATTTCACTGGTGGCCGTGATAACGCCGTATACGAGAATGCAGATGACGATGTACACGCCCAGTAGCGGAGCCGGTCCAGCAATTGCCAATGCTTCACCAGTGCCAGCAAACATCTCCGTGCCAATCGTGCCCCCAAGAAGTAACATTTGAGCATGGCGAGTTTTAATCCATCGCTGAGTTTGGAGAGATGCGTCGACGACTTGTCCATCGGCAGGAGTAATAACGGAGGTAGGATCCTTCTCTTCATGGTGTTTTTTACACCGGCTTCGGGGTCGTTCGTTGTAGAATAATTAGGAGGTTGAATTGAAAGTAGAATAGAGGCACTCCGTCTGTTACTGAGAACAGCACTGTGCTGGCTTATAACGGCTGCTATGCGATATTGTCTTCTTGGTTTGTATACTTCGTTTTTCTAAACCTGATTGGCTGCCATTGGCGTTTATCGCAGCTGCGATATCATACGAATGCGGCAGCTCATTCCAGTCACATGATTGCAATCAGATAAGGAAATTATAAATCTGCAACCCCATTTCGACTTCATGCCGTACCACCAACATCGCCACCCATTATGTCCGCCACGACTACTATTGCGCCATTGACAAATACGTCTCAAGATAAAAACGACAAGCCCGAAACGTCCCATGCTGTTCAAGCCATCTCGCAGGGAGTTCCTCTGCCCGGGATCCCCTCATTCACATCCATCGACAAGAGGCGACGATGGATGCTAGAGCACATGGCCGGCGCGTTTCGGGTTTTCGGCCGTAACGGATATGGCGAGGGAATGGCCGGCCATATCTCTCTGCGTGATCCCGAGCATTTAGACTGCTTCTGGACTAATCCGTAAGTTGCTTTCTTCACTTATCAGGATCAACAGAGCTAATTTCAACATAGACTAGGAGTCCACTTCAGCCTGGTCAAAGTGTCGGATCTCATTCTGCTCAACCATAACGGCGAGCCTGTAGGTGGGAACATGAAACGACCAGCCAACGCGGCAGGATTCCAGATCCACGGCCATTTACACCGCAAATATCCTCATGTCAATGCGGCGTGTCACACGCATTCGGTCAACGGCAAAGCATGGTCGACCTTTGCCCGCCCCTTGGACATGATCAACCAAGATGTGACCATGTTCCATGGCGAGGCACAGGCGGTTTATCCCGAGTTTGGCGGTGTCGTGTTTGATCCGGAGGAAGGAGAGCGCCTGGCCAAAGCCCTTGGACCAAAGGGCAAGCTCCTTATCCTCAAAAACCACGGGCTTTTAACAGTTGGTCAAACAGTAGACGAAGCCGCGTATCTTTTCACCTTGGCTGAGAGGAGCTGTGAGATACAGCTCAAGGTTGATGCAGCTGCCGCAGCTGGTATTCCCAAGCAGATCATTGATGATAAGGTATCCGAGTATACATTTCAGATGACCAGTGAGCCGGTATGTTTTTCAATTTTCCCGTTCCATTATCGGTTACTCATGGCGAATCTCAGGAGGCACACTACTGCGAGTTCCAACCCGCGTATGACCTTGAGCTGGAGATGTCCGGAGGGCGATTTCTCGAGTGATCTAGCATAACGATATCATTTACCGTGGTTTTTTTTTTTTTTTTCCCTGATATATTCCTCAGTGATTTCATTTCGACTTGAATGTTGGAAATACGATGAAACTAATATGAATGACATTTCTTTCTCTGCATTCTCCAAGGTTATATATGTAAAAGAGATCATGAACTCTATCGCTTGACACTGTGGTCCTCTGGCTCAGGGATTGTAACTAACCCATTCCGCTCCTTCGTCTTCCATTGCACAGCACGCAGGATATGATACATGACCGTAAGAACCGGCATAGGAACCCCTCGCGCCAGTCCAGCCCGCAGCGGCTCCCCTACAACCGTCTCGAACTCGCAATACCGGCGTTTGCGGAGATCGACCTGCATACTCGGCGGGTTGTACATCGCGATTGGGTCCATCCGGATCATTGCCTCCACCAACTCCTCCGGGAGGTCGTGACCGTATGCTTTGGCAGCTGCCCGGATCTCTTGCATCGCCGGTCGAACAAGATTGTCAATGGCCCCATCCGCCAGCTGCATACGGCCTGTATCAAGATCGGTAACGGCGCAGATTGAGTTCAAGCAGGCATTGTATAACAACTTCCGCCAGCGCGTCCAGCCGACGTCAGGCTGGTATTCGGGACTACATTTGCCTCCAGCCTTGTATATCTCCACAAACTCCTTTGCCGCGTCTTTCTGAACCTGTGCATCTAGATTTGGGTTGTCGAAAGCTCCAATGAATGCTCGATCGTGATCTTCGTGGACAATCTGTCCTGTTCCGACTTCGTGGGATCCGCAAAAGCTCACACTAGACAGGACAATGTTCTGCGGAAATGCGTCCAGAATAGGCTTCTCAATGTTCAGTCCGTTCTGTATCAGCACTATAACCGAGTACCCCGGGGTCACCGCTGGGCGGATAAGATCGGACAAGCTGGGTGGAATGTCGGCTATATTCTTGGTAGTGCAAACAATATATCTGTAAGGCTCAATATCCTCCTCGGACACGTTTGGCACGGCATTGCGGACTATCTATTAGCATCTTCAAGAGAACATGAAGGAGGTAAAGGCATACTAATATCCGGGCGGAATGATTCGACGACTCCATGGTCAAGAGATCGAATGTGGAATCCATGTTGCTTCACATGGTCGTAGTTGGAGCGCAAGACGGTCGTTACTCGGGCCTTGCCTCCTGTTTGCAAGTTCAGAGCGGCAATGGTGCCAATGCCGCCGCATCCAACTAACAGTACATTGGCCATCTTGAAATCGAGGATTTCTTGTTGGGCTCGGAGATGTATGAGAGCGCGAGTCACGAAGTTCTGTAGCGATAGTTGACGACACTTTGAACTTCAACAAGTGCCGCCTTTTATCCTTGACAATCTTCCCTCTATCTCTCCCTTCTATTTTATCGTTGAATGATCAATTGCTCGGGAAAGTCATCCCAGTCACGTGTCACTATATTGCTGACATAGCCGTCGCTTGAATACGCCATTTGCAACATTCCATTGTCTTAGTCTCGAGTTTGTATACTCGCGATGCATATATTCAGAACATCGAGTCTCGCAGAGCGTTCGATACTTTCTGGATCGATTCCCCAAGTAAAAGCCGGTGATATCGACATAATCCGATCTCGACTCAACCATGTTAGACGGCGATAAGGAATTTACCCCGCCGATTTGCGTTATCTGTGCGGTGTTAGCTCTGGATATCAAAGCAGAAAGTCACTCCGATGCATGGTGCATAGTAACTTGCCTATCTAGAAATAGCATGGTCTAATACGGGGCATGATAAAAAGACAGCCAGCTATCGGGAGAATGACTGATAGCATCAATTGTCTTTCTGAATTCACGTTGGCAACACCATGACTCATGGAATCCGTGCAATCGATCTTCCCGGCACTCGCGCTGCCTACTATGCTCCGGCTACTGTGACCTCTCAGCCACCAAGCAGCTGGATCCATGTCTCGGGGCAACCTGGGTCGTTGGTCAATGGGGAGGTCCCTTCCGACTATGAATCGCAAATCCACCTAGCTCTGTTGAACCTGCACAAAGTCCTAGTCGCAGCAGGTGCTTCAATCGCGGATATCGCCCGGCTTACGCTCTACATTGTCAACTATGACCCCCAACAGCGCAAACATACCCGCCACATTGAACGCTTCCTACGATCCCACCGACCAGTCATAACACTCGTTCCAGTGTCTCAGCTCGCATGTCCGGAATGGCTGTTTGAAATTGAAGCCGTGGTGGCCAAGCCTCCGGCGATTCCAATGCAGTTGACGCCGCCAGGTGCGAAGGTGTGGGACGTGGTGATCATTGGTGCCGGGCTGGCCGGACTCACGGCCGCGGAGCATCTCATCCAATCCGGTCACTCGTGTCTTGTTCTCGAAGCCCGCGACCGTGTTGGAGGCCGAACCTGGAGCACGACTCTGCCTGACGGGAAAGGTACGGTGGACATTGGGGCTGCGTGGATCAACGATACCAACCAAAGCAAGATCTATCAACTGGCTCAGAGAGCTGGAGTTGAATTCATCGAGCAGAATACAACAGGAAATTGCCTATTGCAGGAGTCTGCAAAGAGTAAGCAGACGTTCGCCTATGGCGAGGTTCCGGTCAGTACATCCGTCTTCGTCATCGGTGCTCCGTATTGACAAATGCGCAGTTCGACCCTGAAACGCAGAAGCAGTTGGTCGAGATCCGTGATATGGTCGAAGCTGACTGTCAACAAGTTGACTGTCCGCGACCGGAGGATTCCACTCTGGACTCAATGACTTTTCTCGCGTACCTTAAGAGCTGCCAGGCTAGTGATCGGGCAATCTCGACGGCCGCCATCTGGACCCGCGCGATGCTGGGCCAAGAGCCCGAGGATGTGTCTGCTCTGTACTTCCTCAACTACTGTAAATCCGGCGGCGGACTGCTGCAAATGCGTTCCGATCGCCGCCATGGTGGCCAGTACCTGCGTATTCGCCAGGGCACGCTGTCTTTTGCTCAAACCCTGGCGGCAGCACTCCCATCGGGTACTGTGCAATTGTCATCTCCTGTGACGGCAATTAACCAACAGTTTTCCGGTCGCGTGTTGGTCCGAACACGGAATCGAACCGTGCAGGCTTCGAAAGTAATCTCGGCTGTGCCATCCACCGTCCTCCGAACCATCGACTTCAATCCACCGCTTCCAGCACGTAAACAGCTATTAGTCGACTCATTCAGCTATGGATATTACACCAAGGCCATGATGGTTTTCCGTTCTGCCTTCTGGGTAAACAAAGGCTTCTGCGGACTAGTTCAATCATTCACCGGCCCGGCATCCATTGTCAGAGATTCCAGCATCCCAAATGACGACAAATGGGTGTTGACTTGCTTCCTCTGCGGGGATTCGGGGCGACAGTGGTCCCAACTACAAAGCTCTGAACGGACGAATGTTTTGTTGAATCAGTTGGGCGAGATATACGGCGATTCGGACCTGGTTCGCCGAGAATATGTCACAACAGTCGAGCATGAATGGTCGAAGGAGGAATACTCGGGCTTCGGATGTCCTTGTCCATCGCTATCTCCTGGAGTGCTGACCGTAGCCGGGGATACTCTTCGGGAGCCTTTCCGTGATGTCCATTTCGTCGGTACCGAGACGGCCGCTGAATGGAAGGGATATATGGAGGGAGCGGTGCGAAGTGGCGAGCGAGGAGCAGCAGAGGTCCAGAAGCAGTTGGCCATGGCTCATCTGTAGAAGCCCATAGATACCAGATTAGATATAGCTTGAACGCAATCTAATGGAATCCGTATGTGGCGGAACCCCGCATCTTGGTTATCGCTTACTGTGATTCTATTGGCCGTCCAGCTGTGGATTTGAGATAGCCAAGTCCATACCTTGACCATTCCTTCACTGAAGACATCTGTCCCATTTCAGCTCCGCATTGAACGTCATGTCTCTGTCCAAACGCGATCGGTCTCTCGAAGGATGCGGCACATGTCGAACGCGGCATGTCAAATGCGATGCCCAGCGTCCAGTCTGTCAGATGTGTATCATCTCAAACGTGCCCTGTACAGGCTACGAGATCCGTCTGCGGTTCGTCCACCACGGCGAGCCAGAGCCTCTGGGGATCGAGGATGCTACACGCTTCCGCCGGCCCCTGTTTACCGGCAAGTCCTATCTACAGGTAGAGACAGGCGTTTGCTAACCATAGCCAGATAGAATCACAACGGGAGCAGATGAGTGCACATCTGGCTCGAACTGTGCACCGGAGTAATCCAACGCGAGCCTTGATGCAATTAGACGAGGAGAGCCTCTCTCCAGATTTTCATGATATCAATCTATCGAAAGGCCCCTTCGGGGTATTTCAATTATCCTCTGAAAGCACAGAGATGGTGTCTAACGAAAACGAATCCGGCGGGAAGATTCCCAATGCCGAATCTATCAGTGCCCTAGATCAGATCGATGTTGAACCATGTTGGGATGAGAATTCCCTGGCTCTGGACTTATCGCTGGACCCGGTCCTCGAAGTTCAAGACGAAAACGAGCCGTGGAATGATGACCCGTTCGAGTTCCCAACGCTTTTCCCCGGAGTACCTGGGCCCATGGATCTAACCCCGGATGCTTGGGAACTACTCTCGTACTATCGGGATCGGGTGATTCCTCTGTTATCGCCACTGAATAGTGCCCACCACAAGTCTCCGTGGAATCATCTCATTCTTCCAACGGCCATGAACGTACTGGCGGAGAAGTCTATGGGGGTTACTGTAACCGCAACGCGATCTGCTTTGCTGAATGCCATCTTGGCGACCAGTGCGTTTCACCGACGAGTATCAGGGGGTGAATATTGGCAAGTAACGTCAGAGTCCTATCAGAAGCAAGCCGAGCAAGACCTCTTGGGTGGCTTTCAGAGGGAATTAGGGTCCGCGCAGAAGCGAGTGAAGTACAAGGAAGTGCTCATGGCACTCGTCAATCTGGCGACATTGTCGGTACGTTTTCCCGCCATTCGTCACGCACAACAAGTTTGACCGGATTCTAGGTTTTCCAAGGCGAACCAGACAAGCTGCTAGCGTGCCTGTTGATTGCAGAGAGGTATATTCGCACCAAAGGATTGACCAAGCGCCGCCTGTCGCGCAAAGTCCGCCTACTACACCATTGCTACGCTTATTTGCGCATCATCAACGAAACAGTGCTGCTACCGGATATTGTGACTGACAAGGGCCACGAGTTGCAGTCCATCCTAGACGCTCCTGGACCACCGAGTGAGGCGCCACTCCGGATCACCAAATGGATGGTCGTGCCCGACTTTGGGCTCAGTAGCGCCAAGGATTTACAACTGGGTCAAAATGACCTGCATCTGGAGTTCCCCGGACGGTGGGATCTCACGATGTATCCTGAGATTTTTGGAATTCCCGAATCTTTCGTCGGGCTGGTCTCCCATATTACCCGACTGGGGAATGAACGAGATCGCCTTCTGAACGGCAGCCCTGCCGACAACGGGTGCACACCAACAATGCGCGACTTTCTACTGCGGGCCAAGTTGTTGGATGAGCATGTGTGTCGGTGGGAGCCACCGTCCGGTCCTCATCACTTCATGTTCTGCGCCATGCAAAAGGCTCTGTCTATCTTCTTCTACCGACGCGTGTATGACGTGGACGTGACAACCCTACAACATTCCGTGCGGCAGGTCCGAGATTTGCTGGCACAGAGCCAAACGTGGTATACCGAATCGGGACAGCGCGGTGTCTTCCCCGTGTGGCCGGCATTCGTCACGGCGTGCGAGGCATTGAGCCCAGATTTGCAGGAATTCTTCCAAACATGGTTCGAGCAAGGCTTTCAGCAGGGAGGGTTGGCATCATTCCGACTGGCGGCATCGATAGTGCGGGATGTCTGGGGCAATCGGGCGCAGGTGAGGGGCAAGGCTGTGCACTGGCCAGAGATAATGCGGTCGAAGAAACTGGCGATGGTGTGTATGTAGAATCACTGTTTGTACAGACATATCGTTAGCACTGGGATACACGCATAGCAGAGAGTGTACAGATAGATACATACCTCGAGCTTGCATACTCAGTACAGAGTCAGAATCAGTGTATTGTGTGTGTGTGTGTGTACTATTTATCGTCGGGGGCGAGTCCTTCCGCGGAGGCGGTGAGGCTCTGGTCCCGGAGCGGGACATACGACGGGCAGATCGGAACTGCCTGTTCTCTAGCTAAACTACCATCTATCATCTAAATACAGGTAGCCCCCCGCGCGGGGGGCTGCTTGGGTTTTCACAGCTGTTAAACAGCGGACTGAGCATTTTAGGTTTTCCTAAGAAAGGAAATAGGGAGAGAATGGAACAGAAAAGGGGAGGAGCAAAGGAAAGAGTGGGGGAAAGAGGAAAAAGGAGGGAGGCCAGAGGTAAGCCTATTGGTTCCCAGGTTTGATGCGTTTAGCAACCTAATGGCGTTTGCAGATGGTTGTATAGAAAAGTGATTTTCCCAGCCAATCTGCATATGCAGTGAATCCTGTCTTTTTGGTGAGGACGTCTGCTACAGTTTGTTGGCCCCATGGATGTGCCACCGCTTTGCGACCCTCTCGGCAGAAATAGAAGTGGGAGGGCTCCTTTCTGCGGCCACATGAGCATGTCAACAAAGCCTCATCATGTTTGAAGCGCTCATGGTACTCTGCGAAGTCGCCATGCCCGCTCCTGGCAGCTAGGAGACGGCCCAGAGCTGGTCGGGGAAGATGGAGCTCTGGTGGCCGTTTCTCCAGGCCTATTCTGAGGTCCCTGTAACGTTTGGGAGCGTTTTGTGACCAATACTGTGCAAAGGCGCGCCAGTGCACCCTCTGGGCTGCGCGCTTGGTGGCTGCTATTGAGGCGGGTGGTAGGGGGAACCCCAAGTGAGCCTGGCAGCCCATCTTGGCCTCCTTATCTGCTTCTTCATTCCCTTTGATGCCTGAGTGTCCAGGTACCCATTTCACCTGTACCCTGTCTGGTTGCGTGTTGGGTGCTCTCAGGCAGAATGGCCATGTCTGGGCGGCTTCTTGAAACTGTTTGAAAACTGGTTGGCTTGATCCTGTGGGTTGGCCTTGGAGTTGCTGTACCGCTTCCAGGTTGTCCAAGCAGATGTATAGGTTTGTGGAGTGCTGGGCATTGGGGTCCTTGAGGGCAGACTGTAAGCCAAGCAGGGCCCCTCTGGCCTCTGCATCAAAGACCTCATGGTTGGGGAGTTTTCTGTGTCCACTGAAGATCTTGGTTTTGCAGGCGCCCCAGTAGCCCACCCAGCCGGCTCCTGCAGCGCAGCTGTCTTTACCTTTTGATCCATCTGTATAGACGACCATCGATCGTGGTGGGATAGAAGTAAGCCACCTCTGGAAGTCCTCACTGGCCTGTGCCTTATCAATTGCAGCCGGCTGCTCTTTGGGCGTCAGATCTGTGTCCCATGGGCTTGCCGGCAGTGGGTCTATCTGTTCAATGGTGTGAAAGTTTGATGGGTTTATGGCCCGGAGCAGGCGGGTGTTGATGTGGAAGCTTCTCTGGCGTGTGGCCCGACGGTGTAGAGGATGTCGGGTGTCTAATTTGTGTACTCTGATTGCCAGTCCCCGACGTCTTTGGTTGAGGAGGAGTTCCATTGGTGGGATGGCTGCTTCCCGGTGCAGTACGGCTGTTTGTGTGGTCTTATAGACTGGGAGAACTCTTGATAGTGCGCTGCGGAGCACCCGGTCCAGACAGGCTAGTTGGATGGACACCCTATTAGAGATGGGCTTTTGTCTGCCTGAACTGTCCTGTGCTGGTCTATTCATCCCTGGCCACCATGCCTCTGCTCCATAGCATAGGACTGAGACCACACAAGCTATTGTTGCTTGTCGCAATAGGGATGCTTTGACCCCTCGTACAGTGTTGGCCAGGGCTTGAATGCCTCCTGCTGCTTGCTTAGCCTTGCCTGCTAGTGTGCGCGCATGTGCTTTGAAGTTCAGTTTCCGGTCAAACCAGATTCCTAGCCAGCGTGTGGCCCCATTGGGTGGGGGAGGCGTGATCTCCACTGTATCTTCCAGGGTGTGTATTGTGCAGGTGGGATTGTTGCCCTTCCGAGTTTTGTCATAGTGTTGGAGTTCTGTTTTGGCTAAATCAAAAGTGAGTCCCTCTCTGTGGCCCCATGACATCAGATCCATCACAGTGTTTTGTAGTTTGGCCGTATTTTCTTCAAGGGATTTGCTAGCAACCAGTTGGCAGATGTCATCTGCATATCCAAATCGACCTCTGCGGGCTATTGCTGGCCCTATTTTGAAAATGGGTTCAATGTACAGCATGAAAAGGATTGGCGACACAGGAGAGCCCTGTGGCAGGCCTGCTGGGACTGCAAAAATTGGGCTCTGGTGTCCATCCAGCCGTATAGCTGCTGTTCGGTCTTGGGTGAAGCTTGATGCCCAGCGGAGTACTGTAGGGGGCCATCCTTGACTGCGGAGTCGCTGGATTAGTCTGCCTTGTAAGACCGCGTCAAAAGCCCCTTTGATGTCCAAGGTCAACATAGAGGCGGCCAGGCCGCGGGCCCATGCTTCTTCAATGTCATGCACCAGTGCTGCCGCCAGGTCGGTAGCTGAACGGCAGGGGAGGGCCCCAAATTGTTGGGGGTGGAGGACCTTGTGTTTGATGGCTATCCAAGCTAATCTCCGGGCAATAAGGCGTTCTAGTCCTTTCCCCAAGGTAGAGAGGAGAGCAATTAGTCTGTATGAGCGTGGGCTACTGTAGTCCTTCCTCCCTGGCTTGGGAAGGGCTACCAGTAGGGCTTGTCGGAAAGGCGTCGGGTGCCATCCCGTTGTGACACAGTGTTTGTATAGGGCTGAGATGTGGGAACCTAAAGCTGGCCAGGCCTTTTTCAGGACAGCGTTTGGTATTTCATCTTGACCAGGCGTGCTGCTTTTTGCTCGGAAAATGGCTTGGTGTGCTTCCCCTGTTGTGACATTTGGGAAAGGGAGAGTTGCCTCTGGGTTGTTGCAGTTGATGGGGATATCTTGTGTACAGGCAGCCTTCTGGAGGAGAGTTTTTACCAGGAGCTCTGCTTTGGCATTGGCAGTGGTGTGTGTTCTGTTACCCTCTTTGAGTGGAGGGGTTGGGAAGGTCCCTTCTGTCCTGTTCCATTTGATTGCTTTGAAAACGTCCTTGCTGTCAGTGAAGTTATCCAGCTGTGTACGCCAGTAGTGTCGCTTTGCTTGGCGTACTGTGCGGCGGAAATTTCGTTGTGCTGTTTCTACTTCAGTTGGGGGGCTATCTGGATCTCGTGAGACTCTTCGGAGTGTCAAGACTGCCTCCTGGCAGTCCTCATTCCACCATCTATGGCCTGATGGGTGAGCATGAGCTCTTTTTGTGGACGCTTCCAGGGCATTTTTGATTGTTTGTATGATTGCAGAAGTGTACTGGTCTAGAGCTTCAGGTGTGAGGTCCAGATGTGTTGGTGGAGGTTCACCCAATGTTGCTGCTTCCTTGTGTATGGCTGAATGAAAGATGTCTTCCTGCATGGTGGCCATTCGGAGGGGCGGCACTGGCTTTTTGCTGTTGATAGGGTGCCAGTGAATTGATGTGTTTATTGCTGTGTGATCTGTCAAGGCTGGGAATCCTGGTGCTGGTTCTGTGTGTGTGCCCTGGCAAATGAGAGGGCTATTGGCCCAAACTAGGTCAATGGTGCTGTTCCCTCGTGTGGGAGTGTTTGGTTGGAGGGTTAGGTGCAATCCTTGTTGGTCTGCCCACTGTAGGAATGGCTCTGCGCCAGGTGAGGTGACATTGGTATTGGTTCGCCATTGAGGGTGATGCAGGTTGAAGTCTCCAGCAACAAGGCAGGGTCCAACAGGTAGAGACTGGCTTATGAGGTGCTTCAGACCCTCACCAGAGTCCACAGTCCGTGGGGGAGCATTATATAGGTTTAGCAGAGTCAACTGTTGGTCTCCTGAGCCTACCTGGACCGCCGTCAGGTCACGACTGGGCTGGGAGCCATGTGGCACTAGCTCTGCTTTGAGTTGTGGGTGTTTGTGGATATATGTGAGGGTGCGTGGCCTGCTTGACCAGTCTTCTATTGGTGTGAATAGTTGGAAAGCAGGGTGATGTTTGGAAAGGCGTCGTTCTCGGAAGTTGGATATCCAAGGCTCTTGGACGAGAACCACGTGATATTCTTGTTCAAAAGCGAGTTGAAGGGCAGCTTCATGAGGGGATGGGCTCCGGGCCACATTGACCTGGAGGATCTGCAGTTGTGGGAGAGATTTGTCATATCTCATTGAGGTGATGTGGGATTGGGAACTGCTTCTACAGCAGTGTTCTTGGAGGAGACATCAGTGTCTGTTTGTTTATCCTGGTTGCTGTCCTCCGCAGTTTTGGATGACAGAGCTTGTTTTTGACTGGACTCAATCCGTCGAATAGCTGCTACTTGTGTTTTGGGAACCCAGACCAATATGCCCTGCTTGATGCTGGGCCGTACTGGGCAGTTTGCATGATCTGCAGGAGCAGGTCCTAAGCAGTTGGCACATTGTTGGGTGCTTTCTTTGTGATCCTGCTCAGTGTGGTCTTTAGCTCCGCATAGCCGGCATTTGGGCTGTCGGGTGCAGGTTCTGGGATTGTGGAAGTCCCAGCAACGGGCACATTGTTGTACTCTGGGGTTTATATTCTTGCGTCTTATGCGGAGGTTTCTGCCGAAGAAGTGGATCCATTGTGGAACATCTGATATGGCTGACTCTGGCGTTGCTAATATCATTGTTGCTGTATTTTCTGTATTGTGAATGTGGTTCTTCCTAGACCAGTGTAGCTTCAGAGGCGTGACACCAGTCTGTAGTTTGAACTCCTCCTTTGCTGCTTGCTCAGATACTGTGACCATAGAGCCATCATAGCCAATATACTGCTTGATAGCCCCAGGAATGACAAAGATTGCCCATTTCTGCTCTAGCTCTGCATTGGAGCCCTGGATTACCTGCTGTATCTCCTCCTTTTTGCTGTGCAAGATTTGTCCGGCTTGGGTGCTTTTGGGCCCAATGGCGAGCCCTGTGGGAACGTGTTGTATTTCCTTAATGGTGTCAGTGATCGCTGGATCCAGACTGCTGCGAAGCTTTTGTAGTGCCGCATGTGGGCTGGCATGGCGGGCAGGGTGGTCTGCTGGGAGTCGAAGGAAAAGGCGGAGGGGCCTTTCTGGCTTAGTGGGTGCAGTATATGTTTTCTTTGTAGACTTGCTCTCTGATTTGGATGTGGAGGAAATGGCTGCATATGTCATGGGGGGGCTAGCTGGGCCTGGGTTGGTTGTGGGACCTTGGTCGCGTGTATTGGTGCCGGGTTGGGTGAAATAGTTATGGACGAAGATTTGGAGGGCGTTGCCAAAGGAGGAGGCCCTAGCAAGGCTTCTCTGCTTCATTGAGGAGACTTTCTTGTCAAGTAGAGTTAGGATGTCTAGTATCTCCTTGTCCTCTTCTTTTTCTTTCGCAGCCCGGGTTTGTAGGGCGATGTTGGCGTGTTTTGTGAGCTCGAGACCTAGTTGCTCATTTGGGCTTTGGGGCTGTGGCGTGGTCAATGGGGCTCCAGTTTCCACCTCCATGTCCATGTTTGGAGGTGCTGGAGCTGCTGATGAGGCATTTGGTTCGCCTGGATCCTCTTCTGTCTGTTTATCTGGCTTTTCGGGCTTTCGGTGTCTCCGAGCTTTCACTAGCGCGGCTATGCCTTGTTCCCGGGGGCTGTCCCCAAAGCGGGGGCCTCCTGAAACGTGGCCTCTGATCGAATGCCTGGTGACCGGCGGCATTATGTGTAGTTTTGATGGTCAGAATCAGTGTAGGATTGGCATTCTCATTCTCTCATTCCAGACGGAGAATCCTCGGGCAGGAATAAATCCGATCCGCCCGGGCCAAAGACCGGCCCGTGGGTCACGGGAGCGGGTCACGAGGTTTTTTGCGGGGTTTGTCTTTGCGCCAAAGTTTGACATTCTTTGTTAGCTTCTCTGTTCTTGTTTGCATGCACTACTCCTACACGTTGTCTTCTCAACACTTTGCAAGACATGCGCCATGTCCAATTCTACTTCCTCCAGTCCCGGCAACTGGATCATTGGCGGCTATACTGGCAACAGTGACGGCGTGCGCATCGCGATCGCGACTTTTGTCGGAGTCGCTTGGTACAATGTCGGCGAATTGATGGTCCTGGTCTTTCTCACCTTCAAGAAGTATCGCGGCATGTACTTCTGGAGTATGCTCAGTTCTGCTTGGGGCATTATCCCCTACTCCCTCGGCTTTCTGCTCAAATTCTTCAACGCGACGGACGCCCTGTGGTTGCCCATCACCCTGCTGACGGTAGGCTGGTGGTCCATGGTTACCGGCCAGTCCATGGTACTATACTCGCGACTACACTTGGTGCTTCGGGATATTAGGATCCTCCATCTGGTGCTGGGATTGATCGTGCTGGACGTCTTCCTCCTGCACGTTCCGACGACTGTGTTGACCTACATGGCCAATTATTATCACACCGACGCGACAGTGACTGGCTACAACGTCATGGAGAAGATCCAATTGACGGGATTCTGCGTCCAGGAGATCATCATCTCGGGGCTCTACATCTGGGAAACGAATCGCATGTTGAAGCTAAATCCGGAAAACGACAGCCGCAAGGTCATTTTCAATCTGTTTGCCGTCAACCTGGCGTGTATCCTGATGGATATCGCTCTGATCGCTATTGAATACGCCAATTTCTACATGTACCAAACGACCCTGAAAGCGACAATATACAGCATTAAACTGAAACTCGAATTTGCGGTCCTGGGCAAGCTGGTCAAAATCGCGCATCAGCATGTCTGGCGGCCACAACTAATTGCCGGACCACTAGGCTACCCTGTTCCTATGGATACGAACCAACTGTTTGCAGATCTTGACCACAATTATGCCAGTACGCGGACTTCTTGAGCGTTGTGAAATTACTAAGACCTAATATGTACACATGCACGGGCGCGAAACCGGACAACCGAGGTCCGCGATGCGAGAACACCATGGCAGCTTTAGAGCCATAAGACTCTATAGCTAGATTCATTTCCGGCCAGTTGCTCGTCTACTTTCGCTTTGGAAGTGAACGCGATCATGCTTGTCCATGACTGCCCGAAATCCCGTCGCGACTGTTGGTCACAAACGATTGGTAGAGCCCGGTCGTCTTCGATACGACGTTTCAAAACACTTGGAAGAAGCCACAGTCACGTGCAATCGCGCCGTGGTTTATGGAGTACGTCACCTTCAATTTGAGACTGGAACGGTAACTGACATCGGAATGCTCTAGAGCCTTAGGACTCCCCTAGATCGAGCACGCGCCTCCGATATAGTCGCGCATGAAAGCGGCCATTCTCCTCCGAATGCCTTCGCTATTCGAGCTCCACTCTGTTTCGACTTATAGTACGCATAATTCGGTGGTCCATCGAAGTTCATTGTCGGCGTTGACGAACCCCAGCGGTACATGGTTATGACTCTCACGATGAGATGAGCGGAACGAACAATATGTCAATAATATCCAAGATCACTTATAGACGGTTGAATATGATAATTTACCACGTTATATCTTCGCCCTCGTTGTTTTTGCTTTCTCATCGCTTTTCAGACAAAGCACAGCATTGCTGTTTGTTGAAATCCACCGAACTTTCCATTGCAATTCAAGACGCAACGGAATATAGCCTTAAAAACATGTTCAAACAAGATGGGAAGTTCAATGTTTCACGTCTTGCTGAAGATATTCCCCCACTCAGAATTCATTCTGTGGTCGAGTGCCGATTCCAAGCCTTTGTCCGTTCTAAACTCCATTGGATAAAGACGCCAACAATGACGTTGTATAAGATGTTGTCTAGCTCTTGCATGGCTTTCAGTATTGTTTCACGGCGCAATCCTTTTCAGTTCATTATCTTTTCTTTCCCGAAGGCATTTGGTCACAACTGCGCTACGGGACAGCAGTCGATACGAAACAATCCAACATAGGGCTTCTTAAATATCCCTTTGGGCTTAAATTGTAAATGGCGCAGAATATCTATAAATATGTTCGTCTTTCCCACCTAAAGAAGACCACACCACTGACTCCTTCAGTATCCTTCCATTTCAATACATCCCTCTTCATTCCGCGTTATTTCATCATCCATTATGGACTCTGCCACCCAGCAGCATCTCGCGAAACTGCTGGAGTGGGCCAAAATTCAGTCCATCAATGACCTGAATGCAGAGTCTGTGGACTACCTCAAGTACGAGCTCAAGGGTCGTATTCCCATCACGCAGTTCCGCGTCCGTGACCATGAGTACTTCAAGTGGCGCAAGGAGCACCCGGATGTCGTCGATGTGGAATACGATGCCCCCAATGCGCATGTTATTATCAAAGCCACGACTAGCGTCTTGTACGACGGTGCGCTCAATGCGTTCGAGAGATGGTTCGACAAGTGGAGCAAGGAAATCAATGCGGATGGCTCTCGTGGTCATTACTATTGCAAGACCTTGATCGGTAAGTAAACACCCCACCTCCCAACGCAGAAATGAGAATATATGCTAATTGTTTATAGATCTCCATCTCCTGGGTAAGTACGAAGATAGCGAAAAGCAGGCCGATGTTGGTCTCTGGAAGGTTGGTCACCGTTACCCCTCCGTCGTTGTCGAGGTGGGCATTAACGAAACTTTGCGTGAAGATGGCAAGCGCTGGTTCGAAGGCACCTGTGGCAAAACCAAGCGTGTGATTCTGCTGAACATCACAGAGGAAAAGCGTCCTGACCTGTCTGTCAAAGACCAGACCTGGGGACTACACGCTAAACAGCTCCGTACTATCGAACACGATGCTCTGACCAAGCAGATCTACGACTGGCACGAGAAGCACAAAATCCCGCTGGTGGGTGAACGTTTCGTCTTCGACCTGGCGTCTCTCCGTCCGGGAGGCAGAATCACGGACGCTGTTTTCAAGGCGCCGATTCCGCATCTCAAGTGGCAGGCGCCTGGTCGCCAGTCGATGCAGAAGACCATCACCGTTGTCCTGTGTGACGATGAGGAAGACTATGAGAATCCGGACAATCTGACCAATGATTTGAGCCTCACGAAGTTGGCGTATGAACTGGACACGGTCATTTCAATGGAACTGCCCAAGGAGCGAGCTAGCAAGATAGCTTGGGACTATATCGTCAAGCGCGAGTTGGAAAAGTGATTTCAGACTGGTGTGTTCCCAATTGCTCTTTTTGTTATGTGTCATGTACTCGGTTTTGTCTTTAATTTTTAATGTCATGTTTAGGAACTGGATCCCCCAATCACTTGCAAGTTATGTATGTTATGCTTTGTGCTCTTAATTTTTTGTTTTCTGCTTTGTGTTTAGTGCTTTATAGAGGAACTGGGTAAATTGAATTCTTGCTATAAATGTCTTCATCGTAGAGATATACCATGAAGTAGACGTAGGGGAATCCCTGTAGCAACCCAAAAACATATGACGAATATCTCTCAATCAAGGCTTGACAGAACACTGCCCTTGGGTAAGTCTGCTAGGCATTGGCGCCCCCATCCACGCTCCAAGCAGCACCAGTCACGTAGCTACTTTCGTCGCTGAGCAAGAAGACCGCCACGCTTGCCACTTCCTCGGCTCTTCCGTCACGGGGAATTGCTGTTTTTGGGGCAGGATCAAAGTCCTTAATACGGGCCAGGTTCGCTTGGTGCATCGGGGTGTCAATCGCACCCTTTCATTGCGTTAACAATAATAACAGAACCCAAACAGGGTAGGAGACTTACGGCAGAATACAGTTCACTCTCGTCCGAGCGCCCGTTTCTTTGGCCGCGCTTCTCACCATCCCAAGAGCAGCATGCTTTGACGCTGCATAGACAGCTCCATTCTTGAAGCCTTGGAGCGAAAACATACTCCCGATATGGACCACGCTCGAATCATCCTAGAGGAAGCCCGGACGTAGGGAAGCTGTGAGCACATTGAACAATCCCCTGATATTGACGTCCATGATGAAATGATACTCTTCCTGGCTCGTCTGCCAGATGGCCTCTGTGCCTAATTTGTGACCCGGAACCCCAGCATAGTTGGCGACACCATTCAGTTTCCCAAAATTCGACTTGGTTTTCGTGAGAAATGCTTCAACGGCGGACTCATCGGTTACGCTTCCGGTTTGGACGAAACAATGTGAATTCTGATCCGTAGGGAGGCTCGTATGGAGTTGCTTCAGGTTGTCGGCAGAGATATCACAGACCGCCACCCGGGCACCTCTTGCCAGGAGAAAGCGGGCTGTCACCAAGCCCATGCCCGAGGCGCCGCCAAAGATTGCAAAGACTTTGTTCTGCATGGATGCCATTGTGTCGTGTTTTTTTTTTTTTTTTCTCGAACTGACGGAGTATGTCTTTTGTATGCGTCAATAGCCAATCACAAAGGCGTTATCGGCCGAAGCTGCCAAGAGCCATGGATGGGCGTAAGCAGCCTGCATTAGCGGTATTGACTACTCCACATTACTACTCCGTACGTCATATACGATCAGGAATGGAAAATTACTATTCTCAGCAAATGCCGGTCGACCCCATAAGCCTTGGATTTAGTACCTCATCACAGGAGCCACAATCCCGAAAACTCTCCGATGTTGACCCTGGAAACCACATTGGCCAGCCTAGACATGATTCCTTTTTACAGACCCGCGGCGCTTCCTCGGCATGTAGTCGAGCGTGGAGCTGCATCATGAAGGGCAGTTTCTTGGAATACGATATTATCTGCGGGGACCGGTCAATTAGGAATCCCCGAAACGTTCGCGAACACATGAGATGTGTAGAGGAATTCGAGATCGGCCAATATAAAGTCTGCTAATAACATAGAGGTTAGCTCAAAACGGCTACTGTTGTCTGAATGCAGGTAGCATACCTTTCTTATCCCATGGGATAGTCGGTGTCATCGATATCTTCCTCATCGAGTTCCCTCGTGCCGCTCCCTTTCTCAACTTCCCAATCCGCAGCCAAAGGGTCCGTCCCGTCAGTCAAGGCCCGTTTTAAGCTCCCAATGAAGAAGATCATGGTGTCGGCGCAAAAGAAAAATATCCACAGTGTAAGTGCCACGAGCAGAATGAATTGGATGGAGCCATAGTCCAACATTATGGTTTCCTCGCGTTGTAGACGCGTATGTCGTGATAACATGGACGGGATTTATTTCAGGTGGACAAGGGAAATAGAATGTATAAAAGATGCATGGGCGCGTAGTCTACATATAAGCCCTGAAGGCTGTCATCGCCGACAAGTTCCGGAGATAAGACAGAATAAGCGCACTCCACTAGCTCTTCTCGGCATTCTTGGCATGACCGAGTTGGGTTTTGTATGCAAAGGCATCAGCATTTGTTTTGGACAGGTTTGGGGTAAAAAGCCGATGCCGGAAGGTTGGGATACGTAGATGAATATCGATATTTTGATGTGGCCTTCGGCCACAGTCATCCAATCATCCAATACTTCTCACAATCACTACTGTCACTTACTGCTATAAACACTGCCCTGCCACTACGGGTGGTTTTGTTTACCAACGCGTAAAGTTTTGAGCTGGTCTGGTAAACCGGAGACTAATGAGCTGACTACCCAACCCAAGCTTTATCGATCAACATCGATGATGTGCCGGAGTATTGCCGAAGCATCAACCGGACAAGGTGCCTATCCCGCTTTCTTGAATGTCGCGCTGCTGAGGACGCCTCTGTAGATAGAAGTACGATATTTCTTTCATATGATTAACTACGCAAGTTTATGCCATGCTGAGTATGTTGCATCTGAAATAACCTCTTGCAAAGCAATCATGAGTTTATTTCGCCTTCGAGGCATATAGAAACTGCATCATGCAAAACCATTATGTTGTAACACCACGTCTAAACCATGGAAATCATGGATTCCGGATTCGGCAATCTAAGGTTATCGCCAAGCAATAAGTGTACTCTGTAATCCACTTGCATTAGCGCCGGAAGCTAAACCCTGATCGGTAACCATCGATAGGACTAACTCCGAACCATAGAAACAACTCAGAATACGACACGAAGAGCCCCATTAATCAACGGCTTATGTGAGGCGGCTGTCTACGGGGTGCCCTTAGGGCTACTCATGTCAGCCATGCACTCTTCACGCCCCGGATAGCCCGGGATGCAGACACAGCCACCAAACCTGTTCTAATACGGGCACGGGCATCATCAATGATGACAGGATTCTCTTGGCCTTTATAAGCAAGCCGTTTTCTTCGAATGGGGTATATATTTTTGCTGCCTGGATTACGTGGGTTGTCTTTACTCGAGTATAGCCTTATGGCGGCTTAGATCCTTGGACACGGATTGACCATGTATATATATGGACAAGTGCAAAAAGCACTTCGTATATAAGGAATGGATTCGGCGCTTATGATCTGCGGCTATGAATTTGATAATCAGCAATGAAACTACAACCTATTCTTTCCTTAATTACGTGCTTTGTCTTCTTCATCGGACATGTGCCAGGTATGTATCTAACCGTCAATATGGATTCCATTGCTTACATGAGCAGCACACTCAATACGTCCTCGCGCACCGGCCAAGGTAGCCAACATCGAGAATGCCATCATCCACACACCGTCGCAACGAGTTACAGCGTCAACGGAGTTCAACCTTACATTTAGCCTTGCCGGGCAACCCAGCGAGTTTAGGCTCAGCCTCGAACCGAACCATGATCTCCTTTCCCAGAATCTGAACACGCGGCACGTTGATGTAAACGGAGAAGTTTTACGAACAGAAACCTCTGGGCGAGCACAACATAAGATCTTCAAGGGAAAGACTCTAGTTCGATCAGCCGGTGGTGGTTGGGAGGCGGCGGGTTGGGCGAGAGCGTTCGTTGTTCGAGATGGAAACGATCCCCTTTTCAAAGGAGCTCTCAGCGTCTTTTCTCAGAAATATCATATCGGTATTGTATCAGATCAGGCGGGTGTGCCCGCTTCCGGGCGCCGGATGGTGGTATATCATGACTTTCCGGGTGTTCCGCAAACGAATGTCGAAGTTGGCGCGCTGCTAGGACGACCTGATGCTGCAATCCCATTCACCAAGCGCCAGTATTTGCCTGATAGTACCGACCTGACTGACAGCATTGGCAGCACATCTGGCTGTCCAACAACGAGAAGAGTGGCAGTTGTTGGAATCGCCACGGATTGCACATACAGCGCCGCGTTCGACTCGGCCGAAGAGGTTCAACAAAACCTAATTAGCATGGCTAATACTGCATCTGAAGTGTTCGAAAATACATTTAACATCGCACTGGCAATCCGCAACCTGACTATCACTGGCTCAACATGTCCCAGCAATACCTCTAATTCTATCCCTTGGAATGTTGGCTGCTCAGCCGGTGACATGGACTGGCGCCTGCAGCGGTTTACCGATTGGAGAAGAACGCTAGGTGACCGAACAAATGCATACTGGACACTAATGACCGGTTGTCCAAATGGTGAGCAAATAGGCGTCTCGTGGACCGGAGAACTATGCGATTCGCAGCTGGGCGCGAATGTTGTCGCACGGACGGAAAATGCATGGCAGGTATTTGCGTGAGTTTTCTCTCCCGGTGATGAATTGATGATTACTGACTTTTTGAGTAGTCACGAGTCAGCCCATATTTTCGGGGCCGTACATGACTGTACTGCAGATACGTGCTCTTCCAGTGAGCAGTGTTGTCCACTCTCTACTTCCTCCTGCAATGCAGATGCGCAATACCTGATGAACCCCGTCTCTACATCCTCCCAATCAGAATTCTCGCCTTGCACTATTGGCAACATCTGCTCTATGTTCGGGTCTAGCAGTATCGAAACGAGCTGCCTTGTCAACAGTGACAACGTACCCACTCTTACCGTCGGTCAGTGTGGAAACGGCATAGTGGAGGCAGGCGAAGACTGTGACTGTGGCGAGGACGACTGCGGTGAGTGCTGCAATGGATCAACCTGTCGCTTCCGGGAGGGCGCCGTATGCGACGACGCTGCGGGATCGTGTTGCACGAACTGTCAGTTTCTCTCAGCAGACACGGTCTGCCGGGCAAGTACCGGTGCTTGCGATCTCTCTGAAACATGTACTGGAGATTCGAGCACATGTCCCTCTGATAGACATGTACCTGATGGAGATGCTTGCGGGACGGAGTCAGGTCTATTCTGCGCGAGCGGCCAATGTACCAATCGGGACATGCAGTGTCGAGACCAGCTGAGCAGAAATAGCACCGACATTACCTCCTGTGGCGGGAATTCCTGTAGCCTCCGCTGCTCTGTTGGCGGGTCGACAGACTGCATGGACATTGGCCAGTCGGTTCTGGACGGGACCCCGTGTGACGGGGGACTCTGTCAGAACGGACAATGTCAAACAGACGAAGGCTCATGGGTCGATGAGCATCGGTCACTTGTGATTGGTCTTGCCGCTGGAGTTGGCGGTGCTCTTGTTCTTGCTGTCCTTGCCGTAATCATTCTTTGCTGCCGTTCTCGTCGCAGAAAACACGGGGAAAAGCTGTCGCCAGCTATATCAGTTACATCCGTTCCCGATCTGCCACCACCTTATAGCGGTCGTGAGCATGGCCCCGGAACTGTTAGGTACGCCTAGTACAGAGGCACTAGTACAGAAGTATCAATTGAGCGATCATTCTTCTCATATACAACTTTAGCGCAGCAGTAAACCAATAAATCCAACCTGATTTTGCTTTTGAGCACCATTTTCAAACTGTTATAAATGAAGTATCGTTTATTCAGGCACCTAAAAAGCACAAACATGAATAGCTGACGGGCTAACAGGATGAGTCAAGATACCGTCCGGCCAGGGAGGAAAATAAGCAGCTACGCTTCTAGCTTCGGACATCACTAAGGAAAAAATCTAATTTACATAGGAACTATATTGATTGAATTGCAAACAGCATAATAAAAGCACTCAGGTAGGAAAGTAATCGCTCAAAAATCCGCACTGTTTGCACCACAGCATCTGAGCATCGCTGGATTTGGGATCGGCTATTCCCAGGGATCGCGCAACGTGCACCACGCTCACCTTCTCAGGAAATATTGACAAACTGGTTGCGCAGGCACTGCATCTGCGACAGTTCCAAGACTGAGTTGCAGACTTGGTTTTGACAGCCCGAAAACAGTCTTGAATCGAGCATGAACGGACCGTGGCAAGGTCTATCCATCGGAAGCCAGGATTCAGCCTTCTCATACCGAGCAGAGGTATTCAATTGCTCACTATTTGTCGTAGACAGTTGCAGCTCCATTTCAATGCCTGGATGAGCTGTACGCTCATGTAAGAGGTACTTTCTATCCAGGTCTGATAATACGTCCTTGGTAACCAAATTCAATTTCGGTTTCTCATCTTCTGGCGCTTCCAAATATTCTATAAGACGTACACTATCGCGAAGTGTCAGGCAGCTGCAGGGACATAGGTCAACTATAACAGCCCATATCTCACATGCTTTTTCTGCGGCGCATGCTTCTTGAGCTTGTGCGGTAGAAATTCTTTGTGGGGGTGTAGTCTTTGGACAGCGCCCACGGCACGCCCAAGTGCCATCCTCCAGCTGAGTTTAGAAGGTCATCCGCAGTTCATACTCTTTACTGGCAACATATTATTGTCTGTTTTCAGACGTTCGGAGGAAATGCAGTTCTTTCGCTTCCAGCACAAAACCAAGTATCTTATGTAGTCTCCTCCAACTAAGGGCCAAGCATGCCTTTGTGGGTAATGGTAAATCGGAGGCAACCTGGAAGAGAAGTTCTGGTGGGAGATGGACGATCGTACGCATATCATCTAGAACCGGTGGTGTACACCAGAGATTAGACGGCAAATGAAGACCTTCCGTTAATATGTTATTCAATCGAAGACGAATATACTCATAATACCAGATTACGTTGATAGAACTACGTTTCTTGTGGGATGCTTGAATCATATGGAAGATAACTTGCATTAACTCTAAAAACAAACTTACCATGAGATACCCATAAATCGGTCAAAGTCCATGAAAGATAGATTTCATCACGTCGAAGTGACCGACAATATCGTTGTGATCATGGACCATATGTAGGGTCTGTCTCTCGGTCCAGTGGATGATCTTGAGAGACTGGCCCGCATACGTATAAAACCGCACATATGGACCAATCACAACAGCTGCATAAATCACGGTCATTCCAGACTTGATCTCAAGTCCATTCAATTCACATTTGATTTCCTTTTCAGCTTCGTCCCAGCCCAGTGCCAGGTCCGAATGGGGCGGGTCCCGGACGTGGACATGGAAGAACGGGGCGCCACGAAGTGGACCGCTTGAAATATCGATGGTTAGAGCGATCAGGCCCAATACGAGGCCCATGTCTGGAAACAACTCAGGGAGGTCAGTCATCGCGGTTTGCTTGATGGGTTGGGGGAAATAGTACTGCAGGATGTCGGTCCAGATGAGACAGATCTGGCTGACGGGATCGCTTGGCCGCACCTCGTGGATTGCCTTTTGCAGGGAAGGATCGTAGTGATCCTATGAATTGTTAACAGTAGCTTCAATGTCAGGGGAGGGTATCACTTACCATGTCATATAGCGCTCTGACTTTGCGTCTTGATGTACCAACCTTAAGAGTAGATCAATGTAGAAGTAGAGGGAGGAACATAGTCATTCTGGTATCCGGCTCGAATATATAAATCATACTGAGACAATACTGAGACAGCCTGGAAGTGTCAAGCGGCAATTGCCCTTTCGTGGTCTCAAATGGTAGTGTTCAACAACAAAGACCAACAAGACAGACACAAAGCAGACCAGCATTCCAGACGCGGACATCTCCACTCCAAATGGAGGAAACAATTCTTGCGATGGACTTCGCCATAGATGTTCAAGTGTGACTTAGATAGTTAACCTATGGTGGTTCAACTCGGTGTCATCTTCTTACCGGCTTTAGGAGTCAATTCGATGCTTCGGAAATAGTAGTTTTATCACCATGATGATCCCGACCTCCATCTCCACGCCTGAACATATTCGGGCGAAATCTGTCTCTCCGTCCGAAGATGTTCGGAGGTCCATGAACACCATCCCAATTATAAGATGACCCCCATGTCCGTTTCCAGACTCAAGCAGAATCTCAATTTACAAATAATCACATTCATCATGGCTACAAACGTCTCATTCCTTTCCCGCAACCTGAAACTCGCCGGTCATCTCTACCATCCTCCGGCCAACGCACCTAACCGCAACGGTGCAGCTGTCGTCATCGCCCATCCGTGGACCTCCATCAAGGAGCAATCGCCCACCAACTATGCTCGTGTGCTTTCCCAAGCCGGCTTCATCTGTCTTACTTATGATGCTGCTTACCAGGGTGAATCTGAGGGTCAACCCCGCGCTCTCGACGATCCCAACCAACGCGTCGAGGACATCAAATCCGCCGTGACCTATTTGGTCAGCCAAAAGGATGTCGACTCAGGGCGCATCGGTGTTCTGGGTATCTGTGCCTCTGGCGGATATGCACCATTTGCCACCCAGACAGATCTCCGCATAAAGGCATGTGCCAGTGTCGCCGCTGTCGATGTAAGAGCCATGGCCCGCAGCGGCCTCGAGAAAAACACCACCACTCCGGAGATTCTCAAGATGCAGCTTGAAGGTGCCGCTGCGGATCGTAACAGTGATGTCACTGGCGACAAGGTTCCCATCGTGCACTTGCTCCCCGAAAAACCCGAAGACGCGCCTGCCAACATGCCCGAGTCCTTCCGCGATTTGATGAACTACTACTGCACTCCCCGAGCAAACCATCCCCGGGCGACTAACACCACCATTCCTCGCAGCTGGGACATCATGGCCAACTTTGACTCCTTTGCATTCAACTCGTTGATCAGCCCCCGACCGCTGTTGATGATCACGGGTACCAAGGCGGCGTCAAAGTGGCATAGCGAAGAGGGTGTGGCTAAGGCTAAGGAGCCTAAGGAGCTGTTTGTCGTGGATGGAAAGACGCATGCCGATTTGTATGATCAGGTTGATGAAGCGGGGGGCAAGTGCGTGGAATTCTTCGGCAAGAACTTGACCGCATGAGCGCTATGGCTACATATGAATTAGAATCAAGAATTTTAGTTTGTTACACTGTAATTTCCTCGGATACACTTCTTATTAGCGTGCCTTAGCAGAGATACGGCTCCGGACATTTTCCCTTTTTGGCGGCTCTCTGTATCCTCATCGTCTTCTCTTAAAAGGACCTTGATCCGAACGAAGTAATAAAGCACTTGACTTTTCTCTTTTTAGGGTCAGGAATCTACCAATTTCGGGGGACCTATAAAAAGAACATAGGGATATTGTTGAGTGGATGGAAAGAATGCATGCGCCATGACGATACATTTTAATCTATGGATGTATTCACCACTCCCGGATATAATCCACTTTCTGATCAAGAAATATCTCTCCTGTACATGCATGTAATTCTACGCATTGCGAGCCAATATTATTGGCCTTTATTTGACTACTAATTCCCCATCTCAGCTGGCGCCTGCACATTTGGGATATATAGAGTGCTAGGAGCAAAGAGGGACGACGCGGTCATACAACATGCTCCTACTCCCTGTTACAGTGGTATAACCACTGATTATTCCTGCTGTTCCTCTGATTCTACGGCGAGACTGGCTCAATTTCCAATACGTGGCATTGCTTATTTCGGTACTGAATGAGGCACGTCCGTACCATGTATGCATGTGCACATCATCTACTCTGTTAAGTGAAGATCAATAACATCTGGCAGTGGATGAGAAACTGCGGTGACAACGAGTCTCGACTGGGACTACTTCCTGCTGTGTCTGATTTTCAACATGTATACGGCCATTCGTCTAATCAAAAGGTACATGGCGTTGTTGGTTTGGATGCAATTGCCATAAGCAATAAATCAGACTTTTGTGGATAAAAATTTTCTATAAAAAATGAAGCATAGTATACAACTTTTAACTCTCAATCACACTCCGTGGTAAATGTGTCGCCGAATGTCCTTCTTGTAAGCGTTCATTTAACGATACCTCATCACCAATACGGCTCCATTTTCCCGGTCCATCCTGCAGTTGCGTCAAGGGCATCTCCCCATCCAGATCGTCGGCATTTCGCCGTTTGTGGAAGTTCAGACTTGAGCCGACAGACGGCCCTGTCTCCGATGAATAGTCCCTATCGCGGGCAGAGCTGAATAAATTAGGGAAAAACGCCTTCAAGACCGGTCGCATCATAGGTATACAGGCATTGGTTACGGCCAGTGCGGGTTCCGCCACACTCCAGAATGCAGCCCAGATCATGGAGTACGGAAGATCGGTGAAGTCGACGGTGGTGAGGACGTGGATGCGGATGATGGTAATTGCCGAAATGCTGTCTCGTTAGCCTAGTCCCGATATAAAGCAAGACAGAACATACAAAAATCCCAAGCCAAATATCATGTACAATCCAAGCTTCGTCGCCGGAGACATTTGGAGTTTCCGAACGAAATGCACCGGGAGCAGCATGATCAACAAATCGGTCACCAGGTTGAAAGCGCCAATGGTAGAAAAAGCGACATTCTGACTAGCACAATGTCCCTCAAGAGTCGCAATCCAGTTCTTCGCAAATGGCTGGCAGATTAGAAATATCTGCAGCATACTCCCAAGCCAGTACGACAAGGCGCATCCCATGCAGATCCAGGCGGCCAGACGAAAAGCTTCCGTGACAAAGATGCGCAGATAAAAGAAAAGGTAGGACAGTTTGGCGAGTACCATGGCGTTATAGTAGACGATTTGGTAGGCGATGAGCATCTGTTGGTCAGCGAATATCCCATCTCACATTGTCCCTTTCCGGTGGCTAACCTTGAGCATGAGAATGGTATTTTGCTTCGGGATATCCGTTATATGTTCTCTCATCCCGACCCTGGCGTAGTGATAATGCATAGCCAACATGCCATATGTGTGTAGCTATTCAGTCAGCGGACGCTCTGGATAAGCTCAACATGGTCAGAACTCCATACCAACGACAAAACACAGCATACATCATCCCACCAGATGCGACTCTCACGGATCCTGCGTGAGACAAACCGCATCAACACCATCGTCGTCGCCAATACAGCCAGAACCGTATTGGCGACGAGCTGATCGCGCACAATAGCATTTTGAAAAACATTGTACAGCTGAGGTGCGGCCATTGTCTTGCCAAAATGCCGGGATGTAGGAACAGATCCTCATGCATCCATATTTTACCTTCCAATGCAGTCTCGACCGGCCGGAAGGGAAGTATATAAGCCGCGACAAATGAGGATGCACCGTGCATCCCGGAAAGGATCCCGTATCTGACAGCTGCCAGCCGCAACGGTTTTTGTGGGTCTGAATGCTTCTGAATGGTCCAAAAGTATCCATGCGTTGGGATCTGCCTAGTCCGTTGCTGGCCGGTGCGGCGCCGGGGTCTCGCTTAGATGGTACTTTATTATTAGGGGCTGCATTCTGTTATAGCTAAATTTGAAAATTTCCCGTTCCTCGGTTGATGTAACATTTTCGCTCTCAGTTTTCACTTGTCTCGTGTGAATTGCTTCGTCTCGATTGATCGAGTTGCGTGTAAAGCATTGCAATGTCCGAATACGACTTCATTATCATCGGCGCCGGCGTTGGCGGCCTTGTTCTGGCCTCACGCCTAAGCGAGAATGCAGACTGCTCCGTTCTCCTGCTCGAAGCAGGCCCAAATCGTATGGGAGATTCTCGCATTGAGACTCCAGGCCTGCTTGGAACCTTGTACGGTGACCCGGAAATTGACTGGAACTATATGAGTGAACCGCAGGTACGCATTGCACTTACTGACCCAGCTCCTTCATGAATAGGAACTAATTGAATAGATCCATGTGAATAACAGACAAATCGGTCAACCCCGTGGCCGCGTCGTCGGGGGCTCCTCCGCAATCAATTTCGGCATCGTCATGTATCCATCGCGGTCCGACTTCACAGCTTGGGCTCAACTGGGAAACGAAAGCTGGGGACCGGAGGAAATGGCGCCGTATCTGCGCAAGTTCCACACCTACACACGACCAAGCGATTCAACTTCCTCGCTCCTGGGAATCGACGAATACATGAAGACTGAGGCGCAAGGTGTCGATGGCCCAGTGCCAGTGACCCTGCCTGATGTGTATGGCGAGTTCAACCAGGCCTGGAACGAGAGCTTTCACAAACTGGGATGGAGGGCCAGTGGAGATCCAATTACTGGAGAGAACATCGGGGCTTTTACCAGTCCGCTGACGGTGGATGGTAATGGGCAACGGGGATACGCGACAGCGTATTATACGCCCGAGGTTGCGCAACGACCGAACCTGAATCTGCGAGCCGAGATAATAGTGGAAAAAATTCTCTTTGATCGGTCTAGAGAGACACCTAGAGCCACTGGTGTCCAGATCCGCACCCAGGACGGCAACCAGTGTATCACTGCTCGTCGTGAAGTCATCTTGTCGGCTGGTAGTCTGAATTCGCCCCAGATCCTGGAACTGTCGGGCGTTGGACAGGCAGACCTGCTTCAGAAGCAGAATATTCCGGTCGTTGTTGACCGTCCTGGTGTGGGAGAGAACCTGCAAGATCATTCACTGGTCGCGCTCAGCTTCCAGGTGGCCGATGGACAGATTTCCGGCGATGTGTTGCGCGATCCAAACGTCGCACAAGCGCTGCTCAAACTATACGAAGACACGCACAGCGGGCCAATGTCCGGCATGCCGGTGAGCATGGCCTACCTGCCGTCCGTGGACAGCAACGGCGCATTATCTGCGGAAGCTGTACAAGAACTGGTGCAGAACTATTTGGGCCACAGCGCTCCCCCAGCGCTGCAACAGCAATACGACCTTCTGCAAAAGAAGCTACTCGACGAGAAAACCCCAGACGTCCAGTTTATGTTCCTTCCTATCCAAGTACATATGAAACCTGGCGCAACGACTATGACACAGGCCTTGGCAAAGGATCTGCCGGAGAATTACATCAGTATCCTCGCCCTCAACAACAACCCCTTCTCGCGGGGTTCCGTGCATATTCGGTCATCCCAAATCGAGGACAAACCGATCTACGATCCGAAATTGCTCTCGCATCCTCTCGATCTGGAGCTGGTGGCGCGCCAATTGCAGTACATCGATCGCATCGTGCAGACGGAGCCGTTGGCCTCTTTACTAAAAGCTGATGCTCGGATCCCAGCACACGCAATTGATTTGAGCGATCTCGACGTCGCAAAGGAAGTGGTCAAGGAGCGATTGTACACCTGTTTCCATCCATCGGGATCATGTGCTATGATGCCCGCCGACAAGGGAGGTGTTGTCGATAGCCGCTTGAGGGTCCACGGGACCAGTAACCTGCGTGTGGTTGACGCTAGTGTTTTCCCCCTGGAGCCGGCTGGGAATATTCAAGCGACAACATATGCAGTGGCTGAAAGAGCGGCCGATTTGATTAAGGAGGATCATGCGGAGGCTCCTGTAGAGCGTTCTATAATCTCTGCATTCCTTCCGTCGTGCATCGTTAGTTAAGAACTTAATGTCGGGTGCGTCTAGGGATACCAACACAGGGAGGAACTTGCAGGTAATTGTACCCATCTGTTCTATTATTATGTTATTGTGCTATTATGTTATTATGCTGTTCCATGTAATACCCGCGTATAATAATCATTGCAGTCTTGGTAAATGAATTATGTCGAGGTTACAACTACAACTGCAATACTGCAACACAAAACCATGGATGGGCGGGTAGTGGTCGGCCAGTATACAGCGGTCCCAGACAAATAGAGGACTGTCAGATTTCAGGCACGTTGCACTGATCCAGAAATGATCCAGGGAATGTCGCGCGTTGCCCTGCCAGGGACATTCTTGTGTGGAATGCTGACGTTGAGAGCTCTTATCCCACTTCACAACACACACTGTCTTTCACACATTCGGTCTTTAGCTCTTTTCTGTTGTGTTCGAGTCATTTGCTTTTGCTTCAATAGTCTTATCTCCAGTTCAGTATAGCCATGCGCATATTATGGCTTCTTCTTCTCTCGGCCGCCGCGGCGGTCGAACTGGACGTAGATGACCCAGGTATGTTCAGACAGGAGGCCAAATGAAAGGAGGAAAAAAAAGAAAAAAAACTAACTGAACAGATTCAATCAAATCGGCCGCCAGACAAGTCGCGACGAACATGCTCTCATACTACACCGGTATGAACCCCGGCGACAATCCAGGAAACCTACCGGACCCCTACTTCTGGTGGGAGGCGGGCGCGATGTTCGCATCGCTAGTCGATTACTGGTTCTATACCGGCGACGACACCTGGAACGACATCACGACGCAGGCGATTCTTTGGCAAGCCGGAAACGAGGGGACGTTCATGCCTGAGAACCAGACACGAACCGAAGGAAACGATGACCAGAGTTTCTGGGCTTTTGCAGCCATGTCCGCCGCGGAGCGCAACTATCCCAACCCACCAGACGACAAGCCTGGCTGGCTTGCTATGGCGCAGGCTGTATTTAACACTCAGGCAGCTCGCTGGGACACAAAAACCTGTTCCGGAGGGTTGAAATGGCAGATCTTCACTTTCAACAACGGATACGATTATAAGAACACCATCTCCAACGGATGTTTCTTCAATCTGGCAGCGCGTCTGGCCAAATACACCGGCAATCAAACATATGCCGACTGGGCGGACCACATCTGGGACTGGACTAAGAGCGTCGGTTTCATGACGGACGAGTATCAATTCTGGGACGGGGCCGATGATCGACAAGACTGTTCGGAATTCAACCGCATTGAGTGGACGTATAACTCGGGGGTGTATCTCCTAGGCGCAGCGACAATGTTTAATTATACCGAAGGCAATCCTGTCTGGGAAGAACGGACCCGGAATATCTTGAACGCTACAACGGCCGCCTTCTTTACCGATTCGGTAATGTACGAACGCGCCTGCGAACCGGTCGACACTTGCCAGGTCGACCAGCGTGGTTTCAAAGGATACACAGCACGCTGGATGGCCTCTTCGACCCAAATGGCACCCTTTACATATGATCTTATCATGCCTCTACTGCGCGCATCCGCTGAAGCAGCTGCGGAAACCTGCACGGGCGGAGATGACGGTCTAGCTTGTGGGCAGAAGTGGGTGACCAGGAAATGGGAGGGTGAGGAAGATGTTGGACTGCAAATGGCAGCGCTCGAAGTCATCCAGTCAAATCTGATCACTCGTGTTGATCCCCCGGTGACCAACGAGCACGGAGGAACAAGTAAAGGCAACCCCGGTGGCGGGTCGCCGCCACCAGAACCGAGGCCTTCTAGTCTGACGATGAGTATCACGACGAAGGACAGAGCCGGGGCCGGCGTACTGACGGGGGCGGTGGCTTTAATAGTGATTGGCTCTACAGGGTGGCTTATCTGGGATTAACTGTTTCATTGTCTTTGTTAATATGTTTAATAATGCTCTTTTAGCTTTGTATAGACCGGAAGATGATATAGACTCATATATCCGCAACAGGAGATACTCCGATGTATAGCCGCCCCGCAAGTTCTTGTCCTGCAGTAGCTCCGGATATACGGTCCAATTCTCAACAAGATGAACAAGGAGAATGAGGGGAAGCGGACTGATTCCGCGTAGGAATTGGTTTAAAGCTATCCGGCCTCTTTCCCTGGCGCCGTCATGTCTGCAGTTTTCGGTATACCGACAATATGGTCGCGACAAATGTCACCAAGCCCTCTCCATCGCATACTATACCAGTGATTCCCACGCAATGCAAGGCTGGTGTCGTGGTTAATGAAGGTCCTAATTTCGAAGTCCGTGTCGCAACTGTCCCCGTACCGACCCCCGGCCCTGACGAGATCCTCATCCGCCTCAATGCCACCGGGCTTTGCTCCTCTGATGTGCACCTGATGGCGGCCGATCTGGGTACCCCACCGATGTCAGCATTTGGCGTTCGCTCTCCTGGTCATGAAGGTGCTGGTATCGTTGTCCAGGTTGGCGCCAACGTCAAAACCTTCCAAGTCGGTGATCGCGCCGGTATCAAGCCTATCCTCGACACCTGCAACAACTGCGACCTCTGCTGGGATGACAAAGAGACGTACTGCTCTGATGCAGTCCTAACCGGTCTGGCTGTTGCCGGGACGTACCAACAGTTTGTCGTCTCACCGGCACGATACGCCTCTCCCATCCCGGACGGTATCCCTGACGAAGTAGCCGCTCCCATCATGTGCAGCGCTAGTACTGTATACAGGTCCTTGCGCGAGTCAGGCCTCAAGCCAGGTAATTGGGCCGTGTTCCCAGGTGGCGGCGGGGGTGTGGGGATCCAGGGCGTGCAGATGGCCAAGGCGATGGGCATCCGGCCTATCGTGGTGGATACGGGCTTTACCAAGCGGACACTATCATTAGAGATGGGAGCAGAGGCATTTGTCGACTTCCGCGAGACGAGTGATCCCGCGAAGGCAGTTATCGATGTAGCTGACGAGGTTGGAGCCCATGGTGTCTTTGTCACCGCACCTGCCGCCTACAAGACGGCCGTGTCGTATATAGGAAAACGCATTGGAGCGATCATCATGTGTATTGGACTGGCACCAGCGGGCACCATTGTCATGGGAGAGGATCCAAACACGTTCGTTTTTCGTAATTTAACGGTCAAAGGGACCCTGGTGGGAAGTCGTCGCGACACGGCAGCTGCGTTGGACTTTGCTCGACGGGGGATGTTGAAGCCAATTTGCGAGGTGTATCCTTTGAATCGATTACCAGAGGCTGTGGAAAAATTGCGCAAAGGAGAGGTAGCTGGACGAATTGTGGTGGACTTCAACAGTTGGGCTGATTGAGAGGTGGTGATAGCTAGTAGGTAGTAGCTAGGCCTTCTTCAATGGAAGTCATTACAGCGCCATTCGAGTATGCCTGGTGGTCATGGGAGAGCGTTGGAACCAGAAGGAGTCCGGAGCCATCGCCTCTCCTATTGGGGCGTGGAGCTGGTTTGCTGATAACATGAAGGCATCCACCGAGAAACAGTAGCCTGGTATTATCGTCATTCTCGACTTCGACATCCAAACATGCCTGGAATAACTTCTACCAAATGCTGATAGATTGCAAAATAGGCCCCCAGAGTCAAACGGTTCTGAGAAGATTGCCGGAACATCAAACGGCCACTCGCTCTTCTTAACCAACATGCCATACAAACTCACTCCAGATGGTTTAATGACACATATTGATAAAACGTCTGCGATTCGCGCTGCTCGCAATCCGGGCCCCGCTTTCTTGGATGCCATTCTGGCTGATTACCGCAAGAAGGCCGCCAACCTCGCAGATAAACCACATAGCGAACAGACTGCTTCTGGGCAGCTTTCTCCCGATGCAGCCTGAAAATCCTGATAGCGCAGGTCACAAGGGCAAGCTTATGTCTATACGGATCCACGAAGGAGAGAAAGAACTGGGCAGCAACTCTTTTTCGGTTTTGAGGACCCGCCTCTGATTCTATTTGCACTTGGGAAAATCGAAAACCCCTGCCGCTACCATACGAACGGGGCTTGTGTCAAAACGGAGAAGATTGCCCATACAACCACGATGGGGATCTCAGGGAAACGACCATCCTTAGAAAGAATGGTTCAATAATTCCGCCGATGGTAGGATACCTAATAGATGTTTTATTTACACGTTCTTTGGCCGTCAGTTTTGCGGGAGACGAACAAAAAGAAAGAGAGATATAAAATAAAAGCCAAAAAAAATGGACTCGCGGGGAATCGAACCCCGGACCACCCCCATGCTAAGGGGGTATTATACCACTAAACCACAAGCCCATTTGTTGAGATAAGCTGACTCTTTTTTGATAAATCAGGCAAATCCATTTAAGACCACTCATAGTCTCCCCATGGTCTTCCTCCGGTCTCCTTCGCCAATTCCTCCATTCGTTTCCATTTCCACACGCCCTCTCCCGGATTGACGCTTTCGTTACTATTTCCCAGGCCCTGCGTGGTATGCTCGATCTTCCTCTCGCCCATTAGGAATCGCAGGAACCGAGCCGGATCGGTGGACGAGATGTCCTTTGTCGTTTCGGCCTTGTACTCGTTCAGGTCGACCTCACTCACTTCGATCTTCCCAGCACCAGCCTGCTCCATTATCTGCGCTACTTCTGTGATACTCCGCGTATCACCGCCGATATGCACCTTCTCCGGGATCTGGTCAAAAGGCTTCGCTGCCAACTGCGCAACTGACCTTCCCACGTCGTCTAGCGCTGTAAACGACACAGGGCTCTTAGAAGATCCGACACTCCCATACTTGCCATGCTTGGTGTTCAGACCAAACCACGGTCCGATACTATCCTCCAGGAACAAACCGCAGAATACCCGACACACCTTCACGTCAGGAACAATCTCCCGCGCCAGAGCATCATGCTTCTTCTTCTTATCCCATTCGCCATGCGGAAAGTCGTGCACATAGTGATCGACCCCAAACTCTGACGGGAAATACACTCGAATGCCTGATCCGGGGAGAGCGCGGAGGAGTTTCTCTTTAAAGTCGTGGCCGGTTGCACCGACAGCGTTGACGAGGATCTGTACGCCGTCCAATGCGGACTGGGGATCTTCTTCGTCGTATTGCCGGAATATCACCTTGCTGTGGGATTTGTACTTCGCCAATGGAGACGAGCTGCCTTGTTCGCTTCGTGAGAGAAGAATAATTCGGGAAAAGGCATCTTGGAACGGCGCGGAGAGGAAAGCGGCCGCGATGTGCTGGCCTAGATGACCGGCGGCTCCGGCAATCGCGACGACGGAGAGTGACATTGTTAGATGTACTAAAGACTGATTGAGGAGCTGTCTTTTCCTGAATTAGGCTACCATGATTCCAAGGCAACTTATATACCACATCGCAACATTTGGACTGTTTGATTCAGTGTCAAACATGATGCGATTCCCCGCTGATAAGCATATTTGTGGTGTTTGCACAATTTGCACGGTGTATCGGTTTCGTAAATGGTAATTCAATGGCACTGTTGCAGTGGAATATGAATTAATAAGATGGCTAGCCGAGTTGTCGGACTTCGTTGTGGAGGTTTGGTGTGGGATATCCGGGATATATATCCGATTTGCGGACTATGAGACAGAAGATATCCAAGAACATTGACGTTCATTTCATGAAAACATACTATATCAACGATAATACTGTACGTACGATTATATCCATCGTCTTAATTTCGCCAATGCCAAACATACAATCACCACAGTAGCCAATCCTCCAATAATCCCAAACCACCAAGCCACCCCATGAACCTCCTTCCCCGGAACCTCTACGTTCATGCCAAACGAGCTGACGAGCGCTTGCATCGGCACAAACATGGTCCCTAGTACCGTAAGTTTGCTCAGCGTGTCCAGTGTCGTGTTGCGCGTGCGGTTATTGTCCATAGACAACTGCTCCACATACTTCATTTGCGATCCGGACAGCATTTGTTCTGAGTGGGCCAGATTGGACATCATCGTCAGGACGTGATCTTGAATATCACTGAGATACACCACGACTTCGCACGACGGCGTAATGAAGCAGCGTTCGTCGCAGCGCCGCGCGAAACTCTTGATCACGTCAGTCTTGTCGGTCAGAAGACGGCGAATGCGGATAATCTCCTTGCGACACTTGTAGATCTGTTGCAGCACCAGACTGATATCATCCGGACGCGTGATCGCAAAGCTGTCGTCCATGGTCTCGATACCTTGCTGGACCTTGCGAATCGACGGACCAAATCCGTCCACGATATCATCACTTTCTCGTCAGTCTCAACTCGTTTCAGTTCGAAAGCAGTAAACCTACATAAGTGCATAACATATCCAGTCACTGGTCAACGCCAGGTGACTCTTATGCTCCATGATCCGACTGCGTACATTCGCCGCATGGGGACTAGGTCCAAATGTGACGCTGATAATGCCTCCCCTGAAGACGAGGGCATACTGGTTCAGAATCGACCAACTTGTCCCTCCGGCCTTTTGATTCGGATGGGACGACCGTAGTGAAACAAAGTAGTAATGGCCAAACAGCTCGATTTTTTCCCTTGTCTCCTGTACTCCAATATCCTCCGTCGTCAGTGGATGGATCCCGAAGACTTTGGAGAGCCATTCAATATCTTCCATGGATGGTGCAGTGGCATCTATCCACCATACGTCCCCGGTCTCCCCATTTTCCAACAGGTTGCTCACTGGCTGATGCGATGTAGCCAAGGATTTCAGATCGGATGCATGGATGGCGTATTCCAGCCCGGGGGAGTAGAAACTGAACTGCGTCGTCGGTCGATCGGGGGATTCGTCAGGGGCGTTCGACTCTCGATGGTCGTCCGGGGAAGCGACATTGTGCTGCGAGTTTGACTTCCAAAACCGCAAGTCATTCTGTCCGTCTATATGAGTGCTCTTTTCGGACCAGATCGACCGCACATCGTCGTTATTATCGTTGCTGGCGTTGGCCTCTCGACCTACGAAGGCCCGCGGGCTGACGACACTCAAGTCCGACGCTCCCATACTGATGGGGGAGACAACCACTGGATTGCGGCAACTGCAGACATAGATAGAGACGAGAGCATACAGACAGACGGCATCCTGATCCCGAGTCTGTCAGTCTGTCAGTCTGTCTTTTGTCGTTTTGAGGCTGTGAAATGCGAGTTTTTCTGCTGGTGACGTGGGTGTAAAAATTGAGAAACAGCAGGCGGTGGTGCGTGGCAGAAAAATGCGGATGAACCGAGGCCATCGCATACAACCAAGACTGCGAATACGGCTACTATATCTTCCCGCCATGAGAGATTCAAGACTCTCAAAGACCTCTGTATAGCTTCGGAATGCCTGTTTAGGCATGTAATGCGTTTCCCCACTGATATTACCCGGAATGCTACGGTATCCGACCAGTCCCAACGGACCATGAAGCCATTCAGACCGAAATAACGACGCAAAGATCATTCCAGTTGTGTCAACTCTGTTCTCGACTGACCCAGCTGAGATCGTACGGATACAAGTGCTCTACAATCCGGTGGCTTGCATTTCTCCATAATCTTCATGGGCAGCAACATGGGGTGGTTTGCAACCATACCGCCCGAGCGCCGGCTACTATGGAAGATCGACTTCTTTATCCTCTCCTTCTGTTGCGTCACCTACTTCTTCAACTATCTCGATCGCTCTAACTTGACCAATGCGTATGTGTCCGGTATGCAGGAGGAGCTTGCCTTTCACGGCAACCAGCTCAATGTCATCAACACCGTTTTTACCGTCGGTTACATTATCGGCCAGATCCCATCCAATCTGGCAGTGACCTACATCCGGCCGCGCTTCTTCTTCCCGGCCATGGTTCTTTTCTGGGGCGCGCTTACGATGATTACAGCCGCGGTGCGTAACCCCCAGGGTATCATGGCGATCCGGTTCTTTTTGGGCGTAGCGGAAGCTAGTACGTTTGCTGGAACGCATTATATCCTGGGATCGTGGTATACAGAGCGCGAATTGGGGAAACGAAGTGGCATCTTTACGGCCTCGGGACTTGCGGGGACGATGTTTGGAGGTTTTATCCAGACTGGTATACATTCGTCGCTGGATGGTGCGTCGGGAATGTCAGGATGGAGATGGCTGTTTATTGTAAGTTGTCCTGTGTATTATTGCGTGGGCTTGGATTGACGATCTAGATCGATGGTCTCATCACGCTGCCAATCGCGATCTACGGCTTCCTCCTGTTTCCCGATACTCCGACTACGACGCGAGCTCCATATTTGACAGAGTCGGAACGCGCCTTGGCTGTCTCTCGCCTGCCTGAAGTCAATGCCGACAAAGCTCCGTTGGACCTCAAGTTCATCAAGCGGCTCTTCACTACCTGGTACTGGTGGGGGTTTGTGATCCTTTGGGTCATTGCAGGAGAAACCGAATCATTTTCCAGTAATACTTTACTGGCTTTGTACATGAAAGCGCATCCGACCATCCATTACTCAGTCGCTCAATTAAACAACTATCCCACCGGCGTTCCGGCAGTCGGCATTATATCAACTCTATTCTGGTCCTGGTTGACGGATGTCCTACGCGGGAAGCGATATTTGGTTGGCTATTTCATTGGAATCACCGGAATCGTGACATCAGTCTTGATTCTGACCCGGTTTAACTCGACTGCGACCGTCTTCGGCGCGTACTACTGGGCCGGAGCAGTGTACGCTTGCCAGGCCACGTTCTTTGCATGGTGCAATGATGCCATGCGGGCGCAGGATGCACGACAGCGGTCAGTGGTCATTGCCAGCATGAACCTGGGGAATAACGCGGTCAATGCGTGGTGGAGCATTCTTTTCTACTCCGCAAATCTGGCACCGCGCTTTACGCGGGGCATGTGGGCGATGATGGGCTGTTCGGTTGCCTTGATTCTGTGGACATCGGGAATCCGGTTCGTGACTGCGAGAGAGGAGCGACAGCCGGCTCAGAATGAACCAGAGACACAAATAACGAAGCATGCATAGTATATAGTATCATCTAAATACATACTTGCATAATCTGCATAATTTGTCAGCATACATCATCGCACTTCATCCCAACTTCATTTCAACTTCATCTCAACTGTCCATGTACATCAACCCAACCATGGCCACGTATCTCATTACCGGCTCCTCACGCGGGCTCGGACTAGCCCTAGTATCTCGCCTAGCCTCACTCCCATCTTCTGATGTCGGTGCTGTCATCGCCACGTCTCGCCAGGACAATTCGCCCCGTCTCCGGGAGTTGATTAACGGCTCATCTGGTCGAGTGGGGTTCGTTCCTATGGACGTGACGGATGCGAAAAGCATCCAGGAAGCGGTTGAGAATGTCAAAGACCGACTTTCTGAAAGGGGACTGGATGTTTTGATCAACAATGCGGGCGTGATGCCGGTTACTAAGAGTGGATTGGAAGCGATGTATTTTCTAGTTGAGTATTCCAATTTTATCGGACGTATATTGATGATTTAGGGACAACTTGAATGATACATTCAATACGAACGTTACCGGTGTCCATCAAGTAACCTCAGCGTTTCTCCCTCTTTTGCGACAAGGGGAGAGGAAGGTTGTTGCTAACATGTATGCATCCCCTGTATTTTACCGTTCTAGCTAAAGGGATACTGACTGTATAGATCAACGACTTTGGGCTCGATGAACATGTCGTCAACATTCTCATCAATGCCCGTTCCAGCATACAAAATCACCAAAGCAGCGTTGAACATGCTGACAGTACAATACGCCCACGCCTACGCTAAAGAGGGTTTCGCCTTTCTATCCCTGAGTCCGGGCGTACGTTCCATTTTGCTCCTCTGTTTAAACATACACATAACTGACTACGAAGTGGCTCCAAACGGACCTGGGCGGTTCTCGCGCGGATCTTCCCCCAGAAACCGGCGCAGAGGCAGTTGTTGACATGGTGAGAAATATAACGACAGAACAGAATGGGAAGTTCCTGAATATCCATGTGCCTGGCTGGGAGGAGAATCCGGGGTTTAATCAGTATGATGGAAAGGAGGTGCCATGGTAGTTACTCCTGTTATCTGTCTTCTCTATTCTCTTCTCTTCTCTTCCATTCATGCACAATTGGAAATGAAATTGGTACTTCCTATATCTCGTCCAGAAAAGTCGCATTTGCTGGTTGGGAAGAGCAGGGGTCATGATATTGGATTGCAATGAATAGAATTTTCAGTAACTAGAATTGACTCTCCTATACTCCATTTCGGCTCCATACTCATGACTCTCGATATAGCGATCAGAATCTTGCGTTGCGACCTCAGTCTCTCAGACTGGACGCCAGCCATTTCCTTGCGATTACATGCCACTAAGTTTGCCTCGCAATTTCTCCTCCACGTCCATTGACAGATATTCTTGGCCTTTGCTCCTATCCTAGTAGCAACTAGCGGGATCACGCAGTGTACTAGTCGGCATCACCATAGCGCTGACAAGGTCAAAATGCTGCTAGCGTAATTTTTCTAGGCCTTCCCTGGTGCTCTTCAACTACTTTTTCAGCTCCTGCCAATGTCCTGGAATGGAGTTCCGAATATTGGTGAATGTCCTGAGCAGCATATTCCTATCATTCGCTCTCCTTCTTTGTACTGTGCCATAAAACGACTTTCGTTGATCTGATGCTGTGATATATGAGTTTCAACGATCCCGAAAAGCCAAGTGATCACGCCTACAGTCTATATCGTCTTGTCGGTGTTGATTGACACCTCTCCTTGGTTCTTATTATTATTATTATTATTATTATTCATACACGCATCTGTCAGCCCTATAGGCCGAGTGGCGGCAGGTCCTGTGGGGCGGCCGGGTAAGCCGCCGTAGTGGTAATCGCTATGTACATCATCGCCTTTCTACGTACTTCCTGATATGTTATTCCGCATGTTGTATGTCCCGTGCTGCTGTTTTTGTGCTGCTGTTCCCATGGCCACGAAGGTCCATGGGCCTGTTGGATACTATCTCGTTTCCTTCCCTACTTCTGCAAGCGTTTAACCTCAGCTGCACTATGCTGCCAGTTGCTTCGTGTCCGTTGCCTCTCCTTGGTTCTGGTACAGGCAAAGTACCGGATCTTGCGTCGTCGGTTAGATGAAACTAGCTGTACGGTTATATTGCAGTCTTCCTGGTTGCTTCCTGTCTCTGTTTTCCGGTTGTGTACGGTCTCATTATGTTGTCAGCATCTGCAAAATGCCGTCTGACTAAAGGACCCATTCTCACATGGCGACATATTTTCTATTTTCAACTTTCTATGCTCCATTACAGGCCCAGTGGTTGCCGGCAATATGAAGAACAACTTCGTGGAGAACCCAAGACTAACCAGGAAAGACATCATTATTGACAGAGACGCTGAGAGTTGTTATTATTGAGTCTTTGCGGGATATACCGGACGACATCCTCATCCAGAATCCAGAATGCGTCTATTTATTCACGCCGAGGGCAGGAACTCTGGGATGAACGGCCGCCCAGGCTTGTTGAACAGGGGATTTCCGAAGACCACCACTGCACGCTCAAGACGGCCATATACTCCGCGTTCTTTGTCGCAGTACACGACCACGGCGCCTTTCTTGTGCCATTCTTGCTTTGTTACCATGGTGAAACATAGTAGGTGGATTCTGCGTTCGTTTCCGGGAAGGCTATAATATTCTCGAGCATCCTGAATACAGTCATAAGATCCCGAAAGTTGGGGACAGATGTGTCGAGAAGAAGACAGAGGGATTGAAGGAGGTATAAATAGTATAAGAGTATATGGTTACCAGCAAAGAGATAGAAAGGAACAGAGAAATAGATGGAAAGAACAGGGGCACTTGTCATATAAGGAAGTAAGAGCCCCTTCCTGATTAGGCAAATTCTTCTTTTGGGGGTGAGAGCTCCTTTCCATTATTGTTCTTGGCGGCGCCTTCTCGAGATCCAATCGCAACTTGATCGAGTCCGAAACTACGGCGGACTGAAAGCGAGTTATGGCCAAAACCTTTTTTTTTCGAAAATGACTTATTGCCACAGGAAATACAAAATTCCACACATTCATATTAATTCATAATCGTTGTATAATTCCCAAGATTCTGCACACCTAGACAAACCTACCAAGACACTTCACCTGCGATAATTAACTCGTTAATGTGTATTTAACTCAACGATTGATTAATTTTGATGACTGGTGACAATTGAGTCGAATTAATAGTAGGTCTGATTAGTGAGGTGGGTAGATTCTTCATAAGGAGACACTGTAGTCATATGCTTTGGATTTGGATGGCTAAGCAGTCATTCGATTATCAATTACGGTGTATATAGTTAATATATCATTCTCTGTGATATAGAATTTCTCCTTCATATATAGCTTCCATGCAGTCCGGATTATTGACTCCCCGATCTTCACCTGAAGCTTCAATACATCCGACCTATCCACTTCAGATTTCTCGGTTAGATAATGCCAAGGCACTAGTATAATCTCACACTCAATCTCACACTCAATAAGTTTAGGGCTCAGGTAACTTAACAATCACACTCTACATGTATACACAATATGTCAGAGCCATGGACGCCATTCTGTCGCCGGAAAGAGCACTTTGAGCATGCTGTTCATTGTGCTGATGATATTTCATGTCCATATTGTGGTATGACAAACCCTGACACTTCTACTTCTCAGGACATTATTTTTCTACCACAGACACCTACCCAATCCTCTGGAAAGAGAAATACTCCAATTGAAATATCAAGCAGTCCTCCAGCACATCAAAGTACATCATCAACCTTTCCTCAGCTTGATCGAACTAGTGAGATTGCCCGGCAGCAGTCAATTCAGCGAACCCAACAAAGTACACAAATACGACCTCATGCTGGCTCTAAGATATTGTCAAGCCGTCCACAAGTAACACGAACACAAAGAACCCATTCAGCGCAACCTACTCTTCAAAAATTTGGTGTTACTGTTATTATCTATACTGGATTCCTATATGACTTTGATTTGGGATTTGGCGACCGGTGGAAATGCAGGAGTAAGTTAAAGAAAGCTGCAACATTGATTGTGATGTTTGATTGCTAATATATTCTCATTAACTATATTAGCATCTTTCGGAGCCTATTTGACACCTGCCGATACCTATGAGACAGAAGATGATCTTATTCCTATCCTTGCACGGAATTATCAACGATGGGATGATCTTCTTAGAAAATACAATCCAGTCAAGATTATGATTGCAAAGACATTTGAAAAGGGCATTGGACAGCCGCAGATTATACCAACAGATGCAATCAAATTGCCAGTTCCTCATATCTTGACTGAATGCTTTTCTGCAAACAAAATCTTTCTCTTTCTTGGCTGTGAAGAGGAGTTGTCTGATGTAGAGGATACTCAGGATACATCAATGAAGATTAAGAAAGAAAAGGGTCAAAAGGTTAAGGAAGAAAAGGGTCCTAAGATTAAGGTATAGGTCTCTATGTATTAATACTATCTTCATGCTAACACTACTTAGAAGGAGCAATCTATGCCTCAAAAACCCAGACAAACATATCAACGGAAGCGAAACCATTCCCAAGTATCCCCCCAATCAAGCCAAACAACACCACTACGATATGTACAACCTAGGGTTGCTCTTAACAGGAACAGCAAGAAATCTGAATCGCCAGAACATGTTAATGATTCAACTGAGGCTGAAGACCAAACCACTCTAGATGGGGTATATGCAGAGGAACAGGAGCTACTGGAGATACAGGAGCCAGAGGAACTTCATCTGGATGCTCCAGCTGGGCGTACTCGGCAACGGTTGCAACAAAATTAGCCTTTTGCAGAAATTGTAATCCTTAAAATTGACTATCCAAATCCCCAATGAAGTTATTATCATCTGCAGCTATGTCTTTTCCATCCCCAGTGATGTCAACACTATCAATATCATCTGGTTCTCTTCTAATCATGGTCATGTCCTGTTGTATTTCAGAGTTCCAATCCCATGCACCTGTTGGCTTTGTACATAATGAAAGGTGTGGCTCTAGCCCAGATGTAATATGTGTATTTAAAGCCTCACGAAGCCTTAAATATACCTGGCAATGTACTCTTGATCCATCAGGAAAGTATTCACTAGCATCAACTCTGGTATACCGGTGACCAAAAGCTGTGAGCTTCTCATTACACCAGTTCTTTGTCTCTGATGGGAGGTATTCATTCAAATCTACTCTTTTAGTCAGTATATTTAGCAATAAGGTAGTTTGTGTACCATCATACCATAGCTTGCAGTTTGATCTGTCAGTTCTTGTAGTAACTGAGGATCAGGCTTCAATCCATAGTTCTGAATACAAGGATCTTGTGGATAGAAATAAAGCATAATGGGCTTTCCATGGACTGCATTTGGTCGATTAGGCTGCTTTCGGATAGTGTGCATATTCCACATTCGGGCAAAGGCCTGGACCTCTTGTCGGAGAATAGGAATATATATTGCAAGAAGAGCAATCTTGTCAGCCAGATTGTCAGGTTCAAACAAATGTTCACTATGCAATCTCTGGAAATAGTCCTACAATTATGAATCAAGTCAGTAACCTTGCAATCAATATAGCAATCAGAGTCAAACCCACCCTCCAGCGGAAAAGTAACCCTCCTGTTAACTGCCCCCACCAAGACTCAATTCTTTGATTCGCAGTACTAGTTCCATACCAGTAACAGTCTCTAAAAGAGATATCTGCAACATGTCTTTTCATAAAAGCATGTTGAGCAGCTGCAAGCAATGGTGTTTCTGTACCTCGATCTGATCGTATCCGCTGTGGGTGAACACCTTCCTTCTGGAGAGTTGTCAAGAATTGGACCAGAATACTGATAGCTGTACGGCCAGAAATGCCAATATAAATCCATGTGATGTATCGAGAATATGCATCAATAGCTGCATATATTTCAATGCCATAGAAATTTAGTTTGCAGTGACCATCGATTGACCATAACCAATTTGGACCAGGTACAATATACTCCCCACGATGACGCTGGAGATCATTTGCCCGACGGTATACTCCATCCGGATCTAGTTGCTTTACTGCTGCAAAGAGCCGATCCCTATTAGTTATAGTATTAGCACTCAAATTGGTCAATCTAACACTCAACCTAGCAGTTATTCTTACCTTGAGATGCAGTGCATCTGGTTTCGGAAATGACTGTAGAGATAGCCTCGTCCGTAACCCTCAATGGCACCCTTGTCAAGCTCCTTTTGAACTATATTCAAGAGCCTTTCATCTGCTTCTTCACGATTAAAGCGAGAGACTCGACGTGTAAGGCCTAACCGAGCACGGAGTACACTTAGACCATATGAGGATATCTGATAGCCCTCCTTCTCAAGGATATATATGATCTCCTTGTCACTGGCACAGTATTCAAAGAATAAAGCAGAAATTCGAGCGCGTAGTTGTGGTGTATCAGGTATTGGAAACCGTTGGGTACAGCCCCATTCCTTGAGGCGGCGGCGAACTGTACGGGCACTGGTTTTCATATTATATTTTTCATGAAGAATACCTTGGATATCATCAGGTGAGTATTGCTGGTGAAATAGCTCAATTATTTGATGTTTCCAATGATCAAGCGCAATTCCAGGGCGAGGCATATGTCACAACCTGGCTTCTCTCGTGTCGTACCTAGGGTTCTAGTTAGTTGTATTTCGAGACTGGACACTTACCCTAAGTGTCTTCCAAGTAATCGTATGCTCAATGCCCCTCCGGGTCCGGTTTGGTATGTCGTATGTGTTGATGGGTATATCGCCCCCTCCAGGCTCCGTAAGATAATCAACAAGTAGAAACGGTAAAGGTAACGAATAGAGAAACAAGGCCAACCGAGTACGTATACTGGGTTGTTGGTTAAGTGCGGACGAGTCAGAAACTAGAAGGTAACCAATGCTTGATTAACTAGATTGATCGCGAAGAACTAAGCTAAGTACATGAATGAGCGTCCTTATATATCTTCCTCCATATACTATCCTTCTACCTTCAAGAGGTATATCCAGAGTATAGCCAATCAGTGCGTCGTACTTCATATACTCAGCGGTATACTTTTCCAAGTAGTCAGGACGGTATACAGTCACGTGATATGGTCGCTGATTATCATCCCGATCCCGGTTTTCCGTGCGACTATCCTAGTCCTTCCTGCGCCATTCTCTCATGAACTGATATCCAATGATTCTGTCTTGACCCCATACCGTCACGTGAGGCTGATACGTTGGGTTCTGTAACAGCATAATAGGCAACTTGGTATATTATTGGTAGGTTCGCCGGAAAAAGTGTCACATTCAGTGTAGAAACTGATTGCTAGTCATTCCAAGATTCTGTCCAGCTGCCCTGGATATCCCTGTGGGTCATGTGCTCTCATTTAGCCGGATAGGCTAGTCTCCTTCAAGGAACCTGAACCCTAATCCTACTTCAGTATAGTAGAGTACACGTCCATTATCTTATCTAATATATATCGGCCTTTCTGTGCCTCAGTCCCTAGGAAAAGCTTTCAATCATGATAAAGATAATTCTAGCAACCAACCTAGCAAACATAAAAGCAGGAATATCTGAATACTATTTGGTAATGATGACAGAAAAACAAATCAAGGCAAAAGCTCTAGTAGCCCCATTACCTCATCGATAAGCCCTCCTGCATTTTCTGGTGCCTCCTTGTTTTGTATAATGTAGATTCCAAGTCGATAGAGTGCCTTTGCCTCTTCTTTAGATGCAAATCCCCAGAACTTTGCCAATGACTGGCAAGAGTATCCCTCCCACCAATCAGCTGGGCCAGGGAGAGTTGCCCATGGATTGGAACTGATACTACTCATTATTGACCATGCAGCGCGTTCCTCTTTCAAGAAGACCTTCTCTGGGAGAATGCTCTTGAGACAGAATGGTATGCCATTATAGTAGAGAGGGTCATGGCATGACTCCATCTTTCCAAGAATCTTCAATTTCTTGTCAAGACTGGCCAGACTGCGTAGAAGGGAGAGTCGAAAGTGACCCCAAGTGATGGTATGCAGAGTTTTTATCAGCTGTCCTGTAGCTGATGATTGTGCCGCTTCAGCTTCCTTGGCAGTCTCAGTGGTCGGAATGGTCTCATGAGAAGCAATATCATCCAGCTGTGCATGATAACACAATTCTGTATCATTTTCAAAATCCACAGTCTCCCAGACACTACTGTCAATGCTCTCTCCTTCCAGCTGATCCAAGAAAAATTGGGCTGACTGGCCCTTTTCATATCTGTATCAAAAATTAGTTTTATTGCTAGGTTGACTGCAAGATTAACATACCGTTCCCTCATCACTTGATCTTTCAGTGAATTTTCTAATATTTCCTGTTCTTCCATAGTTGCTTCCTGCCAGCTAGTACTCGCCCGGAGTTTCAGACGGGCACTGACAAAGGCTGCCCTATCATTATTCTTCCGACGTATCACAGCCTTTTCACTGTCACTCTTGCTTGCCAGTAGTTCACGGCCTCGCATAGTGTGGGGATTCTTAGACAGGTCTTTGTCCTGCTTTCGCTTTTTGCCTGGATTCGCACCAGGTTTGGGGCCTGGGATTCCAGGTTTTCTGGTCATTATCTGTATAAGTCAGTATAAATCTCAGAGTCAACCTCACAGTCAACCTCACAGTCTAAGTTTTATCACGTTGATATGTTTCTTAGAAGAAGCGAATGGAAGGAGGAGAAGAGAAAAGAAAAGGAAGGGCTAAGGAATCAGTATTTGATGAGTCAAAAAAAGGGTCAGATGCCATAATTATGGAAAGTGAATCAAAAGTGAATACAAACCTCTGTTTAGAACACCTCTTTATTTTTTGTTCTTCTTCCTTTCCTTCTCAACTCTCTCCTCTTCTCATTATTTGCTTGAACAAGATTCTATCAAGTATCTGTCACAACCTGGCTTCTCTCGTATCGTACCTAGGGTTCTAGTTAGTTGTATTTCGAGACTGGACACTTACCCTAAGTGCCTCCCAAGTGATCGTATGCTCAATGCCCCTCCGGGTCCGGTCCGGTATGTCGTATGCGTTGATGGGTATGTCGCCCCCTCCAGGCTCCGTAAGATATTCAACAAGTAGAAACAGTAAAGGTAACGAATAGAGAAACAAGGCCAACCGAGTACGTATACTGGGTTGTTGGTTAAGTGCGGACGAGTCAGAAACTAGAAGGTAACCAATGCTGAATGACTTGTATTGATCGCGAAGGACTAAACTAAGTACATGAGTGAGCGTCCTTATATATCCTTTCCGATCATATCAGTGATCTGTCGCTTCATATCACTGATATGGTATTTCGTAGCCCTGCTATGTTGTTTCATATCATCGCTATGCGGAAACATATCACTGATATGCCGATCACGTGACATGGCCGTCAAATATCAGTCTGATCCCTGTTCTCTCCTGCATATCCACTAATAACTGTTATCCAATGATTCCCTCCTAACCTGGTATCATCACGTGAGGCTGATACGACAAGGTCTGTAACATTACCTCCCCCTCTTTCAGGCTTTCGTCCTCGAAAGTCATAAAGCTGCAGCATCCTACTGGTAAGCACCTGGCTGCCCAACTTTTTCTTATCCTTTGCTGATTTCAACATGTCATCCAGGGTTTCCAAAACCAAATCCTCTTCTGCCCGAAAGAACAAATTGTTGCGCAAGATTTCCGATAACGGTTTTGCTATGGTTTTTTCTTGTACTCGGTGTGCTCGTCTGGGTAAAACCTGCGTCAAATCCGATGATTCCGATCGTTGTAGCGAGTGTGTTAAGGAAGGCGGTCGTTCGCGTTGTGTTGAAATGAAACCTTCCTATTCTGATGCTGAATGGCGTCGTCTTGTTCGTGCTCAGCATTCCATCAAAGATGAAGAAGAGGCTCTTCTGGCGAAACTCCTTCGGTTGCGAAAGCAAGAGCGTTTGCTTAGGGAGCGTGCGAATGAATTTATTTCTCATGAATTCCAAGCGATTGAAGAATTGGAAGAACTAGAAAGAGAAGAAAAGAGAACTCATGAAGAACAAGGGAAACTTCAGAAACAAGGAGAGGATGTTGAGTATGACACTCAACTAGCACCAGCGTCTGATGATCCTAGTTTGGCTCAGATGATGAATTCCCCTTCCTTCTGGGAGAACTTCGACTCTGCTGTTGCTGGTGGTATTCCTTCACCAACTGGTGGCAACCAGTCAAGTTCGCAATAGGTTCCCATGTGTTCTCAGAGGTATCGTACCCTTTCCATTTGATCAGGTAACATGGTCGTCCATTGACTTGTCGGTAATCCAGAATTCGTTCAACTTCATATTCATCATCATCGCTTTCGATTTCGATGTTTTCTGTTGGTGTGGCGTTTTTTGGTGCTGGTTCCAATAGCGAGATGTGAAATACTGGGTGTATGCGCTTCATTGATTTTGGTAGTTTCAAGCGGTAATTCACTGGTCCTGTTTTTTCTTCAATGGTGAAAGGTCCAATCTTCTGGTGATCGAGCTTTTGACTTGGTCGTTTCGTTTTGATATTTCTGCGGAGCAGGAATACTTTCTCCCCCCTCTTCAAGGTAGGTCCCTCTCCATGGTGCTTGTCGTAATATATAGCCGCTCGTAGGTTCATGAAGTCAATATCTCTTGACAGTTGGTGGTGTAAGTTCTTCAGCTTTTGAACTGTCTCATTTGCCGCTTCTGATGTGGACTCCTGTGGTCGTGGTTTTTCATATAGCACTGGGTGGTATCCATAATTGGCGTAAAATGGCGTCACTTTGAGTGTTGAGTGTTCTGCGTTGTTGTATGCAAACTGTGCCATGGGTAGGAATCTAACCCAATCATCTTGTTCATAGTTGATGTAGTGCCGTAGGTATTGCTCAATTGTTTGGTTGGTTCGTTCAGTTTGACCATTTGCTTGTGGGTGGTAGGCTGTGGTGAGGCGGTGTTCTATACCCATCAAGTTCGTGAGTGTCGTCCAGAATTTCGAGGTGAACAGCTTGTCTCTGTCTGATGTGATCTTTTGAGGCATTCCGTGGTTGGTAATGACATGCTTCAGGAATATCTGTGCCATATCTGCTGCGGTCATGGTTCCTTTGGCTGGTACCAAATGGATGTATTTGGTCATTCGGTCTGTGATGACTGTGATCGAGTCATATCCTTGTGATGTCGGTAACTGTGTGATGAAGTCGATGGTAACCCATTCCCATGGATGTGTTGGAGCATCTGGGGATTGCATTTTTCCGTAGGGTTGATGTCTTGCTGCCTTGTCGCGGATGCAAGTTTCACAGTTCTTCACATATTCTTGAACAACTTTTCGTGTGTTTGGGAAGTAGTAGTTTCTCATGATTTGTTCAGCTGTTTTCTCTGTTCCCAAATGTCCGTGGAGTGGAGTGTCATGGTGCATGCTGATGATCTCATTTCTCATGCTTTTTGGCACATAGATGAGATTGTGCAAGTACACTAATCCATTGTCATCAGTGGTCAATTTGTCATTTTCTGCTGAGTTTTCAATCATATCCTGGATCATTTTGTCTTTTTGTGTTTCTTCAACAATTTTCTTTTCCAAAGGTTCGTTTGAAGTATGCATTGTTGCTGCTAACACCTGGTGGTTATAGCTGATGGTTCCATCTTCGTTGGTTTTCAATATCGCTGGATTGATTGTTCGGTCTTTGATCTCATAGTCTGGTCGTCGACTGAGTGCGTCTGCCTGTCCATTCTCATTTCCTTTGCAGTGGATGATCTTGAAGTCATATTGCGATAGTACTTCAGCCCATCTGGCCTGTCTTCGGGTCAACTCTTTGGTTGTCGTGAAGAAGGTCAGGTTCTTGTGATCTGTCTTCACAAGTACAGTGTGTTGTGCTCCTTCCAAATAAACTCTCCAAGTCTTGAATGCTACCACTATAGCTAGCAATTCTTTGTCATGGATGTCATAGTTCAACTCTGCTTGAACTAGTTTCCTTGAGTGGAATGCAACGGCTCGTGGTTTTCCATCTGGTCCTGGTTGAGTCATTCTCATACCAATGGCGTAGTCTGATGCATCTGTTTCAATCGTGGTTTCCTTTTCTGGGTCGAACTGCACAAGTGATGGTGCAGATACAATTCTTTCCTTGGCTTGTTGAAATGCTTGTTGTTGTTCTGGTCCCCATTGAAACTCTTGTCCCTTTTTCAACAATTTGAACAGTGGCGTCATGAATTGTGAGTAGTCCTTCAAGAATCGTCGGTAGTAGTTCACAAGTCCTGTAAACTGCTGAACTTCCTTGGTGTTCTTCAGTTCTGGCCAATCCAAGATTGCTTGAACTTTGTTCTTATCCATCTGAATTCCCTCTGTAGTGATCCAGTGTCCTAAGAACTCGGTTTCTTGAACATGGAATTCGCACTTCTTCAACTTCAATCGTAGCTTTGCTTCCTCAAGTTTTTGCAGTGCTTTCTTGACATGCTGCATGTGTTCTTCAAAGGTGTTGGAAAAGATCAGAATATCGTCAAGGTAGGCTATCACAAAGATATCGAGATACTCTCCGAATACCTCATTGATGAATCGTTGAAATGATGCTGGTGCGTTGGTAAGCCCAAATGGCATGACCAAATATTCATAATGCCCGTATTTTGTTTGAAAGGCTGTCTTCCATTCTTCTCCTTTTGCGATTCATAGTCGGTTGTATGCGTCTGTCACATCAAGTTTTGTGAACCATTTCGCTCCTCTGATTCGATCTTGCATTTCATCAATTCGTGGTAATGGATGTCGGTCCTTAACAGTGATGGCATTGAGTGGTCGATAATCCACACATAATCGTAAGCTTCCATCCTTTTTTGGAACGAATAGGACTCCATGTCCTGCTGGTGATGTTGATGGTCGGATTGTTCCTTTCTCCAGTTGTTCGTTGATGTATTCTCGTAATGCCTTTGACTCTTTTTCTGACATCGAGTATATTTTCTTGCATGTTGGTTCCTTCCCTTCCATAAGGGGCATTCGATGATCGTGTGGTCCATGGTCCGGTAGTTCAGGTTGTTCAGGCTGTTGGAACAAGTGCTGAAACTCGATATACTCCTGTGGAATCTGTGGTTCCTGAGTCGTCGCAGCTAGCTCCTTATGGTAGATCCATTCCCATGAGCTTAGCTCTGAGTCTGACGCTTCTTGGTTGCTATCAACTCTTTCTGAGCGATACTCCTCAACCGATGCTGATCTCTTGGATGTATCCTCGTCCCTCAAGTATTCGCAATACTTCTGGGTCGTGTCCGGTGCCCATCCGGGTAAATTCATCAGCCAATGTCGTTCTGAGGCCCTGGTGGCTGCTAAAACAATGTTCGTCGCTGTGTCATTCATTTCTCTGTTATTCAACCCACCTCTCGGTTGCTTCACGTATCTACCAGGTCTCCTGCCTGTAGATCGTGGTGAGGTCCCGGCCTCCCGTTGACTCGGTCCTTTCATTCTTGGGCAATCACAATTCACAAAGTTCATTTGTCCAGTTTTCCAGTTAATTTCCGGGTTGTGATTCCTGAGCCATGGAATCCCCAACACTATATCGTATTGTCCCAGCGGTGTCACGTCGAAATTGATCCTTTCTTCATGTTCCGCTACAGCCATAGGGACAAATCCCGATTCGACCGTCAGGTGGCTTCCCAAATTCTCACCATTCAGTCCTGAGATAGGCTCTGGCTGCGCCTTCTCAATTCCTAAGATCCCCAATTGTCGCTGGAATCTTGGATCCATGTAATTTCCAGTAGCTCCTGAGTCAACCATCACTCTGGCTAGTTGATTGAGAACTGGTGTCATAAACTTCAAGTGGTATCCTCGCTGTGTCGCTGATAGGCTCGCTTGCCATCTTGGTTGCCATAGACGTCGTGGACTTGGGTAGTAATCCTTGGGTTCAAAGTGAACTATGCAGTCGTCTTCATAACAAGCAGTCCAGTGCATACTTGAATGCTCTGGATGCAGTAGATATCCTCTGCATGCACAGTTCCAATCCCAACAAGGACAACTGTCGTCATATTTCCTAGGTCGTTCTGGGAAATAATGCGCCATTTTCTTCCGATCATAGTGTTTTCCACATGCATGGCTATAACACACAATCCAAGGTAATTGGTTGTGCTTTGGGTGCTCTCGATAGTGCACGCAGTCACACCAATCATACTTGCATGAGCTGTGGATGGGGCCTCGTAGTCGTTTGGTCGTGATGTCTTGTAAGTATCCCCATAGTTCTCCATTGTTCTGTCCACAGTAGTGGCACGTGTATGGGTGCTGGTCGCATTTCCGTAGGTGTTCATCCCAAGTTTCGTTCGTTCGTTCCCAACATTTCAGGTTCTGATGTGGGCAATACGTGTTCAATTCATTGAATAGTTCCTTCAATCCTTTAGAGAGCCTCTTGGGGTTCTCCTGGAGTGAAATAACTATATCATCAATGAAGTACGCGGCAACGTCGGTATTTGTTTCTTCGTCGGCTTTTCGTTGTTCCATATATCGCTTGGACCATAGCTGTTGCTTTGAGATAGGGCTATACACACTGGACTTTGTGTATCCCTCATTATCTTCTGCCAGATTCTGTTCTTCATGTTCTTCATTTTCGGGAGTTGCGTTCTGAGGTGTCTCTGGTATCTCATGGAGTTCCTCCACGTTGGGATCGTGGCCATTCCACTGAGTACCGTACTCTTCGTCAAGGAAATCATTAACTGGCCAATCTTGGTTGGGCAGTTCGCTGAGTGATTTCTCCTGAACTGGCTCGTTGATGGCTTTTTCGGACCCATCCGTCCTTATATGGGCTTTGTCGCTTCCGCTGTCGGATCCCACCATCCGTTCATTGGGCCAATATTCTTCTTCGCTTGAACTCATGATCTCATCAATTTCCTCTGTCGTGAGGGTTGTCTGTTCTTCCATCAACCTCCTCAATGGGCTCAGGTTGGGTACAATCATAGTTCTGGATCTCCATGGTCCTCCATGCTCATCCAAAGCCTCTTGCATGTGCCATCCAGAATCATTCGTTGCTCTGAGTTCAGGGTTCACAATTTCTGTGGTGTCATACGCTCCTCTCTCCTGGGTAGCGTGCAGTTGCTTATTATCGTTTCGTTGTTGCTGAGGCCTAACGTTCTGTCGTTGCCTGCATGCCTTCGTCATGTGGCCCGGCTTTCCACATGTGAAGCAAAGTTTCTCTTTCCTTCTTCGTTCTCTTTCCTTGTCGGATATGAAGGGCCTATGCTGTGTGGCATCCAGCTCCATTGGTCGTGGTCCATAGGGATCTTCATACCCTTGGCTTCGTGGTTGAGCTGGTCGTTTATCGTTCGATCGATAGTGGCTCGTTTGTGGGTTTCCTCTGAAGGTGTTTCCATATCTTGACTCCTTCTGTCTGACTCTAAGGTCATACAGGGTGTTGTCAATCTTGACGGCTCGTTCAAAGAGTTCGTTCAATGTTTTTGGTCGTTCCATCCAGACCAGTTTCTCCTGGATCTCCGGTTTCAACATTTCCTCGAATTTCGCAATGTACATCGTTTTATCCCAGTTCAGATGGGTGATGATCTGCTGGAAATCAGATACCAACTTGGCTACTGATCCTGTCTGTTTGAGTCGCCATAGCTTCCGTTCAGCGTTCCGTGTGGCGTCAATATCTCCAAATGTTCCCTGGAGTCGTTTCTTGAATTCAGTGAAGCTGCTGAAAACCTCAGTGGTATTGTCATTATGGTATTGTTCATCTTTCTCCTGGAAGTCGCGCAAGGTAGGTTCAAACCAATCAAATGCTGGTCCAGTCAAATAAGTTGCTGCAAGTAGGACTTTGTCGGATTCAAAGATGAGCTTGCTCCGGTTCATGCGGACATACAAGTCCAACTGAGTGATAAAGGGTCGCAACTTGTATCGGGTACCATCAAAGGGTTCCGGCGGTCGAACTTTGATAGCTTTGGCTGACTGTCGTTCTTCCAAAGTAGTGATGCTTTCCTGCAGCTGGCTAACCATTCCAAAGAGCTCTTCATAAGTCGGCGTTCGTCCTTCAGATCCGCGAGAGGATCTGGGAGTGGTGTTGCTGTTACTGTTGTTGGACATGGTTGCAGTTCGTGTTTTAAGTCAATATAGTCTCGAAACCTGACTCGTACTGACTGGCGATCAATGTGTCACAACCTGGCTTCTCTCGTATCGTACCTAGGGTTCTAGTTAGTTGTATTTCGAGACTGGACACTTACCCTAAGTGCCTCCCAAGTGATCGTATGCTCAATGCCCCTCCGGGTCCGGTCCGGTATGTCGTATGCGTTGATGGGTATGTCGCCCCCTCCAGGCTCCGTAAGATATTCAACAAGTAGAAACAGTAAAGGTAACGAATAGAGAAACAAGGCCAACCGAGTACGTATACTGGGTTGTTGGTTAAGTGCGGACGAGTCAGAAACTAGAAGGTAACCAATGCTGAATGACTTGTATTGATCGCGAAGGACTAAACTAAGTACATGAGTGAGCGTCCTTATATATCCTTTCCGATCATATCAGTGATCTGTCGCTTCATATCACTGATATGGTATTTCGTAGCCCTGCTATGTTGTTTCATATCATCGCTATGCGGAAACATATCACTGATATGCCGATCACGTGACATGGCCGTCAAATATCAGTCTGATCCCTGTTCTCTCCTGCATATCCACTAATAACTGTTATCCAATGATTCCCTCCTAACCTGGTATCATCACGTGAGGCTGATACGACAAGGTCTGTAACAGTATCCATCAATTCAAACACCTCTATTCTTCACAAAAAAAAAAAAAAATGGCTCGTGCCACTGCAACTGCTCGCAAATCAACTGGAGGAAGAGCTTCCCGCAAACGTTTGGGTGCAAAAGCAGCCAGAAAGACCCCAGCCAAGAAGAAGGGTACCAGAAAGTTCAAGCCTGGCAGTAAGTGAACTGTAAAGTTTATTGTGAAATCATTTTCATGCTAAGTAACCAAAAGCTATTGCTCTGCGTGAAATCCGTCGTTACCAGAAAGGCCATGAACTTTTGCTCCCCAAGACCCCCTTTCGACGTGTCGTGCAAGAGATCACCAGTGAGATGATGTTTGAAAAAGACTATCGCTTTCAGTCCAGCGCCCTGGACGCACTGCAAGAAATAAGTGAGGCGTTCCTTGTAAATGAATTTGAGAGTAAGTCATCTACTTATATTAGCAATCAATTTTGCAGTCAACTAACCATGTGTGCTAGTGACAAACCTATGTGCCATCCATGCCAGGCGTGTCACCATACAGGCTAGAGACATGCAGCTGGTCCGGCGACTGCGGAAGCATATGGGCCTAGATCCTGTTGGAACTGTGTAGTCCTTACGAAGAAGGGAGGATTCTACAAAGTACCGCACATAGCTCTTTTAATCGAAAATTTTCAGTTGCGGCTATATTACTAAGCATCTGGATAAGAGCGTGTGGAATTCAGCCTTTCCCGTAGTAATACATCAATACGGAATTTTACACGTTTTGGCCATAACTCGCTTTCAGTCCGCCGTAGAAACCAACCGCCGTGAGCAAAAGAAAAAAGAACCGGCGCACAGACGGGATGCAGTGGTTATACACTGTTTTTCGAAAAAAACGCCACATCCCCCGATGCCGTAACCATATCGAGACTAAATACATTGCTTAAACGCGTGTGTACTTCATTTTTGACGTATTCTGGTCAATTATAGTTCTTGTCTGGAATGATCTCTCCCATAGAGTTTGTCACGCTTATGCACGGCTTCTCCCAAAGCACTAACTTTGAATCTCGGTACACCTGGGTCAATGACAAATGGCCGCTGAGCTCGACCGTACCCAAAGGAAATTTCAGCTTGTTGACAGTCTGGTCGACACAATGCTGCTTGAGGAAGATAGTGACCTTGAGTTGCCAGACCGATCGCGTCAGGTCACTGACCTCATCCTGGACTTAGGCCAACATGAAAACGGAATATTAGGGCATACTCCAGAAAAGAGAAGAACGGATCACGGAACTGGAAAGGCTATTGGAATACAGTGATCGGAAAGATGGGAGGTTTTAGAAATTAGATGTTCTTCAGAGCAAGACAGCAAATGAAAAATTTGTGGATTTCTGGAAATAAGTGACCCTTGCAATAATCTTTCTCTGGCAGATATTTCCGTCTTAGTCTAAGAGTGACAATGATGAGAAAACGAGAGTACTCAACATCGTTCATTAGTTTGAACGGGCCAGATAAAGCTCAGGATGAATATGGGGTTTGTATATTTTCCATAAAGCTCCTTTACTCTGTCACTCGATACTCAGCAGCTCTTCCCTAAATAACCAAATGGAGCTTCTCCTGTAACCTCCCCATCAATATTATTCAATTGAAATGTCCAATATTTGCTATTATGTCTGAATCAAACTGTACATAGACCTTTGATCCCAGAACTCCAGGACGACATACTCCTTGTCAGCCAAAGAATTCTGTCAATCTATCTTCATTCTCAATTCGTCATGATTCGCTCTTAGCAATCTGTCATGAGTATCTATTTCGCACTAATACTACTGTTGCGAGCAAACCAATCAATCTCTAGCGGAAGTGATAATAATGGCCAGAAATGCAGCTAGGAGTTGCCCAAACGCCATTGCGTTGCCCCAATCTTTTGACTGTTCGCCCCAAGCTACTATACAAATCGAGATTATAGCCATACCCAGAGCTGACCAGGCAAGAGCCATTGGACCATATAAATATATACGGTCTTTCTGCCATTCCATTATCATCTGAATACCTCTCATTCTTTCGTTTCTTCTGTAAGGCTTGCCACGTTGTAGTACGATGAGGTCCCTGTCAGACAAGGGTTAGACCAATATGACCAAGACAGCAGTGCTGACGTACTTTGTGTTGTAGATACAACTATCCTGCGCCATGCCATCCAATGTTTTTATCTCGTCAGCAATTCGCGGGTTTCATTCTGACTTTGGAGGCAAAGGAAACAGCATTGCCTTGCTTTATTGATACTATCTGGCTGTTGTTATCAAGTAAGTAGCTGGGCATTCAATGTGTGCCTGGGCGATCAACCTTTGCGTGGCCATTTGCTTTGAGTTTTACATTTCTCCAAGAAACAGAAGGCAGTTCCCCATCAATATTTTCTCTATTTTCGCATGCAAAAGCATGAGGCCTTTCCTCATCGATTTTTTCCCTTCTGGCTGAATATATAATGGAAGGAGAACATTTTTCCAGATCCGGCTCAGCATTGGTGTCGACCATCTTCTTTTGCTCGTTTTCGTCTTTTCCACCTCTGATATTATTAAACAAAGATAAACAGCGATGTAAATATATAAATTGTTAATACCAATGAAACATGGATAGTTGACTTTTAAAGCCTCACAAAGACTATTTGATATCATTTGACATATGTCCCAACCCAGCCCCATTAATGCCCGAAGCTGTAAATGCCCAATGACATACATGTACTTTTGGAAAGCAAGGATTAGAGCCGTCGACTCATTTCCCAAAGCTGCAGTTAGTCATGGCCTCTCGAGGCTGATTTCGAAATCCTATGCACGTCTCGCTTGTATATTGTTGGTAACACAGCCACGAAGTTCATAATTGAACCACTCATCAGCCTGAGAAAACCAAGACATACTGTATGTACGTATGTACGTATGTATGTGTGTGTATTCAGTTACTCTGACCCCTCGCCAAGAGGTACTGTACAAGGACATATAGTTGTGGTAGCCTGCATATCGCTTCGGCGAGGGGTCGGGGTAAATGAATACACATACACACACATACTGTAAGCCCACCATCATTATAATACAATTAAATGTCCAATGCTTGCTACATTAGAGTTATGTCGACAATAGTCGTGGATTTTCTATCTGCTTTTATGGCCGTCGTAAAACTGTGGACTGAAGAGAAAAAGGTGGCTCCTTGATGCTATAAGTATGAACAAAGTAGTCATTCGGAATGACATTCAGTTTATAGAGTATTATCTAAGAATAAATTACCAGTCACAAATCATGGCAAAATGCGACCATATTTCCTGGCTAGGGCTTGTTGAGGGCAAGGCTGGGCCCCTCTTAGCATACGGATCCCGTATGAACCAAGTGATCGGGGAATTGTCCAAGCCATCAGTGCAGTTTCCTCAGATTGTTTTCTTTATGGGGCGTCAGTTGAAAAACTGTGCACTGCGCCAGCTTTATGGCAACAATTATCACAATCAGAACCGTCATCATCGAACTATCAACCTGCGGTTAGACGACCAACCATTCTTGTCGGATCACCCACAGATCTTTGCTGACGCTGACCCGTCCTGTCGATCAATATCCCATCCATTTGTGAGCCCAAGAATCTGCCACCAACAGGATGATCTTCCTGTTCAATGGCCCAAATCAAGACGTGGGTCACATGATCTCATCATTGCCAGGTTACTATTTCTTTTGACTGACGTTTCTTGTATTTTTGTGGATGACCTTGGGGGTTTAAAGGGAGTGCAAGAGTACTTGTCCACTTGGATCCAGATTGGATCCGCCTCCAGTCTCCCGGCTGCAGTCCGGCCACGGGTAGTAGTTGTGCTTGGAAGTCAGCCGAAAAGTATCACCCAAAGTGTACTGGAAGAGGATGATTTTCTGTTTGAAATCCTTCATCTTAGTGGTCTTCCCTTTTTTTTTTTTTTTTCTACCTTTTCAGGTATCTAGATATCCCGTCTACCGGCTGAGGAGTTATCAACAGACGCTTTATATCTGCAGTTGGGAAGTGATCTTTTCGCCCAACTACGACACATGTGACAGGTCCGAGAAGACCATCGTGTTTTGTTCTTAGCTCAACATTTAAATGTCCTATTCGAAGAAGCCGTGTAGCATGCAACAACTGGATTATTTGCACCATACAATTTTGCCCTTGCCTCGCGACGGCGGAGTCCACTTGATGGAGCATTCACATCTCATCTGGTCAATGTCATCCGTCTCGGCGATAAATCACGGGCCAATTATGATGACTTGGCTTTGCCTCAGCCATCTTAATGGATTCATATCCACCTAGAATGTACAGTAGTCCTCCTGCTTAGCCTTCTACAACTGGCCATGTCTGCTTGTCAGTCCGACTCCTCTTTTTGAGGAAGCTGATAACACTCTTTTTGCTCCTCCTAAACTCGTCGATGACGTGGTTCCATATCAGCTTGGTGGATAAGATTGGGCTTGGAACGCTGAAGGATCTGTTTTGGAGCCTCCAGATACTGCTTGCTTGGATGTCATCCAGGTAGCTCCATTGCTCAGGCCAAGTCAGTCTTTGGTATCTAACATTCAACCACATGTCACGACTGTCACACCACTTGCGTCAACAATCACATCATGTTGCCCTAGACTGGCAATCAGAAAAGGTTGGTTCAAGAACCGCCGTCCATCAATGAGCAGGTGACAAATGATAGCATGGTTGATTGTCGGGCCAGCTCTTCCATCATATCCCTTTGTACCAATAGGGCTGTTGAGTCGCCGTGTTGGAATTCAGAGAACTTTGCTGATTCTGTAGCTTGTTGGCTGTGCGGCCACGCTAAGTGCTTCCTTCGTTTGCTTGCTTGGATGGCGGCGTTTGTCGATATCAGCTACCGAGCAGAGTTTGATAAATGCGGCTTAAGTCGATGCTGGGCTCAGAGGCCAGCCTTTTGACTGTTTAGGATAGGTTGACGGGTTTGCTTCGGCATTGTGGAAAGGAGGGATGAAGTCAAAATAGTCTATCTTGGTTACTCCTATATTGGCAATTTTGTATGGGAGGAGGGAAGAATTTAAGCAACTTGCTATTAATGGATCATTAAGCAATTTTATATAGAGTTGTAATTTGGACAGCATGGCCAGTCGCTTATATCGGATTTGCTTGTAACGGGGTTTTACAGTATTCTGAGCCACCTGATTACCACTCCAATTTCCAACCACTCGCAGTCCAAGCGCCAACATTGAATCCGGTAACAACCAATGTACCCCTCTTCTCATCGAACTGGACATTCTTCGCCCCGACAGGGCGGCCGTTGAACTTGACCTGCGCCGTGTTCACATCGGAGACACCCCACACCGTCACATTCTGCAGAGCATTACCATCGGTCCAACCGCCTTGCGTAATGGAGGCCTGCAGCGATCTGTTCTTAACAACAAAGTCCACGGTCAGCGTGGAAGTCGGCTCAACGCTGACACCATCGTCAAGATACAGATCTCCGTTAGCCTCTCCATTCTTGTCAAGGGCCACTAGGATATCCCAAGGCGTTTGGCGTGCCTCCCTGGTTGTGAGTGCAGGCTGTTGCAGCGGAAGGACCGATCCACCACGCACATAGACAGGGATATGGCCCAACGGCGCATCAATAGTAGTGTTCGCCTGAGCCGGGACGGGCACCGCACTGCCATTATACCAGTCATACCAGGTCTCGGTTCCCTGAATAAGGCCTGGGAAAACCCCATTCACTGTCGTCGACCCCGGCTCGAGCACTGGCGTGACCAAGATAGAGGGGCCGAGCAAGAACTGGCGATCGGCACTGGCGAGCAAGGGGTCCGGGAACTCCCAGGCCAGAGCTCTCAAGACCGTGTCTCCTTGCTGGTGCGCATGGTAAAGCAGCGTGTAGATGTACGGCAAGAGCTGGTACCGCACAGTCATGGCGGTCTTACTAGAGTCGATAACTTCCGCCCACCGGTATGCCTCCTGGGGAATCGAGCTGAGAGTGTTGTGGTTTCTATAGAATGGGAAGAAAGCGCTCAGTTGCATCCACCGACTGCATAACTCCATATCAGTGTTACCGGAAAAGCCGCACGTGTCGACTCCGAACATGGGGATACCAAGCAGCGACATCTGTAGGCCTTGCGGGATTGAGAAGTACATGTATGCCCATTTGGAATAGTTGTCACCACCCCAGTGGCCGGCTACAGCGCCAGAACCAGAAAATGTTGACCGGCCGATGATGAATGGACGCTTGCCCGGGAACACCTGCGACAGCGCCTTGTGGGTGGCATGCAGGATGCTGTGGCCCCAGAGATTGTGGATCTCATACTCCAGTGTGCCTTCCGCATGGGTAGCATCGGGAGAGATGGCCTTCGCTGGCAGGGCGCCTTGGATGTTGTTAATATTGTAAGGCGGGTAGGTAGCATTGCGGACTCCAGGAGTCGGGGAGGTGCGCAGATAGGATGTGGCACTGGATGTTGTTGGAGCGGCATATGCACTGGACGATGAAGCTATGGCCGAGGAGGCAGATGCTGCCTCACTGGCGTTTGTGGCACTGAACCCTTCTGGGTACTCGAGTACCAGGTTCTGGGGCTCACCAGGAAGAGCAAAAGGAGGGTGAACTGGGTTCAGAGTCAGGTTGCCACTCCCGCAGCTGCCCGTACAGAAAGACGAAATCTCGCTCATGTCGATCCATGCTCCATCGTAAGCGACTTTCTTGTAGTACTCGATCATCTCATTGGCCCACCATCCCTCTGCACCTTGGGATAGCCAGTCGGGGAAGACTGTGTATCCAGGCCAAACAGCACCAATGTAGAGGCTGCCGTCGGGGTTCCGCAGGAAAGACCCGGTGTCGTTGCCTCTCTCGAAGGTAGGGTATCTGGCACATTATTAGATTAAGAAGAGAGAAATATGTAAGGCGACTCACGCATCATCCGGATTAGAAGGGTTCGGGATATAAATCGCCGAGTCAATAATGGGGACGTAATGTCGACCACCATTGTGCAGTTGTTGCAAGAAGTCTTTGCCTGTCTGGTAATCAAAGCCTGGGGTATTCTCAAAGTCACGATAACGGTTCAAGTAGTCAATATCAGTCCTGGTTCAAAACCGTTAGCCGAATTCGCCGCAAGGAGCCAATGTCCTACATACCAAATGGCTTCAAGAGGGATCTGGAAATCGGTATAGCCCTTGACAACGTCATCGAGTTCCTTCCAGCTTGTGTATCCCCAACGGCATTGGTGGAAGCCGAGTGTCCAGTATTGCTGGAACGCAGGGAGCCCGATAACTTTCTGGTATGACCTCGTCACTTCCGCCTGGGAGGGACCTGGGAAGAAGTAGAGGTCAATGCTGCCGCCAATGGTACGCCAGGTGATGCTGTCCGGTCGCAGCAGGACGTCCTGACCATGGGCATTACGCAGATAGACACCATGCGACACCGCAGTATAATTAGCGTCAGGAGATGGATTTTCACTTGTTAATAGAGTGCGCTTGCCATCTGCATCCTGGGTGAAGTAGCGGGTCTCTAAATAAAAGGGGTGGGTTCCATAGGAGTTGCTATATCTGTTAGAAGGTCTATACGAATGACTTGTCATCAGATCAGGATCCCTTACTAGTCAACCGTATCTCCTGCATCGGCCGCGTAGAAGGTCTGGGTGTAGTTATTTCCCTGTCTGAAAGGGCGGACAGACTCGCCCAGTCCATAAAGGTTGTAGTTTTCGGGCAATGAACTGGAAATCTCCAAGAACTGATTCTCGAACACTAACTTCTTTCCTTCGGTAGAGAAGAGGACGTCTCCGGTGGACTTCCTTGTCACGGTGAAAGCGAAACTCGGTTTGTTGGTCCAGGAGAACTGCAAATCAGAAGACGCATTGCGATTTTCCACTTGTGGCCGTGCCACCAGACCGGAAGGAATGAGGTACTGCGTCGCATTGGAAACATCGAGGTAGGTTGGCACGATCTCCACGTGCAAGCGGTCGGCTGCTTGGTATTCGACCGACAGCTTCAGAGACGAGATGTCTGTCCCGTACACATTGCATGCCTCGCCAGCCAGTGAGAGCGAGGCTGTTAAGCCGTTCAACGTGTTTTTGACATTGGAAGCGATGTATCCCGGACAGACCTTTTGAGGATCAACAGCCTGTGGATCCACGATATTGGGAAGCACCGTCGGGGCGGCATAAGCTGAGCTGGGAATGGTGAACTGCGTCGGCGAAGGAGTGTTGGAAGGGCTGTTGGACGCAAGGGTGCTCTGCGACTGAGCTATAGCGACACACAGCCCAGAAACAAGCCCAAGGGCTTTCCACGGTGAGTACAACACCATTAGAGAGATGAAACAAACCCAAGTGTCACTAAAGTATCTGAGCTTGACCAGCAGGGGAAAGTGTTGTGGCATGGGAATTCCCTAGGCTATTTATGCGTTCCCGTGGGCCTATATGGCCGCCATCTGACCTACACATTACTCCTATAGTGACCTTATTTTACGTGTTGCCGTGTAGACAAAAGCTGCTACTGGATTTCCCGTTTCGTATTGCGGTCCAACTAATGAAGAAGACTACCACAATCAGTTACCCTCATGAGTTCTATGGAGGCTTGGAGTAACCCACCTCTCCTTTCCACTTCAGAGAAAGAGAGACTCAGCCAACAGTTAGCGCGTGGCACAACTCATGGCGACTTACCTTCACCGGTGTGGCTCCATCATATTCCCTCTCATTATGTCTGGAGTCCCACACCACACGGCGGATTGACATGGAGTTACGGGCCATTCAGATATCATGGGGTATGAAAACCCGTCCCGGCATGCCACACATGGTGGAGTAAAGTTGTCTCATGATGGGTCTTTCGCCAGACATGGAGTCGTCAATGAAACTGTTTCCGGTGACCCATCATGTTCTCCAGAAACGGGCATTTATCGGAAATTGCTATGGACCGCAGTGAGTGCCAGAACGCCGGGGAAGTCCTGGGGAAATGAGTGGCAAACTATACTACTTGCTCCTAGCAGTAGGACGTTCGCTGGAGAATTGTACAATGTGCACAGGCCCCGACTGCCCGTGTTCTTACCCAAGGGTGTGAATGATGTAGTGATGGCCGTCATTTGAAAATACCAGTGATGCATTGCAGCATTTGGAAGGACAATTAATCCTTCAGAGAGTATCAAACATGGTCTATCTATATACACAACATGTCCGGTGCTGAAATCTCGCCCAATATGCCGCCATGCCAACCACGACGCAAATCCTCGACTGGCAAAACAAAAATAAAATAGAAATGCCAAAAAATGGACTCGCGGGGAATCGAACCCCGGACCACCCCCATGCTAAGGGGGTATTATACCACTAAACCACAAGCCCATTTGATGTGGATCGGCTTCCCGAAAATCGCTCATGATCGGCATAGCTCGGCCCCGCCCTTCCGTTCTCACTCTTTGGACACATCGGCGACAAACTCCATCAAGCCGGGCTGTTGAGGCGCTATCGGGTCAGCTTTCCAGGTCTGCGAGCACGTGCTGGTTCCATCTGCTGCACGGACATGCGATACATGGAGCGTCATCTCGCCCCGTGCTAGGGTCACTTTCATCTTCTTCTTATGTTCGCCGGTGGTAGGCGACACAGTCAGCAACTCTCCATGGTGCGGATACGCAGCTTGCCATGTCAAATGCCCATCCGCCGCGGGTTGAGGACGGTAGGATGAGACGGCTGACACGACATCTAGCATCATGAAATGGGTGAGGATGGCCGCTGCTTCGTTCCGTAGACCCACGCGGGCTGGTGGTTGAATACCAGGGTGCTGCGGCATGGTCATGGAGATATCGTAGTTGGTCCCAAATGGCGGGGTGACAAGGCTGGTGCGGATTCTAACGCGGAAGGGACTCTGGGGAGTGATGAGGGAACCTGATATGGTGGATTCCAATGGGACGAGGAATCCCTGGACCAGGCCCTCGACCTTGGGGAGAGTGTGGTTCTTGCGCTGGGCATTTACGGGCGAAAATAAGTTGGCAGTATGATCACACTCGACTCCAGCTGCCTTCAGAACTCCGTACATGTCCTTGATGAACGACTCCAACCATTGTACATGTGAGCGGTGTTGGAGGTAGGCGAGAATCGGCCGTAGGAGTTGGTATTCAGGTGTATGTCGGCGCTTTTGAGACAACGGCGGCGGGGGCTGAGTGCGTCGGTGCAGGTTCTGACGATGGGCGTAGGAAAGGAGGATACGGGTTGCGTGGGCGATGGCATCAGCAAGTACATCATCTTCGTGAGAGCCAATCATGTCCGTGTCTTCCGAAAATGACTCTAGATCGGTATCTGCCAAGTCCAGCATGATTTCTTGTTCTTCGGACACTGCAAACCGGATCAAATTCTGCCGCGTAGTGACCCCTTGGCTGCCCATTATCCGTGCCTCGCGGACAAGCTCGTGGAATAACTCTTCTTCATATACCGTGTCACGCGCTTGCAATATGCGGGTTTCGATGGATTCCTCGCCGTCCGCGGTGGATCTGGTCGACTTCGAACACCCGGTGACTCGATTATTCGCTTTTACTCGTACGCGGACTCTTCGCGATTTCGATGGGACCAGGCCCTTGTCCAGTATCAGGCTTCCGTCATCTGCTCGTCGAAGAGATGCCAAGCCACGGTCTCGGAAAATCGGCGTAGCTAGACAAGTCAGCATGACATTTGTATTGACCGTTTAGGGACCTACCCTCCAGGAATCCGTATTGCACGCCCAAAGCTTGTCTTTCTCTCGGCAACCTGCACACCTTCCATCCCTTGTCCTTCACGGCCAACACTTCACTCCAGTACCGGGTCTCCGACGCAACCTCGGTCTCCAACCGGGAAGCAGATTTGAGCAGCTTATTAGCAGCTGAATCAAAGCTTTGCAACCTCCACCCACGTGAGACCGCCTTTGGATCTTGTGCTGCCGATTCGGGCTTCGGGGGAGGGTTGACGATCTCGGAGTTCAAGGATCCAAGAGGCACGGCTTGCCTGAGGAAAGCCGACATGGAGGTTTCGGCTTGACGGGGGGCGTGTTTCGAGAGGAGAAGGGAGACGAAATCGAGAGCGAACATGGTTTCCATTTGTGCTTGACTGACATACATTAGTACCGTGCCTAATAACCAGAGTCAAGACTCGAGAAGCGTACAGGGCGAACTGAGTGATCTCCGCACGACGCTTGTACAGCTGTTCCAACCGTTCAGTCGAATCGACCTCGCCGGCTGGTTTCTCGCCCTCCTCTTCTTCATCCTCCAAGCCCTCCTTGTCCTTTTCCTCCTGGATCTTGGCCCGTAGTTGGTCTTCGTTCACACCGCGGAAAGTTCCCCACTGGGCGTTGATTTGGGCGATCTCGACGGGGAGCGTGTCTGGACGGTGGCGCTTTTCGATGAGCGGTCGGAGGGGGATCGTAAAGGAGTCCGTCGCCGTGGAGGAGTCGCCATGGTCATCGGACGACATGATGGAGGTTCTTGACCGGAGATGGTTGTGTTAAAGTTGACGTTGAGCTCGAGCTGCCTGGACGCGGTGACGCAGTGGCACGTGACTTCAGATCGTGGTCTACATAAGGGTCGGTTTCCAGTGTTCTTCTTATAATGCTCTGTTTATGCTATTCTAGTATATCTATGTATGGTAACTTGACCAGCAGAGTCACGTTGTCGCTGTTGAGTCTAGGTAGGATGTTCAGCACCATCTCCGGGATATATATCTTATATATCTACAGAGTGCCTCCATAGTATCGCTAGCGACTCTGTACTAAGACATACAAATACCAACATTTATACTCATTACCAGCTGTTGATACTCACTATACTGAGTGACCAAGTCTCATTGGCCTACAATGCTATCTGGAGAAATTCAACACTACCAACATATCGAACCCGTTCCGTGCACGTTCCCAGCTGGGATGCCGACCAGTGGCAGTTTGATAGCGACTACTCCGCACTCCGTAGTACTCTGAACGCTAGCGGGCCGTATTGAGAGAGAGGAGATCTCTCATACCCTGCCTGTAGTATGTGAATGTTTGAATACGTTCCTCCGTAACCCCGTACTCCGTATAGAAGGCCGGCCCGAGTGCGGGATATACGGAGCAGTGACATCCGATGCAATTGAGCCATACCATTGGCCTTTGGTCTATTATAGAACGGCGTGACTAGCCAATGAGAGCAGAGACAACATAACGGCTGTCTGTTATGCATGGCGGCTGCAGACGTACCTGCTTGCGCTTTTGAACACTCCGGAGGGCTACAATATCACACCCACACTGGCTGGAGTAGACCAGAAACAGGAAATGGAGGAAGTGACCGGTTCAAACCGGTTGTTGGCGTCACTGACAGTAACACGTGATGACCAAGCCCTGCCCTACCCCTCCATCACGTGACTGATACCCGGCACTAGGCCTAAACAGGCAAAGTGACGTTAAGACAACGTCGGTGACGTAAGGTTGGTTTTGCCCAAAACTCCCGCTTTTTCTCACCGGAAAAGTCCCCCACCTGAGTCTCTCTATCTGTCTCTATCTCTGTATCTCACTGTTCTCAATTCCTCATCCTCTTGTATACTCATCACCTCAGAAGCATAACGAGTACAGGATGCCCCCAACTCAGGCAGAACCCCCCAAGAGACGCCGCATTGGTGTGCTCACCTCCGGAGGTGATGCCCCTGGTATGAACGGCGCCGTGCGCGCTGTCGTCCGCATGGCCCTCTACTCCGATTGCGAGGCCTATACTATCCTGGAAGGCTACGAGGGTCTGGTCAATGGCGGCGACATGATCCGCCAGGTGCAATGGGAAGACGTCCGTGGCTGGCTTTCGTGTGGTGGTACACTCATTGGCTCGGCCCGAAGCATGTCGTTCCGGGAGAGACCTGGTCGGCTGCAGGCAGCGAAGAACATGGTCCTCCGGGGTATCGATGCCCTGGTCGTCTGCGGTGGTGATGGTAGTTTGACCGGTGCTGATGTCTTCCGCCGCGAATGGCCCGGTTTGCTGGACGAGTTGATCCAGAAGGGTGAATTGACCAAGGACCAGGTCGAGCCCTACCGCGTCTTGAACATTGTCGGCTTGGTCGGCTCTATTGACAACGACATGTCCGGAACAGATGCCACCATTGGTTGCTACTCGTCTTTGACCCGCATTTGTGACGCTGTGGACGATGTCTTCGACACGGCATTTTCGCATCAGAGAGGCTTCGTCATTGAAGTCATGGGGAGACATTGCGGTTGGTTGGCCCTGATGTCTGCCATCAGTACCGGTGCCGACTGGCTGTTCATTCCTGAGATGCCTCCCCGCGATGGTTGGGAGGATGACATGTGCGCAAACATCGTCAAGGTTGGTCTCCCGCACTCTCATAGTGTAGGAATTCGCTGACTGGTGGCTACGAATAGAACCGGAAAGAGCGTGGAAAGCGTCGCACAATTGTCATCGTCGCCGAAGGTGCCCAGGACCGTCATCTGAACAAGATCTCCAGCAACACGATCAAGGACATTCTCACCAAGCGTCTTGGTCTCGACACGAGAACAACCGTCCTCGGGCACACCCAGAGAGGAGGAGCAGCATGCGCCTATGACCGATGGCTCTCGACCTTGCAGGGTGTGGAAGCCGTTCGTGCCGTCTTGGACATGACGGCCGACTCGCCTTCGCCCGTTATCACCATCCGCGAGAACAAGATTATGCGCACGCCGCTGATGGAGGCCGTCAAGGCGACCAAGGACGTCACTTCTCTCATTCACAACAAGGACTTTGATGGCGCCATGGCCCTCCGTGATGCCGAATTCAAGGAGTACCATTTCTCTTACCTCAACACGGCCACTCCTGACCACCCCAAGATGATCCTCCCAGAGAACAAGGTGCGTTTTCTTCTAGTTTGATGGCGTTGCTGGGTCTAATAAAAACAGAGAATGCGCATTGGTTTCATCCACGTTGGCGCCCCTGCTGGTGGTATGAACCAGGCTACTCGTGCGGCCGTCGCCTACTGCCAGACCCGCGGTCACATTCCCCTCGCTATTCACAACGGTTTCCCCGGTCTCTGCCGGCACCACTCGGACGAGCCTGTTAGCTCTGTTCGCGAGATCGACTGGCTCGAGTCGGACAACTGGGTCAATCAGGGAGGCTCGGAGATTGGCACAAACCGTAGCTTGCCCTCGGAAGATTACGAGGGAACCGCCAAGTGCTTCGAGGAGCACAAGTTCGATGCCCTGTTCGTTGTTGGTGGTTTCGAGGCTTTCACCGCTGTCAGCCAGCTGCGCCAAGCTCGCGAGAAATACCCTGCCTTCAAGATCCCCATGGTCGTCCTGCCGGCCACCGTCTCCAACAACGTCCCGGGTACCGAATACTCTCTGGGTAGCGACACCTGCTTGAACACCCTGATCGACTTCTGCGATGCTATCCGTCAGTCTGCCTCGTCAAGCCGTCGCCGTGTCTTCGTCGTCGAGACCCAGGGTGGACAATCCGGCTATATTGCCACGACCGCCGGTCTCTCGGTTGGCGCGACCGCCGTCTACATTCCCGAAGAGGGCATCAACATCAAGAGACTGTCCAAGGACATCGACTTCCTGCGCGACAGCTTCTCTAAGGATTATGGCACCAACCGCGCCGGAAAGCTCATCCTCCGCAACGAGTGCGCCTCGTCCACATACTCCACCCAGGTCATCGCCGATATCATCAAGGAGGAAGCCTGCGGTCGCTTCGAGTCCCGTGCCGCCGTCCCCGGTCACTTCCAGCAGGGTGGTAAGCCCTCGCCGATGGACCGTATCCGTGCCCTGCGGATGGCCATTAAGTGTATGCTGCACTTGGAAAGCTACGCCGGCAAGGCGCCCGACGAAGTCGCTGCAGATGAGCTGTCGTCGACCGTTATTGGTATCAAGGGTTCGCAGGTTCTGTTTTCGCCCATGGGCGGCGAGAACGGTCTCGAGGCAACGGAGACCGACTGGAAGCGCCGTCGCCCCAAGACAGAGTTCTGGTTGGAGTTGCAGGACACTGTTAACATTCTGTCTGGACGGACGAGCTTTGTTGCCGAGTCGGAGGAGTCGCAGTCGTTTTACAGTTAGTACCCCACCCCTTCGCCCTATATCAGATTGATCTCGTTCATCATGTTAACAGTTCACAGAGAGCGCCCCTTCGGTCCCAGGCTCTCCTTGAATAAAAACACTACCGCATAGCCTGGAGTGATGTTTACTAGCGAGGTATCTGGAGGATGCTGATTTATGTGTTATATGATGCTATGGCCCGTTTGGATTTCGAATCGCATGTACTCTCTTACGACAGTGCCATGTAGAAAAATACATGGCGGAAAAAAGAATAACGATGTTGATCATCTGTATTATCTGGTATCATAGGTCAATAACGTAGAAGCACTCGTAAACACTAGACTGCGACATGCAACTAGCCATCTATAAGCGCATCCGGAATGGAAAGTGCCTTCTCATGCTCCTCCAATTCATCCAGAAGCGCCACCGTTTCGGCAGGACTAGCGATCCACGCGGTCGTCGATGCAAGACGCGCCTTCATTTATCTATTAGCTCCTGGAACATCTCGAGCACAGAAAAGAATGACGAACCTTGAAATCATTCGCACCGGCCGATAGGAACTGATCTCCTATATGGAATGTCTTGGTGCGGTCGATTCCTCCGAAGTACTGCTGGCATGCGCGCACTCCCCAGGATTTATCACCGATGTCGACAAAAACATCGTTTCCACCGTTGAAAGCGCAGAATGGCAATCGCGATCCCACGGCGGAGCGCTCGACTGTGTTCTGCACAACGAGGACTGTTTCCTCCAGCTGCTCGCGATCAATTAGTGTACCCCGGTCAGGAAACACTCCGACCGCGCGATCTTTGCGGAGAACGGAGACAGGCATGCTGAGGTTGGTCGCGCAGGCGCGCAGAGAGGACTCCGCGATGTCTAATAGTTCGGCGATATCCTCTTCTTTCCAATACTTCATCTCCTCGAGCAGCCATTCCTCGCGCGGCACCCACACCAACCGAACAGCGTCATTAGGATCGTAGCGGAACAGGAAGTTACTTTCACCACCCATAACGACCAGACCGCTCTTCTGCTCCGCCGTCAATACCGTAGATTCATGCACAGCATCAATCAACCCTTTCAGACGCTCGTAGTACCGAGGCGCATCGGTGTACCCAGCCGCAGTAACAATCCCGATCTTGCGGTCCTGCGACAAAAGACGAATAAGCCGAGGAATCACCGGGTTGTCTTCCGTCAGACACGCCCCGTCGTCGTAGAGCGTCACGTCACCGTCGAAGGTGACGAGATCAGGACCGTTGGACCGGAGCAGACCCAGGACCTGCGCGGTGTTGAGAATCAACCGGACATCGTTGAACGAGGGCGCAACGAAGCGCCGCCGGCTGATAAAGCGGTGATCATCCTGGTACCGGAATGCATCTTCGAGGGGGAGTTTGGTGAAGAAAGTCCCGACCGTGGGAACGAGGAGGTTTAGTTTGGATTTACCGGGAGCGCTGGTCCATTCATGATCGACTGGGATGCTAGTCAGTCGGAGTCAACATGGGGGAGTGGGAGATGGAGTATGCAGTACTATGGTCCAAGATGAGATTCTCCACATCGCGCATGATCTCCCGGTATCGCTGATGGGTGTCAGCTGCCACGGCGCGCAGCTTTTTGCTGCTTTCATCATAGACGGCCGTGGGATGCGAGTGCAGCACAAAGGGGACTGCGAGGAGACCCTATCGGGCATTAGATGTGATTATTTGGGCGGAGGTGTCTGTAGCGTACTTTGATCCATTCGATCTGGTTTCATTAGCGTCTATATACCTGTATTGAAGGGCAAGTCTTACCAATTGGTCTCGTCGATGAGACTGAGACAATACATTCCTGTCAGCGCTGATGTCTCCGAGTCGCATAGAGCGGCGTATCAATAGTTACCTTCAGGGCATCTGGCGGTCATCAGCAACGTGTCCACAATGAAACATGCAGAATACTTACATTCAACACGATATCGAGTAGTCATAATGAATTCACGATAAAAAGAAGATGGAAGATGAGTGCAGAAGAGAAAGAATGCAGGAGATAAATAGATGTTGGGATATCGACGCGGGGGGCGCCATGCCAAGATAGGAAACTGGCCTCAGCTGAACAGCTGTGCATACTACATAGTATGACACTGCACTATGTTGTACCACAAAAACTACTCAAATAGATGTCCAATCTCATTCCTTATGCTCATGGTATCTCATTATCAACATCATGTCCTCCGTATCAGCTACACTCTGCCCGTGTTGTCCCTATTCTCCATATGCGTCGACTCCTCCATGATCTCTGCCTTCTCCGAATGCACTAGATCTCTTTGCTCAGCATCGCGGTTGCCATACAAGCCAATCTTATACCAGGGCAGCTCAAACAACCGGTCCATGCTTTCCAGACTCCGCCCCGCGGTTTCGGGCACAGTAAACAGGACCCATATCCCACCCACGACCGTCACGGCCGCGAAGAACCAGAAAGTTCCCAGGGGCGTAATACCGTGAGGTGTTGGAAGCAGCATATTCGGCACGGCCCGCGAATTGCCGTACTGGTTCACAAAATGCAGCGTCATCGCCATTGAGGTCGCCAACGCACGAATCCGCAGCGGGAAAAGCTCGGCTGTCAGCAAATACTATAATCGTGTATTAGCACTTTCTTCTTGCTTTAATTCAATCGGATTCGGTACCATACCTGCATACTGTTCCACCCGAGCGCCCAGCCCATGCCAGAGATGTAAATCATTGCAATGGCTCCGCGACTGGCGCCGGCTTTCGCCTCTGGAGGCTCATAGCCGTCCACCACACCCATCTTGGGCTCGGTCGATAAGAAGGCGGCAATGTAGATCATGGAGATAGCCTGGAAGGTAATTCCAATGAGCAATGAACGCTTTCGACCGATCATGTCCACCAGGAACAAGGCGCAGACGACCGCTGCTACGAGCTTGATGATACCGAAAACGGCCGTCACCAGCAGGGACTCGTTCGAGCCGGTGATACCGAGGATCTCGAAAAAGTCAGGCGCGTAGAGCGTAATAGATCCAGCTCCTGACCATTGGGAAAGGAGTTGGGCCATGCAGGCAAGGTATAGGCGGTAGAGATTCTTCGGGATCATGAAGGTTTCTTTGATGATACCAAACCAGCCAGAACCCATGGTTGCTTCCATTTCGGCATAATGGGAGTTCCGGATCCCATTCATCTCCTCCTGAACGTATGGGTGGTCGACAGGAAGCTTGCGCAGTCGGGAAAGGTTCTTCAACGCCTGCTCTTCCTTGCCCTTCTTGACCAAGTATCGGGGAGATTCATGTTGGAAGATCGTGAGGACGAAGATGAGACCAGCGAAGATAATATGCAGACTCGTCGGGACCAGCCATCGGTTGTGGGTGTTGTCTCCCATATGAAGCTCACAGCCGTAGTTGGCAAAGTAGGCCAAGACGATACCCAGGTACACGAATCCCGTGAATATGCAGGTACACAATCCTCGAACCGAGGCCGGAGAGATCTCTGCCAGGTACACGGGTCCGACGACGACGGTTTGTCCGACTCCCAAGCCTGCGACAAATCTTCCAGCGTACACAGCTCCCAACTTGCCGTTATTCCCCATAAAAATGGCGATACCGAGGATCCACAGCAGACAGAGCTGGCGAGTCGCCCAGATACGGCCGATTCGATCGCAAACTAAGAACGCACTGTCAAAGGAAGCGAAAGGTCAGCATCAAAATCCACTGGGGCGTACTGAGTGAATATCGGCGCCGGGGGAGGGGGGCATACAAAAGAGCTCCTCCAACCGAGCCAATCTGAACCATCGCCGACACGTTGGCCTTGATGTTGGTCTGTTCGACCTTGCTGTAAGAGTCATAATGGATGTATCGTTGGAAATCCGCCGAATCGAAAGCTCCCGAGATCAATCCCTCATCGACACCACGGGCGGCGCCCATGAGGGCAAAGGAAACAACTGCGAACCATAGTTTCCAGTTGAATACTTCCTTTGGATCACCGAGGTTCCGTAGTCGGAAGATATTGACGGGCTTCTTGGGGCCTCCTGCCATATTCTCGGTCCCTAGCTCAGGTTACGCGGTAGAATCAACGTAAGACAACAGAGAGTAAGAAAGGAAAAAGAGAAGGCGCTATAATTTTCAGAATGGTGACGGCAATCATCCCACATTATATCTGTATCATGTCACGGCCAGTATCCGTATGCCATCTTCTATCAATCCAGCGAGAATGAGGGGGATAAGACTGTGTACGAACGGAGTGAGCCCGAAACATGCTGCTGTACCGAAGAATATCCTGTATCCACATTCCACAGGGTCTTGGGTGGGTGAGAATGTGCGTGCTCTGATAGGATCATCGATCCGTCCCCTGTCATACTTCCATACTTCGCGAGAGTGGGTGTCGCCGAGAAACGCCAGTTCGCTTGGCTTTGGACCTAAGTTCCCCGGATTTCATGGCATATAGCAGGGCTATATATACTATTCTCGTAATGAGGACAACTTCGCGACAAGATGGGGAACTTGTCGGATATGGTACATGGCAAGTCTTCCCCGGATTACCGTATTCGAATAACCGGTGCTCCATCATCGTATCCCCGCTACCATTGCGGAGGGACCCACGCCTGTGCTCATACGGCCGGTGAGTGACAAAATGTGATCTATGATTGCACCCCGACATTTCGATTACCACATCTCTTTTGGTTCCATTGCGGAGCAAAGGGTCCGCAAAGGAACAAGGTCAAGAATGAATGGTCGGTTGGGCGAAGGAACTCGGCCAACCTCCGAACGACCGACAGATCTGGGGTCTGGGGAAATGAACTGCGCCGCTTGGACCTTATTGCTTATATCCAGTCTTTTGCATCGTGTCTGTGTGTGGTAAACTATACCCGGTGCTTGTCTGTAAATTGCGGCTCGCTCCGTCTACCACGTTCCAAAGCTGACGCATTGACAGACAACCACGAATGAGATCGTTCCGGTTTAAGGTTCTTAGCCATAGAACTGGAGAATAAGCGAGCCACGAGGCCCGTGTGGCTGTCGTCTGACCGGATATGTTCGATAAGGCTATTCTGTCCGACTTGCTAAGGACCGATTTCGCTGTGGTCAGCAAAGCGGTCCATACGCAGCCAAAAGCAATGACGCGGGAAAACATGCTCGCATTACTCGTAGATTCACCAGATCATCGTTGAATGCATGCTGCTGATTGATCAGTCTTTTTCTCCGATAGTCGGACGTTATAGGCCTGCAGAAGCTGTCAGACTCGCAATCATGGATGGAAAAGGATTGAGATATTATCCAGGAGAAGACGGGCCCAAACCGACTTGTTGAGGAGGAATGGGGGGTGTAGAAGATGAGACGGGAGAGGGAGGTCATCGCGTTCTGCCGTCTGCGCACATGGTGGAAGAAGTATGAAAACCAAGCTGGATGGTAGTATTCTGATAGCAGTAAATACTGAATTGCGTGGCTTTCCTACTAAAATATATAGCTGAGCCTTCGAGTTCAACATTGCTTATGATTCCCGGACCCGAGAATATCCATCTTGAGACCATTACGCCAATTGCCCAAGCTGCATACCCATGCTCGGGGCAGAGTCTCTTCAATGCCATACCGCCATCAAAGCCTCGGAGAGAATGATATACCCGTAGTTTTGCCGTTTCTACGTCAACTCAAACATAAATGGTGAGACATGCATGACCCTGTTATCATTTCCCAGCGCGTGCATGATGTACTGTCGATCAAGCATATCATCATTGATTATCTGGTGGCTTAGTCGGGATAGCGGTTTCATTCCAGCTTTTGTTGCAACCAGAGGCGAGAAATCACCTCAAAACCGGTCGAGGCAATTGGAGTCGTGATCGGACATGGTGTTCTCCCACTGTATTCCGTATGGTCCGTATTCTGTCTGTCATTGACCATTAAACTCCTAGGCAATCTTCCATGCCGCGCGGTTATCATCCCAGATGGTATTCAGTATTGAATGTAGCTAAATCTGGATTCCGGTGAGCGAAGACTGTTGACTCGTCATTTCATAGTGTGGCATTTCGTGGAGCTGGGGAACACGGAGTATAGTTCATTATCCCAATTGCGCGGCATATCCTGCCTCTTCACAGTCTCAACCAGTATATGAGATTACTTTAATGACAGCAAAACAAGACTCAGTGAAGGTAATTGGTTCGAGAAAGCTCTTAGGAAAGAGCTCAGGGGAGCCGTTTCCGGCGATATGGGTGCATGGTCAGTAGTTGAATAGTGGACCATTACAACAACCACTTCACTAGCAACACCTCCATTCAATAGCTTCTATTCAACGAGACAAGAGGAAACATAGCATAGGGTCATAGACCATAGTACTCGTACGCTGTACGGACAATTCTTTAAAAGAGCCATGTGGGGCATCGGAATTACGGGTTAAATCACGTGGGGTATATCCGACCGTGTCCAGTTGTGACTTCCTACCGCGACTTCACTTATTGTTAGGTTCCAGAGAGGCCAATAATATGTCTGAAACACCCAGTCCCGCCCTATCGTCTGCATGGCGAACTGCCAAAGCCTGCCAAGAATGTCGCAAGCGCAAGATCAAGTGCAACGGTCTCGAGCCGTGCAAGACCTGTCAGCTGCGCAACACACCATGCATCTACCGCGACATCGTTCGACAACGAAAGAGGAAGCAGAGGGGCAGGCCGTCTGATAATGAGGAGACTCCCCAGTTGATTGAGGCTCCACGGCCCGAGTCCAGTGCTCGTCAGCAGTCCCCCGGGCTACCACACAAACCGTCGGGGAAGTATACATTCTACAATAGCGTGTCAGCCACACATATGGCATCGCCTTCCTGCAAAGTCCAACTGTACTATGGTCCAACTGCCCATTTTGCGTTGATGCAGCAAGTATATAGAGACCTGATGTCGAACCAAGCAGCCCAAGCGGAGGAGCCTCAAGGGGAGGTCGAAGAAGCCGGAGCCGGGTTGGACCTCTTTAGTTTCCGGCGCATCTTCTTTGGCACCCCGTCAGAAGCTCCGGACCTGGGAAAAAGTGCTAACATGTCGGGGCTACCGACGACCATGTTCTTGTCATATGGCCTGGCCAATACTTTCCTACAACGCTTCTTGTCAACTTTATTTGCTCTGATACCGGTTCGATCCCAAGATTTCTTTCAACAACAACTGGATCAACTTTATCAACCTTCACTGGGCGTGGAGCCAGACACTGCTTATCATGCATTGGTCCTGCTAGCCCTCGCTATGGGATCGCTGGGGACGGAACATTATGCTTGGGGCGATGTATTGTTTGAACGCGCCAAAGCGTCATCAGCCACGCTTGATGAAGTAGTAAATCTTCAAACAGTGCAAACCTCACTATTCATCATAAGTCTTCCCTCAGTTACCTATGAAACATAGCTCTAAAACTGGATTCTGACATCACTCCTCTAGCACGCTCATTACCAGATGGAGCAAGGTCGCCCCAATTCTGCATTTATTCATCTGGGAATTGGGGCACGAAAGGCAATTGCGGCAGGCTTGCATAAGGAGGTGCCAAGCCAAGATGATGAGACGTCGGAGAGTATTGAGGAACGACGAGCGACGTTCTGGTACTTTTACTTCTACGAAACGTTGGTAATATCCGTCTAGCACGATATGAACGGCTGTCTTACTGACACCCACATAGTTGGATTTGTTTTCATCTGGGTCGACCGAGTTCTTTATCACTGAGAGATGTGACTGTTACATATCCGAAAGACTCCTTTCTTTTGGTATTGCTGCATCTGGCCAAAGCAATTTCGCGTTCGGCCGATGAGATCTACGGACAACGACATGAGTCACTGTTACAGATGTGGAAAATTGCTAAATCTATATCGAATGATCTACATGGACACGATTGTCTTATGAAACAAGCCTTGGGATTTGGACTGGATAAGCCTCCTCAGCAGGGGGTATTGGGGGTCCGTCAAACAGTCTTGGTTACCCGTGAGTTAATTCTAATGCATAAATGCGAGCTGTTACTAAGTGCATAGTCTACTACCATACTATTCTTTTGACTTATCGCCCATTTTTGATATTCCGTGGCCGTTGGCAACGGGATATGAAGAGGTCGGCTCAGGATCCAGGATCCAATGCTGCGAAGCGTCCGACCGAGATTCCTGCATGGCTTAATGAAGCATGCGCCAACGTATTGAATTGCGCCAGCGCAACGATCCATCATTTATGCGGAGCGGCTTGTGTAAATGAATTGGTTAAGGTATATATTTGTCCCGCATCTATTTGACAGGATGCTTACCATATGAAAGGAACTCCGGTATCACGGGTTCTTCATCGGAAGTTCTTCGTTTGCCCTCTTTTACAACCTCATGCATGACGAGAGTGTCGCTTCTTCGCATCTTCCATGGATACATGCTGGTATATGGTATCTTTCCACAGTGCGCCCCGGAGATCCGATCGAAAGCTCCATATCCGCTATGCAGACTATGCTAAAGAAGCTTCACCCATCTTACGAATGGATCCCACCAGAACGCACCAGACAAATTCATGGCGCCGAAAACACATCTTCCTTCGCGACACGCCCGTTCTCCAGTGAAGGCCCCGGTCCTCAGGAAGTCCCTATGGACCTTAACCCACCTGACGAGCAACTACCAGAAGCAGGGTTTCCGGTCCTACCAGATTTGCAAACTAACATACTTCCGGGTGGCATGAAGGTGCCTAGTGTGGGAAGCGGGGAGGATTTGCTTGATCTCACGCAGTCCGATATGGGTTGGGACTTTGACTTTTCGACAATGGACCTTGAAGAAATATTTTCCTTTTACCCGGGAACAGGGCCACCAGCGATATGAACATAACAAATCCATTTGACACACAATAACTCACTTTAGCAATTTTATCCGGTATATTTTACCACTACCTTCGAAACGAAAAATGACTACTTTGGTTTACGTTCACCGAAGCCTACAGTGAATACGCTGCGCGGTTAATGCGGAACACACGGTCTCTCCGCCAGACGCACAAACCGACGGCGGGACCTTTTGGATCAGATAAAATTAGCCTCGGAAATGTTGTTATCTGATGATTTCTGCCACCGAAAAATGATTCTTATGACTGGGTCGCAACTATAATGATTCTATACGTTGCCTAAGCCTCCGTACCCGCCTCGCCTCACGGACCTATTTCGGGAATTGGCGCCAATTGACTATCGCGACAATGCTATAATGATTCAGTTCATTGGACGACTCATCAGCAACGCTCAGACAGCGGATCTCCACTGGATATGGTTATCAGATGGATGAGGCCCTGCCACTGTGCAGGGATCCCGGGGTCGACATCGGAATAGTGTTGCGGTTTTCCTTATAGTCTTGGGTCAATTAATGGATACATACCATGGCTACAAATTATCTTCAATGATAATGCACTGTTTATATTCCCCCGGCACTCTGGAAGTCCTAAGGTCAAGCAATTGCCAAGTGCTGCTAAACTTAGCATCTGTGGAGAATCATCAGCCCTACGGACCCACCGCTTCCTTGTTTTTATTCTCCGGTTGGCCTCATGTCCGCCCCCTATTCCGTTTGCCTGATGTGGCTTTAGTACGTACGAATAGCGAAAGGGAGCGTGGGATGTAATAAAACAAGGTCATTTTCAGTGACAAAATACTACGTATGCACGGATCAACAAGTAAACCATTAAGAATTCCCGCATCCAAGAGGAATATTTCGGACATCAAGGCAACCCCCCCCCCGCTCGAGTAGCCCGGCTCATCCAACGAGAAAGCGACCCAAATGCTTAGCAGCATTTGGCTGGTGGGACGTTGAAGGGACCCATAGCCAGTACTCAGCCCTACTGGGCTGATGCTCGGAGCAACCCCCGTTCTGTCGAGTCCCACTGGCGGCAGGAATATGGCTGCCTGGGCTGATTGTCTAATCTTATCTGATCAAAAAGGCTCTGCATTCGGTCCCTTCCAAGTTTCCGCACATCGATTGTATGTTCAAGATGACGGCCGACAGACAGGAGAAAGACGTGGCCGCCACTGTCGAGAAGAGTGAAGAAACCAGCCATGAAACAGGTGTGATCCCTTTTATTCGAATCATTATATTACCTGATACCAATATCGCTTTCCATATAACCAGACCCAGTACAGGAGGTGTTGCGCGCAGCAGGAGTTACCTCGGACGCGGACGACCCAGATGCACCATGTCTGACCCTTCGAATGTGGATATTGGGGATTGGTTTCTGTGTGTTTGGAAGCGGCCTCAATACACTGTATACATTGCGGAAGCCTTCGATCACTCTATCTCAGTCCGCAATCCAATTGCTAGCCTATCCGCTTGGAAAACTCTGGGAGAAGGTCATGCCCAATTGGCATTTCCGGCTGTGGAGATGGACATTTCACCTGAACCCGGGACCATTCAACCAAAAGGTCTGCTCAATGGCTACTCGAATAGATGGGCAAATGCTGATGCTAAAAGTATATAACAGGAGCATATTCTGATCTATATCATGTCGAATCTCAGTCTATTGAGTCGTCTCAGTGCAGACGTCTTGACGGAACAACAAGCGTTTTACGGATACTATGCGGGATGGGGCTTTCAGATACTCATTTGCCTGGCTACATTTCTTGTTGGATTCTCCTTGGCTGGACTATTCCGATCGGTCATCGTTGAGCCACCGGACATGGTTTGGCCGGGTATACTGGGAGTTACTGCTCTCAACCGAGTCTTGCATGGCCAAAAGAAAGAGGATATCACGAGCGGGTAAGTACCCGAACACCTCACTACCTGTTCGTGTTACTTATAGATCTATACAGTATGACGTGGAAGATATCGCGATACAGCTTTTTTAGTCTGGCATTTTGCGCGTCCTTCGTCTGGTATTGGTTTCCGGACTTCATCTTCACTGCCCTAAGTTACTTTACTTTCCCATGTTGGATCAAACCGGATGATCGTGTGGTCAACCAAGTTTTCGGGATGACAAGTGGAATGGGTTTGTTGCCATTGACATTTGATTGTGAGTGAGATCGAACTGGTTTCCTATCGCTCCAGCTAACTCTTATATCCTACAGGGAGTCAAATCGCCTATGTAGGCTCCCCACTACTGGTGCCAAACTGGGCGATCGTCAACGTGGCTGTATCATTGGTCTTCTGGATATGGATAGTTGCTACTGCACTATACTATTCCAACGTCTGGTTCAGCGCTTACCTTCCTTTTCAAAGCTCGTCTGGTATGGTATTCTGACCGGTACTTGCGAATGAAGGACTAACAGCTGCTAGTCTTCGACAACACGGGGAGCACCTACAACGTGAGCAGGGTTGTGAACCAGGCGTCTGATTACCAGGTCGATGATGCGGCCTATCGGGCCTATTCCCCAGTATGCTTTCTTCCTCTTTGGAAATAGACCGTTGTCGCTAACTTATTACAGCTGTACATGCCGATCACATACGCCTTGAACATGTTCGGCCTATCATTCGCAACGCTCTCTGCACTTTTAGTTTGGATGTTCCTAGAAAAAGGCAACCTTATCTGGGATGCAGCTAAAAGATTATACGCTGCTATTGCCAGCCCATTCCGCACTCGATTACAATCCTCGCAAAGTACCACTGAGACTTACCGCGATGTCTCTCTGCTGTGGTATGTCGCTTCCAGCGTGTTGGCAATTTTCCTTTCCATTTTTGCCGTTGAGTATTGGAAAGTGCAGCTTCGCTGGTACGGGGTTCTGTTGGCTCTTGCGGTTGCACTGGTCTTCTATGTTCCAGTAAGTCATGTTCTACAATTCCCAGGTATCTGGATTATACTGACCGATGTAGCTCTCCGTGGTCTACGCAACGTCCAACGTGAAAATCAATATCGATGTCTTCTGTCGGATAGTGGCTGGCTTTGCATTTCCAGGAAAGGTGCTGGCTAACATTTGGTTCTTCGACCTTGGGTACATTTCTGTCATCAAAGGTCTTTACTTTGCCCAAGACCTGAAATTGGGAGTGTACTGCAATGTAAGTTCCTAAGCAAAGATAGCGGGCAATCACCTCTGATCATATACATCAGATTCCTGCTCGTAAAGTGTTCTTGGTGCAATTAGTCGGCATGATCTGGGGTACACTGAGCTATGTCAGCGTTATCAACTGGGCCCTCAACCACATTCCGGGTGTCTGCACCAACTCCGGCACCAATGGCTTTACCTGCCCATTTTCTCGGACGCACTTCAATACGAGCACAATATGGGGAGCTATCGGACCTCACCGGTTCTTCTCATCCCGAGCAGGCTACAGTGCCCTTCTTTACTTCTTCATATTGGGCGCGGCATTGCCTATTCCGGTATATCTCCTCCGACGCCGCTATCCCCAATCCTTCTGGCGCCACGTCCACATTCCCTTATTTTTGGGTGGTTTGAACTACATACCACCGGCTTCCGGTACGAATTACGGTAGCTGGGCAATTGTTGGCCTGACGTTCGGGTTCTTGGTCAGAAGACGCGCCTGGGCATGGTGGCATAAGTATAACTTCGTCTTGAGCTCGGCACTAGACTGTTCTGTCTCAATTGCTGGTGTTGTTATATTCTTCGCCATCTTTTATAGCGGTGCGTCGTCGCGCTTTAGCTGGTGGGGAACACAGGTGCATAAGGTCAGTCTTGAATTTCTCTGATCGTAAAACGGTCCCATCGATCTTTGGCTGACAGATATATTGAAGAACACTTGCGATGCGAAAGGGTGTCCGTACTTATCGCTCGATAAGGGCGAGACCTTTGGGTAAGGACCGGGAGGGTTACTTCTGACAAATTGAGAACCTCATGGTGTCGACTTGTGCTGCTTGTATTGGCATGTCTGGATAGCCTCGCCTCAACATACACAGGACCTCGGTAAATATTATACAGAAAAGAAGAGAATAAGAATCAGGTCTGGATTCATTGCAGATTCTTTTTCCATCGTATTTTATGCGGCGTGTAGTCCTGAAAGAGGAAGTGCCTCGGCAAGAGTCCCGTGACGTGAAAATTTCCCTTTCCGGACACCACTCCTCCTCTCCCTCCGACGTCCCCGGAGACCTTCTCCCACCCAATCAATCCGTCGCTGAAGGAACTACACTTCCATGACTGCGTTCGCAGTCCCTGCGTTCCGGAGCTTTGCCACTGTTTGCCTTCGCTTTCAGGAATCCTTCCTCCGGCAAGCTCCGGCCAATCGCAAGGGTTACATGCTGGGGTTGACGATACGACTGTACGCTGTACCTTGGGATCAAGGATGTTGGCTGTCGTTGCATATAAGTCAGAAGTTTGATTCGTTTGTTCCGGTATGAAACTCCGAAGCAGGCGTTACTCTACTTGACTCGACTAATTTGGAATCGAGCTTTAACTAGATAATAAAGGCCAGTGATAAGAATGCAAGAGCAATTGACTTATATTTTCCCTCCGGTCTCCCTATCCCGAGGGACTGGTATATTCTCGGATCCGAATCGCTGCAGAGGGAAGTGGTCGAGGCTTGAGTAGACTGCTGGGATTCGACGTTGTACCGTGGGATTGGGTGCTCGGTTAGCCAGACCGACCCATGGAAAGCCGAGTGCATGATATGCTGAACCTGGTCCAGATCTGCCTAATCGATGACTCCAATATATCGATCGGACTATTGTTGTCGGTCTCCTAATCCATGAAGGATTTGACACCAGTGGTAGCGATACCATTCTACTTACCACCACCTACTAGGTAATTTCACGAGCGTCTAGACGTGCTATACTCGCTTTCCAAGCAATGGTCCCGGAGTTATAGACGCCGCCTGACCGGTACACATCCTTTGATTCGTGGATTGCGAGCAAACTTTATTGGTTTGGGCTGATACAATTAAAACGCATATAGAACTGTCCTTCAACCCATGTCGACCCATTCTCAAACACAAGTCTGTGGGTAGGGAGGGTGTTTGAATAGTATTATCGGACATAATCATGGCTTTTTCGGATTCAACGATGAGCCTTCATTCGCCGTCATCAGGACGAATTCGGGAACTGTCGAGGTACGTGACTTAAATGCGGTGGGTTTATTAAGATACTGAACGACGTCTTCCAACAGACTGTACTCTTTCACCGGTACACCATTGACTCCGGAAACCCAGTCATCGCCAGGGCACTTCAGAAATCGTGATCGCAGCGTGTCCGATACAGCCGCTTCTCTTACGTCGGATATAACTTTGAAAGCTCTCAACCAGCTCGGACTTTATCGCTTCAACTGTACCCATTCCTTCACCTGCCTAACACTCGAACAACGAAGACACATTATCGCGGAGGCCAGCAACTCCGTTTCATATGGGAAGGGGCGACAGAGTCGGGATTCCGGCATTGACTTTGGCGGAGACTCGGGATCGGGGCTCTCTCTGAATGCTGCGCTGCCTGCAAGTCGGGATCAGTCCAGCGTGTTCGACATCACTGACAGTACCGCCAAGGGAGAGTGCTGTATCATTCTCGACATGAGCAAGGATGATTCTTTCAAGAGCCACCCCCATGCTGCGCAATGGCCCCATATGAGATTCTTTGCCGAAGTACCATTGTACGACCCCGAAAGATACGTCCTTGGTACATATTGTATCATGGATGATAGCCCTCGTGCCGTCTTTGATAATGCAGACATCGAGGCTTTACGCGGGATTGCGGAGTCAATTGCACATCATCTTTGGACTCAACACAAATATAGCAGGGCTTCGCGAATGATGAGCGGACTTTCGACATTGGTACAAAGCCCCGGCGATGAAAAGAACGAATTTCAACGAAGAGGTAGTCAAGCGCACGTGAATGTATTAAGTGGGGGCAACCGTGACGAAGGAGGCACGTCCGGCGTTGTACCTCTTTTATCACCGACTGGACGGTTATCTGATGCGCAAGAAGTCGACAGTGCCCCCATTCCAACACCGGGCGAAGTATCACCTTGCACTATGCGACCACAGCCTTCAGAGGATAACGAGGCAACTCCAACTGCACCTCCCCAGAAGCAGAAAGAGCCCGAAACGAAATTCAACCTACCATCACCTTTACCATTCGGGGAATTCAGCGACAGCATCAACAGGGCCAAAACTACGGAGGATAGTCGGAGAGCAAGTAGGCTGATATCGGTGTCTGAAGCGCCTACGGTTTCGCAACAGATTTTGACCTTGTTCGCTCGCGCCAGCTCGCTGCTTAGAGAATGCTTGGATATTGAAGGTGTTTTGTTTCTGGATGCTTCTCGATCTAATACTCGAAGGTCAGCATCTCAGACTTCTTCAGCACTGCCTATACTAACTCCAACCAGAAATTCGTGCATCAGCACAAGTATGTCGGACACAAGCCAGGACACGACGCATACCGATACTTCTTCGCATCCTCCACGATCTCCCGGTTTGTCTTCTGATAGTATATGGTCGAGTAACGTGGGAAGATTGTGCGATGTATTAGGATTCGACTTGGACGAGACGTCAGTCAAAAGTGCAAGCACCCCGGCGTTTGGATTTACAGACGGTTTGATATACGACATCATCACCGCGTTTCCCCATGGAGAAATCTTTAATGTCCATGAGCAAGAGAGCCAGGAGGGGGATGGCGAACCCGGATTCCCAGGGTTTTCTGCTCGTAGTCAGCTAATTTCGCAGCTCAGGAGTCGTTTTCCAAGCGCGGAATCCATTCTCTTCTTTCCGCTGTGGGATTGGAACAAATCCGGATGGTTGGCTGCTTGCCTCTTGTGGTCAAGAGAAAGCGGACGTTTTAGTACTGAAGAGCTCGATTACTTGAAGGCCTTCGGTAACTCGGTCGTCTCCCAAGTTGCTCAGACTGATTTTACAACGAAGGAAAGGGCGAAATCGGACTTCATCTCGTCTATCAGTCATGAGCTTCGTTCGCCTTTGCACGGCGTTCTCGCCAGCACAGAGTTACTGCAGTCCACGCGCTTGCAGCCTGCTCAACAGGATATGATAAGGATGGTGGAGACATGTGGTATCACGCTACTCGACACTATGAACTATTTGTGAGTTTCTCTCGTCAACTTCATCCGTCAGCGACCATTAACAATTGCGATAGGCTTGACTTTGCGAAAATCAACAATCTGACGGCGGTCAACGCAAAAGGTAAAGCTCCGGATTTGGCTACGACTTTCGACCTCGACAGCTTGATCGAGGAAGTGACCAACTCTCTGTACGCTGGGCATCGATTTCCTAAATCTGTCGACCAGGCTACAGGTCGCTTTCGACCCGGGAGTGTCGGATCATCCCAAGAATCTGTTTCTGAAGCCAAGGCCCAAGAAAAGTTGTCAGTCGTCGTTCGCCTAGAAGAACAGGATGCGTGGTGTGTTCGGTCAGTGTCGGGCGCATGGAGACGCATTGTCATGAACCTGTTTGGCAATGCGCTCAAGTTTACCAAGGCAGGATTCATCGAGATGACCTTGTCAAGATCCGACATAGCTTCCGATCCAAAGCACGTTCTTGCTCATCTGTCAGTGACTGACACAGGGTGTGGGATTTCTCCTGATTTCCTGGAAAATAGGATCTTTACACCATTTTCGCAAGAAGACATTCTCTCGGAAGGTGTGGGCCTTGGCCTCAGCATTGTACAGCAGCTTGTGACTTCCCTCGGTGGATATGTTGAAGTCAAGAGTGAAGTCGGAGTTGGATCACAGTTCGACGTGTTTATCCCCATTCAGCGGCCCTGCGCAAGTATGTCTACAGCCCAGGTTTCCGGGGACAAACAGCCTAAGAAGGTTTCTCTTGTCGGGTTCAACCCGTACGACGACCTAAAGAAGGGTCCAGCTGGCATGTTGACAACAAATGTCAAGCGGAAACTCGCGCTCCGACGGTCTCTCAGTAGCATCATCTTAACACAGCCCGGGTGGATGGTGTCGTTTGCCGATTCCCTAAGCAATGCGTCGGGTGACATGGCGATCATAGAGGAGGACAAACTTCGAGAAATAGCCGCTAACGGGCCTATTCGCACGGGGTTTGGTCATATAATTATTCTTGGTGAATATGGAACGCCTTTTGACAGCGACGATATTATCAAGAAAGCGACCGTTGTCCATGTTACTCAGCCGTAAGTGCTTCTATCCAGTGATTTACGCAACAAAGCTAACCATCTCCAAGCATCGGACCACGGAAAATTCTTGAAGCCCTGAAGAAAGCACGACCTTCTCCACAGGAGCATGTCAGAGAAACTAAGCCCGCTAAGATGTCCACCCTGGTCCACCAGTCATCGATGAAAAAGCATCCATTGTCGAACGTCTGGACTGCGAAGTCTTCTCCTTCTCCACCACCGCCGGAAAAGAAGGCATCCCAAAACGATCTCCATGTTTTGATAGTGGACGACAATGATATCAACCTGAAGGTATTTACGACGCCCTATTTCGCCTACAGCTATGACTGACTGGATTCAAGATATTGGAAACGTTCATGCGCAAGCTTGGGACCAGCTACGAAAGCGCTACTAACGGACAGATTGCCGTCGACAAATATCAACAGTCCGAACGTCGATTCGACTACATCTTAATGGGTAAGGCTTGGCTCGAAGCATATCATCAGTGCTTTAGCATGCTGACTACTGCGCTAGATATTTCCATGCCCGTAATGGACGGTATTACTGCATCCGCTAAGATCCGCGAATACGAACAAGAGAAAAGCTTTCCCCCATCCGTTATCATGGCTGTAACAGGAGTTGCGTCGGCCGCGACACAGCAGCAAGCTTTTGATGCCGGTATCAATGACTACTTGGTGAAACCGATCTCACTTCACGAACTGAAACGAATGATGAATATCAAATGATGGGTATATAATGCATCTTGGTGTTGTTAAGGAAAATGTGGGTTCCTTTCCTGTATATAGTGTTTAATATAGTCCTTTCTGGAGATAGTCAAACGGGATGTGCATTTCCTGAATCTAATACCGATATAAGTCTATAGCGCAGGCCAATAGTAGCTGAGTCTTGTAGATCCGATCAATAACACTTTTCTAGAAAGCCCCATAGTTAGTCTACAATTTCCTAATAGGGAAACCGTGGCCGTCTATCGGAACGGGATTACGGATTTACATCTGGATTTACGGATATATGGATTTACGGAGGAGCCCTACAGCCGTGATCACTAATGAGCAGAGACAACGGTGGAGAGCTCGAAAAGGGTTTAAATAAGCTAGACATCCAGCTAGAGGATACGAACTTATGACTTCTGTTTGTCTCGACGATTTAATCTACTTCATTTTGTATACGAGTTGGTTGAGCAGCGACAGCAACCATGAACACGCCGTCGTCCGGCACAGCGACACCTCCGGACCTAGAGCAAGGAGAGAAGGCCTATATTCAGAAGAGATTGACCCTTACTTTCCAGAATCTCAACGTTCGAGTTACGGCACCCGATGCAGCGCTGGGAAGCACGATCCTATCTGAAGCGGATCCGCGACAGATTCTGGATTTTTTCCGTCGGAACCAGCGACCTAAGCGAGTATGTGGTGATATGTGCAGAATGATGGTGGTTGTGGATCATGCTGACAAGTACCAGGCGATCCTCACAAATGTAACGGGGCAGGTTAAGCCGGGCGAAACGGTATAGATATATCCGATCATAGGGGCACGTACGAAGCTAACTTGAATAGATGCTTGTCCTTGGACGTCCTGGCTCCGGATGCACATCGCTTTTGCGCGTCCTCTCTAATGACCGAGCATCATTCGATGAAGTGAATGGTGAGACCCGGTACGGAAGTGCTGACCATAACGAGGCAAAGCGGTTCCGTCAGCAGATCATGTTCAACAATGAAGGTAAGCAACGCCCTATGCTGACCAGAAAGACTTCAATGCTGAGAAGTTATAGATGACTTGCACTTTCCAACCCTCACGGTGAACCGCACCATGAAGTTTGCACTGCGAAATAAGGTCCCAGCAGAACGTCCCGAGCACCTCCAGCAGAAAGAGAGTTACGTCAAGGATAAAAGAGATCGAATCCTAGATTCTCTTGGTATCTCTCATACCCAGAAAACGCGAGTGGGAAACGAGTTCATCCGTGGTGTGTCTGGAGGAGAGCGTAAGCGTGTGTCTCTGGCGGAAATGATGGCCGGACAGGTGAGCCATATCATCCCAGCCTTCTTTAGCTAGCTGGTTTACTAACAAAACCAGAGCCCTGTTCAATTCTGGGATAACCCAACCAGAGGTCTCGACTCGAAGACAGCGGCCGAATTCGGATGCATGTTGCGCCATGAAGCCGATACCAATGGCAAGACTATCGTTGCCACCATGTACCAAGCCGGAAACACCGTCTACGACCAATTCGACAAGATTCTCGTTCTAGCAGAAGGCAGAGTGATTTACTATGGTCCTCGCAGTATGGCCCAGCGATATTTTGAAGATCTCGGATTCGTCACCCCCAAGGGCGCCAATATCGCCGATTTCCTCACATCTGTCACGGTACTTACGGAGCGGATTGTTAAGCCTGGATGGGAAGAGAAGGTTCCAAGTACCCCTGATCAATTTGAGGCGCGCTTCCGCGAGACTTCAATCTACAGACAGATGATGGATGCGATTGAACCGCCGGAGAAATTGACGCACGAGATCGAGGATATGAAACTGGCGGTGTCTAGCGAGAAGAGAAAGCAGCATTTGCCTCGTCCACAGAGTGTGTATACGGCCGATATCTGGGAACAGATCCGGATTTGTACCCTTAGGTGAGTTGTTCCAATGTGCCTTTGTCGTCAGACACTAACGCATCGTAGACAATTCCAAATAATGGCGGGAGACAAACTATCTCTCTGCATCAAGGTGGTCTCTGCAATCATCCAGGCACTCGTATGCGGCAGTCTGTTCTACGATCTGAAAGACGACAGCAGTTCCATCTTCCTGCGACCTGGTGTACTCTTCTTCCCTGTTCTCTATTTCCTCCTCGAATCCTTGTCGGAAACCACCGCCTCCTTCATGGGCCGTCCAATCCTCGCCCGTCAGAAGCGTTTTGGCTTTTATCGTCCGACAGCTTTTTGTATTGCCAACGCCATCACGGACATTCCTGTGGTGATTGTGCAGGTTTCATGCTTCTCGCTGATTCTCTACTTCATGTCAGCTTTACGGATGGATGCTGGTCGGTTCTTCACGTTCTGGATTATCGTCATTGTACAAACCCTGAGTTTCATCCAACTCTTCCGGGCCATTGGAGCTGTGTGCAACAAGTTCGGAAATGCGTCCAAAATTTCCGGATTGCTCTCAACTGTTTTCTTCGTTTATGGAGGTATATGCTTTCATTGGCAAAGTCTTTTTGCAGCATGCTGATTACATTTCTAGGTTACTTGATCCCCTTTGAGAAAATGCACGTCTGGTTCCGATGGATCTTCTATCTGAACCCCGGATCATATGCATTCGAGGCACTGATGGCCAACGAGTTTGTCGGCCTGCAACTCCAATGTATCGAGCCAGATTATATACCATACGGCAGTGGGTATTCCGACTCGCGATACCGGGGATGTTCTGTACTCGGGAGCAACGAAGAAGGCATCATCGACGGAGCCGCTTACATCCGTCAGCAGTACAGCTACTCTGTGCACCATATCTGGAGAAGCTTCGGAATCTTGGTCGGTTTCTGGGCGTTCTTCATCTTCGTTACGGCGCTGGGATTCGAGCTGCGCGACAAGCAGGGTGGCTCTTCCGTGCTCTTGTACAAGCGTGGCAGCCAGAAGCGAGGATCTGAACAAGATTGCAAAGAGCAGCAGCAACGGCCAAAGGTATCCGCAGACGCTCTTCAGCAGAGAGCAAAGCATTCGACCTTCACTTGGAATAACCTCGACTACTATGTTCCATTTCAAGGGGAGAAGAAACAACTTTTGGAAAAGGTCTTCGGTTATGTCAAGCCTGGAAACCTGGTGGCTCTTATGGGAAGCTCCGGTGCCGGAAAGACAACGTAAGTGTTCACTTGCCCTGGAGCTATGACAAAAGCTGATGAAATCAGACTGCTGGATGTCCTCGCGCAGAGAAAAGACAGCGGCGAGATCTATGGCTCGATTTTGATTGACGGAAGACCTCAAGGTATCAGTTTCCAAAGGACGACCGGCTACTGCGAGCAAATGGATGTCCACGAAGGTACATCGACGGTCAAGGAAGCGCTCATCTTCTCTGCTCTACTACGGCAGCCCTCGACGGTGCCACAAGCGGAGAAGATTGCTTATGTGGACCACATAATCGAGCTTCTGGAACTTCAGGATATCAGTGATGCTCTCATCGGAGGTGAGCCTTCTCTTCATTGGGGTATCACGTTCTAGGCGATGCTAACGATCGAAGTTCCTGGTGCGGGTTTGAGTATTGAGCAGCGAAAACGAGTTACTTTGGGAGTCGAGTTAGTGGCCAAACCTACTCTCCTCTTCTTGGACGAACCGACTTCCGGTCTTGATGGTCAATCAGCATACAACATTGTCCGTTTCTTGAGAAAGTTGGTGGACGGAGGACAGGCTGTGCTGGTGAATAGCATCCTCCATGACATAGCGGCTCGGTGCTGACACCTTCCAGTGCACTATCCATCAACCTTCTGCAGTTCTGTTTGACGCGTTTGACTCTTTGCTTCTGTTAGCCAAGGGCGGGAAGATGGCATATTTCGGCGAGAGTGAGTATTACAACACAATCTACATCATAGTGAGTTCTAACAGCAGCAGCCGGCAAGGATTCGGATAAGGTGCTCAACTACTTTGCCAAAAATGGAGCACCCTGTCCTCCAGGTGCCAATCCCGCGGAGCATATCGTCGACGTTATTCAAGGAAAGGCGAATGCAAAGGTCGACTGGGTGGAAACATGGAGTCAGTCAAACGAGCGTCGAAATGCGATGGCTGAATTGGAGACCCTTAACGACGCTGGCAAAGCCGATCCGAATTACGAGGAAGATCAAACCGACTTTGCGACTTCGAAACTGTTCCAGTTCAGAATGGTTCTGGAACGGTTGATGACCCAGCTATGGCGATCTCCGGTAAGTCGTGCGGCCATGACAAGCACAAGATGGATGGGCTGACGAGTTGCAGGACTACATGTGGAACAAAATCATCCTCCATGTCTTTGCTGGTCTCTTTAGCGGTTTCACTTTCTGGAAGATTGGAGATGGTACATTCTCGCTGCAGCTTAGGTTGTTCGCCATCTTCAACTTTATCTTCGTCGCGCCGGGGTGTATCAACCAGATGCAGCCGTTCTTCTTGCATAACCGGGACATCTTCGAAACGCGGGAGAAGAAGGTACGTGCTATCGCCTGTGTCGAATAACCAGCGCTAACATGTAATAGTCAAAAACGTATCACTGGATTGCGTTCATCGGCGCTCAGGCTGTTTCTGAAATTCCGTATCTGATCATATGCGCCACTTTATACTTCGCATGTTGGTACTTTACCGCGGGCTTCCCAGTCGAGTCCAGCATCTCGGGACATGTGTATCTGCAGATGATCTGTAAGTAATTCGTCGATCCATGACATCGAACATGACTAACAGCGGCAGTCTATGAATTCCTGTACACCTCAATCGGTCAAGCCATCGCCGCGTATGCGCCGAACGAATACTTCGCAGCGATCATGAACCCAGTCCTGATCGGCGCAGGCATGATCAGTTTCTGTGGTGTGGTTGTCCCGTACTCGCAGATGCAGCCCTTCTGGCGATACTGGATTTACTATCTGGACCCCTTCACATACCTGGTCGGTGGTCTGTTGGGCGAAGTCCTCTGGGATGTCAAGGTGCACTGCGAACCGTCGGAGTGGGTGAACTTCGATGCTCCTGCGGGACAGACGTGCGGCGAATATATGGCCGACTTCCTCTCTGAACAGGCCGGATACCTTATGGACTCCAATGCCACTTTGTCATGCTCGTTCTGCCAGTATTCCACTGGTGCGGATTATGCCAAGACGTTCAATCTGAGGGAGAAATACTACTCATGGAGAGATGTAAGTCCTTTCTTCTCCAAATCATACTGTTCTCTTACTGACTCAATCAGACCGGAATCACTGCCTTGTTCTGCATCAGTTCGTATGCCTTGGTGTTCCTGATGATGAAGCTCCGAAGCAAGAAGACAAAGAGTGCCCGGTCGGAGTGAAAATTATCAACCAAATAGACTAATAATTGTCCATAAGGTCCTTAGAATAGATAATAGAGCTTTGCATTGATCGACGTTTCGGAAAATCATCATCCTTATCGTATCTCCGCAATCGCTGACCATGAGTCTCTCGGAGCAATCAGAAAATAATGCGATGCAGTTTGATTCGGATGTTTTTGTTGACAGATGACAGACGTTTGAGCAGCGTTTCTAGTTATCCCGTCTCGAGCAGGGACGTGAGCAGTATCTCCTCATGAGACGCCAGCATGTGACTCGGATAGTGTCATGCAGAGCCCCCACGCTGCACTATACAGACCCCAGGGGTACTTGTACAAATGCACGTCGCAAATAGATTGAATCCCCCCCAGGGAAGCTGCAAAAGCACTCGTCCTCCATGTGCACCAAGCACTGGCTCTGAAGGTCTCCGAGATCGCATCGTATGTACCGAACCGTTCAGATGATCTTCGTCCCGCTCAACCGATTCAGAAGCATCTCCGAGCCTAAACTGGTCAATCACCGTTATATATAGTGTACCATGATCCCCGTCTCCTGAGATGTCTAGAAGCAGTAATTTCATCACTATCACTGCGAACAGTGCATTGTGCAGGGTACTTGTACAAGATGCAGCTCCCCCTCCTGGCCCTATTTCCGCTGGCGGTCAGCGCCGTCAATATCGTCTCCTCCAACGATGACGGCTGGGCCGAGGCTAATATCCGGGCGCTGTACGATTCGTTGACGGCCGATGGACATTCGGTCCTTCTTTCTGCGCCGGCAGATAACCAAAGTGGCAAGGGTATCTACGCCATCCAACACAAGTCGCGGGAAATACCATGTGCCTAATAAAGCAATATAGGGTCGATGGACGATGCCCCAAAAAATCGCGACGAAGCCTGCGAGTACGACAGCTGCCCAGCCAACAGTGGCCCATACGGACACAATGCGACCGATTCGCATCAGAACTGGGTGAACTCCTACCCGCTGACCTCGATGCGCTACGGAATCGACACCTTCTCTCCAGTCACTTTTAACGGAGCCCCCGATCTGGCCGTCTCCGGGCCCAACGTCGGCTCAAACCTGGGGGTTACCGCATTCTTCTCCGGCACTGTTGGTGCTGCGAGTTACGCTGCGCATAAGGCCGGTATCCCAGCGCTGGCATTCTCCGGCAAGAGCGGCGATCCCACCGCATGGAACGCCAGCAGCTCCTATCCGTTGACTAGCCAAGTCTATGCGCAGCTGGCGACAAAGGTGACGGACAGAGTTCTGAAGGCGGGCACTCCCTATCTCCCCAAGGATGTGTGGTTAAACGTCAACTTCCCCGAAGTCAGTGAGTCGAAGTGCTCCAGTGTGGAGGATTTCAAGTTTGTGCTTTCGCGGATCTTCGATCCAGTGCCACTGGTGTCGGGCGACGATATCGAAATCTGTGGAGATGACCATTTACCCAGCGAGACCGACGTCGTCAACACGGACGGATGCTATGTGAGTATCTCGGTGGGTAATGCGGAGAGTAAGCGTGACGCCAATGCGACTATGCAGGGAGTGGTCCATGGTAAACTGGGAAATTTGTTGACTTGTCTGCCTTGATGTATAATTAACTGTATACCCTGTAAATAGATCAAATGTATACGTATATATCCGCACTAGCCGAGAAGTGGCAGCATCCGTAGCACAACTCAAGATAGTAAATCCTATTCATCAAGAAAATCTCCAGTCACTCAAGTTGACTCCTCGGATCAATCGCATCCATAGCGCAGACCGAAGCGGAAGCTTTGTCCGGGGGCTCCGCGCTCTAAAGGAGAAACATCGGAAATGGACAATGATCCGAAAATTCTCCCCTAACAGAAGGTTGTCAAACTACCCCTCTTCAATATAAAATTCATGAATCGAAAACACTCAACCATGACGGCTTTGGATACGGCCGCCGGTATTAACGCCCTGGCAAGATTCCTGGCCGACCAACAGCTCAACGACCTGGCAGCATACGCATCGGTTGATTGCATTATCATCTGTGCTTCGGCGGTCCTCCATAGTACAGAAGTCCTTTTTCGAACCCTGCAAGAATGTCCGACTCTTACACGACAGCTGGTCCTCTGTGGGGGTATCGGTCACTCCACTCAATTTCTTTACCAGGCTGTGGCCGACCATCCTCAATTCCATTCACTGGCAAAGGCCATCACGGGTTTGCCAGAAGCCCGGGTCTTAGAGAGAATACTCGATGAATTCTTTGATGGAGCTGCAATAAGGACCGCCGGTTGCCAGATCCTCGTGGAAGATGAATCAACGAACTGCGGTAGCAATGCAATCAAGAGTCGTGATGTCCTGGAGCGATTCGCTTGTGACCCCAAGAACATTATTCTGATTCAGGATCCAACAATGATGCTCCGGACAAAGGCATCCTTCGAACATGCCTATAAGCACGTGGAGAATCGCCCGCGTTTCATTAGCTGCCCTGTGTTTGTCCCACAAGTATGCCCATCTGCACAAGGACAGCTAGTGTATGGACCCGATTCACCTCCGCGATTATGGGACATGCAACGGTTTATTGATCTTATTCTCGGTGAAATTTCCCGAGTGAGAGATGATGAAAATGGGTATGGGCCCAATGGGCGCGGTTTCATCGGCCACATCCATGTACCTGCTGGTATTGAGAATGCATGGGGGAAACTGCAACTGATATTTAAAGGCACGAGATTCTAGTATCTGTTGTACATTCCTCCCATTAAGATTCTTCAACGGAGCCATGAGGCCGGCTTATGACGAATAAGCTCCACTCACCAAAATGACATGCTGCCATAAATATCCCACTAGAATGAGAAAGGTGGACGATCATTACTGCCCTTGCCAATATCTCCATACACCAGGCATCAATCAAGTTAGTAGCGCATCGTTCATATCTAGCCGAACTTCTAGGTTCGGCAAAACTCCGGTGATCGTCAGGAACCACACCGTCCGAACTCGCTGTATATAAACCTCCTGATAGCGACCGCAGACTTTGGCCGCTTCTCAAACTCAGACGAAACAAGACACAACGGTCCAAAAAATGTTGGCATTGCTTGCTTTCCTTCCCCTCCTTGCTCAGGCCTCGTCTGTGCTTCCCCGCGCGGTTATCGACCATGACCAGGTTGAGGGCTTCGCCGAGACCATACCTAGCGGCACCACGGGTGAGGTCTACAAGGCCTACCAGCCGTACCTCAAGGTTAACAGTGGCTGTGTTCCATTCCCTGCCGTCGACGCTGAGGGAAACACCAGGTACGCATGTGACATTTGCTCTCTGCAAAAGAGTATACGTACTGATAGCATAAAGCGGTGGCCTAGACACCACCGGCTCCCAGAGCGGTGACTGCGACAGCAGCACCGGCCAGATCTATGTCCGCGGCGGCACTTCCAACACAAGCAACACAGACGCCTACGCCCTGATGTACTCCTGGTACTTCCCCAAGGACAACCCCTCGCAAGACCTGGGCCACCGCCACGACTGGGAAGGTGTTATCGTCTGGATTTCCGACCCGACCTCGACGTCTGCCGATAACATCCTCGCTGTGTGCCCGTCTGCTCATGGCGGGTGGGACTGCTCGACCGATGGGTACACGCTCAACGAGTCCACTTCCGAGCCGCTGATCAAGTACTATAACGTCTGGCCTGTGAACCACCAGTGTGGATTGACGGATGTTGTTGGGGGTCAGCAGCCGTTGGTCGCGTGGGAGTCGTTGCCCAATGTGTCAAGAGCTGCGCTGGAGAACACGGATTTCGGGTCGGCCAATGTGCCGTTCAAGAACGCAAACTTTGAGACCAACTTGGAAAAAGCGACCTATTAAACGGACTTGCTTCGTTCAGAAAAATGTATATACAGTAATTAGCGGATATCCTTAATTACCATTCTCAAGTGTGACTGGTCACGCGAAAAACCTCTATTCTTACCGCCGTGCCATTCCAGGAACGATTAATCGGCCAAACATGTGAGATGATATCTTGAAATCGCCCACATCACCGTATGAGCTAAGTACTTCCAATCCATATAGTGACTAGCAAATGGTCAATGGCTGTATCCGACTGCAGTGATCCATTGAACAAGCTTTGGAGTTGCTGGTCACCCGAGACTCAGCCAAATTATCGATATCGATGAGATGTGGTCTGTATAGTACAAGGTAGTCGAAAATTCAACGCGTTGAGAGGAGTCAGGCTTATTGCATTAACTTCTCCTGATATTTGAACGTCTCTTGTCGATGCGTGTGCTCTCATAGGTGCACTAGACAAGTTCTGTTCCAAGAAAGCACGAGAAAGAGGAGTTGTCAAAAAGATGAGACGAGGTGGGAAAGTGAAGAGAAACCATGAACTTCAGTACTACATCTTCTAATGGTAATCCTTGACATGCTACAATGGGCTAGCTGCTTCAACCAGGTCGGTTCATAGTACGAAGATTTCCAAAACAACACTTCAACGGAGAGCTTTAATAATGAATGGTACATCAAATCTACCAGCCACCTTTGCTTCCAGGCTTCTGGGTTCCTCACTGCGGCCAATCTGTTGTTGCGCCGTTTAGACCGGAATTGTTAATACATGCAAAACATGCGGTTGGGCTGTGGATATATGATTTGGCAACGCATTCTGTCATTGTAATGGTTAGACAATTCCCGATATCCGATGATGTGGCTTGGAACAGAGCATGATCTGATTATGAAGTCGGGCGCTTATACCAGAGTTAGAGCATGCACCACTGGCTCAGGTTTTCCGGTAGCACGCATGGACGTGACCGTTCCTTGCATCCTGGAATTTACGGGGCTCATTGTGTTTTCTACACTTTTGTGGAATCCACATTTATATCTGAGGACAGCACTTCATCGACCGAATGAGTCTTGATGGTCCACCCTCATCTACAACAGTTCCGCTTTGCCCCAGACGATGTTCCTGTTTGTTCGCTCAAAGGTGCACGATTGAAGCTTGGCAAAGCTCAAACTGTTCTTCTCGTATACTGCGCTCTATAAATTGCTCTATTGGTCATGAAGACTCAATATCACCTGTCACGGCATACCATCCCTAATCGGAAATCCGCACCACCCCCGACACTCCTTCCCCTCCCTACGGGTTACTCGCCTCGCCGTTAATCAATACCTCCTGGGTCAAGTAATAATCAATTAAAGCATCGAGTCCTCTTCGTTGCTATATCGGGGTTGTATGTCCTAACAGCACCCTGGTGGGTCCCAATCTATATCCCAAACGGCGAACGGCTTCATCTTTTCCCTTTTCGATCAATCTGCTACACGCCTCAGGTTTACCATCCAGCCACGAATTTTGACTCGCTAGCTTCCTTTCTGTACCTTCCTGTGTCTCATCGATATTGTTTTCGGGCGCTTCTCGACATGAACAGCAGGTCCACCATCAAGGCTGAGATCCCGTCCATGCCATCAATCTGCGGAAGACATACTATCGGATGCAAATGACGGGAGAACGAGAAACCTGTTATTAGAATATAAAAGCCCTCTCACTACCTGATGTTGAATCCGTTCTCATATCATCTTCCCTCCTTTTATTACTTTCGTTAGTACTCTGCTTCATTGACTGAAGCTCTTCTCTTCACGTTCTTTGCGCTGGATCGCTCATTTACTTTCATTTCGCACTTTGATTCAACCATCATCCTCTGAAACCATGTATCGTCTTCAGTCAGCATCCTTCCTGGCCGCATTGCTGTCAGCCACCCAGGTGGCAGCCCACGGTCATGTCACCAACGTCGTCGTCAACGGTGTCTACTACCAAGGCTTTGACATCAACTCTTTCCCGTACATGTCGGATGCCCCCGTTGTCGCCGCTTGGACTACTCCTAACACCGGCAATGGCTTCATTACCCCCGAGGACTACACCTCGCCCGACATCATCTGCCACCAGAACGCGACCAACGCCAAGGGTCACATCAGTGTGAAGGCAGGTGACCGCGTCAACATCCAGTGGACCGCATGGCCCGACTCTCACCACGGACCTGTCATGGACTACCTTGCCGATTGTGGTGACAGCTGCGAGACAGTTGACAAGACCACGCTCAAGTTCTTCAAGATCGACGGCGTTGGTCTGGTCGACGACTCGGATGTTCCTGGTACCTGGGGTGACGATCAGTTGATCAAGAACAACAACAGCTGGATGGTCGAGATCCCCGAGTCCATCGCTCCCGGTAACTACGTTCTTCGTCACGAGTTGATGGCTCTCCACGGTGCCGAGATGGAGGACGGTGCCCAGAACTACCCTCAATGCTTCAACCTCAAGGTCACTGGCTCGGGTACCGCGAAGCCCGACGGTACCCTGGGTACTGCGCTGTACAAGCCCACCGAGGCTGGTGTCAGTGTCAACATCTACTCATCGCTCTCGACCTACCAGCTCCCCGGTCCTACCATCTGGTCGGGCGCCACCTCCATCTCGCAGACCACCTCCGCCGTCACTTCCACCGGCTCTGCCACCGCTGGCTCTGGCTCTGCCGCTGCCGCTGCTTCTTCTGGCTCTGGTTCCGAGTCCAGCTCCAGCACAGATTCCACCGCCAAGAACAATGTTGCCGTGCCCACCACCATTCCCGTCCGCGTGCCTGTCTCCACTGGCCCTTCGAGCACTGGAGCCGCTGCTCCCTCCGCTCCCTCTACTTTCTTGACCGCGAGCTCGCCTACTCCCTCCGCTCCCCCGTCTGCTGCTTCGTCTGCTTCGTTTACTCCTTCTGCTAGCAACGCTGGTAGTGTACAGTCTGCCTACGGTCAGTGCGGTGGTGTCAATTGGAATGGACCCAAGTCCTGTGCCAACGGGGCTACTTGCAGCTCTATGAACCCTTACTACTCGCAGTGCACACCTGCTGCTTAAATGCATAGACGTGTGTGACTAGAGTGGGGCTAGTGTATAATAACAGCAATATTAAAATCAAACCGATGTAACTATACAATCTTGTCTTGTCCAATATAGAAAGCTGCACAATAGTCAAGAATGTAATAATAGCGTCCAACTGAAACGCGAAGTCAAGATATTGAAGGCTCCACTAGCTTGATTCATGTATACCCCTATCTTTATCATTCAATCTCCAAAGCGGTTGCTGATGACTTCAATGGACCCAAGTTGTCATATGAGAGAGCAAACGTCAAAGTGATATAGTCGGATCGTGGTCGTGTCTGTACCATCGCTCGCAAAGTTTTTTCCCGGATCTACGACGTGAATTTGAAAGATTCACCATTTCCATAAGCAGTAGCACAGCCGCTTATAGATGATCCCCTGCTGCACATGCCGAAGCCATGTGGCTCTACTTGTACTGTTGCTCATGCCGAAGTACACATTTCCTATCCGGGAATACCCCGCATGAACCAGGGATCCTGATCCTTTACGACCAGTTAGAAATGCCGAAATACGAGGCGATCTTGGTGAAGATGTCACATGACTCAATGACACGCGGGGACGACTATTCCGGGAAGGGAAATGTGACGGAAAGAACTAAACGACCACCCTTTTCGACTCTGGATTTGCCTCCCACGAAAACCGCTGCAACCTCGTATTCCACCGTCAGAAGGAAAAGGGGAGTGGCTGGTCAAATTGCAAGTCTTTTTGCCTGTGCCAATACCGCAAGACCGCAAGTCCTTGGCAGACCAACATCTCATGTTCAGAATCCGAGCCGACGTCAAAGCACATTGGTCAGAGCCCTGAGCCAATTACTAGGCAGGCTTGATACAGCATGACGACTAGTCACTGTTTCAATGACACGGGTTTCCCAACACGGCTGGCCAATGGCCCTTCATCTTCGTTTTAACCGGAAAAGAACTTTTGGAGGACCACCAACATGTTGCCTCTTATCCCGGCGCCCCGTGCGCGCTATAATCTGGGCAGTCCAATACGGGCCATCCCGCTTGGGCTCCAGTAGCCTGGTCAGGAAAGCCGGGGTGCGTCTGAGGAATCGGCAAAATCTGGGGAGTCCGGGGGCGCCGGTATGTGTCATGCACACGGCCATAACCATTTGTGGTGGATCTGCCCAGACGTGCGGGCATCGAGGATAATAAAAGCGGCGGTTTGCCGCATTCCTGCGAGTTGATTTTCTCTACTTGCTCTGTCGCTGCCCGCATTTACACCGTTGGCGATCTGCATTCCGGGCATATCTCGTCCAGATTTAATCAGCATGCGTGATAAAGAGACCGATCCTGAGGCGCCTGTGGCGTCTCAACACATCGAGCGCACGATTTTCATGGAGAAAGAGAAAATCGCCTCGGACGCGGAAATTGCTCAGACTTGGTCGCACGATGTCATCAAACGCGACGAAAAGACCAAGCAGAAAAATCCTCTCGCCGGGCTCACGAAGGAGGAGCTCATGGCAGACGTCGAGGCATTTGCTCGGGAGAAAGATCTTGAACATATCTTGGACGACTTGAAAAAGGGTGCCTTGGTGGCCCAGGACCCTAAGGCTTTTGAAAGCCTCGACGAGCTGAGTGAAGAGGAGAAAGAATTGTTACGAAGGGAAACAACACATAAATGGCACCAGCCTTTTATGATGTACTTCATGACCAGTACGTTTCAACTCCGTGGCACATCGTTCTCTGTTTCTGACCCGGTTCAATCTAGTTCTTTGCGCCGGCTCGGCAATCGTGCAGGGAATGGACCAGACTGCAGTCAATGGTGCCCAAGAGTGTGTCTATCCTACATATCTCATCCGGGTACGGGCACTTCATGGCTAACTATACCAGGTTCTACTTTACCGAGTTCAGAGTTACGAATAAATGGCTACAAGGTCTCCTCAACGGTGCCCCGTATCTCTGCTCGTGTCTGATTGGTTGCTGGACGACGGCACCACTTAACCGCTGGTTTGGCCGCCGGGGGTGTATCTTCATCTCGTGTTTCATTTCTTTCGCTTCTTCCTTCTGGATGGCCGCTGCCAAGTCTTGGGTCTCACTCCTGTTAGCTCGATTCCTCTTGGGATTAGCCGTTGGAGCCAAGTCGACAACAACTCCAGTGTAGGGAACGCTGATGACCACGTCGTTGTGATCTTGTGCTGACTGCAACTAGGTATGGGGCAGAGTGCTCGCCAGCGAACATCCGCGGAGCGTTGGTGATGATGTGGCAGATGTGGACGGCATTCGGAATTATGATGGGATACATCGCATCAGTTGTGTTTATGGATGTGTCAAATCCGAGTCTTCCATGGCTAAATTGGAGGTTGATGCTGGGGTCTACAGCTATCCCGTAAGTTTCCATTTTAGGGCTGTCACGTAACCTATACTGCAGTTGCTGACATCTCATGAGTCCAATGTTCGTTTGTGCACAAGTCTACTTTTGTCCTGAATCTCCGAGATGGTATATGATCAAAAACCGTTATCAGAGGGCCTATGAGGCTTTATCTCAATTACGTCCATCGTCCCTCCAGGCCGCCAGAGATCTTTACTATATTCACTCGGCTCTTCAGGTTGAGGAGAAGCTTCGCGAGGGGAAGCAATTGTGGAGAGAGATGTTCACTGTTCCCCGAAACCGACGAGCGGCTCAATCCTCTTTCTTTGTCATGTTTATGCAGCAGGTATTTCCCCCTTAGCGATATCACCAGATGAGCACTAACCTGTATAGTTCTGCGGCGTTAATGCAATCATGTACTACTCCTCATCCATGTTCCGCGCCGCCGGTCTCAGTCTACGCATTTCTCTTATAGTGTCTCTGGGCTGTGGCATTACCAATTGGATCTTTGCGCTTCCAGCCGTGTACACGATTGATACCTTCGGTCGAAGGAATCTGCTTTTGACTACGTTTCCTCTCATGAGCATTTTCCTTCTCTTCACTGGGTTCTCATTCTGGATCCCTAACGACAATGCTCGCGTTGGCTGTGTTGCCACCGGTATTTATTTATTCATGATCGTCTACTCTCCTGGAGAAGGGCCGGTACCGTTTACATACTCTGCCGAAGCTTTCGTAAGTGAAACAATCTCTGGGCTGATATCGGCTACTAACGTTCACTTCACAGCCTCTATACATCCGTGATATTGGCATGTCGTTTGCCACCGCGACGACCTGGGGCTTCAATTTTATCGTGTCCTTCACGTGGCCAGGGCTGAAAGATGCCTTTACGGCACAGGGCGCATTCGGGTGGTATGCGGCTTGGAATTTCTTCGGCTGGATCTTCTGCTATTTCTGTCTGCCAGAGACTAAAGAGCTCTCTCTGGAGGAATTGGATCAGGTCTTTTCCGTTCCGACAAGGAAGCATATCAACCATTACCGGGGGATGTTGCCGTGGTACTTCAAGAAGCATATCTTGCGAGCTGATGTGCCGCCAAAGAAGCAGCTCTACGATTATGAGTGATGTTGCGCAGGTGGATAGTTCCGAATCTTGTTATACTCTGTATACTATCCACAGCTATTGTGATGAGAAACAGGAATATAATCGCATAGTGTTTAAGCAAGAGAAGAATATCACAAAATAATGTAATAAGCCCTTGAACTCAAATGTTGATCTTCCCTGACTGTCATATGCCATATTGTATATAGGATGAAGTGTCTAACATTAGCATACAGTGTTCATGCAGACGATCAACTCGGGCCGGGGAACTGTCAACCAAGATCCTTCCGCCGTGGCAGAATTGGTAGAGGACCGGGTGGCTCGTATTTCTCCACACAAGCTTTCGGTCATGGGTGGCTATGTGCTGGAGGAGTTGGTCAATGGTGGTGGTATGCACTTGTCAAGTGCGGAGAGCGATGATCAAGAGAGCTTGCTTGGGCAGATAGTATTATGTGCTAGATCACTCAAGGTATCAAGGGCGACATCGCCATATTTCATATACCTGCCAACACAAAGCGAGTGCTGTCCCCTGGCTTGTTCTATTGTCACCAGCACCCAACTTGTACAAGTCAGAGCCAACATCACCAACATAGGTCACTAGTGCACTCTGTAGGATCATGTTAAGGAACTTCATCAGGTCGCAGTCCCAGGATCGCGACCTTGAGGGCAGCTTCTCTGTGAGCCATGAGCCACATGGTACCATTTTCAGAACCACACGATAGAAAACGAGTGGCGAGCCGCCCATCGACCTTTGTGAAGCTTGCCCAATATGACAGGCTGGTCAAGATGGGTATTGATTTTGAGTATATGAGTAGCAGCGTATTGTTGGAAAAGATTGCTGTGATGGAATAGGAGGACGTTGATCAGGCACTTCCACATGGTCTTGACCATGCTGAGGGACAGAAGCGCCTTGTCCTGACCACATGGCTTGATGTGGCGATTAAGCGTATCCACGAAACACAGGATGCGGTCCCCAGTGGGACAGCCACCAGGTCTATCAGAGGACAACAACAGTCAGCATACAATTTAAGCATGGTACCTCTGGGCCGGAACAGGGAGAGACATACGCGAGGTCTTTGCAGTTTGGTACAAAAGACTCCCAGATCGCCTCCGTTCGTAAAAGGGAATAGCTGACCCCGGCCGTGCCTCGAGCCACGTTTATAAAGGCGCCTGTCGCTTACTTGACTCATCAGCATTTTATCGATAGTCTTTATGCCATGATTTGGGTCTAGCCTGTCCCTAGTAAACAAATCGGACTTGTGTGCCACGGATTGTCACAAGCCTGAGGTAGTTGTAAAGGCCTCAGAGAAAGGCGAAGTCAAATGGAGCGTTCGGCCCTTCACTGTCTGGAGGGAGTGAATGGAAAAAAGACTGCTGGAGTGTAGTATAGAGTGTAGAGTGTAGTAGTGTACGGAGTATAGATGTAGATTCTGATTGGTCAATCGGGCCGAAACGGGCCGATGGAAGAATCCCACCAATGAGAATTCTCTATGTCCTGAAGTATCCAAAACACGCAACCTCGGTTGATTATCTAAGGCCCACTGTGCAGAACCTGAAGAGGTTGAATTATGGTGACTCACGGCGAGATCCAGTCATTCTGTATTCAATTGAGCTCCGCATAGTTCGGTCTATTTGGGCTTATCTCTGCCAATAACTGCATCCATCACGTGTTCCGGTGGACGGGTCTTTTCCAACGGTTCTGCAGGCTGGCCGGAGAATTCGGAACAGAAACTTAATCGGCCATGACGGCGGACGTTGAGCCTCAAGACCGTGATATGGTGGTGGAATACGATTCTGAGAATATGGAGAAGCAGCAAGATGTCAAAGCCAGTCCGCATTACCAGGATGCTTTCGGAGACGAGGAGTTTGCAGAGGTCAAGTACAAGGTGTTGAACTGGTGGTAAGTACCGTAACGTCATTCCGATATGCATGCATCAATTGCTAATTTATGCAGGCAATGTGGTTTCCGTGAGTGATTCTATGCATCACGATTTTCATTCGAATCTAATCTTTCCAGTCATGGTGTCCGAAACCGTCTCGCTAGGAATTCTGTCCCTGCCGGCCGTCGTGGCCCAACTGGGTCTAGCTCCGTAAGCTTTCTGTCCAGTGGGCTCAGTATGCCCTGCTAATGTCTATTAGTGCAATTGTCCTCTTATTAGGCCTAGGTCTCATGGCCACCTACACCGGCTATGTGATCGGGCAGTTCAAATGGCGCTACCCGCACATCCATAGCATGGCGGACGCCGGAGAGGTCCTCCTGGGCGCTTTTGGCCGTGAGCTGTTCGGAACGGGTCAATTGCTTCTGATCATCTTTGTCTCTGCCAGTCACATCCTGACTTTCAGCGTGGCTATGAACACTATTACGGAACACGGCACCTGCACGATTGTGTTTGGGGTTGTTGGTCTCGTTCTGTCCTTTTTGCTCTGCTTGCCTCGGACATTGTTGAATGTTTCCTGGCTTTCTCTCGTGTGTACGTGTTCATGGATTCCCCGTACTAGTTACACGAAGGACTCTTACTAATGTACCACAGCGTTTGTCAGTATCCTGACAGCCGTCATTATTGCAATGGTCGGCGTTGGTGTTGAAAGGCCAGGAAAGGGGAATATTCAAGCCACAGTCGATACCAGTCTTTACGAAGCGTTCTTGGCTGTATGCAACATTGTCTTTTCATTTTGTAAGTTCCCTCTTGGATCATTCTCAAAAAAAGTTATCTGACAGAGACAGCCGGTCACGTTGCCTTTTTCAGTTTCATGGCAGAACTGAAAGACCCCAAGGACTATCCCAAATCCTTGTGTCTTCTGCAAGGCATCGACCTTGTTCTCTACATCGTCGCCTCTGTGGTTATCTACTGCTATGCCGGCCAAGACGTGACATCGCCCGCATTGGGATCAGCAAGTCCTATTGTGCGCAAAGTTGCTTACGGCATTGCGTTGCCTACTGTTAGTGCTCAACAACCCCATATGTAAGCATTTCAGCTAATAATCCAGATTGTCATCGCCGGCGTCGTCAACGGCCACGTCGCGTGCAAGTACGTCTACGTCCGTATCTTCCGCAACAGCGATCGCATACACAAGCGCGACTGGGTCGCAACCGGCTCCTGGATCGCGATTGGAGCAGCTGTGTGGTTGCTTGCGTGGATTATCGCCGAGGCGATTCCGGTTTTCAATAACCTGCTGAGTTTGATCGCGTCGCTCTTCGCTAGTTGGTTTACTTGTAAGTCCCTTGGAACATCGCAACTGTGGTCAGCGCTGACATACGACATAGACGGCTTCAGCGCGATCTTCTGGCTCCACATGAACAGAGGCCAATACTTTGCATCTCCAATGAAGATATTCCTGACTTTTGCCAACATCCTTATTATTGGAGTTGCATGCTGCATTGTAAGCTCCCCTCTTCCGCTTTTGAAAACCTAAAGCTAACAAGTCTAGTGCGGCCTCGGATTGTACGCATCAGGCAAAGCATTGCATGATAATCCCAGCAGTGCCAGTTTTTCATGTGCAAATAACGCATAATAGCATTTTGCGTTGTTCGTTGTTCATATCGGATATTTGACATATCGTGTATATTATGAATTTCTAGCCATAATCTAGGCTTTAAAAGCGTCCATTAATCAATTGTATTAAACCATCACAGAAACCTATACAGAAACTCCAAGCTCTGGAGATTAAGCGAATCCGGCTGTGAGCTCGTCCCCAGGACATCTGTATAATCATCCGTGAAGTTAAACAGTCCGTACCAATCATTTGGCGCCGTAAGATCCGTTGGACCCGTATCCTGCCACGGCTGTGAGTTATCCGCGGCAATCGCACTCGTAGTATCATTCCTCTCAGCACCACCCGACAAGTTCCCAACTCCCTGATCCCGTCTCTCACCCCTCCCCTCCGGCACCGGGGTAACGACATCCACACTCCTCAAACTATGCGCGGTACTCTCATCTAAACACCGGAAAAACAAATCCAGCACCCAATTTTCCAAATCCCAACTCTTCTGCAACTCCTGCAGTCCCAAAAGACACAATCTCGCGCGGTGTTCTGCCAGTTTACGGGTCGTCCCTGTTGTGCGACAGCAGTTTATCGTGTGGATGCAGAGTGTTGAAAAGGCATGTGTGATTAGGTGGTTGGGGCCGTGCTGGACAAGGTTGTGCGACAGCATATCTTCGATTATGCGGGTGCTGCGAGTTGCGGCTTCGAGGGCGATAGCGCCTTGAGTTTCGGTTGTGGTGGTGGGGTGGAGGAAGAGGGGGCGGTAGAGGAGGATGTACAAATTACTGTGCCATGTTAGTTCTGGCCTCTGACGGCTGACATAGGGGCAGGAGCAGGTACTTGTATGTCATGTGCAGCAGTCCGGTTAGGAAGATGGCGCTTGGTGTTGAGTGGCTTCCCAATTTCATCTCGGCAGGGAGGTGGGATTCCCATTTTGTGAGTTGGGCATGTAGTGTCTCTCGAGATATCCCGTTTACAGTTGGTTCTCTGGGTACGTATTGCGTCGAGACAATTGCGCGTACTATACCACTGTCAGCAGGTTATCTTTTATCTCATAGGAGAAACGTACATAACCGTGCCAACTTGGCCATCTCAATCGGATACGGAATATGCTCTGCACGTTGTACACCAAATACAGCCTGGTCATCCACACTTTCCTCATCTCTTATATCCTTCGGCTCGAGCATGGCCACGTCGCAATCTTCATCACGGATTCTCGATGGTAGTCCTAGTGCTGCGGAGCTTTGTTGGTCACGTATCTACTCCTCATTAGCAACGAACTTGTAGAAATGCATCTCGGTATCTCGGTAGATAGAGAAGGGCATACATAATAAGCCCACCATATCCGCTTCCAAAGCATCTCCTCTCTACCCGACTGAAACGACAATTTCAACCTACCCCGTCAGCACCGTCTCCCTTTCTCCAATATAACAGGATATAACAGGATGGACGTACATAACATGCATCCCCCTCTTCTGCGCAAGACAAATCCCGACCTCCAACCAAAACCTGGTATCCCGCTCTTCATTCGGTCCACCTCTCCAGAAGCTCAACAGAAACAGCGCCTGCAACTTGGTAATCTTATTCGACTCCCAGTCCGCGTCGTATATGGCTCTAGCCCTGCTATGGAACAGGACTTTGGCGCGGTAGCGTGTTTGAAAGCCTGTTTTTGCGAAGGTGATATCTGGACAGAGACTGACACCAATGAAGAGCATTGATTGGAGGAGCAAGGGGGATATGGTTTCATTCTTGTATGTGTCGTGAATGACTTTGCGGTCGAGTATTGGGAAGCAGGGATGGAACCAGGTAAAGTATGCCTGGAGGAGGGGTTCCCGGATGTCCTTTGACGGAAATGCAAAGGCGCCGTTGCGGGTTAACTGGTCTTCCATGGCACTCTTATGTGCGCGAAGAGCTTCATCGCGGGTAGTGTTTGCGTCTAGTCTTTCTGGAATTGGGTAGTGGAGTCTTGTCTTTGACATCTCGTTTGCGTAGCCTTTAGGAGATCTACTGCGTCCTTCGTCAATGACGCAGGTAAGAGGGCTGGACTCACCCAGGAAGACGGTTTGCTGAGTCTGTGCTAGTGACGGCTTGAGGGCGATCCTTTCAGCATGGTTAATATGCACATTATTCTCTAACGCTGGAGTTCTCCATAAAGACGCAGACGAGGCAGAAACCGGAGTCAAGATCTGTGCATGAGCATGTCCCTGCTGTTGCTGTGGAGTCCCTCGACGGATCTTATTTCGCGGATATCTGCGACTGTTGGCACTTGATCTATATCATGCAAGAGTTATCAAATCGAGCCCATCTAGGCTACTTACTTCCCTCGTCGTGAAACCCCGATCTCACATTGCGTATTCAACGCCACGCAGTTCGCGCATGGCTGCCGGTCCATTACATTGCAGCGGATCCGGCGTCGGTTACATGTCGTGCACGCTTTTTTGGCGCGAGTTGGTGGCATTTTATCAATTGAGAGAGGAAAAGAAGAAACCGTGTGCAAAAAGGCGATCTGGATGTCAGTGTAGGAGGGATATTGCATCAGTCGGCTACTTCGGTTACTTGATTACTAGATATGGGATCTGATTGGCTGTCGCCTTCTTCGGCTTTATACAATCGTTATTGAGGTAACCGCATTAGTCTCGGCTCTATGTACACTAGTCAGTCTAGTCAATCCCCAACTCAGCCAGAATAGCCTCATTGTGCTCTCCAACATCCGGCACCGCTTCAATCCGAGCATTCAATCCGTCTGCATCCGTCCCCATTCCCGGTGGCAACAAAGTAGGAACCACACCTGCTGGAGTCTTCACCTCCGTCCAACGCTGTCTCGCCTGTAGCTGCGGATGGTTCCATACACCCTGCATGTCATTCACGCTTGCGTTGGCGATAGCTGCCTTATCCAGAAGTACAAGGACATCTTCCGCAGTCCGCAACGCAAACACCTCACAGATAATGCTCTTCAGCGCATCGCGATTCTGCACCCGTAGCGAGTTACTAACAAAACGCTCATCTTTTGCGAGTTCAAGCTGCCCCAAGACCTTATCGCAGAAACTAGTCCATTCGCGCTCATTCTGAATCCCCAGCATAACACTCTTTCCGTCTCCCGTCTCGAATGGTCCATACGGATAAATAGCAGCATGCGCAGCACCCACAGGCGTCGGGCCAGGCGCTCCCTCATACGTATAGTACAGCGGGAACCCCATCCACTCGACCATACTTTCTAACATGGAGATGTCGAGGTTACACCCGCGCTTCTCGGGATCGCGCTGTCGACGGAACAACGCAGCGAGGACGTTTGAGTATGCGTAACTGCCTGCTGCGATATCTGCGATCGAGATACCGACTTTGGCGGGCTGTTTGGCGCCCGTGCCTGTGACAGAGAGCATCCCCGCTTCGCTTTGGATCAGAAGATCGTAGGCTTTCTTGTCGCGGTAGGGACCATCAGGGCCGTAGCCGGAGATGTTGCACACAATTAGCGATGGGTGGTTGGCTTTCAGGGCCTCGTAGGACAATCCCAGCCGAGCGCTTGCGCCGGGAGCCAGGTTCTGGACTAGAACATCGGCGCGACCCAGTAGGAGCATCAACACGCGATGGTCGCGAGGGTTCTTGACGTCCAAAGCCAAGCTCTCTTTGGACCGGTTTGTCCATACGAAGTGCGAGGCGAGGCCGTTGACGCGGATGTCATAGTGGCGCGCAAAATCGCCTACCCCGGGACGTTCTATTTTGATGACTCGTGCCCCCAGATCTGCGAGTTGGCGGGTGCAGAACGGCGCTGAGATTGCTTGTTCCAGGCTGACAACGGTGATGCCAGCGAGAGGGCCGTCTGTTGCTTTCGTAGATAATGTGCGGGCCCAGTGAGGATATGATTGCCAAGTAGAACGCCGTAACACATTCATATTTGCGATGGTGGTAGTAATATCTCAAGCGTGGATCAATCGGTTCCTGCGAATTGATATCCTTTGGAGGCGGGGCATATCGGCTATACGGTTATATGCACCTACCGACTTCCGCATTGAAATATCCAGCAACGCCTCTTTAATATCGACAGACATCACCATGTTTCGCCATATTTCCAGACAAGTCTCATGCAGCAAGCATGTTGCAATCACTCGCCCACCATGGCGCGCGTTCTCGTCAACCGCCCGTCGACCATTGATGGAACTCACCGGATTCACGGACGAACAACTGACCGTTCGCGACGCCGTGGCAAACATCTGCGTCAACTTCCCCAATACATACTGGCAAGAGTGTGATCAAAATGAAAAAGATCCTAAAGAGTTTCATGCAGCGCTGGCCAAGGACGGATGGCTAGGCATTGCGCTACCAGAAGAGTTTGGCGGAGCCGGGTTAGGTATGTCAACAAGACAAGAGAAAAAATAAAGAGAAGGCTAATGAGGTAGGTATATCTGAGGCTACGATGATGATGCAAACCATCACGCAGTCTGGGGCAGGTATGGCCGGGGCACAAGCCATCCATGCCAATGTCTACGCGACACAACCCCTTGCCAAGTTCGGTACGGAGCAACAAAAAGAGGAAACTATCCCAGAGATCATCAACGGCACGTGGCGGACATGTTTCGGCGTGACGGAGCCTAATACGGGACTGGAGACTCTGAAACTTAAGACGTTGGCCACGCGGAAGCCCAATACGGATGTCTATTCGGTGACTGGTCAGAAGATATGGATCACCTGTGCGCAAGTGGCGTCCAAGATGATTCTTCTTGCGCGAACCACGCCTCTAGAAGAGGTCAAGAAACCAACAGAAGGGTTGTCTTTGTTTTGCATCGACTTGGACCGCGACCACCCGGGTCTTGACCTACGCAAGATTAAGAAAATGGGTGGACGCGCGGTGGATGCAAACGAAGTGTTCTTCGACAACTACGAAATTCCGACAAGCACTCTTATTGGTCAGGAAAACGAAGGATTCCGTATCATCCTACATGGCATGAACGCCGAGCGATGTCTCTTGGCAGGAGAAGCTTTAGGGCTGGGGTACGCCGCGCTGGAACGTGCTGCTCAATACGCACAAGAACGGGTAGTATTTGGGCGCGCAATCGGGAAAAACCAAGGCATTGCACATCCGCTGGCCGATGCGTACATGAAACTTGAAGCAGCCAAGTTGGCCACCTACCATGCAGCACGGATGTTTGACTCCTCGAGGACCTCTGATAATACGATCCCGGTACATACCCTCGGAGTAGCGTGCAACAGCGCCAAATACTTAGCGGCCGAAGCGGCGTTCACGGCGTGTGAGCGAGCAGTCCTGAGTCATGGAGGGATGGGGTACGCGATGGAATATGATGTCGAACGGTACCTGCGCGAGTGTTTTGTTCCACGGATTGCGCCAGTCAGTCGGGAAATGATTCTGAATTATGTGAGCGAGAAGGTGTTGCAGCTACCGCGCAGTTATTAGCCAAAATCAATCCCTGAGCAGTTTCGATTGAGTAATTCCTATCATTTCCGTGGGTGGGTCATTGCACTATTAGGAAGAAGCAATAACTGCAGTAAATTTCGCATACAAGAAGCTTTTGTCTTATTGGCTTGTCGCTTGGTTCAAGGCCCAAGCAGATTAGTATTGGACCGGGGTCCAGTACCATATGTGTAAGCCTTCCACTGTAAAAAGCCACGATATGGCCGACTCTTCGTGCCTTAGTGCATCCTCCATCCTCGGCTAACTGGAGAAACGTCTGGGGAAGCATAGCCGTCTGGACAATGTCTGATCTCATGCCCATGGCCAGTAGGTAATATGTACTCCGTTCTTTGGGGAAAACCCCCTGTGAGACCCTGTGAAAACATCCGAATCCGATGGGTCCGATATAGAACACTGTACCGTAATAGGCATCCATCTGGAATCCAGACTCCTCTGAACCCATCTAGGCATCCTCTTGCCTATACGGTGTCGTCAAGAGCCTGGCCAACGGCGTACAGGAAGCAAAGACTCAATTTCGCCGCCCGGGAGTCGGCAAAGAAGGCTGCTATGCCGCAATTAGGCAGTGGTTGGCCGAAGTGAAACCCTGCGTGTGGAGGGGAGGATGCTTGGGTGCCTGGGAGCTGGGAGCTGTGGCCGAAGTGGCCGGCACAGTGATGAGTGAAATAGTAGTGCCAGTGTCGAGAATCAGAGTATCATGGGAAGTGGACAATTCCGTGGTTTCCGCCAGAATGCCAAGCGCCGCGGCGGAGGAGCGGCGCGGAGCTGGAGAGAGCTTACTACGGAGTATGGATGCAACATAGCCCAGTATGGATGCAATATAGCTGGTCCGCGGTATACCTACTGTATATACGCTTGGAAGGATTGGCAGGGGAAAGGCAGAGGGTGAATACAAAATGGAGAAATGAAAAGTAATAAAGCCCTATAGGAATACATACCAAAACTGGAGTATAGAATGCCGATGCATTTCCACCAGCTTATTCTTCGGTTCTCCTGCAATCCGGATGCCTTTTGAATTGGCATCCAAGCGGGTCTTATTTAATGAGAGGTGAATGTATGATGAGGATGAACAGTGAATTATTGTAGTCATTGTGGAGACTTGTCATTAAAGAAAGAGATATCTTAAGCGGGGCACCTGACCTTGGGTTGTGATTCTTTTGTTTCTTTTGCCCCCTCATCGTCTGCTCTGCTTTTCTCTTCTCTCTCCCATCTCTCCTTCATCTCTCTCACTTTCTCTCACTCCTCATCGTCTTCCTTCTTCATTGTCTCTGGTCTATCCCAAGAGGAATTACTGTCAAGCTGGAGAAATCCATTCCTGCTGTTTCTTCCAACGCGACGGCCTGCTCAACATGTCAGCCCCGTCGTACGTCGGCCTCTCTGGCCCCTGGCTGACGAGAGCCATCACTGCCTGTGCTACCATGGGCTTCTTGCTTTTCGGTTATGATCGTATGTTCTGCTTTACCAGGTGCTCCAAGAGTCGAGCTAATATAGAACAGAGGGTGTCATGAGCGGCATTATCGACGCGAGACCGTTTGGCGAAGTCTTTACACAAGTTCAGGGCGATTCGACTATTCAGGGTGTCGTCACGGCTATTTACGAATTGGGTGGGTCGCAATAAATATACATCAGGGTTGTTGTTGTTATTGAAGCTGGACTGACGCGGGTGTAGGATGTCTCGCTGGTGCTCTGTTCATTCTCGGTGCTGGTGACTGGCTGGGTCGTCGTTATTCCATCATGATTGGCGCTGCGATCATGATTGTTGGTGTCGTTCTTCAAATATCTTCCGTCCAAGGACATGTTCCCATCGCTCAGTTCTGTGTTGGACGCGTGGTGACAGGCATTGGCAACGGCATGAATACCTCCACCATTCCGACCTACCAAGCCGAATGCTCCAAGTCACACAACCGGGGTCTGCTCATCTGTATCGAGGGAAGCACCGTCGCTATTGGCACGGTCATCTCCTACTGGGTTGACTTTGGCTGCATGTACGGCTCGGATGATCTCACCTGGCGTTTCCCCATTGCCTTCCAATGTCTTTTCGGCTTCATCATCATATTCGGTCTCATGTTCTTGCCGGAATCTCCTCGTTGGCTCTTTGCCCGTGATCGCTACGAAGAGGGTGAATATGTGATTGCTGCGTTGGCCGGTCAGGAAATCAACCACCCCGACGTGCAGATGCAAAAAACTCTTATCTTGGACTCCCTGCGAGCGTAAGTTCTGTTTCTTTGTTTGTATGTCTTGTTTGTCGCTCTTTGTCTTTTTTTTTAAAAAAAAAAGGGAAAAAAAAGTTTCTGTGCAAACGCTAATCGATCATGTGCTTTTAGTTCTGGTCAGACCACTGGCAAGTCCACACCCATGTCTGCTGTATTCACTGGAGGCAAGACTCAGCACTTCCGCCGCATGCTTCTCGGTTCTTCCTCCCAATTCTTTCAGCAGATTGGTGGCTGCAATGCTGTCATCTATTACCTTCCCGTCTTGTTCGAACAGTCCGTCGGCCAGAGTCACCTCATGTCCATGATTCTGGGCGGTGTCAACATGGTTGTCTATGCTATCTTCGCCTGTAGCTCCTGGATCCTGGTGGAGCGCGTCGGTCGTCGCAAGCTGTTCCTTATCGGTTCGATCGGCCAGTGTCTGTCCATGGTGATTATCTTTGCCTGCTTGATTCCAGGAGATCCTGAGCCTGCCAAGGGTGCTGCCTTCGGTCTGTTCGTCTTCATCGCCACTTTCGGAGCGACCTGGCTGCCTCTGCCCTGGTTGTACCCGGCCGAAATCTCCCCTATCAAGACCCGTGCGAAGGCCAATGCTTTGTCTACCTGCACCAACTGGACTTTCAACTTCTTGATCGTCATGGTCACTCCCATCATGGTCCGCGACATCAAGTGGGGCACCTATCTCTTCTTTGCTGTTCTCAACGGCCTGTTCGTTCCAGTCATCTGGTTCTTCTACCCGGAGACGGCTGGTCGCTCTTTGGAAGAGATTGACCTCGTCTTTGCCAAGGGATTCGTCGAGAAGTTGTCCTACGTCCGTGCTGCCGAGCAGCTCCCCAGGCTCTCAGACGAGGATATCGAACGCGTCGCTGCTCAGTATGGTCTTGGTGTGGACGTGGAGGCTCCTGGCAGGGACACTTCTGAGTCTGCCTCGCAGGAGCAGGTTGAGAAGACTGGCTAAGCCTCGCACCACTCTGCCACGATGTGGTGGCCATGCTTTCTTTTTATTACTTGTTACCATTTCATATGTAATGTTGAATACCCATGAGTTACAGGGGAAAGACTGAATTTGTTGATGATCTCTAGTCATGTCACTCACAGATACTGCAAGGTTGCGGCGCGATAGATCTTAGTTCATAGATTGGACGGATGTGTTACAGGCATTATTCTTTGTCATTTAAATTCTTGCTTATTGCTTCAACGCAGTCAGTAGAGGATCCTTCAATCATAAATCTTCATTCGATGTGCGTACTTACAGCTTCTAGCGTGATGTCCGCGAGCAAATCAGAAATCCTTGGAGATAGTATTCTTAGCAAGTTATACGTATTCGAAAGACTCCATCGCGTATTCTGGAAAATTAATAGAGAACCGATCAGCGACATCATGTGATCTGACATCTCTGTCTCGACCTGCAGCAGCTTGACCAACACCCTCATCTACCGACGATCAAGCTTCAACTTCACCCACGAATGAGGAGCAGTCGCCATCTCGCTTCTTATATAACGCTGCATACCCTGATCCACCGCTGTTCTATTGGCTAAGCCAAGCGATTGACGATGTGGATCTTAACGATTCGACGATATGCTCGATCTTCCCGTCCCGGTTCCTGCGACCCAATCCCAACCGACCCCAGCCATTTCTGGACGGACGCGACAATCACGCTACGCATACCGTCGTTGGACGCAAGGTTATCAGCTGGATGAAGCCGGGCTGTCATGGTCAAGGTTGAATCTGGTAGAATGAATCACTAGCAGGCATAAACCTGCATCAGTCAGCCACTGGAAGTCCGAGCTGGGGAGACGCTCTTCAGTCTAACCGATTCCATGGCTGTCGTGTATGTGTACCATGGACAGCTCCGGTTTTCTTGCGTCCGGGCACTAACACAATCCATTTGCTGTCTCGAGGAACGGTACGAAAACACCTTCGCTGCTGCGACCACCGCGATCGACTCCACGGCTTTTCAGGGTTCGTTGCACGATTTATGCCCGCGTGTTACTGCCAGATATGCTTATCTTGTTTGCTGCATGAATATCTTATTTGAACGACAAACACAGATAGGGCAACCGCTTGCACGCTCCGCGCTCTGATCACATGTCAAGTCAACGCTTCCGCAGCATTATCGGAATTCGTCAAGAATGCATCTTCTCCGGGCGCAATCGATTATCTGAACCAGGAGTAGAGGAACAATAGGAAGAGGTGCACTGTTCAGCTCTGGTGCCGTTCACACCGCGAGGGAAAAAAAAGAAAAAAAACTGCGCAGCTTGATTAATTTATCTGGCCAGGTCATTCTGGATGCTCCATACAATCGGACCAGTTACGATGGATTAATTATTGACCACGTATCAGCGTGCATCGGATGCGCTGTCGGATACGCAGGCACAGATAAGCAACTCGAATAAGCCGAGTCGACCTCCCGGAAGTCCCATGACTCTCTCGTATGACGACCTTGGCCTTTTATTCAAAATCCAAGTCCTCCGTTGATCCTCGAATGCAGCCATTGAAACACTGTCGGGGCATTCGCGAGATGCCGAAGCTGGATCCCGATATGGGGGAATTTCCACCTCCCGATCTGCGGAATGCGGGGTCTCCATAGTCAGGCTCTGCGGGGTCTGCTCGATAGTCAACTCTTGTCCGGTGATGTGTTACAAGGGCTGAATGTGGGTGGGCTGAAAGAAGAATATAAATACTGCGTCTGTAGGTGAACAATTTGTCGATAATTATTCTTCAATCCTCAAACCGTCATTATGGACACTACCGTATGCAATTGCCCCTCATCCACACTGAGACTAATTTATTTACTGACTACCATGCCTATAGACCTTCCGCAATGTCATTAACAATGAGTTGACCACGACAGCTGAAATCCGCCACGGGATCAACCCTGCGACCGCTCAGCCCAATCCCCCTGTGCCGGTCGCAACCCGCGAGGACCTGGACCGTGCTGTCGACGCCGCCCAGCAGGCCTTTAAGAAATGGTCCAAGACTACATTCGAGCAGCGCCGTGCTGCTCTCCATGCCTACGCGGACGCCATTGAGGAGAACAAGGATGCCTTGGCCGCTATTCTGACCATGGAGCAGGGCAAGCCTCTCACCCAGTCGAGCATGGAGATTGGCTTTGGCATCCAGTGGGTGCGGGAGATCCCCAACCTTAAGATCCCCGAGAACGTCATCGAGGATACCGAAGAGCGACGAGTTGTCCAGCGACACACCCCCATCGGCGTGGCCTGTGCTATTGTGCCATGGAACTTCCCCGTACTGCTGGCATTGGGCAAGATCGCGCCCGCTGTGTACACCGGAAACACTGTTATTGTCAAGCCTTCGCCTTTCACTCCTTACTGTGACTTGAAACTGGCAGAGCTGGCCACCAAGTTTTTCCCTGCTGGTGTTGTGCAGGCTCTGAGTGGTGATGACTCCCTTGGGCCGTGGTGTACTGAGCACCCCGGTATTGGCAAGATCAGCTTCACTGGATCGTCTCAGACAGGACAGCGGGTGATGGCTAGCTGCGCAAAGACCATCAAGCGAGTGACCCTGGAGCTGGGGGGCAATGACCCGTGTATCATTTGCGATGATGTCGACCTGGACGCTGTGGTGCCAAAGGTACCTCCCTTCCCCATCTCGTTCAATGAGCACATGTTAACCTTTGTAGATCGGCATCTTCTCCTTCCTCTGCACCAGCCAGATCTGCATGATGATCAAGCGCCTCTATGTCCACGAACGCATTTACGACGAATTCCGTACCAAGCTCGCCGATTTCGTCAAGTCCCTTCCTGTGGGCGACGGCACCAAGCCCGAGACCTTCTTCGGGCCCGTCCAGAACGCCATGCAATTTGAAAAGGTCAAGGACCTCTTCGCCGATACCATCAAATCAGGCTACAAGACCGCTCTGGGTGGTGATATTCCCTCTGCCTCTCCAGGCTACTTTGTCCAGCCGACGATTGTCGACAACCCGCCTGAGGACTCGCGGATCGTGCAGGAGGAACCATTCGGTCCTATTCTGCCCATGATGAAGTGGTCGGATGAGGACGACGTGATTGCGCGCGCGAACGGCACAGACTCGGCTCTTGGTGCGTCCGTCTGGACCAAGGATATGGACCGGGCCACTCGTATGGCGGACCAGTTGGTTGCGGGAAGTGTGTGGGTGAACTCGCACTTTGACATCTCGCCCAATGCGCCGTTTGGCGGACACAAAGGAAGTGGACTTGGGACGGAATGGGGTATTAATGGGCTCCTGGGGTACTGTAACTCACAGACCTTGTGGTTGAAAAAGAGTCCTTAATCTTTTACGCGATGTTGCTATGACTCATGTATATAGCTGTTGGTTGGCATTGAATATATATACCACGATAGCGGAATTAATATTTCCTCGAAACTCTTGCCACACGACATGTGTAGTATCGCATCCATAACCCAAAGATAACTGAAATCAAACAATGTCAGGTAATACCTGAAAAGGGTCAATACAAGTCATAAATAAGACGATAGACCTATTTCCAGAAAATACCTAAATTAAGATTGCTAGTGAGATTATAAAAGGAAAAAGTCATAACAACAAGGTGCTGTGGTCTAGTGGTATGACGTCGCGTTGTGGCCGCGCCAGCCCCGGTTCGATTCCGGGCAGCGCCAATCATTTTTTTAATCTAAAATTTTTGTCACTTATTTCTGCACTATCATGGTTGAAAAATGCAGCCTTGTATTCCATAAAATCAGCTAAACATACCTGGACCGTGCTTGGCCCCGTCCGTGTATGAAACAAGCTTCCCCACGCTAACCACACCCGGCAACCGGCAGAAACCGTAGTCGACGCAGGATGTGATTGTGACCAACAACCAAAACAGACGGACTCTTCCTCCTGCAGCGAGATAGATTTTTCAGCCAATTGATTGATATGATTGATAGCAGGGACTGCAGGTCCACGTACGCCCATTATTAATGGCGAATGGCCTTATCTGTGACTGTTTTCTCCGCGGACCGGACCTCCACTTTTGGATTGACTCTCGGGCTGGGATATAAAGATTAGAGATGGCCATGGTTTGAACCGATTTTGCACAGGATAGACAGTCGAGATGACGGAGCAAGAGCGTCGCGGAGATGACCAGAAAAACGCGGTCGTCGTTGGCACTGATGTCGAGAATTCTCCCACGCGCTACCAGCCGACGAGATGGCAGAGCAATATCACCATCGCGAGCTGTGTACGTTCCCACATACCTCCCCAATAAATGGCAGAGAGCTAACGATGACAGTACATCGCCAACTTCAGCGATGGTTATCAAAACGGCCTCGCCAATCCCACCAATGTCATCTTCAAGCATCTGCTCGGCACCGACTTCACCTCCGAGATGAAGACGCGGATTAGCAACTCGCTGCTCATCGGCGCGATAATTGGTATTATTGTTTTGGGATATGCATCGGATATGTTCTCGCGACGGGCTGGACTGCTATTCACATCGTCGCTTGTGGCCATTGGCACACTGATGGCAACCGTCGCAATGTCAGTACACCCAACGATGAACATGCTGTGGTATTTCGTCGTCGTGCGCGGTATCGCAGGTTTCGGCGTTGGGGGTGAATATCCCCCCAGCGCAGCAGCAGGAATCGAAGAAACAGACGAATTTATGCGCCGATATCGTGGGCCCATGTTCGTCTCGTTCACCACGCTCATGGCCACCCTCGCCAGCCCCATCCTCATGATCATCTACCTAATCACGCTAGTCGCAAGCAACAACAACCTCACCATCGCTTTCCACGCCATCTACTCCATCGCCACCATCCTCCCAGTGATCATCATTGCCATGCGCGTTTTCATGGCCGACTCGACGCTCTTTCACTACTCGAATTTCAAACGCCAGCGCAAATCCCCGCGTCTGATTCTCCTCCTCCTGCGGAGGTACTGGTGGCGCATCACAACCACCTCGCTGGCTTTCTTCCTCTACGACTTCATCAACTTCCCCAACAGCATCATGTCGAGCACCATCATCTCCTCCCTGGTCAAGGATAACAACGTCCGCACAACAGCTATCTGGCAGGTGATTCTCGCCGTCCTCCCAGTGCCCGGCGTGCTGGTGGGCGCCTGGCTAACGAACCTCATCGGCCGGCGCTGGACCGGTATCGCCGGGTTCGCCGGGTACGTCGTCCTGGGATTCGTTATCGGAGGTACATACACCAAACTATCGCAACACATCGCCGCATTCGTCGTCTTGTATGGGTTACTGCAGGCATTTGGTCACATGGGCCCCGGGGCAACAATCGGCCTCATATGCTCCGAGTCCTTCCCTACAGCCATGCGAGGCATGGGCTATGGCATTGCAGAGGCATTCGGGCGTGCCGGGGCCGCGGTTGGAACACAGTGTTTCACACCATTGCAGGACTGGGCGGGCGATAGCGCGACATTTTATCTTGCTGGTGCGGTGGCTGTTGTTGGAATGTGTGTCTATTGGCTCTTGCCGGAGAGTGGGGGGTTGGATTTGGAGGAGGAGGATAAGGTGTTGAGGTTTTGGTTGGAGGAGAGGGGTTTTACGGTTGATGGCGGGAGCTAGATAGGTTTTGATAAAGGGAGGTGTAAATAAACATGGGTTAGGCTATGCCTAGAACTAGCCCGATTGGTCGGAAGACTCAACTGGGATATCCTATAAATAAATATTGTATTATCATCAATCTAGTTATCTAATTTATACTCCTCCTTCAACACCTCCGCACAAGTAGTTCCCGTGACGTACGCCGTCGCTTGCGTATGATTACTGGTTATCACCGGCACCACACTCATATCCGCAACCCGCAGCTTCTCAATCCCAAACACCCGGAACCGACTATCCACCGCCGCTTCCTTACCCGCGTCATCCTGTCTCCCCATCTTGACGGTGCCAGTCATGTGCCAGATGGAAAAGAGGTTGGCTTTCCAGTACTCGAGGATATCCTCGTCCGAATCCGACGCAGGAGCCATAAGCGTCGAGACGGTGTCTCTCTGGAAGGCTGGATGGTTGCAGATGTCAAGCAGGTGTCGGGAGACCGCGATACAAGCGGCGCGGTCGTAGGTGTGCGATAGGAACTTGGGATCGAAGAGCAGTGGCTCGTCGGGGTTGGACGATTGCAGCCGGACTTCGCCGCGGGATTGCGGGTTCATTAGGTACCCCGACACGCAGGTGTAGCTGTAGTCCTTCACTGCTTCGGGCATGAACATGTGTAGCGGGGAGTTGGGGATGATCTCATAGTGAGGGATGGTAGGACGCTGGAGAAACTCCTGGACAGAAGTGGGGAGGGCTTTGAACTCTGGCATGGTTGGGACGATGTCAGATTTGAACCAGCCGATTCCTAACTGACACGAGTGGCGTGCCCATGGGCCTCTGCCACTGTTCTCCCATTCTTCCATGGCGTGTTCCATGGCAATTGGGTCTTTGAAGAAGATGTTGCGGTCATTGGTGTTGGGATTGCGTTGAAAGGTTAGCGACGTGCTGAAGTGGTCTTGTAGTCCCTGGCCAACGGCAGGGAGGTCTTGTATGACTGGGATTTGGAACTTTTGAAGTTGTTCAGCTGGTCCGATGCCCGAGTGCATCAAGATTTTTGGGGTGTCCAGCGTGCCAGTGGAGAGAATGACCTCCTTTGATGCCATGACTAGAGACGTTAGCTTCACCCATGTCAATTACAGAGTCGGACATTACATTTTTTCCCCAGAGACTCCACGCCAACTGTTTTCTTGCCCTCCAGCAGCACCCTTTGCACCGGAGCGTCAGTGATAACTGTCAAGTTATCAGGCGCGTTCCCCAGCAGATCTGCTGCCGTCACCCTCACTCCCTTATGAGCAGTGTTAACAGCCAGTGTCAACCCAATCGGATTTCCAGAATTATGATCCGAACTTTGAGGCAACCCAGCCTTAATGAAGGCATCAATTATCAATGGCAAATCCTGCTCCCACTCCGGCGCATATCCCACATGCAAAGGGCCACTACTCCCATGATCTTCTGGCCGTGGTGATGCATATTTCGCATGGGCAGGATCAACGATAGTCCCGTTGAATGTCTCTAGATTCCTGAACCGCGCGTGGATACGATCCCATTTGAAAATATCATCACCCACTACATCTGCCCAATGGTCATAATCATCACGAGCGCCAAAGGCGTAAACGCAAAAATTGATAACAGTACTTCCACCCAGAGCCTTGCCGCGGGAGTAGTCAATTTCACGGCCGTTGCAGTGTTCTTGAGGAACTGTTTTATAGCCCCAGTTGAGGGATGCGTTGCGGTAGGTGCTCCACCGCTGACCGTCGACTCTCAGGTGTTTCTCGTCACGCCGGGATCCAGCTTCAATTAGGAGGACTTTGGAACGTTTGGGGGAGCGAGATAGGGAAGAAGCGATGCTACAGCCGGCAGGGCCGCCTGTCAATGTTAGTATTCTATAGAGGGAATAGGGCGAAATTGGAAGACTAACCTCCGACGACGATGAAATCCCACGTTTCTGATGCCATAACTTCTCTAGTGTAAATCCAGATGTCAAATTGTCATGTTTATACAGACAGAAATGGGCAGTTAGGAAGATTCCAGGAGACACAATTTACGAGATGTACGAGTGAATTTGTGTGGTCATGTCTTTAAGATCCAATTCTGGGGCAGAGGACATGACGTGAGTATTCCGTATGTATGAGGATGGTAGTGTGTCAATACAGTACAGAGAAAGCAGCATCCTTGAAAATCAATCAGTGGTATCTGCGTCTGGATTGAAAAGGAGGGGTGGGCAGTGGGATGGTTGATTGAAAGGGAGAATCACAGGAAGTTCTCTCTTGCTATACAAAAGTCGAAGGTGGTCGGTTGGCCGCTAATACCACGTATCTATAGCTAGATGTTATATAGTTAATATACATATACAAGTATAAATGACAAAAAGCGATTAAAGCAGAAATAAGTCAATTGAGTCTACAAGATAAGCGTTGACACCTCTGTTTATGCCTGATTATCCAGGCATAAAGACAATCGCCTGGGTTTACCAAATTGGGCCATCCCCGCAATTGACAGCTCGAAGCGGATGTCAGGCACGTGGGAATTGATTTGGCTTTTCGTGTGAATTACCACTTTTGGATATACAGCCACCGACTGGTACACTAATGTCAAAGACAGAACCCATAAATCCAGGCAATATTAACGAGAAACTCAACTCTAACTCAATACAAAAGTACACAGATAAATACTGTCGGAAGTCCACCGAGCGAGTCCAGCCCCTGCAGGGACCATACTTGCATAGTTCAGGAATGTATAGATCGAATATTAATTGTCCTTGCCAATCTCCTGCCAATGCCAACGTGCGCTAATAGATTACGTTGCCTCTTGGGGTCAGCGCGGATCCATGGAGACCACTGGCGCCGCTCCCCGTGGGGAGCTGAGGACCAGCATGTGTATTTCTCCATAATTGATTGACACGCCAGTATGCCTCGTAGAGACGATGCGCCAGCGATCATTGGTTTTAGTCCTGTTGAGTGGCAATAATAGGACTAACAAAGTGTTTCAAATGCTGTCTGGGTCACTCTTTGTTACCCCTTATTGTTGCATAGTTCTGCTTTTGAAGCATGAGCCAAGCGAGCATCCTTTCGTCCAGATTCAAGGTTTACACTATCCGCGGTTGCACTAGCGACTGACAAAGGCGATCGGCATGCGCAGATTCTTCATGTTGTCGATGCATACATGTACATAGCAATAGTTGCAGTATATAGAGTAGACTCACTCATTGATTCAGATATTGATGTTCTACTGTATAGTGGTGTACACTGAGTATTATGCTCAATGCTAAGTATAGCAAATAGCCACCACCGCCACACACACCGCCAACCCGGATTATCGGGATCTTGGCACGTTACGCTAGCCAGATACAGTTAGGTCAAAGGACAATTCAGCCAATCAGAAACCAAAACTAGATGTACCCCAGTCACGCCAAGGTCAGCGCTCGCCCGAGAAAGCAAAAACACTAGCCCCAAAACGGACTAGCACTTCCCCATGAAGAAAACACGCGGCGAACCCCGGACAAGACAGGCAGAATTAATCACCTGCGTCAATTTTTCCACCTCTTTTTTATACCGCTAATTCTCCTCTTGTCGTCCCTTGTCTTTCACCTACTTCTTTTTTTTTTTTTGGTCCTCTTGTTTGCTTCTTTGAGAGGGGAGGGTGATAAGACAGTCACATACCTTGAAGAGAGGAGGGGATTTGGGTTTCGGTATTCGCCCCTTTCCTCATCGCCCTATTTGCCGAGTTCAGAGCCGCCCTCGACCAATTCCGTCACCACCGCAACCACTCCGTCACCACTCCTCCCGTCGATATCGAATCCGCATCTGCCTTCTCAACGCGATCTTCTCGTGGATTCCCGTACTGTGACCGCTTCAACAAGCTGGTCGACAAACGGCAGTGATACCGCCACTCGCCGCTGTCGCATCCAACCATGAGATTGAGCACATCGCCCTCCGTCGAGCAGTATACTTGTGTCCGTCGATAATGTTCCAGTTCGATCGTGGTTCATTCGAGTTCGTGAAATTGTAAATTATGGCGTGGATCCTCGACCGGGATAAAGCTTGCTTGGATTATATACCCCGTTTTGTACAGACACTACTTCGCCCTTTTTCTTGACCTAAGGCCTCTCCCCCCGTCCACCATGGCCATAGCCGAATCGCTTTCTTACCCTCCCGAGGGTCTCCTCCATGGATACCAAGGGGATAATGTGGCCATCAAAGCTTGTCTGATTGTGTTCAGTGCCATTGCCTGGTACAACGCAGTCGAACTTATCATCCTGATCTTTCTCACATTCAATCGCTACAGCGGTCTCTACTTCTGGTCCATGTTCTTGTCTACCACTATCGGTGTCATTTTTCATGCAATCGGTTTCTTGTTTGAATTCTTCACCATCGGTCCTATTGGACTAGCGGTGACACTCGCCACCATTGGATGGTACTTTATGGTTCCAGGCCAGTCCTTTGTTCTCTATTCTCGCCTACATTTGGTCGAACAAAGTCCCGTTGTGTTGCGGCGCGTATTTTACCTCATCGTCTTCAGCGCCATCGTGATTCTCATTCCAACCACGGTCCTCACCTACTGCACCGTCTATGTCCGCAACCCAGCCTCTATCAAGGGCTACAATGTCATGGAACGCCTCGAACTCACGTGGTTCTGTGCGCAGGAAATTTTGATTGCCAGCATCTACATTTTCCAGACCATCAACATACTACGCCTGCGGCCGGAGAAGGAGCTTCATCGGAGCAAATTGATGTACGAGTTGATCGCTATCAATCTGGTGATGATCTTCTTGGATATTGCGCTTCTTGTGTTGGAATACGTCGGTCTCTACACCCTGCAGACAACCTTGAAGGCTGCCGTGTACAGCGTCAAACTCAAGTTGGAATTCGGCGTGCTGGGCAAGCTGGTCTCGCTCGTGCATACCCACCGTTCCGATCTCACATCCTCCGAATACGACGAGTTCCCGAATTTCGTTGACCCAGCTCAGTTGACCGGTGATGTCACCCATGCAGCTCCGGTGCAGGACGAGAGACGGCAATCGCGGCCAGCGTGGGGACGTGTGTCCGTGGACAGTGTTCCAGCTTCAGAACGTCGGGGCCGTCCGTCATTTTCGCTTGAGACCGCTCGACCACCGTGATCGCAAATATTTTACATACCGATTGTCATCTTACCGAACCGCCTCTAGGCGTGCACATATTTGCATACATATCTGCACAGTGCTACCGGCCACACGAGATTTCGTACTCGTGAGGCAATGAATCCCGCCCGCCAAGTACATACATACCTCTCCAGCCGGATATCGGTGAGTTACGGAGTGCGGAGTACATAGGGCATCCGTGACTCTATATTGACGTCAGCGGTATGGAGCAGAGTACATACGACCGAAACATTGCATGGCAGGGACATCCTGTATTGTATCATAGCCAGGAATTATGTGATCTATGCGACATGTATCAACCATGTTAAGCGACTTACTCTACGAAAAGCAAATATCCAACCTCTTTCCCAGTGTACCTTTTCACTCTGACCTAGCCAAAAATCGTAGAATCCTTTTCGCACTACAATTTCCATACCGGGCCTGAACATCAAACTAAAAGAAAAATGACAACGAAAGTAAAAAAACAATTAAGAGGTCCTGCCCGGGATCGAACCGGGATTAGCGGAATCAGAATCCGCTGTGATGACCATTACACTACAGAACCACGTGATATCTATTCTTGACACTTTAGAAATATACAAGGAATTTTTGCCCTGTAAAACCAGCAATGGCAGTTACCATACACCGCGGGCCGTATATAACAATCCCCGCGAACACCTCCCCTGGCCTCCAATTCCTCAAATCCTTCCTCCCCGCCCTAGACTGCCTAGACCCAATCAGCCAACCCGTCGCCCCGTTCCTACACCCCGATGCCCTCGTCTACGTGGGCAGCAACCCGCCCAGCAGAGGTCGCCAGGTAGTCCCGCTCCTCGAAGTGCGCAGCAAACACCTCTCCGCGTTCCACCATGACATGGAGATCGCCTGGGACATCGTTCCGGAGGGATCTGACGGGCGCACACGAACGGTGATGTTCCAAGCGACCAGTGTGACGGTGTTCCGGAACGATCCGGATCAGTTTGCAGTGCGGGTGGAGGAGTTTAATGTTCTGGAGTTGAAGGAGAGATCAAAGGAGTTAGGGCCGGGGCAGGAACGGGAAGGTCAGTTGGAATTGGACTTTCAGGTCGTGGAGATGCGGACCTATCTTGATGCTCGGCCGGTGCAGGATCGAGCGGCGAACTTGCATCGGGAGACTGCATTTGGGGGGGGGAAGCCCGTCGATTGATCCAGGCGATCGGGTTATGAGCATCGACCGATCACTTGTATACTCTTGAGCAGAGTGTTAATATGCACCTAGTAGGGTGTCTTTAATTATGTATCCGGGCTAGTCCCGTGACATCATTGATATCGAATGCAGCCTCACTTTGATTTGACCTCATCTTTTCCACTGTATACAACATTTTGGACATCCTACTACTACTATTACTACTTGCACTGTTTGGATATCTCTTCCCATGTAGTTCCTATACACACCCTATTGGCTACTCCTTCCACGCTCTTATACAGCCCCTGATTGGACGGTTCCTACTTCCCTCCAATGCCTGCCCAGTTATGGCTTTTTTCAACCTCTTTTCCACCTCCCTCTCGGTCTTTTCCTGCCCCAGCCAGAAGACTCTCGACAAAGAATTCTCTGCAATCTCGCGGTCTTCTCTACCAGCCACTCATAGTTCGGCTTGCTGACTTGGACCCGAGTGCGTCTTTGCCCCGCGTTGGTCCCATCCCACTTTGGTAAGCTGCTCTTTTTCCTTGTGCTACCAGAGTGCTCGCAATTTGCGCATTCCTTCATTCCTCTTCGGATTCCAATAGATTAGCTCTTTCCTCTTTGTCTAAGCCATTTTCAGCTCATCCTCAGTCTAGACCTAGCTCTCGATCCTCTTCCGAAGTGTCGCGCCCGATCCGAACCGTCATTGCTCTAAGAACGCTCCACATGTTGGCATAGTCTACCCTTACTTCTTAATCAACTTTTTTTTTTTTTTTTGCTCTCCGTCGAGACTCGCCGTTCAATACCTCACGAATGACGTCTCCGGAGAAAGCTGGTGTTAACGAGGCACCGCCAGATCAAAGCCCAAATCGTCTCACACCCCCCACCCAACCAACACTCCAGCGCGAAAACAGCTTCGATGGCACAGATATCGTCTATCCTATACGCTCTGTCGTCTCGGTTGATCCAACTTCACAGAATTCTGAGCCAGTCCCATCTCATCCGGCCTCGCCTATCAGGGATGGCGTTCGTCGGTACTCTATAATCGATGCGAACACTTGGGACCAGATGCAGTCTCGAGCCAGGACGGATTCTGTGAACGATCCCCCCAAGCCGATCAATGCGACAGAAAACCCCGACCTTGACGAACCGGAATACCAACGTCGCAGTTCCGAGGCGACTGAAGAGAGTCTCCCGGTTATCAATCCGGAACATCCACAAAATCCAGAAATCCTCGAAGGAACCAGTCTTGTTACCTCACGATTCGAGCATGTGATTACAGAGCGCGGCCATGCTGTCGCCACGGGACCGGGTGCCCCATTCCAGCCTTGCGAGGACGAACCGATCCATATCCCTGGTGCAGTACAGAGCTTTGGTGTGTTAGTGGTTATCCGTGAGGAAGCGGGCGACCAGTACCTCGTCCGCATCGCTAGCGAGAATTCCAAGGATCTTCTTGGGTATTCCCCGAACGAGTTATTCGCCCTTCAAAATTTCTGTGATATCCTCAGAGACGACCAAGCTGATGACCTTTTGGACCACATTGATTTTATTCGCGACGATTCGTTCGACCCCAGTGTGGACGGCCCCGAAGTATTCCTCTTGTCCATCAAACAGCCCTCGCGACGCTCTCGCAAGTTCTGGTGTGCCATCCATCGCTGTCCAGCCGATCCCAGTCTGATAATTTGTGAATTTGAATTGGAGGATGACCAGATCAATCCACTGAATGTTTCTGGTCGCGGATCGCCAGCATCGCCCAGCGCGACTCTGGGGTTGGCACCGACCCCAGAGCAGCTAGCAGCTAGCACCAGCAGCATGAGCCAGCCCTTGCGCACACTGCGCAATGCTCGTCGGCGGAGGGGAGAGGCGGCCGCCATGGAAGTGTTCAGCATCCTCACCCAGATCCAAGATCAGCTGGCCCGCACAGAGACGCTTGAGTCTTTACTGAACACAGCGACCGGACTGGTGAAAGAGTTGACCGGCTTCCATCGGGTTCTGATTTATCAATTTGATCTGAATTGGAACGGCACCGTCGTGGCCGAACTGGTTGACCCCAGAGCTTCCGTCGATCTATATAAAGGTCTCCATTTCCCCGCCATGGACATTCCCAGACAGGCTCGTGATCTGTACCGGGTTAACAAGGTTCGACTACTATATGACCGTGATCAGACAACGTCGCGACTCGTCTGTCGGACAGCCAAAGATCTGGAGACACCGCTGGACATGACCCATGCCTATCTGCGTGCGATGTCTCCAATTCACATAAAGTATCTGGCAAATATGGAAATCCGCGCATCTATGTCAATCAGTATCAACGGGTTCAATGAGCTTTGGGGTTTGATATCGTGCCACTCGTATGGAAAGTCTGGCATGAGAGTGTCATTCCCCATCAGAAAGATGTGCCGGTTGGTTGGAGATACCGTCTCGCGAAACATCGAGCGTCTGTCCTATTCGACTCGGCTTCAGGCACGTAAATTAATCAATACCGCCCCAACCGATGCAAACCCTTCCGGATACATCATCGCCTCGTCGGACGATCTACTCAAATTATTCGGTGCTGACTACGGTGCTCTGTGTATTCGAGACGAGACGAAACTATTGGGCAAACTCACTCACTCTCAGGAGATCCTGGCCTTGTTGGAGTATCTGAAGTTGCGCCAGATCAACTCCGTCCTTGCCTCGCATCATGTCACCAAAGACTTCCCTGACTTGCGCTATCCTCCAGGGTTCAAGCATATTTCAGGTTTGCTTTATGTACCTCTATCTACAAGCGGAACGGACTTCATGGTCTTTTTCCGTCGCCGCCGCTTGACAGAAATCAAATGGGCGGGTAATCCATACGACAAGAAAGTCGTGGATGGGTACCTACAGCCACGAAAGAGTTTCCAGACCTGGTGCGAAACTATTCTCGATCAATCCCGGGAATGGACCGAGACCGATGTGGAAACAGCGGCGGTGCTGTGTTTGGTGTACGGAAAGTTCATCAAAGTGTGGCGACAGAAGGAAGCGGCCATGGAGAACTCGCAGCTCACGCAGCTCCTGTTGGCCAATTCGGCCCACGAAGTTCGGACCCCTTTGAATGCTATTATTAACTACCTCGAAATTGCAATGGAAGGTTCATTGGACACCGAGACCCGAGACAACCTGACCAAGTCTTACTCTGCTTCCAAATCGCTGATCTACGTCATCAACGACTTGCTCGATCTGACCAACATCGAGAAGGGGCAGAATCTTATCAAGGATGAGTCTTTCGACCTGCCTCAGACGATCAAACAGGCCGCAGAGATGTTCGAAGGTGAAGCCAAACGCAAGGGAATCTCTTTCAATGTCCACTCTCACCCCGGACTCCCGACTGCAGTCGTAGGAGATCAGCGGCGCATTCGTCAAGTGATCTCTAATCTCATTTCGAATGCCATGCAGCATACCTCGACCGGGGGCATTACTGTCGAGGTCTGGCGCGCGCCATCCCAGCCCGACAATAGCGATGTGATGATTGAAATGGTGGTCGTGGACACCGGTTCGGGGATGTCTCAAGACACCCTCGAGGCATTATTCCAGCAGCTCGAGCAGGTGGGGTCAATGGATGACGAAGAAGGCCAAGATCACCTCCCTTCCCTGGAAGGGCAAGAGAAACGGGTGCTTGGCTTGGGACTCGCGTTGGTGGCTCGGATCGTCCGCAACCTACAAGGACAGCTGGGCGTGCGGTCCAAAGAGGGCAAAGGCAGTCGTTTCAAGATCTCGTTGCAGTTCCCTGTTCCAGAGGGTACAACTTCGACAGCTGATAGCGATCCTCGTCCTCCCAGTCGGATGGCGGAGACGACGGCTCCGTTCCAGCACCAGCAAGAGATCATGCTGGTGGATAGGAACCGCTCACTGGATCGCTCACGCCGTCAAAGCGCCGAGAGCAACCGCAGCGGACAGAGCGGTAGCAGCGCGCAGAGTAACCGGAGTGAAGCCGATCGCCTGATCAGCGCCATGCAAGAGCCGCTGTTGGTCCGTAGCGCCAGCGAGGGCGGCGCTACACGAACTCAGCAGCTGGATGCGAATGATCCCTTGATTCCTAAACCGCGAAAGACTACTAGCAGCTCTGTCGCGGCAACACCCACCACGGAGTTTGCTCCTGGTCCTGATATTCGCACGACCGTCCCCCCTGTTTCGAACATGCCGCCGGGCCAGACAACTGTGAAGGATTTTGGAGTGCCATTGGGTGCTATTCGAGTACCTGAACAGGATGTTGAGAGGCCGCCATCACCTCCTAAGCTGGTGGATGGGGAGCCTGCGCCGGCACTAGGTTCGCCTGAGAAGGTACCCGACAAAGCCCCGCAACAAAAGGCTGCTGTTGCGGACAGATTCAACGTGCTGGTGGCAGAGGATGATCCCATCAACAGCAAGATTATCCAAAAGCGGTTGGAGAAACTGGGTCATAAGGTGCATCTGACTCCCAATGGGGAGGCATGTGCTGGTGCATATCGTGCGGATTGTAAGAACTTCGACATCGTTCTTATGGACATTCAGGTATGCTTTGCCCCGTCACAGCTCACTACCTAGAGCGAGGCTAACGGGAACAGATGCCCATCGTTGACGGTATGCAATCGACACGACTAATCCGCGAGTTCGAAAAAGAGACTGCCCTAGACTCGTTATCCGAAATCGCAAAACTAAACGGCCAGGTGCCTATCTTTGCAGTTTCTGCATCTTTACTCGAGAAAGACGCGCCAACATATATCGAAACCGGTTTCGACGGTTGGATCATGAAACCTATCGATTTCAATCGATTGAATATCTTCTTGCAGGGCCTTCAGGATGATGAAACCCGGAATAGTACTACTTATCACCAAGGCGAATGGGAGAAGGGGGGTTGGTTTGCCCCTAGGAAGGCGTAGTTTTCTTCCTTTCTTTCTTTCTGGTGTTGCATTTTGCATTTCTGGCATTTCTGGGTTTGGGACGGGAAGCATACGATACCCGGCGTTTTTCTGGCAGTGGAGTTGAGGGTATGGCGAGGCGGGCCCGGATTTTCAGGGCCGTTTCCGTCCAGTAGCTAAAATACAAAGTCCGAATCCAATAATAGCTCAGAGACTAGAGTCAATGTTAAGCGGGAGGCCCGGAGGGCTTCCGACTCGGTTGATGGAGACCTAGCTCAGGCATCCCGAATTATCTGCAGTTGTCATATAGAACGGTACCCCAGTCAGTCACTATGTACCATAGTAGACCATGTTCACATAGGCGATTGCCTCATGGCTGTTCATCCATCCGGGAGCTCCCGATGGGCGACAAAGAAGCAGTACTGAACTATGTCATCAGGTGTTATAGGGCGTTATTTGGCGCTGCATTCAAATCCAGGGGTTCATACTTCGTAGACCCGTTAATTAGAACGTGTACAGAATCGAGCACACGCAGGTTGCCAGTAATTTCTCTCGATAGTTGGGAATAACACCAAAATAGACGTCGCGAGATGAGATGCAGAGCTATTCCCAAAGAGGAAGGCGGCACGTGTTGCGCTGTCCCTTCCGTGACGTTTTGCGACAACACATCCAGCTGCCTGACATGCCTAACACTAACACTTGACACTTCACTTTTTCCTCTCTGTTTAAGATATGCTTTTGCGTTAAGCATCTCTGTCTAATGCTCAACTAGGCCATGGTCTCTCTCTGGCCTTGGAAGGTACGTTTGTCTATCCCTTTACTTTGTGGTGTACGGGTGGAAAATCTCACATGTCTCCAACCAGGGCGAGGACAACTCCCCAGCGCACTTCGAGAAGACGCTCGCCGCTCTTTCGACCAAGATCAACGATTCAACCGCGCGTTTAGACACCCACCGTCAGAATGCCCGCCGTTTCAAAGCTCTCTGGACGCTATACACCACCTTCGCGTACCTCCTTTACTCGATCATCTTAGCTCTCGTCCTTGGCTGGCAGAATTGGGGAATTGTCGAATACTCTGCTGTTTCTGGTGGGCCAGTTCTGTACGGAACCCATTGATGCAAAACATAACGTTTTTGTGGATCCCAGCTCTGACTTGTGCAGGATCTACGTCGTTAGGACATTGGCCAGCCGATTCTTCGATTACCGCATTTCCAAGACGCAACAACACTTAGACGATCTGAATAAACAACGAGACACTACCATCGAGAAACTCAAAGCGGCTACCAAATACAATTCGACCCAACAATTGCTTGAGAAGTATGGCGGGGAGTCCCCTAAACCGTCACCATCAAAGAGCGACGATGAAAAGCCCAACATGTTGGAAACCCTGCGTAAACCGTCAACGCCGCAACAACAACCGGTAGCACGCACAGGACTGGCTCCGCCGCCCACAGCTAACATTCGACGACGACCTGTAACTCCTTCAGCGCCATCGCCTTCCAACCCGTCCCCGCCGCCTCCGTACGGAACACAAACCCAGCCTCGATCCCTTCCTCAAACCCCTCCTCAACCTCCGCTACCACAACAACCTGTCAATGAGCCTGGATTTGCCCCGAATGCCTTCCCGAGATCCTCCCAATATATCGAACAATCCCACTGGTACGACCGTCTCTTGGATGTCCTCTTAGGAGAAGACGAAACACAACCCAAGAACCGGGTCGCATTGATCTGCCGTGCATGTCGACTGGTCAATGGCCAGGCACCACCTGGGGTCCGGACCCTGGAAGAAATCGGTCGCTGGCGGTGCGGAGGCTGCGGAGCATGGAACGGCGAGGAGAGCGAGGCAACAAAGGTTCTCGCGAACATCCGCAACTCCCAATCTAGCGCTGGAGAGTCTACATGGGAACCCGTGTCTAGGCCCGATGCGGACAGCCATTCGTTTGCTGGAGACGCTGCTGAGGGGGCGGTTATGGTCCCTGCGAGTGACCCTAGTCCAGAAGCATCTGAAGGGGGGCCAGCGGAAGAAGATGAAGAGCCCCAGTCCACCAGGCTAACTCGTAGCAAGGCAAAGGGTGGGAATAGAAAAGGATGAGGCGTTAGACTGGTTTTTTGGCTGTCCATTTTTGTTCTTTACCATCGAGTATTCTTTTCTGTTGGTCGAGGGATACTTATTAGTATATATTTTTACCTGAAAAGTTTGCATAGCCCAGCATCATCACAGGTTGCACTGGATCTCTGAATCTAAATTCTTTCCAGAAAAAGGTTCCTACTGTCTACTAGTTCCACACGGAGTAATTGAAACATATCCAATTCCAACGTCTATTCGTACATGCCATGACCCATTCATCCAAATATCATCTCTCCACCTTTCCAAATGACATCAAATAATATACACAGAAGACAAATATCCATCCAGATGTATGAATCCGAAAACACGGAGGGGGGTGGGTTATAGATCAACAGGGTATAGATATACAAAGCGAGAAAAAGAAAGAGCGCCCGTGCTTTTGTTCAGTGGCTTTCTTTGTGCAAACCATCCAACGCCGTGCCAATGCTGCAAACAAAAAATACTTTTAAGAGAAGAAATACTCGCTGTCCCGAATGCGAGTAATATCCCACGATCCCTTGCGAGGAACATCGCGGAACCGTACCGGAAGCCAGAGCCACACGGTCGGAGGCTTCGTCTTCCTCTTCGGCTGCTCCTTGACTTCCTCTTTGAGAACATCTTCCGCCGCCTCGCCGAAGTACGAAGCGTCGGTCTCCGGGGGGGCTTCGGCTTCCTTGCCCTCCGCGTCGTCGGGGTTCTTCTCACCGTTGCTCATTGTCGGGTCGATGTCCTGGAAGAGCGTGGCAATGGCCGGATCCTGGGTATCCACTTGGTTGGACATTTTGCGCTCCGCGGCTTCGATGTCTTCAGGGACGTGGCCGACGGCGTTTTCACCCAGCGAGCTCAGGATTCTCAAGTCGTCGTGGCCGCAGCCCATTTCGTCGAACAGGCTGGCGGGAGTGACCATTTCGCGGCCGCGGGCTTGCTGCTCTGGATCGTCCGACTTGAGCAGCTTCTGTCTCTTGTGCTCGTCTAGCAGCTCCGTGACCTTGGAGTTTCTCTTGCTCTTCCGCAGCATCTTGATGGCCTTTCCGATCTTGCTGGCAGCGTCCACGCGGGCCATGAAGATATTGTTGCTGTACCGCACGTTGAACTCGGCGTGGAGTCTGGCGATAACGTCGTCGGAATGCATGCGCACGAAGGTATCACGGAGGATCGTGTTCATCGAGTCGACATCGGACGCGTGGGTCCAGAACGAATCGTGCACGGCCGAGAAGGTCAGTCCGGCCCGACGGCAGGCGTTGGCAGAGAGCATCATGTGGGTGGCATCAAGCGAGTGGATGAAGTTGGGTGGAAACGCCTGGAGCTGCTTCCGCTTGGACACGACATCTTCTGAGTTGCTGTCGACGATGCTGACGTCCTGCAGGCTGGTTTCGACACGGCGCGACTTGCGCACTCGGTATGGTTGGACGACAGGCAGTCCCAGAGGCGTCGTCCAGATAACAGTCGATCGGAACCTCTCTGTGGGATCTTTCGATTTAGGTTTCACTTCTTCGGGAACCTCCCCTGGTGACAAGGCGATCTTCGCAATGTCATCAATCTGTTCGGGGGACAAGGACTGCGTGATACGGGTTGCACAGTCACCAAGCCAGTATTGAATCTCGTGGGCACCTTGAAACATAGCTCCCAAGGCTTCAAAGATCTTCCGGGCGATATAAAGCGCACCCTGTCGCTTCTGCAAGTGGTTAAGGTCGGGGTAGTGGTCAACAAGCTGCTTGCGGACCTGCATCATGGCTCCCATGAAAGTCACACCATACACGTTGGTCATGACCGTTTGCTTGACAACCTTTCTGGTGATTCTTCCATCCAGCATCTTCGCAATTGGTTCACCCTCTGCTGCTTCGCGAGCGACTGCTTGCTTGACATATTCAGCGACACCAGTGTAAACATCAGACGGACGGTCAGAAGGTTCCAGGTTGACTTGTCGGGCGCCAACGCTGTCGCCACCAAGCGCTGCATAGTGCTGCAGTCCATTACAAGAACCATCCTGGTGGATCGGAAGGCGGGAAAGATACTGAGTGGGGTCCGGGGAACGAAGAGCATTTCGCAGTTCACAGCAGGCCGCTAGACATTGCCACGGGTCTTCTGCCTCAAGCCACCAGCGCTTTCCATGCAAACCGTTGTCTGCGGAATCAAAAATGTTGTCGAGGTTATCCATGGCGAACTTTTCGCGTTCCGAAAGACTAGCCTTGTCAAATCCATACAAGTTTGCAAGTTGAATTTTCAGCCACCTCAGACCAGCCTCCCCGAGTGGCTTACCATCGGCGAAAAGAAGAAGTCCTCTGCAGTTGTCGGCACCCATCTGGTTGAGATAGGGAGGAAGGGGGTAAGCACGTCCGCGGAAATCCATGTTATGGGGAAGATAGAATGTTTCGTTCAAGTAGGAACGGGCAACTTCCATTTGGAAGTTCTGGAAGCATCGCATCGAATGGAAACCAGATCTTTTGTTCTCGATTTCACGCATGATGTTATTCCATTCCTTCTCAGCTTGGTAGCCATCTTCAGGAGCTGGCTTCGGCGGAATGCCAAATTCGGGTTCCAACGGAGCAATGTTAGCGACGGCTTTCCCAGAGTTCCACGCCTCAAGCATAACGTTGAAAACGTCCCGGTTAATAGCCCATCCTGTGCTTCCAAGAGTATCTAAGCCCTCGCGGACTTCCGGGATACCGTGGGTTTCGATGGCAGCCTTGATATACGCCGGTTGCAACTTTTCACCCGGAGTTGAGCGCACCAGATTGCTCCGATACACATAGTATCCACCATCAGTCGCGCTCTGCCAGGGCTTGGGTTTGCACACCATGGGCAAAGTTCGGCCCAAAAGGTCGGCAGCTGGTTCTTTAGCGACGAGCTTCACAATCTCAGGGTGGAGATGGATCAATCCGGAACGTTTGCCCCAGGTGATCTGATACACATGTTGGAAAGCCGGTTGCAAAGTAACCACTTGCTTCTTGGTCTCTGGGTCCTCCACCGTAACAGGTGCCTTTCCAACTTCGAAAAACAAACTCATCAAGACAGCTCCGACCTTCACCGTGACCCTTGGGGGCCAAACGAGAGTAGAGTCCTCTTGTAGGAGGCTCTGGACTAGATACTGCCACCTTCCCCGACCATCCTTTCGTTTACGGTCGGAGAGGATCTGCTTCAGCGCCTTGATACGTCTGGCGTCTGCCCCTAAGTTCTTCTTTAGCGCAGTTTCCGCAATTAGCTCATCCTGAAGGTCTTTCCCAATGGTCGAAACAATTGCCGAGAGTTTGATGCCTCTATCCATGCCTACTCGACTGAAAACGGAGATCACGGCCAGGATGGTGAGGGCGGCTAGGCGATCGGGATCCAAACTCCGCAGAAAAACACCATACTCGGCTCGTTCTTTCTGAGCACGGGTACGGATAGGGTTATTCTCCGCCTCGTCGATAAGGCTTATTTCTTCCTTGAGTCTGGATACGAGATCTGTGTGCCATTGGTTCATGACAGAGCCCAATCGTGTCCCACCACCGGTGATATCGATACCTGCCTTTTGCCTTTCACTGAACTCGCGGCGCCAGCGTTCCAGAGCAGACTGGATGGAATCCGCTTCAATCTGCCGCTGTCTGATTTGTTTGAGTGCCTCCACGTCCTCCTCCGCTTCTCCTTCTGCGAGAGGGGTATCGGGGTTCTTTGCAAACGATGAGAGCGATTGTTTCAGTGAAGCGAGACCAAGGCCTTTCTGGGCAACGGGCATGACCTCGGCGATCTCTTCAATTTCCGCATCCAAATCCTTCTGTGATTGATCCATGCTATCGATTGCCATGCGTTGGAGGTCGGATGAGCATATCTAGTTTCGAAAACCTATCAGCACTCGTTCGATCTAAAGGAAAAGTCCACACACAAGAATACTCACCTCTGAAAGCTCACCAAGCTCCAATTCCGAAAGAATGGGCACAGCCAAAACCTGGTCCTCAACACCATCCCTCTTGGCAAATTCCCAATATCTGCGCACAGATCTATCGCGCTTCGAGCCGTGCAGCATACGCAGCGCCATGCGTATCATGATAGCGTAGGTCTTGGCATCGGGTTGAACTTTTCCGTTGGGCATATCTAACTCGAACCACCTCTGCATGGGTAAAACCATGTTATGCTGCCTTGTCACGATCATACTGGTAACCATTTCCTCGAGATAACGGTTGTGAAGGGCGAGGAATTCCGGTGACCCAACTGGATAGTTGTTGCCCATTCGACTGATCAATGTGGCGGCTCGATCAAACCGTCCGACTTTCAAAGACATGTCCAGGTTCGCCATCATCTCATCCTCATCACCACCGATACCCTTGACCTTCCGAAGAGACTTAGGTTTTGTGGTCACAAGATCGTCAATGATAATTAATGAGGAGTCATCGAAGCCCTGTGCTCGTGGCGAGAATAGATGTTCCCATTGTGACGATTTCTCGTCGTTTCCGGCATATGAGTCGTCGAGGGGGACATAGGACGATCCATTGTCTATTGCGGTCTGGTCCGTAGTGGTGGCAAGGTTCCGGTTCAACTGAAGGGAAGTCCGGCGAGAACGCTCTGAAGGAAGGGGTCGGTTTGACTGCGAGTGAAGCCGCAATGGGGCCAGAGATGGCAACGCCCGGCGGCCAGTCGAGTGTCGGAGGTGGGACAAGGCATTTTTCTGGCGAACGACTCGTGACAGCATGGTATGGAATCGAATCAGATAATGGGCGTAAAGAATCGTAAATTATTACCAAATACAAGGATAAAAAGAGAAGTTGACGGTATGCGAGAAGATTATTAGAGATGCAATGGGTGCAGAAGCCCAATACTAATATGAAATGTGACCATCCGAACAATGGCTCTCAGCGTGGTCAAAAGATGAGAAAAATCAAATAACTAGCCGTCCTGCAGCCTTTCCCTGCACCAACGTTAATGGCAAAGAAAAATAGGAAGAAAAGGAAAGATGGGATGGCGACGGCGAGACAACAGGAAGCGGAAGAGAAAAATTATCAAGCCCGATCTCCGCTGATAGCGCACGTGAGATCACGTGCGTTGCTTATCAGATATCTGATTTGCCATTCGCGATTGAAAGTGGCGAGTTGGCAACCAGATGGCATGGGAATTGGTGGAACAATTATAAGTCCATTGAATGTGATAGGAAATAAGTCGACACCTAGAGGTTAACTGTATGAAGAATGCATTCATGATGTGTTGTGATATGGAATGCTTCCGCACGTGCGTGTAGCTCGGAGTAAAAAGGCTTTGCTTATAATGACAAATGGCGCAGATTGTTTCCACAAGAAAAGGTGCTGTGGTCTAGTGGTATGACGTCGCGTTGTGGCCGCGCCAGCCCCGGTTCGATTCCGGGCAGCGCCAATTTTTTGATTTTTGTTTCCTTTTTCATTGAATATTCTGTACGTTTGTTTTTTGTTCGAGTGAGGTAATTGCTCACGATATAGTTCCTTGCAGTGATTTATCCGTAAGTTATCTTGGCTATGATTCCTCGGCCGCAGCATATCCCTAGGAGGGGAAATTCGGATTCAGAAGGCGGTGCATCCTATTCTGCCGCCAATTTTCTTATCAAGCGATACGCCGATTGCTCTGACAAAAATTGCATGCCAGCGTGATTGCTTTGATTCTCCATAACTATACCATCTACCTTGGTTTACTTACATAAAATATACCTCCCACTCTACCGTGCGCGATCCCAATCACTCGACCAGCAGTGCAACCACCATGGCTACAGACGCAGACTCGGACCCCGTCGTCGCATCCTACGATGTCTACCTCACGGACTCCGAAATCTCGCGCTATGTCCTGCAATACCTCGACCGACCTGCCAACCAAGCCTACGATGATCGCCATGGTCAAAAACCCACTGCACTCCGTCTAAAGCCGCAAACGGGGCTCGTTGAAGTCGATGTTCCGATCAGCACGAGGGTGAATTACGATGTTGGGAAGGGGTTACGTTACGGCGATGCGATGAAGAAGAGTCGCAGTGCGAGGGAGGGTGGTGCGTATGGTATGGCTGGAGGTTTTAGTGGGGGGAGTGCTGGTAGTGGTGGCGGTGGGAAGGTTAAGATGGAGGATGGGGATGTGGAAATGGGAGGAATTAAAAAGGGGGGTGATGCGGAGGATACGGCATCCTTGTTGAGGCTTCAGACGCTTGGTGGGCGGAAAAAGACTCCGGAGGATGGGGATCCGGTTTATATGCTTGCTGCGTTTCGGGGGAGTACGTTTCTTTCTTTCCCTGTACTTTTGGTATGTGCGTGCGGTATGGCTAACTATTCTTAGAGGATCTACACCTGTCTCCCGTTTCCGCTGTGGTCCAATTACATCCGCAATTACACCATCTCGACGCCCTGGATGAAGTGCCTACCAAGGGACGAGGCAAGGCCCGAAAAGAAGGTGAGGATGAACGAGCCGCCGAAAGCGAAGCCCGGACTATCGACGTGAAGATCAAAGCCGCCGCCGAGGATGGAGAAGCCGCCATGGTTGCAGGCAACCTGGAGCTTCTGAAGAAGATGCAAGATGAGAAGTGGAGTACTTATGACTGGGTTGATGCGGAGGTTTGTTTCCTCAGTTTTGACCCCCTTTTCACTTTGCGATGCTAACCAGTCAAGACCGAGGAATCGTGGCAAACATACGAGCAATGCATGGTCAATCAGGAAATAGAGTCTCTGCCGCAGTTACAGTCCGTTATTGATGGTGAAGACTATCTGGATCAGATGAGCGCACCGCGTATCGACCCGGCGCATCCGGAGTTGACCGGGTGGGCGATGAAGCAAAATCGGAAGAAGCAGCACGAGGATACTCCGGTGACGGAATGAGTGGTTTACTTAGTTGTTTGACATATTATCGTGTAGATGCATGGGTATTAGAGTGTTATGGTTGCATGTATCATATTGGTTCATATACAGTGATGGTCTTCATTCCGGTCTCCAGTGAATGAACGGACATTAGGGTTCTCGGTCTGGTGGTCTCAATGATGTCCCGGCAGACAATCATCCCTAAATAGGGCCCGGGGAATATATATCGAAACAACCCCACCTATCGACTCAACACACGTATATTTCTCCTTCCCTGCTCATGCAACAAAGAACCTTGAAGCAAAACAGATGGCTGCATCACAACCTACAACCAAAACATGAGATAGATTGATCAAATCAGCACATCTCTAAAATTAAGATATAGAGGATCAGTCAAAAAATTACAATAACAAGGTGCTGTGGTCTAGTGGTATGACGTCGCGTTGTGGCCGCGCCAGCCCCGGTTCGATTCCGGGCAGCGCCAATATCCTTACCTTTTTTTTTTTGGCTCCCCAATCTTGCGATTCAGACGCCATTGGCAGGGTTAGATGGACATAACTGAGCAGAACCGAGGCTGGGTTGAACTATTCTTGAGAACGGACGCTAAGACTACGACGTATGGTACGGAAGCCACGGAGCAATGCTATGCGGAAATACGATATACGAACAGCATCAATATCAACATCATACAGTGGACAGCAAAGATTAGCAGTAGTGCATGCATGCATCTAGCATTCGCCATTAGGCCATTGCGGCCACGGTATATACAAAACGCCAAAATCAATAACATAGATGAGCTCATTGCCCAAAAAAAAAAAAAAAAACCGAAAGATGAACATGAACATTTTTGGTAAACAGCGTTATACATCAAGATGGAAGCTTTATTCAACTGCAATGCGTGATGGAGTCGTAAATTTTCAATAAAAAAGACATCGTCAAACTATTTTAGTATCATCATCTATTCCTCCTCGTCGTCCTCAGGAATCTATTATCACGTCAGTAAATACTCGCGGTTAGAATGTCTAATGGAAGTCACTTACACCCTCGTGGAAGTTCATGCCGTCGGTGGTCGCCTTGATGATACCCGCACGGATAACCCAGTCACCGAAGCGCTCAGGCACCTCACCATCCGTGTTCCGCTCAGCGGCGTACCGCTTGAACAGCGGTCTCAGAATTTCAAGGATCTCATCTTCCTTAATGGACTGGCGGTACAGCTTGTTCAGACGCTGTCCGTGGTATCCACCACCAAGGTACATGTTATAAGCACCGTAGGCCTTACCGACGAAGGCTACCTCAGCCAACCAAGGACGAGCACAGCCGTTCGGGCAACCGGTCATACGCATGACGATGCTGTCGCGACCCAAGCCAACCTCTTCAAGAGTAGACTCGAGCTTCGAGACAAGAACGGGGAGGTAACGCTCGGATTCGGCCATGGCGAGACCGCAAGTGGGGAAGGCAACACAGGCGGAGGAGGACAGACGCAGGCCACTGAAGTTGGTGTTGTCAAGCTTGTGCTTGGTCATCAAGTCCTTGATCTCGGGAAGCTCTTCGTCCTTGATGTTGGACAGGATCAAGTGTTGGTTACCGGTGAGACGGAATTCGCCTTTGTTGAGCTTGGCCAGCTCGCGGAGACCAGTGCGCATGGGGAAGTCCGCAGTGTCTTCGATACGACCGTTCTCAATGAAGAAAGTGAAGTGATTGAAGCCCTTCTCGTCCTTCTGCCAGCCGAAGGTGTCGACGTTGGAAGCAAACTTGAAGGGGCGGGGCTCCTCGAAGCGCAGCCCATCGGGGAGGAGAGCCTCGACCTTCTCCTTGAAGACGGGGACGGTCATGTCGTCGATGGTGTACTTTAGACGGGCATGCTTACGGTTCTTGCGATCACCGTGGTCACGCTGGACGAGCATGATCTTCTCAGAGACAATGTGGGCCTTGTCGGCAGGGATGTATCCGAACATGCGACCGGTTTGAGGATAGGTTTTCTTGTTATTGTGAGTCGAACCCATACCACCACCAGCAAGGACGTTGAAACCTTCAAGGTGCCCGTCGGCACCCTTGATGGCAATCAGACCGATATCGTGGGCGTAGACATCAGTGTCGTTATGAGGAGGAATGGCAATGGTGATCTTGAACTTCCGGGGAAGGTAGGTAGGTCCGTAGAGAGGCTCGTGGTCAACAACAGCATCTCCGGCAACCTGAACCTTCTTCTCGCCATCCTCCTTCAGCCAAATCTCGTGGTAAGCAGTCGTGGCAGGAATGAGGTGGTCGCTGATCTTCTTCGCGACAGCATTCGTCTCACGGTGGAAAGAAGAAAGCTCGGGGAGCGAAGAGCACATAACGTTACGGTTGACATCACCGCAAGCAGCGATGGTGGTCATCAAGGCCTTGTTGATATCGCGCATGGCCTCACGGAGGTGACGCTTGACAACACCATGGAACTGAAACGTTTGTCTTGTGGTGAGCTTCATCGTCTCGTTACCGTGAGCACTGCTGATGGCATCCATCTGGAGCCATTGAAGGGGGGTTGCAACACCACCAGGGAGACGGCAACGGATCATGAAGCTGTAGGCCGGCTCCAGACCCTGGGCCTTGCGCTCGTCACGGACGTCACGATCATCCTGCATGTAGGTACCGTGGAACTTGGTCAGTTGCTGGTCGCTAGCGGAAATCGCACCAGTGGTTTCGTCCAAGAGACCCTCCTCGATGGTTCCACGGAGGAAGTTGGACTGGATCTTGATGTCCTCGTTGGTCAACGGCGGGGGCTCCTCAGGAAGGCCCTCAACCTTGTCCACACCCAATGCTTGCCAGAGGCGAGGCTCCCACTCAGAGTAGCCAGTCTGGAAAGCATCCGGGTCCTGGTCGTCACCAAGACCAATGTCGGTCAGCTTGCGACCACCGAGGAAGGCGACGCGGCCATCGAGATCCTTGGCAGGCTTGTTGTAGTAGATCTTGTCTTCCTTGCGAGGCCAGTAGTGGCTATCGCCAAGACCGAAAACGGAGTAGTTGATGGACGAGAGGTCTAGGTCGCCAGAGTTCTTGACGTGTTCCCAGAGGGAACGGCCGTTCTGAGGGAACTCACCCTGACCAGCGGTACTGGTGATAAAGACAATGTTCTCCTCTGTAGCAAGGTCATCAATGGGGTAGTCGTCCATGGCCATGACCATGGTCTTCAGACCACGAGCACGACCACGGTTTCCAAGACGCTTGGCGATGTTCTGAGCATTACCGTTGTCCGACGCGAAGAGGACAGTCAAAGGAGCGCCGAAGAGACCCTCGAGCAATTTCTCGTACGAGTCCTTTGCCTTGCGCTTCTGCAGAGCACGAACCTCAGTGCCGTAAGACTCAGAGAGGACAGACGAGTACTTAGGGTGGCGGTTCATAAGCTGGGTAAGCTGGTTGTCACGGCGGAGGAACTCCTCAAGCTCACGTCGGATACGATCCGAGTCAAGGGCAAACTTGGGCTCAGCGGTGTCTTCGTTGTTAGGATTCCAGCGGTACAGGGGCCAGTAACCAAGGTCAACAGCCTTCTTGGTCTCCTGGAGAACCGTAAGAGCCGAGTCGTTCTCCTGGTTGTAGGGAAGGTAGGCAACGACGACGGAGGGACCGTTAAACTTCTCGGCTTCAGCCATAGCCTGAAGGACCTGGGTGTAGGCGCTGTAGACAGCAACGGAAGCAACGTAGGCATTGCCGTAGTTCATGGCGTACAGACCGATATCCTTCTTGCGGCGGGTGGGGTCGGCGGCAGCGCGCTCCGAGTAGGGTTGCGAGTCGATGACCAGCATGTTGACGTTCGCACCAGAGGCAAGAACGTGGTGGACACCCGAGTTTCCGAGATCGTACGCCCAAGCGTCGGAGCCAATGAGCCAGTGAGTCTCGTCGTAGAAGAGCTGCTTGGACTGGAGAAGCTGGCGCGCCAATGCGGAGCCGTCGTTGGACAGACGAGCAATAACATCCGCAGCCAGTTTGTTAGCCTTGGGCGGGTCGTTGGCAACCAAAGCCCACTTCGACAACCAAGTTCTTGGAACATCAGTGGCGAAAGAAGAGGACTTGGATGCTTCCTCGACCTCACGGATGAAACGCTGACGGTGCTCGATGCGGGCGATCAAAGAACCAAAACCGTACTCAGGGCTGGCGGAGATGGTGGAGGAGATACCAGCGTGCTTAGACGTAGCCTGGTTGGCGACGTACAGACGCTCCCCGAAAAGCTGGTTCAAAATCTTCTGATAAGCGTTTTCGATGCGAGGCTGCTCAACAGAGGTCTCAGGAGTCGGGACCTTGGAGCTTCCAACTTCGAGGTTCTGGATGGGGGAGGCAGAGGTCAAGTTCTGGACCACACCACGGAGAGCCTGGTCGGCAGTCGATGGCTCAACGTATCCCAGGCGGAAGCCCACAATCTGCAAGCGGCGGTCGGTGGTGGTAGGGTTCAAGCTGGACAGGAGATCCATGAACGAAGGTCCCCATCGGGTGGTCTTGCGAGCCTGCTCCAGCACGGCGATCTTCTCCACAGAGGCGGGGATCGAGTTGGCAACATGGCTGCCAATCCATGGGCGGTACAGACGAGCAGTAATAAGTCCGAGGTCCTTAAGCTCGCTGCTGGCGTCTGCCTTGGACAAGACGTCCACAAAGACTCCGGTGGAGCCGAAGAGGAAGATTGCGGACTTGGCCTCAGCGGGACCAGTGTACTCGATTGCGTTGTACTTGCGGCCAACAGTCTCAGACAGCACATTCCAGATCTGGGTAGTGTAGGCGTAGATGTCTGCGGAGTTGACTGGCCGTACGCTCACACCGTCAACAGTGGTGGCAGCAGAGCTGCTCAAAGCGCGGCTGTCAACGCTGCTGTCTCTCCTCGAGGATCCAACAGACGAATTGTCTGTGCTGCCATTGGCGGGTGTTTGAGCAGCAGAAGCCTGCTCCGGAGTCGATGTCCCCGCAGCATCTTGAGGGGCCTCAACATTTTCCTCAGCCACGGTAGCCACACGGCCGGAATCAGCATACAGAGTCTGCGCGCCAAGTCCCGGGTTGTGCGAAGCAGCATTTGCACCCAAATCCAAGACCTTATTCACAACCTCCACATCCTCCTCGGCGATTGTGTCGTCATTGGCGGAGTTGGCAGGGTCGAAGAAGTGGATAACACCCTTGCCAGACTTGAGAGCCAAGGCATGCGCGGTAAGCGCAATGTCCTGGGACTCCTGGAGGGTCTCAGAGTGCAGGAAGGTGAATCCACACTGACGTATCGAGCTGATAACGGAGTAGTCGGGGAACGGGGCGGGTTCCAGGGCAACGTGGAGGACCAAGGGGTAGTTCGCCAGGCGGTAGAGGTGAGTGATGGAGGGGAGGAGAACCGAGGAGCTGGCGACGGCAGAAACGGTGCTACCGTTCTGGAGCGGGTGGAAAGCTGAGAGGAGAGGGTCTTCGTTGTTCCGCACGGTCACAATCTATAAAATCCACCGGGTTAGACATTGCCCTAAGTGACAGGACCGGAATGAGTCACGTACCTCTGGTGCACCCTTGGACAAGAAATTCTGGGTCTTGTTGGCCTTGAGAGCCTTGAGTGACTTGGAAAACAGCGAGTCGGTCTGCAGGGCAGGCTGGACGGAGAGGACGACATCACTGGTCAAGTATGCGACTCTCGCCACTGATATCACATATTAGTACTCGGTGTACTCGGTGTACTCGATTGGCACAGATTCAAGCAATTGACAGCTGTCAAGAAGGGAGATCATACCTGCTTCACCGGCAGTCGAAATGGACGCCATACTGACAATTGCTGGCTGCGCTTCACACAGCGCAGAGAAAGGTGGGATGGACTTATATAACGGGAGGGTAACGGATGTCACCGCATACAGTGAGAAGAAAGAGGAGAAGACGAGGGAGAAGAAGGGGGAAAAAGGGAGTGAATATAGCAATTCCCGTGCCTTCTTGTACTCTTTTGGTTCCAGTCAATCAAACCCCGACTGGAGGGAGGAAAAGGGAAGAAAATTGGAAAAAAGGTGATAAAAGTTCAAGGCGGCCGGTGCTTCTCCGCCATCGGGATTGGGTCAGCAGCGCGCTGATTGGCCCGCGTTCGATCACGACATCGATGCAAACCCCGTCGCCCGCAGATGCAAACATTGCCGTTTTCGGCCGTGCGGGGAGTCATGTGATCGTCCATCCAACGGCAATTGCTCAGTCGGTGTCTGTATGGAGCACTCCCAGATAAAGGTGCAGTAGCCCTCTGTACACATAACGCCATTGCTGCAGCCAGTCTGGTGCATGCAATTAGCACATCGACATGCACACCTACCCCGTTCAACCCCGATGATGCAATCGTAGTTCGTTACAACTGGTATATGTACTCGGGCGAGAATGCTAGCACAGTCCGTAAATATGTTTTCTGAATGTATTCAGGTCTCGAACTTGCTCATATTAAGACAATGACATGCGGCATGATGCAATAAATAATCCCTTCCAAACGCCAAGCAACCAGTCCCATATGAAATCCAAATGATAGAATAAATGTACAGATGCCAGATGTAACCGGATCACTTCTAGAAACAGGACCCCCCCCGCGGGCCAAACACCGGCTGCGTTGATCAATCAATAACCAACGCCAGCCTTTTTCCACATGTAATAAATAATCAAAAGCAAAAGAGGCATCGAAGCATGATGTGAAAAAGATGCAGTCCTGCAAATCTTGCTGCCACCCCTCCCGAATCGTACTAGATCATCTCGGCATATATAGGAACAATCAGGTGAAAAATATTAACCAGGAATAAAATGCCATCACGTAGCCTGGGCTGTCAACTACCGGCCAACAGGATGTTCGTAGATGGGTTGTTGCAAAGCCGCGGCCTCAAACGCAGACTGCGACGGTTGGGGAGGGCCGGTCCCCGATCGACGACGGCGCTCCCGTTCGAGGGGGCCAGGAAGCTCGGTGTTCTCGTTACGGTTCTGGAACTTCCGACCGATGTTGACCATCCAAATACCATCGTCATCTTCACCCATCCAGTAGTTGCGACCAATGCTGATCATGGTCCGGCCAAGCTTGCCCTTCCAGCCTTGACCATCCGGGCTATACGGCGAAAAGGGTTCACGGTCGATATCGGCTACGCTGCCCACGCTACCCACGCTCGCCATGGACGTGTTGCGGCTATGCGTCGGAAGCGAAGTGTGACGGGGAAGGGCCACATAGAGGCGCAGGGTCTGACGGGCAAAGGCGAGCATCACGAAAACGAAGTAGAACCGCATCGCCCACAGCATGCAGATGAAGAAAATGCTCTGGGCACTTTCTGGTTGAGTGACCGCATTGCCGAGACCATCGGATGCCGATCGAGCGGTACTGGCGGCGGCGCTTTCGGTGTAGTAGTAACTGGCACCGCTTTGGGTGTCTTCACTGTATGAAGTGTCGTACTTGGGGCTGGTAAAGCCCGCAGTTTGCGCAATGGTTTCACTTCCGGGACCCGATGCGGAGCCGTTATCGTAATGCTGAGAAACGACGAGGAACCAAGTCACACCAAAAGCGGCAGTGTAGGCGGCGTTGACAAGGCTGTCGAAGGTGTAGAGGTAGGCGAGCGCCAGACACTGGAGGGGCGATTGTTTGCGGATATGTGGGAATAGGACCGTTGCGACACCGAGAGCGATCAGGGAGTAAAGGTACATAGACAGTTGGACGGGAGAGAGGTGGTAGCCGGTCAACAAGGCGAGCAAGCCATAGAGACCACTAATCTTGTTCAACAGCAAGGACAAAGTGATGAGAGAAGCACCGGTCTCAAGACTCATGACATAAAGGAAGGTCTGGCGGTGGAGGACGCCATGAAGCGACCGGAACGTTAGCTTCCAGGCACGAGTAGGGCATTCCTTTTTTCCCCTTGACAGCCAAAACAGGCACATACCTCTGGCCGCGGGATGCGGAGGAAACGCGATGATAATAGACCCATTATGGGTAGCGTGCCGTCTCTGAGGTGGCGATATACCCAGAAGAGGGATAGAAACACACAGGTCCCAAGGACAGCTTAAGAAGGAAAGGCGATGAAGCAGGCACAAGAAAGATAAGCGAGGACAAGACTGGATAAGACCCGAGAAAAAGGACGAAAAGAGAGCGAGAGAGAAAGAGAGAGGGAGGAAGTGGAAAACGAGGCTGAAGGTCACGCCGGGCAGAAAAAAAGGCTTGGCGCTGGGAGGTCATCAGGGGCTTTTTCCGGGCGATCCGCTGTGTAGATGATCATTGCCTTTTTGGCACAGTGACGTTGTGTTTGCCTTGGGAGTTAGGCAGAGAGCACGTGTCCTACCTGTACAAGTATGGAATGTGTATAAACATATATAGAGTGAAAGCTAATAACGGAAATATAGACATCTTGCTGTATATATTAAACCCCTGATAGTTTAGTGCTGTTACTTGTATGGACATCACTGCCTCACTATCACAGCCATTAACTGGATACGAATACGACTACGGAGTACGGTCCGTTTCAGAAACACCCTAAATACCAGCCACAGATTACTTGTATGCTTAGTGCATTACCCAGCAAAATAATGATGTATTTACCATGTATTTTCCTCGCTTCTGTACATCAAGTTTCAAATCCTGTTAGGCATCAAGATCCTTACAGCATGCAAGTCATCAGCATAGAATTCCAGAAGCAAACCTCCGCCTCTGTATCCAAAATAAGAAAATCAAACGAAGAGCAAGGCAAAGCAAGGGATGCCCAACGCTAACATCAGCAAGCATAGCAAATCCGTAAAAGAAACGCCCCAGTTGGTCCATCCTGACACGTGAAAAGCATAAGAGAAAGGGCCATCAACAGCAATGAATAAGACTTAAAATTTAGAACACACGCTATCCACGGGAGTGTGAGAAGAGGAAGCCAAAATGTACACGGGAAGAAAGAATATAGAGCATTATAGAAATCTCAATCCTTGTCGTTGGAAATCCTGGGACATCATAGTCGCAAATGGTCATTGTCATAACACGCTGACCTGGGGATGGGTTATTCAGCAGGCGCATCCGTCGTTGCTCGTGGTCTCCTTGGGGGTGATATTGACATCGATCACTGTGAGGGATTAGTGAGTACTCTTGGGGCGACAAGAAAGAAATAAGAGAAACCCACTTTGGTTGCTTTGGTTGGCGCCCTCGCCCTCCATTCCGGGGAGTGCTTGGGCTATCCGCCGGAACAGCTGCTTCACGTTATGACCAACCTTTGCACTGGTCTCAATGAACATCAACCCATTCCTCTTCGCCTCCTCTTCACCTTGAGCCGTTGTAACCTCCCGCTTGTCGTTAAGGTCCGTCTTGTTGCCCACCAAAACAATAATCACGTCGTTTCCACGTTCCCCGCGCACATCATCGATCCATTTCCGTGTGTTCTGGAATGACTTGGCGTTGGAGATGTCGTAAACGACTACGGCGACGCTCGAGTCTCGGATGTACGAAGGAATCAACGACCGGAAACGCTCCTGGCCGGCGGTATCCCAAAGCTGCAAACGTACGGTTCTGTCTTCAAGGTACATAGTCTGCACGCATAACAGGTCAGCTCATCTTTCGCTACACAAAAATAACCAAAGGCGCTAAGAGAGATGAATGACGGAGGGTCGTTGCCACGACCAGGGGTCGAAGATGCGGTGTACCTTTGACAGAAAGTCGATACCGATGGTTGCTTGGTATGTGTTATCGAACGAGTCGTACATGAATCTTGTGATCAAGGACGTCTTTCCAACTGCGCGACCATGTTAGAACAACACGTAAATAAATTCTCCATGACAGCGATCGGTTCGGGGGCGCTCATACCACTCTGTTCACCCAAAAACACCAACCTAGAACTCTGTTAGCAACCACATTGACCCCCTGACATAAACATGCAACGCGCAGAAGACGTACTTGAACTTCTTCAAAGGGTTCGAATACGTCCCTACCCCGGTGGAAGCCATGGTTGTAGATAATCGCAGAGAATCAGGGGTAGATTGTATAGAGACCGGCGGGGGACAGCGAAAACGAGAATAGATATGCTGGAGGAACAGATATTATAAGTGAAATTAGAGAATAAAGCTGAAAAGAATCCCGACCAGCGAGGAAGGCTGTAGGCAAAAACTAGAAATCACTTCTGCCTTTTTTAAATGGACGACGAATAGAGAATGAGGTGAGCCATGGATCAATTCGGTCTGGGGAATTCTACTTCAGTCCAAGTAAGCAGTCCGAACGACATCAACCCGTCGCCGCTCTCGCCGCCTTCCCGACGGATTAATTCCGGCCCGACCGCGACCACGGCCAGCTTGACACGACGGATACATACAGAGGAGAGCTGAGAGAGGACCTTACAGCTTCAGTCTTCAGGACGTCTTAACGGATCCCGTTTTCTTCTTTGCGTTGCCGCTGCGCGAATTGATTTATTTCTGTTGTGAATTACCGGAGGCCCGTCATCATGGTTCTCGCCTATCCAGCAGGTGCAGCAACCGTGTCACTCCTCGTGATAGGCGGCTGTGAGTTTTGATTCTCTCGCTTATGGACCAGATGAGCTAACAGTTTGTTTCTATAGATATGCTTTTTACTGGGGATGGCGAATCGTTTAACGTATGATGCGACTCATCCAACATCACATTCGCCCCTGCTAACTAGTCTAGGTTGGCCAATTCCTCGAAGATGTGTCTCCGTACGCTTGGGCAAACATCGGTATCGGGATGTGTATAGGCTTATCGGTGGTTGGCGCGGCATGGTCCGTTTCCACTCTTTGCTCTCGACGCGATGATAATGGCTGACAAAGTGGAACAGGGGTATCTTCCTCACCGGCTCATCGATCGTTGGCGGAGGTGTCAAGGCACCTAGAATTCGGACAAAGAACCTGATCTCGATTATTTTCTGTGAAGTCGTGGCCATCTATGGTGTGATTATGGCGATTGTCTTCTCGTCGAAACTCAACCTCGTCACCAACGAGGAGATCTCCTCTGGCGTCAACTACTATACCGGTTATGCGTTGTTCTGGGGAGGAATCACAGTCGGCATGTGCAATCTGATTTGCGGTATCTCCGTTGGTATCAACGGGAGTGGTGCGGCTCTGGCTGATGCCGCTGATGCAAGCTTGTTCGTTACCCTACTCCGTTCTTGTCTTCTATCCTGGAATTAACCTAATTGCTTTCCGCAAACAGGTTCGTCAAGATCCTTGTCATCGAAATTTTCAGTTCCGTTCTCGGTCTCTTCGGGTTGATTGTTGGACTCTTGATGGCAGGAAAGGCGGCAGATTTCGGTGCTCAATGAGCAGTTTAATCATTATAAGAGACCGCCCCTACATTGAGCAGAACAGCAAACATTTTGTATGGATTTCGTTTCTTTTTTTTCTCTTGCTTTATATACATTACGAGGCGTATGGGTTGTAGAGCTTTGGGTACCTGCGATTTGCATGAGATCTGAGTGGTGTACAGTAACGAACACTGGGAATATGACAATGCTACTTGGATCAGATTTATGGTTTTGTATGGCTGGCAATACTCGTAGTTCTACTCTGTGTTGTGGATGTGGGACCGATATCGACCACCGCCGCCATTCCTTATCTCTCCCTCTTTTCCCCGCGTCTACCAAAGTCCCATTTGCGACGACCGCAACACAATGGCAGGAACGAAGCTTAAACCAGCGATTCTGATCGTATCAGACACCGCATCTCAGAATCCAACATCCGACAAAACAGTGGATGCTCTCTCGACATCGTTCGCTGCAGTAGGGCCGGGTACCTGGGAATCGCCTGTCACCAAGATTGTACCGGACAGTGTGCTTGATATCCAGCGAACCATTTGCGATTGGACAGATAAACCGGACTGCTTTAATTTGGTTCTTGTCAGCGGTGGGACGGGGTTTGCGGTTAAGGATAATACGCCTGAGGTTGGTTGACACATCTATGTATGGCCTTCATGTGCTAACTGGTCCAGGCCGTATCACCTCTCATTCATCGCCATGCGCCGGGTCTTATGTGAGTCGAGAGGGCCCTATCGCTACAATAACAGTATGGTGACTGACCAGTACAGACATGGCATGATTGCGGCCTCGTTGCAGGTTACGCCCTGTAAGATATTACTCCCACTGTTCTTTTGCTAGACTAACAAGCAGCAGTTGCCATGATGTCTCGACCAGTGGCAGGTGTCCGCGGCAAGTCGTTGATTATCACGTTACCCGGTTCGCCAAAAGGAGCCAAGGAGAATCTCGAAGCTGTCATTAAGCTCTTGCCGCATGCATGTATCCAAGCAGCCGGGGCAAACTCTAGAGCAATCCATGCGGGTGGCGTTAAGAAGCTTGAAGCCGATGTAGGCATTTCTTCTGGAAGGCAGGGTCATTCTCATTCTCACGACCATCATAATCACCACCATCACCATGATCATGGCCACGGCCACGCAATCCCCAAACCGCATACATCGCCCTCCGAGCGACCACAATCGAACAATCCTAATGGAGCACCAAGCCAGCGACACCGTTCATCACCGTACCCGATGCTTTCCGTGGATGAAGCCCTCAAGCTAATCAGCGAACATACCCCTGGGCCTGAAGTGGTTGAAGTTCCCGTGACCACTGCGCTCGTCGGTTCCGTGGTGGCTGAAGATGTCTACTCCGGGGAGGCTGTTCCAGCATATCGAGCTAGCATTGTCGATGGCTACGCGGTCATTGCTCCGGAGTCTCCCACATCCGGCCCAAGCATCAAAGGAGTCTTCCCCGTTGCTTCTGTCACGTATGCCAACGCCAGTGGAGTCCTATCGCCTCTTGAACCCGGGACCATTGCTAGAATCACAACCGGAGCGCCTCTTCCACCCAATGCCAATGCAGTAGTTATGGTCGAGGATACAGTACTCGCATCGACAACCCCAGACGGAAATGAAGAAGCAACTGTCGAGATTCTCACTGGAGATATCAAACCGAGAGAGAACGTCCGCGAGCCAGGCAGCGATGTCGCACTGGGATCCCGCATCCTCCAAAAAGGCGACCAGATCACATCTGTCGGCGGCGAGCTTGGCCTCTTAGCCGCAACAGGAACAAAGACCGTCAAGGTCTTCAAGAAACCCTGCATCGGCGTCTTGAGCACCGGCGATGAACTTGTCGAGCACAACGCCCCCGTCAATCTCCAGGGCGGCCAGATCCGCGACTCCAACCGTCCCTCTCTCCTATCATGCTTGGCATCCTGGGGTTTTGCGACAGTTGACCTGGGAATCGTCCGCGACACCGCAGATGAACTGGAACAAACCCTCCGCGATGCATTAAGAGGAGTCGGACAAGCGAACTCATCCAATATCGACGTAATCGTCACCACTGGCGGCGTATCAATGGGTGAACTAGACCTCCTCAAACCCACCATCGAACGCTCCCTAGGCGGAACTATCCATTTCGGACGCGTCTCCATGAAACCAGGCAAACCAACCACTTTCGCCACCATCCCCTTCAAACCATCCTCATCATCATCATCCTCATCGGCACAATCAGAACGCCATTCAAAACTCATCTTCTCCCTCCCTGGCAACCCGGCCTCCGCACTCGTCACGCTGAACCTCTTCGTCCTCCCATCCCTGCACAAGCTAATGGGACTGGATGAACGATCTGCAACCCCTTCTCTACCTGGTACACTAGGTCTACCGCTTGTATCAGTCACCCTGGCACACCCGTTCCCCCGCGATTCCAAACGCACAGATTACCACCGTGCCATTGTTACGGCCTCGCGGGCGGATGGCCGATTATACGCTTCGAGTACGGGGTTGGAAGGTGTTGCACAGCGGAGCTCAAGGGTTGGGAGTATGGCTAGTGCGAATGCGCTTGTAGTGCTGCAGCCGGGGAGTGGGAAGTCTGAGAAGGGGAGCTTGGTGCAGGCGTTGATGTTGGCAAATGTTGTTGCTGGGAAGTGATATTGCTGTAATTTTATGATTTTGACATGAAAGGTATCATTCCTGAAGTGTAGAAAGAAGATATTAGTCGAAAATGCTATTCTAAATCATTCTAATCCAAAGAACAGCGCGCAGGCTAATGCAAACGCCAACAATAATATCCCAGAGCCAGAAGACCAATACAACAACCCGATAAAAGCCATTCAACCCTTATGAACCTTCCACTCCTTCCTCTTCTGCGCCCTAAACCCGGCCAACGTCCCATTCCTTCCCTGCACCCTCGCAATCTCAATAACCACGAACCTCACAAAATCCGTCAACGTCCAGTAACTACTATGCGCACTCAACATGTTCAAATACTGAATATTCAACGGTCCACCACCCCCAGATAGGAAAAAATCGATTTGCCCGTTGTCGTTAAGGAGGAGCATGCGTTTCTCGGCGATTTCCTCGCGGGTGAAGTCATGTGTTTCGAGTTCGACGTTGGAGGGGAGTTTTGTGACGGCAGCGGGTCGGATCGGGGCTGTTGCTGCTTCTGGGGCTAAAGAGGGGCCTGAGGACCAGCGGAAGACGCTGCTGAAGGATTGCCAGAAGGAGGCGGACGCGTTGGGGATGGAGGCGATTTTGAGGGAGTTGGCGAGGTCCTTGTCTACGGTGGCGTTGACGCGGTATGCGATGGCTATTCTGCGTTAGTATATGTCTCAAGTAAAATAAAGGAAGAATGGCTTACGATCAGTAGTATGCATGATGTTGTAGAGATTGTCCACTGCCAGACACCCATAGGTATCAGCTTCTCCGGCAACACCGTGAAGTCGGTCGTCGCCTTCACAGCCTGGTTTATCCCTGCCTCGTCGCGGAAGGAGGTTCGCTATGCACTTCGTTAGTCCCAATTCGCTTCGGCAGAAACAGTTTTGGAGTACCCTTATTCAAAAGCAGGAAAAATCCAACAGGACTGCCGCAGATAAACAGGTTCTTCGTATCGAACTCAAAAATGTCATTGTGAATGCTTGTCGTTGAAAAATCAAAATGGGGTATCTGAGTTGGCTGGTGACTGAGGACGTCCAAGGCCATGGCACTCCCAAGAGAGTGTGCGATCAGATGCACACGTCCATGCTGCTGGAATTCAGGGTTGTTTTTGCACCAGAGGCGATATACGCGGTTCGCTTCTTTAACAACCGCTGAGATCATCTTGGGCTTGTGATGTGAGAGATAGTAAGGGATATCGAGCATGACATCGCTGATCAAAGACCTGACGGCAGGTATTGTTTCGGGTGTTATATCGTTCAAAGTGAAATGGTTGGCAGCCGGGTCATTGACCGCTTGGGCTTCGAGTGTCGCATCATCAAGAGATAGGGTGGACCGCCAGTTGACCGGAAGAGCCATGATGCCGCCATGGTCCTGGCGTACGTGCGGCCAAACCGGCTCACTATTGAGTTCCATGTTGATATTTCTCCGAAGGGTATTTATTGCATGTGTGAAATGAAAGCTTTCCATGCGTTCCGACAGCTTCTGACCTATTCCATGTATTACCAATATCAGATCAGTCGGCGTTGGCCGTGATTCTTCCATCGCACAGGCATAGCAAATTGGCTGGCCACCTGCAACGGGCATGTTCCGAGATTGAACACTTCTGAGATAATTTCTCACGTCTACAGGGTTAGGCTTGATTGGATGCAATTGATCCCATTTCCGCCGGCTAAATCCACGAACTACCGGTATACCGATTTGTCGTCCTTTGCGAATTGCACTGAGTGGGCGTCTCCCCCGGGATACTGACGGAAGAAGACTAGGTCGGAGAATTTGGGCATTCTTTCCATCGACGTAGATGACGCTAGAGTTGATATGGGGCTTGACGGCTTCCAAAAGTGCAGTCGATCCGCCGGCAGCTCGGTTCTCGTCCATAGCGAGTAGATTGAGCCCTGAGTCCAGGGTATCTTCTGCGAGGTTTGTCTCTGAATCAGTTGATTTTGGGTCTTGGGATGTCGCAGGTCTGCTGGGGGTCTTGGGATCTTCTTTCGGCCACAACTTGTGCACTATTTTCATTTCGGCGTCTGCACCATTTTCCACGCAACTATTGAGTTCATCTTGCCAAGTGTCGGTCCAGGGCTTCAAGTATACGTATCCATCCTCAAGCTTGTTCGCTAGTTCTGTTTCCACAGGGAGCATGGTGTTTTTGTAAAACCAAGTGGCGCGGAGGACGTTCGATATGTCGTGGAGAGGACTCCAGTATATTGGTTTCATCTATTAACAGTCAGCAAATTCCTGGTTCATGCATTGGTGAGACAAAGATCAGCAAAGACCTTCAAATTCGGTAGTTCAACCAGGTGAAGTCGAGAGACGCCAACAGGAATCTTCGCCTTCATATGTCTACCCCCCGGCTGCTCTCCAGTCTCGGTTTGTGCGTCATCCAAAAGATCCTCCTGATAAAGGCTAGATCTCACACCGGAGGTATTCGCATCTCGACTATGGGGCGTAGTATGCAGCTCCTGGCTTCCAGGGCCTGATTCAAGCGAGCGTCCGAGTGGGCTAGGCGGCACAAGAGGAGCCCTGATGAACGGAGAACCGCTGATGCTCACGTCACGAGGTGTTGTACGTCCACTCCCGGTATCTCCTTCCTCCAGAGCCGTCTCATCGTGGGCCGACGAACTGGTCCTGCGCTTCGTGGGTTTGAAGTTGTGGCCGAATGATGGCCTTCCTCGCTTTCGAATACTAATCGAAGCGCTCCTGGCACCATCAACTGCTTTATAGTCCTGTCCCAATGAAACATGCGACCCCTCCCAGGAACTCCGGGGAGCAGCATCCGCAACACTAGCTCTATAATTGGCCCTGACCTTGGCATTGTATGCTTCCAGAGCTGATCCAGAAACATTTGGCGAGTTCTGCTGACTCTCAAACGGGCTTGCACTGTCCCGACTCCCAGCTTGCCTTTTCCGATCCCCATCCAGATCCGGTATCGATATCACGGAGTTCCTCGTTGAAGTCTCTTCCTGGATCCCAGCCTTCGAAACTGCCCTCTTTCTAACGGTTTCCCGTAGGGCCCTCCAAGCATCTTCCAGCGCGACATGGTCTTTGGCGGAAAACGGCTGAGGCGGCGCTCTTTCATTCACTGCATTTTGTCCACTAGACGGGGGTGGAAGCGAGCTCGAGGGATCATCAATAGGCAGGGAGGAGGTGTAGAAAAATTGCGGTCGTGCTCTGGGTGGTGTTGGTGAGGCGTACCAGGTCGAAAGATCGGGATCGTCATCGGCTAAAAGGCATGTGGAGTTGTAGGTATGGATAGGACCAGCCATGACGGCGTGATCAGGACCTATGTAACCTAGTTATTTAGAAAGAAGATGATTAGTGGTAATGTGCAATGGCTGCTAGCGAAAGTCCCCGGCGTTGTCGTGGCAGGAAGGGAGAGCGAGCATTATCGGAAATTCCACGACGACGTCGGAAAGGGACGAAGCTTTACTCTGTATCATGTCCAGAGTCAGAGAATAAGCACCTCCAAAAGAAGAAAATTGCAGTGTCACAGATCAAGAACAGGCAATCACCAGGAGGTTCGGGCGATTTTCTCGTGATCCGCGCAGGAGCCTATGACGTCGGCCCACGTGCCAGCTGAAGAAATACTTGTAGGGGAGTGTCCGCATAAGGATGAGTGCTATATTCAATAACTATCGCTCAAGAAATTTGACCAAACCAAAGCATATCAAAGTATTGAAAACAAAGGGTATCATGGCTATCGAGCCGCAGCTGACAACTAACAAGCGCTTGGCGACCAACACAGAAGCAGAAGAAGAAAAATGGAAAGAAAAACAGAGGAAACACGCTAATCGACCCAAATGATTGCCAATTTTTCCGAGGAATTCTCCCATTATCCACCAAAATCCACACCGTCCCCGCGACTAACACTTAGTCCGGTACATCCTCCGGCTGTCCTCCGAGCATCTAATGCTGGAGGTCTTAGAGGTTCTGGAGCCCGACAGAGTGCTATTATCAGAGCCGGACCGATAGCTCTGGTCCTTCATCAATGATAATGTGCGCACCTGGAGCTCTTCAAAGTCCAGAAAAGTTTCGCGTGGAGCATCGAGCATATCGAGAATCTCGTGGATATCGTGCAAATGTTTCCGAATGACGCTGTCGGGAACGCAAAAGGTGCGGACGCTCATATCCTTGGCGAGGGCTTTCCAGTTGTTCATGTTTGTGACGAGGCGAATGGGATTCGTTGAGCATTCTCCGTTGAACTGCAGAGTTCGAAGGTTGTCGTTAATTAGTCGACGTTGAGTTGCCTGGTCAAAGTGGAACTCCACAACTTGCGGCCGGTTTTTCGATCCCCAGAAGCTGTTGATCTTCTTGATCGACTCGGCCGAAAGACGGCCTTCGCCGTGTTGTTGGACCAGGAAGTTGTTGGCACTGAGACAAATCATAACCTCCAGGTCGGAGTACAGTTTGGACTGTGTTGCAGGATCCAAGGAGACGCGGGCAGCCAGATTCAGAGACGATTTTGAACGGCGTAGAGCTGCAGAACCCAAACGGTTTGGGTAGGCTTTTGCCATGTCGTCGGCCTGCGTTTGTGGTTAGCGAATCTCCAGCAAGTTTCAAAAGATTGAAGGGAAACTGACGATTTCTCCTACTTGCTTCTTGATCTTCTTACCGATGTCCTTGAAGATCATGGAAGTCCGCTTCTCTAGTGGCAGCGCATGCACATCTGTCGAACATCCGAGCCAACCGTCTTGCCCGAAGAGTTTCTTGTGAGGGTACTTTGATGGATGGACTTTCGGACGGAGATCCGGTTCGAGCTCGTCGGAATCAGAGTCGTCCTCTGGCTCTTCGATGGGCTGCTTCACCTTGTTGGTATAATCCAAGGCGGCAAATTGGCTGCTCTGTCCGTCGTACTCCCCATATGTTGGTTGATGCTCGCTTCCCTCATGGAGAAAGACCTGGAGTCTTTTTGTATCATGGAGGTCGAGGTGTGAACGGAAGTGACGGATTGAAGGAGAAGTGGATACTTCGAGTGGGCGGAAGGAATCCTGACTCGAGGTGATGGATGCCAGAGAAGGTGACCTTGCTGAATCACTTGAACCACGCGAGGAGAAGGTCAGAGACGATTCTTCGGACTCTGTATTCCAGAAGTCCTCATACACTTCATAGAAGGGATTGAGCTTGGCGATGTCTTCATACATGAGTCTAGCGCTTCTATTTGGAGTTAACGATACACACTGCAGCTTGCACGGACCGGTGAGACTCACTCTCTGTTGAGCCTAAGGGATCCTTCGCAGCTATCTCGCTGACTGGACATGGTTGACAGGGAAAAAACAGATGAAGCTGATGAAGTAGGACAAATCCGTTCCAAACTAGGCTTCATGGAAGGGATACGAATTCTAAGAGACTCCATATTGGACGAAGAGGTGAGATTCGAGTACTGAGAGTTGATGGGACTTGACGAAGATGAGATGTGGACTAGAGATTCTTATATACTCGAAGCTGCCTATTGTCTATTGCATCAGAAGACAATGTCTCTATTCAGACCATTGAGAGCTCAATGGCGGCCTGGTCATGAGGATGCCTTGATTCGGCGACAATAGGGTTACCCCAGACTAATAGTGAATATCAAACTCAACAATAGATAGTCTTTATTGAGAACTCGAACAATAGCAATCTGTCTATTGAGAGCTTATTCTCTATTGTCTATTATTTTTTCTACAACTTGTTTCTTCATCATTCTAGAGTTCTCGAGTAGTCTGCCGTCTTATCAATTACGTAGCCCTATGTCCCCGTGCCTGAACAGGCAACCAAAGTATTATTGTCTAGATCAATTGAGCACGACTCATCCATCTATCAGCTGCGTCTATCCAACTCCATAATCGGATGTATTATCTCCATGGAGTTTTCATAGTTCATGTGTGTACAAAGTATATACTCCGGAGTAGACACACACCTGCCTCAGACACCCCGGGCACAATCATCCGTACAGACCATCCGTGCGGGATCCAACGATCGACCTGCTTAATTCTATTCCAGCGAACAATGGCATCGGATGTCACTTCGGGCTCTTCCACACGCGTTCTGCCAGGGTTTCTGCCGCGCGCCGGTGTACCGGTCACGTGTCACTCCACTTGCCGAGACCCTTAACCGCGCAGCGCCGGAAGCGACGCCGGCATTCCTCCTCCCCGCACAATTGTTCCCCGTGGTGCTGTTCCGAGCTGCGCTGGACTCCAGGAAGAGCATCTGTGGATTCTTGCTGACTGACGAACCACAGCGTTGCAGTTGGAAAACCGAGCATGTTCTTCGTGATGTCTCCAGCCGACTGCGAATGCCGTTGTGGCTCTCCGTCACCCACTGCCAGGCCCGCTTCTCCTCAGAGCCTTTGTCTATATATCAGCCCCCAGCCCAACATTCTGAGATGATGTTCTTCTACTCTTGCTATCAGTTTCTTTCCCGGATTTTGTGTGTCATATAGCGGGAGGAACGCTATTAATTCTACAACTGATATTCTTTTTTGATTTTCTTCTTGGCTCCTGAGTGATCTACTTCCCCACAGTTCCTATACCCCAGATACGAGTATATCATACGATTGCTGCGAATCGTACCACTCCAACCATGACCCAAAATCAGGAAAAATATGATATCGTGATCGTGGGTGCTGGCCCCGTCGGTATCCTGCTGTCGCTTTGCATGTCGCGATGGGGATACAAGGTCAAGCACATCGACAACCGCCCCGTGCCGACCGCGACTGGTCGCGCCGACGGTATTCAGCCTCGGTCGATCGAAATCCTGCGCAACTTGGGCATCAAGCGCAAGATTATGGCCTACAACCCCGCTAAGGTCTACGATGTCGCTTTTTGGGATCCTTTGCCTAATGAGCAGGGTATCAACCGCACCGGCAGCTGGCCCAGTTGCCCTCGTTTCATCGACACCCGGTACCCCTTCACGGCTCTTGTCCACCAGGGCAAGATTGAGCGTGCTTTCCTAGAAGAAATTGAGAAGGCTGGAACGACTGTCGAGCGCCCTTGGACGATCTCCGGTTTCAAGAACGATGGTGCGGACGAGACCTACCCCGTTGAGGTGCAGCTCAAGTCGCTGGACACCAACGTGATCCAGAACATCCGCACCAAGTACCTCTTCAGCGGTGAGGGCGCTCGCAGTTTTGTTCGGGAACAGCTTGGAATCAAGATCCACCACAAGGATCCCATTTCGTACGTCTGGGGTGTGATGGACGGTGTTGTGCGCACCAACTTCCCCGACATTGAAGTAAGTTGCTTTCCCCAGCCTATGTTAGAGGACATAGCTGACTGTGTTAGACAAAATGCACAATCCACTCCGATGCCGGATCTATCATGGTTATCCCCCGTGAAGACAACATGGTCCGTCTCTACGTCCAGATCGCTTCGTCGACAGACCCCGACTGGCACCCCCGGAAGACGGCATCCGTCGAGGAAGTCCAGGCTGCCGCAAAAAAGATTCTTAAGCCATACTGGGTGGAATGGGACCGTGTCGAATGGTACTCGGTCTACCCAATCGGCCAGGGTATCTCTGAGAGGTACACCTTGGATGAGCGTGTCTTCATGGGTGGTGACGCCTGCCACACCCACAGCGTACGTCTCAATATTGTCCCCATCTTGTGAATAGCATGCTAACTCCGTAAAGCCCAAAGCTGGTCAGGGTATGAACACTGCCTTCCACGACGCACTGAACATGGCCTGGAAGATCCACGCTGTGGAGTCGGGATTCGCCAACCGCTCGATCCTGAGCACCTACGAAAGCGAACGCAAAGACATTGCCGAGATGCTGTTGAACTTCGACGCCAAGTATGCTGCCTTGTTCTCCAAGCGCCGTCCTACTGCCGGTGAGGTTGGTGAGGCCAGCCACACCTCCGTCAAAGCTGGCGGCGAGGAAGACGAATTCGTCAAGACCTTCAAGTCGTCGTGCGAGTTCACCAGTGGATATGGTGTCGCCTACAAGCCCAATGTTTTCAACTGGGATGCCAGCCACCCCGCCCAGTCTCCTCTTTTCAACTACCCTGGCGTGCGGTTGACTCCTGGTCGCGCGTTCACTCCTTCAACCGTCACCCGCCTGGCAGATGCCAACTTCGTCGCCTTGGAGCAAGAGGTCCCCGCCAATGGTGCATTCCGGATCTTCGTCTTCGCCGGTATCCAGGACAAGACCAAGCAGGCGATTGCAGACTTCGCTGCCAACCTGGAGAAGGACCGGTCGTTCCTCTCCGCCTACCGGAGACCGGACATCAAGGACGTGTCTTTCTTTGAACGTCACTTCCCGCACTCGACGAACTTTACTCTGAACGTGATCTACGCTGCGCAGAAGAATCAGGTCGACGTGAACTCTATTCCGCAGATCCTCCGGGATTACCACCACCACCTCTACGCCGATGACATCCCCGACATCCGTGTTCCTCAGGCCAAATATGCCGCCCACGAGAAGCTCGGCTTCGACCCTGAGAAGGGTGGTGTTGTCGTCACTCGCCCCGACAGCCACGTTGCCTGTGTTGTGCAGCTGGTTGAGGGTAGTGGCACTGTCGATGCACTGAACGCTTACTTCGGTGCATTCTCGACTAAGCCATTGGGTCAGGACCAGCAGCAGAGCCGGCTATAGAGGCTATGAGTGATTATGGTACTTCCTTTTGTAATCTGGGGGCTGAGCTCCGTTTGTCTGATGTGATGTATTTTTCCTTTTTCAGGCGTACAGCCTTGGCATGATTGGCGTTGTATATACCTCGTACATGAATAGCATATTATTGGTACAGAGACTTTGCAGTTGGTGGTTGATCGTAGTAGTATGCATGTAGTAATTGAGTAGCTGGGTCATGCCTCAGGAACAAATCTGTATCTTCACGTGGACGAGAACGACTACATCACCAACCACCCCCGCATCGAATTTGAACTTGTACATCAGACCGACTCTACACAGGCAACACAATGTTGTCACTCGTGCTTTCCGCAGAGTTATCAGGGTAAGTAATTGGCTTTTCTCTTTGTTTTTATTTATTCCCAAGGTCCTCGTGTTCCACAGCAGGAGTTAATCGTGCTGTTCATGTTGGATCATCTCCCCGCACCAATTGATCACGACGTTTTTTTCTCTTCCTTTTTCTTTTCTTTTTGCGGTGCAGAAGGAAACTAATATGCAGTAGAGTCAACCTACTCCGCCCTCAGGACACAGAGGATAACCCTTATTTCTACACGTTCAAGGTACAATGTACGTCGTGTCGAGAAGTGCATCCGAACTTTATCAGTTTCACGCGGTTTGTACGTACCCCTCCATTCCCTTGGAAAAGACAGAGAAAAGAAGGCCATACTAACCCGTCACAGGAACAGCATGAAATCCCCGGAAGTCGCGGAGAAGCCAACTTTGTGTGGAAATGCAAGCTGTGTCAGGTAGTTATCTCCCCTTCTCGTTCTGCCTGCGCATCGCGAGACAGAAAATTGATCATATAGAAAACACACTCTGCCACCGTAACAACCGGCCCGAACGCATACGAAGCCGACGAAAAGCGCAAAGGCCAGAAAATTATCGATCTCGACTGTCGGGGACTGGAGTTTGTCGAGTTTAAGCCGGATGTACGTCTCCGCCTTTCCACCTTTATACCATATCTTCCAGAAAAAAGAGGATAGTGGAATACCTGGGATATATGGAAGCTCACAAGCTCAGGGCGAATGGGAAGCCAAAGGAACCGAGTCGTCGACGCCGTTTACCGGGATTGATCTGTCGGATGGGGAGTGGTATGATTACGATGAGAAAGCGGGGGATGAGGTTTCCGTTAAGGAGGTTAATTGGGATATTATGAAGGCGTAACTGTCATGAGAATGAAATGGGAGCTGGAAGCATTTGATGGAGCTGAACCTGGTTGCTGTTCTGTACTTCTAGTTGGTTGAGAGATGGCTTGTATGACTATCCACGAGGAATTGACATCGGTGCTCAGCTAATGTTAGAGCCCACGCATGAGAGCAAGTCTATGAAATAAGCAGAACAATAATCTAAAAAAAAAAAAGATAGAAGAGAAGCTCAATACGCGGAGTGGTACTCCCACTCTGTATTCCCATCTACAAAGCTCCAAGGCGGTGTGGTTTTCTGCCCCCCTGATTGGCCGCTACCGCGAGCAACATCTTTCGCAGCTCTTGACTGCACCAACAGCCAGCAACAGATACCAACCACCCTCACCACTCCTCCCAACAAGCACGCGACCGGCGACTGATTTTCAATTCCAGTTGAAGAGGACTTTGTTTAGCGATATTCGTGGTTGAATTGTCGATACGATACGATTTGCACCCGCGGTGGTCGGACGAGACAGAATAACAGATCTTCACCGTCAGGATGAGTGTGAGTCCACCTTTTCTTTGCTTTATATATCCATGCGAGACGGAAGACAAGAGGCTAATAAGAGACAGTTTCAACCCGTCAACCCGCGGCCGTATTTGCAGGCTAGGTACGCCGACTCTCTTCCCTCCGGACGCGGACGCGGACGCGGACGCGACCAGCCGAAGAAGCAGGACAGAATCTAACGAGAATGACAGGGTCGGAACAGAAATGATCGTGCGCCTGAAATGGGGCCAGACGGAATACAAGGGCACACTAGAGAGCATCGATTCGTACATGAACGTACTGCTGCGGGATACGGAGGAGTTTATCGACGGGAAGAACACGGGATCGCTGGGGTTGGTGTTGATTCGGTATGCTTCCTTACTGAATGTCTATATCACGGTTGGACTAATGGTTGTAGGTGTAACAATATTCTGTGGATGGGGTCGGCGGACAGTGTTGAAATGACGGAGTTGGGGCTGAAGTAGTGCATATACACAGATCATGGGGGACTTTTTCTTTTTTTTTTTTGATTTTTACTATGTATGTCATGTTCTATTCCTGGCAATGGCGTTCAAGGCAAAAGTGATCACATCTGGTGACTCCATTTCCTTTGCTCACAGTAGCGGAGTCGTAAGCTTGCCACTGTTGACAGTACAATTCGAAGAACTGCTATCAGTGTCTATCTACCCGTCTATCTACGGAGTAAGTGTATTTTATCTCCACGTAAACCCTCCACCATTCCTTCACCCACAAATCCAGTCAATCACAGATCTCCAGCCCTGCAAGTAACGTCATGGCCCATGTGTGTAGAGTGACATCCTTCGCTATAAGCCCTCCATATGTTCCCCATAGATTTGCTGTCTTGGGATGTACCTATACATAGTTGCGCATAGACCGCCAGCCCCTCCGACGTCATTTTCTTGTTGGTAGTGTGCATGTGCAGAAAAAGGTTTTCATGTTTCGCTAGTAATGTGTGGGAACCCTTGCGCTGTACAAGTACTCTAGAAGACTCGTAGTACAATAATGCACATAGTAAGATGGAGGGGAGTCGATCATGCCTTTGAGAGAAGAAAGAAAAATATGGTTCGACCGGGGAAATTCAAACAATAATAGCGATAGTCGCTGGAACCATGGGGCAGCCGTCAACGCCGTTCTATTCTTATTCTTTCTAGTCTGGGGAGTACGTACATTCAGGATACCTCGACGTACATATACCCTGTCCCTGTCGGTCTTGGGGCCGTTGCTTATTCTTATTTTCGCCCTCATCCTCATCCTCATCCTTAGCCTTCTCAGCCTTCGACTCAGCCTGACTACATCTATTACTCCTCTCCCTTTTATTTCTCATCTCTCTACTCTACAATCTACGCTCAACAGAACACATGAACTCTTGAAGATGCCCTCCAAATTCATCGAACTTTTCCCCGAAGACGACAACCCTGGCGCCTCCCCCAAGCGCATCTCCTCCTTCGACGTCCGTCTCGAAGACGTCCTAGCACACCACGAGGCCTCGATTGGGTTCCGGTCACGCTCCTCCACATTCTCCTCCAGCAAAGCTAGTCTAGTCGACAAAATGCCATCCTACGCGTCGTCGTCAACCATCTTCTCCTCATCATCCACGTCCGCACCATCGAGTTCGTCATCGGGGTCATCAGCATCGGGGCCAGTTTCGGCAGCATCTTCGCCCCCAAACCCATCCTCGTCACGGTGGAAACGCCTCAGCAATTCTATTCTCGGCTCGCGGCGGGCGTCGTGACTGTTTGCCTTGCCTGCTATCTGCCTGCTTGCATTGTGCATACATATATATTTTTGTATATATGTGCGGCGCACTTGTGCGCGTTACGATCTGACGAGTTCTATGTGTTGTTGCAGCGAGACACGCATTTACCTACACCTACACATACACATATTCTTGAGAATGCTGAAAGTTCCCCTCGCCGCTTTCCCACGGCTGCTACTCCTCTTCGGTTCTTTTTTGTCATTCGGCTACGAAAAAAATCCCATGGGTCACGCTCCGGTTAAACTTTTGACGGATTCAAGAATGGATTCTGGACACGTGAGATGATTACGTTGCTTTTCTTTGGGTTGATTTTCTTTAGATAGTTTTTCTTTCGGTGTTTTTTTGTGGGCGGTTTTATGTTGGATGATTCATTCCTTTGATACCCTTTTGTTGGAGTACTTGTATATACACGGCCACGGAGTACAAACAATTCTTTCATTCTACATGATACACATCCCTTTCGCACAAACCGTCAAGGACTCGTCTAGACTCAATCCTCACCCCAAAGTAAAGAACCCTTAGTGGCACGAATAGTCCCCTCACTAGTCCCTGACCCAAACTCAGCACACCCAATCCCGAGTCAAACCCAGCCTACAATGAACGGTGGATCCCGCAGATCCAAATTCAGGGCCCGAGTTTAGTCCCTCGGGAGTCTGCCGGATTCTGTTCGAGAAAAAAGACTTGTTATATTGTTGGCTGCTGGAATTGCGGTCACTGAAAAAAAAAAAAAAAAAACAGGATCTAAAATAGAATCCAGTCGTAAGTCGTTGGATGGGTTCCATGGTACGGAACGGGTATCCTGGGATTTTTGTAGAGGACAGATTGATTCTTTGGTTTTGTGTGTGATTGATTACAGGGAGAGACTGCATATGACAATACGCATACAATACACACTCTATGCCAACCGTTGCATAGGGGTATGTACTTTATGTACATCAATAACCCTCTCTTAGTGCTGGTGCTACGGAGTAAAAAAGCAGCAATCGGCACGTGAAAGAGTGCCCACGGACCATTGAGATCGACCCCTCCGTCGTTTCTTGGGAACGTTCCTCTCCACTTCGAGGTCATGTACTGTACCTACCGTTAGCCGAGTGATCCGTGAGGTCGAGCGACTACCGCGGTTTGGTGAGGGTGTTGTGCTGTTGATGTTGATGTTGAGATGATGTGCGTTGGGAGGAGATGTAATGAATTGTATTTACTAACTATACGTAGTGCACGGGCAGATAGACGGCGCTTGAGTAGTGTAGATGATCCATTGGCGTACAGTGGTTTCTATGCTTATAGCTAAGAAATACTACAACAATGCTTTGCATTGACACATCTTAGACAAGCACTGAACCAACAGCCATGACTTCTCTTGGTTCTAAAACGAGAACAATTGTTCCTATTGGCGTTTGTTGTGAGTCACTATGTTGTTAGTGAATTCGTGGTACGACAAATAAACGGAAGGCGTGGTAGAACCCTGTTGTGTTTACTCTTGGAACATGTTGATCTGTATCATGAGGGGTTGTAAGGGGCTCTCGAGATTGCCAATTGAGTAAGTCCGGTAAGGAACCGGGGATGCGATAGGAAATGCGATGGTATGAGAATACCTTACGACTGTCAGTATCTCGGTAGCAAAGGGTCGCCGCTTCTCAAAAGGCTGGTGGATAGCCTGTCCCGATTGAAATCAAGGATATGGACTTGGTTGGAATCCCAATATCCATCCACTTGTCTTCAGCATCTAACCTTAGTATCTCTGGCAGTCAACGCCTTTCAATCTCGGGTAGAGAATGTATCCTGGCGTTAATTAATACCGAACCCACTGGTGATAAAGAGCGAAACAGGATGGGTCAGGTGAGCTTGGCTCCTCGATGTGTCGATGTTGTGTGTCCCAATCAAATGCATCTTTGCCTCCCAGGTCATGAGCAAGTTGCCATTTATGCTCATGGCACGTCGAGTATGAGGTGGTAGTCCTCTCTGGTATCTTTTAAAATAACACAGGGTCATTTTCAATCTCAACATCTCGACCGGGGCTTCTCCTGACTTGATATATTCGAAGAGGCGATGGCTCTTGGCTTTTCAATGCGGCCCTCCCGGCAATTCAAGCCGAGGCAACGGAACGGAGCACTAACAGCGTTGCGTTGGTCCCATCCACACGCCATTCACATACTCAAGGTACTGGGAGGTGAAGAACGCTCATAGTACCCTCCATCCTATACTGTGAACGACCAGACGCCAGGACCCCTGGGTCCAGTTGTCATTATTGGTTGCGAATGAAGTTAATCGCTTCTCCATCCATTCTGTCTAAGCGAATGTAGCGATAGTTCACATTTCCATGATGACAATGACCATTGAGCCTTCCACCCGGCCCTTCAAATTGAAGGACACGGGACGAAATACTGCGTTGTCCTGTTCACGTATCGAAGGTGCTGTGCCGGGAAGAACACGGATGGTCTGCTAAATCGGCGCCGTAGACACTGAGGCATCAGGCCTGTTGGTTTTTCCAGTTACTCGCCATAAGCTCCATACAATTGGCCGTAGCTTGATATAGGAGTTCCAAACCTCCTAGCCTTTACAGATACCGTTGGACTCTCGGCCCTTCCCGTCGACCAGTATTTACTCACCATCGGCACGGCGCCTCTTTGTCTGAGGGGCAACATGTAAGTTCACGATGACCGTTTTCGGAAACCTCAGTTCGCATGAGATCACTGGGATCTTCCCGAATTGTGTTGATTTCCAGTTGCTTCCTTATCATGGTCAGCTTACCTACATCTAAGATATGACTATGTCTACAACGCACCAGACAGGCTGACACCTGTTGTTGACCTGGGCCAGTATGTTCAGGAAAATCCCGGGGACTAGCGCCGAGAGACAATCCCTGGAAACGAGTTCTTATTGGTTATCGTTTGGGGAATTAGACACATCGCTATCCGAAGTTCCTCTCTGACGGTACTGGACTGTGCCAGGCATACCAAGGCTCCGAGTATTGATGGCACTAATCAATCTTTCATACGAGATCTGGAACTGGTTTCCAAGAATTTGGCCCATTGAGGGTTTCAAAGCGCTTCAGCTTGCCAACCTTGATTCGCCAGGCGAATGTGCCACCTAGACCTAAACCCGGCGCTCAATGGCGCCGTTGGTAGCCTTGCGGGTGGCAGAACTTTGGTTTGTATCTCCTTGAACAAGCTATCAAAGCCTAGAATTTTGAACAGCTATTTTCTCAAAGAGATAATTCGATTCGAATAGATCCGGACTTTTTGGCATGTGCTCTTCGTCGAAAAAGCGCGTCACTGGAACATCATCTAGGTAGACCAACCGCAACGCTTTATATGATCTTTCCCTCATTGCGATGCCAATCAATGTAGCGCTTCTCTGCGCATGTTAATCATTCACTGTAGAAATGGCTCTTTCCTGTCGCGAGAGTTCGCAGCGCATCTTCTTCACCGACTCTAGTTTCTATGGGTTGCTGAAAGAAACCTTTTGGTGGTGTCCAGCGAGCTTTAGCCTCAATTTTGCTTTGCTCAGAAAATTGTCAGCTGGTATGTGCTAACTCGCGATGAATCACTTTTAGCTTGATATTGCTAAGCACCAAATGATTCCCGATGATTCTTATAGTTTTGCCCCCAAAGCTCGAATGATCTCAAGGAAACCAAAAGAGGAATAATGTAGACTGTAATGTATTACCAGAATAAACCACAAATTACAGTACCATTACATAAATACCCACAGGCACGTGACAAACTCGTATTTTATCGTCAACAACGCCATAGCCAGCGATAGAGGGTACACTAAGCCCTTAATCTATTATTGAATTGTGTATTCAATCTTACCCTCAATTCTCTTATTAATTCTATTGCTATTGTTTATCAGAAAATAAGAGAAATGGCCTTCGACAAACGAACATCATCCCCCACCGTCTTCGAACAACAACGCGAAGAACTCGTTCGGGAAATCGCAGTTGTAAGACTGTCCCTTTATCTGTATAAAGATATTTATGGTAACAAGAATAGGGCATGGAGCAAGTCCTCCAAAACATCAACCGTCTGAATCGGAACCTGGAGAGTGTCATTGCCGTATGCACCATCCCCATGTCTATGACTGGGCATACGTCCATATGTAATGAGACAACGAGGCTGATAAACGAAGGTTGGAAATGAATTCGGCTCTGTCGAGGCCCTCTGGTCTCAATTTGAGAACTTCATGGGCCGTCCGGACGCCCAGGAAACAGAAGGAAATGCACCAGGCCAAGGTCAAGAGGAGACAGGGGGCAGTCATGCTCCCGGTCATAGCCCGAGTCACAGCCAGGATATGAGTTACGAAGAGGAGGATACGGTTACGAAGTAATGAATGGTATAAAGGGCTATGATGCATGATTTGACATTTATTCTATGATACCAATATTCATTTCATCCATTTATCATGACATGGGGTTTCTTTGCGCCAATAAGCCAATAAACACCTGTTCCCATGCAAGAGGGTGGCCAGCAGACCGTTTCATGATTGACATCAATAACATATGAGACAAAAAAGAGCCATAACAGGGTAACTATGTAATAAAGGGGGAAAGCTGGGAAAAAGAAAATGGGGAAAGACATAAATCAGAAAACCACCTCAACCGGCATGTCAGACAGGAAAGCTTGCGTCAACCTCTCGCATATCAAATCTAGTCGGCAAACAAGCCGTCAAAGCAACCAGGCTTTGATTCGGCCAATCGGCAAATCAAAGTAAAAGAAAACAAATAGGCGGGAACGGGAAAGGAGGCGACAAGAAGAAAGCATCACAGAATTTTGCAAGAGCGCTTCTTGATTTTCTTGCCTCCCATCCCTCCTCCGCCACTGCCACCGGCGCTGGTACTACCACCGCCGCCAGTCTTTCCAGTGGTAGTCGTACCGGGACGGCTGCTCGATGCCCATTGCTCCTCTTGCGAGACGGCTGTGTGCACCGCAAGAGCAAATACCTCGTCCACTCCACGCATCTCCTTACTGCTGCACTCGATGTAGGATGCGTTCATTCGTCGGGCCACTGTCTCGCCCTGCTCTGGAGTCACGGGAGTCAGGCCTTGGGTTTTGAGAAGCTCAATACATGTCCGCTTGCTGCGCAGATCTGACTTCAAACCGACAAGGATGATGGGCGTTGTCGGACAAAAATGAAGGACCTCAGGATACCACTACTCATCGTTAGCGTCATAGTTCAGTCGCATCGTATGGTACTAGACTCACCTTGTCAATGACATTCTCTAGCGATGCCGGGCAGTCGATGGCAAAGCAGACAAATAACAGATCCGTCTCGGGATATGACAATGGACGCAATCGGTCATATTCTTCCTGTCCAGCTGTATCCCATAGAGCCAATTCGACCGTTTTTCCCGATGGCCGATGAGCCGTCTGAGTGATGTAATTCTCGAAGACGGTAGGAACGTATTTCTGCAACACGTTAGCCCCGCACCTGTCGTCTTTATTTTGTTTGTGTGCCATACCTCTGGAAAGTATCCTTGCGAGTAACTGATCAACAAACAAGTCTTGCCACAACCTCCATCTCCAACAACGACAAACTTCTTCGAATAGGCAGGTGGCTGCGTCAAATTGGTGGCATCAGACATTCTTCCACTCGATGCAATGCTGGTATCTGTGCTAACGGTTCCGTTGCTGACTCTCACGCTCTGGCTGCGAACTCGACTGTGACGCGGGACCGATGCAGGAGGAGGGGTAGCTGTGAGGGACTGACGTTGCGAGGTCGCATAGAACTGGTCGTCGTACATCTGTCCTGACATGCTGGCGGGGAGAACTCGTCGCTTGGTTGGCTGATTTCTGGCCCAATTTGCAGGCGGACTGTCGGCCTGAATTGTCTCTGATAGAGTGGTGTTTAATTCAGAAGATAAAGAAGTAGAACCGTCGAGTTGAAGCTTCCCAGATAGGGAATAATAGATCGGGAAATAACCTGCAGGTGGTTATTGGAGGGTATGCGACAGGTCAACCGTGGTTCGAGGGACGGAAGGAGAGATTCGGCTATCAGTTATTATCACCCCGTGTGTTCCAGATGAAGAATGCAATGTTATTAAAGTAGAGGCTGAATAAACAGTATGAGGGAAAGAGAGAAAAAATGAAGAAATTGTAAATAGAGAGAGGGAGAGAGAGAAGTGTCTTTGATAGCTGCCATCCAGTATGTTTACAGGCTGCCATGGCAACCGCCGATGACGCTGCCGGTTATTTTTAGTCCTGCCACTTTGAGCTTCCAACAACCCGATCTGGTTTCTTATTGACGACCAGCCAGACGCCCTGAGGATCCTCAACCCTGATCTTAAGACGCGATTTGGTTAGCGGCTGGTGTTGTTCTCCATAACACAATCTGCACCTCAGCCAACCACCGTGGATAATGCTTCATCTATCCTCGACGGCGGGCCTTCCCTTGACAGTCCGGATGAGCCATTTCTGTTGTTGCTCCACAATCCAGCTGGCTTGGTTACGAGATTGACAAGATAAATTAATGGTGCACTTTCCATATTGTGTACTTTGACTAGCCTGGACAATTGCTTTGTAGAGACCTGTACCTCGGTGTTCAATTGGCCAATGAGAGCGCGGATAATCGTACTCTTGCAGAGAATAAAGGTTGAATAGTACGGAGTACTCCGTATACCAAGCTGGGATATAAACCACTCCGGAGTACAATAAGCTCGTCGAGACAAGTCGTTGTTTCAATGCAGACCAGATGCCGAAGAACCTGGTTGACATGGTCGTTCTGCGCATGACTCGTTCCTGACCTATACTGAAATGTCGCAAGGATGAAGAGAAAAACTTATGCTTTGTCCGCACCCCATGACTTGTATTTGACTTGTACTATATTCTTTTCTATCGGATCGTCGTTGTACAAACATATGTCGTATTCGTATAACTGACTAAGCACACTATAGGGGCCGCAAAGAAAAGCCCGATATGACATTCGTTCCTCGGTCCCTCCATATCTTCAGCGGCGCGCTTTTCACTCAGTTGCTTCGGTCACTACGATATTTCTTTCTGTTAATTGCCTCCATGGCCCCTCGTGCGCCATAAACGAGCCCCGTTTCTCGCCTTGACTACGCAGTAAATCTATGGGGAAGACCGCAATTTTCGCATCGTTCTGATATCAACGGCCTCGGCGTTTTACCACCAATATGGCTCAGGGGACAAACGGCCAGCCAGATGCCGGGCTGAGAAGTCTCGATCATTGTACGCAATGACTCCCTTCTAAGTCTGTTATAACATTGGCGCGGATGTAAATCATATGCTAACGCGACGACAACGACAACAGACCGCTACCAGCTGCCGTCCTGGCGTTATTGGCCCCGACAGAAACTCCTCCCCCTCGTGCGCTATGAAACGCCTTACCTGGCCTGGTTTCAGGAAAGAATCCGGACACCATCGCTAGATTCCTATTTCGCCTTCACCGCAAATCTCGGCACTCATACCTTTTTCATGATTTTCTTGCCGATATTGATTTGGAGCGGTCAAATAACCATGGGTCGAGGGTAGGTGTTGCTTTGGAGAAACCTGATAATAGAGTACTTATGCAACGGTCAGCGACTAACAATTGCCCGCAATAGGTTGGTACACATGCTGGCTTCGGGTGTTTTCTTCAGCGGTTTCATGAAGGATCTACTATGTCTCCCGCGGCCGTTATCACCCCCGCTTCAGCGCATCACCATGTCCGGCTCTGCCGCTTTGGAATACGGCTTCCCTTCGACGCACTCGACCAATGCGGTCTCGGTTGCGGTATACTGTCTTGGTTTGCTTAATTCGCCCGAGTCGACACTGGGCCCGCGTCTGAACTTGGTGCTCCAAGCCCTGACGTGGATCTACGTGGCCTCCGTGGTGCTTGGCCGCTTGTACTGTGGAATGCATGGCTTCTTCGATGTGATCATTGGATGCCTGCTGGGTGCCTTGATTGGATTTGTCCAGTTCGCATACGAGCCGTTTTTTGAAGAATCGTTGGCCTCGGCAACTGGCTTGCAGGTCCTGCTGCTGGTACTTGTGATTCTGGCTCTAGTCCGGGTCCACCCGGAACCCGCAGATGACTGCCCATGCTTCGATGATAGCGTGGCTTTTGCGGGGGTAATGCTGGGCGTTGAGGTGTCTTATTGGCATTCTGTGCGATCCGGCATCTTATGGGCCGATTCATCGTATGGGCTTGAGCACTCGGGCTTGGTAAAGACAGTTCTGCGCATGGTCCTTGGCGTGGCAATGGTATTCGCATGGAAAGAAATCATGAAGCCCTTGTTGCTGCACATTCTCCCTCCTATCTTCCGAGGGTTGGAGAAATCGGGTCTCATTCTTCCTCGGAGATTTTTTACCAATGCCTCGTAAGGTCCCCCTTTTTTTACGTTCTCTACCGTGTATGTTTACTAATATGCTCAAGGGAGTATTCTACGGTCCCGGCACAACTTACGGATGACGAAGTACTTCCGAAAATGTCGGAAATCCCATCCATTCTTAACAACATCAGCCACCCTCGACGACGGGCTGTGTCTGTTGGTCCACAATCCGAGGCCGATGCCTACGAAACCTTAGCGTATCGCGAGAAGCGCCGACGTGAAAGCCGCTCAGGTGGTAATCGGCCATCACCTGGGTGGGAAGCGGACAAGCACGGGGTTTCCGCAGCAGTGAATGGACGACCATCACCATCTGCGCTAGCGCGCAGACCGACCAAACTGAATGACTATGAGAATATGATGGGCACGGGTACTCCTCGCTACAATAGCCCTCATGAACCCGGAACCGATGGGGATCGGACGGACCGCTCGTCCCCGCCCGTTCCTTTCCCTCCCTACGAAGAGCCACCGGATGAGGCCGAAATGTTTCGGCAGATTAAGCGACCGCGTGTGCGGTACGATGTGGAGGTGATCACCAAACTGATAGTATATTCTGGTAAGTGACTTGATACCAGCGAAATGAGAATTTTCTAACAGTTATTCTAGGTATTGCCGCACTTGCTGTCGAGGGAGCACCGCTTGTGTTCGAATTGTTGGGCTTGGGTATTGGCCAAGCGAAGTAGAGTGCTATGTCCTGGCAAAGATGATCTATTGGAGGATCAGCCACTTTTCTATTTCGATTCTTTGTCCAGCTGGCTGGACTGGTGAATTATTATTGGGACATATTTTGCTAGATATTGGCGGGGAAAGAAAGTCATGTATCTAACGATTTAGAGTTGGGTCACGGAAGATTGGTCCTTGAGTGATATACGCCCTTGTGAATAGCTTCAAATTAGCTGTCTGACTGCAACAAAAATGAAACAAATAATAATAATAACAAAATACTATTCCTGTGCTCTGTACAAGTAAGGTACCATGCGCTGACAGCAAATAGCCGCGCGACAATAGACGCGGTAGATCCCGCGCGGCTATCTCCAGCTCTCTTTGGCTTCAATTTTCCCCGTCGCATATTAGTCCTCCAGCTCCATCATCTCTGCCCCTCGGGAGGCCTGCCACCATCCACGCCCAATTGACCTATTATCGCTCGAAGTTTACCGGCGCAATTACTGCGGCTCCCGGCCACGAACTGCACAAGTCGCAGACCATGCCAATTACGCGTGACTGCTCCTTCCCGATTCGGCTGTTTTGATTTCGCCTCCAACCCATTCACTCCTACGTCCCCCTCAGCCCTATCAACCTCGCTCCTCTCTTTGTTCTTATTCACGTTCTTGTTAGCCCCTTTGTCACGTTTGTAACGACCTCGAGAATTTCCATCCTTTACCGACCGACCGCCTCTTTACAACCGCCGCAAGCTCTTTGTTCGGACAATATTCCGTCAATATTGGCACCATGGCTGGCGTCGTTGCGACCCAGCAGCCGGAAATGGAGGACGAGGCTATGAACGATATCGCTTTACTATCCCCCGATGCCCCGCGTCTCGATTCTGCTATGGTCTCTTCACCCGGCGATCCCATGGACATCAGTCCAATGCCCGCCACGAACCACCAGCGCCAGCCCGCTTTCGAGCAGCAATGTGCTCAAAATGGCTCACAGCGTGTCGAGAAAACCTCAAACAAAACATTTAACAGTCTCCCTCAGCCCTCCTTCACAAATGACCACCCTGTTCTGAGCTCCACCGCTGGTTACGTCAAGCCTGATGGCAACAACAACAAACCTTCATCGGGGTTACAGAACCGCAGAACTACCTTCCAACCCCATCGTTTTTCTCCAAAGAATCGCGCATCTGTCAAGCAGGGTCATTTAAAGCGTCTTCCGTTGGCCGTGCAGGCGAAGCTCGGTACTCCTTACAAGCCCGCCTTGGTTGGCATGAATCGCAACTTCCGAACATTGCCCTCGTCTAACCCTCAGCCTGATCTTCAGTCGAACGACAATCACTTTACTGTTAATGGCTACCCTCCCCTGGATCTCAATCATGTTCACTATCGTCCGACTCTCGACCCTCCTGTCAATCGGCAATTGTTCAAAACTACTGCTCCTATACCTGCACCTACGAACTCCGCGACCGGCTCCACTAGTGACGAGACTACTGCGAAGCGTACTTCCGAAAAGACTATTACCTCTGTTGGTCCTGATGACGGAGCTGGTTGCGAAGATCCTCACGGGACCACTAGCGGATTTTCCCTGCAGCGCACACCTCTTGCCAAAGGACAATTGAACCACATCGATACCAATCGTCCCGCGACTTACGTTAGCCCTAAGTACCGCAAACTAAGCCAACGTGACTCGGACTCCGCTACTACTTCGCCCGCTCATAATTCTCAACAAATGGCCTCTGCCCAAGATAACGGACACTCCAACCCTTCTAAACAGCCGACACTCGCACCCATTAGTTCTTCTAATCTGATCTCACCTTCCAAACCTAACATATCGATCAACAAGACCCCATCCATGGGAAGGACAGATGATTCCAAGCACACTGAAGCTTGGAATGACATGTTAGAGCTCCAGGATGCTCTTCGGAATCAGGGTATTGCCCCAGATAACCCACCCTACCAGGACCCCATTAACGAACCCCCCAAACCTTGTCATCATCGTATGCCGGGTAGTTGGCCAGAAGATTCCCTTGACTTTCCTGAGCCTATCAGAGACGGACCCCATCTTTTTATTCAAGACCCAAATCTCTCAGGAGACCATGGTTCGCTGATTCCCAGTACTCTAGTTACTTCACCGGAATTTCACAAAACACAAGAACCAGCCAATTCAACCCTTTCGCCGAAGTCCTATGATCCTGCAGCCTCCCAGGATGCCGCGGTTATTCAAGCGCAAACTTCAGAGGCAGGCCAAGATTCACAGCCAAAAGACGACATCTCCTATGCTTCGTTTTCCTGGAGTGACCAACTTTGGGGAGCCACGCAAAGCATCTTCGCCACTGCCATTGCTCTTGCTGACACTTTCAAACGACGTGCCGTTGCTCTTTTTGAAGAGCCTCGTCCTACCTCTCGTCGGGCTAGCCATACTGTTACCTCGAGCTCCCCGACTAGAGCAAATTTGCGTATGCTTTCAGAAGAGCAACGCAGGCGTCTTAAAAGCAACCAGTGGCGCATAGACAGAGGCTATCCGACCGTGCAAGACTATCCATTCCCCGAGTTGTCTCTTGATGCCCCCCAATTCCTGACTACAACGGATGCATTGCCAGAAGATGAAGCTCCTCTAAAGCCTGTTATTTCTGACGCGAAGAAATCAATTAGTAGCGACGGGCCTTGTCGCAAACATGGCGCTCCCGTGATAGACCGCAAGCGCCGAACTGTTAAATCCGGAATCAGCAAAAGGTCCACGTTTCAGGCATTAAGTCCGAATATGAAACGACGAATGCATATGCGCCCCGGGAAACGGAACATTCCTCGTACCCGACTGGACCGCTCATTGGTACATGCTGTCCAATCTGGTAAATGGACCCTGGATGATCTTTCCACAAAGCCGAAAGGACGTGTCGCTCCGGTGCAGGATCGTAAAAGGTTAGCCCATCTGGAAGCCGTCAATAACCAAAAAGAACGCTCACTAACACCACTTCTCAGGAGGTTGGAACTCGCCACGACTGAAGCCGCTCGCCAGAAACGAGCTGCGCCAAAGAAAGTGCGATTCGTACTTCAGTCTGCGCCTCCTGATGACGATCCGGCACTCGTGGGCCATCATTTGCATCCCGGGCTTATGAAAACATTGATTGAAGAGGAAAAGGAAAACGAACCTCCGAAATACGTCGAGGAAGAACCTGAGGCCCCTGATCCTGGGTTGAGCTCGTGGCTTCAATCCGAGTTTCCATTTGGAAGGCCTGTATCTGCTGTTCGGCTTTTTGCTCCCGGTGCCAAACTTCCCCAGGGCCGTAGCGAATCCATCTATGCGGCTGAATGGCGCAAAATTCAAGAGGAAGAAAAAGCCAAGCAAGTCCCCGCCCGTATTCGTCCTGAGGGGCCCGCGGTTCGACCGCTTCCACCGAAATGGGAGGCTCGACTGGCGGAAACCAAGGCGTTCCCGGACAATCGGCAGATTGCCACAACTTTGTCCGGCGATCCTTTGACCAAGAGAGACCTCGCCACCTGCTACACGCCTATGAAGTGGCTCAATGACGAGGTCATCAACGCATACCTCGCTGTCCTCATCGACTACCTCCGACGGGCCAATGGCAACGCGGGACGCCACGACAAGCCCAAGTTTCATGCGTTTAACACCTTTTTCTTCTCGAATCTGAGAGATAAAGGCTACTCGTCCGTTAGCCGGTGGGCCAAGCGGGCCAAGATCGGAGGAGAAGCCCTGCTTGAAGTCGACACAGTTTACATCCCTGTGCACAACAGTGCTCATTGGACTTTGATGGTTGTCAAGCCGACCGAGAGATCTATTGAATACTTCGACTCGCTGGGTTCCGCTTCACCTCGTCATGTGGCTATAGTCAAGGACTGGCTACGTGGAGAGCTTTCCGCCCGGTTTGTCGAAGAAGAGTGGTCGGTGGTTCCCACGGTTTCTCCTCAGCAAGACAACGGGAGCGACTGCGGTGTATTTCTACTGTCAACCGCGAAGGCCGTCGCCGTCGGAATTGAGCCACAATCTTACGGGGCGAGAGACATTCCGCTTCTGCGGCGGAAGATTGTGGCCGAGCTGATGGCTGGTGGCCTTGATGGAGACTTCAAGCCCGAGGGAGAGACGGGTGAGGTGTTGATGTGAGCTCATAAAGAGAAAAGAGAAAGAAAGAAAGCAAGGAAGGAGAGAAGGAGTGGGACAATTGGAACGATCAAGAACGCGAGGTTGAGCATTTGACGGTGATATGATTTTGGATGGAAGCGTGGATTCACATACATTTATACACATTGGAGGAGCATTGGGATAGCATTTACAGGAGAGGCGTTGATATGTGTTGTTTGTTATTTCTGTTGTTTCTGCTGGATGGTGCATATGCTGTTTTGACATTTGATATTTGATATACTCGATACTTGATACCCCGTCAGTCGGAGCGGAAAGGGAAGAGCTTTCGACATGAGCATTGCAATTTTTCGGCATTTACATCTTAGTCTATATTTGCATGTATCTCGGAGTCTGTATTCTGTTTGTATTTAGATAGATGCGACTGCTTTGTTGGTTACAGTTTTGTCCGGATATGTGGTCCAATCGTGGCAGACTTCAATATAACCTTATCAAACAGGAATATAGATGTTTCATAAGTCATAGAATAGGCACAAAGCTAAGTTTTACTAAACTAGCCATGACCACGAAGATATTGTCCCAGACAGTAGACAAGAGACCGGCGCTCGGATCTACCGTATGTCGTCCACCCAGCATGGTCTGCGACATTTCTCTTCATGGCTGTGATAATCATCGCCACTGTCATCGCCATCATCATCGCCATCGTCACCATCATCATCGTCTTCGTCTTCTTCCTGTTTCTTTTTCTTCCTCTCCTCGCTCGAAATGTTTGCTTTCCCTGTATCGCCGTCTAACACGTCTCTGGATCGACCCGATATGTTATAGGCCAACTGGATCCATTCGATGCCCATGAACACGCTCTCTCCAACGTTCATATCACCGGTCCAATCCCCACCATCACTCCAGAGATTGATAACGAGCGTACTCGGCATATCGGGGACCTTATACGTCTTGGAGCTGTGCATGTGATCATTAACGTACCAGACAGAGAGGTTAGAGAACCAATCCAGCCGATGCGTGGCCCACTCAGTCCATGGCGTCTGGACAGCGGCGATGGTACTGGCACCGGGGATAGTCTCATCCGTTTCCCAGTCGTAATCTGGTTGGTTGGCGTAGTGAATGATATTGGATGGGTCCTTGGTTAAGATCTCGATATCCGACTCTCCGCCTGAGGGGTTGATGGTGAAGATACCGGCGCAGGCACCCTTTGGCGGTCCGCCCGGGGTCATGGGATTGGTGGTATTGTGATCCGTATGATTCCATCCTGATTTGTCGTTGGTAAGACGACCGTAAGGTAGCATGCGAAGACGGACACGGAACGAGCAGCGGAATACATTTGTAAGACGGTTTTCGAGCTCAGCGGCTGAGTTGTACTTGTCCAGACGCGTGGTGCGGAGCACGAGGTAGGTATTTCCAAACTCAGTGGTCGAATTGGTACCGTTCTCCTTGGGAAGCGGGTCTTGGGCAAAGAAGATGTTGTTAACCGAGTTAAGAATCGGTACGGGCTTCTGGGAGGTAGGTCGACGATTCCAGTTCTGCGTCTTCCAGTCCGCTGCGAAGTGGGATTTCGACAGTGGCACCACGTTGGCTCCGAATACGCTGTCAGTCGCCATCACCGTCTCATCTCTTACACCGCCGTCAATGCCTTCATCGGGGATGACGCTGTTTGTAGGTGCTTCTGGTTTGATCGGTGTGATATCGCGGGGGATGGGAGCATGTCGGAAGTCCCAGAGTTGGTAATGCTGGAAGTATCCCTGATCCTGGCCGGAGACCAGGTAGCAGTCGCAGTGGGGGTGCTTGTGGTTCTCGGTTGTGGCAGGTAGGGTTGGGGAAGAGTCATCTTCGGCGACGGCCTGCGATAGGATGGGAACCGCGTAGGTGAGGAATTTCAGCAGTAAGACGAGTATCTTCATGGCCGGAACTGAGCTGCGTCGCTCGAGGGAAAGGGAAAAGTGAGGTTAGGAATTAGAAAAATGGTGACGAATACGAATTAAAAAGAGAAAGGTACGGGCTGCTGCGAATGGATGAAATAGGAAGGTGCAGCTGTATGCCCGTTTTGGAAGGCGCAGGCCTAATAGGCCTTAATAGGCAAGAACGGTCGACGTTCGGATATAGCACCCGAGGATACCGTAATTTGAACAATGTTAGATGAAGAGACAGAGTAGGATGCAACACCCGCCTGGTTCTAGTTGTTTTCGACCAAGTTTTAGGAGAGATTAGGGCCATCATAGACTAAATCCGCGCACCTTGAAGTCATTTCTATAAGATTCAAAAGGCGCGGTAACTTTAAGGTCCTACAGCCGAGTCAGGTTCGAATAGATCCTGTTTCAGAACCTCAAGGACTTTCTTTTCATCCACCTGTCCCAGATCAACCGAGGGTGCCGAATGATCGATTCCTTGTGCGCCCTCTCCGTCCAGACCACCCAATTCTCCGTCCTCTCCCGGCTTCTCAGGTTGGACGTACTCTTCTTCTAGGAGGTGTGACGCATTTTCTTTGCTTGTCGCGCGTAGGATGTCTGGTGAATCTGGTAGCACGTAGATGGTGGGAAATTCGAGGACTGTCCGCTTGCGCAGGGCAGAGGTAAAGGTTGCGGCCGGAGGTAGAGGGATCAGTACGGGTTGCCTGGTAGCGGTTCGTGGACGATGGAGGTAGAAGTAGACGTCCCGATGAGGGGTGATTTCGTTTTCTTGCAAGTCTGACGGAGAGGGATCCGAAGGTTCTGGCTGCGTTTCGTCTTGCTTTGGTTGAACTGGCAGCTCCTGTTCGGCGGATTGGGAATTCATCTCTATTGTTGATTGCGGTTCCAATTCGGATTGCGGTTGCTGATTGTCCTCCTGCTTTTGTCCCTGCACCTGCTCCGGTGGCTGACCCTGGTCCTGTGCTTGGTCCTTGTTGCGCTCCTCTTTCGGAAGAGGGTAGAATCTATCATAAGCTTCTGCGACACGGCACGACTCTAAACATGTCCGAATCTTCTTTTCTCCATCAGGGGCAATCCATTCCATCGTCCAGATCAAGCATTTGTGTCTTCGACTAGTCAGCACATCGCACCCAACCCAAAATCCAGGGAAACATACTTCGGATGCCACCTCGAGGTATTCTGCTTATTTCTCGTCATCCCCTTGGGAGCCCTGATGACATTAACCTCGCTACTCTGCGCGCCGCGCAAAAATCCAGCTTCTCCCTTAACCAATCCCTCATTCGGCCTCTTCCTCTTCCGGCCCCCATCTCTCATCTCCTCTCCCTCTTCCGCTTGGCGGTCGATAGAAATCCCACGATTCTCCGCATCTCTATCCGCGCGTTCCATGCTCCGCTCAATCCCCGTGATGAAATTAAAATCGCGATCGAATGCAGAGGGAGTCGCGAGCTCATTGCGGCGGAGGTAGGCGGCTGGATCGCGGACACCGGAGCATTGGGACCAGGTCTTATGGCGGCGGGAGCAGGGGAGGGAGCAGGTTCTGGTCGAACATCGGGGACAGCGGTATTTGGGGGCATTGATGTGGCTGATTATAAGATTTTCTGGTCAGTGACGATGCAATAATAGATAGGACATGGACGATAATCACCAAATTGTGCAAAGTTCACTGAGAAGAGGATCTCCTCCAGGGGTTTCAGACATGGCGGTCGATATTAGGATAGTATATTATGGTACCAACATGTAGTATAGCGTTTTTAAATGGATGTAAACAGAGGGATGATCAAAACTCAATGCGATAAAAGAAAAATTGCGATAACTATTTTAATGATAACAGCCTTGGTGCCTGAGGCCAGCGGTATCGATGGCTCGGTCCAAAGCAGCAATACCACCATACAGTAGTTATTCCGAGCAATTCCCATACATGATTGCTCTGTTTCACATTACTCGAAGGAGCATCTGCTCTAGATTGCAAATTGGCATTTCGACGCCAAAATGAGCAATCGCAGGGGTGACATCATCACATCATCGAATTTCTAAGCATGTGCGGAGTACTTATTGCCCTTTAAGAACTATTGTCCGGCAATTCAGACCTCATTCTCCTCGTTACTGTTAAAAATGGCTTCCAAAGCATTCGCAATCATTGCTGGTGTTGGTCCGGGCACGGTATGTCCCATTCCTAAAGTACTCACCCGATATCAAACCACTAACCAGCTATAGGGCGCCTCTATTGCCCGCAAATTCGCCCAAGCATACTCGGTTGTCCTGCTAGCTCGCAACCCCGCCAATTTTGAGCCGGTGGTTGACGAGATCAACTCTAACGGTGGTCAAGCTGTGGGATTCAGTGCAGATCTGTCCGATTCGCAGAGCGTTCGGTCCGCCTTTGACCAGATCTCGCAGCAGTATGCGGATTCTCCGCTGGCTGCAGCTGTGTTCAACCCCGGTGGAGGGTTTGTGCGGAAGCCGTTCTTGGAGTTGACGGAGAAGGAGTTTACGACGGGGTATGAGAGTCAAGGGTCAGTTTCTCTACCCACGGTGTACAGTCCTATTCTTAGTATCATCTGACCGGGCAACAGGAAAGGAGGCTTTCTCTTCGCTCAGAGTACTCTTCCACTTCTCCTCAGGGCTAAGGAAGCGTCATTGAAACATCCGCCAACGCTGGTATTTACCGGAGCGACCGCCAGTCTCAAAGGCTCCGCGACATTCTCGGCCTTCGCCTCGGGCAAGTTTGCACTGAGGGCGTTGGCGCAGTCCCTGGCGCGGGAGTTTGGTCCACAAGGCGTGCATGTGGCGCATGTCATCCTCGATGGGGTTATTGACATCCCACGGACGAAGAGCTGGACCTTTGAGCATGAAGATGCCAAGATCGACCCTGTGGCTGTAAGTGGAAACCTGGTTCATGTGCCACAGACTAATGCTGATGTTGTTAGATTGCCGATTCTTACTGGCACCTGCATACACAGCCGCGGACAACATTTGGATTCGAGTTGGATCTCCGGCCATATGTGGAGAAGTGGTGAGATGATCATGCGGAGAAGAAGAGCGTAGAAGTGTCGTGAGCGAGTAACTTAACCAACAGATAGCAATAAATCTGCTGCCTCATATGTATCGCACATAGCCACTTGCAATATATCCCCGTAGATCTCGTATCTACAACTAACCAATCATGAATAATGCCGCCTAACCGGGCGCTACAGGGCTGTCATGTGCGCCAAGTCTCATTCATTATAAAGACCTTCAGACGGTCTATACGAATGACTGAGGCTCTCATATCAGAAACACCATGCCACGAACCAAAGAAACCGGCAACGCAGAGCTCCAGATTGACCTGGCATCACCCCCTGGCTGGACATTTGCCCCCGGGGACACGGTCATCGGCACGGTCCTGCGTCGCTCACACATCGTCGCCCCGACAGCCACCGTGAAGCTGTCGCTGGTAGGGCACGTGAGGACCAAAATCACCCCAAATGGCAGCAGCAGCCGTGGCTACTACCGTGGGCACTGGTACCTTTTCAGCACGACGACGACGCAAGTACTCTTCGAAGGACCCTTGCACGCCCCCAAAGACAACTACAGTGGCAAAGATGAGACTTCTTGGTCCTTCTCACTGCCAATTCCGGTGAAACCGGCCGATTCAGCGTTGGGAGGCTACTATATGGAAGAGGGTTTCTTGCCGCAGGACAAATTTGGCCTCGCACAGCACACGTTGCCTGGGACGTTTATCACAAGTAACAACGACTGGAACCACTCTTCCGAAGGCTACGTAGAGTACTATCTCGAAGCTCGACTACAATATCACCGAGGGGGCGGGTACAAGCTAAATAGGGCTACGGTCCCCATCATAATGCGGCCCCAGCCTCCGATTGTCCTTCCCGATTGCGAGCTCCAGCAACGAAAGATCGACAAGACATTTCAAAGCCAGCGGCTGCTACCGGGAATGGAACGCGCAGATCTAACGTTCAGGCAAAAGTCGCAGAGACTCCTGGGCTCGTCAAAGGTACACAGGGCTCACTATAGCGTTGAGATCGGCTTGCCTCGCGTCGTCCAGTTGGACAACCCGTCGCCCATCCCGTTTACCTTGAACATCGTACTACCAACCAGCAGTACCAGCTTCCAAAATGCCGGGCTGAAGGTCCGGCTGAACTGGGTCAAGATATCTATCAAGTCCACGACTACTCTCCTCGCACCGCGCGACTTCAGCAGGCTCACCAAGAGGGATACCTATTCCGTTAACCACAATCTGAATCTGGAAAGGGCTTTTCGGGACCTTGAAGCTCCCATTGAATATTCTATCGACAAAGCTCACGATAATGGTGTAGTCAATATTGGCAATATGTTTCAGCTAACTCTCCGTTCGAATGGGTTGAAAGCAGGAAATAGACGTCTTGCTTCTGTACCATACCCATATATCCAACCTGATCTGGTCACGTATAATATTAGGCATAGTCATAGGCTGGAGACGGAGGTGTCTTTGAGCATTGCAGGAGAACGCCATACAATTCCAGTGAGTGGCGATGTGATGATATTAGCAGCTAACTAAAGGAGCATTCAGATGGAGTTATTGGTGGCTGTTGTTTACATACTGCTTGATTATTTCCTGTATTTAGTTGTAAAGGAATGGAGCAGAGAGCAATTGCGTATTTATGCTTTCAATTTCTTGTACAAATCTGAGATTCACTTCCCTATCCAAAGCTGAAGTGTAAGCTAAACTGATGAAAACTAGCCCACCATAAACCACCAGTGGGACAAACCTCATCCATATCCTAAATGCAATGGATCTGTACATCCTCTCCTCTAGCACTTCAAATTCACCAGTAATGTCCCGCGCCGTTTGACTGCTACCCTCAGTATCAACGGAGTCGGTATGCAGCATAATTGACTTAGCACCATGACCCTGCTCAATGTCACGGGAATTTATGTCGTAGATACTGTTCATATTATGATTCCTTGGGGCTGCTCCATCTCCGTCGCCGCTTGAAATCGCCTTTTGGGAATGAGAAGGAGCACTTTCTTTATCATTCTCTCAACCCGACTATCAAAGGATAGACGATTGCATAGGCGCCGGCGATGCAACCTAAGCAAAGAGGTCATCACCTGAAGTGCAATCCTGCCTCCCTTCCTTCTCGTCCCGGATAATCTTCGCTGTATCAACTCAACTGCAAAGATGGATCCCACAATTGCACAATTGGTCAACCAAGTTTTACCTGGCTAACGAGCTGATCGCTCACTAGAGTATGTCGGAGAGTTATCATCGGGTTATCGGACCTTCCCTGATGACTGGTAAATCAAAGCTGTATTAGCCAGACTGACAGCATGATATGTATGACAGAATTCAAAGCCTATCTTTGAAAGCCTATCTTCGGAGCAGGTTCGGTCAGTTCCTGTAGGAATAAAATGCTCCGTACATTTGTACAAAGCTGGCAAATATTTTAATGACTAAGCACAACGTCACAAGCTTGTCCCTCACCACGAAATCGGCATACCAGTTCACACTTTACTCTGTACACGACCCAACATGGTCCTCGACGACGCCTCTCCACAGGCGTACTATACGTCCTCTCAGCAGGATGACCAGAATGTCGCCCCAACCAACGCCAACTCCTCCATAACCCAATACCAAATCAAACCCGAAGCAATCGTCTCACCCGACCTCTTCACCCTCTACTTCGGTTTCGCCGGCAAATGGAACTGGCAACGCAACCTGGTCAACACGCTCGCAGCCCGCGTGGAGAATGCCCGCGTGCTAGTTCAACGCCCGCCCACTCAGGACGAAATGGACGCCTTTGTCACGCACAGTAGTCGCAGTTTATACCATGGACGGATTGGAGCGCCGCTTGCTAGTGGGCTTGCGATGGCCAGGATGTATAGCCAGGCGCGGAAGACGGACTATTACAAGGCGATGGTGCCTGGTGCAGAGGAGGGAAAATTGCCTAGTGCAAAACAATTGGCGCAAGGTGTTACGAGGTTTGCGAAGGCGGATCCTGCGGCGTTTCGGTCGGTGGCGGCGGCTTCGGTGTTTAAGTTGTTCTTTTGGACGCTGACGGGGGCGACTATGTCGAGTATTTATGCGGTTTATAATGATACCATTGCGACAATGTCGGATCCGAGGTTGACGAATTTCGTGAGGGAGGTGAAGCAGCAGAAACCAGAGGAGGTGCGAAAGCGGAAAATAGACGCTGCGCAGGACAGGTATCGGCAGAACCAGCAACAGATGACGTCGCAACCACGAGAACCGCAGCAACCGAGTGAGATGGTGCCCGACCAAGCGAGCGGTGGGACTACAGAGAGCCACGAACAGCAGGATTATAGCGCAATGTACGGTAACAACACTGAGCCTACGACTTCTTCCCGTTCCTACGATCGTCCGACCACGGCGGTGTCGACCAGCAGTAGCTGGTTCGGTGGAAGGAAAGAGCAAGACTCTGTATCCGACTTCTTTGACGATGCTAGTCCCACGGCACCCGAATACCAATATCCCCGCAACAATACTACAGCCTCTCAACCTTCTCCACCCGTATTCCAGCGTGGTGCATGGGAGCGGATTCGTCAACAGAATACCAACGGGGTATCCAACTCCCAAGGCCAAGAATACTACCGCGGGCAGTCTAGGGAGTGGAATACACAAGGCCAGAGAAATAGCGGCAGCGGTCAGGACACGGAAAGACAGCGGGAAAAAGAACAGGCACGTGCTGATTTTGAGCGGATGCTAGACGCTGAGCGGAACATGTCGAGTGACGATTCGGGAAATGGCAAGAATAAGGGTTGGGAGCGATGGAGTTGATCTATTCTTGGCATATGTACAGAGTATGTAAATTTAAAATGATGTACATTATGGGAACCATATGATTAAACATATGTTAGGTTGTCCACTTACCTGTATCAAGGCAGCGAGACATCATGCTCCGTAGAAATCGCAGCCATCCGGTATGCTCAGGTACATCGTCCGCATACGAAGAATGATGTCATTGATGATGTCCATCTCTGAATCAGGTTTACTCCTGGCAACGCCATCAGCATCTCTACTCCGTTTTGTTAAGCTAGAATGTTGATAAATAAGTCAAGAAGCCAAGTTCTGTACCTAATTAGAACAATTGTTCCCTGGGTTGCTTTCATTAGGTTTGAGCTTAACCCTTCCCTACAATCTCACCCATGACATTCGGGATTGAATACCGACCATACACTCCTACCAGTCTGCCTCTATTCAATCTTACCTCGTTATTACAATGACAGTCATCTGGGGCCTGGATCTCCATGAGATCCATTGGAGCAAGTTCCGAAGCTCCAACATGTTCACCCGCGTCTACCACCTGCGCCGCACAAAGATGATCGTCTACCAGATCGCCATGATCCTTTGCGTATGCTCAGAGGCCGTCGGGACAGCGGCACTATCCGGTAAATCCTCTCTCCGTTACCCCTCATAGCCCGAATAACAGTACTAACCAACCCGCTCTATCTATAGACTACCTCGACCAACAAAGCCAGATCCAAGGCCAACACCCCGGCGTCAAAGTGTACAACAACGATTTTATCGGTGCGGCATCGTATAACATCTGGGCGGGGGTTTCGGTCGCATGGGTATTTGGGGGTGCGTTCTTCTTTGACCTCTTCTGGCCTGAGAGGCATGAGGATCGAGATATCCGGTGGGCGTGGAAGCTTTGTGCAGTGGCGGAGTCGATTATGATGCTGGCTTCGGCTTTCGCGTTGACGGTATGACACCTTATGGTGGTTTGAAGTGTATAGTGATGCTGATATGGGTAGATTATCACGGCCACGCGTAGTGCGAAAATCACGGGAACGGACGCTGCGTCTGCAAGACAGTACTGGGAGGAGTCTATGAAGAAACCTGCTTTGAGTATGTGTACTGTTCGCGATTCGTCGATCTCACGGAAGATGGTTAACAAGACTAGGGTATTACACTAATCCGAAAGCTGTTGCTGCCGTTGTTCTTGCGTGGCCTGGTGTTGTCGCGACTATCGCTAGGTACGTCTACCCCGCCATCCTGTTTTTCAGTGTTAATGTGGCTAATCATAATAACAGTACTATAATTCTTTGGATGTCTCATAAACATGATGATGAGTTCGGCCCCAAGTCAAACCATGGGCGGAGCCTTGAGAATGGCGTCGGTTCGGAGACAGAACAGAAACCGGTATAGAATTATGATACCCCAGCATAGATCTAATTGGATAGACATTGATGTCTTTGATCCTACACTCACGCGGAGAATATGCCCTAAAATGACCTGGAATGATAAGATATAGTCGCGGGGTTCCAACATACGTACCCCTACATTATTATCATCCCTAGTATGATATCGAGCATAAACAAGCACAACGCCCAAGATAAACACCATAAGCTTTCATGGCATATCAAGAAATATGACTTCGGTCGCATTGACAGCAGAATAACCAGGCTATCAATTTAGTTGCGTTCCACTGGTTGTCGCCATTTATCGTGGGTCTATCGCAACATGCACGCCATCAGCTGAACAGGGATGCTGATAACCATAAATACAATCCTCCCAACGCCGGAAATTTTTTCTTTGTCTCCTCAATTCAGTCTCTCGTGTCACGTCAAAATGGCTACTTCCGCAAAGGATAGTAGGAAAGATCCCATTGAGACACAAACCCAACCGGTGGATGTTGAAGCATGGGAGGGCGAGAACCCGGTCAAGCCAGCACCTGCGTCTAATCAGGCTGAATTGACGCCAAATGAAGCATTTAAGTGGAATGTCGAGGGCGATCAGTCGCCTTGTATGTCCATCTTTGGCCTTATGGTGTGCGATCATCGCTGATTGACGTGTATAGTCCCCGAGGTGGCAGCATGTGTCTCCAACACCGATGATCCTAACATGGCTTGTAGCAGTGAGTCTTTATCACAAATCTATGTTAATTGGTACTAACGAGGCAGCCTTCCGATCATGGACTCTTACTACCATATTTGTGATGCTGTTTGCTGCGGTCAACCAGTTCTTCGGTCTGCGATATGTATGTACGCTTTCTTACCATATGCGAACGCATGCTAACAAAAATAGCCTTCTCTCACCATCGGATATGTCGTCGCTCAGCTACTGGTATTTCCCATTGGTCGAGCATGGGAAAAACTTCCTCGATGGAGAGTTCCATTGGGAAAGTTCTCCTTTGATCTCAACCCAGGGAAGTTTACCGTCAAGGAGCATGCTCTGATCGTGATTGTAAGCTGATCGCCTATATTATTATTGCTTTCAACATGCTAATCAGTGTAGTGCGTCAACATCAGCGCCAGCACAGCCTACGCCATGGGCTCATTAGTCGCTATCACCAGCCCCGTCTACTGGGATCGCGACTACGGACCAGGTTTCTCCTTCCTTTATCTTCTGACCACCCAAATGCTAGGCTTTGGCTTTGCTGGACTAGCCCGTCGATGGCTGGTTTACCCCGGAGCCCTCATCTGGCCTTCGTCTCTCTCATCTACAGTCCTGTTTCGGGCTCTGCACGAACCGAAGCAAGATAACTCCCCCGCGAACGGCTGGACCATAACGAGATATCGCTTCTTCGCCTACTTCACGCTCCTCGCGTTTGTCATTTTCTGGTTCCCGGATTATATCTGGACGAGTCTGAGCACGTTTGCGTTTATTACCTGGATCTGGCCCCATAGCCAGAAAGTGAACACGATCTTCGGAATGAACTCAGGTCTGGGATTGCTGCCGATCAGTTTCGACTGGACGCAAATTACCTATGCCGGATCACCTGGATCCCCTCTGACGACGCCGTTCTACATCACCTGCAATGCGTATGCCGTGGTAGTCTTATTCTACCTCTTCCTTTCGCCCATCCTATATTACACCAACGTCTGGAACAGCGGATACCTCCCGCTGCTCTCGTCAAGCACCTTCGACAACACAGGCTCAACATACAACATCACCCGCGTCGTTGACGAGAACCTCAACTTCGTCCAGAGCAAGTACGAGGCCTACTCGCCAATGTATATCTCCATGTCCTACTCCCTGACTTACGGGCTCTCCTTCGCCGCCGTCACCGCCATGGTCGTGCACACGTACCTCTACAACGGGCGTGAGATCTGGGCCAAGTTCAAGAACTCGCGACACGGCGGCGAAGATATCCACCGGCGCTTGATGCACGCGTACCCCGAGGTCCCGGATTGGTGGTACGGCGCGCTGACCGTGGTTATCGTGGGCCTTGGTATTTTCACCGTGCGATACTGGGACTCTGGACTACCAGTTTGGGGGTTTATCGTCGTGTGCTGTGGGATGGGTGTGCTGCTTATTGTCCCCGAGGGGATTCTGGAGGGGACCACGAACCAGCGTATCTTCTTGAATATCATCACTGAGTTGATTGCTGGTTATGCGTGGCCCGGGAAGCCGATTGCCAACATGATGGTGAAGTTTTATGGGTATAACTCAGTGAAGCATGGAATGGACTTTGCGCAGGATTTGAAACTGGGGCAGTATATGAAGATTCCGCCAAGGGTATTGTTCGTTGGGCAGGTTTATTCGAGTGTTCTCGCGACGTTGACGCAGACTGGTGGTGCGTATTTGTCCATTTCTTTCAATATATCTTTCCAGATGTGCTAACGAAACAGTCCTCCGCTGGATGATGGGCCACATCTCCGACCTGTGCTCCCCATCCAACAAGCAACGTTTCACCTGCAACGGGTCCAAAGTCGTCTACAACGCCTCCATGATCTGGGGCACCATCGGACCCCAGCGGATGTTCCAGTCCGGCCAGGTCTATAATGCTCTGATGTATTTTTTCATCATTGGCCCCGTGGTAACTGTTGTGGTGTACTTTGTGTACCGACGCCATCCGAACAGCTGGATTAAATGGGTTAATGTGCCGATTTTCTTCAATGCGGCGGGGAATATTCCGCCCGCGAATACAACGCAGTACTCGCTTTGGTTTATTTTCGGTTTCTTGTTTAACTACCTGATTCGGAAGAAGGCGTTTCAGTGGTGGAAGCGGTATAATTGTTAGTGCCTCCAACTCTGGACCCTAAAACAAAGCTAACAAAGGACTATGGCAGACCTCCTGCAAGCAGCAATGGACACCGGCACCGCCCTCGCCACCATTGTCATCTTCTTCGCTCTGAGCTACAATCAGATCGAATTGAACTGGTGGGGAAATACCGTGGGCTCGAACACAGACGATGCCAACTCCGTCCCTTGGCTGAAGGTCCCCTCGGGAGGACATTTTGGGAAGGGTCCTGGAGAGTTCCATTAAGCGGATTGACTTCATCCACTTGTATCGAATGATTTATGGCTTGTCAGGTAGCCAGAGAAAACGAACAGATCTAATGGAATTGTCACGCTAGTTATTGATGAATGTAAACTGGAGCAAGTTGTACATACGAGACCCGAGTTGCTTCCTGCACTTAGTCCCTGATCACCTCATCAAACCTCCTCAACCAACCCCCCAACAATTCCTGCAACCCTCTCCGGCATACTCAAAAACGGAAAATGTGACGATTTTAACCGATATACACGCGACGTTCCCAGCACCCCAACCATATACTCCTGCACCGCCAACGGCAACATCGCATCCTCTTCACCCATAATATATGCAGTTGGTATAACATACCATGGGTCGTGTGTCGCGGTACCAGAGAAAACAAGGAGAGGGGTATGCGTTAGCGCAGACGTCCAGTGAGTTTGTTGTGCCTGGGGAAGGTCGTGGAATGGGTTCTCGAAGGCTAGGGTGGTGTAGTCTCCCTGCTCAATCCCAGTTAGCAATCCGTATAGACAAGGGGAATAAAAAAGAGGAAGACGTACATCGAATTTGATCCACGGCAAAATTTCTCCCCCGCAAACATCAATCAGGCTTTGTCCTTCATTAACCACGAACGCGGTCATGTACACGATCATCACCACACCACCCTGCTTTCCTTCCTTTCGACGGACTGGTCCCTCGAGACCCTGAACCACCCCAGAGGCAACAAGCCCGCCGTACGAGTGCGCGACCACGATGACATTCTCCAGAGTTAACGAGTCGTTGCAGGGTGCTTCGGAGGTTTGAGATGTCGTCGTCAAGGGTCTTCGTGGGAGGTTCCGTGCCGGATGAGGAATGTGCAACGGTTTCGGTTATAAGACCCTTTTCTGAGAGATTGGATGAGAGTTGGGTGTAGAATGCTGGGGTGGCCCAGGCACCCGGGACAAGGACTATGGTTGGCTTGAAGGACATTGCGATGTGAATGAGATTGCTAGCGTTAGTTGATAGATGATGGTGCATCTACATATGAGGGAGGTGTGGGGATAAATGCACGCACGGGATTTGCTTCCCAACGATGGTTGATAAGCTAGTTAGGGTTCTGAGCCCGGTGTTTGGTACAGATTCCGTCCAATCGGCAGGTTACTCGGCTATTGAACAATTTTATGTTAACTACGTAGCACTGGAAAGAGAATATATTGCAATAAGATAAGCCAGGACACTGAGGCTAGGAGGTAAAAGGTATAACAAACGACGGTATAATGCAAATTCGAGGTATCAAGGTATCATCTCGTAAACGAACCAAAGAAATCAAAGCAAGCCAACCAATTCATCATCAATCATAACAAATTAGACGGTTAAACGAACGTAGCCCGAAATATTTCAAATGGAAACCAACTAAAAGAACGAAGGATATCAAATCAGATCAAGTCCTGTCAACCATCTGCACACTCTCATATGGCAACTCAGTCCCAACCGCCGGACTCCCCCACCCCTCTAGACCGCGACTGTTACTGCGCATTCGTGTCAGATTCCGGATCTTGCTGGTAAAGCTCTCGTTTGCACTCTTCCCGCGGCGATGGTCGAACGACATTCGTCGACGATCGGGACTCGCGCTTGCACTGCCGTTAACGCTAGCGCGGACGTCCATGGTATTCGTGAATGCTGGACCAGCGGTCATTGCGCGCGGGAGCAGACGGCCTAGATTCTCGTTGTCGAAGGCGATGTCGATTGTTCCGGAAGACTCGCGTGGAGAGGCAGAGGCTGAATTAGAATAAGGAAGAGGTGGTGGTGGTGGAGGTGTATTGAGGTGTTGGAGTTCTGGAAGGATAGGCGGTTGATGATCTGCGTTTGCTAGGGTTTCCTCGATACTGATGGCCACAGGAGAGCCCCCGAAGTAGCCACCAGGGCTTCCTTGTTCTCGAGAATTCTCACGTCGATGACCCATGTGACGGGATCGACTTGTCGAACGACTGCGCGGGAGGTTAGGGTTAAATCTGGGGTGTGTTGGGATGTTCGGAGGATTGACGTTGGCTGGTGGGCTGTGGGTTTCTGGTACGGGAACGGACATGGAGCGGCCGATTCTCTCTGCCTCGGGTTGGTAGGTGATGGCACTCAGTAGAATAGGGGCATCTGCGGCATTTTCTTCATGGCCGTTGCTGGTGCCGTTGTTGTACTTGGCTTGTCGTAGTGATGATGATGGGCTTGTTGGTAGCCCTGGTTGAGAAGACCCGGAATCAGAGCTGCTTCGCTTACTCTGAGACTCCTTGGTTGATGGAGCCCTCTGCCTCGCCTGCGAACGCGAACCGAAAGGACTGATTGAGAAAGGAAGACCAACAGGAGGGCTTCGAGTATTCATTCGAGTGTCCCCCGGGAAAGGAATATTAGGCGCAGATGGGTTCCGTGCTAGTGACAGTCGTCGCGCCTCCAATTCCGCAGCAGCAAGTTCCTTTCTTCGCTGTTCTGATATACCAACCGCGAAGGGAAGCTCACGAGTTTCCTGCTCGGATGTGTCCGTATTCCCAAGGCCCTGCTCCTCTTGACTCATACCGTTGATATTGGAAGTTGATGACTCCTGGTCCGTGGCGGATTCATGCTCCCGAGCCTGGCGACCAGCTGGTCTCACTGGCATGCCCGAATCAGCAGATTGGTCCCTCCGTCGACCAGGGATCTGCTCCCCACGACGGCTGTTACTCTGGTGCGTGCGCCGCTCCCGATCACTCGTGACAAGCCTAAGAGCCTCATCCATCGGAGACATTGGCAACGAAGACGATGGAGACATCGCATTGGATGCATCCCTCTCGGAGCTACGGCCACGATCATTCCTATCACTGGTACGGCCTGTTGCGTTCCGACTTGTAGAGCGATTGTGGCGACGCCGCGAGGAGTTCCTGGAGCCGGGTTTTTGCACTTTGTTTTCGTTGCGAGATTGAGACCTGTTGTGCTTGGCCCTGTATCTCTCCTCTTGCGTTGCTTCCTCTGGTGACATGGGCGGCGGGGACAGTGGGAGTTGGTTGTATGGATCCTCGTTCCATCCCGGCGTAGTACTTTGACCATTGACACGCTGCTGCAGTTGGAAATTCGGGTACTGATTGGCATCGTCCAAGCTGTGGATAAACTGATCAATGCTATACCCTCCCGTACTCGGGGTCTTTGCTGTTTGGAGGCTGTTCGACGACGAGAGTGGGCTCCTGCTATTGCTCATCCTTTCAAGCTGGTCTTCGATCAGGCTTATTTGCAGACCATCCGGCTTCCGATCTCTCGACCCATTCCGACTTTCTGAACGAAGGGCCTCGAATACGCCTGGTGCTGGGGATGGAAGGCCCTTTATATTGACAAAATTGTCCGAATTGGCTGGGATTGCCGTCTGCGGTGTTGACTTGGTCTCTTGATTAGGGTCATATCTGGCGGATGGTAGCAGTAATGACGGTTCTTCCTCCTGTTCTTTGTCCTGGTCCTGCTGCTGATCTTCGCTGTCTGATGTCGTGGGATATTCTCCCCTACGGAAAGGGGTGGAAGGGAAGGTAGGCGGCTCAACATCCACCGGTGTTTCTCCAATAGAGGGAAGACGTCCTCTGAAACCTGGAGTGTTCGATCGTGAACCCACAGCCTGATTCAGACTCTGCATGTTGTTCGTTCTCCATGAGGCCAGTCCACCTGGTGAAAGAGCCGACTCGCCAACAGCAGATTCGGCAATTGGAGTGATCCATGGTACGTTGGTAGGTGTCTGGTTATCAGACTTCAAGCCTGGGAGCCGCATATTAGGATTCTCGAAAGATGTAATCAGCTTCAGCGCGGGTGTCTTGGCTGTAGCCTTTTGAGCGGCTACTCGCTTTCGCTGTGATGGTGGAGAGATTGGCTGTGCAGATCCGGGAGATATCATCGGTGATCGCTGTTCTTCTGCGAAGGTAGCAGCGTTCTGCGCCGCTGGCGAGGTCCAGGGCTCTGAAGGTTCCGCGCCAGTGCATGTGAAGCATCGAATCGCAAGTTGCTGCTGCGAATGAGAAACGACATGCTCACCCCATCGACGGACAAGGTACGATTGTCGTTGCCAGTCTGTTGGCATCAGGAGACAGGTCATGATAATAGCTTCCATAAAGTAGTTCTGAGAGACGTAAACTTCAATGGCGTCGTTTTTGTCCCCGAGGCCGAGAAGGATCGTGGCTGCGGTGTGGATATCGCCTATTTCTAAAAGCTTCTGCACGAAGGCTTGCCCGACTTTGTTCGCTTGGGTCTGGCCGCTCATCTGGCTAAAGGCCATGATCATCCAGTCGGAAATAGATACAGGGCCTGAGTGGATCATGGATACCATCTCATCCGTGTCCAATGCACCGAGCCATTGTGTCAAGAGGATGGAGCTCTGGCTCCCTGGGGGATGGCGGTTGACTATATTTCTGTTAGTGAAAGTCTTTCATCAATATAGGAGGGCAATTGGTGGCGTACGCTCATCCTGTATCAGCCCCTTGATATCCCCCTCCCATCCAAAAACCATGCTCAGCATCCGTTGACGAAGACCATCCGGTGTGAGATTGGTCTCCTCTAGAGGTTGATGATGGCCGTATGGTACATCGTTCAACCGCGTCCGGATAAAAGGAAACAAATCGATCTGCTTATCGGCAGGGCTGAATTGAACTTCATGCCTCAATCGCGATCCTGCACGAGAACTCTTCGTAGACAGCGTCGACATTGACGGAGTATACCCATGTGAAGGCTGTGGCGTATTCCTCTCACTGTTTGATGGCAGTGTAGAAGCGGGAGTATTGCTTTGTTCGGACCTACTTGGTGGCGAGGCCAATGGCATCCGATACCTTCCAGAGGCTTTGGAGCTGGCGTTGCTTTGCGAGGAGGCAGGACTTGCCAGGTCTGCGTGTTGTTGCTCGTTATCCGAGGGTGTTTGTCGGCCTTCAAACGTGTAAGGGGCTTCCTTAATTGCTGGTGGATCTTGTAGAGAGCGGGAAGGTAGTATTTGTACATCCTCTGAAGACGTCGGGGGATGGTGCACGTTGGCAACCATGGTGAAGATCTCCAAGTCATACTGCTGCACTGCGAAGTTTGGACCAAGGGTAAACAAAGTGGCCGTAGGCCCATAATTAGCAATTCCGCGAACGCCATTGATAGCCGGAATACGCTCAGAAGTGACGTGCTTGGTCCTGACATCCCAAGACCATGTTTCTCTGGGTCATGTTAGTCACAGCACAAACCGAAAAGCCAATCCAACATACCCATTCATATACTGCAATATCTTTCCATTCTTAGACCAAGCCATCCATTGTGGTCCCGAGGCTGCGGTGTCCGATCGCTTCAATACTCGAATGGTTCGTGGTGGCTCTTTTTCCGCTGGCTTCGAGACGCTCCAGACTTTCAAGTCGCCATTCAACGCTTGCGAGGCCAGCATATCGGATTTTTGTTTCGATGATGATGCATGCCATGCTAAATTGACCAAAGGCGACGGATTGCGGGAAATCGTGAGTGTGTGTAGGATGTTGAAGGTAGGATGGAGCGTTGCGAGTAGAATGGAGCCATTTTGGTATCTGAAACGTCAGTCAGAACATATCCTCAAATTAATTCAAAAGCACATACCCAATTGCATATGTCCGACAATCAGCACCCGGTGCCAATGCCGTAATAGACTCAGAAATGGTCCTAGTAGAGACATGCTCCGAAGTCGACGGCTCGAAAAGGATAACCTCGCCTTTCGTATTCCCTGCACCTTGTTAGAACCGTCACACCAACCCAGACAAAGAAGAATATACCAAACGCAACATTCCCATTCCGCATCCAAGAAGCCACCTTCAACGGCTCAAAAGCCGCAAACCTTGCGATCTCCGTTCCCGTAAACAAATCCCATACGATAGCAGTCTGTCCGACATCGTAGCTCACGACCAACCGTCCTTGTCCACGCTCACTGATGTTATCCACCGATATAAAAGCAATATCATCCTGGTGATCCTCGAACCGTCGATCGAGGGCAAGGGTATCATGGTGGAGGCAGAGGATGGTCGAGCCTTGAGCGTAGAGGAAGAGGGAGGCAGTAGACGCACATGCCTCGAGGGAACGTTCCGGTGCGTGCGGCGGCGGAGGAGCCATTGGTCTGAGAATTAGAGACTCTGGGACGAGATTGTTCCTTGTTAGCTGGACCATGGTTCCAAGACATTTAAGCCCATGGGGTATGATCCGTGGTTGTCTCAAAGTCAATTCACGAGGATGTAGAAATATTCCATCGAGTTTGCTCACGGTAACATCCAAATAACCCTGTGCAACGGTCCTCAGGGACCAACTCACACAAAAAGAAAAGAAGGCTGCGACTTACAGAGAAGAGTTCTTGACAGGTTCTCAGCGTCGCACAGCACTGGAGGCCTTGTCAAGGAGACGCTGCGATGTCACCGCGAGGCATCTGTGAGTTGTGTTTTAGCAGCAGAGAGTCGAAAGAGTAAGTGAGAGCGATATATAGTAGGTTAATTCAAACTTGATGAGGAGTAGTATGGAGTAGGCGTATGGAGATGTGAAGGAAAAAGAAAAAACAGCTACGGAAGATCCGAGACGAGATGAGATGAATGACGATACTTAGTCCACCAGGTACTTTTTAATATAAATGATCAGAGTAGTCTCACACGGGATCCGGCGCTTGAGTTTGGAGTATATTCCACCTGAATATTATCATTGGAAGCGATAAATTTCAACTCTGCCCAGTATGCGAATCTGGCGACAACAATAATAACGCACTGCTACTATGACAGCCATACCATGATTCTGTTGCGAACAGGCCGTAGAGCAGTCACCCAATGAGTATCCAAGAGCTGCTCCGAAGCAAGACCTTGCCGCTTCGGGCGATCGTTGGAGATTCTGCACAACATTTCCAGCCTCTAATTGGTGCAAAGCCAGTTATTTCTTCACCAGGACCTGCGGGTTTGTCACCTGCATCGCCCAATTACACCACTTATCGGGGCCTTCCGTGCCCCGTCGCGGCGCTTAGCGGAGCGAATCACTGGGCGGAGTTGGCGGTCATTCCAGTAAGCTTCGTGATGAGTCCCGGCTCTCCGACTCTCTCCCTTACAACTCGTATTATATACTCGACACACCAGTTCAATCCTGGGGTTATAAGGATAGACAGGGTGTATCAAGTCAGTTCACTTACATCCGAAACAGGGGGCCCTGTATGGGAAATCATGATGGTTGTGTACGATCCAATCCCAGTCCGATTTCTGATACGACCATCACCGTCATCACCATGATATTCCAGTCTAATCCGCACTAATACGATCCTGCAGTGATGCACGTGCATAAGTACGAGTGCGGGCCACTGAGAACGTGATGTGACTTCTAATTTTGTGATCTCTGCTCGTGTACTCTGAGTACTCCGTAACAAGTCCTTGTATCAAGACCACACTGCATGACAGCCGTTCCCAGAACGTTTGCCATCACGGTCCGGCTGCAGATCTCCAGAGCTATCCAAGCTGTCACCGCCACTGTGACGTCCTCAATTCGTATATCGTATTATTTCAAGCAGATGTGGAGACATTCCCCCGATCCTTGAAAACCTTCTGATATACCCTTTTCTCGTTCCAAAAGAAATTCCAAATTCTCTCTCGGTTCCTGAGGTTATCGTGCGAACGCTCGTAAATCACCCACTTGATCATCAAGTAAAGACTGTACCAATCATGAGATGATCCCTCCGTGTTCCTTGGCAGTGCAAAGCCCATCTCGAAGTCAGGCATAAACCTACTGTACCAGAAAGACGGCGGGTACAAATCTTTCTGAGCTCTCGATGCGATTGCTCTGGACGCCAGAGACAGCATCCAAATATAACTGGAGTCTGTCCAGCTGAGGAGTGTATAGATCACCTCCGTCGGCAACTTGGCGAACGGGTCCATATTGCCATTTTCCGGTAGACGGTATGTGGAAGATATCTGGCTACTAGCAGTAGAGATATCACTGCCGGCATCACTTATGGGAGGCCAGTCATCGTCACTAATAGCAGGCCAATTGTCCGGCATGAATCTACACATGAGTTCAAGATCGGTCAAGAGCTCCTCCATACTGTCATACTCTGTAGGTGTGATTTCAACATATCCGAGTCCATTTACCTCCATCATCTCTTCGGAATCTCTGGGATCGCTTGACCAGAATCTATGAAAGTCACCGAAGTCATGCCTGGGACAACCAAAGGCCTCCTTGTGGTAAGTGACGCGATAAAATATATGTATTATATCGGTGAGATGCTCTTTAACATCGCGTCCATACGATATCCGCTGGAGAAAAACTCTCCAGCAATCGTCGTGGACCAAGAACGTAGGAAGTTGCGGACCAATCTCAATGGACGGAGTCTCGTACGTGCTCGACGGCCCGACGTACAAAACTACCTCGGAAGGGATTTTGTCTCGGTCTTCGGGTGCAATGTGCTTTTCTCTGTCCTCAGGAGCAACAAGCTTATCTTCGGAATTGAGATAACCAACTCCAGTGAGACCAGAAGAATCATCAGGTTTTCTATACACTGCTATAGATTAATACCTGGACGGGACTTTCAGCGACGAGGATACCGACCGGCCCGGATTGACTGCAACCACTCTGGAATACGTGCGTTGGTCCAGTATCGAGGGGCAATTGAATGGGTTCTGACGCCGCATATTGGACAAAGAGGTTCCTGCTCCTGCTCCAGCTCCATGGTGGCTAGTGTGGGAATAATGGAAGGAGGATTCTTATCAGCTACGGGGTTGGCGAGATCTCTTATCGGGTCGCTCAACTTTCTTAGTTTCCAGTCTCGTGCCCATTTCTCTTTTACCATTGCAAACCCGGCTGAAGTATATCGCATGATTGTAACTCTTAACTCCTAGCGGAACAAACACAAGTCTAGTTCATCATCGCTACCTGTATATAGCTTTTGATACCAATCTTCCTCATTGCAAATAAAGTCCCATACCCTCTTTCTGTTCCTGAGTCGATTAGAGCAATGCATCTTCAAGCCGCGTTTGACTCTAAAGTAAAGTGACCGCCAGTCATGAAACCCGTCTGTGTGAATTGGCATTGCGAATCCCATTTCAAAATCCGGGAGGAACCGACCATGCCAGAAAAACTGCGGGAGTAGGTCCGGGTGGGATATTGAAGCTACCGGTCGGGATGCCAGACGCAGTCGTTGGATATCATCTGACCGCAACCAAGTCAAGAGTATGTGAATAACCTCGGTAGGAAGATTAGTGAACTTGTCAGAACCATGTTCAAGCCTTCGTGTGGACGCTATGGAAGAAGTAGCAGGTATTTCCACCGGAACCTCAGGACCAAGGCAGCTCCTAAGGTCCTCGATACTGAAAAACCCCACAGGTTCAACAGCACAATGCCCATGTCCTCCCTGTGTCATTTCTTCAATCGGGTCTCCTTCAGCATGCCAGTATTCAGTTGATCCCCCATGATCATGTCTTGGGACACAAGAGTACTGCCTATACAAACAAGCGCCCCAAAACAGCTGCGCCAGCGCAACGGCCACAAGGTCCGTCAATGGATTGCCATACAAAATTCGATCGAGCAGGACTCTCCAACAAGCTTCATGGACTAAGTACGTGGGATTGTGCAGGCCAGCATCAAAAGACGGGACAAAGTTGTCTATGACCACATCCGGTTGCAAGTAAAACTCGTTGAAGTTCACAGGCACAACAGGCTGGTTGAAGCTGTTGAGATATCCGAGTCCAGTGGCTTCAACAGTGCATTCAGGCGATCCTTTATAGACTGTGAAAAGTTAGCTTCCCAATCCAAGTATCGAACAACGGCAGGATGCTAACAAGTCCGGATCAATTGGTACCACTCCAGGTCCTCAACTGGAGGGCCCATGTCATTTTCAGCGGCGCTCGAACGGATTAAGACGCCGCATATTGAGCAAAAATGGCGCATTGCCGATATAATGGGAATTAATTAACCGTGGATATGAAAAAGGAAGGAAGATCCTTATCATTTGCGGGGCTGGATGACTCTTATCACCTCGGCTTTCCAACCTTTATCTGTCACAACTACAAACACAATTCCATGCCACCAAAATGCCACCAAACGAGACAATCGTCGTGATAGGGTAAGCCATACCTCCCACACCCAGTAAACAACCCACTAACAGCAATCTCATGCCAGCGCCGGCGTCATCGGTCTCACAACAGCCCTCACCCTCCAAACCCACCTCTCCCCAAGCCAATCCATCCTCCTAATCGCACGCGACTTCCCCAGCACAACTTCCATAAACTACGCTTCCCCCTGGGCCGGCGCACACTACCGCCCAATCCCAGGCACAACACCCCAAGCCCTCCGCGAAAGCTCCCAAGCGCGACGCACCTACGCGGCGTTCAAGAGACTAGTCACGCAGGAACCTGCTGCGGGAATCGAGGAGGTAGAAGGGGTTGAGTATCTGGAGAATCCGCCGGAGGAGTATTTGGAGAAGAGGGGGGTTGAGGATGCGTATTCGTCGTATCTGGATGGGTTTTGCCAGCTGAGATCTGGAGGGGATGGTGAAGATGGGTTACCGGAGGGGGTGAAATGGGGCGTACGGTATAAGACATTCGTTGTGAACTCGCCGGTTTACTGTGCGCATTTGCTGCGACGATTTGTGTTGAACGGAGGGCGGACTATGACGTACGATCTCGCGGATACGAACGAGGCGTTTTATGTCGGCGAGAATGTGAAAACGGTAGTAAGTTGTTCTGGGATGGGATTCAACGACCCTAAGTCATTCATCATCAAAGGTATAGTACAACAAGCTCCCTTTCCATAAGCTACATATCTAATGCTAATGAGACAGGCCAAACCTGCCTCGTCCGCAACCCGTGCGCGATAACCCTCACCCGCCAAAACTCCGACGGAACCTGGTCCTTCTGCATTCCCCGCCCTTTATATGGCGGGACAATAATTGGAGGCACCAAAGAGCCTAACAACTGGGACCCCAATCCATCCCCACAAACACGCGCAAAAATTCTTTCCAACGCGGCCAAATGGTTTCCGTTTACGGCACAGAGTCAGGGAAAGTTTGACGTGATAAGGGATATTGTGGGAAGGAGGCCGGCGAGGGAGGGTGGTATGAGAATTGAGATTGAGAGGATTGCCGACGGGAAGACGGTTGTTCATGCTTACGGTGCTGGGGGAAGGGGTTTTGAGTTGTCTGTTGGGGTTGCGGAGGATGTGGTGGATTTGATGTTTGAGAATGGTATCTTGCGGACTAAAGGATTGTTATAGAAGTCTTGTATATACTGCATACTGACTGCTTGTACCTGGGTACCAGAAGATCGTCGCATCTTGATCATAAAGTTCATTGAGTTTACCAAACACTTTTAAGAACAAGCTGGATATAACAGAACATCGCTTAAAACCAAAAACACAGGATGTATCTCAACCTTGTGTATCATTTCATGTTCATGGTTCCCGGACCATTCCCATCAACCACAAGGTTCATCAGCCGAGCATGAAGAAGAGAATGACAAACGACAAAACGTTAACCGGGCAGGGCTCTCTCTTGCGACCCCAATACAACGGCAGTCATCCGGCACGTCAAAGGTCCATCCCACGGTCCGGCATACGGGTCTGGTACACCGGTCCAGTGCGGGCGATCTGGAAAGCCCCCAGTAGTGGAATCTCGTGAGAGTCGCACGGAACTCAACCCGCGCTCTCGTCTGGCACAGTGAAACCGTGGATCTTCCCAAGTCGCTCCTCTTCCTTCTCGGCGCGGATTCGTTCGGTTTCCTCCCGGAGAGAGTCGAAGTTGAATCCATCATCATCCTCATCCTCACTCTCATCATCTGCCTTCCAGTTCCCGCTCTCAAACAGAGTACGACCGGTGGCTTCCTTGGCCTGCTTGGCCTGTTGCTCAGCGGCCTTCTTGTCGAGACGGTTCTTCTTCCATTGAGCAAATGTCTCGGGGGTAACTGGTGTGAGGTTACCCGTGAGCTTGTGTCGTTCCGATTCGAGCCAGTCTTCCAGGGTCAATGTGTTGAGTGGCGACTTGTCCATCAAAGCCTTTTCGGCCTTTCTCTGCTCCTTGGTCTTCAGAACGAATCTATACGGGCATTAGACATCATTCAAGTTCACAAGGAAAGGGAGGTAACATACCCAGGCGGCAAGCTATGTCTGTACATACACTTGTCACCACCATTGGGACAAGTCCAGAACCATCCGTATTTTTGGTTCTCGACAGCTTCGATAAAATATTTGCAGACCTTCTCGGTTGTAGTTCGTGGGTTTCCGTGCTTGCTGAGAATGACCTTGCGCAACTTCTCTTCGTCCCAGTCGTCCATGGCATCCTTCTTCTTCGCCTCCTCCTCGTCCTGCTTCACATCCCGAGAATCGGTGTACAGATCCTTCTTGGCAGCCTTGCGCTCGGCATTCAAGTCGTGGCTGAACTTGCACTTGCGGCCCTTTTCACAGTTTCCCTGTTTGTAGAAGACACAGACAACGGTCTTGGGGTCGACACCGAAGGGAACCTTTTGCACCTGGACGGGCTTGAACAGCTCCGCAGACTCCTTCTTGGCTTCGGCTGCGGCCTTCTTCTCTGCTTCAATGCGAGCCTTTTCAGCTGCCTTTCGCTTATCGTCAGGTCTCACGTTGGCCTTATCCTGGGCTTTCATTTGCTCAATCTGTCTCTTGGCCTGAGCACCTTTTTTCTGCACGCAGAAGTGTGTTAGTGTATCGAGTCTCGGGTTCGTGGTTGAAGGCCAGTGGCGTTGGTGTACATACGTTCTTCATACCAAAGGTCTATTAAGTGAAAATTGCAGTTAGCCATCGCTCAATTTCGTCCCTTCTCGTCGAATGAAAGGAACATGAAGAGACAGGAAAGAGGGGCGAAAACGAACCTTGTCCTCCGCGGTGGCCTTCTTCTTCTTAGGCTGGTCGGGCTGCTTCTTGGGAGGCATGATGGCGGTTTGTCTCTTGTCGAGAACCCAGGTCACTTGAATCCGATCGAGGTGGGAATATGAAATGCGCGCGAGCGACGGTCGGCGGGTTTCACACAATCTCGGTCGAGCAAGTTGTATGACGGCAAAAAAGAGGGCGCTGGCCAGCCTTAAGGAGTGGCAACCAGATAGATAAAACCAAGTGAATGGCTCTATAAATAACGAGATAGCTAGGGAGTAATGGTATGTAGTCAAAGTACGAAGAGGAAAAGAAGAAAAGGAAAGAAGTGAGGCAACTCCACATTTTCGCACTTTGTGGCGGGACAGGATCTTTTTCCTCGTTCGGCGGTCCGCCAATCGAAGTGCCCAATGTGATTATTATTTAATCACTGTGACTTTGCGCAGTTACAAAAATCAAAACGTTAATATGAAGGACAAAATCAGATCTACTTTTCTTTTCCTTCTGTTCAATACAAATTTCATAGGATATGGCTGGGTTTAGTGTATGGCCGTGGTCCATGGTCTATGATGTAGTTGAAAATCCGAACACACGACGCCTACGCTTATAGGAATTGAACTACAAGTAGAGCTGAAGACACCCAGTCAATCATCTCGTCATATCATTCGACTTAAGGAAACATTTCATAAACACCCAAGGCAATGAACCCTAAGCCAGTGCCCAAAAAAATCCAGTGCATGCTCGCCGGTAATATTCCGCCAAGATTATGATGATTCTTTTTTCTCTTGGAATTCAGGTAAAGCAAAAGGACGGGAATGAAGAAAATTATGAGACCTCTTGGATCTTGGGGTTCTTGGCCTCACCCTTGTCGTCGGCGGGCTCGAGCTCGGGCATATCTTCCTCCTCCTAGTATACTGTTAGCTTTGTAAAAATGAAGAAAAGATCTCATAGAACTTACCTCGTCACCCTCAGCACCTTCTGCTTCCTCTTCGCCAGGCTGTCCACCAAGTCCAGCAAGGGCACTGGGGTCAAGACCACCCAGCTTCGAGAAATCAATGTTTCCAAGACCGCCGGCACCGCCATCACCACCACCGAAGTCACCGAAGTTGTTCGCATAGTCCTCGTCAGGGACCTCGTCCTGTTCATCCTCGTCGACCCACTATTGCCAGTTAGCATTACTTCCAGCATCACCCCACATAAAGGATTGTCCGTACCTTGTCAAAGTCGGTCTTCAAGAAGTGAACTCTCTGCTTAGTCTCCAGCAGACGAGGCCAGAATTCTTCCTTCAGCTCCTTCTTCCGCAGAACCAGCTCAACTTCACGGTCGTTGTGGTTCACTTTGCTGTTCTCGGGGTCGATTTCGGCGTACAAGTCGAGCGACACATGATACTTCACGCCCTTCTTGGATTCACCAGTGAACGAGACATTTTTCGAAGTGATCTTCAGGTCTGCAGCAGACTTGGCAACATCGGAAGCCTTGATATCCACGTAGAGGTAATTGCGCTCGGCCTCAGTGCTCGAGGAGCGCTGAGCCCATGTGACTGAAAATAGCAAAATACGAGTCAGAAACGGTGCACTTTAAATGAACCATGGTCACGAATGAGCAATATCAGTCCATCCACACCGACACATCGATTCGTGACGAGGCGTAGAGATGGCCAATGTGCGATGCGGCTGGATGATGAAAACATCCGGCCAAAGCGGGGAAAGCGAGAGGACAAACGTACCTTCAGGGTGTGTCTGAGGAAGGTCAGGCATTATGAATCGTAGTAGGGAAGATGTGTGGTTAGAAAGTGTAGAGAGAGATGAAGATGACGTTCAACGCAGAGAGATGTTTTGAGCAGCAATTATGAGCAAGCAACAGTCACCACCTGCCCTCTTCTTTTTCCTGCCTTCCTTAGCGGGTGATCATCGAACGTACGAGAACCCTCCCGCTCTGTTTGCCCTGTTTGCAGCATTTAATACCTCAGGCATAAAGAGACGTCACCTGCAAGCCACAGCATGACTAAGCCCGCCGACTCCCAAGCCTTCTCTTTTGGTGACTGCCAGACACGGATGATGGATGGAATGGTTATGAGAATGCTGCGATAAGCCCGAAAGAGGATAACAAGGCCACAGTGCGCCTACTTGTCTACTAATCAGTATTGACTACGATTTTCAGCGGTTTACTCCTTTTCGCACACGCCTTTCACCACCCGTTTTCGGTACCCCGCCTGGTTACGAAGAGCATGGACTTCGAAGTGATTTGATACAGTCGGACACACAACATTGCTCAAGATTGGCAGCGACGTGCTGCTTATATACATTGAACACGAATATCGGATTGACCGTGGGAAATCATGGAGACCCTTAAGGCGGTCTTTTTCGGGCCCGATCCCCAGGCTCAGGTGCGATTCATACGGATAAACACTCACGCTGCCGCTGCTAAGGCTGACTTTTAAATCCGATGACAGATGAGAAAATGCAATCAACTTATCCGCGCTAATACCCGCCAATTAGACCGCGACATCACGCAGCTCAAGACCCTCGACAGCAAGACACGACAATTCATATTGAATGCGTCAAGACGAGCGGAGCGGAACCCCTCGCAGGCAAGACAAGCCACCGTCGAATTGAAGACGTTCGCGCGAGAACTCGTTCGGATCCGGAAACAATCCGCCCGTTTGACCACGAGCCGAGCACAGCTTCAGAGTGTCCAGATGCAGGTGAACGAGGCGTTTTCGGTCCGCAAGATTCAAGGAAGTCTGAAAAAGTCGACGGGAATCATGAAGGATGTGAACACACTAGTTAAGTTACCAGAATTATCCGGAACGATGCACCAACTCTCCACGGAGTTGGTCCGGGCCGGGATTATCGAAGAGATGGTTGACGATGCAATTACCGATTCTAATATGCTTGAAGAGGAGGAGGAGGAAGCCGACGCAGAGGTGGACAAGATTTTGCAGGAGATCTTACAAGGAAAACTCTCCCAGGCCCAAAAGCCGGAGAAGCCTCTGGAAGAAGAGCCGGCCGCCGAAGACGTGTTCGAGGACCAGGAAGCTACGCTTGAACAGATGCGAGGACGATTGGAAGCTCTGAAGAGCTAATGGGATTCTCTTCAACTCACTACGAGACTACCCGCAAGCCTCAGGAACGGGGTCTTTCTTTTGAAATGTATACTGGAGCGCTCAACGGAGTTCTGGCATGGTATTTGATGTTTTGATTTTGCTAGGCTGGTCCTGATATATGAATTTAATTGTTTTCACGTGCTTTTCATATCTAACTTAATTAAGCGCTTTTTTTGGCTCACTGGGCACCGTGGATCACTTTATTTTCTAACCTTCGGCCTGTTAGCTATCTTCAACAAGCCTCAAGCTTGGGCTCTACCATCATGATATCAGCTCTTCCCCCCCCCTTCTTGGACTTATACAGTTGAGAGAGGAAAAGCCGACCAACAGGGACAAAGCCATATCAGGATCGTTGGGCCCTCAACATGCACACGTCTTCTTACATAGATCAGCACCACGCCTTCCAGGACGATAAATGCCCAGGTGTTCAGTTGCTAGGCTGCACGGAGTACTCCGTACAGATGCATTTTGCTTATTTCACCCTTCCCCTCCCAAACAAAGCTAGCTGAAGTCTCTTATCTCAATTGCCTCAAATTCACACCCCTTTGGAGGCGCTACCGGCAAAAATAGGACGCGGACTATTGTGAATCATTTGCTTGTCTGAGATATGGTGAAAAGCAGGATCCCAGTCATCCTGAGTTGCCTCCCAAAGAACAGTCGTCCAGTCATCGAGGCTGTAGAGACTGTGGAAGTTCCGACAGGCAGAACGAGAATCTGAATATGGATCAATCACCAGACCTCTAGCAAACTGCCTACTAAGCTTCCTGCTTTTTGGTGTTTTCCACGGTTTTTGAAAACTCCTCCCTGTTAATGGAAGGAGTATTGTAGCGCACTTTGATTCCGTATGGGCGTAAGTCAGCCCCCAGGGCATCCATTCGGTCCCACGGATAGATGCCATTGAAGCAGTGGCTAGAACTGGGTGTAAATTTTATTTCAATACTTTGGAGTGGACATCCGCGTGCAAGTGCTTCGCGCACCAGCGCCCGCAACCAATCTTCCTCTTTTTGGTCAAAGCTGTCCATCCCCTCGCAATGCTGTTGATTCTCGAGTGTCAAATCCCACTGAAAAACACGAAGGCGCGGAGCAAGCAGGTTGGTAAAAGACCCCATCATATAGCTTTGGACAGGATATTGGTGACCAGTACATGCAGAAGAGAGACTCAATTCCTCTAGACTTTCAAATTCTCGCAGGTCGAAATCTGCCAGCCCGGCGACGTTCACAGCGTATAACTTGATCGAGCGCAATGTACTTCGGTGGATGGCTAAGATCTGTTTTAACATTGCCAGTGTCCACTCGGTATGTAGCCCCATTGTGCTGTAGTCATCTCCGAATGAGAACTTTAGCTGGAACACTTCCAGGCGCTTGGGCCAGCAGACCAATGCTTCGAGGGCCTCAGGGGTCAGAAGAAAGCAGCGTAGCTTGAGCTTTGTGAAGGGGCCGTTCCTGCCCTTTCCTTCAGTTTGGTCTGGCACAAGCTGTCCCCGTGCGTAGAAACTCCCTTCAGCCCAAGTGTTTGGAGATTCTGCTCGAAAGGTCGAGACCATAGGAATAAGGGTAATCCCCGAGCACGAGCCTGTCGTAGCTAGACATATGCTCCAATGCCAAATGAAGCAATGCCCATGCTCTCTCGCCCTTGCCTAATCCGTAAAGTTTGAAAGACCTGACTGCAGTAAACCAGGTAGCAAAATCCGTGGCAGCATAGATATATTTATTCTTACAGTCTTGGTAATATACTTTCAAGCTCCGACAGAGTGTCCAGAGAAATGGATTCTTTCTGCAGCTGCGATGGAGGTGCCTAGGAACCTGCTCGGGATGCCTCCAGCCGTCACCGCTACACTCAATCATTATGTCCGCGTACAGGTATGGCATAGCAATGCGATGGAAGCGCCGGCATACAAGAGAGAGACAGAGGGCCGTGTCATAGACTTGACAGTGTTTACGATTCCAATGGCGAATTATTGGCGCTGCTGCACAAATAATCTTGTCCAAAAGTTCATCGGGAAGTCTGAGAATGAAGGCTTTGTCCATATCGAAAACATCAATTTCTTGGAGTCAACCTGTCCAGAGGGATGTTTGTTATTTCTATTGTTGGATTCACTGATGTGTCAGCGGGGTCCCAATTGGGTTAGCGCGTCTGGGCAACTTCGACCTCCCTTCATCATCGCCGCCTCTCTGTCTGTCATTCACCCCCATTCATTCACGCTGTGTCTTCATCTAAAAACGTGGTGTATCTAACTTCAGTTGCTCTTCTTCTCTTTCTATCGCTTGTTTGCTAGCATAGCGACTCCTTCGATTCACCACTTCTCCGACAGACTTTTCTACCTTGTTTGTTCTGATCGTCGCGAGCCTCAAACGCGACAACAGTGCCAACATCTTCCATCTCACAACTCAACTCCACCATTCTTCCACCGTCTACCGATTCAACAACAATGTCTGGCAAGTTGGACAAGTCTCTTGATGAGATCCTGGTGAACCACCGCCAGAGCACCCGCCGTCGCGGTGGCGCTCGCCGTGGAAAGGCCGGAGCTGCTGGAGGAATCAGAAAGACCAAAGCCACCAAGCCTACTGGCAAGGCTGCTGGCAAGGCTGCTCAGCCCACTGCAACTCCTACTCCTACTGATAGCAAGATTATGGTCAGCGGCTTGGTAAGTTTACACTTATCTGCTCCTTTATCCTGATGGTCAGTACTGACTTCTTCAGCCTGTCGATGTGAATGAGGCCAATATCAAGGTATGTTGATTGAGAGGCCTTTCGCCTTCGGTTTCTATCGCCATGTCTTTTTTTTCGAGACCTTCGAGGCGCGAACGGTTTCCACTCGTTCTCGGACCCCTCACCACGCCGTTCCTACATACCCGTGGTAGTCGTTCGGCTTCCTGCACAGGCAACAACCTCCTTCGAGACACTTTTGCACACGCATATATGCTAGCAATCTGCAAAGTGGAAGAAGTCGAGCTCTGCCGTAGTCTTGCGCAACGCGTGCTCAGTTTAGTGGACCGTTGCTTTTAAAAGCAATCCACCTGCAAAAGCTACGCCCGCGGACTGTGCAAAGGACGATGGTTGGAATATACACCATTGCATACCATGAGCTATCGGCCGTGCGTTCTTTTTGCATTACTTTATTGAATCTCGGGGGCATCAGCGAGCGCAACAGTGAGACAGCAGCATATCATTCATTCTTTGATTTGGCCAATTGTCAACGGTGGTATCATCATATCGCTTACGTGAGACCGAAGAGCAACGCTTGGTGAACGCATGGTCATCTCCATTTCGACCTTTCAGGGTCTACTCAGCGCATTCACTTGACCGTTGAGACCGGACTAATGCGAGGGTAGCTGGAGCGGCACAACGTGCACTGCCGAAGTCCTGACAAGAACGGGTGAATCCGTTTACAGTGGACATCTGCATTCTTGCATCTGGTCTATGTGTGAGGGGTATTAGTTGGATACAAGGTCATGGTTGGCGTAAGGGAGAGGGACATGACATGTGTGATGTGGTGCTGGTGGGAGGTTACGTTGCAGTTGATGCACACTCGGATATGAGTAACAACCGAAGTGTATTTTGCATATGTGGTCCTTTTCGGGACGCTGGGTACTAATCGCCGCTGTGTGCTCGCTGATGCTCTTCTCGTCGAGTTGAAGCCGTTGCGCGAGTCCTTTTTCGAAATTCTCTTGCTTTGCCCAAGCGACAGTCGCAAAATACAACGTTTCGATGGAAATACTAATCCGATCTCCTGCTATAGGAATACTTCACCAAGTCTGCAGGCCCTGTCAAGCGGGTGATGCTCACATACGGCCCAAATGGCACTAGCCGCGGAATTGCCTCAATAATCTTCGGCAAGCCGGACACTGCCGCCAAGGCTGCCAAAGAGCTGAATGGGCTTTTGGTTGATGGCAAGCCGATGAAGGTCCGTACAGCTATTTATTGCTTATATTTGGTAATAACTAACAATTGTAGATTGAGGTTGTTGTTGACGCCACGCGTGCTCCTGCTGTTCCCGAACCGAAATCTCTTACCGAGCGCGTTGCGCAATCAGCCAAGTCGCAGCCGAAGCCCGCGACGGGACCCAAGCCGGCCGGCGCCGGTCGCCGTGGTCGCCGTGCTGCTCGCCGTGGCGGCGGTCGTCCCAACCGGCCTCAGAAGAAATCAAAGGAGGATCTTGACGCTGAGATGGATGACTACTTTGTCTCGAACGAGAGCGGCGGAGCACCGGCGGAAGGGAACGCTCCGGTAAACGGCCAGGCCCAGCCGGCGACGAACGGTGGCGAAGACGTTGGCATGGCTGAAATTTCTGTAGGCTCTTATCTTTCCAGTGATCATGGGATTAGTGCTAACATTACGATTTAGTGAAATTTTTTTCTCGGGTTTTGATTTTTGTGTTTTTCTACGCGGAAGTAGCAGGTCACTTCGCTTTTTACATTATTTCTATTTGATATTGATTGGGTTATGTTATGTGCTTAATTAACCGGCTGGGGAAGGGACTTGAATGTATTTAATGAAGGGTCGCGGGAGAGTATCACCAAGGAAACACGTATGAAACGCAAGGATTTTTTCAAGTATGATCACACGCTCCGTACAGAGTACGGAGTACAAGTAGAAAAATAATTCAATAAAATAATAGCGCGGTGGCAGCGGCAGACCCCACGCTGGGACTTTGTTAATTATTGACATAATTAATGCCCGACGCAGAAGGCTTCCAGAAGATAGCGATACTAGCGTCTGACCATCCACATGGCGCGACAGACCAGCTCATCTATCAGTGACCGCGGGGGAATATATGGGATATGTGTACAGGACGGAAGTACAGTGTAGGTGTCAGATGCGGTGTATCACCGCCGATTGTGCACGGTGTGGAGAGGGAAGGATATCTGCATTCCAAGCGCTGCAGGCGAAACCAGGATGCCGGGGTATCGATCACTTTTTATTTGCGAAGACATACACTACGTATACCGTATCAAAGTACGAAGGCCGAGATAGATCATATCCAATCGAGCGGTACGGAGAAAAATAGGGGAAATACGGAAGCCCTAGTTAGACACTAGGAGCGCTCCCGAAAGCAGTTCCGTTCCCCGAGGACGATCTGTGACCCAGAAAGAAATCCAGACGGTGGGATGAGCGGAAGATCTGCCGAAATTTAATATTGGATTTTGGGCAGAAAATAAATAAAAAATCAAAAAAGAGATGTCCGGGGATGTATTTCCGGTGATGCATTCTTGTTGCATATCCTTCCGTGGAGTCAAAGTGGTACGTACTGTTGTTGGCCCTCGCTGTATATTAACCCTCTCTTCCCTTTTTTCTATTGTCTTCTCTTCCCAACCACACTTCTCTACTACATACTACCCTACTTTAGTATCCTACAGAGTAGAATACTATCACAATGTTTCCCTTCCTCCCTTGGTCTTGCAAGACCAACATGCGCTCTTCTCCCAGCGCGCCTACCGCCAGCATCGAAAACAGCTTCGGCTCTAGCTTCTCCATGCCCTCTCCTCCTACTTCCATAGCTACTATGGCTACCACCACTACAACTGCCACTGCCTCTTCCACTCTTGTCGACCTCTCTCCCAGAAAATCCTCCTACACTCCCTACGGCCAGTCCAGCTCTTCTTGCGCCTTCCCCTCTTGGCCAAACCGCCCTTCTCTGGTCTGCAGCGACCCAGACCAATCTACCTCTTCCTCAGCTATGAACAACACCACCCCCTCCACTCCCAGCGCCTACATCTCCGACGAAGAACTCCTCGACACACCGCTTTCCTCGCCATCCGAGGAACTAGGCGACGACAAGCAGAGCTTAGACCCCACCCTTATGAGCATGAGCTACACCACCGAGCAGCGTATCAGGCATATGCGCGAAATGGCCGAGGAGGAGGAGGGGCGCGCCCAATTCCTCGCTCAGGTTCAGGCCCACGCCCGCGCTCAGCAGGCCATGCGGCTGCAGAAGCCTCAGTCACAGCTACCGGTGACCACGACAACGACGACGAATCAAATGGCCACGGGGCCGGCTATGGCTACGATAGCGGCACGTCGGAAGCGCAGGACGGTTGTGCCCGTTGTCGGGAAGAAACGGCGGGCGACGTCTTCGTCATCGAACAAGTGTTATCCGCGAGTTTGATTTCTTTTTTCCACATTTCTTTTTTTCTTTCGCCTTCTACATATCCACATTGCGGTGGACGACGCTCCGCGGGCGATCCAAGCGTATCAAACCGGGTACGAGATTCCGGTTGGTTGTTTTCGATCTGTCGGTCAGGAGGCCTGCAGCGACGCTTACATTCGATGGCCGTTCGAGAACGATGAGCAATGAGGGGCAATTCCTTCTGCAGGTGCTTGTCAGCTGCTCTTGGTTTTCCGACTTTCCTCAGAAGAAAGGGAATTCCGCACCGGCTGCAGCGCCTAAAGTCAATCCCGTGTTTCTTTCTATTTGATGCCCGATGAATATCCGGAAGATCCGATGACTAACTCTCTCGGTGCAAGACCGAAGTGAGAATCAGGGATTTTTACCGCTAGTTGTGACTCACTATTTTTTTCATTTTTGGTTGTTTAAGCGATTTGTTTGCTTTTTTTTTTTTGGCGTGGCGTTGGTTTGTGGCATAACATACCCATTTGCATTGCATTACCCCCTGTTTCCTGTTCTGTATTTCAACCTCATGCCTCATGTCTGATACCCTCATGTCCAGCGCTTGCATTTTAACAACTTTAGATACCATTATTATTACTTAGTTAGTACAGTACCCAATACTCAAAGATTACTTGAACAAACATCCAACCTCCGAAATCACCTCTCTCCCCTCCCGAAATATCCCCCCCTTAACCCGAAGTATCTCCTCCACCCCCATCGCCCGACAAACGTCCACGACGCTCCCCTCCACATCGGCCTCGTAAACCAACAATGCCAGCGCAAGCACCAGCCCGCGCACCGTCTCACTACTCTCATTTTCTTTGTCTAACGCTTCAATAACCGCTGCGGCAATCTCCACTTGTTCCTCTTCGGATAGGGGTTCCCGGTCCGCTTCCGCGCCCGGTTCCGGTTCCGTTTCCGCGTGCCGCCGTTCCCCGGATTTTGTCTCGAATTTAGACTTAACCTCATCCTTGAATCCCGGTCCAGATCTTGGGTCGTGATCTACCAGCCGTAGACGCACGTTATGGTTCAGAGCGGCGAGATTGTAGATACATGATGCTGCGACTACGCGGAGGTTAGCGGGGATTTTTGTTTTGGTGCCGTTTGCGTCTGTGATGATGTCTTCGGAGAGGAGGGCGCTTGTTGCGAGGCGGACGATTGTGTCGCGCAGGGCGCGGTCTGTGGACAGGTGTGTGGTGTACAGTGGGGTAGTGAAGAGGTTGCAGGCGAGTTGGAGGAGGGTCATGCGGAGGTTGTAGGGGGCGGGTGCGAGTGCGGATGCCGCGGGTGCAGATTGCGATCCGGGGGATGTAGATATAGATGTACATGTGCATGGCGATGGCGATGGATCTGTGGGGGATACGGGCGATGCGAGGGAGAACAAGGAAGAAAGGGTTGCGTGGGATGGGGAGTCCCTTTCTGCAAAGTAGCCACTGACGCGAGGGTCGAGGAATAACAGGCGGGCGAGATCGACCAGTGCGAAGCGGTTCTCGCGTGGGAGATGTGGCGCAGTGGCTTGGAGGTATGTTGCGATTTGTGCTAGGTTCGTGGGGATTGGAGTGTCGGCTGGAGCGGTTGCAGCGTTGTTTCGGGCTTGTAGGAAATCAATAATGGAGGATACCACGGGGCCGGAGTCGTAGGGGCTCAGTTTCTGACGCACTTTGTCCAACGGGGGAACTTTTTTGTACAGCACGTAATTATCGATTTTCCTCTGGAGGCTTGGAAGGTCAAGTCTGCGATGCGGGTGCGCCTTCGCAAGTTGCTCCTGCTGCACCATCTGCATCAACAGCCGTACATTCCCCTGTAGCATCCCCGGATTTGCACCACTCCACTCATCCACCTTCTCGCCGCGCAGGAATGTCATGAACGTCGGCGTCGCACGCACCCCGTACTTCATCCCCACGTCCAGCGCGACGCTGATGTCGACTTTCACCAGAACTGTATGGTCCCCTGCTTCTTCGGCTAGCTCGTCATACGTCGGGTACAGGATCTTGCAGGGCGGACAAGTTGCGGAGGTGAAGAAGATGACGGCGCCTTTGCCGGTTTGTGATGCAGTGTTCAGGTAGGTGTCAAGTTGTTGCACGTTGTTTGCCATCTGGACTGTGACACGGGGAAGTGCAGCCACTGCCGTGGTCCCAGACGCAGGGACTGGAGCTGGAGCTCGAGCTGGAGCTGAAGGCAGCTGTGGAACACCCCGTGTGCCAGTGCCTTGGGTTACACCGCGCAGGGCATTATCGATCTGCGGCTTCATCATCTGTCCAAATGGCGTATTGAGGAATGTCTGGGGGAGATTCCGGATGTGATCGGGGATGTTCTTCCCGAGGAGAAACATGGACAGGTCTTGGGTGAAGTTGTTGCAGTTGTGCAGGAAGAGGTCGTATGACTGTGACTGTCAGCTATGTGTATCCCGCATACTGCAGAAGGAAGCATACTTCTGGACTGTAAATTTCCTCCAGAGACTGGATGTACTCTTCAATGACGTCCTTGGGTAACTCTGTCGTTCCTAGGTGGATCACCTCCATTGGGTGGCCGTGGTGCGTACTACCCGGGAAGGCAGTCTGGATACCCTGTCCGAAGTAATACTCTGTTCCGTCCAAGACGATTGATGTGTGATAGATAGCGTCCATTTGTGTTCCCGTCAGGGCGAGTGAATACTGGCCGGGTTAGACATGAATGTGATATATATCTGACTCAGAATTACCATTCGTGCAAGACCCTGTTATCTGTCAGTGAAGGTCTGATATAGTGTTATGCCGTGACGTACCTTGGAGAGGTCGTAGACATATAATTTTACATCCATTTTGACGTTGGATTCTATCGAAATGGCTGTTTTGCTTGATCTTGACCTTGATCGATATCTGGCTCTTTATCAACGAAATCACGTGAAAACCCTGAATGGAATGTCAGATGGAAACCGATAGAACCAATATCAGTGACTCTTACTTTTCCTAACCTGTAATCAGTCTATGATTTGCTGTGTATAGAACAAGTTGCTGCTTATTGACGCTCATCTGTAGGAAACGATGGTGCTGGCACCTTCGACGGAGGGTTTGCAGTGACTTACTATCACAGCATCCGGATCCTCTCCGTTCCTTGACCCATACTTACTGTTCCCTATGTTATACTACAAATATACTATTATTGTAAACAAGCGCATTATCCAAGCACAAATTGATTGAATGTATGGAACTATCATACACAGTTTCCACAATGTAAAGTACTGTAGAGCAGCCAATCAGAATTCAGCGCATCCTCCACCCAACTTCATGACCGCAGCAGCTTCCTCGCCACTACACCTCTCCATCCTACCCAGTAATGGTAAGTAGGACACACGAACAGAACAGCAGAAAGCAAACAATCTAACAAAACAAATGTAAACAGCCCCCCAAGAAACGCGGAGGAGGCCCACCCTCCGCCCCAACACCCAAAAAGCCGCGAACGCGCCAATCCAAACTCGCCAAAGAAAACGACATCAGCGCCGAACAAGAAACCGAAATCAAAGAAGCATTCCATCTTTTCTCCTCTGCAAACGAAGCTTTCCCCGATGAAAAAGAGGGTGTTATTTCCCGAAGTGATGTTCGGAAAGCTCTTGTGTACGCTCGCCCCTCTCCTCCTCTTTTCCCCGCGCGATCCATCAAGTTACGGAGTACGAGTTCAGCTAGATCGGCTACTGATGAATACGATGTGACAGAGCACTGAACCTGCCTCCTTCCGATTCATCCGAGCTCCAAACTATTCTCTCCGCGACTGACCCCACAAACAGCGGTTACGTACCCTACGGTCCGTTCGTCGCCGTTGCAGCCGCGAAACTCCACTCTCGGGACGAAATTGATGAAGATGCTGTAGCCGCGGAAGTTGATGCTGCGTATCGCTTGTTTACGCGGGGATCGGATGGGCCGATCACATTGAACCATTTGAAGAGGATTGCGCGGGAGTTAAAGGAGGATTCGGTGGGGGAGGAGCTGTTGAGGGACATGATACTGGAGGCGAATGGGGGAGGAGTTGGGGAAGGGGTGACGAGGGAGCAGTTTCGGGATGTTATGGATAGAGCGGGTGTTTTTTGATAGCTTCTGCATAGGTTTGGTTAAGCTTGTATAGGGAGTATTGGTCATGGCGTTTGGTTAGCATGTCTATAGCATTTGGATACTATGAGTACAGAGCACAAGCAATGCATATTGAAATCTACCTATAATACACTCTCTAACGCCTTCCAAGTGATATGGCATGCTCACATAATAAAACAAAATCTGGGGTATCATAGCAATAATTGTTTACACAGGCAATTGGTGCGCTTGCCTGACATGAAGATAAACGCAGCGTTAGAGCAGCGGTGGCTCAAGAGGCGGCCCGCCAATAGGTCCAATCTTCTCCGGAACAGATACGCTGATAGCCTTCGGTGTAACAGAAGCAGAGCATTCGGTTGCTTCAGTACCTTCAGTGACCCCCGACACCGTGGACATATCCTCTGGCGTTTCCAAACTGGACATAGACTCGGTCGAATCAACAAGCTCTGCTTCCGGGGTAGACGGCTCCGTAGACGGCTCTAGGGCCTCGTAGAATAGCATAAAAGCTCCGCCCTGAGACAGCACGCTAGCCTCACTGACCATCGACACATCCTCATCGCTCAACCGATACCAGCGCTCCGCCTTTTCCTTCGCACCGTCCGCCTCCAAAACCGCTTCTGGGACATGCGCCGGGAAAATGTCGGTCGGGTACTTTCTGTAGGCGATGTAGTGACCATTCTCGTGCCGGCCGTAGTGTGTAATAACAGCGCGCAGTTCGTATTGGCGGCCGCGAACGTCCACTGTCGTACCAGCGCGCGGAAGCATGGACTCCTTCGGGTCTGTGCCCCATTTTTCAATGGACTCATTAATTTGATCCACGGATTTAGCTCCCAAGCACCAGTCGCTCAAGTCGAGTGACTGGGGAAATCGCACGGCTGCGTAGTTCTTTCTCAGCATTCCGGTGTTCTCATCGAACAAACTCCGGTTGATGTGAATGACAAGGCATTTGGGAGATCTCGCAATGACGGCTTGTCTTGACTTTGTCGATGACGCTCGGTTCTTGGACGGAATGTGACACCTGTTCGACAGGGTTTTCTCGGCGAAATCATTCTCTTCAAGAGCGACTTCGACCGCTTGCAAACGTTCATGTGCAGAGTTCTTAAGCGCATCCGACAGTTTTGGTGAGTCCGATGAGTTCGAAATTTGTTCGTCCTCTTCGACCTGCTTGACGAGGTTGTGAAGTTGATTGCGCGCCCGCAGCAGTGTACATTTTGCACATTCCACTCCTTCAATGGGCTCCAGGTCCATATAATGATCTAGACACTCACGGACGTCGTATTCGAACTTGGATCCCAGAGGCACGGTAAGACAGTTGAATGGAATGAGAGACAGACCTTCCGTCCAGCCACATTTCATACAACCGACCCTTTGCGCAAGAAGCCCTTCTAGGGGATTGCGAAACGACGGCGCATCGGTCTGCGAAGAAAGAGAGTCACTATTTTTACCATTTTGTGCAGAACCAGACCCAATCACATTCTCCTCCGGCCCAGCCATCTTGAGACCCAGATTCCTTGTCTGCCGTTTCGAAGCCTGCTGCACCTCACGATCGATTTGATCCACGACCTTGGAAAAGTATTCCTGCGCATCCTGTTGTTGCCAGCTACTCATCGACTTCAGATTCGGCGGTATCCATAGCTTCTGGCCGTATTCCGCCGCATCGTTCAACCGCTCCACAATATCCTGCAGAGCCTGATGCGTCGAGAATGAACCCTTCTCCCCAAGCGCTTCGATATTCTGTCCCAAAAACTCCGCCAAAGACCGTAGCGATGCGAAACCCTGGATAATACTATTCTGGTAGCACGAGTTATCCCAATTCCCCAACCCCGGCGGAAGGCTGTCTTTGCTGCCAAGAATAGCATTTCCGAATCCCGAAAGGCTCGTCCCGCGTGAAAGGAAAGAGGAGAAGGAGTTATCGATCCCGAGGATGCGCTGCATCGCCTCACTTTTCGCTTGGAAAGTCATCAGAGAGGGGTTTGTATTCTCGTTCGCGGAATTCGACTTCGAGTCTAGAGCGACAACTATGCGTGATGGCGTTAAATAAACGATGAGATTCCACACCCCCTGAGGCAACCCGAACGGAACGAGACCAAAATAAGCCAAAACCAGATAGGCAAGTATCGCGGTTAGAGGCACGTAGACGATAGTTGGATTGCTCTGTATATATTGGAGAACTGTATCATAATGGCTCTCTCCGCTGTTCCAGGGACTCTGCATGAGGATGTCAGATCTCCCGCTGCGAGTGTTCATGGCTGGTAGGGAGACGGAGCGAGCCAGCGCGGAGAGAGTAATTCCCTAGTTATCATGAGCGGATTTAAGACATAGAAATCTGATGGTTGAAAGAAGAATTGCGAATTGTTGATTGCTTGGAAAGAGTTGAAGGCGACTGGCCAGATGCATATGTAATCGGTTAGCGCTAAGACTGCGGATGTGGTGGATACAGTCACCCGTAAGAAATTTTTAACTTTTTTATCGATATGATAGGACCCGCCCAGAAAAGATCTCTGTCAAAACAAACAACCACTCTACGAAAATTCAGCATCATGGCTAAAGCAAGGAGTATGTGTTGCAAATAATTGACAGATTGGACATTCATTTCTAACACTGCTCATTAGCCACATCGAAACATTCCCGCGCCGCCAGACGGGATATTTCCCCGAGCGCCGACGCCGACAAGTCGTTGCTGTCTGCACCTCGCGCTGAAACGACGGTCATTCAGCGTGACTCCATTCTCTCCGAACGTGCGAATGCCGGTGTGTCAAAGAAGCAATCGAAGCCCAAAAATCTGTCAAGGGCCCAGCGCCAAAGGCAAAAAAAGGGTATGGAAAGAGCAGAAATGGTGGTTGATCAGCTGGAGAATAAGGTGGCCAAAAGTGTCAAGCGGGGCAAGAATGTGCAAGCACGTAGGGTATGCGCAGCCATATATTTCCGATGTCGAATTCGGATTGATCACTGACTGTTATCTCTCCAGGCCGACTGGGATGACTGGAACCGCAAAACGGCCAAATTCGAAGCTCTTCAACAGATCGCTGCCGACGGCGACGATGGTGACGATAATGATGATGACGATGTTATGGTTGACGACTCTGCACCCAAGTCGAATAAGCGGGAATCGAAACCCGCACGTGTGACGCAAAACTTGGTGGCCGATGACCACGCTGGCAATGACGAGGATGAAGAGATCACTTGAAATCGGGGATGGTGATTGTAGCATTGCGCAAGGGAAATAATGTATGGGAATCATTAAGCACTATTTCCTGGGCCTTAACTGATTGATCATGCGATCAATTTCAGTAACAGCCGTCCCTGAAGCTTTTGTCCGGAGGAGCTCCAGGGTATTCATATCTCTTGCCCTAAGGGCTTCCTCTCCGGCTTTCACGGTCATTCCGCATTTCACCCACATTTCGATCCTGTCTTCGACGGGAAGGTTGGTGCACTTCGGGACGAAGACAGAAGCAAGCTTCGTATTTCCGGCACCTAATATTTCATTATAGAAAGGCTATCATTGATGTCAGCGCATGTCGTTATGAGGGAGGAATCTGTATTGGTATTCACCTCCCATCCTATCGGAGATTTTTTGTTCTTGCCGATTTCTTCCAACTCTCCCCAATCACGCTTGGCGACTAGAGCTCTTAACCTTAACCACCAATATGTCTTCTCCGGCAGCTTGAATTCACTTTGGACCTTCTGCGCTCTCTTGCTCCACCCCGACCTGATCAATCTGTAAACCGTCTCATTCAGGCTTAGGCCGACATATTCCTCTCGTTCCGCGATGTCTTGATCTAGGGCCTCCTGGACCTTTAATAATTGAGAGGATTCGTTGAGCATCTTCTGTTGTAAGACCACCGTTGCATCTTTAGAATCTGCCAATAAGCGGGATGCAAGGTGAAGCTTCTCAGTTTGGCGCTCTAATTCCGTTTCCTGCAAAGCTTCCGAAAGCAGAACATTCGAACCGTCAATGGGGCGGTCATCCTGGTAATACAGATCCTTTAGTAATTCTGAGTCCTCCCCTCTGGCCGATGTCTCCACAAGGGCAGAAGCCATGGGTCGCGTGTTGATCATCCGGAAAAAGCTCGCGAGAGGAAGCTTGCTCCTTAAGTGAAGGAGTACGTAATTCACCAGATCGGTGTCCCCGCTCTCGATGGCTTTGTCAAGGGCAATCTCGTCTTCCTCCATATTCATCAGCAGAGGTACTTGTTTCCCGGCTCGCGGTTCATGATTCAAGAGCTGGGTAGCCAAGTGGGCTCGCCCTTCGTCGAACGCAGTTTGGGCAATCAATTCGAAGGATATGCCCGGCTTCCCATCCAATCTCTGCACAATGAGCTTGCAAACAGCCTCGTCGTCGACAGTGGAGACTTTGACTTTTTGACTTGCCCAATGGACATAGATTCGATCTGCAGGAATCTGAAGATATTCCGCGATTCGAATGGCGAGGAAATATTCATGGCGATTCACCAGGCGTTCAATGAGCTTCTCGGGCGTGAGTCTCATATATTGCTCGTAAGACGCCGGTAGCCCAATTTGGTAATCCCTGATGGCTTTCAACACTCGAAGCTTTTCAGTCATTTCCACGAAATCGTCGCTGTTGTAAAGCTCCAAGACAGACTTCCCAAAGGAAGCTGCTTTCAGCAGTCGTTTCTGCCAGTAAATATCGAATTCGTAACCAGCAGCTTTGACGCAGGTATCAACCGCCTCTGGCAGGCTGGAACGGATTCGCTGAATGTTCTCATCAGCCTTAGGGGACTGCTTCTCGAGCAAGTCTACAGAGTCCAGCAGCACTGATGCAGGGGACGAGGAGCCAAGTCGGAAAATCTCCTCCGTGACATCTGTTCAAGGTGATCAGTGATTGTGGGAATTGTGTTCCGATCCAAGTAACCTACCAGACACTTTGTGCAGAAATTCGCATGTGTCATTGGTTATCAGTCTTACACCGTCGAATTCTGCTATTACGTGAACGTGGCCATCATAGTAGTATCTAGACAACTTAGCAATATTCGGAGGGAATGAGCTATTTAGCATCACACTTACCTGGTTGCGACGCCGTTAGGACCAACGAGATGAATTTCGTCCTCCCATGCCAAAATGACAGCGTCATCACCGCACCACTCAACCTCCCTAGGAGGAGTCCGAGCTTTTGGATCGTATTCACTGAACTTGCTCTGGAAATCACTGCTCACAACCCAGACTTTTCCTTCAGCTGTATAAAGCGCCACAAACCGGCCAGTAGGAGAGACGCTCGTATGCTTGAAGGGGCCATTCTGGAGAACCTTGTCTTCCGCTTCTGTTGGGTCGACCAAGTATATCGTTTTGTCGACAGCCAGTAGAACCTCCACAGATCGGGATAGCGTATACGCCGGGGGAATCAATGACCACGAGGAAATTTCTCCCTCCGGGCAAGGAGCCAATAGTCTCGGGCGTGGCTCCTCATAGTTCGAAACGGCGACCAACTGGTTATTTGAAAGCAATGCGACAAACCCAGATGTCCAGAATCGACAGGCTCTCACGCCATATTCATCGGATCCCTTTGATAAAGCATTAGTGCCCAGACAACCAGACGACAGGGTCATCAAACCGTACATTTCCCAAGGAAAAGGATGTGAAGTCGCCAAACAGGCCGAAATATCGCCGCACGGTACCGTCTTCAGAAACTACCAGGAGTTCTTCCTTATCGGACCAGCCGAGGCCTCTTATAGAACCGTATTCCCACTGAGCATATTGTCATTAAGCAGCAAGATAAAAAGCCACGAAAGGCCAGGACCTACATTTATTCGGTTGATATGCTTTCCCGAACAGGAGTAAACGTCAATACTCGATTTAGTTGTCTGAGCACCTTGAAATCTATACAGTTTGCTCTCATCACGATATAGAGCTGTGGTTGCATCAGTATATTGGTGACAACATCCGTATACACAGACCGCCATACCTATAGCACCTCCATACGGAGCCCCGGCGACAATGTAGTTCTCCAATTCGACATCCTCGTCGAAAATGGCATCGTACACGGGCACTTTCCGGTAAAAGCTGTCTCCAACTCTCTCCCAATAAGACAGCGGACTAGAAGGCGCCATTTGGTGAGTCCTCTTCCGTATCTTGATTATTTCGACAAGCAAATCAATTGCCGTTGACTTCTCTCGGATGTTGTTCTGTTGGGCTCATCGGGGAATCTGGAGCTCCGCGTCACATGGGCCCCTTCCGGCGCTAACCCGTGTTGGGATTGGCTAGTCTTGGCACTTGCTGATAACCACCACCTTCCTATTTGGGCCGGCCCTAAGTAATATAGTTGAGGAAATGGCTGGTGAGTCAAGAACTTTGCTCGAATCCTGCTCTATTATTTATATCAAAATCAATTTCAACATCATTTCCGCGCGATGACCTATGAGTCGCATTTGAACCAAGGATCATCTAAGATTTCCCTCACCGACACCCTCTTGGCCGGCTCAAACTGCAGCAACTTTCCAACGAGTTGCCCCAGTTTTACTATATCTTCCTTCGTAAGATCTGTGCTTCGCTCACTATCAAAGTACAATTCTTCCAGCCAATTCTGCAGTGCAGGACTCGGTACTTCTGTGGTAGTTTTACCGTCTATCGAGTCTTGCCATCTTTCAGGTAGAGTATCACTCGCCATCTTCTGCATCTGACGGATAAGTATCGGAGGTGTTATCATGAAGCTATCGAAGGGCGGCTTGCCAGCAAAAAGTTCAAAGAGCTGTCATGTCGATCAATATCACCCCGAACAACCTGCAGTTATCGTAGTTTCCCTCACCATACAGTCCATGCTCCACAGATCCACATAATAATCTAAGCGGTCTCTGAGCACAACCTCAGCTGCCTGAACGGGTACTTGTGTGCAAAAACGATTCTCCAAAGCCAGCGACCTTGATCGGATTCGATAAGAACCGAGAATGTGCGGTCTATGAGGCTGGCCTGACAATATACCCCGGCATTCCAGGACCTAGAGCCTTTGCATATTTTCTTTGGACATGTCCAATATCTGGATTTCCTAGCATTTCAATGAAGTCTTCTTCGATCGTGCGATCCATACCAAGGTATTGTAAACGCAAGGTTGTCCATGTGGAGGTCTAGTTTTGGTGAGAATCGTTGATGGACTATTCCCAAAAAAAAAAAAAAAATAGACACAAGAATGACCTACTTCCGTGCCCAATCTTGTGCTGATGCAAAATATCAAGTCCTAAAAGTGCCTGTTTCGCAATGGCCTTCGCATGCTTTCCGGGAAGCCTCGCATCAAAGAGTTCATTGATTGTGTCGGGGATGATCTTCCTAGCAGCTCAAATACAAGGCATCCATTTATCCCGTTCAAGCCTTCCAGTCTGAAGTCATCGAGCATACATATGATGTGTAAGGGTCTGGAGTGTATAGATGCCAATTCCCCCATGACACGGAGCTCTCTGTTGTCTTTGTCGTTCACTCTTTCAGCAGAGACCGAAATCTTGGCAGCAACATAAGCCTCGTCTCTGTAAGCAGTTTAGTTCACTTATACTGGAAGTGGAATCAGCAATTGCAGCTTGTACAACCTGTCATCTCTTGTAGCCCAGAATGTCGAATAACCTCCCACCCTAATTTGTGCAGGACTTTGTATTTTCCATTATTTAAGGAACTCCTTAGCGTGATAGGGTGATAGCCGCCTTTCCGATAACGATGGAGAGGCTCAGCACGCGAATTGATCGACCAGGGACCGCGTCGAAGCGAAGGAAACGGATTTAGAAGCAATAGACAACCGTGAAATAGCACGTGAGACGACAGTCCGCTTTGAGGCCATATGACGGATCGCGCTGCACGCACAAGAAATCATATATTGCACTGTAAGTCCTTGGGTGAATTAAACCTTCTTGATGACAAAAGTGTCATCTCATCATGTGGCCTTCGGTCACGCGCCGAGCTTCCAGACTGTAGAAACGACATTTGTGCAGATAACATGCTTTATTTTGGTATTCAGCTGATAGAACAGTTTAGATAGTTTGTACAGAGTCCCGCCCATCAAATACAATATGCGGGGCCGATTGCAAGCCTTTCTTGACCAATCGATCAACAATTCCTTCAATGCGAATTATGCTTTCCCTTTGTCGAAGCTTATCAGTTTGGAATGTTCGATATGCTGCTTGGAGAGGAAAGAACGTAGATGCAGGCCCAAAGAGTCTCATTCCGTCTTGAATAAGGTACTCCATGCTCATGCAAATCTGTTTCGAAAGTGCAATTATATTTTCTTGGGTGTTATTGAAATCAGATTGCCACGACGCTGATTGATTTTCATCAAGAAATAAAGGGGATAGAGATGTTAGTTTGGTGATTTCAGATAGGCAAATGATGCGGAATGCCCAGAGATGACTGTAGACGTTGGCCATGGTGATGTTAGGGAACCAGATGTATTTGTCAGTGGAGGATGCATCTGTAACTCGCGTGTCTAGGGAAACAGCCCAGTAATGGGGTTCCGTGTTCTCTGTTCGGAGGCGTATTTCCCAATTTTCGAGGTTATTCAGAGCGGCCATGAGGTATCTGAGCAATCTGGTTACACCATAGGAGCTGCCCTGACATGGATCGTCATGTAGCATGTCGATTTGTTGTAAGAGAGACGGAATAGCGGCTGCCTCGCTAAGAAGGCTTTGCATGGGTGACGGTTTATGAGCGGAGAACGGTATGCGAATCCAAGAATCAGAAGCAAGAAATGTAGGTTGACGATATCGAAACGCCTCAACTATCTGTAGCCATATCAGTCAGCAAGACACTGGGAGAACAAGATTAAGTACGTACCAGTATAGGACGGAAGCCGACAAATAGCGCATGGAACACCCCTGAACAATACTGCTCCACATTTTGAGTTTGTAATAAGTGCCCTATTCCATTGACATGAGCTGCAAAAGCTATGGCAGAGTCCGGGAACATAATCTATTCCATATCAGCAGTAGTACGAGGGAGACCTGGTTATCGGACGAGCTTACCTCGGCCAGTGCAATACACATAATGGCCGCTATAAACACAGCATGAAAGGCATAACCAGACACAGTAAGCCCTTTCCTAACGGCTTGAATCGCCACGTCATAGCTCTCGACAGAGTCGAGAGCGGATCCGCCCATTTGAGGATTATGGGATAGGATCGAAGTTGCCAAAGCCTTTATGGTCGCGCGCAGCACGCAGTCACGATCAGATTTCCCAAGAATTTTCGGAAGGATTGCCAGCCAGGAGCCGCAAATTCGAGATTGCTTGCTGTCAGTGAAGTCTGTTATAGAGGTCATTTCGTCTTCCGGGATATAACACTCCACTACCAGTCCCAGGAGATCATCCCACGGTGGTCGCGTAGGATTTAGGACTAGCCCCGGTACAAAGCTTGATTCAACGCCGGCACTTGTGACTTGATATCGATTCCTAGGAAGACTAGAAAGAGAAAGAGGCACATTCACTTCGCGTTTCCCTTGAGGCATCATCATCCGGATAGCTCGCTGCTTTGACACGGATGGCAGCCTCGAAGAATGATCATTCTGCAATACAAACGTCCAATCGGACTGGTATCCATCGCATCGTCGTCCTGTAAGGACGCACTGGCTGCACTCCGGACGCTTGCCATCGCACTATTAACATGTTAGTTCTGCTGCAGTGAAAAGAGGGGAAGGGCCCATTACCCCTAATTTTCGTGTTCTACATGTTTGGCAGACGGATCGTTGCTTGACCTTCATTACGCAAGGTCACGGGACATGTAGCAATCAACTATCATTCTTTTTCTCTGTCTTTCTGGTTCTAGGGTGACGAAGTGGTGACAAGCAGTCTTGGGGGATTTTGTCGGAATCCATAGCTCGGAGGTGGACTATCTAAATTGCCGATTGTTTTGTATTAGTCAGCTTGCCCCTCATAAAATTGCCAGATAGGAGGTGTCCACAGATCACGCCACCTCAAAAACGTGGACGCGTGACACTTATGACCGCCAAGACCATTAATCAGCGAGGACGTGACACGCGATTTATTCAAATACAATACCCATTACTCTGAATTTCAATTTCAATTTTCTTCTTATGTTACAGTTGTATGTGATTTCAAAGTATACGTTGATCTTCTCATTACTATGGATCCTCAGCCTGAAATCTTCAATTTAGAAGATTTTACTTCATCAAGTCCAGAGACTGATCCCAATGTCGAGGTATTTATTTTAATTGAGTATTTGTTAACTGATTGCTAACGGCTCAATGCGGAAATAGGGCATTCCTGTACAACTCACAAATTCAAAAAGCCATTCTCTCCAGACATCAAAAATTGAATATATTGATGACTTACCAGAGTATCCGACAAGTCATATTCATGGATATTCATATGTTGTTGCATCTAGAGGGCGATCACAGAATGAAATGGAGCAGCTTGTTCATGAGGTACTGTTGAGTACTTTCTAATTGCTTTTAAAGTGCTTGCTAATCAGTTACAGATTCAATACTCACGGCGTCAACAACATGGACCAAGGAGACCAGTCAAATGCCCATTTTTCAACTGTTTAGTTAAAAGATGGACTTGGAAATGCTCTGGTATCTACGCATGTGAATTTTTGAATCCATTTCTTCAATCCTATCATCATACATTTGTTGATGAGGATTGTTGGGATGTGATTCGAAATACTCAGAGGAATATCCAAATCCTGGAGGCAAATATTGGAAAACGAAATGCATACAGGTATTTAAACATCTCCTAAACAGCTTTGAAGCAATTACTAAGTACTTCTAGCTATTATCGGTCAAAAAATGAATTTTTCAATAAGGGTTATGCATGCATTGACCAGCTTCCAACTTGCAAGCCAGTTTTTAAGCGGCATACCCAAATGGTTGGTTAAATCTTTTTACAATGCTCCAAGTGATTTCTAACTAGTCATAGAATGTCCATGGTGAATTTCCACCATATATTGGCTGTAGTAATGGATCCAATGAGTTTTTAACAAAACATCATCGAGGATCTATTCAAGGCCATACATCAATTGATCTACAGTTCCTTGAGGACCTTTTTAATCATGATATTATGCCACCAACTGAAGAATGTGGTGTTTTTGAATCATTAGCATCCCGACGAAAGTATTGCGGTAAGTGTTTTTTAAGTGATTGTCAATCACCTATTAACTGGTTAAAGATCGAGATCACCTTCAGGGGCCAGGCAGACTACAGCATACTTCCTGTGGTGTTATTTTTACTGCTTTAGTGCCAGTTGATATCAATGAATGTCCATATATCCTCTTTACATCCCATGGAATTCACCAGCATCCACCTCCACCACCAAGCAAGGCACCAGAACGAATTTTACAAGGGGTTAAAAGGATTATCCAACAAATACAAGACCCGAGTTTGACCACAGGTAAGTGGTTGGTTCTCAAGTGATTGAATAATACATACTAACTAGTGTTAGCACAATTTCTTCGAAGTCCACAACTAGAGGCATTTTGTCAGCAGTATGGTGCTTCTACATTAGCAGAGATCCACTCTAGCTTCTGTAATAAAGACCGAATTGCAACAATTATCCAGAAACAACGACTTCTTTCATACCCTAATGGACAGGATATTAATGGGTTGCTATTCCTACAGAACCGGGATTCGCTAATCAATGTAAGTGGTTCTAATCATCCATTGCCTCATTGAATGACTATTAGAATGCTAATGAAGTGCCTAGGAATACATTCAAGAGAAATATCATGATTCTCAAGGTACAATGGTATTTTGTGCCTTCAAGGATCAGATTGACTTATTATCAACTTTATCTTCATTTGAAATTGATATGTCTTTCAAGCGAATTCGATCCAAAGAGATGAATGAGGTTCTTTTTGCAACATTCATGCCAGATCAATGCAAAAGTTAGTATCTGCATAACTGCTTGAGAGCTACTTGCTAACCACTTGGCAACTAGTCATAACTTTACTTCGAGTCTTTACCAGTGAGGATTCTACTGAAGGTTACTATTTACTTTTCAAGCGAGCATTCCATCTTATTGAGAAGGTTTCTGGACGACCAGTTCTATTTGATCCAATTCATGGATCTGGGATTCATGGTATTATTGTTGATATGGACACAAAACAGTACACAGGTAAGCACTCCTGAAGTACTTTTGATGCAGTTACTAAGTAATCAGGGCTTGGGCAATATCTTTCTGAAATTGATCCTCAACACCAAGATCCTACATGGCAGTTACAGCATATTATCATATTCTGTCGTGTTCATTTTCAACGCTCAATTTTAAAGGCAATTGGGACTAAAAATAAAGGATCAGGCCTTTGGAGTCGCATGATGAGTCTCCTAGATTGCCAGTCAGAGGCTGAGTATGATGAGTTGATTAAACTACTGATACGTTAGTATTGAAGTGGTAATAAACCACTCAATAAGTACTTGCTAACTATCGAATAGAATATGAATCGCCAGCAGTCCAGACCTGGGCCATACAAAAAAAGAGTGCAGTTATTAAGGCAGGTCTAAATGAATCATGCTCAAAAATTCAGCCACATTATTTTAATATTCTACGAAACCATACAAATGCTGTTGAGCAATCACACCAAAAATCATATGCTTCAGGGAAATATTTGACTTTGGCTGAAGCAGCTCGGAAGTACTTACCAACTACTCATCAACTGCTTGATACAACACTAACTATCTTAGTTCTGCAAAACTTGACAAAGATGATATTCTTCAATATCATAATTTTCAGCAGTTCAATATTCATCATTCATATCGAGCTTCTACAATGGAGGCAAACTATCTGCGACACATGAGTCGGGAAAGTAAGTTATATAAGTACTTCTTAAGTAATTGACAAGTACTTAATTTAATATAGGAAGAGGCCATAAACGTCAGCGATTATCTTCAACAGCTGAATCAGAGAGGCAAGCAAGCAGTCAAAATTTTGAAATCTCACATGAAAATTCAAGAGGTTCTTCTTCTCAGGTTGCTGATAATGAGTAAGTATACTTTCATGTCAAGTGCTTCTTGAGCAGTTACTGACTAGTTGATAACTACTTAGATCTACAACCTCATCACGGAATCTTCGCCGAGTGGCTTCAACAAACATACTGACAATTGAACAACGCCGTCAAGAATTAGAATTACGAGACCTGGAGGCAGAAGTCAAAAGGAAAGAAGAAGAAGTTCGCTTGAAACAGCTTCAAAATGAGCAATTAGAGCTGGAACTTATTGTAATGGGCCGAAGCCTTGCTATCTAATATATAGATATGTACAAAAGAACTCGTTGGGGAAAGGAAAGAAAGAAAGAAAGAAAGACACGCTGGCGGTGGATTTATATACTCGTGATCAGGTGATCTACGATCACCTGACTTCGGCACGCTCTTGTGAATAGCTTCAATCGAGAACCATTTATGGTTCGAGGTGCCTTTCGGGCCTAGCCCGTTACATTACCCCCTTCCTCGTCGCCTCCGCGATCGCCCCCCGGCGTGGGGTGGCTCATTTGGTATACTCAAGGCCGATTGGACAACAATCCCATTCATCGTTTTGTAGGTTTCCCAGTCATCCAATGCTATGGTATCCTCCATGTTCCTCGCATCGTTCCATTCCGGTTCCTGCCAGCCAATGTATTTGACTAAAAACTCATGTCTTTCGCCTCGTCCCCACCGTCGAAAACGCTCATCTAGTATTCGTTCGACCATATATTCTTCATTCCCATTGATCATTTCTGCAGGAGGTTGGTAGTCATCTTTCCGTTGGCTAGGGAAGGGATCCATTGCCGCTGGGCGGAGGAGCGCTGTATGAAACACGTTGTGGATTGTGCCTGGTGTGTTGAGGCGGTAGGTGTGGGATCCAATCTTTTCCAACACAGTAAATTTTGCCTGCCTGCTTCCCAGTTTCTTGCTAGGGCGTTCTGTTTGTATATTGCGCAGGTCAAGCCAGACTTTCTGCCCAACCTGGTATTCAGGGGCGACATCTCTTTGACGATTGGCATAGTCTTCTTGTTTCTGTTGGGCGACAGCCAGTTCTGTTGTGGCGATGTCAAGAGCTCCCCTTAGCTTGGCTGCAATTCGTTCACCTCGTTCACGCATGGTGCCCAGGTCTGGTGCTGAAAGGTTGATTTCAACATCCTCTTCTAACTGAAAGGGATCGACGTGGTAGCCGTGGTCAAGGAAGAATGGACTGACACCTGTGGAGGCAGCATCCCGGCTGCATATTGCAAGCTGTGCCATTGGTAGCAATGACGCCCAGTTCGATTGTGTGTGATCACAGAATGAGCGCAAGAATAGTTCAATAGTAGCATTCATTCGCTCAGTTTGGCCATCGGTTTCAGCGTGGTAGGCAGTTGATAATTGTCGTTTGATCCCCAGTAGCTCACAAAAACGCTTCCACATCTCATTGGTGAATTGTCTTCCTCTGTCTGATACAATACTGGCTGGAATGCCATGATAGCCAATGAAACTCTGAATAAGCTTCTGTGCTACTGTGTAGGTGTCGATCTTCTCACAGGGTATGGGGATGACACCTTTTCCAAGGCGATCGACAATAACCATGATGTTTTCATAACCATTTGAGATTGGTAACTTCTCGATGAAGTCAATTGCAATATATCTCCATTTTCGGTCTGGAATTGGTAGAGGCTTCAGTAGGCCTTGTCGGCGGTCTCTCCATACATTGTTGGCACTGCATTTGTCACAGTTCCGTACAAATCGTCTGACATCCTCAGAGATTGCAGGCCAGTAGACCCTTCGTGCCAGGATAGCATACATTGCGCTCCTCCCTGGATGGCCTGTAAGTACTGAGTCATGTGTTTCTTGTAGCAACCTTGTCCTCAGAGATTCAATGTCAGGGACCCATCGCCGGCCTCGGTAGCACAAGCGGTTGTTCGGTTCAATAGAGCATTCTGAGATTGAGGCTTTGATCCCCAGTTCACGTGGGAATTGATGTGCTCCTACTTGCACTGCTTCTCGTATACGACCATACTTTTCATCTAGTGGCTCTACCCGAGCCCAATGTTCATCAAGAGTCATATCCAGTAGCTCTTCCAACGATGGTCGCTCACTATTGAGATTGGTAGGTTCGTTCGCCTGTTCATATCCTTGAGGTGCGCTTGGCTCACTGTTATAGGGCTCCATGCCGACTGGTGCTAGAAGGATCCGGGACACATTAATAGGATGGGGTTCTTCAACTAGTCCTCTTTTGCTGCTTCCTTCCACTGGTCCGTCCTTGAGGATCTCAGGATCGAATAGTCGTTGTTCGCGATGCTTTAGCCGTTCATCACCCAATACAGGAACATCCTGCTCTCGTCGAGACAGTGCATCAGGGCGCCCTGCAAGCTTCCCTGGTCGGTAATGAAGTGTGAAGTTGTATCGGCTCAATAGATCTGCCCATCTCATCTGTCTCTCATTCAGTCGTCTCATGGTAGTAAAATAACGGAGATTGCGATGGTCTGTCAGTATCTGGAAATTTACCACTGATATGAGCTCTGATTCCCACTCTTTCAATGCATTGATGATCGCCAAAAGTTCCTTGTCATGAATCTGGTAGTTGCACTCTGCAGGAGTGTTTTTCTTGGAAAAGTACGCGCAAGGTCGTAATACACCATCATCATCATACTGTGAAAGTACGCCACCAGTGGCCCACCCTGATGAGTCAGTCTCGACGACAGTCTCGCGGTCTGGATCAAATTGCATGAGGATTGGTGCCGTTGTAAACATCCTTTTTAACTGTTGGAAGCTTTCCTTGCATTTATCATCCCACACAAAGGGTTTATCTTTTTGAGTCAACGCTGTTAGTGGAGTTGTAAGTTCAGAATAGTTTCGGATGAAACGTCTGTAGAAGTTCGCGAATCCCAAAAATGACCTGACACCTTTCACAGTGGTAGGGGCAGCCCAGTTCATGATTGCTTCAACCTTTGCTGGATCCATGCTGACACCTTTTCCTGCCTCAATAATGAATCCTAAATATTTTGTTGACTTCACTTCAAATTCGCATTTATCAATATCAATCTGTAAGCCAGCCTCTTGGAGACGGCCTAATACTTTGCAGACATGCTCTTGATGCTCTGACAATGTTCCATCCGTAAATATCAAGATGTCGTCAAGGTAAGCAGAAGCAAATTCATCTAGGAAATCTCGTAGGACCCAATTAACATAGCGTTGGAAGGTGCTCGGTGCATTGGCTAGTCCAAATGGTGTTACAAGCCATTCAAACAGCCCAAATCGAGTTCGGAATGCGGTCAACCATTCATCGCCGGCAGCGACACGAATCTTGTGAAAAGCAGCAATAACATCCAACTTGGTGAACCATTTTGCTTTCCCAATTCTTTCCAATGTTTCATTAATTAGTGGTAGGGGGTAGCGGTCCTTCTTTGTAATGGCGTTCAGTGCTCGGTAGTCAACACAAAATCGCAAGCCTCCACCAGGTTTCTTGACAAGCAATACAGGTGCTGCAGCAGGCGAATTGCTAACACGTATGAAGTTCTTTTCCAACAACTCTGTCAATGTCTTCCGTAGCACAAGCAGTTCATCCCTTGACATATTATAAAGGGGGCCCCATGGAGGTTCAGGGGTCGTTCCATCAGCGTTCTTATTGAGTTCAATCTTATGGTCGATATTTGGTCCTCGATATGGTGGTTGCTTGTCAGCTTCCTTCCGGTCAAATACTGATAGGAATTTATGGTAATGAGGTGGTAGTTTGGTGCGGGGGTCTGTCAGCAATTTGGGTCGTAATGCTTTCTCAATGTCCTTTAAACTTGCGGCGAAAATCTGTACGCTGCTGTCCTTTTTCTTTTGTCGGTTCCATAGTGCAAAAGCGTTCGCCCCGATGGGCTGGATATCCATTTGTGGTTGATCTTCCATGCTACTAACAACAATGCCATTTGTGAAGCGCAATTTCGGACCATTCGGGTCGATAAACACTTGTTGGTCGTCTATCCATGCAAGGCCTAAAATCATGTCGAGTCCCCTACCCAGTTTAGGAACAACATACAGCCATGCAGTGTTTTGGTGGTTTCCCCCACGTTCAATGAGATTTTCGCTACCTCCCTTATACAATCATCCGTTGGGCCCTTGTAGTCGTCGATAGTTCGTGGTTTGATGGTTACACGCTCCAGTTGATGTTTTCGGGTAAAATTCTCAGAAACCATACCATATGTAGTACAACCGGTGTCCACTAACGTTCTGCTGACCTGTTCTCCATTGACTAATGCGGATACTCTGAATTCAGGTCTGTCAAACTTGACTCTTTTTCGGAAGTCGTTCCACTCCTTCTGAAGGTCTATCTGAGCTGCTGGGGCCGGTCGCCATGTAGGTAGATCCATCAACTGCTGGTGGTGCTCCTGCAAGAGACTTTTTGCAGGAGCTATTCTTTTCCCAGCTTGGGTTGTTCCCTCAACTGCTCTTCTTCATCTTCGAGTTCCGGCCCATGAATGTGTGAGCGAGCCATGCGGGTACTGTTCCTAGGACTGTCGTAGGGGCAATGGGAGATAAAATGCGTGGAGTCACCACAACGAAGGCAACGTCGTTCTTGTCTGCGGCGTTCCATTTCTTCTCGTGATACATGCTTAGCCACGCGTCGAGGTTGGCTGCGTGCAGAAGTTGTTGTTGTGGGTTCCCAGTCCATATCTTGGGGTGGAGAGGAAGCACGGGTGGTATTCACAGGGTGAGCTGGAGAAGTTGAGGTGGTATGCTTATTGTTCCGTGAGTACCGCAATTGGTTCTTCTCCATCCGGTCCGCAATCTGCTGTAGCTGGCGGCAATAGTCTTCAAATCCATTTTTCTTTTCAACAGTTTCAAGGCGTGTGTTCATCTCACGGTTTAATGCATTGTCTAGGTAGGACCTTTTTGTGTTTTCAGGCCAGTTATGGCCATCAGCTTCCATGAGTAGTCGGTTGAACTCAGTGAGAAAGACTGTGAAGGGCTTGTTGTTCTGTTTCAAGCTTGCAAGGTCTCGTACAGCCTTCTCCTCCAGATTCCGGTCCAGAAAGATGAAGTCCATTTGATCAAGCATTCCGTCCAGCTGGCTCTCAGTAGCTCCTTTCTTAGCAAACCGCTCCATCCAGGGCAGCACCTGCATAGCAGCCCCATCTGTTAGACGGCCAAAAGCATACCACATACGATCATAGGCATTGCCCAAGGCTTCTTTATCGACCTCAAGTTTAGCGCGCAGCTTGCTTCGAAACGGACGGTAGAGACTTCGGTTTCGACCATCAAAGACTTCTGGGTCTGTCAGCTTGGGTCGAGGTCTCCTAACAGGGTCCGCCATTGGTTGGGGGGCTATCTCTTCAATAGTCGGTTGTGGCAAGGGCTCTCTGGGTGGGCTCGTCAACTCTTCTTTGAGACGACGAAGATCTTCAATCCGCCGTTCTTCCATTTGTTGCAGTTGTCGTTGAAGTCCTGCAATAACTGCGACAAGATCTTGTGGGACAGGAGTGGTGGTCCCTCCTGAGTGTATATTGTCTCCCATGTTGCCGTCGGTTTGGTCGTTTGACTCGTGGTCGCTGATTTCCGCTGAAAATGTGGTCATATGACTGACTTGACTATTGATTTGTTTGTAAATAGCTCAACTATCCGTGAATTTCGATGTCTGATATCCGATGTCCAATGTATCCAGTTATCCGGTATGTCCAATCGTTCAATGTGTCCAGTGTGTCCAGTGTTTCCAGTGTGTCCAGTGTGTCCAGTGTGTCCAGTGTGCGATGTACGATCCGTTGCGCGTTCAATCCGATGCGTAATCCGTTGTTCAATAAATAAGTAGATAGATGAGGGCGAACGAGTTCTAATGTAATGGGCCGAAGCCTTGCTATCTAATATATAGATATGTACAAAAGAACTCGTTGGGGAAAGGAAAGAAAGAAAGAAAGAAAGACACGCTGGCGGTGGATTTATATACTCGTGATCAGGTGATCTACGATCACCTGACTTCGGCACGCTCTTGTGAATAGCTTCAATCGAGAACCATTTATGGTTCGAGGTGCCTTTCGGGCCTAGCCCGTTACACTTATGAGGCAGCGGATTCAAATTCAGGAACAGCAGCAAACTGATTAGCAAGTACTCAACAAGCATCCAGAAACTGTTTATATAGTAATGTTGAGCCTTCATCATCTCACTGCCTTTTATTTTTCCATTGTATCTTTTTATCAGTAGCCAGCAAGTGCTGAAGAACAATCTATATGTGAGATTTGTGACCCTAATTTATTCCGCAACAAATATATATATTTTTGCCGGCAAACAACTTCAGGTAGCTATTGGCTGTCTCATACAGGTACCAAATATAGCACCTCTGAATCAATTGATTAGAATCTATATTCCAATCGCATGTACATTGGTTTTTATTAAATCCATAGACGTTTCGATGGATAGGGAAGTCATGTAAGGTAGTTGAAATTAGTGACGCGGACTGAAACTTTACACAGGCCGTTTCCGTCTGTATTTTAGTCACATGACCGCCAAGGCCATTAATCAGCAGGAACGTGACACGCGACCCAAAAAACGAGGCCTCGTCATCTGCAACCACAGATAGGAGCTATATAGCAAGACAGACCTCTTTTGCGATTCCATTGGTTGAGCCATATGTCCACTACACCCTGGGTTCCAACAGATTTTAATGAAGTTACGTACCAAAACGGCTTAGCTTTGAGTCCTCAGGCAGAAACAGGACCAACCATATCGAAGCAGAATTTTAGTGATAAGTACTTAATTTCATTCTAATATAATAAAAATATAGTAACCAGCTCAAATAATCTTTTTCTTCTGACCAGGCTCCAACCAGTAAACTTTGTCCATGATACCCTCCTTCTCAAAAATTCCCTTGAGATCCTTGCCAAATTGGGTGAAATGATGCCAGGATTCGAAATGCATGGGAACAAGACGTTCAATCCCGATTTCTCGCACTAGTCTTGCAGCGTCTTCTCCGCCCATGGTAATCTGCATTGGCTCTTGGCCTGGCAAAGTCACATGTGCTGCACCAAGATTCATGACAGCAGCAGCGATATGGAAAGAGTCGCGCATCTTGACGAGCTCGTCGATGTAGATCGTGTCTCCAGAGAACCAAATGGCATTGGGTCGTCCATCGGGACTACGGCCGAAGCGTGTAGAATGGAGAATGAAGCCAGTCGACTCGCCGCCCGGGATATGCACGCAGGGCGTTCCGGTTATTTGGAACTCGATACCGCGGAAGTGGTATACCTGGGTCTCCCACGGCTTGATTCCAGCAACGCCCGGCCGTGATGCAAGGTTCTTTGCACCGTCGATTGTGGTAATGACGTATCGACCATCGAGCAGACGGCGTCCTTCTATGTCGAGATTGTCGTCGTGGTCTTCGTGGCTAAGGAGGATCCCGTCAATGGGCGGAAGCTGGTCCAGTCTTAGGGCAGGGTCGTCATCGAGGATAAGAAATGACTGAGGTGCATCTTTGGGAAGTAAATGGGTGACATCGAACTTCGTGCCTCCCGGGGAGAAGACAGGGTCGGTCAGCAGGTTGACACCATCAATCTCTAGGATTGCCGTGGCGGTGGTAACGTGGGTGATATATAAAGAGCTCTGGAACTTTGTAGAAGACATCCTTAACAATAGCAGCAACAGAATTTCTTGAGGATTGTACTGGGATAGGAATTGTTCGGAGCTACCGGGGAGAACCAATCGCTTTATAGTTGCTAGACGCGCTAGAAGACACACATATTGCAGAAAAGACTTGATTTGTCAGTCACAATGAGTTGCTTTTAAATTGATTTCTAACAACAGTCTCAGCTTAAAAATTAATTTCAGTTTTGACATCGGAGGCTCGGTCACTCACCATATTTCATGGGATCTGGACTGCTTTCCCGATTTGGTTTCAAAAACCGCCAAGACCAACGGCAACCAGTGGCGCTCCGAAGATCCAGGCACTGGTCCGCGCTGACCTTTAACCCAGCACTAAAGAACAATCTGTCGAATTCCCCGAAAGATAGCCAATGTCAACAATCCCTCGAAGCAAACCTGAATCAAAATCGCCTTCATGCGCCATAGATTTCATTCACTGCTCTCCCCTCTTACGTCCCTTTGACCCTCGTAGATAATTCCCAATATCAACGCGAAAAAACAAAGGGACAAAGCAAGCATCGCCCCGAGCCTCCAACCGCCTCATGTTCTTTGAGATTCCCATAGGTACCTTTATGTTGGATAGAACCAGTATCCTGGTATTGGGATTGAGTAGGCTGTGTAAAGCGTAGGATTAATTGGGCGAACGGGTAGCCGAGCCATGAGCCTGCGAAGTAGACGATAGCAATAGCGATGGCGAGGCCAATGAGGAAATTGTAATTGTCAAGATGATATTCAGACAAGAGATAATCTGCATTGATAGATCCATTTTCATAGATAGTTGCCGCCGGGGATGGTATTTGGGATATTTTGTGGACGCTGAAAGAGTTTGTGCACATGTTATTCCGTCCTCCTGCTGAGGCTAAAACTTTACTTGTGAACCCGGCAATTGTGGATGGATTTCGGGATACTGAGCGTCGGCAGCCGATTAGAGTGGTCATTTGATTGTGATATTGTGTGCTTGGTGCCAATATTAGACATCATCTGATTGTCCACGCTTTCGCTGCTGACGTACACCTGGTAGCTCAGACAAATGACACATGAGTCTTCTCAACAAGGATATTCATCACCATGAAATGTGCACTCAAGTAATCCCTACAAGGCACCTTTCCCGTCACTGCTGGTGTCACAAGCGTTCTCTCTAACTCAGGCACCTCCATGACCCAACTTAACTCCTCCTCTAACATCTTTTCTCGAGTCTTCGGCCCTTCCTCTATCCCAGTGGTGATAATCCCTGGACTGTCCTGCAGCAGGCTGCGCTCAATCAACCGATTGAATATCAACGTCAGGTAGTATGGAAGAACAGAAAGGATAGCATATCGGCTGAGAGAATAGAACAGATGATACAACCTGGATAGAGATTAATATAGAGACAGTAGTGGCTGTAACAGTAAAATATGATACTTATTGTCGTCAATTCAACGAGATATTTTATCATTTGAGCTGAATATCAAAATATCATGGAACATAGGGTAAGTACATACATAGTAGGCTCTAAATGTCATGTGACATTTATGACTAATTATTATCACGTGTCGTCGAATCGCCTGCCGAAAGAAGACCGAAAGAAATGATAAGACTTGCTGTACTCATCCGGATTAACGTCTGCTTTGCTTGTGGTACAGATTGGCTCTCTTTGCTACTTTGCTCAGATATGACTAGGGCATGAATGCTATGCTTGAAATTGCCACGTTGTCTCTTTCCAAGTATCTCGGTATAAACATCCCATCTCTTGTTGAGACAAAGGGACCATGATAGTACAATGGCCGATTGGGATCTCAGTGATCTGGCTCAGGAGCTTTCCGATCTTGAAGTCGCTCTACTAATTTGTCTAGTTGCTCATGGGCACCCTCTCATTGAAACTACCGAAGATGGCATCGATGACGTTGCCAAAGAGCTCGCCTTGGTACTTGACCTTGTCCAAAGTGTATGGCGCGTATATCGCTAACTGCTGAGAAACAGATATGCTCGAATACGTTTGGTTTCTCGTGTGCGGTCCTGGACTGTTCGTCTGCGACGTCCGCTGAAGATTTCTACAGTGAGATCGCTGCGAGTGACAGTCGCAAAGGCCAGATTCAACCGCCAAAGTCTAGGGCGGAATCAGTATGTGCTGTCCAGGGAAAATTGATGTGGTAGGGCACATTGACTAATGAAAACAGTCTAGCAATTTCTCGGTTCTCCAGGGCTCTCAAGGGTCTAGGAACCGCTCCAGGTCGCTAATTCGGAGTGAGCTCGAGGTCGTCAACGTTGTTGTCGCGAAGAATTTCAATCATGTTGGTCAATATATTCAGCTGCAAGCACTCGAGGTTGGACATGTCTGCTGGTCTTATATTCGTATATTTCCTGCTAACAAGCGGTAGTTGATACATTCGAAGAAGCTTATGACCGCAAAGGCGGACCTTAATGCCCCCGAAAACTTTCTGTTCGTGCCACTTGTAGCACGGGACACCGATATTTTACAGCCGGGCTTGAACACGCATTTGGTTGGTCTTCCCTGAGTTGCTATAAAAAAAATATGACAAACTGACAAGGTATAGAATGATCATCTGTTCATCTCGCACTTTCACGATCCCAGAGACGGATACACGTATCTAGAAGACGGAAACGACTGGCTTTCCGATGGGCAATCTATATCATCTGTTGTCCACAAGCCGGCATCAAAACAGCATGCCAAAGTTCCTCAACTAGTAAGTCCTGCGTCTTGCATATATACGCTTCGATCTAATTGAATGTGTCTAGCTCCTGTATAAGTTCCAGCGAGAAGGTGACGTCGTCACCGTGAGCGCAGAAGTGCTCCGCTACCAGCAAGACATTATCATATTCCTCCGCCTCAGCCGGGCCGTTGCGGGTGGGATAACCACCAGGTCAAACAACTACTTTCTGCGATTCTCAAAGTATGACCGGCTGCCTTCTCTTCTGGAACTCTCATCTAATCTGAACAGACTCCTAGCAGCCTTACATGGACTCGACTACCTCACCCCATCGATCGCCGCATTAGCAGCGAAGAAAGTCTTTCGCCACCGGATTATCATCGCAAAACCCGAAGACGACCGCAGTCTGCAGTACGGTAGTGATCTTGAGACTGTTTCGCAAGTTCTGGCAAATGTTGGTCCGGAGGAGGTCCTGGACAGCGTGCTTGCGCTGGAGGCGCCTCTGTGAGCGTCGTATATACTCATTACATTGTATCAATGTTCAACTCATTACTCCATCCCCTTTACATTCTACTTATAGGCGATTTAAGTTCTAAATATAGCTCCAGCTTCTCCAATATGTAGGTCTTCCCCCGTGGAGCCGCATCAATATTGGTACATTCCAAATCAGGCAACGTTGATGAAATGCGATGTGCTGTTCTGTAGATTGTCCGTAGGATAATAGACCACTTGCAGATGCTCAATTCCCTATAGAAAGTGGTTACGAAGCTTTGCCGCCCACCCCCGTACCTTCAATAGTGACGTCGATAGTTCAAGATTGGTGGATGCGTCTTCCTTCTTCTGCATTTTCATTCTTCCTATACGTCTAAATTACCCTGACCTGATTTAACCGCCAAGATGCGTGAGACTGATGAGGAGCTCTAATGCTTGCCCCTAGGATATAGTGATCTATCACATCTACAAACCTACTGTTGACCATCCCTACATGTACCTTTACTTTCAAAACTCATAGTGCTGACTGCTAATATATGGAGATATAGTTTCTGGTTGATAACTTTTATTTTCTTCGCTTATTACCTCTACAGCATGTAGACAGAACTGTAGTCCAATACACCTTCTTACCATTCATCTCATACTTTCAGACTCTCACATTATTCCAAAAATGCCTGACTCCATGGCAAATGAAGAACTTCATGGGGCTTATCCTCGAGATGTGATACTCCAACATATCCACAAGCCTACTTTTGAACGTTGTCCCGGCGCGTATGTGCATTCTCAAAATGTCTGATGCTGACTACTAATTCATTTTAATAGATCTCTTCTTGTCATCATCTTTATTCTATCCTGAATATCTACAGCCGACAAGTCACCAACCCTCTCTACAGCTATACCTTCTTTGGATTTACTATATGCGATCATATTTCTTTCCTATTTTTCCGTCTCTTGATTATTCTTATTTTCTGGTGGCTAGAGGTCAGACGCGGGCCTCGCAGTGGTAGGGCTTGGTGAAAACGATGTGGAATGGCACGAAACTGGCTTTGCTCTCTTGTGTATATTGAGCTCTCTTGATCGGATCTGAGTATACGCTTGCTTCTCTGTTATAGATGGGCAACTATTGAGTTTTCAAGAGAAATAAATGCCTGATGACAATATGACTTATCGATCAATAGTTCCATATTCCATACCTCCGAAGGATCCGGCCTGAATCAACCCCAAAAAGACTAGCTCTGTAATTGTCGAGAAGTTTTTTCGACGCGTACCCCCAGGATGTGAACATCCAGCATGTCTACAAGCCCACTCATTCGCGACATCCCACTATGTACGTAAATCATCGAAATTCTTCCATGCTGACTTCTAACTGATCTGACTAGAACCGTTTTGATGCTCATCGCCTATTTTATCTTATACATCTACAGCACGTTATTCTCCAACCATTCAGCCAGCCGTACCTTCTTCGAACTTAGTCTATTCTGCACCCGTACTTTGTACCCATTGGTACGCTACAGGGAGTACATGCATCGCAGAGCACTTGAACATGAAGACTCAGAGAAAATGATCTAAAGCAGGGTATGGGCTGATTATGTGAGAGGAGTTGGCGTGAGATGGAGATAAGATTAAATTATGTTCTTGCTAGGAAAATAAGGTATAAAAAATACAAGGATTCAAACTCGCCTATATTATCCGTTACGTTTAATTTTACTCCATTAATCTTTACTGTAGCCTAGCTCTTCTACCAGTCATCCTGCAGATTCAACTAGTTATCTTTGCTTCATATAAGAAAAGATGTGGGAGTACCCCATGCACTTGTAGAGGAATTGACATGAGCCAGACTGGATAGACAAGATGTATATCGGCACTAACCTCATTAAGAAGACTAGTCTTTTTGCATTATTCTGATGTGGATTTTTGAAGCCAGTCTCTTCTGGAACGTCCATGTCTCATCTCTATTCTCGTTATCATTACTGGGACAGAGCGTGCTTGACTCCAAACGACACAGCTCTATATAGTCATACCGATTACACCGAACTGTCTTGATGTGCAGGCTCCGGCGAAACACCCGTCGCTTGTGGATCACGTACCACATCAGAATGGCGGGAACAAGTAGGAGAAGAATGACAGCAAAATCCAGCGTACGGTAGCAGAATGGCGCGGTGGAGGGGGCACTGCAGTTCCAGAGGTAAGAGCCAGCGAATAGCGGATATACGAATGTGCTTCTGTTTAAATAACGAGAAGATCAGTGGTTAGCGCTGTGAGTATGCGGAAGAAGAACATACAGGATAGGATGCTCCCCAATAGTAGGTTTGACATGTACTGGATTACAACATCCTCGAAGAAAGCATCAGCAAGGGTAGTAGGACTCCTCGTGCTTGGAGGATGGATCATTCTTAGTTGCAGAGGTTGTCATTTTGCAGTTTTTCGGAGGCAGAAGCTCATTATGACGGACAGTCCAATAACTATGTCACGCCGACTTAGTCACTCTTGACCTATATTTACATCTATATGTATTGATTTAGACAGCATAGCATATAAAGCAACCTCAAATTTCTGTAGGTAATCAATCAATCTCTGTTCAGTCCTTGACCCGAATAGACCATCAAAATGACGAGAAAGATCGGATGCACATAAGGTTCCCACCATCAACAAACGATCAACCAGAGTCCTCTCTTCAAGCCCTCTTCAAGAACAACTCGGACGGCACAAAGCCTTCTTCGCCCGCGCTACCAATACCCTCGATTGACCCAACAAGTCTCCTCCACTCATCCAAGACAACGTCAAGCTCTGTCTTCGCATCCCCGACAATTGCATCCATCTTGATATCGTTCCGGTCGTATCCGAAGGGATCCTCGAGTTGCAAACCGATACCTTCGATGCCATAGAGTGTGAAGATGACCAAGCTGACGATGGGGATGGCCCACCAGTCCATGTCGTCGACCATGGCGAAGGGGAGGACGCAGCCGAAGAGGGCGAGGACTTGTTTCGTGTGGATCCTAGATTTAATTTAATTAGTCTGCTTGTGGTGAGATGGATGAGAAAGAATAGCAGACTTACAGATATGCCACCGGAATTGGTGTCAACCTGATTGTCTCCATCTTTCCGTACGCATCCAGTAGGGTGTTCAATTGCGCCTGCATCTGACTAGCTCCCGGTGCATGGAACCATCCCCTATCCACACCGCGTTTGATAAACCCATCCACAAAAAAGGCCAATTGGTATGGAAGCCCGAGGCCTTCATCTTCATGTCCTTGGAGTCCCTCCGGTAACAAACCCGCATAAACCGGGTTATACACCGTTGTACCGCTCTTGTCGACATCGTCACCCAAAGACGGTGTCGCCCATGCAGCACCCCATTCAGCACGAAGATGGTTCTTGACCGCGTATGGAATGGCCATGAGGATGCGAATGGTGCGTTCGATGTCTTGCTTTTCGGCTGCGGTGAGGGGTCTCGCGATTTGCGAGTTGCCGCCGTTATAGCTGTTCGTGATAATGATCCGGACTAGATTGCGGATGCAGGTGGTGAGGTTGTTCATACTGTTCCGGCCATCCCAGAAGCGGTTGTATGAGGTTTGGTTGCGGAAGACAAGCATAAGGCCGACAACGATGGAAAGTGATGGGATCTCTATCTGTTAGCTTCGTCCGATTAAAAAAACAGGAGAAAAGCACATACAATACTACTCGGCAACCCCACTGTATCAAAAACATATTGATCTAACCAGACGACGAACGCTGTAAATATCGCATGCAGACACACGGGCAGGAGAATAGCGCCATGTATGGCACCTTTAATGAAGCGGAAGACAAGAGGCCATCTATATTATCCATAGAACCATCAGTATATAAACGCAATTAAACTGGTCATGAAATCACCTTCGGGGCTTTTTCCGCGTAGAAAGACGATGTGGGTGCGTTCCATATATAAAAGCAGGAGGTTCGCTAAGTGTCGACCGCATTTTGAGTGGGCACTACTAAAGACATTCAGTAAAGGACTGAGCAAAATGCAGAGTGCACAGGAAAAGAGAACGACTGCTTCGAATGCTCGTCCAGCGTTAAGAGGAGCGGTCAAAACAAAGATTGACATCGAACCCCGCGATTAGAGCTAAAATGAGAATAGCCACATCCGTATATAGCTAGTCTCTGTGCTTGTCAAATCAGATGCTTTCCCGCTGAGCGGTTTGAACGTCCATCATAGGCCAGTAGGCAATTCGAGTCTATAGATAAGCAGCTGCAAGCCATAAAACGCCTTATCTATTACCTGCTAAAGAGGAATGGTCGCATTGACACGGCGATACCCCACGGAAACATTAAAAAAAGGCCATTTGTTGGATTGCTCATTTTGTCTCCGGTTGTCATGGTCGTAATATATTCAATATCGGACCGTCAAGCGCAGGTGGGTAAAGGAGATAGCTCGCTACCTGTCTTGAAATAAACTCAAGCCAGTATTCTGCGAGATGGTTGTAAAATCACGCAACACCTTGTAGGACGCATAGTAAATGGTATCCAGACTGGTTTGTAGCCAACATGGAGGCGAGATCGTCAAGAATAGATTCGACGTCAACCAGATACTCCGTGCTCCAACCATCTCCATCAGCATTGATCTTGCTTTGGTCGGGATCCGAACGTGAGTATCGGGCTGTGACAGCCTTGGGACGAAAACGAGTTGACTATTGGTATTCAGACTTGGAATGGAGGACTCCTCTATCACGGTCAGCTTGGGCTTAAGACAACTTGTGAAATGAAAAGATTGTAGGGTATGGGACGCTCACATGAAGTCTTCATAAAACCTAGCATTTCATAACAATTTTTTTGCATGTTGCTAGTCATAAACGAGTTGGGGACATACTCTGTCTGCCTCAACCCAATCCAATTACGGCGAGAGATCGCAACGAGGTCATGGAGAGGGAGAGTGTGTCAGCTGAAAGGTTCCCGTTATATCAGATTTGATGGCACTGGGAGAATCGTGTTGTTCTGTAAATTACTGTTGCCAATGTAGCGCAGATATCGAGTAAGGATCGAAAGAGGACTATGTGCCACGGTACGGAGAGAGGCCGCGAGCTAGGGCTCTACCGTTTGTAGTTCATCTTCCAAGGGGATTACCTTGACTGGTATATGAGATTAAGAAATGAAATAGTAGAATAACCACACTGTATGTGTTTCAACACAGAAGTTTAGAATAACATAGAGCGAACCGTCTCATTTTGAAATTCGACTGCGTGAAAACCGGATAAGACATTGTTCATTAGGGTGAGCTCTCTTTGCGGACCAGCGCACGGTGAAGTAGGTGACGTTGTAGGTAGTAAGAAGTGGTATTCTGAGAGTCTGCTTGCTGTTCAGAAGATATCTGTAGCTACCGGGATAAAGATGAAATAAAATTGGACAGGAGAAATGAGAGATGAAGGTAGAACGAGATGAATAGAGGAGGTCGAATGAAGAGGGCAAGTGCTCCCAAAGGCGTGAGGGCTGCACGGGGATGACGAACATAGTGTGCGGGTGAGTGAACTTACTCTACTCTGTACGACTCAACCTATCCTCGGTCTACATGGTTCTCTTTTGTTACAAAACTATTTTCGATCTTCACAACTCTCGCTGTTTCATCCTCCCAGCGCTTCTGAACTCTCCCAGAAACGAAACTTGATCAACTGCTAAGATGTCTGCTTCCGCAACTGAGAATGGCGCAGCGAAAACCAAACTTACCGATGCCTATCCCCGGGATGTGATAATCCAGTACATATTCAAGCCTACTATGATGGATCATCCTATCATGTATGTTCTCTTTTAGTATCCTTGGTGCTGGTTGCTGATTGATCTGAAAGACCACCGTGATCACCTTCCTCATTAGCATCTTATACACCTAGAACTGCAACCCTTCCCCTTTACGTATGCCTACCTGCGGCAGTACACTCCATTACATTTTCTTATTCGTTGAATTCTCTCCGCCTCTTTTGGCCCTTTATTTATGGTACAAGCGTTACTTGCTTCACCGCGCATCTGCACGCAGAGAGTCCAGCGGCACTGGCCTGATGATAATATCCTTCTGTTTATCTTTATCTGCTTCTTCCAGTCAGTGAGTTGGATGAATCAGATCTTTAGAAAGAATCATGGGCAATGTCTGGTATTTGTGTGTTTGTGGTCTGGGATTCGGTTTGCTGTTCAATCTTTAATCTCCTAGATATCTATGTTTGCTACGGAAACAGAGACAGTGCAGTTATTCTGTCTTAATTCTCTCACTTTTTTGTTGGCGATTTGCAATTTCGCTTGGTACCACCCCTCAGAGCCGTACATCCTCTGCTCCATTGAGACAAGCCGCGTCTTGCTAGTTATTCCCTGTGAAGGTGCGATAGAATGCTGTAAGGGAAGAGGTTTACTTCATGCTTTAGTATTTGAAGCTCGGGGGCCGAGGGATTCTAAAACACTGAAACAGTTTAACATTGCATGGATATCTACATGGTATATTTACTCGTAAACAAAAGCAAACTATTGCACAACAGCCAACTCCCCCCTCACAGGAACATTCCACTGCCCACCTTTCTCGGGAAAGCCGGTAACATTAACCCCATTCTCAAAGAGCAGGCAATGTGTCGATCCACCGTAGTGGAACATCCCCAGCTGCTCTCCCTTCCTCACATGCTGACCCTCCTTCACGGTGATATCGCACGTTGAGACCTCCGCCATTCCAACACCAACAAACGCAACCGTCCCGATGGCCGGGTTATCAGCCTCGATGAAGATGATGGCGCGGGTAGCCATGGAGGTGAGGTAGGTTTCTGCGGTGACGATACCCACGTCGTCGATATAGGTGTGGTTGTCGCGGGGGCTCGTTGTGCCCGTGAACAAGGGCTCGGAGTAGTACGTGCCGTTGATGATGTAGGACTTGACGATCTTCCCGGAGATAGGCGCGTGCCAGCGATGGTAGCTCAAAGCGCTCAGGAAAGCTTGGTAGATTGTTCCTCCAACGAAGCGGTCAGCCATGGGGTCGCGGCCCAGCATGTCGAGGACGGAGTAGGGTTGTTCTTTGACCCAGAAGGCGTCGTGGCCTTTCACGTTGTGCTGGACGTTGTAAGGCTTGGACTCGCAGGAGTTGACGATGACGCTGTCGTTGTCTGGCGCGGAGACGGGGCGAATGCCGTCGTGGAAGAGACGTGTGAAAAAGTTGTCCCAGGAGGTGTAGCCGTGCTTGGGATCGGAGGGGTCAGAGATGAACATCTCGTCGAAGGTGTAGTTTGTCTTGCCGATGTTGGCGACTCGCGTGAGATCCTCGAGGGCGGTTGGGCCGAACCAGTCGAGTTTCTCGTTGCCCAGGACGTAGGCTGAGTCGGGGGACTGAAGGAAGGCACCCCAGACGTTGAGGATCTTCTGGATCATCTGGTTGACTTCGGGGTCGATGAAGGCTGCGAATCCGCTAGGTGTACCCATTGGCCAGTCGAGGACGGCATTGATGGGAAGTCCGACGAAGCTCATGCGGTTCTTACGCTCGCTGTAGGAAGGCGCGGTGCGGATAAGGTGATTCAGCACGCGCAGCATGTGCTTGTAGTTCCGGAGCTGAGGAGCGCCGTTATCCTGCTTGGTGTAGTGGAGAGGGACTTCGTTGAACATGGACTGAAAGAGCATGGCGAGGCGGGGGGTGGTGTCGATGCGGTCTTCGAATTCTTTGATGACGGGATGGAGTTCTTCGGGAGATTCGTCGACTCGTCGGGCTATGTTGGATAGCCATGCTCGGTGGTTTTTGTGATCTGTTGCTGACCATCGTCCGGGTCTGTTGGGATTAGTACTCTGTTTCTTGTGATGGTCTTGTTGGATAGAGCGTACCGGTTATATGTGTCTTGGAAGGCATGACCGAGCACGGCCAATTGTAAGAATAATGTGACTAAGAAAGCGTAAAACCGCATAATGACAGACAAAGGAACGGCAGTGAATGCGATTCTCACTAATTTGACAAGCTAACGATGCTAACAAAGAAACGACATCATCCCGAGTATTTATAGCTAACCCCGGGCAGGTCCATCGGCTACGTACCTCTGTCTCCCCCCCTAAAATTGGCGCAAGCAAAATGGAGCAAAAGAGCAGCCTGAGAGCGAAAAGCAATTCGCATCATAGTGGGTAAGCGATCAACGCGTACCCAGCCGATCAGCCGGACAAGCTTTTTAGACCGAGTTTGTCGCAGAACAAGCTTTGATGTGTGCGCCGAGCTATGGGACCCGCGACCCTGATTGTCCGGCTAGCCGGTTGATCCAGGAGAGCCGTTTCTAATAATTGGCGCCTTATTTGTCGAAGATCTGTTACGAGGCAAGTCTTCCGTGTCAAGACTAGTAGTTGAGACCATTGCAGACCCCTTTTTATTGCATATTTTCGGAAGGATTGAGGCATTTCATTCGATATGGTATACAAGTAGCGCAACGCGCACACTCCCGACGAGTCCAGCCGTATTCGCTTAACTCGGATCTTAGTACAAACACATGCTAGACATGAAAAACGATCAATGGCCCATGTCCGTAGGAAAGCTTAACTTTGGGAATTCTCCATTAATAGGTTCTCGCCACTTTTAAAGCCATTGATGCCTGTCTCTCAGAAAGTCACATGTATCAATTCTGGAGACTTCAGTGACCTATCAACACGACCTGTTAAAAGACCTGTTGACGGTTTTGGTAAATATTCCGTCCGGTCTTAGCCGCGACACAAAATTCCTGGGAATACTCAGAGTCCTCAGCACAAAGCACACGGAGTCTCAGGCATCCCTGTCTATCACGGCAGTGCACAGCTAATAGTTCCATGTACAGCCGTCTGGACATTGCACGCCATCAAAAAGAAAGCACGCATCCGCTACTGAACTAGTTCCGGAAAGGAGTAGTGATCTTCCCTTGGCTCTCCAAGTACATCTTGCACATCCGCACATCTGTTCATCTATCTCCCCACGGACCGACAGGGCAAAAACCACGGCACGTCCATGTATGGCAATGCGGAGTCCATCCCGTATAGTTACTAGTTAGTTACTACTCCGTACTTGTCCCCTCAGGCGCAGCCATGCGACCGATGTCAACGCCTCCCCTCGTTGGAGACAAGAAGAGGAGCATGTCATTAACATGGTTGAGGGGGATCCAGTTCCAAGGAACAACGAGGAGGCCAACGACGTCAACTTCCATTTTTCCGACTTGGCTTCGTTTTAAAGTCAATTGTCAAAGAATACCTCCGAACCGGCGAAGGAGGTTAGAGACATTGACTTGCATGCGTCTTTGAGTTGAGTCGAAACGAACTGAAGTGTATTGGGAGTTGCCGTGTACGGCGATGGAAAGTAAATTTCGGGTCTCCCCGTCGCAATTTTCGGCTAGCCATTGAACAGTAGACGAGCGCGAGCGCGAGCACGAGCTCAACTCCCTGTTTTCGTATGGGTATCCAATGATTGCCGAATGAAAAGCCGTTGCTTGACACTCAACCAGAGTACGCATCCCGGACCGCAAGAAGAGCCGTACTTAACCAACCAATCCCCAATTTGTAGATATCGCCGCTGGTACGTCTCAGATCATCTTGGCTGGCTCCAATAAAGACAAGACAAAGACGCGACCTGTTGGCTCGTTGGAGATTCAATGCAATTCAAGTCAATGAATGGTGCAGTCAACGGTTTGATTCCCTTGACCCGAGGTATGTCTGTATCCAGTCCCAGTGTTGTAACCCGAGAGCTTTCTTTGGTTGATTTCCTGAAACCGAAACCAATAATGAAGATGACTTCATGCGGTGATCAATAATAATCGATCGAAAATCCCGGTCCATTGTCGTGCTTGAGTTTATGTAGCGGGGCTGCGCATGGGAGTCTATTGTTATTGACTGACTGGGTACATATACACACTTTGTCCTTCCTAGTCCGACGTCGACGTGTTGTATATTTCAGCAGTTAATTGTCACGCTTCTAGTCACTAAGTTTGATTTTGATCGGACAAGTAGGAGGTGATTGAAGCTATCCAACACTCCATAGATTTTCGCTTGTAAATAGATATCAATATGTACAAATGCTATGTAGCGACCAGTCACAGTGAGAAGGGAAGATGAAAATAAGAAAACAAATGGCCAATGATATGCTCCTTCGCTAAGAATACGACCAACGCCAAACCGGTTCTCAGCAATAACTGGATGCATGGGCTGAAACAGAGAAAAGACTCATCTTTGACAGAGTGAATACCATAAGCGACTGGATGGTTGCATCATCGAGAACGGAGTGATGCAAAATAGCGATTGAAACCGACGTTGTCAGTGGATTGGAACAGCCGGCGCAAATGGGTATATGTGATGAACGTGCTTCGACAAGAGACAAATAAAAGATGTGACGGACGCCCCACGCTGCTTCAAGTCGGTAATTGGGCAGATTTAGTGGGATGGACGGCGTAGTAACCAGGGGAGAAGAAAAAGGAAAAGCAAAAAAGGAGAGTCACAAAGCCCGAAAAAGAAATTTCCGTACTTGGGATATCCAGAAACAATGCATCCAAATACCCATCGAACGTGCACAAAAACCACTCCGTCCACATAAATTTTCCAACACGCCTCAAGGTATTCCCGTCCAACCATCGAAGGCTAAAGGTCCCGAGTCATTACGCGGCGTTAACGGATTGTCATCAGACATATCCGCACGGCCAAGCGTTTCCTGTCGCAGCTGTGCTGGTCGATTTCCAACGGTTCCCGGAGACGGAGATGCAGACTGAGGGCCAGGGATGTCGACACTGGCACTGTGAGGAACGCCTTCAGGGTTCGAGGTAGGAGCTGGCGTCGGAGGATTAGCGTTAGAGGTGCTTTGGATAGGTGTATCAGCATCATTCAAATGCATATTTTCAATGTTCACTGTCAACCCTGCTTCGGCAGGCAAGTCGTCCGCCCGGGTCTCTGTGGAATTCGTGTTTTCAGGCGGCGTAGGGGTTTCCTGGGCCGGGTTGGAGTTCGCATTGGTCTCCGGTGCAGGTGATTGAGACTCCGATCGAGCTTGTTGCTCTCCGGTCTGTTGTCCCTCAGATGAACTGTTTTTCTGTTCTTCTTCATCTTCTTCCTCCACGAAGTCGTTTGTGTCGTCAACCTCTGCGCTCAAGTCCGTGTATGCGCGGCAATTGGGACATTGGAAAATCGGATAGTCGGGGGTATGAATCAAGCGACTGACGCATTTATAGTGCCATACGTGAGCGCAGGCGGCCATGAATAGGCATTGGTATGGCCGCTTTGCAAAAGTTAGTATGTGGCCCCCACTGGAAGTGAGAAGAAAGACGTACCAGAACAGAACCCAGGCAGATGGAGCACTCGCGACAGCCAGAATAATCAGCAGCGTTGCCTTTACCCAAGTTCTTAATCAAACTCTCAGTGTTTTTACTGGAATTTACGTTAGCAAACAAACGAGATGAAACTGGAAAAGGGGGCGATTAATCCGTACTTGAACTCGTTGGGCTGACGCTGCCAGGACCGGTTACACTCGATCCGGATACGAACACAACGGAAGATCATCTCCTCTCCGCCTCGAAAGTCGATGCCCAGCTGTATAATGTCCCCATCCTTAACGGTATATAGCTTGGACGTCATGTTGGGTTGGCTCAAACGCATGTGATTCAAAAAGGTTCCCGACGAACTTCCTACATCCTTGATGTGCCACTGGCCATTCATGAAGATAAGCTCGCAGTGTTTGCGACTCACCACCTTCGACTTGAATCCGATAGGGGCATCTGACGGCTCAGACGGGTTGGCGATGGGGATTCCATCCCGTTCAGAGTATCGACCGACGCGAATCACACAGCTTTCCGACGGAAGAGTGCGGGATATGGGAATAAAGGTTAAAGACGGTCGGGAGCTCTGTAGAGGATCTTGGTACGGGAAGAAACGGATAGTGGGCTTCTGCTTGGGCTGCGACGAGTTGGCGGATGGGTCTTCAGCCGCCGCTGGGTCAGACGATTCGACGGCTCCGTCTACGTTGTCCGGTCTCGACGGAGGAGCATCATTAGTAGTAGTCGTAGTCGTGGCGTTATTGTTGCTGGTATTCTCGTTATTACCCCGCGAGTCTCCAGTTTGCGTCAAGCCTCTAAGACGCGCCATGGCCCCTTGCGGTTGCTGATTGGTACCAGACTCGTTTGTGGGAGTCTCTCTGGATGACGAAGAGTTCTGCGAGCGTCGGTCGGAATCGATACCACGGTTCGAAGAAAAGACCGAGCTGTAGCGAGCAAGCATAGACTGACGGTCAGATTCAGGACATGAGTGCGAGGCGTTTGTAGGAGAGGTGTTGGTTGCAGATTCTGAACCGGGCGCGGCGGCGGCGGAAGTCGACGACTGGTGTTGGTGGGAGGAAGACGACGAAAGCCAAGGAACCCGATTTGTCAGGGAGTTGCGATACGAGGAGCGCTGGGAGGCGCCGCCGTTACTATTGTTATTGTTATTGTTGCTGTTGTTATTGTTCGATGATGACGAGGAAGTGAAAGAGCGCAGCTGGCTTAGTCTTCGGAGGGGTCTCGAGCGAGAGTCGGATGGGAGGTTGGCGGCGGAGGCGGAAGCGGTTGAGGTCGACATATAGAATACACAGGCGCCAAAAGCCGTGGCGAGCGACACAATTCAAGGAAGATAGGGTAAATTAGATTATAGGATCATGTAGAGTTGACCCTAGAGATCAATAATAAGAATAGAGGATAGATAGTTCTGTAGATTGGATTATGTGAGCGAGAATTGTACTGGCAGTGTACAAGTAGTAGTGAAAAGAGTTGAAGAAGAGAATAAAAGAAAAGCGACGATGGCAAAGAAAAAGACCATCAGGTGATGAAAGAAAGGGTCTCGTGAGGTCCAGGGAGAGAAACTGACCACCACAGGGGAAGAATTGTACTATTGTTATCGAATGCCCTCACTCTTTCCGGCAATGATGGGTATTTCAAATAGGAATGATATGCTGTTTCTTGCGCGTTGGATTGCTCAAAGACAGCGCGCGGGTGAAAGAGAAGGGGGGTGTAATTCTCCAGACAGCGCGGCACAGCAAGAGACGATGCGAGGGCGAACTCGGGGGAGATCTACCTGTGGGGCGAACAGGAGAGAGTGAGTGTGAGAGACAGGAGAAACAAGAGTGAGGATGTATGTATTCAGTTTGGTTTCTAATGATCGAGAGAAGTTGAAAAGAAGAATGATGCGAAAGACACAGCAGCTGTGGGTTGGTGTCGCATGATCTGGTTCGATCCGAATTTGGCTTCCCTTGGGTATGTTACTGGCTCTTACATTCCACATTGTGGGTGTTCGGACTCTTTCCAGGATTAGTATCTTTATAGTCTGTTCTACTCTATCCGAAAATCCTCTACCCTGTCCCGGATCCTTTGCATGGTTCTATATCGCAATCCCACGCAGAGTTCTCTCCAGATCGGCTGCAATGCGGAGAAGTGGACAGGTTCCGTCAAGTGAACTCTGGTTGGCAAAAGAAAATGAAGGCCTTATGCGGGGGGACAGGGCTGAGAACGGCATCCCATGCCCGCGAATCTCATGTTTTCCAGTGGTATTCGACTTCCAGTTCGAGTGCTCTTCAATTCACACCGGTAGACCAGATGAGTCTTGAATCGTGCTCGGATCGAGGCCAGTGGCAAATATGGACCTTTCTGCTCCGGATGAGAACCGAAGAGGCTCTCGGAGGCTCTTAGGTGCAATAGACAGAATTCTTTATTCCGGGGTAAAACCAGGGGTAATAAGCGTCATCTTCATATATTGTGCATTGATTTCCGCAGAATCGCACACGGTTATTGGGACCGTGAGCTGCAGTCTGTCATATCAAGCATTCGATTATTGAGGTGCTCCAATGGTGCCCCAACTTTATTCGGCAAACGCCTGTCGTTTCCTATCCGACCACTCAAGTTCGTATTACTGCCAGCTGGGTGGATAATCAACCTGCATGCGCAAGTCGGGTTTGATTGCAATTCTGGTGGTCGGGATTGGTTCACAGCGCATCCCACTGACTAGTAGCCCATGTGCCCTCCGGATATATAGCCAGGTTCAAAGCTCACGACCAACTGCTGTTCAGTCATCCTGCCGATCTTGCAGCACTAGCTCTGAATATATCTAGTGACCACATGCGTCATCCCGGGCGAGAGAGCCATCCATTTGCCATTGTCGATTAGTCTGTTCGAAGAATGGACTCGGGATCTGATTTTAATAGAGTTCACATTAGCGATCCATCAACAACTGTAGGGCAGAATTCGTTATCATCAGGTGCTCACGACGGCTGCGTGCTAGAACTAGAGCGCATTATTCGTAGAGCTTCGGGATCGCGATGATGCGCGAGTTTTCAATCATCCATGGCGTGATAAAATGGTTGGATCTGTCTCTGTGATGATAGAGAGGGGAAATTAATCAAATCGATTAAATAGGGTAAAAGAGAGTATGGGCCGGATGACTGCCATAGCTGTACTCTACTTGTATCATCCCGATGATATCGGCGCAGCTGGATAAAGCTGATAAACAACATAAGCACAGGTTGATACGTCAAAGTAGCTTAGAAACACAGATAATGGGCAACCACGAAATATAGAACACGATTACCAGCATTGGTCCAGCGTAGGGAAAGCTGCGTTGGTTCTGCTGCTACTGCTTGACTGCTGTCTCTCCGCCATCTCCTTCCCCCTCTCGCTTTCTCTCTTAAACCTTTCATCTTTCGTCCACACCATATTCAACATTCCAAATGTCGGGGAAAAGACTCTAAAAGGTAAGAAATACAGATCATTTCACTACTTTATGCACATCGAGCAATAAGGAAATCGCCATATATCACGAGGACTGGTTTCTCACTCTCTCTTTCCCGGTCTGGAGAGCGGCTCCCTCATTTAATCCCAGCTTCAAGCCATCCCAATTATTCAATCACCGCCTCACCTTGTCCCTCGTCCTTCCCTCGCGTCTTGCATCGCTTTTTGACATCTACTCACTTTATTCACGCTGCAGGTAATTCTTCAATAAACAACATTTCAAGAACCACCTCTTTCGAGCCGGAGTTAACGTCCCCGACCAGCCTCAGCCGCGCAATACCTCACCTTCTCCATCCTCCCCCCGGTTGACCTGCCGTTGGCTTTGAAATTCAATCGCTTGCAGGACCACCCTCTGGGTCCTGCGGGCCTCCCATCCCTGAAGGAATGAGTGGAATAGCGAATGCGTGTTGGTCCTGTCTGTCGACAGTAGACCGTTGGTGTCATATCACGGCTTGCCTCGGCGGTAGCCGCTCGAGAGATGGCATCTATGAGACCACACTGGCCGACAATGAACGGGAAGCTGTCTCTGACTTGCTGGGCTACCTTGAAAACGTACGCTACTCTCATCTGTTATATTCTTCTGCCCTTGCCTCGTTTTGGCGATCCGACCTTGATGTCGGACCCCTTGTTTTGATGCTCCGGGATATATTGTCATCACCAGCTAACATCATGATTCTCGCTTTATAGAGAGCTGAAACCGATTTCTTTTCGGGAGAACCTCTTCGATCGCTGAGTACTCTGGTCTATTCCGATAATGTTGACCTACAACGAAGCGCCAGTTTGACGTTTGCTGAAATCACGGAACGAGGTCGGTGTGCAACGTGACGCAAGAGAAAACGGACGTACAACAAGTGACAGGGACTGACGATTATGTGCTTCTAGATGTGCGTGATGTCGATCGAGACACCTTGGAACCGATTCTTTTCTTACTCCAGAGCTCCGACATCGAAGTCCAGCGAGCGGCGAGTGCTGCGCTCGGGAACCTTGCTGTCAATGGTTCGTCCCATCTCCTCTTCCCTTTCATCGTGGCGTCGATAATAAAGAGTCACTGACATGGGGGATAGCGGATAACAAGGTCTTGATTGTTGCCCTAGGAGGGCTGGCTCCTCTTATCCGCCAAATGATGTCCCAAAATGTTGAGGTTCAATGCAATGCGGTCGGATGCATTACCAACTTGGCTACTCATGAAGAAAACAAAGCTAAAATTGCCCGCTCCGGTGCTTTGGGCCCTCTGATCCGACTCGCCAAATCCAAGGACATGCGCGTTCAGCGCAATGCCACAGGTGCATTGCTGAATATGACCCATTCAGGTAAGTTGTGCCTCCGTGGAAGACGCCATCGATCATGAAACTCGTTTGGTCTGACCCGGAATAGATGACAACCGCCAACAACTCGTCAATGCCGGTGCGATTCCAGTTCTGGTTCAACTGCTGTCTTCCTCCGACGTCGACGTTCAATATTACTGCACTACGGCACTGAGCAACATCGCCGTCGACTCGTCCAACCGAAAGAAATTGGCCCAAACAGAGTCGCGCTTGGTTCAGTCGTTGGTCCATCTCATGATGGATTCTTCTACTCCCAAGGTACAATGTCAGGCCGCCCTGGCTCTCCGTAACCTGGCGTCCGATGAGAAATATCAGCTCGAAATTGTCCGATCAAAGGGCTTGGCTCCTCTTCTGCGACTTTTGCAATCCTCATATCTTCCTCTCATCCTTTCTGCCGTTGCTTGTATCCGTAACATCTCCATTCATCCTCTGAACGAATCTCCGATCATCGATGCTGGTTTCCTCAAACCCCTAGTGGATTTGTTGGGCTCTACCGACAACGAGGAAATCCAATGCCACGCCATCTCGACGCTGCGTAACCTTGCAGCAAGCTCGGATCGCAACAAGGAGCTTGTCCTCCAGGCAGGTGCAGTGCAGAAATGCAAGGACCTGGTGTTGCGAGTTTCGCTGAGCGTTCAATCCGAGATGACTGCTGCTATCGCTGTGCTGGCTCTCAGCGATGAGCTTAAGCCCAATCTCCTGAACCTCGGTGTGTTTGATGTCTTGATTCCTTTGACTGCTTCAGAGAGCATTGAGGTACAAGGAAACAGTGCGGCTGCCCTGGGCAACCTATCATCTAAAGGTAAGCCTCCCCTGATAACTCGACATAATCAGCACTAATGGTCAATGATCTAGTTGCGGATTACTCGATTTTTGTCCGTGACTGGGCGGATCCGAATGGTGGAATACACGGATACCTGCATCGCTTCCTCGCCAGTGGAGACCCGACGTTCCAGCACATCGCCATCTGGACTCTTCTCCAGCTATTGGAATCGGAGGACAAGAGATTGGTCGCCTATATTGCGAAATCCGAAGACCTCGTGCAGATGGTCAGGGAAATCTCAGATAGGAACATCGAGTCAGACGTGGAAGACGGCGAAGATGGAGAGGGCGAGGTCGTTGCCCTGGCTCGGCGATGCCTCGAGTTTCTTGGTAACGGTCCCAAACAGACCCTTGTCGAGGGCTGATGCAATCTTTCTTTCTTGACTTCCTTTTCTTCTTTCTAGGTTATATTTATCTCCTTTCTCCATTAGTTTCTTTTTCCTCTCTCGACTACATCGATTTTCTTACTTGTCACAGGGTGTTTAGTGGGCATTTAGATACGGTGTCACTGTTTTTCTACCAGCGAGCATTCAGTGTGATAGGAACTGGTTTTTTTTTTTTTTTTCCTTTCTTCTCTTTTACCTTGTCAACTGGCATTGGCCTTCGCTGCTTGCTCAATTTTTCGTTTCTGGGCCATTGTCTTACTCTTCACTTGTCATTTTCTTTTGTCATATCTTATGCGTGAATGCTTTCTGTATCCATGGTCAATCTCGAGAAGTCTATACCTTAATTGCAGTGATACCTAGTTATATTTTATGTTGGCTTCTATTCTTCAATTGTAAACACCGGTGATGTCATATCCCGTGACAGAGTGGATATCTCCTCGGATAAACGATACTCCGCAGTTCCCACCGAAGAAAAACTTCAATTTCCTTGCGGCTTCTCTCCGTCCCTCAACACGCTTACTCTCTACCTTTAAACAAAGCACAAGATCCTACTTAATTGTAGGCATTGCTGCGTGTGTTGCAATGGCGGCTACCTTTCCATCCCTGGCCATTCCAGGTCAGCGATTGGGTTCGACTATCTCGTATGCCGCAGGTCCAGGCACACATGTGCACGATGCAGTCATTTACGCATCCATTGCTGGCCCCGTCATAGTTGACCAAGCCCAGGCAAATTCCAAAGCAAAGTCTCTGCTTACTGTCTCACGGTCAATCAACAGACAGACAGGAGCAACCCAGAGCGGCACAGCTACCGTGAAGCCAACCGCCTCGACAATTGCTCCGAAGCCAGCTACTACAAAGCCCAAACTGAAGTACAACACCCTCCCGGCAGTGGAGTCTGTCGTTCTAGCTCGTGTGACTCGCGTGCAGAAACGTCAAGTCATCGTGTCAATCCTTGTCGTCTTGGACGAACTCTCCAGCTCGCAGGTTTCAGACCCGTCGAAGACGACTTCTGACAATGACAACATAGAGTCAATTCTTTCGTCGGCCGCGAATCCCGAGAACCACAGTTCTTCTGATGAGTTGCGGTTCCAGGCTCTGATTCGGAAAGAGGATGTGCGCGCTGTCGAGAAGGATCGTGTCGTGATGGATGAGATGTTCCGTGTTGGGGATATTGTGCGGGGCACGATTATCTCGCTGGGTGATCAGAGTTTCTACTATATCACTACTGCACGGAATGACCTTGGTGTTGTCATGGCGCGGAGTGAGGCTGGGAATATGATGTTTCCGGTTAGCTGGAAGGAAATGAGAGATCCTGTTACTGGTCTTGGGGAGTTGAGGAAGGTCGCGCGTCCGTTCTGAGTGTGTTCGTCATTCTATATGATGATTTGGAACGATATAAACGCCACTAGGCATGGTTGAATCTCCCCATGCCATCGCAAGTCTTTCGGACTTTATGGTCTACGACAAGGCCCGTCGACCGCAATCGAAAGAAAGCGCTACATATCTTATGCGCATCCTTCATTCGAGAAAGTACTTCTTATCATGCAGTGTCGACTACTGCACAGCAACAGAAATATTCGCGTCGACCCAACCACGCAATGTGCGGAATGGCCTGGAAGCAACGGCCATGATTACACACCACATTCGAAGATAGTGTTAGTTCACTATTCTTTGAGAGCTTGATAGCTTACACCAAGGATCGAGCCTCGCTCTCCGAACCTCATGATATAACGAATAAGATACCATTTTATCGTTCTTCCCCCCTCGCTCCCATATAACACATAACACCACCTCCTTAGTATACATGGTCCTGAACTTTCAATGCAGGTCTGTGTTTGTCACTGGAGGAAGATCAACGGTTCTTCTCGTAGAGGCCTCTCAACCTCTACGACCCTCAATTAGTCCTCTCTCTTTATCCGATATGGATTTGGAGGAGTTTTTTCTTGAGGGTACACTTATATGTACGTAGGTTTGCAGATGCAAATAAGTAGTTAAACATGAATGCAACTTCCGTCCACTTAAAAAGTACATATCTACCTCGTAAAAAAAAAAAAGGCAAAGCAACCGTAATCTACTTCTTCAACGTCTTCTGCTTCTCCGCATCAATCAACTTCCTCCCCTGAACAACCAACCCCTTCCGACTCCTCACAGCATCCATATACCTCTTCGCCACGTTCTCCCGATCCGCCAACTCACCCAGATCCTCAAGTTCCTCCTCAGTAGCAGGAACCCAGAACGGGTCTTCGTCGAGCGCCTCGAAACCAGCGAAGATGAGTTGTGGTTGCGCGGCGCCGGAGGTCCGTTTGCGGATTTCTTCGGCGAAACCGAAAGATTCGGCGACGGGCAGGAGCGAGAGGATTGTGAAGAAGGGGGTACCTTCTTTCATGGATTCGGAGAGAATGCGGCCGCGGCGGCGGGTTATGACGCCGTAGACCCGGCCGAGGACTTCGGCTGTTTTTGTTGTTAGTACCTTCTCTTTTGAAGAAGGATATGGGGGAAGGGAGAGGAGAGGACGTACTCGAAGCTTGAATCTCACAACTGTACATCGCGAGCATAACACGCGGACTCCAGTCAAGGAATCCCTGGGAGATACTCTCGCGAACCAACTTGATCGCTTCACCAGTCAACCGTCCCAGATCGAGTTCTTCGCCGTTTTCTGTGTTGGTGGAGAGTTCTTCGAGGAAGACAGCGGTTCCCTGGATGGGTTCTTGACAGAGCGGGCCCTGGGATGTTGCGAGCTGGAAGGCATAGGCGATTTTGTCGGTGAAGTCGCGGACGATTAGGGCCTGGCGATCTTCGGGGGAGATGTTGGTGTGTGGTTCGTCGAGGAGGCTGGTTTTGTTAGGTCATGAGCTGTATCTAATGGGTAAGTGCAGGGGAGTGACATACAATTTGTCGCAGGTGTTGACGGCAGTAGCGTCAACGAGGATATTAGGACCGATTCTCCGTGGTCCAAAAGCAGTAATCCTGTCGACGATGTCCTTCCACAATTCTTTGTTTTCCTTGACCTCCTCGTCGAAGATCCGGGTGAGTTCCTTCCTGAAGTTCTCGAGAGACATCACGTCTCCTGCTTGAGCCTCGTGAGAAACGTCACCAGTCTCTTCAGCGCCGTTTGCACTTGCCTCTTCGGCAGCTTGTCTATCACCAACAGCGGCATGCTTTTGAGACTGCAACCGCTTGATTGTTGCCGCTTGCTTGGTGAAGAATTCCGTTACAGGTTCGGGCAAAGGCACAACTCGCAGGCGGACAGTCAACTGCTTCGAGGAAGACACTGCCTGGGCGCCTCCGCGACCTAACTCGGGGTTCTTGGGCGGAGCCATCTCCGGTGCGTGGACGATGGTCTCACGGTAGGGCACAATAGTCTGACCGGTTTGGATTTCACAACGAGCGAAACGTTCGCGGAGATCCTTCAAGCAACGCTCCAGGTGCAGTTCACCGGCTGTCAGGATGACATGCTCACCGTTGGAGAGCACCTCATACTGAGCGCATGGATCACTCTGCTCCAGGAGGCGGAGACCAGTGACCATCTTACCCAGGTCTGCGGGATTGACTGGCTCTAGGGCGACACGGACGATGGGCGGTGTCGCCATGGATACACCAGCCAAGTTGATGCTTCCCTCGAGTTGGCTGCAAAGGGTACCAGTTTTGAGGACGTGACCTGCGAGGCCGCCAATTCCGAATACGACACCTGCAGGGACGGATTTGAGGGGTTCCAGACTTCTGCCCATGAGGAGATACAGGTCTGTGATTGTGACCTTTTGCGGAACGGGATTGGCGTGCGGATCTGCCGGCGAGAACTTCGGTCCAAGCACGTATACAGAGTCGCCAACCGACAGAGTTCCCGAATACAGTCGTGCGAATCCGACCAGGTGCTCAGGATCATTCTTATCCTCAGCGCCGTCGTCTTGTCCTTCACTCTCATCAATTGTAACAAGCTCGAGGGAAGACTGAACGTAGGCGAAGTCGTCCTTCTGTTGAGTATTAGCTTCTCCCTGCAATTTGGCGATCTCTTCTCTCTTTTTGCGCGCAATTTCTCTCGCTTCGTCTGCTGACATGCCCCCGCCAGATCGTTTGTTACTCGGCTTCAGTTCGCTCTCCGGAATAGCAACCATCTTGCTGACATATGCCACAACTGGTTCGTCACGATTCGTCTTAAATTGAACCATGGCGTCCTTCACCTTGCTGTCCACGGACGCGGCACCAGGTGACTCTTCAACCATGCTTGGTAAACGAGCAGCTTGGGCGGTTGGAGGACTGGGAAGATATTCGATGACTGAAACAAGGACTGCCGTGGCCAATGGCAGCCATGAGGAGAATAGTGTGGTCATTATGTTCCTGGGGTCACGCGAGCGCATGATATATGGCGGGATGGTGATGTTCAAGGACTTGGTAATCTTCTCCAGAAGAGTCGGGTCACTGCCAACAGTCAGTTATTTTGTCATGAATATCCAGGTTCTATCAATGATATACCCTTTACCCTTTCCTCCACCTGTCGTAGCTTCGTACGCAGCCCAGATGCTGTCTAATACTAGCTGAACGAACATAGGCTTCAGAGCTCTCCCTTTCAGATGCTTCTGACCCAGAACTCGCTTTGTTTTAGGGTCCAGGTAGTAGTCACCCCAGAGGACCTTCTCCAGTACAGAGCGTTTGATCCCAATCTTTCTCTCGTAAATCGCTGCGAATTGTCTGATGGTAAATGCCCAGCCATCGACCGCACTGCAGAAGATCACGTTATTCTTCTCGGGAGCAAAGTAGAGATCTTCATCATCCATTTCCTTGAACTCAGCAGCCTCCTCGGTGTTCTCAGTGAGCGCATCTTCTGGCGCCTGCTTCTTGGACTTGGCTGCAGAGGCATTGATGCGGTCCTCCATCCGCTCGCGCCACTGGAGATCCTCTTCCATCCGTTCACCTTGGTAGAAGCTTCCAATGACAGCATTAACCTGTTCCAACAGTCGAGAAAGATGAGCATATGCCTCAGTAGGACTCATCTGGAGTTCACTGATCAATCTGTCCATCTTGTTAATCACCAGAATCGGCTTCAGCTGCTCGACCCATGATTGGCGCAGCACCGTGACAGTCTGACTGCAAACACCCTCAACGGCATCAACAAGGACAATCGCACCATCGCAAAGACGCGATGCCGTAGATACTTCGCTGCTGAAGTCGATATGTCCTGGCGAGTCGATCAGGTTGACCAGATATTCCTTAGGTACCGGAGCAGCCTCCGGGTTGGGGCGACGAAGCATGGAGAAAAATAAAGAGATGGCGGAGGACTCCATCGTGATACCACGGAGTTGTTCATCTGGACGAGAGTCCAGGTAGCGGATCTTACCCGCGAGCTTTGGTGAGATGATTCCATTTGTGGCGATTAGACTGTCTGTTAGGGATGTTTTGCCGTGATCCTAGGCACAGATCAATATATGGAACTCCTCTCCAGGATTCATTTCTGTCACTTACTACATGTGCAAGAATACAGATCTATGCTTTTGTCAGGGTTGTGCTAGTAAAAGAGGTGGGTTATCAAGGTGGGATGGAGGGGCACTTACATTCCGGATGTCTTCTGGCTTCCGCTGAAGACGGACCAGATCCTCGACACTGACGACGGGCATTCTGAGGTGGAACTGGTTCTCTCACAGTTCCAAAGTCCGATAGCCCGTTGAAAATGTTCTTTCGTTGGTTATTTGACGTTGGCGCTGGATTCCGCCTGTCGCAAGAGGCGAGCGGAAGAAAAAATAGTCGTCGGGGAATGCGACGCCCAGCCAAATTAACTCACAGGTAGGAACAAGAGTATTTTTACTACCAGAATATGAATGGATTTGAGTAATAGAAAGAATCATAACTGAAGATATCAGGGTGGATTCCGTGATTAATAATGCTTCTTATTTTGGCAAGTATGATGCTATACTACTATGTGCGCACGCACAGTCTATAATACCAGTTTACGGCCTAGTTTTAGCAGTTGATGGATTGGAATCGCCTATGTTACTCCTCCTCGTCGAAGGAAAGCTTGATCTTCTTTTTCTTCTGCTTGGGCTTCCAGGCAGCCGGAGCCTCTCGTTGCGCTGCTCCCACCTCAGGCTCTTTGTTATCTTCGCCAACGACTTTCGCTTGTTTTCGCTTCTTGAGTCCTCCTATCTCAGCGACATTCTGCTTAGAAGCTGGCGCATCTTTTCCGGTATCCGCAATATCCTTTTCAACAGACCCAGGTGCATTCTGCTCCTTATCAACCGGCTCCTGTTCCGGGTGTTCATCATCCTTTTGTTTGCTCTCCTGGACAAGAGCTCTGTATTTCTCCTTTGAGATCACCTCATTGCTTTCCTCATCAACGTAGGTAGGTTCGTCGTCCTCGTCATCCTGCCTTTGTTTCCGGGGTCGAGCAATTGGTCGCTCCAGGCGGCCAGTAGTAGTTCCATAATGGCCTTTTAGTCTCTGTAGGAAGGGCGGATCCTTCGAATCTGGTTCAAGGTCAGGTAGAGTACTCCAGAGAATCCTTTCGCGGAGTCAGTACGTACCATAAGAGAGATTCTTTGCATTGAAGGACATTCTTCCGCTGAACAGTCAGTTTCAGGCGTTGAAAGCCAGTTCTCAGTAATCGAAGGCTTCCGAGTGTGAACAATTAATTATGCGACGGCAGAACCGCCAGACTCTTCAAGCTCCTATGTCTGGAGTCGCATTTGGAAGCTCATGAGGCAGTACTAGCTCAACGGAAGATCGCACCACAATATCTGACAGCGCGCCGCTTCAGATCACACAGCACATTACTGTACCAGAAGTAGTCTATTAAAATAGAGAGAAAGAAAAGAATGAATTATCTGGAGTAGGTAAATGTGCTGTTCGGAGGTCAGCTTCTATGCCAAGAGACCGCGGCCAGGTCGGCACTAAACCCGATCGGGCGTATCGAAAAGTCTCAAGGAGCCGCAGCTCTCGCTTCAAGCAAGCCTGTCCTCCGCATTGCCATACAACAATCACACCCCAGAATCAACCATGCTGTGTGCCAGTGAGTCATTGCTGCTGAACTGTTTATATATTGAGAATGATTCTGACGGTAATTCTGCTTGACAGTCTCGGGAGAGGCACCTCAAGTGCCCGTCGTCTCGCCTAAGAGCGGTATGTTGCAATCATCATCGGACCTATGCGAGGCTTCATCTCATTCATCTAATACCATACAGGCAGCGTCTTCGAAAAGCGTCTCGTCGAAGCGTATATTGGCGAGCACGGAAAGGACCCCGTGAACGGTGAAGAGCTTGCTACGGAGGATCTTATCGATGTCAAATCGCAGCGCGTCGTTCGTCCTCGGCCACCCACGCTCACCTCGATCCCTTCCCTTCTCAGCGTTTTCCAGGAAGAGTGGGATGCTTTAGCTTTGGAAACATACACATTGCGGCAGACCTTGGCACAGACGCGACAGGAGCTCAGTTCGGCGCTCTACCAACACGATGCTGCCGTCCGAGTTATCGCGCGATTGACACAGGAGAGAGACGAGGCCCGTGATGCATTGTCCAAGGTCACGGTCGGGGCCACCCGCACCGCTAGCGGTGGCGATGAGATGCAGGTCGACTCTGCTGGCCTGCCCGAAGCGGTGGTAGCACGGGTTGAGGAGACACAGGCGGCGTACGTTCTGCTTGGAATTCGTGTTGATCTGATAAGCTGACAGTGAACAGGCTCTCCAAGACTCGCCGTAAGCGCCCTGTCCCAGAGAACTGGGCTACCAGCGAAGCTATCTCGTCATACCAGCCCAAAGAAAGCTCCGATGATCTATATCCTGGCGGCAAAGCACTATCCGTTCATTCTTCTGGAGAATTGGCTCTTGTTGGAGGCACCGAAGGGGTGGTTGGTGTCTACTCGATTAACGACAAGCGTGTGGCACAGACATTACAGACAAACGGTCCAGTTACCGATGCTCTCTGGGCTGAAGACAAGGCTGTGATCGCCTCCGCTACTGGGTCCGTCAAGGTCTTCGAGAACGGCAATGAGGTTGCAAGCTTCAATTCGCATGCTGGAGAGGCAACTGCCCTTGCATTGCACGCTACTGGTAACATTGTTGCCTCTGTTGGCGCTGACAAGAGCTATGTCTTGTATGATTTGACGACAAACTCTGTGCTCACGCAAGTCTTCAGTGACGCATGTAAGGAAACCTAACAAGCCCCGGAACGGACGTTGAGCAGATCGCTGACATTTGACTCTTCTACAGCTCTTTTATCCGTCAACTTCCACCCGGATGGTCACCTCATTGCTGCAGGTGGCGTTGACGGGAAGATCAAGATCTTTAACACCACATCTGGCACACCTGCTGCGGACTATTCCTCGTCCGGTCCGATCAAGGGTCTGTTCTTTTCTGAGAACGGTGTTTTCTTGGCTGCGGTTGCAGAGAATTCCACCGTCGTCTCCATCTGGGATCTCCGTCACTCGAAGGAGACCAAGGTGCTCGATACGGGTAGCAAGGTTGACTCGATCTACTGGGACTACACAGGCCAATTCCTTCTGACTGGAGGACCAAGTGGTGTGACTGTTCAGAAATTTACCAAGTCTACCAAGGAATGGTCAGAGCCATTGAGGAGCGCCGTGCCTGCGGCTGCGGTGCAATGGGGACCGGCAGCCCAGAGCATTGTCGTCTTGAATGTTGAAGGTGGAATCACGGTGTTGGGGCCCTAGTTATAATGATACCTTTTTGAAAAGATGGCTGTAATTTTAGCTGGTTTGCGTGTCTCAGGGAATCGTCATTGTTAATTGCATTGTCTTTTGATTTTCATTTTGAAGAGGCAAATATATAATGGTCGGAAAGTTGAAATATATCCCACCAGAAGAACTTTTCGTCCTACATTCAAATATCAGGTTACCGAGCATATCTACAAAATCCATGTTTGTTTGCCTACTTCCCATTGTTGGTGGCAGCCTTGTCAGGACTCCGAACTTCATCCATCGACTCGGAGCTTGATTACTACATGGCCGCCACCAAAGGAACGCCTTTTTTCCCGGACAACGCACGCCTCTTTCCTCTTCGCCTCACCTTAGAATAATTCCCATTTTGTATCCGCTTTTTCATATCAATTTCTCACTCTAATGAGTGAAGGCGTGGAGATCTTGGCCGCCCGGTCTAGAAAGGTACCATCTTGCTTGCTATCTTCCCAAGCGGGGGAATTTTCTTGATTCAGACCACAATCTTACACTAGACGTTCCATTCTCACTGACGACATTCTATTTTCCAGCGACCGCATAGCCGTATGTCACAAACGTCGTCAGCCACTCCCGGCCAATCCCCATGGCCTCCCTCCAGCATGTCTTCGTCTTCCACCTCCCATCGCCCTCTCCAACTCCCGACGCGATACCCCGGAGACGGCCTTGACTTTAGAAGGCCGGTCACTAGTAACAATGAGGAAGTCATTGATCTTACCGAAGAGCCAGACTCTCCTCCTCAACCGCGGCCGCAGCGGCAACAAGAATCCCATACCAGACATCGTCACCACACGCGCTTGCCTCGGTTCGGAAGAAACATCATGCAAGATGTGGTGGATCTAGTAGAGGACGACGATGACGACGATGGCGACGAGGATGATGACGAAGTGCAAGAGGTTGGACAGGGGATACCCCCAAGCAGCCCGGAGGTCGAATTTGTGAGTGCGACGACAAGGACGCCCGTCGCGCCACCAAGGTCGGAAGGGCATCTATGGAGGATGCTCCAGGGCAATTCATTAGCAAGCTTCGTGATGTCGTCAGAGGCATTTCGACGGCCCATTCCTTGGGCAAGTGGTTTATTTGGCCGGCAGCCACATGACGTGGATAGTCTTTTCATTGGTGGAACCTCAGGGGATCTCGACATCGAGTATCCCGTATCTACGACCACCGCGGACCGTCGGCCACAAGCAGATACGTATAAGGCCCCCAGTCCTGCGCCGGAGGGGTTTACGAGGAACGCGAAGGAAGACGGCGAGGTTGTCGTATGCCCCAACTGCGACCAGGAGCTGGGTACGGGCGATGAGATCAAATCGCAAATATGGGTTGTGAAGAAATGCGGACACGTTAGTCTATTGCCATGTTTTGATACGAAACGCAATGACTGACTTTGTTTTAGGTCTACTGTGGTGAATGTACAAGACACCGCGCCCTCTCGAAAGCGAAGAAGGCACCGCAACGGACGAAGCCGTTTAGCAAGTGTCGAGCGGATGATTGCGAGGTACCTGTTAGTGCCCCAAAGTCCATGTTCCAAGTATACTTGTGAGAGTGGACTCTGTGCGATCACCAGAATGTGGTGCTTGAAGACCTGGTTTGGATCCGGCCGGGTACTGCCACTACGGTGTTGCTTTCGCCGCTCGTTGATCCTTCGGTTCCCCGGGTTCGTTCCTGCCTTTTCCCGGTATATTGGATACATTATTATCCCCCTACGTGGTACGAGAATCTGTCAAGACCGGTCCTGTCGAATTACTCGATACAGGGGCAACCTCACAGGTCTGGGTCACATCGACAAGCTTCTGGACATCGATTGTACACTCCTCGACTCAGAGAGTCCGTGGTGGTCTGTTGTGCTCTGTAGCATTTGCATGGCTTGGGTGTTTATCGGATATATCACTATTTTTTTGCTTATGTTTTTCCTAGCATTTTCGATACCCATTGCTTTGAACTCCCCGAAGGAGCAATTTACATCTATCATCCGTGTTTGGATATTACCATGTCTTGCATGAGATAGATACCCGCAATTAGCATAGACTGTACTTCAGGGCCGTTAGAATATGTCCTGAATTTATGGTATTGTGGTCCGATTCCTTTTATACATGAAACGTAAACACCTGCTTCCCAGATCGATAAACAAGAAAAATTGCAAAAAAAAATTGCCGACATCAATAATACATTAACAGAGAAAGAGACATGAAGCCCCCCAACCAGGACACGCTAGCGTGGTAACTGAAGCCACCGCAATCATCCCGCAAAAGACCCACTCTATACGGTTTTGATGTCTCCATGGTAAGGGGACCAGATGCCTCTGACGCTGTCGTTGATACTCGTAACGGGCTTCTTGGTGCGCTTCAGCTTCTCCCCACTGGCTTCCTTCAGCAAGTTCGCCTTCTTGAATATTTGTTCTGGCTCGAGGTTCCGCACACAGATGGCCTTCTCGCGTCCGTTGATGTAGTGGCCCTTGATCACTGGGTGCTTGTGCGGCCGTGGTGAGACTCGGATCTCAATCTGTGGATTTGCTTTGGCGAAGGATGGGAGGGCGCTCTTGAGGAAGGAACTGCAGGACAATTCCCGTTAGAACTGTATAGAAATTGCCATAAATTATGGAGGACTTACACCATGCCCCGCGAGCTACCTGCCCAGTCGCAGTAGTGGAAATCCATGCGCTTGCATGGCAGGATAAAGGCGCCGACGCCGTTCTGGATGAGCCTGTCAGTAGTCTGCCGGATTGAAGATTCCAGAATGATAGTAATGATTTGTAACATACCCTGGCAGCGGCCACCGTTCTGATTCCTTGTACAGGCATTGCTATTCGCTATCTCTGTTCACTTTCGACGGAGCAAGTCGTCGGCAGGCACTTCGGGGGACTTTTCAGTTGCCGGAGTATAATGGACATGATTGGTTACTTTACACGCGCGGTTAACGCTTGGCAGCTTTCTTCCTCCGGCCGCGCCAAGCCTCACATCAACGCGACATTCGCTCCTTGACAATAATCCGTCCATCCAATCCATCCTAATGTCTTCGCCAGCTAACGTCTAGTCTTTGTCCTTGATAAAAGAAAGCTCAGCGACACCTATTGGTGAGCGCACACAATGACTGACAAGCTCCCCCCTCCGCTCCTGGCGCTGTTCCAGCCCCGTCCGCCTCTACGCTATGTCACCCCGATCAACCGCGCACCGGATGATGTGAAGAAGAGCACAATCAGCGGTATTGCTCAGTATCTCCCGGAGATTAAGAAATACGAGGAGGAAATTCCTTACACAGCGACGGAGAGCTGGATCCAGCGCAAATGGCGTGAGAAGTTGCAAAAGAAGGAAAGAGTACACAAGCAAGTGACTGAAGCGCTTCAAGAATGTACGACTTGGGATTTTGCACCTTGCCTTTGCTTTGTCATGCTGATTTGCGTACAGTTGATCCTTCGAAAGACCCGCAAGCCCGAGGCGATCCGTTCAAGACTCTTTTCGTTGCGCGGCTCAGCTACGATGTGAAAGAATCGGACCTCGAACGTGAATTTGGACGCTTTGGACCTATTGAAAGGGTATATTGGTTTTGGTATTTCAGCCGTACTCCAAATGATGCTGACATGTTTCCAGATACGTATTGTCAAAGACAACGTTAGCCCCAAGAGCAAACCCCACAGAGGGTATGCTTTCATCGTATATGAGCGTGAGAAAGACATGAAAGGTACTTGGATCACTTCAGCTATTAAACATTGTTATCCTCCATACTAACCATTTTTGCTTGCGCCATCTTCAGCTGCCTACAAGGAAACGGATGGTATACGGATCAAGGACCGACGTGTCTTGGTAGATGTTGAGCGCGGTCGTACGGTCAAGGGATGGAAACCCCGTCGTTTTGGTGGTGGCCTTGGAGGCCGTGGATACACTAAGGCGCTACCTTCTCGCCCTAGCGGGCCAGGCTTTGGTGCTCCTACTGGACCCGGTGGTGGTTTCCGCGGTGGTTTTGGTGGCAGAGGATTCCGTGGAGGTTATCGCAGTGACCGATTTGGCCCTCGTGGGGGTATCGGCTACCAAGGAGGTCGCAATGGGTTTGGCGGGCCCCCTCCAAATGCGCCGTCTGGCCCAGGTGGTGGACGGAGTGCTGGAGGTTACTATGGCGGAGGTGGCAGATACGATCGCGGTGGAACGGGCAGCAACCGTGAACCTATAAGACCAAGAGAAGGCTATTCTGACCGCGATCGTCGTGACCATGACCGTGACCGCGAGAGTGACCGCCATAGGGACCGAGACAGGGACTATCGTTACCGGGACCGTGAGCGTGAGCGCGACCGTGACAGGTACGGTGGCCGAGAGGACTATGGACGCAAGAGGTACCACGAGGATGATCCATACGATGACCCTCGTTCCAAGAGGAGGTATTAATATCTGTCGTTCGTGGATGTTCTTCGCATACCACACTTGTCATAGCCTGCTGGTGGGTATCTGATTGATTGCTTGTTCTATTGCCCCATTGCACCACTTGGGTAAGACAAGATCAGAGATCTTTCAGCGTCAGCTTCTCAAGAGCTGCCATTCACCTTACCTACGGCAGTTGAGTTCCTGGATCGTTTTAACCTTCACCATCACCTCCATGTCATCCGAAGCTCGCTGGGGTTCAATTTGGCCCAACCGTATGGTTTTGACCTTTCGCCTTATGCGTTTTCCTTTTCATGTGCTTGTTTTCCCTCTGCCCTGGGTCTAATCTACACTTTTTGGGGTAAGTATGTATTTTAGGTAGTCAACATGCATTCAGTGGAATTCCGGTACTGCAACGTGGGAATTATCAGGTAAGATCAGGTAAGGCGTTCTAACAATATTGACCGACGCCAGACATACCAGTGCGGCCGGCAAGATTTAAGGTAATTATGTCCTTTTTGGAGAATTGTTTTCTTATATATTTTCGTAGTTGGCAACCGTCAAGCTGTAGCGCAAAGAGTAGCTAGCTTTCTAGGTTGAACATTTATGTGCATCACATCACGCGCTCTTCGAACAAGAACGAAAGGGGGATAGAAGAAAACGAAGGAAGGTATCAACGCCTCTGCCAAACGCCATGAAATGCCCAAAACTTTTTGACCAAAGAAAAGAATCAAAAAGGCGCTTATTGCCCGTCAACCTCCATTTCCCCTTGGCCCTGTTCAAGAATCTTAATCTCTCCGTTATTCCGCCATTGAGCCTTCAACCCAACACGGAACTCAGAAATCGCAACGCCAAACATCTTAAGCAGAGTCGTCTGTCTCGAATCCAGCGTCTCTCCTTCCCTGCACACAACATACCCCTCCTCTCCTTCGTTCAACTCCAACATAACCTTGCCCTTGACAAGACGCGTGGGAACACCCAATTTCCGCAACTCAGGCTCAATTGTATGGCTAACAGGCTGGTCGTCAGTTGTCGGGATCTCGCCGGCCCGCGAGTACACCAGACCATTGGGGATCGTGAAAGAGCGGGTGGCCTCGGTGCCGGCGCGGGCGAAGTCAGCGGGACGGAAGGTGTCGAAGTAGCCAATGACTGAGTCGGGGTCTCGGGAGGTGAAGAGAAGGCCGACGGCGCCGGTGAGGAAGGGGGTGAGCTTGTGGAGGTTTGCGGCGGCTTCGGTTTCGGGGTTGTGGCCGAGAGCGACGGCCATGACTTTGGTCTTGCCGAAGAAGAGACTGTTCTTGTTAGCATTTGATCAAGTGGGATATGATGGCGCATGGATATAGCAATTGAAGGACAAATCAATGGGAGTAGCCCTCGAATGCGATATCAAACCATACACACGGGACCAAAGGAACAAACTTACCGGCCATCCTCAGCAAACTCCGTGCGCACATCCTTCAAATAGGTGTTGCGCATGTTGTCGACCGAGAATACGAACAGGTGCTCATAGTTCTCGACACATTCGCGGATATTGGCGTACAAACGTCTGGTCTGTTCCTTGTGAGACTTCTTTGCGGTTCTAGACTCGTGGACGACGCGCGCGCGCTTGGAACGAGGCATTGTGAATAATTGGCGCGGAAGTAGAGACTCTTGACAGATATATTAATCAAAGGAGACCAAAAGTCTGGTCGATGTGGAAAGCCTTCTCTTTTGGTAAACAGACTTTGGCGGGTTCGAGAATTTCGACTTTTTTTTTCTTCCGTTGATAACAGCCCGGAGGAATGTTGATGCGGGGCTTATCCTTATCCGACGGGCTAAGCCGGATGGGGCAATGAGCTGATTGGCTTCATCCAGACGAGATCGGAGTTCACAGTCTACTTGTATCTCCAATGACCATGCTGGGTCGGATTGATGGAGATGACAGCTGATTGATCACTGCTTATGACACTCTTGTGCCATTACGATAATGTTGGATTTCATGGATTACATCCAGCTCGCCTTCGCTGAGGGGACCAATTGGAATCGCGACAATTCGTACTCGTCGCTAACAGCCACAGCGCAGTGTGAGTCTCAATTATACCCAGTTAATGAAAACATTTAATCCTCTGACTGGGTGTCTAGCACTCCTCGACTTTACCACACCCGAGCGCCTCCGCGTCCACCTCTCCTCCCTCTCAACCCCTCATTTCGCAACCAGCTACACACTCGGCACAGTTGGTCTAATCGACGGCTCCGTCTCCTATCTCTACAGCACCCTCCCATTCGACAACCTTTCCAGTCGAAGCGCCTTGATACCCCTCCGAAAACTCACCCCGGGCTACCGACAAGTCCAGAGACCAGTTGCCCCGACTCAGAACTGGGCATGGAACTCGATCCTTGATGGTGTGGGCGATTTCTCGCCAGCAAGAGACGGTGGAGATGATGCGAGTACTCGGCAAAAAGCGACATTGCTCCATGCGACGCTTCATCTGCCACCACCAACGACGCTGAATGCGTTGTTCTTGCGGAGGATTTCCCCGACGATGCAGTTAGCGCTCGCGGTGTGCTCGACCCGTGGTCCTCCGTTGTCGAAGTCGGCACCGCAGGCTTCCTTGTTGACGCAGTTATCTCATGATACGGGGAAGTACAGCAATGAATACCTTTTCAGTACGGATAATGCGCTATTTGGCTGGCGGGGGTTGTGGAATTTCGGCCCAGATCCACGGACAGCCTCCAAAGACGATACTTCCCCATCACAATTATCCCTCTTATCCGCAGGCGCAGAAGCATACTACTCCCCTATCTCCTCTCTAATTGGCATGTCCACAGGCCTCCGCTTCAGCACCCTCCCTGCACCCGAGACAGCCTGCCAATCCTCTCCGTCTACCTCCATTCAATCATCAACAAACGGCACTCCAATCTCCACCTTCCCCTACACCCTCACACTAACCCTAACACCGCTAACCGGATCGCTATCAACATCCTACTCCCTCCGCGCCTCTCCAAACCTCTCCTTCAGCTCCCGCTTCGGATTCAACGTCTACAGCTGGGAAAGCGAAATGGTCGCGGGCTGCGAACTCTGGCGCAAACCCAGCAAATCCATCCCCGACCCCGAAGACGACGGCCTCGAATGGGCGAGGCGCAAAATGCGGGAGAATAACCCTGCTTTCCCGCCTGTCCCGAGCGATGCAAATCCCGCGCCGCTGAAGGAGTTACAGAAAGATGAGGAGGAAGAGGAGGCTAGTGACTCTGTGCTTAAGATCCGGGTTGACCAGTCGTGGAATGTACGGTTGCTGTGGGAAGGAAGGGTGAAGGAGTTGTTGGTTAGTGCGGGTGTTGGGTTGGGGCCGAGTTCATTTTCGCCGGCTTATGGGCCTGGTGGTGGTGCGCAGAGTGCTGGGGGTGGTGCGTCTGGGGCTGCGTCGTATTGGAGGAGTGTGGGGATATCGGTTTCATATTCGTCATGAGTTGCATGTGATTCCGCAAGTAATAGGAATGTAAATACTTCTATGAATCTTAAGCAGTTACGAGACATAAAGTGGTAGTCACCAAAACGGATTTCATTTTAATTCGTCTAAATTTTCATCACATGGTGGTATTGGTAATCGTAAATTAAACGGATCGCATCATAAACCTATCGCTAAATCTTTACAGACGGGAGTTGACGATGTCGACGACTGCAACTGTCAGATAAATGCACAATTAAACCAATGAAAGGAAAAGAAAACTTACATGCAGGCTTCAAGCTAGCACCGCCAACAAGGAAACCGTCAACATCGTTCTCCTTGGCAAGGTCACGGCAGTTCTTCTCGCTCACCGAGCCACCGTAGATGACACGGGTGTTGTCGGCGGCCTCGGCAGAGATGGCCTCACCGAGCCACTTGCGGATAGCGGCGTGGACCTCCTGAGCCTGCTCAGTGGTAGCGACCTTGCCGGTTCCGATGGCCCAGACGGGTTCGTAGGCGATGACAACCTTGGCCCATTGCTCCTTGGAGAGCTCCTTGGCGGCGGCGTTGAGTTGACGGGTGACGACGTCGATGGTGCTGTTGGCCTCACGCTCCTACAAAATTGTTAGCTGATAATCAAAGAAACAAAGCTTGCGGAAACGAGTGACGTACCTCCAGAGTCTCACCAATGCAGAAAATAACACCCAGACCACCGTCAACAGCGGCCTTGACCTTGCGGGCAATGAACTCGTCCGACTCCTTCAGGAGAACACGGCGCTCGCTGTGTCCAACAAGAGTCCAGTTGATCTTGAGATCCTGAAGCTGCTCGACACTGATTTCACCGGTGAAAGCACCGTTGGGCTTGTCAAAGACGTTCTGGGCAGCGACGCCGATGTTCTTGTTGGCGACCTGGCGGGCGAGCTGCAGGTAGGGAGCGGGAGGGGAGATGACGACCTCGGCGTTGGGATCGAGCTGGGCCGAGTTGAGGTTGTTGACGATGGAGGTGATGCTGTCGGCAACACCGTTCCTGGTTTTGTTAGTATAATTCTATTAAGTGGTATGTTATGTGTTATTATAGCTATAGGTCGGGGTGTTGATGGTGATGGAGGGGTAGCGGGGTAGATTACATCTTGAAGTTACCACCGATGAAGAATTGGCGAGGCATGATGGGCAGAGAATAAGAATAGGATAATATGAATGGAGGGGATAGTGAATTGAGAAGTAAAGTAAGAAGAATTGAGATGATAGTAAAGAAGGGTAGGAAGAAAGAGGAAGAAGAAGAGAAGGAAGAGAAGGAAGATTTATGACGCCAGACGAAGACAAAACGGGGAAACGTGGCGGGACGGACCAAAGGCGTCCTGCGTCATTTCTCTTTTAATACTACACTAACTAGTACTAACTACTACACTAGACTAGTTACATAACTAGTACTCCGGCAAAGGATATCGTCGCGGAGGGGAATAAGGACGATAATAAAATGGCTCTCGCAACGCCATCCGCTGATTCATGAACCTCGCTTCCTCCAACTTCTCCGCCAACATTTTCGCATGAAAGTCCACCAGCTTCTCGCGCCGCTCAAGTCGAGCTTCCCTGTCATTCAGAATCTGAGTCCGGATGTCATTGTGCATCCGCAACTGCTCCTCGTCCGGAGGAGACTGAGCCCCAGAAGAATCGAGAGGTCCCGGGTTAGCTTCGGGTTCGTGGATAATAGTGGGACGGCCTCGGGTTCCTGGCACGGTAATTTCCCGGGGAGTTTGGCCTGTTGCTGCTCTCCATTCGGCATTGTTATCGCTCGTGTGTCTGGTGGTGGACACCACTTCTTCCATGCTGCAGTCTGTATTGCCTGCCGGAGATCGTCCTCGGTTGGGGTTGCTGTCATCGCCGTCTTTATTGGGAGAACTACTGTTCGGCCACTTCCGACAATGGATGCGATACACTGGATGCCGCCGGTTCAGCTTCTGGGACGAGTGTCGGCGCCAAAGACTCCCACGCCATGGTTGGGGCTTATGCCGGTTGTTGTTTTCTAATTCCTCGTCCTCGCTATCCAGATCGCTCTCGTCACTGAGATCCTCTGTTACAGAGCTCCAGTCGTCCTCATCATCGCCGCCAGAGAGGATTGACTCGTCCTCAGTCTCACTGGACTCAGCAGGCCATTTGGCACGCTCAGTCAAGTTGGGAGTCCCGGCTGGACGATCTTCCTCGCTGTCTACGGGGGGCTTGGATTTTCCAGGGAAATCATGAGGGGTTTGTACAGAGCCGGTGTGACCATTGACTGACTTGGGTTCAGAGCCGCTGCGAGCACGTGCATGCTGTGTTTCAGGCGCCGGGCCACTACCAGGACGAACGAATGGTGGACGACCACGCGCTTCCATTCGTCTGGGATAAAACCCAGCTTGAGCACCCCCGTTTAGCATCCCACGCCCTGAGCCGTGGTTGGGGTGAGTTGGGGGAACATTGAATGATTGCTGAACCGGCTGGACCGCCGGAGCCTGTGGCCATGGCCTTTCCATGGGCTGCCCTCTGCCAGCGCTGTGTCCTTCGGCAGGACGGGGTTGAGGGAACGGATTTGGGTCAGGAGGCGGTTGAGGACGAGGGTAGGGCGGCGGCGACTCATTCCGTTGCGGTATGTGAATCTTCATTGCAGGAGGCTGCTGACGAGTATTGCCAGGTTTCACCCACTGGACCTTGCTTTTCAGATCGCCGATCTTGTTGCTCTGACGAGGTTCCTTTTCGGCTGTGGGATGAACGGGCTTCTCCAGGTTCCTCTCCTTGGTCTCCTCTGGAGTCTCGATCTTCACAGACTTCTGAGGCGCATTGGGGTTGGAGATGGGCTTTGGCAGTCCCATGATCACGACGTCCATAGAGACCGTTTCGAGCTCGCCACGACGTGCATTCTTGCCTTTGACAGGCTTCTCCTCTGTCTTCACATAGACACACTCCCAACCCAAGTGAGAATCGAACCGTGCCCGTTGCTCAATCAACTGGTCGACGAGGGTGCGCTTGGCTTTCGTGAGGGTCTCGTATTGTTCAGCAGCAGGAAGCTTCTTCGACCGGGTCTGGACCATCTTGGACAGCTCGTTTTGGCTCTGGGACATCTTGGTCCGTTCGATGCGACCCCATGTCGACTTCTGACCGGGAGCCGCATCCGCCTTGAAGAAAGTGTATCCCTCGTACAGTGGCGTGGGAGCGCTCACATCGTTGGTGTGGGCGTGGGGTGCGGCAGGAGCCTTGACATGTTGACCGTTGCTTGGACGGCCACCCACGTTGAGTTGACCCAGCTGGGCAGCCAGTTGTGTAGGGTTCATGAGACCAGGGTTCGAGTGGTGGATGATGCGAGGTGCCTCGCCAGGCCGAAGATGAACCGGAGGCACATGCGGCCTCGCATTTTGATTAATAGCGACCATGGCGGCCGATGAAGATTAACAAAAAAATTACCGTAGATAGAAAAACAGCAAGAGGGGTAATGAAACAAGAAAGAACAAAAAGCAAGGAATGAAGGAAAGAAAGAAAGAAAGAAAGAAAATTACGCAAAGCGAGGTCTTTTTTATTGCCGCACCATGAGGGAAAATGTCGCGCACGAGGACGACGGGGCCTTCAAATATCTTTTTGCAACAGCCTCTCTTGAAGGGGGGTCACTCGGCATTTAGCGCATTTGGAAAACTCTCAGCAATCATCAGCAGCGATGTTTCAGGAATCCCATCAATCCCTGTAATCCTTTGCTGAATCCAACGTGATTCGTACATCCGGACAAAGCAATAAGCACAATTTCTACCAGCGCCTATCCAACTGTGCGGTATTGTAGAAAACCGCAGTGGCGAAATGTGACCAACTGTGCCTAAACACATAAAAATCAAATCAAAAGTCCAGGAAAACTACTCATAGTATGGAGAAACAGTAGGGCTCTCCCGGTAAATTCGCCTCCCACGAGTCGAGGATATGCAAGATACCGCCGACCATCACAAGAAAAAAACCCCTTATGACCGGATCAGCAGAGTTTTTGTCGGCAAGTGCTGCAGGAAGACGCAATGTCGGTTCTTATTCTGCACAGGAGTGGCTATGCACCATGCAAGATGAACAGGCCCAAATTAAAAGAAATTGATTGAGGGGAGAATTCATCCTCGTTGGGCAGAGGGAAAGTACGGAGCGAATGATGCAGCTAGAAATACGGAGTACGGAAGGACTCGGATTGTGGCTTTTTTCTTTTTCTTTCTCTACATTTTCTCAAAATATGAGGTGAGAGATTAAGTGAGAGACAAAAAGGAGATATCTGTGGAGGACGAACTACCAATCGCCCGCACGTGTCGTCAGCTGACCTGACTCAGTGCTATAAATATGCCGACTATACAAAAGCCACACAAAGCCATTATGCGCATAAGAGTACTTTTGTCTGCATCGCAAAAGAGGCGCAAGCGATGGCCCAAAGGAGGCGATGCCACAACAAAGCAATGATTCAACCCGACAAAGAATGATATGGGAATAGATTGTCATCCACCTCGAATGATCGTTTTGTACAGAGTGCTTTGTACCGTACTGGATGCTTTATCTCGAGTTTCAAGTCCAGCTGAAGAATCTTTCAAGTTGCCAAATGCTAGAATCACTCTTATTGGACAATACCATACCGGCCCTGTGCCATGTCAGAGGTTCAACCATCCAATTCCAGCATAATATGCAAGATCTTCCAAACACGACTGAACAGACATACGCAAACCCTGCCCAGCATGCAGTGGATGCAGCCCTGCCAACGAGGATCCGATGCTGTCATTGATCCAATCAATAAAGCAATATCCCAAACGGGTCATTGCTTTGACGCCATCGATAGCCCTAAGAGGCATTGTTTACTGTCTCATTGTCGACGAGGATATCAAGGGTTTCTGTTCTACTTGGTGACTTCTAAGCGCTGAAACAGTCGATTGTTCCTGTAGAGTCTGGGATCTCGAGGGTTCCATTGTTTGTCGCGTGGCAGTTCGTTGTTTTGACAGTTTAGGATGAATAGACAAGCCGTCGGCGGTATAAATTACGATACTTGCCATGCCCACGTCTATCGGACCAACGCTTTAACAACACCCTTTAGTCACAACACCTAAGACTAGGTACTTACCCACGCAACATGGCGCATCCTTTGGACAATTGGAGAGCACGACGACCGAGCTGGGCTAACCGCCTAGAAACAAATATCCACGACCTCGTTCAACCGGGAACCGCCATAGCAACACAATACCCGCATCTCCACGAAGCATTCGCAGGCCGACTAGACCAGGCCTGGATCGCGAGAGATGGTGAACACGTCTCACGATGTGACGAGCCGTACGGTAATGCGGCCCGGGCTGACGCAGATGCGTTCCAAAGACATAAGAATCACGAAAATGAGATTCCATATGATAACGCGCAATACCGGCTTCGGAATATGTGTCGCGTGCTGAAGGCGCGTATGACACCTTATGCGAATATCGGTGGAGGCAGTTAGTACCATTTCCTCCCTCTCTATTATTGTGAAAGTGACTGACGATGATATAGCCTACGGCACTGTCTTTCTTGCTCGAGAGCCTAATCCAAATCCAGAGATCCCCACTGAATACAAGTTCTACGCCATAAAAGTCGAAACACATTGGGACATGGAAAATCGAGCGACCTGGAATTATAAGCCTACCATGACCGTCCTCGACGAGCTCACAAGGCAAATATATCACTATATCCCCCACGAAGCTCTTCTCCTAATGCTCGTCTCTAATAACGACAGATTCCCAAAGCTCGATTCGGTATATGTCGATGACAAAGTGCATTCAATCGTCATGGACGCGTGTCTAGATCCTGATCTTCTCAGAATGGACCCTAAAGAGTTCCAAACTAAAGACCCAGAATTAAAGCGCGTCGTTGCTTTCACGGGAATGTACCTCACGCACGAAAAGAAGCCGATTCTCAATGAGGAAGAAGTGTGTAAGGTTGCGTCGCAGATACTCGAGGGTTTTGCGTATCTTCGGCACATGAATATCTCCTACGGCGACTTGTCCAAGGCTAACTTTCTCGTTGATGAGTCTCTCAATGTAAAACCCTTGCCCCGCTTTCCTTAATAAAAATTCAAATAGGCTAACTGCCACAGACCAAACTCATCGACCTAGGAATGACGACCTTCGGCTTCGACGACCCCGACTTCCAAAAAGACTGCTGGGCCCACGTAGTCGGCCAAGAAAATATCCTAACCCCAGAAATTGCCCTGGAACTGGCAAAACCGGAGTGGAAACACCAAGATCGAGAACAAATCCAAGTGGACATCCCCATCCCCTACGACGCCCGCATAGCACATCTCTGGCGAATCGGCGCCCTCACGTACGAAATGCTACACGGCTATGCACCTTGGGAGTCACCCGAATATTATCATGAGTTGGGCAGAGTGGATTGGGACAGGGAAAATGCCACTCAATGGGAGGAGATTTATAAGCGGCGGGATCGGATTATTAACGAGGAGTTGCCGATTCGGGAGGACTTGTCGCAGGATTGTGTGGATATGTTGAGGATGACGCTGCATAAGCAACCGATGGAGAGGGCGACGTTGGAGGAGTTGTGTTCGGTGCCTTGGTTTGGGCAGTGGGCTTATCATGATGATGGCGTGTGGATACGGCCAGAATCCGAGTCGTACAAGCAAAAGCGAGCGGATAAGAATCTTCCTCGTTGGAACATGACGTTTTAATATTCCTTATAATTCAGTCATATTACGATTAGTGTCGACAGGCTCCTGTCGTTAATCGATGTTTCTATAACTGCTTAGTATATAAAGAAGCGATTGCTGCCATAGAGCTGTTGCAACTGTAGAATTGATCCCAAACACCTGTCTTCGTCAATCATTCAATCGACTCCAGAACTCCGTTGGTAACAAGCAATGCATAAGAAAAGCATAAAAATAGACGAGATGAGAACGGAGGTAATCGACTCAAGACAAAGAACACCCTGTATGCTCATCTTCGAAGGCTGTCAAGCCGTGCTTGCAAATCATCATCACTTGTAGTTCCACCGCCGCCACCACCGCCGCCGCTGGCACCGGCACCCACAGGCTGCGCGACTCGGGATTCGCTGACGGCAGCCTTTTGTATGTCTGAAGGAGTCTCTCCCAACTGTGTTAAGCATGTCAGTACTCCGTAACCCAGTGGCAAGCCGGGGTAGATACGCACCGCCTGGTTGAGATCAACACCGATTTCATCCAAAACCTCTTTGACAATGTCCTCGCCCTCTTCCTCGTCGGCCTCCATACCCGTTGCCTCGTCAATCGCATCGTCCATCATATCTTGGCGTTGGTCCATTACATCATTCTCTCGCTCGAACTCCATGGCGATTCGTTGCAAAGCGGGGAGGTTCATCTGCCGGTTCATACTGCCCAGAAGCATCGTGGCGCCTTTCATGGACTGCATCATCTGCTCGTTGCTGCGGACGGTCTGCGCGATTTATGTAAGTCACTGACACGAGACTCGGGTCGGGCTATTGTACCTGAATCCGGAGAGAGATGGCTTGTAATTGCGTTCGCATTTGGTAGAACTTCTGGATATACCTGATCGCAAAGAAAATCAGAGTCAGCTAGATGAAAGAGACGGAGAGCGATACCCCTCGTACCTTCTCGTCCGCACCAGATCCTTGGCTTGGATCTTGCACGCTCCAATCTGGCCATTCTTGGCACTCTTCTTGATATCCTGCACGAGTTTCTTCTCCTGGTTCTCCAGCTTGATGCGCTCCCGGTCCAGTTCTCGTTGCGTCCTATCGAGAGCTCTCTGGTGCTTGCGTAGACGCTCCGCCGGCGTCATACGTTTGCCGAACGCCCACTCGACAATCTACCAACATTGTGAGCAACATACCCCATGTGAGCAGCATGGATAGGATCACTCACATTCATGTTTGATCAGACAAAGGAATGCGACAATATGATAAAGGAAAGACTTGCAGTGACATCAAAACGGGCAGTATCACCCTTTCCGAAAGCCGATATTCACCGCCTTTCCAGTCACATGCACCAGGCACCAAGCCCCTTCGGGCCTAGCGTATGCTGTCACACTCGCCCAAATGATCACTAATCATCGCCTCTTCCCTCTCAAAAAAAATATACCAACAACGAAAACACCCCAGATTAGATCTACCAATTTGCACGCTGATGCAAAATACACCTTTACAACTATGAGTCAAGGGTATTTCCCGGGTGGCAGCGGTTCTTCCGCCGGAGAGGGATCGTCCAGGCATGCGGGCGAGGAGGAGCGTTTCGACAGGCCTCTTGCTCCGAGACCGCCGCCTTCGTACATGACCGTCGGAAATGGTTCGACTTCGGAGAGTGCGAGCGCTCTGATGGCGTCATTGAATAACGATTCCGGATATGGTGGGAGCATCTCTAGTGGGAGTGTGGCGGATGGTGATGGAGGGGCTGCATGGCACGGTCTGATGGAAGATAGACCAACGTACCCCGGAGAATGGAACCCAGCTGGTGAGTCGTCCATCGAAGTTGCTTTACGATTAGTTATACTGAGGCCGGACTGCTGACATATTGTAGTCGACAATGAGAGACAGGTTGTCGCGAGCCACGTTCACCAGCTTCTCTAGTATGTTGCGCCGGATCCCCGACATCTATGCGGATTGGATATTAATGGCATATACAGCAACCAGAACCGGACCAAGCTTGGCCGTGCTATTTCCCGGACTATCGAGACGCTCAAGGAACTCCAAGATATGAACCGACAATGGCCCGCCCACTACCCGTCCGTCTCGACTACCCCCGGATCCCCTTCGCTACAGCACAGCCAGACATTCCTTGAGGGCACCCCCGCGGAACCGGTGCCAGGACAACTCAGACGCGCGACTACGATGCCGGTTAGTAGCGAGGCGGAGTCGAGTGCAGCTTCGGAGCGCCGACCCGCGCCTGAGCCCCGATTGATGAGTCCGCAGATGGCGCAAGAATTCTCGATTCTGAAGCTGGATTTGAAATTGGGCGCTCTGTCGCAAGCTGAACTGGTGCATTCGCTGGAGAAATCGTCCATTGCGTCGCTTCTCGACGGAAAAGTCAGCCAGAGCATCAAGCATCTCCTCTCACTGCGGGACAGAATTGAGGATACCTCGAGTAAGGTGTTGATTACTGGTGACTTGAACGCAGGAAAGTCAACTTTCTGTAACGCTTTGCTGCGCCGGAAGGTTCTGCCAGAGGACCAGCAGCCCTGCACCAGCATCTTCTGTGAGGTTCTCGACGCTCGGGAGAACAGCGGGATTGAGGAAGTGCATGCTGTGCACAAGGATGTACCGTATAACCGCAACGACGAAAGGACATACGACGTCTACCCCTTGTGTGAGCTGGAGAATATTGTTATCGACAATGACAAGTATATGCAGTGCAAGGTGTATGTCAAGGACGTGCGGACTATCGACGAGTCCCTCTTGAACAACGGGGTCGTGGATATTGCCCTAATCGACGCGCCGGGTTTGAACTCGGATTCTCTCAAGACGACAGCGGTCTTTGCCCGACAGGAAGAGATTGACGTCGTTGTCTTTGTGGTGTCGGCCGCGAACCACTTCACTCTTTCGGCAAAGGAATTCATTATGAACGCCGCCCACGAGAAGGCTTACATGTTCATGGTCGTCAACGGCTTCGATCAAATCCGGGATAAAAAGCGTTGCGAGCGGATGATTTTGGACCAGATCAACAAACTCAGCCCGCGGACTCATAAGGAAGCTGCAGAATTGGTTCACTTCGTGTCGAGCAATGCCATTCCCGTTGCACCTCCGCCGCTGGTTGAGCAGCCTGGTAGTGGCAGCGGCGGCGGCGGGGGCTTTGATGATCCCCATGACGACGATGACGACGACGATGACAGTGACAAGGGTAAAGGAAAGGGCAAGGACAAGGGCAAAGAGAAGGAGAAGATCCAGGACTTTGAAAACTTGGAGTCGTCTCTGCGCCGATTTGTTTTGGAGAAGCGTTCTCGGTCCAAGCTTGCTCCTGCCAGGACTTACCTTCTGAACCTGCTTGGAGACCTAAACTCGCTGGCATCCGTCAACCGTGATGTTGCCGAGTCAGAGCTCAAGCGTGTTACGGACGAGTTGGCAGAGCTTGTGCCAGCCTATGAAAATGGCAAGAAGAGGAAGCTCGATATTGCAGACCAAGTTGAGAAATGCATTGAGGGATCATGCGAGGATGTCTACAACCACACCCGATCGACGTTGACCAACACGATCGCTCGTGTGTCTGAAGCAGATCTTGGTGTTGAGTATCCTGGTCTCTTCTCCGTGTTCCAGTACGCAGAGGACCTGAAGCTCGCAATGTTGGAGCAGATCTCCGGCTCGGTCACAGAATGCGAAGACTTTGCCCGCGGAAAGACTGTGCAAGGAGTCGGCTTCATCCAGAACATTGGTCTCTTGCACGTTGGAGAGGACAAATTTGCTCCCCTTAACTTCCGCGCAGACATGATGTTCCGTCGCAGCCGCCGCCACACCTTTGCCAAGCAAATCGATACGGAAGTGGAATTGTGGGATTTCTTCGATGTCGCCAGTCTCTGGGAAAGACAGGAGAAGGTGGCCGGAACGGGCATGGCCATGACCGCTATCACTGTTCTTACCGGCCGTGCTTTCAGCGGCATCAGCTGGGTTGACAGTGTGTTCAGTGCTGTCAAGTTCCTTGGACCTCAAAACGTGCGACGCCTATTCGTCCCTACTCTTGTTGCAGCTGGTAAGTCGAACTTCATACACATTCCAAGGATCGCGTACTAATCGGGTTTCTAGCCGCACTTACTGCTGCATACGTCCTATCTTCGATTCCGACCACTCTCCCCCCTCGTCTCTCGCGCAAGCTTGCCGCCAGCCTTCACGAGATGGACTATGTCCACTCCAACGCCAATCGCATCTCGACGGAAGTTCGCCGCATCCTCCGTATCCCATCTGGTAACCTGCAGACCAGCCTTGCGCAGGATGTTGAAGACCTTGGCAAGCGCAAGAACGAAGTCAGCAAGACCAAGCAAGAGAGCGAGGTTGCCAACAAATACTTCTCGAACCTCTTCCGCGACAGCGGCGAGAACAGGAGATTCGTGGAGGACATTGATCTTGATGCCCCGTTGCCTGGTGCTTTGGCGGCTGCTCATGATTGAGGTTCTTGCGTTTCTCCTTTTTGTTTGTACAGACATAACGAATATGCATGAAAAATCCTTTTCCTATGTTTTATGATGATTCTTCTGTTTGTGTTCTTTTTTTGTCCATATGCCACTTCAGCACGACCTTTTTTACTGGATATTCCCCCCTCGTTGAAGAGTTGATGTTATTTTCGAAAACCATGAAATAATTAAAACATTGTGGTAACCCTATCTGTTCGTCTTATTTAAAACTGCATCGGCGCTTTTGATGACTTGACCAATACCTCGTAAACTTTATTTCACTAGCAATCTAAGATATAAAGATTTCACTATTTACTATCTTCGCTGCGTATAGAAATGCATCCGTTGAATGCAACGCTAATAACCAGATCCTCGACAAACGTAAGGATAAGAGCAACATAACACAATAATGCCAACCTCATATGTAGCCCGGCCCCCAAGAATGGCGTACAGTTGATTCAACTTGTAAGTCTATCATAGACCAATAATATCATTTCCCTACTCTTTCAATAGGGTCTTCAACACATCGATAGGTGTACGTTTTGGTGCAGCGATCTCCAGTACTTTCTTGCTGGTCGTGGAAGCCGAGCATTCTCCTTCCCACGCCGTCTCTGCAGCATATTTGATGGACAAGATAACATTCTTTGGTTCCTGAGCCCCCCGAGATCCGAGCTCGAGAAACGAATCGACGAAGAACATATCTTTGTAACTGACATTTTCGACTTGCGTACCGATTTGCTGCTCAACCATGTTCACAATCTGCTTCCCAGTAATATCCTCTGGCCCATTTAGAACGTATTTAGCCTTATTGTGCATACTAGGGTCGTCTTGGGACAAGAGGTGCGCTGCAAAGACTCCAACCTCGTCAGGGTCAATGATGCCGACAGGCGCATCCTCTGACGCCATCAACCGAAGAGTATCCTGGTTCCCAGTCTTGCGGTACTGTTTGATGAATTCCACAGCAGTGGAAAGGTAGAATGGTGTGAAGACGTTAGGCTGAAGAGAAGTCCACTGCAGGCCGTTGAATTCCGGCGAGCTTAGGAGAGTCTCGATTGCCCAATGCGTACGTGGATAGTAAGCGACACAATCCGGGCGGACGTTCGCAGCCGTGGTCGAGATTCGCACAACGTACCTGACGCCCGCGTTAAGGGCGGCAACGTGGAAGGTCGATTCTTCAGCGAATTGGTGTGGTTCGTTGTGTGGTGCTATGAATGCTCTGACTACCTCGTGCTCTCGAAGCCAGTCGGCGGTGACCTCAACCCAATTCTGTTCTAGTACCTCAACACCGGGTATTCTGGCAAGTTGTTCTGCTACTGGACTGTTCAGAGAACGCGTGAGAGCGATGACCCGGTGACCGGACAAAGTGTTGCTGGTGTTTAGCAACTTTGGTAGGGTTTCAGTGACACTTCTGCCGGTGTTGCCGGTTGCACCGACAATTAAGATGGTAGGGGCCATGATGAGGTGCGTATAGAAAAGATATTGTTTGACGATATTTTCAATATCAACTACGGAACACTGCTATGGTCCTTTTGAACTTATACTTGAGCAGTGCCCCGCTAATGTCGACATTGCTTAGAAATCATGTGGTATAGTATTGCAGGGGGCATAGAAGTTGATTAGCAAGCATGCTCTTCATACTAGTTAATTAATAATGTTCTATCTATGATCATTATTGCTCACATTCAGCTCCAGTCAAATCCAGCAGTGATTCTCCAGTCGATGCATCCGGCGTGTGATATGCTACCCGCGCAGGGAGTTTTGCCCTACGTGGGCACCAGCCTGTTTTCTTTGTCTTAACCAATTCCTCATGATATTTATTTCACTAGAAATTCAAAATATGCCAAATAGAATCACGTTTATCACTAAGGAGGTATCCGTTGAATGCAATGCTAATGGCCAAACACCTAACAAACCATGCAAATCAAAACCTCAAGCAAAAGAAAAAAAAAACAACTAAATACACCAGTACAAGACTAATATACAAGCCTAAAACCCAAGAACGCCTTATCTTTAACATTGTATCACCTCAAACTAACCCTCGTCGGCAACCCCTGCGACGGCTTCGCCGTAACATCCAACACCTGGTACATAAATGACCCATCCTCATAGACCGTCTCAAAATCAAATGTCCTCAACGTCAATATCAGAATGATCTTCAACTGCAGAAGCGCCAGACTCTGTCCCAAACAAGCCCGCGGTCCCTTCTCAAACGGTCTCCACGCGTCTTTCGGCACGAAATACGGATCCTGCGGGTCCATGACAAGATGTCGTTCGGGATAGAACCGCTCCGCGTCTTTGAAGAGGTCCTCGCGGCGCATTGTGGCGCAGTTGTTTACCAGGACTGCGAAGGGGTAGGTAGGCCATTGGGTGCCGTCGGGGGTTTTCAGAGTTTGGGTTGGTTGGCCGGCGCGGAGGCTTACGCCTGTGGGTGGCCAGAGGCGGAGGGCTTCTTTGATAACAGCGAGGGTGTAGTGCAAGTTGTTGGTTAGGTGGGGGTGTTCGCGGAGGGTAGATGCCGCCGTGGCAGGGTCAGAACCGAAGAGAATATCGTGTTCTTCGCGGACGCGCTGGAGGATATGAGGATGTTTGCTGAGTGCTGCGTATGTGTAGCAAAGTGTGCTGGCGGAGGTGTCGTGACCGGCGAAAATCAAGGTCTTGACGGATGCAATGAGCATGTCGCGCGTTTCGGTGCCCATATTTCTGTTGCGGTTGTTGAAGGAGATGGCGTCGTCGATGGCGTAGTTCATGTTCTTTTCGATGGGACTGTTGATAATTCTGTCATCGACGAGACGGCCGACGTAGCGGTCGAGGGCGCGGCCGTTCTTCCATTTCTGATAGTGGCGACGGGGGCTGATATCGTATAGGTATCGTGACCAGAAGTCTTGAGGAGCGAGGGATGCTTGTGCTCGAAAAAGTTCGAGGAACTCGTCTTCATTTCGTTGTGCATTGCACTTGATTCCCCTGCTATCGTTAGCCCTGGTCGACAACATACATGAGATAGAAACTCACAAAATAGCCCTAGCGGAGATATTGAAGATCATCCTTGCACACACGTTTTCCATCCCAAAAACATCCTGTTTCACAGCATGATCCCTAAGAACATCGCAGAAATCCAATACATCATCCACAATGCCCGGAACATGCTGCAAGACCTTCCTCGGCTGAAATCCGGGCGTAAACGACTTCCTCGCAACCAACCAGTCATGTCCATTCGCCGTAACCATCGACTTCTCACCCAGGATATGACCCGTCCACTTTCTCATAACCACAGACTCCTTAGGAAGATTCATCTTCTGCACAACTTGCATCGCCAGCTCCGGCTGGACAATGACAAGCTGTGGCGGCGCGAGAGGCCACAGATCAAGATAGAAGAAATCACCCAGGCCGTAGCGCTCGCGCATTAAATGAGCGAATAGCTGTGGTGTCGCATCAGGTGGTAGACTGCTTGCGATGTCGCGCATAACCAAGAAGTGTCCCCAGATAGCGTGATGTGGCGGACCGGGGAGATTTCTGAACATCCTGCGCTGCTGGACTAGTCGGCACAGAGCGTATACTGTCAGAGTGAGAAGTGCAAGAGGTAGGACGAGCATTTCGGGATTCAGTGGGAGTCCAGGAGAGTGTGTCTTCGTTGGAGGAGAAGATGCAGAGTTGGAGGGGTGCTGAGAGGATCACTGATGAGTAGAATTCGACTTCGAGCATGGCAGAAGAGAAGATGTTGTTGATGATGGCTTTTCTCTTGACTAGGTTTCGTCTTCATTTTATACTCGTTTTTCAAGTTCAATGTATATAGGTGGTCAACTCAATGAACTCAAATCGGTGCAGTTATGGCTGCGCCTGGATTGGGGCCGGCGCAAGGTGCACCACACACGCACAACATACTCTATCTTCAATACTGTATCCACAGAGTTACCCAAAAAGGGATAAATGAAGCTGTACCTGAGTCCGTATCTCAAGATAGGGCTGTGCAGCACATGAGACCCGGCCCCCACGAAACCGCCCGCATGGTCTTGATACGACTTGAAGATTCTATTTCTATCCTGAAACAAGCGGCCCCCCAAAAAAGCTTAACAGGGTCTCTCTTGAGTTTGTGAGCCTGTCATGTTCAGAGTATGGGGCTGATCTGGTTGTCAGTTTGGGGCGGGATCATACCCTCAGCCACTGTGCTGGCATTGATGGAAGGGAATCCGTGTAGCAAGTAAGGTACTAATTCCAACTATCCCTCCTTGCTAATCTAATCAATTGAATGTTTCTCTTAGCCTCAAACCACTCTCTTAGTGACAATGTTCACGTTACGAGACGCGATTTTCCTTATCGAACTGGCATTCTACTGCCCAATCCCTCCTGTCATCATCTTCATTCTCCTCATTCATGGTGGAAAGAAGCCATACACATGGCGTCCCATTATTATACCTCTCTTCCTACTCTCTGGGCTGCGAATCGCCAGTGCATCACTGGGCCTAGCAGCCATGAACCCCGATAAATCCAATCTCCTCACCACAGCAACAATACTGGACACAATAGGACTGGCACCAGTTCTGTGCCTGCTTATTGGAATTCTAGTTCGAGCGTGAGCCCCCCGAGATCATTCCCGCATAGAAACCGCTAACACCACCCAGCAACGCCCCCCTCCGCAAAGGCCTTTCCTTCTGGATATTCCTCCCCCTCCAACTAACCGTCATAGCCGCAACAGTGATGACAGCTTACGGCGGCCGAGACCTCTACACAACCGACGAGCACCAAACCAAAGACCTGACCCTAATGCGCGCTGGAATTAGCATCTTCATCGCCATCTTCGGCATAACAGTCCTCCTATCTGTGATCACATTATTCAAAGTGCAGGGCGGATACGGGAACGAGCGCGCGGCTGCTGTGTGTGCGGTCTTGTCGATCCCGTTTATGAGCGTGAGGCTGGCGTTTTCGGCAGGGAGCTTGTTTTCGGGGGAGGGGAGTGTGTTGGATCCAATGGCGGAGGATGACACGGGCATTTGGTTGCATTTGTTTATGGTTGTTGTTATGGAGTATGTTGTTGTGCTCTCGGCAACGGCGGTGGCATTGGGGTCGAGGAGGGTGGTGCTTGTGGAGAAGAAGGATGATGGGTTTGATAAGGAGATTGAGGTTCAGACTTGGATTTGATCAATGGGGATGATCGTGTTCTTTTGAATTTTCTGGATGTTTGTTTAGGATCTATGTATACTGTTTTAGCGAGCATTGTATGCGGTCAAATGGTATGATTGCGGTTCTGATACTATTAAACGCCTTTTCTCAATTGAGGAGTACTCCTAATCATTTGATAAAGTAAGAGCATACTGGTAAGATTTTGCGTATTTGGCCTTCGATTGCTGTCGATAGCGATGGAGCCGGTATCTTCAATTGGCAAGGCGTACTCGCAACATCATGGAGATATACTCATGGAGATTACGCCTTGGCCCTGATCACTCCTGAAAGTCTACCGTATACCCTATACCGTATCCCAAATCCTCAATTTAGACTGTACCCCTATCCTGAAACCGCCCCCAATACACCCCCCGAAGTTTCATGACCATGTGGCGGCCGGTAAAATATCCGTGCAGATGAGCTCATCTCGAGCATGATATGCACTGCATGCACCATAGGTTAAAACGAACAGGGCCGATCCTGGCCATGTGGCTTGGTCCCAATAACCCCCAAGTTTGTTCGGCAAGGCTTGGCCTACGAGCTAATTTGTATACTTTGTATCAGAGTGCAACAGAAATAGCTCAGTAGCCTTATCCTGTGACTGTGCCTCTTTGGGGGTACCTATTGCGATAACAAAGGGGTCATGAGGTCAAAATGGGAGGAGATAAAATGACCTTTTCGTCCTGATTGCGACTATCATTACCCATTCTCAACAACACTACAAGAACAGTCTCAGGTTTTCCTCATTCAGATTCACAATGCAAAGCCCAAGAATACAGCTGGACATGCACAGGCCCAATTCATGGGTCTCGCATGAGCTCACTACGCTCAAGACGCTTGGACTTGTGCTCAAATCCAGCATGAGCATCACCAGACCGGATCCCAAGTTGGATGAAGGACTGCATGTGTCGTCTTCAGGTGTACACCACGGGGGAACGATCAAGGTGATTGTGGTGAGTGTACATCACTCGCAATCCCAGAAAGTCCAAGCTAACAATGCAGGCTGGCCTCCCCCGAACCGGCACAATGAGCATGAAAAAAGCCCTCGAAGAACTCGGCTACAAAAATTGCTTCCACCTCGCCGAGCCCCTCTGCCAATTCACCAACCTTCACCTAAGCGCCAGAATCGTCAACACCAAGAATACCGCCCTTCGACGGCAAAAACTCGCCCGCCTACTCCAAGGCCACGAGGTCACTCTCGAAGTCCCCGGGAGTGCCTGTCTCCCGGACCTACTGGAGATGTACCCGGAAGCCAAGGTCGTTCTTACAGAACGCACATCAGCAGCTCTCTGGCTGAGATCATGGCGCGGATTTGGAATTGACCTGCGCTCTGATTGTTTCCGGTGGATCGGATACTGGGTGCCCGGTGTTGTTTCGGCGAATGATCTTTACCGGGGATGGATGCGGTTGGCCTCCGAGCGGTTTGGGCTGGCTCCTGAGCCGTCGGAGGCATTGTACCATGCGCATAATAATTGGGTCAAGTCTATCGTGCCGCAGGATAGACTTTTGGTGTTTAAGTGTCAGGATGGGTGGGAGCCGCTGTGTAGGTTTTTGGGTAGGCAGCGGCCTAATCTGTTCCCACATGGCAATGAGGCGGGGCATTTAAGGTATTATAAGCGCGTGGCTATGGCGCTCGGGATTGCATTGTGGTTGATTGTTCTGGCCTTGTCTTTTCTCGTGGTGTCGTTGTGATTTGTTTCTGTTCTTGTTTGGCGTTCCGGATATATACCACTTTGGTTAGTTAGTTTTTGCCCTATACTTCATTCATCTTATGGCCGTAATTCCATGTTGATTTTTATTAAGACTGTCCGGAGTAATCTCAGCGGCTCAATTCTTTGTTGTGACGGCGCTAAGATTGGGGGCCAAAATAGACTGTCTGCGTCGCAAAAACATGAACCCCTACCAAACAACACTCCACCATTGATCAAAAAATATCCCTAAAGTCTCAAGTGGTAAATGGAAGCCCAAGCTTTGCAAGAAAATAGTCAAGTCCGGATCAGCAATGCCCAGCCTCACCGGGGATATTCCGGCCACTCTATACGGCATACACAGCCTCTCGCAGGAGTCTGCCTTATGAACAAAGCCCGAATCCTTCGCGCGGATTGCCCAAGGAAATTCCTAAAATGGACATATCTTGACACGACGAGGCTCATAGGTGATCATTGGGGCCGTGTCAGTCGTTGTGTATATATTAAGCGGTTGTTAGCCCCTCGTATTCAATCCAACTCAACTGCATTCATTCATTTTTTTTCTTTTTTTTTTAAAAAAAAGGAAGAATTCACCATGACTGACTCTCTTTCGGCGGCTACCTGTGCCATTTATGTTATCCTCGCCTTTCCTGTTTTATATTTGTTGTTCAAACATGGCCGGAATGGCTTTCTAGGATGGCTGTTTCTCTTCGTCTTCTGCGGTCTGCGGATTATAAGTGGTGGTTTGGGGGTCAAATCATCCGACAGCGCTGCCGCCAGCATCATCTCAAATATCGGCCTGTCTCCTCTCCTTCTCACAACAGCTGGTATTCTACATGAAGCGTGAGTCCTTCCTCCGACTGTCTACCCCTCTAATACACCTCCTGACATTGGAACAGCCGCGCCTATCGCATTTTCGGCATCGATAAGAAACTCGAATGGGCTCAAACCCTCTTCTTCCATATCCTAGTAGGCGCCGGCGTCGCCCTAACCGCCGCTGGATCCGCAAAACTCCAGCACCACGATCAGCCCATCGACAAAGCTGAGAAGATTATCAAAGTCGGTATTGTCATTTTGGCCGTTTGTTGGGGGATTTTGGTGGGTTGGACGGCGTTGTCGTTTAGGGCTCCCAGGGGGGATGGGCCTGTTGTGCGTGCGGGGACCACGGTATGTACCTCTTTCTCTCTTTCTTTTGCTTGTGAGATATGCATCGGCTGACGACGATTCAAATAGATGCTCGGATCCATCGCCTGCTGCCTCGTCTTAATTGGCGTCCGCGTTTTCTACAGTCTCGTCGCGATCTGTACGCAGGCGGCATATCTCAACCCCCGTACCGGTACGCTCGTCATCCGCGTAGTATTGGGCTTTTTGCCGGAGTTGCTTGCGACGCTTGTTTATATCTGCGTGGGTATTCAGACTAGAGGGGTGGCGAAGCTGGTTCGTCATGGCGTTGCGGGATATAAGCCGTCTGCGCCTTATGTTTGATGCCTGATGATGGTTGAGGTTCATATATACATGTTCTGCTTTGTTTGGGGTTGTGAAATGTGGGTGTTGCATTGATATACCCCTGGTGTTTAGGTTTATTTTTATCTCGGCGTTACTCTATATTTTAGCGAGGACTGGATTTAAGAAAAATTTGGCGTCTACATGGTCTAAACTCTTTGATTCCTTCTCAGCGTCACAGTGGCGACTCTTTACAGTGTTAGGATTGACCTGGATTTTTCGTGATTTACGCACTATTAATTGCAAAACAATACCTGAATTTGTGTTGTTTACATGTTATCTATAAATAACAATACGCATGTAACCACCATAACTATATTTCCAATTGACAAATAAATAAGACTCTGCCATCCCATACCCCTCTTCTTGACAAGAGATAAGAAGATAATAGACTAGGACAAGTACAAAGAGTTAATCTGTAGGGAATCCTACAACGAAAACCCGCCCGTCACTATACCCCAGAGCAAGAATATCATCTCTAGTAGCCGATGAAGAAAATGTTCGATATTCAGAAGGGAGCCATAGGACTTTTTCACTTCCAAAGGCCACCCAATCGTCTGACAAGGAAACCCGGGAGGCGACTGTCCGGCCGTCTGGTGAGAAGGCCAGGGACCGAACCCATTTGGAATGGCCCTTGAGCGTCTGACGCTCTTCACCTGTTGTGACATCCCAGAGTTTGATGGTCTGGTCCCCAGAACCAGAGGCGACTGTTTGCCAGTCTGGTGAGAAGGCCACGGACCAAACACAGTTGGAATGACCCTTGAGCGTCCGACGCTCTTCACCTGTTGTGACATCCCAGAGTTTGATGGTCCTGTCTCCAGAGCCGGAGGCGACCGTTTGCCCGTCTGCTGGAAAGGCCACGAACAGAACTGACCCAGAATGGCCCTTGAGCGTCCGACGCTCTTCACCTGTTGTGACATCCCAAAGTCTGATGGTGTTGTCCCTAGAACCGGAGGCGACTGTTTGCCAGTCTGGTGAGAAGGCCACGGACCAAACACAGTTGGAATGACCCTTGAGCGTCCGACGCTCTTCACCTATTGTGACATCCCAGAGTTTGATGGTCCTGTCTCCAGAGCCGGAGGCGACCGTTTGCCCGTCTGCTGAGAAGGCCACGGACAGAACTGACCCAGAATGGCCCTCAAGGGTCTGTATTTCCGCGCTCCAAAAGCTTTCTTCTTGTGGTAGTATATGTATCTTCCTAAATCGTTCCCCTTCAAATGCCTTTCTAATAATGCTTTCTGTCGGTGAAAATATCAATGCTGAACAATAAAGTTGGTATGGTGCAATGTCAATGATATGAATATTCTTGAGGAGAAATCGTTTTGCATCATACAGAAATTTTGAAATCTCAGAATCTGTGTGGCCCTGATTTGAGATTAGTAAATGCTATGAAATGGATTTTATGCAGGCTTACCCCTATGGATGACTGTAGTGTATTGATCATACCAACAGCCTCTTGTATAATCCCCATTAGACTCATTGCTTCCAACCAATGAAGGAAGTGCTTTTTCAAAAGTGGCAAAACCTCAGATATTTGGGCTTTGCTCTGCTCTACATGATACACCCAATAGCGACAGGCATATTGCAACTCTGCCGAGAGGTGTTGATCAACAGTCTGCCTTGGAATATCTATGCGCTGTGTTCCGTTACTTAACATGCAGCAGATATTATGTTTGAGACCGCAATTCATAACACGAAGGCAATGTAAGGCTATTTTTTTATGTGTTTCTTCCTCATCCACATGGAAGGCACTTTCTGTATTGAGCAGGTAGTCTCGAAAGGATAGATGCAGAATGCGGACTGGCAAATGGACACCCTTTGGTACACTCAGCACTGAATGTAATTTTTTAAATAGGAAACTGATATTTCCTTCAGGGACATCAAGAAGCTTCCCAAGGCTTTGGATGGAAAGAGGGGCAGTAAGAAGAACAATAGCTCCCACTATGTCACAAAACTCGTTTTCAAGTTTTCTTGACTCATTTTCATCACTGGGGTTGAGAATTTGTTCCAACACTGGCTGATATATATTCTCCATCTGGGCCGACTGAGAAACTCCTTGGGACTGAAGAACTGCTATAATGCGTTCTTCTGGGCTCCGGATTCCATCACCAATAAAACGACAGACAGTGGCAGCGAAGATGAAGAGAGGAATTGACATTCCAACTAATTTCTCAATTCTGTCACTGCTGGCCAATTGGGAGGGAGTGTATCATTATCGTCTTTTATCTTTGATAGTCTGTCTTTCAAGTACAGCCGTATGTCGTGCTCAATTACTGGCTGCGGAAGCTGATGGAGCACCAGATCCTGATGATTATCAACCTTCTTGAATCCAAGTTGCACTGGAAGTTCTGGTCGACTTGTTAAGAAAACTTTTAGTCTGATGGAGGTTGAATATTGCAGATATGGCAAAAGTTCAAGGATGATCCGTATTTCATTATCATGCTCGCACTCATCCAACGCATCAATCACAATTACCATTGATGTAGTCTGATCCAGTTCCAGTGCTTGGAGTGGCTGGAGAATGAGCATGTCAAACTGATCTCGGAGAGATTTCTCTGAAATATCAGGATCCGTCTCAATTGCTTTCAGAACGCCAGATGCCAACTGCTGGTCATGGGCTATTAATTGCTTTGTGATGGTTGATATGAATCTCCTTGCATTACCACGGTCCGCTTCACCCTTTTTGAAGAAGAAACTGGCTCCCAGTTGCCCATTGTCTTTAAATGTCTGTGCAACGGTTCGGGCAATAGTAGACTTTCCTGTTCCAGCCATGCCATTTAACCAGAATATGCCTTTACTACCAGACGATTCAGCCCACTCTGAAACCTGGCAGAGGAGCTCAGTCCTGGTCCCTGGAAGACATAGAGCTTCAAGCGAATCCATGTATGGGTTGTAAGAGTTGTAAAAAGCTCCTTCTGCAATCGGTAGGTTGAACTTTTGGACAAGATTTCGAAGGGATGTTGACACCTCATCTATTTGAGCCAGAATGTTTTCGGCATTTTTCCCATGCTGAAGATGTCCATCAAGTTGGATCCATTGCTGCAAGTGCTGTTCTTCCTCCTTGACAGAAGTTTGCAGCTCTAGGAGGCGTTGTTTTGTAACTGCAGTGACAGTGTCCAATATCCATCTTCCCACACTGGGCTTGTGACCAGTCAATACCTCTGCTGCATATTGGAGAACCACCTTGTAGACTCTGACAATTGCATGTCCTATCTCAGCTTTCTCCTGGGAGTCAGCACTGTAAAAATTCTTTTCAATATAGGCACATCGGGCAAGAACATTCGCCAGATACTCTGAAGAATCAAACAAAGCATCACACAGGTCAAAGCGGTTTTTGGTCATCTATGATTTGAATACAGTTTAATTTCGCGAGTCTATCAATCAATTTCAGAGACTTACAGTTAAGCCAAGTGAGATGACAGCCCAAGCACTTGCAGCATGGTGGGTGGGATCAAAACCGGCTGTTGTGCTAATGATCTCCTTGAAAGATAATGCAGCATTGATTATTTTTTGTGAAAGTTGTCGAAGGTCAATATCTTTACCCGTTGACCTTGAAATCCTCAAACCTCCCTGCTGGCATTTCTCATATCGCTCTTTTGTTACTTGGATAACATCATTTATCATGTCTGCGGTTTGTGGGTGATTCGCTTGGTCGGTGCGTTTTGGGTCTGAAGCGTGCATTTGCGACAAAATATCCTTCTCTTCTGGATCGAGCTGGTCAAAAGCGGATTGCCACAAGTCTTGTGGGAGGGAGGTGTCCTCCAATTGCGTTGTTTTCTTGCTGAGTTGACTGGACGAGACTGAGACTGGAACAGCTGGTGTATGGTCAAATTGAACCTTGGCTTTGCTGGGCTGTTGCTCTGCATTTCGGGACTTTCTGTGTCCATGGAAAAGACGGTTTTTCCCTTTTTTTATATATTGGAGCGTCTTGAATCATTCACAAGTAATTGACAATAGTTTGAGTGTGGTGGAAGACTGTCTTTTTACGTGAAATGATTTTCCCGATGTCTTAGTACTGCTGAGGGGCAGTGCACTGGACCCGAAGTATTAGCGAAACACAGCTGACCTGTTTGTTATATTAATTACAACTTACACCTAATCTATGATCTAGTTCCAAGAATTATGTGCATGCCAAGATATTCCAATATTTATCTTGATTTTGAAATGCCATTCAGCAAAAGTGCGGCAACCTGTCAATAGCATTCTGTCCAGACAGGCTGGCTAATATGTTCTGCTTATTGGGTATCCAATAAACTTGGGCGGTCGGCCCGAGCCAGGTACCGAACGTATAACAGAATTTCAGCCCAGTACAGGAAAATAAGCATCAAGTATATGATCGAACTACAGTAAGTCTCAGCCGTTTAAACAAGGTATATTGCTTACCTTTATACCTTATATGGCTATATGACGTATTTGGCATTAGTATAGACTTCCTTTACAACAACTTTGCATGATTCGCGTCTGCGACTGTGTACATTGTCATCGTCTTGACAGCCATGCAAGCTCTAACGGGTGGGCCACCGGGGGCTACCCGGTGGGACCGCGCTGCTTTTGGGTAGACGATGCTTGATTGGATGCGTAGCCCGTCGGGCGATCTAATTGGGCTTATGCGAGGGCGGTCAAGAGTCGAAAGCTAGAAAGTTCGAAGACTTCCCTAACAGCGCCGTACAGAGCTTTCTGCTCTACACTACCTGATGCGCTTACATTGGTCACGGATGCCTGGACAGAACATAAGAATCAAAAATATACAAGCGATACCATGTCAGTTTCACTAGGTCATGATTAGTTAGAGATCTGTCGCGGTCAGCGAGCCATGGTCTGTTCTATTCATAGAAGCTCACAACCTGGTCTAATGATATCATTTGCTCCGTCATCCTCCGTCTCAAACCTAACCGAATTGTCAAGGGCGCGTTTTCTGTCGATAAATATCTTTCTAGTTGATTCCTTAACCAGAAGGCCCGTGAAAGCTTTGTTCTCTTTGTCGCTGTTTATCATTTTGGCTATGACCTGCTCCTCCTTCTGGTCTAATTCTTCTCGTTTGAGCTGCGCCGAGTGCAGCTTGGTGCTCTGTGATGCGTTTTTGTATGATCTTCTACTTTCGAAGCGAGGCACTGGGACCTGTAAAGATTGCCTCGCATGCGAGGAAGATCTGACGCTTTTCAGCTGCGGAACATGTTATGATGAAAAAGTGGACAGAAGTAGTATATTTTTCAAATGAAGTAAGACGAAGGAAAGTTAGTAGGGCGGGTGATAACTGGGAGACCAAATAGGGCGTTGTAATTGTCACAGCTTCCTGATGTTATGCGCGTTTGATCTCTGGTATAAGGCTCCAGGCCCGGGACACACAGTACATGGCTTGCACCAGGCAGATCCCTGCCTTTATCCTTACTTCCTCATGCTAACATTTCAGAAGAGTCTACTAATGCCACATTCCTGGTCGAGACTATCACAGTGGATAGGTTTCTACCGGAAGGCTGAACTAACGGGTTTGATATCAAATTGTAAGGCCTTCCCCAACACCTTTCGGAATTTTAGCTACAACCCCCCCATTTATAAAACTCAATGTTAATGATATAATATGCAGGATGTGCATCAATAGACTCTTTTGTCTCCCCCTTTTATTCCGCCCAGTTGCTGCTCCCTGATCAGTCACCACATCCGTCCGTACCGGCGCAAGATCCATCGAGCAATCTGCTACCATACCGGTCGTCCTGCCTTACAACTTGTAAATCTAGTGGAGCATTTGGAATGACAAAAACGGCCCAAGTTTGTTCAATTTCCGCTTTGGCGCCCTGTATAAGGGTTTCCCTACGTTCAGTGAGGAGGTGAAGGCCCAAGTCATCCTTAGGCCGGATTGCCAGGCCAGAGGGCACCTGTTGGATTTCCCTCACAGCTGTGGAACAGGTACTGTCCAGGTGCTTCCTCAGTATCTCCATCGTGGCGTGCGGACTAGCCTGGCGGGCTGGGTGATCCGGTGGGACTTGGGAGGCGGAGAAATAGGCGGGGAGGTTTCCCCGGTGGCATGTATGGCGTCTTGGGCACCTTAGGGGCACTGGGAGGAGTTCCTGCTGCCTCCACATAGCTATTGTGCTTTGAGGGTGGGGGTTGCCATTTCTCCCCTTCTCTGTCAGGCTGTCCAGTCGCTAGGCTCTTGCCAAAGTTGAGAACCAGGGTCCTGGTATCCTTTCCCAGAGATCTGCTCCGTGTAGGCTCTTTCCATCCCATCTCGAGATCTTTTGGCTAATTGTATGGACAAGTTTTAGGGCTTCATCTCCAGTGGTCTTGATCTGGGCCGTGCGTGATGCCACCGCGGCTGCTATGTGGCTTTGTAGTTCTAGGCCTAGTTGGCTCTCCGGAAACTGGTTGATTGGGGTTATTGGAGGGGTGTCTTGCTCAGCCTGTGTGGGCAATCGCTGATTCACCAGAGGAGGGAAAGGTACTGGGGACTCTTCTTGGAGTCTCTGCTCTCGGCCGTTTGGGTGGTCGTTTGGGGGTGACGGGTTCCCGAGGGAAAGCGGTCGGGGCCTTATGGACTCCTGTGGCTTCCCCCAAGTCGATGTCGACCATGAGAGAACGATATCGGCGTTTCGTACTCGGTTAACTGGCAGAGAAATCGCAATGTGTGCGCCTCGAGACGTTGTCAAAAAGTCGGAGTTGGGGTGCGTGGTCATAAACATATGGCCGTGGTGAAAGACACAGGTCACGTGTTGCCAAATGACAGCCGAAAATGGCAGCATTTGGTAAATAGAAATTGTTATGGAGTAATATTCAAAATTATTTTAAAACTATTTAATCTGATTATCTAGATCGAAGCAAGATCACCAACTCCTAGCAAACAAAAGCACAAAGGACGCCATCCATGCAATTAAAATCGAGACCGTTAAACCGCTAAAGCAATGAAAAGAAACCCGCAGATCAATACTCCAGATCATCCGCAGGCTTAGCAGCCCCCCTCGTCCTCCGGCCAGTCCCCCATCCAACATCCTCAAGTTCCCGGACCTCACCGACGACTAATCCCTGATTTGCTGGTTCCGTGTCAACAAGTTTCCCTGCATTCTGCAGGAATTTTTGTCTCATCGCCACAGCATCGGGGTCTTCGTAGTTCAACTGTGTCATCGGAGGTTCCTCGTTCTCGTCCTCCTGGCCTTCGGGATTGCCTTCAGCACCGAACTCGAGACGTGTTCCACTGAAGAGCGACGTGAAGCTTTGCTCTCCATGGCTGTTTACTCGTGATGTTGTGTTTTTGTCTGTAGCCACGCTCTCTGCGCCACTGCCGCAGCCGTCTTCGTTGAGGGTGTCGATGGAGCTGGCGCGGGAGAAGGCTGATCGCTCAAAGGTGCGTGTTGAATTAAGGGATGTTGCTCTGCCGAGGAGTGGTTTTCGTCTTCTGGCGCGGGGTTGGTCGCTTTGGTCTCTTGAATCGGTAGCTGAGCGTGAGCTCGCTTGGGCTTGCTTGAGGAGACCGCTGACAGCGAGATCGAACGCAGATGCGGCTGATTGATCTGTTTCTTGGCGTTTTAGTGGAGAAGTGCTGGTATTAGGCCGAGATTGGTCTTTCTGAGGCGATGGAGACTTTGAATGTGGTATCGATTCTGTTGCTCTTTTTTGTGGGTTTGGTTGCTTCTCTTGAAGAGCATTCTGAGCAACCTCGTCGCTGGGTTGCTTCCGTTTCTCAGCGATAGTTTTGGACCGTGATATGGCTGGCGTATTTTCCTTGACCGCGGCGATCTCGCTGCTTGAACATTGTATTTCCTGAACGGCACGGGGTGAAATCCCTTGGCTTGTGTTGTTGCTGCGAGAGCCATTTTGTCGCTTCTCTGCGCCTTTATCGTTTTGCGAAAAGAGCTTTCTGACCATGTAGGGTTCGAATGGCTTCTTATTACTGGCTTGGATGGAGTCCCAAAGCCAGTCTCCGGAGACGGCTGGGACACCCCATTCCGAAGCATGCCGTAACTTGTCTTGATTCACAGAACGTGGATCATTACAAACCAGAACGGAAGAACTTTGTGTCATATACTCGTTGTATGAGGCACCTAGAGACTTAGTCCATGTACAAATCGATGGAGAGGGTCTGCATACCGATGAGATTCACTAGCTTGGATAGATGCAGGAGATCGATACGTACAAACCCAGTGGAGCATATTTTTAATCCTTGGAAACCTAGTGCATTGGTTAGAATTGGACGTAGCGGGGCCTAGGTGAATACTGACCTGGTATAGGGAAACCAGGGACCGGCGTGTTTGCGACATGAGATTCTGGCGAAACAAATGCTTTTGCATCGAGACACCTTTCCAGCCACATATCCGTCACCACTTCACACTCAAAGGCCATGTCGTCCGTGCTGGGAACTTGGGTTCGCGGGGTTTTATGGGACACAACAATGTAAAGGCCATGTCCGGTTTTTGGGATATCGGGGTGAGAGAAATCGCTCAGCGACCCAACTATTTGAGCGCCATTGAATGTCAGATGCTGGCGCAGTACACTTGTCTACATAGAGTCAGCACATAGTTAACTCCTGTAAGTCAGGTTTGCAACTATACGGACCTGCTTTGAGGAGAAACCGAAGATAAAAAAGTAGCAGTCATGCAGAAATCCTTTATGGCTGTTGGCCGCAGCTTCTGGTGACTGCTTGCGAGGCCCGGGCTGCGCTTCTGTCGCGTCTGCAAAAGTAGTTGCACTGGCAAACGATTTCGCTTCTTGAAGTACGGGCCTATTCTTCGCAGGTGCGGAACCACCACTCGATTGTTGATTGGTTTTAGGCTTCTTGGGATCAGAGCCTTCGAAACCTGTGCCTACAATATCACCCCAGATGTTCTCGTTCTGGTGCTCCAGTTTGGCGCTTGCCATTCTGCGCAATTTCCTGGGCCGTGGATTTGATACTGTCTCAGCACTTGATGTCTTTTTGAATGTTGGTATTGATCGGTTCCAGGCACCGGCACCTTGTTGCTCTGCCGGCAAGAGCGGGTGGTAAAGGGTTTCTTCGAGGACCATTCCGCGCTCTATACTGTCATTGAACCACTTCATTGTCACGACCTTAATATTCCATTGCGTCGCGAACTTGTATTTTTGACCTTCCGTGTTCCGAGAGACGAGATGAGTTACGCTCTTTGTGAGATCCTTCCTGAATTCAGCTCCATGCGCAGTGGCCGTGTCTTCAAGGTAATTCCGGAGGGCCACTGATATGATTGTCAGTCGTCTAGAGCAACAGACAAGAACCAAGCCATCAGAACTCACTGTCTTCGAAACCCGTAATGCATATTGACAGCCCCGAAAACGTTGGAAGTTTGTACTGTTCCTCCAGCGTGCGGAGGTCCGTGTCTCCTCCCTGCATCCATGACTCCCGTAAGGCTTGGATCCATTCCGGCTTTAGAACCTTCACGTCTGGGCGTTCTCGAGCAACGAACTTGTATTTGGGGGTATTCGTTTCACCGACTAGTAAATGCGTTACATCGGAGGTTAGATCGAACTTGTGAATCGCTCCCATTTGACTCGCAATTGTGGCTAACTCAGTCTGGAAACAGAGAAATATCAGCAACTCCATACTAAAGCACCAAATATAGGAAGAAAGAAGGGCTCAATTGACTTACCCGCTGCTCTGGGAGCACAGACGTTAAGCAGAGAACGACCCCCACAAGAGGGTGTTCCTTGTCTGTATTTGCGTCAACAAACTCGATTTCTTCAGGATGTTTCGAGCATAGTACATACTTGAGGTAGCTTTCTCCGCCATGCTTCATGTTTGCCAGCACCAGCGCCTATAGCTCGTTCATAATGAGAATGCCAGCTTGATGTGATATTCCGGCCGCCGCATTGGTTCCCGCGAGGCGCGATACAATACGCGGTCACCTGATCTACACGGGGAGGCGGCGATAAGACATCGATAACGAATCATTTATCTGGTGCAGACACACTGATGCCGCTCTGTGTTCGACTGTTGGATTAAATGTAGACTTGACGCTAAAAGATCTCGATCAGATCGCCATATACCATACTTCATAGAATATTATTTCCCGCTGTGTTACGCTATTTGCAGACTCCGGTCTTATCGGCGGTCACGTGTGATAGGGCGCGTTCGAAGAGGGACGCGCTGCTAAACTTTTCCCCGATCAACCCTCTATGCTCAACCTCGGCCGTCGTCCATCCTCCTTGACAAATCGTTCTATGCATGCGCTTACGTCCAGACCAGGAGGCCTGTCTTCAATTCGCCAGTTCTTGCATGCTTCAACACTAGGACTGCAAAGTACCGCTGCATACTCAACGTCAGGTCGAAGACCAAGAACAATGTTCAAGAGGGCCGTTAAGGACCATTCTGCTACCGCCAGCGCTGCCAAACCGCTTCAGTCGAATCTTCTGCAGGGCAATACGATCTCCCAGTTGAAACCATTACAGTCGTCCGGCGTTAAACGGAAGATCGAGAGTGCCGGAGAGTCGAGTTTGGGGTCCCTACACAGCGCCGTATACTTTGACGAGAACGATTTCGACGATGACGATGACTTGAATTTCGAAGACCCGGACCCTCCGATCCGAACCCAGAGTACCGCACATTCGGATACAAGTGTCTCGAGGCAGAAAGATTCTCCAGGAGATGATGACAACTTGGTTGTAACATATCCGGATCTACCGGCAGTGCCTGACGAGGAAGCTCCTCCTAGCAGTATACAATTACCTTGGTCGTCATCTCCACCATCACACTTTCAACCACCGAAACCTCCCAGCAGAGTACAATTACCACCGTCCAAACCGCGAACCGTGCCGTGGGCCAATAAGGAACCGCAAGTGACGAAAAGTGCGCCTCCGCCAGCAACCCCAGCCGCGAAACCAAAATCTACCGCTATCTGGAATAAGACAGCTAGCGCAATCAAAGACGAGCAGAAAGAGTTGCGACGACAGTCTAAAAACCAGAAACCCGAACAGAAACGCCCAGCCAATGCCCATCTTGCACCTGTGTTTCTCAGTGATGAGCAAAGACATGTCCTTGACGCTGTTGTCCAGCTTGGAAAGAGCATATTCTTTACGGGTTCTGCTGGAACAGGTAAATCTGTCTTGATGAGGGAAATCATCAAGCAGCTTCGCATCAAATACCGGAGGGAACCAGACAGAGTGGCTGTGACAGCTTCTACAGGACTTGCTGCCTGTAATATCGAAGGTGTTACGCTCCACAGTTTTGCTGGTATTGGACTGGGTAAGGAGGCAGTCCCTGAGCTGGTCAAAAAGGTATTCTTGTTTTCTGTTTCTTTCCAGATACCGTGGGATCACTGACTCTTGCAGATCAAACGTAACCAAAAGGCGAAGGCTCGCTGGTTACGAACCAAGGTCCTGATTATTGATGAAGTGTCAATGGTTGATGGTGATTTATTCGATAAGCTCGAAGCAATAGCACAGCGGATAAGGAATAATGGCCGACCCTTTGGTGGTATTCAGCTTGTCGTCACAGGCGATTTTTTCCAGCTGCCTCCAGTACCTGAAGGGGGTCGCGAAGCGAAATTTGCCTTCTCGGCAGCCACGTGGACCACATCTATCCAACACACAATCCTCCTTACTCATGTCTTCCGTCAAAAAGACCCGGAGTTTGCAGAAATGTTGAATCAAATGCGACTTGGCAAGCTGAGCGCTCAGTCGATAGAGGCGTTCAAGAAACTCGCGCGGCCGCTGAACTTCCAAGATTCGCTTGAAGCCACTGAATTGTAAGAAGTTCCTGTACATTGTGTTTACAGACACGCATTCTAACACTCTCAGATTTCCTACGCGCAACGAAGTTGATAATGCAAATGGTGTGCGCATGAGCAGGCTTTCTGGAGACCTGATGACTTTCAACGCAGTAGATTCTGGGACCATTCAAGATGTCCAATTCCGGTCCAAGTTGCTTGCGAACTGCATGGCCCCTCCCACTATTCATCTCAAAAAGGGTGCGCAAGTGATGCTTATCAAGAATATGGAAGAAACTCTCGTCAATGGCTCCATTGGGCGAGTGGTGGCATTCATGGACGAAGGCACATTCGATCATTACATGAAAACCGAGGGATTCGCTGGTGAAGGGGATGATGACGAGGAATCCCGGGCGCGCAAAAAGATCAAGTCGCATGCTAATCAAGACGCTACCCCAGGCCCAAAGTGGCCCTTGGTATGTTTCATCCAGCCTGATGGAACGGAAAGACATCTGCTTTGCCAGCCCGAGACTTGGAAGATTGAACTTCCAAATGGAGAAGTGCAGGCTCAACGCCAACAGATTCCATTAATCCTCGCCTGGGCTTTATCGATACATAAAGCCCAAGGCCAAACCTTGCAACGTGTCAAGGTTGATCTTGGCCGGGTATTCGAGAAAGGACAGGCCTACGTTGCCTTAAGTCGTGCCACCTCGCAAGCAGGTCTTCAGGTAGCGCGCTTCGATGTACGTAAGGTCATGGTCCATCCGAAGGTCGTCGACTTTTACTCGAAACTCGTTAGCATTACCGACGTTCTCAAAACGAACAAGTCCGGAGGCCAAGACGACGGCAAGGAATTCAAAGACGAACTTGACGACGAAGACTATCTGGAACAAATGTATGGGTGATTTCTCGGTTTTATATTTACTTTTTAACGGATTTATTCTTTTATACTGCTCGTTCTCATGTACGGGTTGCTTTTTCTCTTTTCTTTTTCGCATACATATATTGATATCCATGGGTAGATGAGGCCGATACGGGCCTGTCGCATGATGGAAAAGGCGTTATATCTCAAGATAATCATATGCTATAGACGAACTTCAACTTCTCCATGTCTTTCTACTATGCACTTCCTAATCGATCGCAGCCCCACGCACGATAAGCGATAAGATATTGCGCACGTGATTTTTGCGGTCCAAGCTGACGATTCCGGCAGTCACTCTTTGCGACGATCTCTGGCGGTTTTTGCTCCCCCAATTCTTTGCCACGGTTTCTGCTGAACACTTGATCTGTGTCTCGTTGTTCCTATGCGGAATTTTTTTGCACCATGGCAACCGAGTTTATCGGATACAACGTCCTTGTGACTCTTAAAACGCCACCAAATGCGACGGTCCAAGGGCAAGTGGCTAATGTCATCGGTCAGCGTCTGATCCTCCAAAATGGTATGTGAGGTCGTTATGGCCCTTGAATTTACTACGGCATTCATCTGATACGAAAACGAAACCAGTGACGCTTTCGTGGACCGGTCAGTTTCTACCGACGTTCTCTCTCGACGCGCCCGACATAGCAGATTTATCTCTTGGGCCGTCAAAAAGCTCCGCACCGCCAGCTCAATATGCACCTCCACCAAGCGAGACCCCCAAAGCCCCCCAGACTCAGCCCTTCGTCGACCCGGCCATTCTAAGCTTCTCGAAGCCTCCCGCGACCCAACCTGGCAATATTGAACCGGGCGGACCCGTCCCTCCCACGGTCCCGAGCTCACAGCAGGTCTACCCGCCGCAGCAACAAATTCGCCCGGGGAATGTGAACCTTACCGCTGCGCTTTCAGAGCCCTTCAGTAATCTTGAACTTGACACGGGCAATCGGACGACCGCAGCGTACAGCGCGACACAGGAAAATGAATTGGACGGATCTGCTCCCATTGAGACAAGGAACCGCGGAGGTAATAAGGGAAAACCTCGAGTGGACGGCGGCGCTACCTCGAATACGAACCCCAGGTCCAAGGGCTGGCGTCAGACGGCGTTTGTTGAGCCTGCGGAGCCGCAATCGCGCAAAGAGAAAGCTGCACAACTTAATGGACGACGGCGCAAGAAGAAGGGTCGACAGGCTTATGTCGACGATCCCAATGGCTGGGCCACGGAGGATCCGACCGACATTCAAGAAATGGGAGAATTTGACTTCCAGAGCAACTTGTCGAAATTCGATAAGAGACGGGTGTTTGAAGAGATCAGGAATGATGATACTACCGCGGACGAAGAACGATTGGTGAGCTTCAACAGGAAGACTCCCAAGCCGGGAACCAATGGCGGAAAGAACCTGCACTGGACCGAAAATGTACTGGATAGTCCCCAGGAAAGCGAGGCCGGTGATACCGAGCAAGAAGTCAGCGATACCAAGCTGAGCAGTGGCACATATTCCGGATCGAGACTCGGTCCGACTCGAAAGAGCAGTGCGATACTGGGTCAACCTCTAGTACCCCAGCAGGTCAATTCCCTTAGCCGCAATCAACTCAGCACATCTCGCACCACGAGTCCCATGTCGGGCAAGAATTCCATCTCAGCATCTCAAGTGAATGTTCCAGGTGGATCCGGGGCGTCTTTGCGGCTTACCACCACTAATCGAAGTTGTCCTACTGTGAACCCATTGCAGGCTTTCGAGGTTGAGCAGATTGCCGTTGCAGAACTTGGCCTAACAGAGGACATGATTACGGAGAATGCTGGGAGATGTATTGCGGAGGCTGCTGTTGGCTTATTGCCTAACGATTCTGCTGCCCCGACAATGCTGGTCCTTGCGGGAAACCACAAAACTGGAGCTCGTGCTATCTCCGCAGCCCGCCATCTTCGCAATCGAGGTCATCGCGTAACCGCATGCATGTTGGGTCTACAGCTAGAAGGCGAACTACTGGAAAGTTGCCGTAAGCAGCTGGACGTGTTCAAGAAGGTTGGCGGTCGAGTATTGCGTTGGGAAGAACTATCGGCGCGGCTGTCGAGTAACGACTTTGAGCCTGATTTGGTTCTTGATGCCTTGTTTGGCATGCACATTGCTTTTGAAGACCTTCGCACCGATCAGCAGACCACGGCTTTTGAAATGATTTCGTGGGCTAACCGAAGCAATGTCGACATGCTGTCTGTCGATATCCCATCAGGCTTCTCTGCTGCCAGTGGTAAGTTATTCCCGGTAGCTATGTCATTCTTTGGGAAAAGACTAATATCATATCTACAGGTGAGGTGACTCTACTTGAAACTAGTCGACTATGCATCAACTCCAAATCGGTCGTTTGCCTAGCCGCACCTAAAACGGGTGTGATGAATGCCTTGCTCTCCGGAGAAGGACAATCGTGGAATATCTCCGTCGCAGACATCGGAATACCGCAGGTCGTATGGAGGAAATACGGAACACGCCGTCGCCATGGTATTGATTTTGGAAATCGCTGGGTGGTGCCCCTTCGCTATCAGCCACCTGTCGTCTAGGTCTGATGAATTTACATGCCTGTTTTGAGTATTTTTGAATTTCTGGTTGTATATTCCACTTCTTGATTCCCACGTCCGCTTGTTTCTATGAATGATGTCCATAAAAGCATTCCTGTATTTTGTATTGTGTATATTAGCCAGTTTTATTCCATAACTTACTATGAATTGATGATTAAGAAACGGCTTCAGCCCTTTTCAGCCTGCTTCTAGTAGGGGCCCAGTACTAATGAAGTGAATGACAACGACGTCAATGAAAAAGTGACATGGTTTCTTACATCATCTCTCGTTTCTTCCTACTTCATCACCTCACTCTCTCTTCTCCGTCCTCTATATCTCCTCGTGAGCCACCAAGTCTTGAAGATATAGTTCCAGTGTGGACACACAATGCCTGAGGTCGCGTTTCTGGCTATTGGAAATGATGACATCCAGCTTTCCCAACATGAAAACTGCAATATCAACCCCCATGCTCAAATACCAGCATCTCGGAGGACTCCAAAGCATGGATAGAAGCTTGATGCAAGCTCCGAGGTCGCACAGACTTCCATAAAAAGCAATTGAGAGTATAAAAGGGGGACACTAATAACTGGTAGAATAAGTCCGAAATGACTCTCCGAAAGGTCGATAATACAGGTGATAGAAGCGCTTTGGAAACCAGTTGCATGAACAACATACGAATGGACAATCCACGACCCTCATGGGAAAAGTCCTACGGGAGATTTTAACAATTGAACCATCCACATTGCTGCGATGCTGGCAGCTGGAGACTCACCCAGCAATAAGTGCCAAGCCGAGACGTCGCCGTGATGGATTCAAGCGCCACATGAGCCTTAGAGTATGACTATACGATGACTCGCAAAGCTGGAATTAGCGTGCATAATGGACCCCAATCTGCTGATCTAAAATGCTTTCGCCTAAGGATGAAGGTGTAGGTTCACAGGAACCAGAATGAAGGCGTCAAGACGTCCTTGGTAAGAATATTGGAAGCACGAACTAACGCGCACTCAAGCCAGAAGGGAATTACACTACCACCAACTGACCACATCGAAAGACATGTGCATGGATGTTGGCATTGTTGATGGGGGTACACTGGCAATCATGGATTTACACAAACAGCTTTACAGGGAAGTGCGACGCCACTTGGAGGACTGGGTTAGAGGGCACAGAATTACCTTTGATATCTGGGAGCACGGGGCTTCGCAGCGGGGCAATTCAGTCGTAAGTATGCGCTGCTTTCGAAATGATCGAGGGAAACCCTGACTCGCACATAAGCCGCCTTGAGCACGCCACAAACTCATACACATTGTTGAAAACAGCATGGAATGGAATTGAATTCCTGCATGAGGTAGGCTGGTAGTATAAAATGTGATTATCGTGTAAACAGTGCACTCGTTGATGATGTCGACAGGTGGTACGGTGCGATTCAAAACGCCCTACATACATTCGTTATATTCCTTGACAATTTACCTGGCGTGTCGTGACGTCTGTGCGTTGATTGGACTAGTCTTCATACTGAACACTTGAGACAAATTGGGATCTGAAATCCTCTTCATCAAATTTCTGACAACATTATGTCGTCCGCGTCTATGCACCGACAAATCCATCGTGCGAAGTCAAGTGAGCGAACAGATAGAGAACACAGTGAGACAGAAATACGACCGAATTGAATGTTGGTGAGATATTACAGTACCCAAAGTTTGTCAAATTTGTCCTCGTCTTCCACTTTGGGGTCAAGGCCAGAGTGTGGTAACTGTCTATTGACCGCTTTGATTCAAAGATTGCTAATGAAAGATGTGATCATGGTTCGGGCAGAGCCCTTGCCACTGAAACAGGTTGGAAGTGTAAATGCTCTTCAACTGGCCCCTCAGCCGTCACTTAGCAGCTGCTTACTGGGTATCTAGGTTCACATCACCAACATGCGCAGGCATGTGGGCATCTTGTAATACCAGATTCCCTGCTCTGCTTGAGATATCAAGATTGCGAGTATATCGATACATATCCATGCTTCTATGTCTAGAGACGATGTACACACCCAGCGCGTACACCACAGGGAACAGATATATCTATCTCTAAGCCCGTCGATACTCGTATAAAACAGAAAAGCAATTAAGCCTGAGGCGCAAACCCCAACCGCGGCTTCTCAGGGTCAAAAACAACATACTGACTCTTCAAAAATACATCCCCGAAGATCGAAAAGCTCATCCCAGAGTTACTCTGAATCCCACCAAAACAACTCGACCCTTCCTCATCAATGGCAGACATCTTGATGTGCTTGCCAGGTGTCACAGCTTTGTAGCTTCCGCTTCCACTGCTGCTAGTGCTCCTCTTGTTGGAGAAAATACCACTGCTGAAGCCACCACCAAAGATGCTCCCGAGGCCACCATCACCGTAGCCACCGCCGGAGCTGCCGCCAAGGCCGGGAGTGCTGCTACTGCTGGGACTGCTGCCGGTACTGCTGCCAGTGCCGGTGCTGCTGCTAATAACAGTGATGAAGTCCGGCAGTTCAGCGTCACAGGGGACGACGTAGCCACCAGCCGTTGTGCTCTTCTCAGCGCCGGAGACTTGCTTGTAGTATGCGTCGACGACTTCTTCGGGGAGCATGAGGAGGGTGGTGCCGGTGTCTGACGTGATCAGTATATGGTCAATTGTCAAGTATGCATGAGGTGCTTACCTGCAATCCCAGTCAGAGGGGTTGAGCTGGTGTCACCATCGCCGATGCCATAGCCCCCCGCTGTGAACATCCAGTATCCATCTGTGCTGTCGACTTCGGTATATGTGATCGAGCCGGTGTACTTGGACTTGTCGATGTACCCGAAGTCGTATGAGCCTGCCGCCTGGTGCTTGAGTGCTACAGCGAACACAGGTTCATCGAGGTCGTCCTTGACGGTGTCGAAGAAGGTTTTCTGGGCATGGGGTTTGACTATTCTATTGTAAGCCCCATTCGAGTCACAAGTAATAGAAGATTGGGGCATCTTACCAGTATTAAGAGAACTGAACGCCAACCCCATCAAGCCATCATTATTCTTATCGGCAACGAAAGATCGACTGATCTTCTTGGCAGCTTCGACTGCTTGACCGTGCGCTGTGACACCACCGACAGTAACGGTGTCTTTGTAGACGTCACCTGTCGCACCGCTTCCGTCACCATAGGAGATCTCCCAACTATATCCTTCCATCTTGGTCGCGTTGGAGGCTGGCTTGTAGACGCTGTGACCGCTTTGCGCGGTGGTGGATAGCTCGTTTGAAAACACCCATCTAGGCTTGTTAGCCGTTTCTAATGATACAGAGTAACAAGAAAGGCTTACAGATCGGCGGAACCCGTGTCGATATCCAAATTCAACGTCGTATCCCCAATCTTCACCGGTGTCAGATACTCCTTATCATCCTCCTCCGGCTTAGCGACAGCAGTGCCATTATCCGCAGCAGACTTGAGATCCGCAGGCACGCTCGCTCCGAATTTGGTGTATACACCTGCATATATCCCTGGAAGGTTGGCAGTTCGGGCTAGTCCTTTGGTCGTTGGCTTGATAAGTTGGTTGAGGGTGAAGCCTCGACGACGAGGCTGGGCCATAGGCACTGCCGACACAGTCGACAGGCCCGCGAGGAGTGTAATGGCTTCAAGGACGAGCATTTTGAAGAAATGGATCAAAAGCTCAGGCACCAGGCCAAGAAAAATTGAAAAATAAGTGAAGAAGAAGATAAGCGCCCAAGTCGGCGAATGGGAAGACAGAAAGACAAAGCAAGCGAGTACCCGACTCACTTCACGGCGGTTAGAGACAATGAAGTGAAGAGAGATTGAACCACGGGAGACAAGTTCCTTTATATCTTCATAAATCTCATACTCCGACACGGGGTCTTTATATTGTCGTTCCGCCAGACACTACCCCGGGAGCGGGAGTCGACCCTAACCTGCCGCGTAACAATGAATGCGATGCCCAGACCATTCACCTCGCACAACAGCTGTAAGCAGCATTCACTTTGCTTTTCTCCCTGTTCTTCCAATATTACGTTATTGGGGCGAATCAGCAGTGAAGAATTCCAATCCCACCTGCCATCCCCGACACTGCTACGCCCGGGCGCTGGGGGTACTGCAATGTGAACAGGGTCGAGTTGGTATACGATACAATGGGGACTCCATATCCATAGCGTTATGTGTTTAATCGAGTCTCCACCGGACACCTCCGGCTGGTCAGTACTGCTTATGCACATGTACCAACAAACAGTTGAAGATCGCCTATCCGCCGGATCGGATTGATTGACTGTAGATTGTCTGGTGTCAGGTTAATATTCGGCAGACAGCCAGGGGTGGCAATCTGACAAGCGAGCACCAATGGTATTGAGACCCCGACTGGATTCAAGAATGTGTGAAACGTTGTCGGGTTGGTTGGGTATTTGATTCCTAACCGATATTGCTTTTGTCGGTGCTTCCGATTGTGTTGACAGTTGATACACAGTAGAAAAAATCTCAAACAGCATCAATTACATTGTCCGGTGGGCACGTGCCAATGGCTGAAGATGAAACGTTGACAGCCTGGGGCGAATGAATCGATCAATCTGAAACGAGCTAACTACATGGCAGCCGTTTCGGATCGTCAATACAGCGGAATGTAGACTAGGTGCTACTATTGAACGGATATCTACTGAAGAACATCGTCTCGGTGCACAATTATTCTACGCATGATCGCACCTCCAACGCTTTATTTGTGTTGCTCTAAAAAAAGTCTGAAGAGTCACGTATCCATTCGCTCTCATAGTTACATTGGCAATAAGCCCCTTCCCTGGCTTTCATTGCCGAGCTTTGTAGTAGAATTTAGATCGGCATTCCAATATACTCCGGACACATAAGAATTTCTGCCTCGCTATTACTCTGAACATGAGGACGGTTCATGGACGTGAGCTTGCTTTGGCGGATTATCCTCGAAAGGTTCCTCTACCTCGTGTGGCTGTTTGTCTTGAACCGGGCCTGCGTCTGCATTGGCCTCGGTAGATGGTTGATCAATGGCGATATGCGGCGTTGCATTATGCTTACCACCAGAATTTTCGGTTTGAACCATCTGATCCACACCAATAACTTTGTTGCTGTCATGGATGTCTTTCACATCGGTGAGGGGTTGAGATTTGGAAGGGAGTAGATCAGAATTTCTCGATTCGCGGGGGTCGACTTCCGGCTTTAGAGGCTCTCTTCGGACCTTAGTACGACGGAAGGTCCTACTGGGAAAACTCTTTTCGGCTTCCTTTTCGTGATCGCCGTCGTCGTCAGAGTCATCATCGGAACCGGAGTCGCTGCTGGAGGGGATCGAAACTCGGAGCGGACGTCTGAATATGGCTGTCCCATTGACAAGAGAAGCAACATCATAGGGAAGCTTTCTTGAAAGGCGCGAAGCCTCGTCTTCCAGCTCCTCCTTATCTTTCCCCGCATAGATGGCAAAAGCCCGTTGTAGCATGATATAGCACCACTGGGTAAATCCATCTTGGTTTCGACGGGTGAGGCTCTGAGTAGGAGAGTTGATGAGGTGATATTCATTCAGCAAAGCTTCCAATGAGTGCGAGGATCCCATGTCTTGCAACAGATACATGGATAGACAGGTCTGTCGGTATGCAATTGAATTGCCCTCAATCTGTCTTTGCCGCTGCTTCAACTGTTCGAACAATTCCCGCGGATGTGAAGATCGACAAATCAACTCCTGCAGGCATAGGACTTCGCTTTGGAAGTCACCCATTGCTCGAGCTGTCCTGAGAGCTATCTGAACAAGCCTAGTATACTGTGGGCACGCATGAACCTCCGGCCAACCGGGGTTCTCGCAAGCTCTGGGGATGTAAATGGGCACCAAGCTTCTATAAACCGTAACGCCTGGGAATCGGGAAAAATGTTGCCGGATCACATCGCCTTCAAGACGACGGCTATGCTCTGCTTCCGCTAGGATCCAGCGAATATACGGTCGTGACTTGACCAGATCGGGACTTTTTGTTTCGATGGCGCTGACAACCTGACGAGCCCATTGGAGAATATGTCCGGTTGCTGACAAGCTATCAGGGTCCGTGAATGATTGCTTGGAGAAAGGAAACCCAGATAATGCCACTAGAACATCGAGTAGTGCCAAATAAGAAGATTCATCGTATGGCCCAGGAGTAAAGTCATCAATCATTTCCTGGAGTGAAGAATCGTCGCCGTACGCGCTCGCGAACATTCTGAGCCACGCGTCGTCAATGCTGACGTTGGCTATCTCTGCGATTAAGTCTTTCAACTCCCAGAAACGCTCTTGAGCGATCAAGGCCTTGGAAACTGGACGATAAGTTGACTTCACCACATGACGAATGTTTCTCCTCTTTCGCTGCTCGCCTTCACGCAACGCCCATATTCTCAGAAGTCGATTCAGGATTTGGACCTAAAGATGTTAAGTAAGGGAAAGTCAAGGAAAACACGCGGGACTTGTGCAAATACCTCAATGGAATCGACATTGCTTTCAACATTGAAGAGCGCTCTGGCTTCTCCAAGATAAGATCTATGTCTGATTTCTGGGTCCTCACCAAGAAGAGTCTCTGCTAATGCTTCATTGAGTTCAAAAAGTAATTGTTCAATGGCATTGAAATCACGTTTGGCCAGACGTCGACGGTACCCCAGTACCAGGTCAGAGAAACCGCGATAGTCACCCTGATCATAGAGCATGTCTGCGTGCTCAATGAGGACAGGGAGAGAGTATGCTGTACGCTCTGCCAGTTCGCGCTGAAACATCTCTCGAGCGGCGCCGAAGCGACCCAATCGTTTCAGCCGTGAGAACTCCTCCAGTTGGACCTCGAGGTCATCTTCGATGTCCATCTCGAAATGCACAGTGCAGTCTTTAGCGTTTTGAGGACTCAGCACAAGTTGATATCCTCCGACTGGAGGCTCGTGGCCACTTTCTTTCTTCTCTTCTGTGCTACGGCTTGCTGGATGTCTTCGATCATATAATGCGCGAGAGGTGCTGGTGCGATTAACCTGAGGTTGATGGCCGCGCAAAACGACTTCACTGTTTCTGTCGCTTCTTCTGGGATGTCGACCGCGTAGGCGATCCAGGTGCTCTTCGAACGTGGCACCATCATCATCCCGACCACGGTTTCTGGTGCGTTCAGGTTGAGGCTCCGACTCTACATCGGAGCTTAAGAGAAATCCAATAGGCATGATGCTTCAAGTAATGATTGAAGATACTAATACACGCACAGGCTTCGTTTGAATGGTGATGCAGGTGGTAACTGATCGGCATGATTGTGGACATTTGGCAAACTCATCCGCAAGGCTGATTTTGGGGCCGAGCTCATTCCCACACAAGGAACCACTTTTAAGGCCTAGAGTATCGCACACATGAAGAGCGTACGGAGAACTTTTTGACAACAATGGAACCAGAGTCATTATCTCAACAAATAAGGCCACGCTTCGCACGAAAATATGGTCGCTCATACCATCACTTCGGACAGCTTTCCTCTGCAAGCTTGGGCAGTCGCAATCTGGGGAAAGTAAGGGTGGATTGTAGATTCCGTCTGTCTGAATCCCAATGGGGAGTGCTGAATCAATCCACTCCGGCGGGGGTTTTATACGTCGACCTCAATTTCGACCAGCCCCAAGATTGTCGGCTCAAGTCTGCCACCGTGCTAATGACGCTTGATAAGGAAAAGCCCGTTTCCACAGCTACACCCCTCAACCGCGATACACTCCAGTTGACCGACTACTATGGCCCGAAGCATCTCAGCGGCGAACCAACGACCTTGCCCAGGAGGCGAGTTTACCAATTTATGCCGGAGGTGAATGCCATGGGATGCAGCGGCGGTGGGGTCGGTGTTAATAGCGAGAAAACAACAAACGAGGTCCGGCGATGGATGTTCACCGGCCAATTGATGCCGGGCAAAGCCCCGAACAATGCGGTCGCATATCGTACGCTGAAGTGGGAGTTGACCGAGAATGATCTCGACTCGCAATCATTTCACAATAACGTAATTCGGACAGGTTTCGCATTCGAGCATGACCGTGAAGCCTTTCGGATACGCGTCGAAATACAAGGCAAATTGCAGAAGCGAACTCATCAGCTGAAAGAATCATGGAAGGATAAAACCCGACATTTCAAGTTTCCTCCAGAAGCGGACCGGGATCAGGGGTCTGCGATCACTTTGGTCGATGTTCGACAAACGAGACAGTTTCAGCGCAACATTGATAATTTGGCAATGGGTCTACCGCATGAGATGGTCAGGCGGAACCAGCTCGAGGTTCCTGTGGAGGTTCCGAATTCCATGCCGTCGTTGTTTCAGGAGCTGCCTTCTGCTTTCCATCCGTCTGACATTCAGTCACCGACCTCAATTAAGAGTGGTGTTAGTGAGCATCTGGAAGGTCCATCGGCCCAAGACCTCATATCCGCGACTCGGATCATCGGCAGTGAGAGCCAACAAACCGAGTCCAGTATTTCTTCCCCGCCTTCATCATCCACAACATTGGTAAATGGTCAAGAAGGCCTGACGACAACTACATCGTCACCTTCAGCCCAATCAAAAGCAGCTGCGACAGCAGCATCAGCAAGCGATCAACCTGTTGAGCCGGACTCCCGTCCACCGTCCCTATCACCTTTCCTATTCATCCTTCGCATGCTTGAAGCGATGATTGTCGGTCTCATTCTGCGGTTGGAGCCGGCATCCTCCAGGAGTCTGTTGGATAAAAGCGATGTTAAGCAGAATGTTGCTCCGCAGGGGAATCAAAAGGGGAGTCGATGATGTTGCGGGCACCTGCGTACACATCTATATTTTGTTTGCCGATATGCTGCTATCATATCCCTGTTAGAATAACGGGTTATCAAGCCCGATAGATTCTCTCCCATTTAGAATTTAGCTTATGATTTCAATGCTGAAACTATGACACCGCAACAAGCCCGAGCGTTAAGACTCCAACGGCTCTGGTGAGTCTTGATTAGCTACAGTGAACAATACCATAGCTGGACTGAGAAAATGCCGGCCTAATGATTGAGTTTTACCCTGAATATCAAACAGTTCACCAACCCGTCTGCGTCACATGACGAGACAGGACATCTTCCTAATTGAGACGCCCTGCTGTAGTGCTACCATGATCCCACCGTACCTGCAACTTCAGCTTCTTCTATTTTCTATCGAATTCATTCCACTTCTTTCCTCTCCTTTCGTGACTCACTTGGGGCTGCGACTCTACATCTGTGAGTCAAGGGAATACGAGACACGATTACTTAAACCTTCTCATTTACTTCCCTTAGCAAACAACTGGATTCTCCTCTACTACTTCCTCAATTTTCCTAGTATACTCTTTTTTTTTTTTTTTTTGGGTGAAAATAACGACAATGGCATCCACAGACTCCGCCCTCCTATCCCAAACCATACTCTCTTTAACGGAAAGCAAGATCCGTGAGCTGGAGAAGCAGCGGAATGCCTACGAGGCCCGCAAGACAGACATCCTCCAGAACTCCAAACGCAGCCCTGACATCCACGAGCGAATCCATCTGCTCCTATCTGCCGTCGACGAGCTCCAGCCCGAATTGACACAAGATCCTGCAGTCACCAACATCCGACGCTATCTGCAGCAAGCGCAATATGACTCCTCTATCCCAAAAGAGAAATTAGAGGGGTTTGAGAAGTGTCTCGTTGAGAAGCTGAATATGCGAAGTGCAAAGCTAGCTATGGCGGATTTATACTCGAGATTATTAATGGAGTGGGTGGACCCCCCAGTCCCATCTGATAAGAAAGCCAATGCAGATGTCAACGTCGATATCGATGAGAGCTCCCCGTCTATCGGGGAACTTGATTTGTTGGCGGATGAGCGACAAAAGCAGGGATTGAAGAAGCTGTGCGATACATTCGAGGCCGCTGTTTTCACTCCGGTGGACACGAACGAGGGGGACATCCATGCGTTTTTGAACAAGCTCTTCCCAGGCGAAAAGGGCGCAAAATCTCTGGGGGATCTGCGCAAGGAGATCCGCAAAGAGACTACCGAGCAGTGGGAGCAAGACGAGCCGTTCAATGTGACAACCTTGTCAGCGTGTATCCGGGGCTTGGCGATGGAGGATCTCCTTAGCGAGGAGCGGCAAGTGATGCTCAAGTCGTTTCTGAGCAACGAGTTGGCTCTGAATGAGATCGCAGACGTGCTGAATTTTCGATATGCCGATTTGAAGAATTGGGGCTGGCATGCGGGCGAAGGCGGGATCCCCGTGCTGCCACGGCCGCAGTGGAACGGAAGATATCGGATCTGGATGGACGAGGATGTGCTACAGACGATATTTGTTCAGTATATTGGCGTCAAGCTGTGCAATCGTCTCAAGAAGGTCTTGCGGTGGTTTGTGGAAACTTCTGACTTGTGGAGGTGGTCTACGAGACCGCAAATGACCGAGCGCGAAGGGCTGCGGAGGGAGTACTACTTGGGCTCGAGACGACTATCGGGGGGAGTAACGGGTCAGCGGAGATCCGAGTTTATCAATACCTATTTTCTGTCTCGACTGCCCGCGACGCAGGAGACATTGATCGAACGGGGCGGGGCCTACGACGACGACGACGACGACGACGATGGCGACGATGGCGACGACGACGATAGCGACGACGACGATGACGAGACATCTCCCAGGGAAGACGAGAGAAACATCAAGCAGAAGCTCTTGAGAAAGCTTGCTACCGAAACCCTTCTTCATCGTCAACTGTACGGAGGAGCCGCCGTTGTCCAGTCAGATTTGAAATGGTACGGAACCTGTCTTTCACATAGCACCATTTTCGCCGTGATGCGGTTCATGGGATTCTCAGAAGACTGGGTCAGTTTCTTCAAAAAGTACCTCGAGTCGCCTCTGAACATGGATCAGGCGTCAGAGAACCGAGAGCAGAAAGGACCTCGAACCCGCAGATGTGGTGTCCCGGTGGCTCATGCATCTGAGAAGTTCCTCGGTGAGCTGGTCCTGTTCTTCATGGACTTTGCCGTCAACCGTGAAACTGGCATGCTTCTGTACCGTCAACACGATGACCTATGGCTCTGTGGCGAGCCAGCCCCGTGTGCTCATGCTTGGGAGGTGATACAGGAGTATGCTCAAGTGACCGGCCTAACGTTCAACCACGAGAAAACGGGTTCTGTCTACCTCTCGAATGCCAAAGATCCCGATATTGCGTCTCGACTGCCGCGAGGACCAGTGAAGTTTGGGTTTCTGAAGCTGGACGGCGAGTCGGGCGACTGGGTCATCGACCAAACCCAAGTAGACGCACATGTGCAACAGCTGCAGATGCAGCTGAAAAACTGCAATAATGTGGCTATCTCGTGGATTCGCACATGGAACAGTTGCATCGGTCGTTTCTTCAAGAGCACATTTGGCCTGCCGGCGAACTGCTTCGGAGGACCCCACGTGGACTCAATCCTGGCCTCGTACGAGAAGATGAATAAGACTCTCTTCATGGATACTGATGCACCCACAGTCACCGATCACTTACGCCAAATGATCCGCTCCCGCTTCGAGATCTCGAACATTGATACCATCCCCGACGCATTCTTCTTCCTGCCCGAAAAACTCGGTGGTCTCGCGCTGCGCAACCCATTCATTGCCATCCTGTTGATCCGTGACGGCATACAATTCAAACCAACAAAGTTCCTGGATGACTTCAAGAAACACGAGTTCGAGCGGTACGTGTCAGACCAGAAGGACTTCAACAATGAGTCCGACCGAACCCTTAACTACCGCCTTCAGGATGTAAATGAGGCTGGCAAGCCACCCATCATTTCCCAGTCCGAGCAACGCACTTTCATGTCCTTCGACGAGTGGAGCAAGTTCCGTGAGAGCACGAGCTACGATCTCTGCCACTGCTACAAGCAGCTGCTGGGCGTTCCGCGAGAGCACAGGGTGAAGTTGACGCAGGCAACAGAGGCAGCCCTGACGCATGCGCGGAGGGTGGTTGATCTTGGACATTTGGATGAGGAGGAAAAGTGGATCTTGCAGTTGTATTCTGAGGATCTGACCAGAGACTTTGGGGGGTTGAGTATTGTAGATAAGAAGTTTTTGCCGTTGGGGTTGTTGGCGATGATTCGAGAAAAGAGGGTTAAGTGGCAGATGGTTCTTTAGTGCAGCCATCTTGGTTTATCGTCACTGGACGGTAGTTTCTCGGAAGAGTCCCGTATGCCGATACCTACATCGGGGGAGTGTTCTCATTGAATCCTTCCAATATCTATATAGTTAGTCAAATGAGCTCAGATGTTTCGCAAGCATTATGCCATGATCATGGTCGATTAATAGCCTATAGAATAGCCAAGGTCTGCGGGGAGAAAGCGATGGACATAAAAGACCTTTCGTATTTTCCCAACATCTAATAACCCGATAGCCATTAGTTGTCTCCATCCGATGAGTATTCTCAGTTATCATCGATTTAGGACATCACTTGATCAGCACCGTGTTCATCTCGTCTATCAATATTCAGAAATATGCATGTAAAGAGAGAACCCATCAGCGATGAGGTGTCGCTGAGCTTGCGACTGATGTACTTGCTCGCCTGGGCGATTTCTTTCCTGGAGGCGTCCAGAGAGACATGGTTTGAGTCGGTGATGACCTTGCTCACAGGCACCGTGGGCCTGAGGGGAATAGGTTCCAATTCGTTGGCCACAGATATGGCGTTGCATTGCCCCTTCCAAATGGGATTGCAAGCTGACTGCCAACCTACTGCACTAGACAACGCTTTACAAAAGTGCAAGATTTTCAATTTGGCTCGAAGGTCCATGATGTGTGATTAGCCAGCATCATTTTCTTCTTTGAAGCAGTTTCTCGGAACAGGTGGTAGCTGAACTGTACATTTTTCATGCAGTAATGAGGCTTTTAGACAGGGCAATTATTGCATGTGTGAGTCATGCACCTTGTGACTTGCCGGCTACATGAGAGGCTGTTGCTAAGTGTCGCTAATATAAGCAGGTGCTCTAGTCTTGTGTTTCCGATATTTATCCTCAACAGGTTAGTGTACGACTGTGAACTCAAGGACCAAAAACACGATATACGCAGCCAGAAGCACCAGACCAGCAATCCAACTTGGTCCAAGAAAGACGACCGCTCCAAAACATAACGCGGACATCCAGACGATCACCAGGTCAAAAAGGGCGAATGTATCCGCCTCGTCGACGTGAACTCCCGCAACGGCAACAACACCAACGCAGAGCGTCAGCAGGAATATGTTGCTCCCTGCTGTGGTCGCAACAACAATGCCTCCTTGCCCACGAGAGCCGCTAAGCACAGAAATTAATTTCTCTGGGAGGGTTGTAGCAAAGGCAATCACTGTAAGGCCAAAGACGGTCCCTGACAGCTGAAGGGAATCCGCTATAGCACCTGCACTATGGGCGATAATATATCCAGATAAAGAGAGAGCAAGCAGACCAAAGAAGAGTTGGAAGACATGTCGATAAAGTGGCTGTGGAAGTTTTTCGTCCTCACCCTCCTGTTGCGGGTTCGCACCCCCCAGGAGAGGTGAGCACTCTGAAGCTGACGTCCAGCCGCCCCGACCTATTGGTCGTTCCTCACCAGAAGTGGGAACTTGGTCGTCGCTATCACTGTCCGACATCTGGGGCGGTTCGGTAACACCCTTATAAATGGCATAACCAATAGAGATAACGTAGAGGGCGAAAATGGCGATGAGAAACCCACCAGTGACTTGGCTTAGTTGGTTAAAAAAAGCCAAGGCCACGAACAGAGTGGTAACGGAAAGCAGGAGCGCCGAATATATCTTTGCGCTACCATCGAATTCCATTCCGCCAGGATGGCATAGGAGACCCAGCGAAAACGCACCGAGGATATTAGAAATCGCAGATCCCATAACATTGCCCAGGGCTAGTGGGCTGCGGTGTTGTAGGATTGCTGCAATAACTACAGCTAGCTTGCGGCATTTTATCAGTATCAATATCAAGGAGTAAAGGGGACGAGTATCGTATAGTACCTCTTCGTACTCAGCTCCAGCTGTCAAGAGAGCAATCAAAGTCGGCGAAATGCCTAGCCGCCGTCCCACGATAACAGTGTGGTCAAGGAACTTGTCTGCCCCATAGTCAAGGACGAAGACCCCAGCAATCAACGTTGCTATGTTGAAAGAAAGGCTATCCAAATCCATGAAGTGGGTGTCCATATATTTAGTTAGGCATGTAAAGTTATTTATGATGAAGGGACATGAGTGCTACTGGAGTGAGAGTTTTTCTAGCGGACGAAAGTCTTTTGACCTTTGGCCAGTCACATGATCATAACCGACTTTGCAGCCGCTGGAGATGTAGAATGTCCATTGGACCTGCCGTGTGAATATAATACGTACTGTTACATCCATATCAGGACAAATAAAGACAAAAAATACACAACAATAAAGAAGAAAGCCAAACGCCTTATTCCCGCCACCCAATAAATCACGACTGCATCAAATGCGACGTCCCTCCCAACCCATCCCCTCCCGAATCAACACCAACACCGTCTCCATTCCCATCATGCTGCTCATTAAGCAGCACCTCCAACATATCAAACTCTCCCAGCATCGGCCCTGTCCCACCCAATCCCTGATCGACGACCGTGGTCGAGCTATTGAAGAACTGATCCAGTGGTAGGGCGAACCAATCTGGCAGCGCGCCTGCGTTTGCGTTTGCATTTGCATTCGCGTTGGTATTGTCGTGCATAGAGTGAGAGGGAACGTTATTCGAGTCGTCTAAATCGCCAGAGGCGGCGTCGTAGTAGTTATAGTAGACTGATGGAGGCGGGGGCATAAAGGAGACGTTGATGTTTGAGGAGTTGATAGGTTGCGCCGGGATACCGGCTAGCGGGTCGTGGAGGGAGGACATGGTTGTGTTTGGACCGGTGGTGGCGCTGGAGTCCATGAAGTTCAGGTTTGCGGAGGGCCAGGCATTGCTGGAACCTTCTCTGCGGCTGCGTGACGGTGATTGATGGCGGGAGATAGGTGCTGAGGGACGTTCTTGGCTTTGGCTCTGGCTGCCTTCGCCATCGCCGGCGCGGTCTAAGGGTGCGAAACGGAGGAAACGCGTGCGAATGCTTGTCGTGAGGAGTTCTAGGAGTCGCGAGATAGCGTGGTTTAGGTGGACGTCGTCGACGACGCAGGTTCGCATTGCTTCGACAACGCGGTCTTGGAGGTCCAGGGATACGCGCACGTCATCCTCTTTTGCACCGAGGGTGAATGTCTTGAGGATGAAGATCATGCCGGAGAGGATTCGGAAGCAGGTTCGCACGGGTGTGTGTTTGAGATGGTCCCCTGGTACGAGTCCGTCTAGGACGATTTGTAGAATCCGACGTGAGGCGTCCACGACTTCTTGGATGTATTGCTCGTTCACGCGGTAGAGTTCCATTAAGACCCCGAACCATGCATTACCAGTTGGAAGACCTTTCTGGTTCTGTGCAGCTTCGTTCGACATTGTTGTCCAGCGATCTACCACAGCTTGGAGGGCCAACGAATTTACATACACACCTGAACTGGTTAGCATATCACATCATCAACTGCAAGGTGTTGGCAACTCACGAGTATACTCATACTCAATCATCAGAATTTGCCGCATCGCAGGAGCAAGCTTAATCGTATCGATATTATGCCTCCACTCCCTGAAAAACGGCTGGAACCGATCAATCTGATCACGATACCGCCCGCTACGAATCAACTCCGAGGTCTGCTCATTCGATGCGAACAATAGCTGATTCGCCTGATACATGATCTTCGAAATCCCGATCCAAGAATCTTGCATCCGGTCGACGTTCGTATCGCACCCATTCGCATCTGCTGGCGAAGTTGGCTGGATGTCGTTAGCCCATTGCGGGAGTGGAAGCATGGACGGAATTCCTAAACGGCCGCTGCTCTGCGAGACGTAGACGAGGATGAGACGGCGCAGGCGTCGCTTTCGGGTCTGTTCTATTGGTGATTCATTAGCGATTTTGGATTCGCTTTTCTGGTCAAAGACCCCCAGTTCGAAGGCTAGGGCTTGTGCTGTGCTTAGGAGCATCCAGGACATCCGGTCTGAGCGCCAGGCGGGCTCTAGCCATGTTTGGAATGCAAGTCGTCCTTCGCCGGCGTTGCTAGTTGCGGTTCGGTTGATGGGGTCGCCGTCGTTCTCCATCTCAGACCGACTGTGCGCCTGAGCATCCAGGTCTAAGAGCGCATTCTCATCATCACCAGGCGGGAAGTGTAGGTTCCTCGGGTGCCAATCCGTAAGCAACAACAGAGCTTCCACAGTCCCCAGAGACCTCAGGTTCCCCTTCTGATTCATCTTTGACACGGAACTGAAATCGAATGCCCGGGGCCCGCTGCCAATGCCATGTCCACCAAACTTCTCCTGGCCCCAGAAAAGACGCTCGATCATACCGCGAAGATATGACCAAAGTCGGTCGTGAATGTAAAAGGAGCGCGTGTATGACCCATCCCCCTTTGGCTTCATATGCCGCGAGGCTGTAGTAAGGATCGTAACTGCCAATACAGGCTCATCAGTGAGTAGCGTACGATGGGTCGAAGGTTGCGAGAAGTCCGGAACGACGATTGGACTCAGCGGAGCGAGATGTTCATAGTAGTATGCCACATAAGCCATCGCCTCTTCAACCGTAAGCCACCCAGCACGAACGAAACGTAACCGCGACCACGCCTTGACAGCGTCCACAAACCCCGGATCCTGGAACGTGCCTGCACCCTCAGCCTGCCCACGACTACCAGACATCTGCCCATCCACAGGACCAGAAGAAACAGGTTGATAGTAGTTCCCCATGGACATAGCCCCAGCCCGTGGTGTCCTCGAGAACGACCCTCCTGCACTTCGCGGTGTACCACCCTGAGTCATTGGCGATATGGGCGAGCTGAACGACGAGGCAGATGGTCGAGCAGCATAGCGGTTCTCCATACTCTGGCGGTTCAGATCCTCAGTCCTTCCCGCTGCTTCAGACAACAGGTGTAGCGCATCGTGGCTGTTACTGATAGCAGGTGACAACAATTCAACAGCAGTACGATTCATCATAGGCGGCCCTCCCTCAAGACCATAACTCGCTCCAGTACCTCGCTCCCCGATCGGATAGACAGGCGGACAGAGATGGTTCCTTGTGTCTTGGAGATGCCGCGCAGTCGCGGTCGCCGTAGCAGTCGCAGCTGGCTGACTGGGCGCATTGACTTGGGGATATCTCTGACTAGCCGTTGTGGTAGAAGGCCCCTCAGACCACTTCTGCGGAGAACGATCGGGCTCTGCATCGAACGATGTGGGCTGCTGCTGTTCGACTTGCGGGAATGGCGAGACATTCCTCGAGGACGAATCATCTGCCGTATCCCCGACCATCATTCGTTTATCCCGACGGAGCACTCCGTCCACGTTCTCGTCTACCTCGGAGGGTTTGCGCTTGCGCCGGGTGGCAGAGAACTCGCATCGTTTGCTTTCGCGACGACATCGTACGCAGGGTGGAGGGCGGGGGTTATCGACGCCTGTAGTTGCGATAGATAATTAGCGATGCTCACAATGGCTAAGAAAAAAGTAAAGAAAAAAAAAACATACTTCCCAGATCACATTTCACCTTGCGCCTGCGGCACGGATCGCAGGCCTGGTACCCCCGGCGATGCTGCGAAGGAGGAGGCGACGGGGATTTCGGAGGATGACTTCCGTTCTGTGAGTACAGGCTGGCGCTAGAACCAGGAGCCATGATGGCATCTCCTGGTGTATAGGATAAAAAAGGTGGTGATAGGAAGTGCTGCAAAATAGCCGATGCAAAGCGAAGGTCCCCGGCAAAAAGCGGTGGGTCTCTAGGGTCTTTATAAATTGCGGAGCCCCAACTTTCACCTCTAGAAGCACCGATGTATTTTTTTTTTTTTCAATTCTTTGCTGAGTGAGATGAGATGCTTCTAAGAGAAGAATAGCTGGGGATGGCAGCTGGGGTTGGACACTCACTCTCGTATGTGCTTTGTCCTTCCTTTCTGGTCAGCGATGCGGGGTAGAAAAAAATAAGAGAATTACAAGAAGGGAAATAGGAAGAGATCGAGAATGTCAGAAAGAAGACCAGCTTCAAGACACGCAGTTCAAAGGTGGCTTCCAGACTCGGCGCTGACAAGCTATACAACCGAGACCCAACTACGAACCATAAGCATGATACGCACACGCACGAGCCTATGCTTTCCAATACAAAACTGGCTATTAAAAACACATACAATCACTGGTAACAACCCGAACCAGAATAAACGAATTAACGAAAAAGACAGGCGCTTCAGCCCGATCAAATACGACTCGATCAACTGCGACGGCAACACAGTGTCTCACAAAAAACATCCAGGATGGATGTCACCCCGTCAAGCCACCTGCGACATCCTCACATACCCAGCAATGGGAGATAACGGCTTCTTCCTCCCCTTAACGTCGCCGTTCAATTTCCCGGTACCGGGATCCAGAACCTTGGATGGATGCACGGGTTCACCGTAAACGCTGCTGTTGTTGCTTCCGCGTCGGGATACACTGGGGCTCAGACGTCCGGGGTACAGGCCCCGGATGCCACCTGCTTTTCTGGCGGGGATTTCCGAGGTTCCAGCCGTAAGCACGTATAAAAGGTATTTCAGGTTAGGTAATGTGTGGCGGATGTCAAAGGCGCGTAGACCTTGTTTGTTGAGGAGGATCTCGATGTTCTTGTTAAGTAGAAATACCCCGTACTCGAATCGGTACTGTACATTCACCGGATAGAGCGGATAGGTTCGTTGAGGGAGTGAAGCTGACACCGGGTCGTGGATGAGCGAGCTGGAGAGATACGGCTTGACGGGGTATGGCACCGGGACCGAGAGATAGAACGACAAAAGCTGAACGAGATGCGCAGTGAATCCCAGGGCAGCCGCAACAGCGTCGCGGTCAATATCCTCGAAATTCGAATTGGGGAGCGCAAGACCAGCAATAGTAAAGGTAAAAGGCTCATCTGGAATCGGCTCGATGGGGTATATGGACAGAAGATCTTCTGAAATGCGCCGAATCTGACCCTTGGCGTCCTCCGTGTTCTGGTCCAGTAGTTTTGCGCTCGAGGCTAGCTTCAGCTGCGCATCGGGTAGATGACTCCGGGCTTTGTCTTGCGTAGATCGACCGCGTTCCATCGCGTCCTTCCGGGCCTTGATACTGGCTATTAATCCCTCTTTGCGCTTCGTTGCTAGGCGGAGGTTCCTTCGTTCCGTGCCAACTGCATTCCTGGTGAGGGCGAGCTTATCCTGCGCCTGAGATGCTTCACTAGTCATAGCGATAGCTTGCTGGTTTTTCTGCAGAATCGAGTTGATCTGCGACTCCAACTTCTCCCTGATCGCCAGTGCATCTTGAATGCACTCGTCCAGATTCGCCAGTCGCATTAGCGCATCGTATGATGACGTAGGTAGCGCAGCACTATCAGAAGACGCATATTCAGCAGACGACGCCATCAAAGCAGGCGGAATATCGGTAAGATTCGCATAAACTCCATCCGAAAAGTGAAAAAGAACCGAATTCGACGGCAGCGGCTGGTGAAAGCTATCCAACGACTTGCCCAGGAACTGTAAGGACTGCAGATGCAGCTGCAACTCAACCAACAGCACATACTCCGCTACCGTAGTCGGTTTCGCCCACAACTTCAGAGTTAATTGATCCAGTCGCGAGACCAACGGCCCGCACATGTTCAAATCAAACGATCGAAAGCTCGGATTCGTTGCATTCTCAATCACCTCGCTGACATAAACGGGCTCTTCGACGCCCTCGCAATGCACCGAGAACCATGAATCAGCCATCCGACTCTTTGTGATATCTTCCAAATTAACCTGGCGCGTGTGCGGATTAGGGTCGTCCCAGGGCAATGTGTCCCTCCGGCGTGGTGGTCGCTCGCTATGACTAGTACTGCCACGGTTCTCCCCAGTTTCCTGGGACTTGAGATCAGTAAATGACCTCGACTGATGCAGCGACCGATTCGCATCATGGGCTAGGATTTGCTTCGATGGCGACTGCAGCGCGTTGGGGATGTCTTCGTCGTCAATCGTCTTTCCCTTCCCCCTGCTGGAGCTGGAGGGGGGCGTGACGACGAGATTGCGAACCGAGATGCCATGGAGATGTCGAAGGCGGCGGTTCTACGTATATCAACCATTAGTTCCAATTGAGCTGTAATTCATAGAACATATAGATAATACCGAAGGCAATAGCCATGGTTTCTCGCGGCGACTGCCAGTACCGTCCTTGCCCAGGCCGCCGGAGGGATGCTCCGTCAGCGACATGACAGGTTAACTGACGCACAAGAATTGCGACCAGCCAGTCATTCTACCTTCACCGAGTAATAGGTAGCACCTGTGCGAAGGTGTCGTGCTCGCAGTGGTGTCGTAGAGTTGTTGATAAGGTGAGTTGGGCTTTGCGGAGATGCCGCCCGCCGGGGATTCGCCGAGTCCGTTTTCCCGTAAAAGTTCGTCTCCGCTACCACCACCGCTGTCGACAACCACGACCTCATTACTCGCAATCCTCACACGCCTGACCTACATGAACGCTCAATTGATCTAGCCACACACCTGCAGAGAGAAGAATAAAAGGGAGACCCCACCGGCCATCATGGCCTCCTCATCCTCGTCCTCAATCACAAAACCCTTCCAGAAGATCCTGGACCCAACCAAGATCGGAACCTGGAATGTCGTCCGTCGCCCACCAGTCGAGAACCACTCGGTGATCCAGGGAAAGGCCCGCGAACAGAACTCGAATGCCTTCAAGACACATCAAGCGAAGGAGGGGGTGCGGTTACGGAAGGCCCTGAATGCCCTCACGCACGGGAAGAACATTTTCGTCTACCATAACATCCGCACGAATCAGGTGGTTTATTCGTTGACGAGATATCTGGAGGTGAGCACCCCTTTCATCCTACCGTCACTATGATAAGGATATGTGTTAATAAAGGGAACTAGAAAAACAACGTCCTCCGCCAACTCTTCTACCACGGCAAAAAAACCGTCCCAGCAACCCTCCGCAAAGATATGTGGGTGCCCTACTACTCCGTGCACTTCGCGGACACCAAAATCGGCCTGCGCGCCTACCACCTCCTCCGCGAATTCTCCATGCAGCGCCAACTCTCCCCGCCCCGCGACATGATCACCATCTCCGACCGCTACCTGGAACAGAAGCGCCCGCGCGACCCGGAACAAGCGAAGGAATTCGACGAGAAGTACCAGAACAAGATCGGCTGGCTGATGGAGAAGAAGGACCGCGCGAGAGTGGTTATGGATCAGAAGGCTACTAGCGTTGCGGATATTGCTGCTGTGCTTGCGATCCAGGAAGAGGAGGTGAGGAATGGGTTTGCGGATGGGAAGAGGGGGTATTTGACGCGGTCTGCACGGAGACGCCGTCGTGAGGCGCGGAAGAAGGAGGAGCAGTATGCTAATGAGGTTGCGGAACGGGTTGCGGGCTTTGAGGAGACGCTGAGCAACAATGTTGTTGACTACCGGGTTGAGGATACCAGCGAGAATGACCCCGCCTTGCAAGGTGAGGGTGTTAAGGTCCTCTGGACGGACGTCCACGATGCGCGGTTCGCGGAGTCTTGGCCTGAGCGTGTGCGTCATGGCGAGCTGGACTTGACTCGCGATCATGTTATGCCTGGTCAGAAGCCGATCTACGATGTTGAGGTTCTTGCGAACGACGCGTTCAAAGAGAAGGTGAAGCAAGCTTAAACATGTTGAACAAGTAAACGACATCTGTTGTCGGAATTGAAATGGTGATATGCATTCCCCTTTCCTCAGATTGTACTTTTAGATATTACAATTATCATTTTGTGTACGTATTTTGAATGAGAAAATGAATTACAGATCCTCGGTGTCAAGTATTTGATTTGCAAGCAGAACCGCTACTCCATAACCAACCGGTAAATGTCCCAACCTCAAATTTGTAAATTGAATTTACATCAAGATGTATCCAATAGCCGTACAAAGACAGTGGTCGACGAAGAAGAGAGAAATAAAAATAACATGGGCATCAAAATTGACTGCCTCTAGCAAGAGCGAGGCGATATGAAAGCGGGAATAGAAGAAATAACAACCGGGGAAAAGGAAGGGAAAGAGAAGATAGAATCACACATGGTTGAATGGTAAATGGGAAAAAAAGATAAGAAAAAAATGAAAACATGCAAAACCATGAATAGTTTCTCTTCCAAGAACATAGTGAGTGATCTGGCCAGTCCTGGCCATGAGTGAGTGCCTCATGATCGATCTCAACAGAGGTAACGATAAAAAAGCAAATAAAAAGACAAAGCCATTTCAGAACTCCATTACCTGATCCGACTCAAGGTCTCTCTATCCCTGAATGTAATGCCAGTCCCGAATGAAAGAAATTGTATGAATGCTCAGGTATCCTTGCCGTCCTTGTTTTCAGTCTCGGGCTTCTTCTCACCAGTCTCCGGCGGGACATCGGTATGCTCGTTGACTGACAACTCTGGACCAGGCTCGTCGGTTGACATCCTCCGGATGATCTCTTCGTTGACCTTTTGCGCATTTTCAGAGTCATCGGTGATTCCTGCATTGGCCATGCTCTGTCGGGTTCCTTCGACGATCTTGTCGGCTTCGCTGACGCTCTGGTTGGCGGTTGCCGGATCCCCATCTACACCGATCGGCTCAACGGCTTGGTTGATTACGTCCTTGACGCGGCTCGAGTCAAAGCGAATAACCATACACGAGAGGTTGTCTGTGCTAAATCGCGCAAGCGCATGGTCGACCAGAATCTTGGAGGCCTCTTGGGCGTCGGTAACGTTACGGATGAGTTCCACGGCTTCCTGGTCACTGCAGACATCCCAAAGCTACATTCGTTAGTAGGACTCAAATGGAATAAACACGGGGAGGACATACTCCATCGCAGGCCAAAATAACAAACTCATCAGCGTCCGGCTGAATGACTGTCTCCGTGGTATAGGGATGCCCTGTGACAAGATCCTTGAGGTACGCGTCACCCAACGCTCTGGTCACAGCAAGAACACCGTTAACACGGTTGTTGAGAACTAATCCGCCTGCGCTTGCTATCCGTTTCCCTTCGTTCTCATCACTGCCCTTATGGTCGTATGAAAGACGGAGTGCCTTGCCATTGCGACAAAGAATGGCACGCGCATCACCAACGTTGGCGGTATACAGCACACGTTGACGGCTAGCTTTCTCTTGAAGCTTGGGAAGCACGGTTGCAGGATCGGACTGAGCATTTTCGCCTTCGCTCTTTGTCGTCTCCGCGGCGGCTACGGGCGCAAGTGCAGCGGTACCAGTGGCCGAATGTGAGTTGGGAACCCGGTCCTCCCATCTGAGCAGAGCAATAACTGCGGTACATCCACTGTTCTTCAAGGGTAGCTTCTCCAGCTGCTGATCAACACTGGTAAAGGTCTGGTCGAGGAGTTCGGGAACGGGCGCATTGGGGTTTTTCCGCATAACATCCTGGAGAACGTGATGCAGCTTTTTCCCACACCATTCGGCTGCGAAAGTGCCTGCGTGGCCATCGAAAATGGCAAAGTAACCGTTATCTGTTTCGACGGTGGAGTTGAAAGTGGGCGCCGTGGGGGACACATCTTGGTCGGTACCGTTGACATCGTTGCGCGTAGACGGGGCGGGGGTTCCCAGGAAATTGTACAGGTAGGCGTGGGTATCTTCCATTGTACGACGACATTTTCGATTCCGATCTTCCGTGACGCCGACTCTGAATGATGAACGCGCCGTGGGTATCGATTCACCCGCGGAGTTATTGCCTGACCCTTGGGGAACACTTAATGCAGCATCCATATTCCCGAGTTTCTGCAGTGGATTGGGCGAAGTTGGCGACCCGTTGCTGTTTTCCTCGCGCTGAGTGCTGAGGGTCAACGACTGTTTTGCGTTACTGAAAAAGGTAGCCGCCTTAGTAACAGTGCTACTCCTGCGTTTCTTCTCACCACCTGGGTTGCTCTGGTCTTCGCTGGTTCTGCGGCTAAAGAACCCAGTGGGAGGGGAGAACTTTTTGGTAGACACGGTGCTGTCTTCGGCGGGAACGGCTAGAGAGGAGGAAGGAGTGTCGATGCTGTTGGAATGTGGAATGGAATCGGTCTTGTCCTTGGGTGGGCTCGAGGAGCCACTGAACATTCTGTTCAGCAACCCACCCTGGTAAGAACTTCTGCGCTTATTCCCTGCCAGCTTGAAGGTTGGAAGGGATTCGGGGGCCGGGGTGGTGAAAAGGTAGGGCGAAAGCGCGGGATACAGTTAACGAAGTGGGCAAAGAGCGCGCTGACGTAGGAGAGGGAGAAGTGGAGGAGCGCCGAGATAATCCTGGGTATTAAATTGCTGCGGAAGCGACGGCAATCGAGCTGGAGAGTATAACAGAAAATTCAGTCAGTTAATTTGGATCTACAGATTCTTACTGTGTCTGAGACTGGTGAATTCGTAGAAGTCCGACGGCAGGTTGTAACGCAACGCAATGGAAACAGGTAATGGAGTCTGGGTGAGATCAAGCGACCATACACCCGGCCTCTTACATCACAACGATAGAACAGGATAGATAGAAGATATGTAGAATAGAACAGGCAATTGTGATTCCAATGGGCAGATAAATTAATCATGAAACAGCAACAGGGAACAAGCATTGGACTCTCCAGTTACTTCGGATGAACCCCCACTGGGGACGCGGGCAGAACAGAGCACGTTGAATTCAGACAGAGCAGAGAGAGAGATTAATATACTCACTAAGGATATAATACACAGAGAGCGACGATGAGGATGATGGATTGATGATAGACAAAGGGTGTAGAGATAGTAGTAGTGGTAGTGGTAGTGGTAGTGGTAGTGGTAGGAGTAGGAAGTGGGTGTAGTGGTGATGGTCCCTGGAAGGCGGAGAGAAGAAATCGGGGGGGAGAAGGTCGAGTAGACGCTGAACCGGTGGAGTCACGTTGATAATTGGAAATGTTCTAGAGCTGCTAATCGAAAAACTCCGGAAAAGCCAGAAATGACCTGGAAAACTAGGGAATTTCGTGCATTTTTAACAATGGTTGAACGACTGTCATGGACTCCGTACGGGGAGCATAGTGGTTAAAGGGGCGTAGTGGTAACTATACCCAATCACTCCGGCTACGACGGAGTACTACAAATCATGCAAACGGCCAACTTCTTGTAAAAGGGATGGGAAATCGTCACCATTCTATATTTGGCCTATTCCTTGTAGAGTTTGACACGCGAGACTATGGAGAGTAGTACTGCATAGTGTGCGACTCCGGATATTACTTCTGCTGATTCGCACGAATGGAAGCCGGAGTACGGGTATCCCAAGCGATTATCAAAGTAGATACTTTGTAGATCTATATCACAACATATCAAGGAGTCAAATACTACTGATGATTCACCACGAGCTGAAATCCCCAAATCCCCCTGTCCCTTTAACCTTTTTCCTCACAGGTTCCGGCTCCGGCTCCTCGTCCACAAACTCGACTATCTCATCTTCCTCTTGGCCCTGGCCCGTCCGCTCAGCAAGAGTAGCTTTCAGATATTTTCCGACTCCTCCCCCAGAGCTGTCATCCGTGGTTGTTTCTCCAGCACCACGGACTCTCTTCCCTGTCCAGGTCACGCGATCATCTTCCTCTCGTCGCGCATCCTGTTCTTCCTCTTCTGCTGTTCGTGGAGTTTGGCCCTTGTCAATCGCTTCTTGTGTTTGTTTCTCCTTGAGGAATTCCTCGAATGGATCGACGAAGATTGTCACGTCTTTGATCCGGACGTCGGGGGTCGGTCGGTTTGTCGTTGGGTTGACAGGGTGCATTTCTAGACTATTAAGCGTAGTGGATGAAGGGGTTGGATCGTCGATGATGTGAGCAAAGATGGTGTGCTTATTATTGAGGTGAGGCAGGGCGCGATAAGCAATAAAGCTGGAAAGGTTAGCGCGCAAACGATAGGAGGATAAGACTAGAAACTCACAATTGACTGCTGTTTGTGTTCTTCCCCTTATTTGCCATACTGACAGTTCCCCGAGAGTCATGCTTCAAAGGTCCTTCGAACTCGTCGTTGAAATACTTGCCCCATATACTCTCTCCTCCCCTGCCAGTTCCAGTCGGATCACCACCCTGAGCCATGAAGCCTTTGATGTTCCGATGGAACGTAACATCCTTGTAGTATCCCTTTTTGGCCAACTTGAGGAAATTCCACACGGCCTTAGGCGCATACTCGGTATGCAGCTCCAAGTTCAAATCCCCAGAAGTAGTCGAGATACGAGCATAACCCTTGTGCTTGACGCGACCTCGCTTCAACATATACTCTTCATCTGAGAGAAGTGCCAGCTCACCAGACGTATGAGGCGTCATCCCCGTGCTGGTAAGCGAAGCAGCCGCCAAACCCGTCGTGTATCGCGCGGCATTATACGGCGTCACTTTTCCTGGCTGTTGCGCTTTCTGTGAGGCCGCTTTCGCACCCACTGCGCTTCCAGTCTTCGATAACGCCTTGGAACCAGCAGAACCAGCCTGCTGGGCTCTCTCCGCGCGAGCTTTGGCCACAGCTTCCTTCGCCTTGACAATTTTCGCAGCACTACCCAGTGCATTCGTATTCACGTTCTCCGCAGAGTCGTGCTCTGTCACCGGAGTCTCCCCCGTCTTCATGTAATGAAACGAGTTCAAATTCCGGCCCTCAATATTCTGCGGATCCTGCAACGTAATAATATCCTTCCTCCCAAACTCCTCATCCGTAACCAAATCTCTCCACAACTTCCCCTTAATATTCAACCTCTCAACCGTATCCCACGCAAATACATTCCCCGTATTCCGAAGTGCAACAATATGCGTATTATCCGTGAGGACCTTATACGTGACCGGATCGACATACTCCCCGGACTCATTCTTCGCGATATTCAGCTTGATCAGGTCCGAACTTTTCAGCGGCGTTCCGTCGACCGGGTTAGTTCCACGCTCTTTGATCCAGGGGAGGATGTTGGTGAGGTCGAAGATTGTTCCGGAGGGAGTGCAGACGGGGTGTTGGTATGGTTGGAGGGAGAGGGAGCAGAAGTTAAAGGGGAGGCGTCTGAAGGCAGCTTGACCGTCGCCTTTGCGCGCTTTTCCGACGCCGGCGCCGGCGCTAGCTGAATATGCGTCTTCGGAGGCCCATTCTGAGTGGGTGATCTATTCAATTCGAGAACCGTTAGCGATGTTTCTTATCGAAGCGCTGGCTGTTTCGGTCTGGTCAAGGCGTGACATACGTAGAGTTTATCCGTTCCTATAGAAAAAGAAACAGTTAGCAACGAGAACTGTGGTATGCGCAAGCAATTGTCACAGTTGAATACTCACCTTTTCCCATTTTGACAAAGCGCAGAGTGTTGTTTTCCCCTCTGGTGCTCTTGCGATCTTCGGGCTCGTTTCGCCGCGGCCATGATGTATTATTGGCTCGCGCTAACCTGATCTGGTTAGTTCAATCCTAGGTCTACAATGAGGGTTATGCTACGGTCGTCTTTCCATATACAAGTGTGCAGGTATAATCAGCCATGAGCTTTACATACATCTAACTCGTTTTCTAAAATCCAATTGTATCTCCGCTGACGGCTTCTCGTGAGCTCCTTGCCCGCATGATGGATCAAGTATATAGCTGATTGCTGGCTGATTTGGCGCTGCAGTTTCAATCGCGCTCGTGAATAGTTTAGCTCGCTTGCATTACTTGCCATGAAAAAGCAAGCAGAAAGCCCAGATGACTTTAATGAATACAGGCCTCACTCGTAGACAGAGCATGCCGGGTTGTAATTCCGTGAACCCAAGCTATTGCAAGAAAGTGACTTTAGCGATACTGGGGTTGCTGAAACGGACACATATCCCTTGCTTTCGGGTTGAGTGACAAAAGACAAAACTATCAGTCGTATGGCCATATCAACCTTGAAAATTACAGCACCTCCATCTTCGGTGCCTATTGCTATGCTTCCACCGTCGAGATAGCATGCCCACTGCATATTATGTTAGAAGAGGATTGCGCGCGTTTATCGATAATGAAGTAGCGCGGTAAACTTTCTTTCTCGTATTGTTCCTTGGAGAGAGACGTAAAGGAGGTTGCGTAAGATTTGACGGACTTCTCAATCTCAATGTTGGGAAATGGGTTGTCTCGCAAATGGTGGATGATATGTATAATCAGAGCAAGATGCGTGTCAGTATACATAATTTTGTACACTGTCCCAGTTCGTGTGTCATGGATTCTGAGAGTGTAGTCAGTTACATGCATAAAAGAACTTTCGAACTACTTCGATCAGTTTCATCCGCAATTACCCACCAAGGGTACATCTCTGGGTACAGAGAAATGCTCCCCCCACGCCCCAGATGCTTTTAGAAGAATTACACCTCGGTTGCCTTCGCAGCAGGAGCAGCGTTTCTTGTTCCGATATCAAGAGCGCGCTCCCAGCGAACCATGGAAAAGTCATCTTCTGCCGTGCAGATGAAGTTGGCATTTTTAGCAAGGACTATGACGATCAGCATTTCGTTCTGGAACCTAGTGACGGCAATTTACTTGGAAGCTTCCGACTCTGTTCTCCCTCAGAGGGGAGGGTGATTACGGCCCAAGTCAAACCTAACACGGTTTGAAACTTTCCTGCGAATGCTGAGAAATATGACGATCAATACTTCTCATTTCTCTTTGAAGACACAGAAATTGATCGCGTGGAGTACGATATTGCAGACGCTCGGCCTATTGGCACTACGCCAATACCTTACCCTGTGGTACAGTCCTTCCTGACCGACAGATGGGTACAGTTACAGATCGACAACACACAGTGCCCAGCACACCCAATTAACTCAGGGGTGCCACAGGGCTCGCCAGTGTCACCAATTCTCCTCATTATCTACCTCAGCGGTGTATTTGATGCAATTGAGAGGGGAGTGAATGGTATCCGGTGTCTCTCATTTGCAGATGACATAGGTCTGCTTGCCTCAGGACACTCTGTCAAAGAAGTCTGTGACAAACTGCAAAAAGCAGCCAAGGTGGCCATTGAATGGGGGCATGATAATGTGGTCCAGTTTGATGCAGGAAAAACAGAAGCAATCCTGCTCACTCGCAAACGGGGCCAGGAACTGAAAGATCAGATTCGACGAGCACAAGTGGAGGTAGATGGCCACTGTGTGCCCTTCAATTTAGAGGCAACGCGATGGCTTGGTGTCTGGCTTGATTCTGGGCTGAATCTCAAAGCCCACTATCAGACCTGTATGCGCAAGGCACGGGCTGCAGAAAACAGAGTACAACGCCTATGCCAGAGTCATGGACTTGCCCCAGGGCTAGCTCGTCAGGTTCAAGTAGCAGCAGTGCAATCAGTAGCCCTGTATGGAGCAGAGCTCTGGTGGCAGGGTCAGAAGGATCGGCTAGTGGGTATACAGCTCATGATCAATCGACAGGCCCGTGCAATCACCGGCATGTTGAAATCCACTCCTGTAGGGCCACTAGTTCGCGAAGCGGGCCTGGCACCAGCAGAGGCCCTAGTGGAGGCCCGACAATTGAAATACACTACCCGGCTGCTCAGCTTACCGGAGAACCACCCAGCTAAGGAGATCCTCCCAGTGAGCTTCCGGGAAGGGGATCAGCACGCCCAACCTGGGGAACAGACCCCAGGGAACCGACAATGGGCTGAGAGAAACAACCGAGGCCCATGGTCCCTGGGACAACACCTTGCTCGACAACTAGCCAATATTCTACCAGTGGACCCATCTGGGGGCTTTGAGAGCACAACACAGACAACCAGTAACCAGTTCCCAGGCCAAATAGAGATGCTACCAGGTCCAGAGGCCCTAGCAGCAGCGCAATCTCTCCCTCCAGAGCTAGCAATCTGGTCAGATGGATCAAGATTAGAGAATGGCAAAAGCGGGGCAGGGATTGCCTGGCAAGAGCCGGGAGGAACATGGAAGACCCGGGGGTTCCCATTAGGCAAGGGATGTGAGGTCTTTGATGCAGAGCTTCTGGGGGTTGTGCGAGCACTCCAGTTAGCAGAGAAAGTGGGAGATCAAAGACCAGTCACTATCCTGTTGGACTCCCAAGCAGCCATTGCAAGGATGCGACACACCCAGCCAGGGCCAGGCCAAGCATTAGTGATCCAAGCACATGCTATAGCCAAGAGACTACATGCCCGAGGTTGCCAAACCACTATCCAATGGGTGCCGGGACATGCAGGGATAGAAGGGAATGAGAGAGCTGACCAGGCAGCAAAACAGGCAGCCGGTAAGCCACCAGGAAGAGGCCCAAGAGAGATATCCCTGGCCTTCACCTGTAGAGCCCGAACAGAAGCCATTATAGCACAAAGGCAGAGATGGCTCAACAAGGAAGTTGGACAGCGATCCCAACAAGGTAAACGAACGTACAGGCCACAGAGGAACTGGCGGCTCGACCTGGCAGCTGCAATAGCTCCCAAGCACCTAGCAAGCCGTTATTTTCAACTGAAGTCAGGACATGCAGCTATAGGAACATACCTACATCGGATCCAGGTCCGGGAGGATGCAACCTGTGAGGGATGCGGTATATCAAGGGAGACAATACACCATCTTCTCTTTGAATGTCGGGAATGGCGACACCAACGAAACAGGCTCTACAAGGACCTAGAGAATGACGGAGTCATGAGACCCACCACTGCAGAAGAATATCCACAAGGACGACTCCTAGGAGAGCCCAAAGCTACGAGGGCATTGCTACAATTCCTAGCCAGCACCAGCATAGCCCTACCCCGGGCGCACCTACAGCAGACGGCGGAAAGGGCCCGAAGAGATGACGAATGGGGACTGGAAGCACTGGAGGAAGCAGTTAGAACAGGAGAGGGGTAGCAGGGAGGGTAGCCCAAGGCTGAGAGTCAGCCTAGGCCACACCCATCTTGCTCCAAAACACAAGGAGAGCATTGTGCTCAAAAGCCCTGCGCATACAGGCGGTCTGGGGCGAGGAAAAGGATCGGAAAGATGATAGAAGGGGGCTAACGCCTCAGGAACCTATAGGGACAAGAGACTGTAGAATAGCCACTGACCTCGAGTCCACGAATCATGGTCTATCATAGCTCTAGGGCTCGGTATGGACAATAAACTTGATTAAATAATAATAATAATAATAATACCTTACCCTGTTGATGTGACCAATCATTCCCATGCTACTTCGAGACTGACTGCAAACATGAGTCGAACGGTTTCCGAGACGGCCTCATTTGAATTTCATGCAGGGTTCACTATTTCGATGGGGGCAAGTTTCAAGGCTGGTATACCATGGGTCTCAGAGGGTGAGATTGGACAGATATTAGTGCATCAACGGACTTCACTTGGGGAAAGACCAGCACTACCGAAACGCAGGTGGGATCCTCAGTGGAAGTTGAAGTTCCTCCTCGATTGTCCCAAAGGGTGATTGACCTTTTTAAACAGAGCACAGTAACCTAACTACTACCATCTATTCAAATTCGAAGAGTACTGCAGTCGAGGTTATTACCAAGGCATGGTACAGAGGCACTCGTGTTTGGGGATATAGTTATACCGTGCAGGAGCGAAGCCCCTCTAATGAACGACGGAGGGTAAGCACAGTCTATATTTATTTGGTGATCACAACTAACTTCAAGGGTAGATTACTGTATGCCTACTGGCGGTCCGTCATGCGCTAAACTCGGCCCAGCCCATGAACGAGCTTTGGGCTGATGCTAGGGCCCGCAGACGGGGCTGCGGGCTGAGTCTATAGCTCGTGAGCTCACTTATATTTTGAATGGCAGATGATGAATGGTTTAAGAATGCGAATACGATCAAATATTCTAAATTTTTGTATGCTATGAGACTGTTCTATGATCATTTCCAGGTAACTGTTTTAGGTGCCGATTTATGCATGCCACATAGATCAACCGCGTGTTCGGTTAATGCAATAAATATCACCGGACTTCACAATAGAACTTTTATTTTGAGCCATCCATACAATCTACACTCCATCGCCTCTTTGATCAACTTCTGCGTCCCACCTTCCTCATAGACGCCGCTCGCAGCGATCAACTCCCGTTTCCAAAACCCCCATTTGTTCAGATCAAATTTTCTATCAGGGGTATTCTCATTGGTATGATCTCTCCCCATCCTGCAATTATACCACAGCTTCTCAGCCGCATGTATATACCATATGCATACTGTCCGCACAGCCGTTTCATAAACATCCTCAGGCTCAAAGGCTCCATTCAATTCAAAGTAAGCAAGGAGAGAGAAGTCCAATGGGTCGAAACTGTCAGACTTATCATCAAGGGGCTTGGATGTAGCAGTAGCCCTTGCAAAAAAGGTGTTTCTATTCTCCCACTTTTCCATTTCTTCGGGCGTATGTTGGGTAAAATGCGCTAGTGATGCATGCATCAGCAACTAAGCATCAATAAGGGAAAAATTATACTTACAAAAATCTTGCAAGCCAGAAGAATAGTAACCGACACATGGAAGTTCCGTCCACAACTTCTCATGATCATGCATCAGCTGCTCTCCTGTCCTTGGATCCATGACTGCAACCTTCTGAAGCTTCTTCAGGAAGTCAAGGAGATTAAGCTGATTTTCAGGCTTGGTATTTGTTGCGATATCGAGAGCAAGGTGGCTAATGTTCCAGGCGAAATCTCCACCGATTGTATTTTCGGGCCATTTACCAGATAAGGCTTCTGCTTTTGTAAGTTCTACAACTTGCTGAACTGCTTCTTCGGGTGAGTCATTAGGGTTCTTGACGAGGTTTTGGAGGAGTTGGAATTCGGGAGTCAGTATCAAATCCGGGTCATATTCGGCGTATTCATCATATCTGTCGGCCATAATGATGATGTGGTTTGGGTCTAGAGTGATGGCAAAAGATGGTGATTAATAGAAATCAAACACTATAGAGATTATCACTCCAAGCTTGAATGTCAAACAATTTAATATGTTCATGTGGCTTGTATATATGTACCGTTGGCGCCGATCGGCCCGCTGAGACCGCTTGGCCTTGGGGCAGTGTTTCAGGGTTAACTGCACAGCCCAGTCTTAACAGCCTCATGATCCTCCATCTCCAAGGCGAGAGAGGTCCAGGGACTCCTCAAGGATCAGAAGAAGCCGGGATATAGTTATCCAAAGCCATATGGAAATGACAAACTGTATTACAAAGGTCGCGGTTATATATAGATTATGATTCATGTTCGTGGATCGTTTCGCTGCCCCCAACTCATCCTCTCTCATCTGAACTGACACTCGCGTTTGAAATCTCAGATCGATGACGTGGGCGCTGCATGTTCTCATTGTCCAAAGATTCCTGGAAATACGACGACCGGCCGGTGACCACATTATCGATCGAGAAGGACGGTGCTGTCGAGAGTGATGATGGGCGCCGGTAGTGCGATGGCGGATAGGAATGTCCCGAGTCAGACTCACCACGAGTGTGTAGGGAGACTGGAGAGTGGGAGTCTCGCACTGGACCCAGCTGTTGGGACATACTGGGCGTGGAACGGGAAACGTTAAACTGCGTAGGAAGTTCGACGGGCGAGGAATCTGAATGTCGGAGTTAGCATTAAGCGAGATCTCTTATGTAGTTAGACGAGGTAAATACCATGCAACTCATATACCTCGTCTCCTCCGGATTCAACTGTACCAGGAGTTACCGAAGTGAGGGCTGAATCCTGCGTCGTTTCTACGCCTGTGGATTCAGATACTGGACCAGGGCCGGGGGAGGTCGGTCCGCCTGAATACATCGATTGAGGCTTTTCCTTGGTATCGCTCTCCGTTGTAGCCGCGACTGCTACAGCACGGCGTTGATTGCGACGTCGGCGACACAACCAGAGCCCTACTGCAAGGAGCGCAATGCCGAAGAGACCGCAGAGCACACCGATCACTGCGGCAGCCCAGGTGGCAAGTCCGCCACTTTTGGAGTTTCTTCCGGCGGTACTGGAGCCATTTTTATAGGGCCAGAAGGTTTCGATTGTCTTGCTGTACTTCTTGTCAAACATTCCGGCTAGAGAGGTGTTGGTCCATGATGATGGGGCAGTGGTGGTTGCACCTCCTGAAGAGCTACATGAGGAGTGAGCCATGAATTTCTCCTGGGGTATTTGTCAATTGTTTATTTACCTTCCTCCAATTTCTGCTGTTACAATATCAGGCACTTGATACTCACCCCACTGAGTGGGATCATAGTCCTCAAACCGTAGGCTGTTGAGGTTAAAATTGACGATGACACCATCCTCTAGACAGTGCGTTGAATCGATACGCATTCCCCCAAGCGCCAGCATCTGGTCTGGATATACTTTGATGCATCGATGCCCAACTCGTCCGTGTGTGTTTGTGCCGCTGTACGCCTTGATCCATTTAAAGGAAGGCAGAGACAGGATATATACATCATCTGACGCATTCTCGTCATAGACGAGACCACTGTACCCACCGTAGATATAGATATTATGCGAGGAGCCGTCGGCCGCGCTAGCAAGCACAGAGCAGAACTGCGTCAACTGTGGCGGCGTATCACCCGTCGTGTTTTGGAGATACCATGTTTGACTCTTCACATCGTAAACGGAGACCGTGTCCATAAATGTCGGGCTGACTCTTTTGCTCTCTGCCGTCTGCGATTTGTCCAGCCCGTTTCGCCACATTTCAATTGGATTAACCACTCCCCCAATGGCCACCAGAACTCCAGAATCAGACACAGGCACCCAAACCAGCTCTGCATTAGCACGGCCAGGGACATAGCTTGGTAGTGTATGATTGTACCACTTCTCATCCCTCATCACGGACATATCCACGGTAATGAGCGTATCAGCCGTTATGTTGGGCTCCGGGTAACCGTAGCTAAAATATCCCCAGTCCGGGGCGCGCATTCCGCTAAAGTAGAAACCCAGGTTCTCGCTGGGTGCCGACACTCCAGCGCCATTGGTGATATATCTTGTGACGTTGGTAGAAAGGTACCCTTCGTGCCAGCCAGGCGTCCAGCTACTACGATATGGGCCATACTGGTAGGCTTCGTAACCAAGAACCTCGTTATCGGGTGGCTGTTCACTGGACGGTTTGGCATGGGCCCTGCCTCTGGAATGGTTTATTTTAGTCAGTAGTCAGTATTTGCTATATGAGTGAGAACCACAAACCCATAGAGGTAAAACTCATCGTCGTTGGCAAACATCACGCCGTCAACGTAATTTGGAGCTATGTTATTAGCAGCACCACCGGCAACGCTCGTATTTTTGAGGACGTTCATGAAATCCGAGCTGGTGTTGAAAGGTGTAGAAAGATTAAGGTAATAAATGGTGCCCTCTAGATTTCCTGCTCTGAGTTAGCTGGGTATATCTCATCAGTTTTTGTATTCGATCCACTCTTTACCATCATTAATAGGATTAACGCAGCCGTCTGAAAATCCTCTGCAACTGTTAGTGCCAATCAACATCCATAAGGGAGTGACTAATACTGCTGAAGCCATAACTGTCCTCCATCTAGATAGATCGTATCGCGAAGAACGTTGGCTACTATTATCAGTACTCAAAAACTCTGACCACAGCGGCCGCAAAAAGATAAATACTTACCACGCAGTCCTTGCCAGTTGCACATGGAGATGTTGATCTGCGTCTGCCATGAACCGCATGCGCCCACAGTGCAGTCTACCACGACTGCCAGTAGCGTGAAAACCGTCGCTAAGAAAAACAACATTTTCTTCCTTTTTTGGAATTTTTCAAATGATGGCAGCTGCAGTTGCACTCGTCGCTGTCTGAGTTGTCAACTGGGAAAGGGCGAGCTAGGATCCCAGCTGCTGACATGGGGCTACAGTGACCGCTAGATGCAGGCTTTTGGATAGACCCGGAAGGCGAGGGACTAAATCTCCGTTTCAACCCACGATGCGGCTTTGCTTCCATGTCTTTGATATTCTATCACTTCGTGTCTGCCCGAACACGACGATCCCCCACCGTGGAAGCCCCGAGCCAACCACAGATGGCGATGCACGGCCTCGAATGCATCTCAAATCCGAGCTGCTCTGATCATTTCTATGAACAGTCTTGAAGTCGGAATAATGCGATCTGGATGCTGTGGACAACCAAAAGCGGGGAAACACTAGTCAAGTACGAGACTGCCAGTGATAGACATCGCGAGAACTCGATGGCCTTGCATGCGGCTGAATTGGCATTGACATCCATAAACATCTATTCCTGCCAACTGAAATGCATGCGAATACGAGTTCCACTCTTGTCCTGAACTGCATGGTGGCAGTGCCCAATTTGAGCCTCACGATGCTGTCCGTCCATATTGCGTCTGTTTGTTGACTCAGTCGAGGGCTTTTTTTTTTTTTTTGGTATTTTCCTTTGTTATCTTTTGGGTCTTCACCAGCCTGCGAGCATCCTTCTTCAAAAGAGATAACCATGAGGGCTTCGGTTTCAGTTGCATGGCTGTCGCTGTTAGCGACCAGTGCCTTTGCTCGGTCTACAAGAACCTACGACAGTGAGATGCTCACGCCTGTCCCGACGCCGCCGGCTGTTATCAGAGGCATGCCAGCAGGAGAATTGGAACGGGTGACTGTCACGATTACAGTAGGAGTTAGTGTTTGGCTAGGTGATTCCGAGACTTGCACTGGCGCGCCGGCGGGTACTGTCACGGATACTGTCACTAATTCAATCACCGACACCGTTACTCGAACTGTTTTTGAGACAGGAAAGGTCACCGTAACAGATACCGTCAGTGTCCCTGCAGCGACTGTCACAGATGTCTCGACGAAAACTGTCACTATTGACCAGTCATCGGTTCCAACCTCGACAGTGAGGACTACTGTTGGTGGTTCAACGGTCACGTCTACTGTCGGCGGTCCAACAGTGACGACGACTGTCGGCGGTTCAACAGTCACGTCTACTGTCGGTGGCTCGACGGTCACGGACGCCTCCACAGTAACAATTACCATGGGCGAGTCAACCGTCACTGCGCCAGTAATGACCTTTCCAGGAACCACCATGGTGACGAGCGAAACTATTCCGGGGTCGGTCACCACTATTCCAGGGCCAGTCACAACCGTTCCAGCGTCGACTCTCACGACATTCATCAGTCAGCCTGCCAGCACTGTCACTTTGTCTGGGGGCATTAGCACCCTACCAGGTTCAACTGCTACCGTGACTGTCACGCGTCCTGGTGGTACAGTGACTGTTGTGGGATCAACTGCAATAGTCGACACCGTCACAGCCCCAGGTACATCTTCCCCGCCCATGTAGATTGGCGTTGCAAGAATTGACATGATCAGGCTCAGAGACCACTGAAATGGCTCCCACGACCGTGACTGAGACCACCTCCGGTCAGGAAATGACGCTGACACAAAGCTCCGTCGGCACTACCACCGTCTCCATCTCAGTCTGTTCCAGTCTCGTCAGCAATCCAACCTATACGCCTGCTACGCAGCTACCAATAGACTATACTTGGGGTTGCCCACCTGGATATCTCTGCCGGCCTCCTCATACGGGTGACCGTGCCGGCTGCAATGCTGAAGCCGGTGTTCCTGCTGATGGCTACGTCTGCGCCCCCTCGGATTGCATCCCTGCTCCACCCTTGATTTACAACCAATCCGTGGCTATTGATGAAAATGGTCACCACTTCAATATCTCTAAGGACTATTACAACCTTGATCCGGGTGACTTTGGTCTGAACTACTCCATCTTCCGGGTTTCAGGCTCCGCAGCGTCTAAGAGGAAACGCGATACCAAATCGTTCTGGGACCTCCTCGTCAGCCGAAATGCCAAGAGAGACATCTCGGATATTCCTGGTCAATGTTATAATGATTGTAATGAGGCTGCACTGATGCCACAATCACTCGGGAAGACGCCGGAGCTGTGCGAAAGCGACTCTTTCACGGCCGAGTTGGGACTCTGTAAGACGTGCATCAGCAATAATGCTGACTCGGACTCGGATGATCAATATTCACAAAGAATGTTGCCGACGTTTGCACAGTACCTGAATTATTGCTCTGGTCTGGCGACGACTTCCACAAGTACCACAGCAGGGACGACTGCTACCAGCACCACGGCCTCAACAGAAGCCACTACAACGAGCACCCAGACGACTGAGAGCACAGCTGCCATAAGCACTTGGACTGGGGAAACAACCAGCACAACCCCGACAACTCCAGTAGCTGGACTGAGCACAACCACGGTGGAGGTGTCTAGGACTGAAAGCATCCGGACCCCCGACGAAAGCGCATCCAGCAGGGGACCAGTTGCCACCGGCGACGTTGATAGCTCATCGACCACAGTATCCAGTAGTCCCAGTGGCACGGCAACCCCGTCTGCCTCTTCTACTTCATCCAATGCGGCAGTATCAACTATGGGCGTCCCTCATAAAGGCTTACTAAGTCTGCTGCTGGCTCTTTTCGCAACTCCATTCTTCTAAAATGCTTAAATGTTACGATATTTAATTTATTATTTGCGAGGTACACATTCGCGATGGTGATGGATTGATACGCTGTTCCTAGACTCTTCTGGGCTCCCAGCTATACAATGCTAACCTTGCGCTACACTGTCATTACCCTACACGTATCATCCTGTGTAGAGGGGTACGGCGAGTCCGCAATATCCGCTCCAATTTGTTCCGAATCCGCAATGGAGCGGGCTCAGGTGGAAGTCGAGAAAGTCTGCAATGGCGGCTGATTATACATGCAGGATCCGCACTGACTTGGATAATCCGAATGGAATAATTGGAGTGGATGGTGTAGACTGAACTTATCCGCACAATCCAGTTACAATATGTTACTGTAACTGACATGAAGTCGGGACTTCTGTGTGATACCGTATATCCTCAAGTAATGGCATGAACACAACCACTAAATCCAACTGTAACTAGTTAACGTAATCCACAACCGAGCGGGCCATCTCCCGACGTGGTCGAAGTGTTGAAGTCAATAACACAGCAAAAAATGCATTTGTTATAAAATTCTAAGCTCTATTGCAATTAGGAAATTGCAGTCTTTTATATCCAATAATATGACATCACTGCACCGTGGTGGTGCCCGTACAGGTGGTTGGTTTGCTGCTGAAGCAGGTCCTCCAGGCACAGTAGTAGAGGCTTCTTGGGCGTCATTCTCACTTTGTATGATACCATGAGCTTCCTGGATAGAAAGGCCTCCTGTATATGCTATCTGTCTATCAAAGCGCTTTCTTTTCTGCTGCGTTTCTCATTTGCAGCCCACAAGTCATGGTTTCCTTTGCCAGAATTGCAACACTATTCATGGCTATTTATGACAACTGGGGAAAACTTGATCTATTGCGGTCTTTGCAGGAATATGAGGGTCTTTGCTGTGCTGTCTCAATAGCTTTTTGACAGTGAATTCTTTCTTTTTTTTACTTGCTTGAGATAATGAGGTGTTTCCGGATCAGAGTTGGTGGATTGGCCCCCATGAGGTGTACAGATTCGAAACCGACGCAAAAGCTATACCCAGCAACATGGCCAAGAGTCTGGTAATGAGCAAAGCCAGTATCACTCCAATGAAGACCCAATGGAGGAAGAACTGTGATCAATAATGGATCTTGAACAAATTCGAATCCTGCAGGCCAACTGCTGGAAATCACGTGAGAAAGTGATGATACACCTCTTTGGTGAGAAAGAGGTGCGCGACTTAAGAGATCCTGGCTATCCAGGAGCCCTATATCAACAGATACACAGACCAAGTGACCACATATTCACAAATGCTTGGAAACCGCTTTCACCTCCTGATTAAGCCTACTAGCGAGGACACTAATGTGGCTAATATGCTACGGGTGTGCTTCTTTGACAGCAAGGCATTGGATCCAACAAAGTGGGAGATACAGCATCATACTAAGCACTTGAGCACATTGACAATACGCACAAGGATAGGCCCTATACACATCCATAATGCATACAATCCCAGTCTTGTGACAGGCCAACCCAGCGTCATTAACACATTGCACAATGCACTGGCTGAAAAACCTGGCCAGCAACATGTGGTAGTGGGCGATTTTAACCTGCATCATCCAATGTGGAACCGGCCTGAATACAGCCACCGCCATGAGGAAGCAGATGATCTAATCAGGGTAGCCGAGGACCACAGCTTAGAACTACTTACACCACCAGGCACAATCACATACGAGAAGCACACAGGCAGAGGTTGCCACCAGATTACAATCGACCTGGCATGAGCTACCGCTGAAGTGACAGATCTTCTGGTTCGCTGTCAAGACCAACGGGACTGGATGCACGCAGCAGACCACATACCAATTCTCACAGAATTAGATATATCTGTGCAGAAGTCTCCAGAGAGGCTAAAGATGCAGTGGCGGGAAGCTGATTGGGACACCTTTCCAAAGGCAATGGAGGGTTTCTGGAAACTGGCTCGTTGGGCACGCCGCCGTGGAGGTGTCCAACCAACCTACACACCAACTCTATTGCAGGGAACCAAACATACGACACTCCAAAAAGGAAAGCACAGGCACTACAGGAGACTCTATTTTCCCCTCCCCCTGAAGCGGATCTCTCAGACATCGCCAATTATGAATACCCAGAACCACTACAGATGCCTGCTATTACAGAGAAAGAGGTCTTTCAGGCAGTCCGGCAGGCTGCACCAAACAAGGCCCCAGGTCCCGATGGTCTACCAAACCTGACATTACAGCGTGCCCTAGCCATCCCAGTCTTCATAGGCCATCTCACTAACCTGTTCAATGCTTGCTTGCAGTTGGGATACTGCCCAGAGCACTTCTGAAAGTCAACTACAGTGGTATTGCGGAAGCCTGGCAAACCTAACTATGCGGACCCAAAGGCATACAGACCAATAGCACTGCTTAGCACAATCGGAAAAGCGTTAGAAGCAGTTATTGCAACCCGCATAAGCTATATGGTTGAAGCATACAGCCTCCTACCACGGACCCATCTTGGTGGCCGCAGAGGAAGATCATGAGAACATGCTATTCATCTCCTGCTGGAACAAGTCCATGCATCCTGGCATACTGGCGCATTGGTAGCCACACTACTCACCCTGGATGTTAGCGGTGCATTTTACAATGCTGCACATAAACGCTTGATCCATAACCTCCAGAAACGAAGGGCTCTAATCAATGCCGTCAACTGGATAGCAAGCTTCCTACGCCACCACATCACAGATATTGTACTGATGGAGGGCGCAACGGGCCGGTTTGCCACAGATACAGGCATACCCCAAAGCTCACCTCTCTCTCCAATACTCTACCTGTTCTACAATGCAGACCTAATCGACCAAATACATGAGGCTTATCCTGGAAAAGCTATGGTCACTGGCTACATTGATGACATATGCGTACTTGTCTGGAGCCGGGCTGCTGTGGCTAACTGCCGACGTCTTGAGCAAATACACAAAATAGCAGAACAATGGGAAACACAACATGCCTCCAAGTTTGCCCCAGCAAAATATGGTCTGATATATCTGTGGCAGAAGGTCAGAGGTGTCCCTAGACTAATGGGCTCAACTGATGCATTAGTCAAAGTGAAGGGGTGGAGGTTAAGGCAGTGCCTACCCTCCGCTACCTTGGCGTCCACATAGACCAGCATCTCACTGGCATGAGACAAATTGAACACTGCCGAGTTAAAGCAAATGAAATGATAGCAGCACTTTGCTCCATAGCAGGATCAACATGGGGAATCACCCTATCCCATCTCCGCCAAATGTACACAGCAGTATTGTGGCCACAGATCACATCTGCCAGTTCCACATGGTTTGTACAGGCTGGATGGGGCTTCAAGGCGGCAGAAAATGCTGATAGGAAAGCCTTAGAATCTATCCAGCACAAGGCCCTCTACAGGATAGCTGGTGCTTTCAGAACAACCTCCCGAGCTGCTCTAAAAATATGTCTCAACATCCCTCCCCCAACGATTGCATTAGAGTGTGTAGCCAAAGAATCATACCTCCGCATAATCACTTCACCCCTTATGGCCACTCTCATTGAGATACGCCACTCTGGCCAACGACCAGCACCAAGGAATGCACAGGAGCGACACATGCAATGGGTCATCAGCCCAGACCATGATCCTCTGACATCACCCACTAGAACGATGGGGACGGCGAATTGTGAACTTCCAGAACAGGCTGGAGGTTATACACCCACATGTGACCCCACCATGGTGGTCAGGTCTGGAGTCCTATGTGGGAAACTCGGGAAGTAGCCCTAGCAGCTCATCAGAATGCCCTACACAGCGGCGCCGACATTGTCACATACACAGATGGCAGTTTGACAGAACAGGGAGTTGGAGCAGCGGTAGTTTGACCTCTGGGGCACCAGGCAGTTCACATTGGCTCCCCAGCTACCCACACTGTATATGCAGCGGAATTACGAGGCATAGAGATGGCACTCAGTCAAATACACAACACGGGTGGGCTGGCATCACAACTTTCCCATCAGACCTACATGCAATCATCTTTACAGACAACCAGGCGGCGATATAAGCGTGCTCAGCTCCAGGAAGGTCTTCTGGACAATATATCCTGAGTGAGATTACATGCACTGCATCTCAACTACAGGAACGCGGCTGGGATATACAGCTGTATTGGCTCCCAGGTCATGAAGGCATCTATGGCAATGAGTGTGCTGACGGTCTTGCAAAAGAAGCTGCTAATTCCCTAATACCCAACGGTGCGGAGGAGCTCACTCCCATGGCTAGCACTCGAAGAGCCCTCCGCATAGAAGCAGCAAGCGCATGGAAGTCTGAATGGGCCGCCTCCACCCACGGGAATTCCCTCCGTCGTTTATGGAAAGAAGCCTCAAAAGCACCAATGCAACTATACCAAGGCCTACAGAGAGCCGCCACATCAGTCCGCATTCAAACGCAAACTGGGACGATTGCGCTGGCTAGTTATCTTGGTACCTTTAATGCTATGGAATCGACTGAATGCTCTTGTGGACGTGGTCGTCAAGATATACGCCATGTTCTCCTCCACTGTACAAACCAGGCAGGCCCCCGGATGCGCCATCTTACGCAGGGGTCAAGGCGGGAGCTGGATTACCGGGCCTACCTAACGCGGCCAGACTTGGTGCCAAAAGCAGTGCGATTCATGTTTGAGACAGGCCTCCTAGGCCAGTTTCAGACTCTACCAACCACATACCCAGTCACAACAACGGACTTGAGGCAACCGGCAGCATAGCGCAGCCGAGGTTACGCGCTTGCAGAAGTAGGGAAGGAAACGAGATAGTATCCAACAAGCCAATGGATCTTCGTGGTCATGGGAATAGCAGCACGAAAACCAGCAGCACGGGATATACAACATGCGGAATAACATACCAGGATATGCATAGAAAGACGACGATGTATATAGCGATTACCACAAGAACGACTTTTAGGTGAGCCTAGAGCTACCAGAGCGCTGCTGCGATTCCTAGCTAGTACCAGCATAGCTCTACCCCGAGCACACCTACAGCGAACGGCGGAAAGGGCCCGAAGAGATGATGAATGGGGACTGGAAGCATTGGAGGAGGCAGTTAGGACAGGAGAAGGGTAGCTGGGAGGGTAGTCTGAGCTGAGATTCAGCCTAGGCCACACCCATCCTGTTCTGAAATTCTTGTGGATTCTGCGGAGTCTCTCTCTACTTTCTTAAGGTGTCACCGAACAAGCTGGTTCCAAAATCCAGGCAACCTATTGGTCTGATGTCTGGTTTTGATATCGCATTGATACAGTTTCTGGGTTTCGTGATTTGTCGTTTTGATTGAGCCAAAAAAAAAAAAAAAAAAGGAAGAACTTTAGAAACTGCTTTTGAAAGGAAGAATGGAATGTACATTGAAATCGGTCTTTTGGGTGTTTAAATAGCTATTTGTCTGGTATTCAAAGCCATGATGGAAGCGCTTCCCAATATGAAACTATAGATAAATCAGGTGTAAATGTTGCTGGTGAGTATATTTGCGCTTTACTAATTTACCAGTGGTCGCTTTAAAGTGGCGACGCCGGAACGGAAATGCCACGAAAATGTACTTTAAAAGGCCACGACCCCGAGTTACTCCGTATTTGGGGTGGTTTCTATGTGGAGTTTCTTAGTTGTATGGGTTTGGGGTTGTCGTTTGTTCGAGTACCTGTCTGTTCGCACTGCATGATGTTGGAGAGATAGTTATATATAGTAAGTAGCAAGAATTTATGAATTTGTAACTATGTCGATTTCAAAAGCAACCGAGGATATTAGTGGAAGAGAAAAATAAATACGTTACATGTCTTGAATACCCCGAATATATTTCCCAACACAACACCATGACACTCCTTTTTCACATCAAAAAAAAAATAAAAAATAAAAATCCAAAGATGAGATTTATATGTACATTACTGTATAAACAATTTGCAATCACACCCATCATAACTCCTGCTTATCCAACCCCCAAATCTCCCAGTCCTTGAGCACCTCCCACCCAACACGCCGTAACCGCCGTCTCCAACGCTGCGCATCAGGATTCGTCTGCAGCGGCAGACAAATATTATCATCTAATTCCGCGAGAAAGTTCTCGTGTGGGAGCGGTTGGTGGTGCCGGGTTTTTGTGGGCGAGGTTGTGAGGGGAGATTGGTGGTCGTCATCTCGGGGACGTTTGCCGAGGATTGAGGTGGTGGATTGTTGACGGGAATTTGGATGGCCGGATTGAGGATGTGCTGTGGTAGGAAGGAGGTGTGAGTGAGGGGAGGTGGTGTTCATGCCTAGATCTTGGTTTGGAGTGCCGTTTTCGAATGTGGGTGTTTGGAGGGTTGGTGTGGAGGCGTAGTGGTTTGGAGATTCTTCAGTATGCGGCCGTTGTTGCGACGGCGGCTGGTGGTCTTCTGCGATGTAGAACTCCCGCAATTCCCATGCTTTCCAGCCCACTCCTAGTACCTTTAGATTACTGAAGATACTCTTATCAGCCAGCGGCACGCTCATCTTCTCGACGAGGATCTTATCGTCCAATTCGACAAGATCTTGCAGCGTTCGCGCAGACGCGAATCTGTTCGCATTGTTTGTAGTCCGCGGTGCGGTCCCTGTCCCCGGCGTTCCATTAGGCGGCGAGGTGATATTCTCCGTGGGAATGAGAAGGCGTAATGCGCTGAGTTTCCGGAGGAATGGAAGAATAAGACCTAACGTCTCCATACTGCTCAACTCCGTTGCAAAAGCGAATTGTTCTAGATTTGGGCTCGCGTGGACAAGGCGGGCGAGGGTAGATGCGGAGAGAGGCCATCGGGATGGGAGTAGGAGGTGGCGTAGTGTGGAGGCGTGATTTGTCACGATGGCATTTAAGTAGTTATCTCTGATGTTGAGTTGGAGGTTGCTAGGGTTTGGTGATGAGACGGTAGGGGAGTTCGAATGAGGATAGGCGTAGTCTGAAGACGGCCGCGGCGAGGATGAACTTGGAACTCTAGGGGAGGTCACATCATTGGCATCGCGGGGCGAATTGACGAAATAGAGCCTCTCTAGTCCAGTGAAATTCGCCAGGAATTCAGCATGTCTCTTGGACAGCGCATCCTGTCTCATGCACTTGATCTGCAGGCGACTATTGGGCGGATTCGTCGGCCAGCTCCTGTCCACAAACGTATTCATGAAACTCGGACCATCAGACCCAGTATTGTTCAAGACCGTAACGTCCTCCACCGTATTAGGATCGAACGCGATATTAAACTCCTCACTGTGCAGCGCATACAAATTTTGTAGCGCAATCTTCCGCACAGCCAACGGCTCCCTCGCCGAAATACATTTGCGAAAGTAATCATGCAGCATAACACTCGGCTCCTGCGCATTGCGCATCCGCGACGACCAATGCATATTCAACTCCTTCAACTTCTTACACTTCCACAACAGCGTCGAAATATCATCCGGATAGCACAACGGATCAATATCCGTCAACTTCAACCTCCGCAAATGCGGCATCGGCGGAATAACAATCGTCGGTCTCGGATGCCGACTACTCGGAAACCGCACATTCAGCGACGTCAATCTCGGCAACTGCGCAAGTCCCAGATAAACCGTCTCCAACATCTTCGTATTAAGCTCCCAGCTAAAGCTCTCCAGATCCGGCATGCGGTCCACGGCCGCGCGGACAGCGATGTTCAACATCATCGAGGAATCTGGGACCCGTCCGACTCGCGCGTGTTCCTCGAGTTCGTGTTCGCGCCATTCGCCGCGGAGGGTCAGCGATCGCACGAGTTTCGCATATGGCCGTGTGATGACGGCATTAAGGCCCATGGAGAAGGGGCTTGCGCTGCCCACGCCTTCGGGTTCTTCGCCGCGATACCGGATTTTATCGTAGGAGGTTAGAGTGAGGTTTCTGTAGAGGAGCGGGAGGGACATGTAGTTAAGAACCCGGCAGGTCCTGCATAGTCGGGCGAGGTCTGCGATGTCGTCGACCTAGACAAGAGAACTGTTAGTCAAAGGCAATCCAGTCGAATGTTTGAGGCACGCACATAGGAAATAATCTTGTCGATCAAGTTCAACGGCAACACCATCAACGATGCATCTCCCGGCATGTCCGCCGTGACGGTGGCTTCGAACATGTTTCGATTGACAGCCGCCATGGTGCGACGTCCACGAGCAATGATGTCACAGCATGGACCGGGGAGAACAGACGACCAGCAGGAAAAGAATGAGGCATCGATTAATGGGATCGCAGTATCATGTCAGGGTGGAGGGTGTTGGTAGGCAAAGTGACGAAAAAGAGAGCTTGGAGCTTCGGAGGTCTTGATTTGACGGAAGAAAAACTTCCGCCTTGAGGATCGCGCAGGATTCGATGTTCGTATTCGTCCCTGATAGGGCACAGTAACAAAAGACTATTACGCAAAAGGCATTGTTAAGGGAAAAGTTGTTTATATTCAGAGGATGTCTCTTGTATGTCTAGAAAAAATGCAGCATCCGGTTCTCTGGCCATCTGTTAAGCTGCACACCGCCTTATATAGATCTCAAAATCCCAGTTCAAGATATAACAAAAATGTATGTAGTTGGCAAAAGTCGTTAACAAAATTATAGTATAGAAAGACATCGACAAGGCGAGAAGATAAGATCCCATATATACCACATAAATAATCCTTAAAGAAAGCGCCAGTCACTGGGTATCACTTGAATATAGCTGCCAAATCCCAATACTCCAAGAATATAAGAAAAACCGTTCCTCCCAAAACCCGATATATTCAATTAATCATGACGATAGCTGGAAATATCCTCACTTGTCGCGTTATTGTCCTGTGCCGAAATGGCCAAAAGATTGCCCGCGTTCCTGACCCGGCCGCTGTGGTGTAGGTTGGTAGACCGTCCCATCAGAACCCGCCCCTTCAGAAGCTTGAGACGCATCGTGCGTGTGATTCGTAGAAATATGGCCTGGAAGATGGTCATCGGACCCGACAAGAGCCGCCGCTTCGGGGTCATAGCGCAGTTCATAATGGTTGGCATTACCGTCGGCCGACCATGGCGGAGCGATTCCCATCTGCGATGGAATGACCCTAACAGGTAAATTAGAATGACCGGAAACTGGATGGCGGCCCTGCTCAAGAAGACTTGAGTCATTGAACAACTGCGGCGACCAGTTGCTTTGTCCCTGATTGCGGGCAGGAATGACGGTGATCGGCAAGGATGCATCGGCAGCTTGTCGTCCGCTTGCAGGATGTCTTTTCCGGTGAAAAGGGAAGAAATGATTGTCTCTGCGCGGCGCACTGGGTTGCTGTTCGTTCCCTTCGTCCTCGGAGGAATCCGACTCTTTCTCCTCGGGATGCTCTGCCTGTGCGGAGGCGACTTCCCTTGGCGGAGATGCACGTCTTCGTTTGAATTGATTCAGTAGACTCCGCCATCGTGGATCTGTGTGGACGGTTTGATGCTGTTGTGCCGTGAGAGCTTCGTCGGAATGATCATTACGCTGTCTGATATCCTGCTCCTTGGGTCCATCCGTTTCCTCCTCCTCTTCCATATAAGGCATCACAACCGGCGGGGTGGGACTCGATACAGGGTGGTAGCGGACGTTATACACCGTGCTTGCCGCACTGTTGGTATCTGCTCGGCTGACAGGCGTAACCGCTACCGGCGGTGGAGTGGGCCGGGCTGCTCGCCGGCGCCGTGACTCGGCAAAGAGGGCGTATGTTTGACTCTGTGGGCCAGGCTGTCTTCGTGGTCCGTTATTTCGAGTTCGCAAGGGATGATGTGCTAAGCCCATCATGCCTCCCCAGCCTGACGATGCGCCTGTACCGCCGCCTCGATCATTTCCAGTATAGGTTTGGCGCGGCCAATCGACTTCTTCTGACGGCGTAATTTCCAACATTTCATCACCATCGAAGATCTCCCTTCCGAGAATTCCATCCTTTCTTTCGTCGCGCTCCAAAGCCTCGATCCGTTCCACCCATTCCCAGACCACGACACTCGCTGCGGCAGATCCAACCCATCGGATGTAACTACCCCAGCCAGCCACGTCAGGCTTTGCAATATCCAACACGAAAAACACAACTGGAATCAACACCGCACAGAGCGATAGAAGTGCTACCAGGCAGATATTCTTCATCTTCGGGTGGAAGAACGCGAATCGGTGTTTCGACAAGGAATAAAAGATAACCCATGCGGCATAGAGTAAGTTCAAGGAAAGTTCAAATAGGTAACTGAGCGCAGGAATCGCATCGTCATATAATCGTGGTCGCGTGGTGTTGGTTTTCACGAGGAAGTTCTCGAGTATGCTGAACGTTGTATCCAACACGATTAGTGCAAAACCAGCCCATTTGATCATGACCTTTTCCTTGTGTCGCGGGAATAATCGGATCAACGTTTGAACCTGAGCAAGCCAGAGAAAAGTGCTGGATATGACGCGAACTATTCGAATTTCGTTCCCATCAATAACCTCTGCAGTTAGTGCTTCAGCATCCGAGTATCCATATACATACTGCCTCTCAGCGACCTTGAACGAATCCGCACTCGCGATGGTCAATGAGATGGCAACCAATATTGCAGCAACTTTTTGAAGCCATGGTCGGCCACCAACTCCCACAGTCGAGGAACCACCACTATAGGACCCCCCAATCATACCATGTCGACTCAAGAAATTTGCGCCACCGCTGGGGCCACCGATGTAATATGTACGCGGAGTAATCAGAAGGATAATAACGAGAAGATAGCTGACAACAGTGGCGCAACCGATTGCATATAACTGCGGCGTAACGGAGGAGTAAAAGGGGTCGCGGGTATCCAGCACGGCAGAGGGATTGGTAACATTCGACGGCTCACCCGTGCATAGAGGCTCAAAAACCGCATTCTGCGTCAAGGTGAGAGTGGCAGTCCGGTTCAAATGAATATAGCCATGCTGTGGCAAGAGAAACGGCGTACAACCGGGGTGATAACTCGTGGTGGTCGTGGATGTTGGTTGAGCCCAGATCTGGCGGGGAGTCAGACCAGCGGCGTCCCCCATGGTCGGTTACTCAAGAAGGATTCACGGTCGTCCTCGTCCTCGTCTTCGTCGTCGTCGCCGTCGTCGTTGTCGTTGACGTTGCAGGCCGCTCATGTATGGTCTGTAACCATCGGAGATAATCCCCTTTTTGAAAAGCATAAGCAAGCATACAGTCTCGATATCCTTCGCAGGTAAGCTGTTCTTTCCCTTATGTAGGCATGATTGAGACTCGATGGGGAAAGGAGAGGAGTATCGCGGCGGTGCGAGTCAACTCGGGGGCAGAATCGTGATGTAATAATCGGAGGGAGCTAGATAGATTTAGATAGACAGTAAGAGATAATGAAGGTAATAGACAGAATGTATAGCGAGCGATGGAGGTTAGTGCAACAGTTAAGGGGGAGCGGAGGATCAGAGCCCAAGAAAGGCGTTCATTCGTTTTCGCCGGCCGCCGTTGATCCGCCACCTGGGCGGTCGGCGGTCGAGATTCGGTCACTGTATCACTCAGAGTCCTCCATACTTATGCCACCCGGGAATTTTGAGCCTTTTCTTATGGGGATTGAGTTAAACATACAATGACAGCTGCAATAATATTAAATTGGGTATTGTATCTCCTATCGTGGCATGATATACAAAATACACGTTATCCCTGCAATGGTATATACAACAGGCAAGGAAGAAATGGTCAAACCGTGAATATCGAAAGAATTTGTCGTACAGTAATGGGCAAAGGCGTTGAAGACAATGTATCCCCTGCCATGCGAGGTGTGAAGGAATTTAAGGGAGGGATGAAGAAGTGCTCCGACGCTTGACTGCCGTTGATCATCTCGGGGGTGGAGGATAGGACATCGGTGTCGGGGCAGTGTAGGGTGATAGCAGCGTCGCCCCTTGCGCTGCTGCTATTTTGGCGCGATTCTCTTCTCGTTTCTTGATTTCTGTCTCGTCCTGGATTAGGGTGCAACAGGTACAGCAGGTAGCGCGCACGCAGTCAGACCCAATATCGCCTTTGATGCCGTATGCTTTTCGAGTCCGCTTATGTTGGATAGTTGCCAGAAGCCCTAGCATGGTTAGCTAAATTATTATAAAAAGAGAAATGAAGCTCACATTGACAACCACACAACAGAGCCATTGCTGTACAAGATCCATTGCACGCGCTATACCCTAACAGATTTGTCGGATCTTCTTTTCGCGACTTCAGAGTGAGTCGGTACTGTGTCTTCCCATATAGGATACAAGGGCAAAAGATTCCCAGACAGCAAGTACTGATATTTGAGCAATCGCACAGGCTATGACTCCAGGTTCCGCCTTTGATCTCTTGGTTCGGATGCTTTACTTGACCGGGCTGGTGATATGCAGCTACATCCTCTGGAACTGCTACTTGGGTTGTGCTTGTCGCCGTCGGTGGAGGGAACCGTGGAAATTGGGGAGAGTGCAGCGGGTTTGTATCTGGTGCGACAGCTAGAGGACGGGTGCTGGGGTTCTGTTCTGACGATGTTTGATCCGTCTTCAAGGGAAGTGGCCCTGGCGACCTTGGAGTAGGATCCTGCATATACTGCGCTGCTTCCGCACACGGGAGTTGGGGTTGTATGGAAGCTTGAGAGTGAGGTTGAATCATTTCGTCGGCATATGGAGCGTAGTTTGCTGGATGCTGTTCCGGCGGCGGAGGAGAGCCGGAAGTATAAGGAGAGGCGACCGGGCCATTTTGTAGATATTGTGTTTTCTCATTTACTATATTTGGTGTCTGCTGCGGTACTTGTCTGGACACAGTTGGCTGTTCTGGTTCCTGGGGTTGTTCTTGTCGTTCCTGCAGGCGCTGTTGGTGTTGTGTTGGATCCGCGGCGGCCGATGGTTGGTGACCCGGGGCATGCATCTCCAATGGCGTCTGAAGGAAGGAATATCTGCGGTTTACATTGTTCGTATCTAAGCGTAATTGGCGGTTCATTGTGTCTGGTTCACCAATGAGTTATGAGGTTTGTCGCAAAGCAAGTAATGGCTGTTCGACTCGGTTTCAGACGATTCAGGGACAAACAAGGCTGTAGTAAACACTGTAGGCGATGCTGGTTCAGACCGACGAGAAAAGAGCGTGTATGATGCAGTTTGGCAGACAGCACATGTACCTTGATGTACCTGGATGTATGTACTCTCCACAGATGATGATGGCCGGCGGAGACAAATGCAGAGGGTGAGTTAAAAGGATGAACAAGAGAGTAAAAATACAGAGAATAATACAAGAATATGAATCGAAATAGAGAGATAGAGTCAAGATCAGAAGAGCAAGTTTTGTTAGAAGTGTAGGCAGAAATCAAGGTGTGTAAGAGTGAGAGAGCGTCGGCCTCGGGAGACAGTAACATGCATGTTCGGGCTTGCTGTGTATCGTCGACCTCTCTTTCTTGGTATCTGCATAATGATGTGGACTTTACTGGGGACGTCCAGTCAGAAGCATTTGGCGGTGGTTCGGCAACTGCTGTTGGAAGATGAGGAACGGCGCCATCACAGCGCCGTCGATTTTGATCACATCACATCAAGCGCTCACCAATGAGGAGTGTGGAATGACTGCGCCGCATTAGTAGTGGTTGTATGAGGACTCGTAAGTGGTCTCCGTACTGGAAATGTTTGTACTCTGTATACACTGTAGGTAGAGCCAGTCAGGTACTGTGTACTTGTATGACAATGTTCTGGAATATGTATCTTGATAACGGCCAGCTGCAGAATGTCCTGGGGTGATGCACAAGGCATCATGTGCCCACAAGAGATACATGCACCCCTGTACTCTGTACATATATATCCTGGAATAATAGGCAATATCTATATAACCTCACCTCATCTCTATCTTTGATATTGATTGTCGTCATTGTTGATGTTTGCTGTCAGGTGACCCAAAGCGGTAACCCAAGGTAGCCACCATCGCCCTTACCGGGAACTAAACGGATCGCCATTCTGCTAGTTTACTAGAGTAGATATACAAGTACAAGTCTGGACGGAGCACGTAGTAGTATACTGACTATTGTCAATGATAATATTGAATGCTTCTATTTACTTGTATTCCCTCAGTGTTTTTCAGAGTAAAAATACTTCCGCCCTACGCCCCACAAAGGCGGTGAGCAGATCCTCTCCTTTCGTCGTTCTTCTCTTCTCCCTTGTTAGTATCCTTACCTACTACTACTACCACACTACAGAGTACTACCACCAAGTATCTCACTTTCCTTTCTTTAGTTAATGCCAAAACTGCTCTCATCCAGTAATAACTGTCCCTGTCTCCCCCAGTTTTCTCCAAGAATTCCCATTATTGGTGCATCAATCCCTTTCTGGCCTGTCAGAACTCGCGCCCCGGGAACGTGGTTGGTGAACCGGTGGTGACGCCAATTCCCTCCTTCCTGTTTGGGTCTCCCTTATCCCCTCCCCCAATTCTCCTACCTGACTCTGTCACTTACATCCTTCTAATCTATCTATCTAACCACTCACCACTTTTATCTTCTCCAATATCACTCATTCTCCAGTCCTGCAATTCCCAACCAATGTCCTCTCCATGTCAACCCCTCCGCCTGCCGAAAAGAAGACCGTGTCTGATCAACGCCTGGTGACACCTGCGGCCGCTGCCCATCATGATTGCCTCGCTCGTCGCCACCACCACCAGCAGCTCCGACAGGGGGACAATCAACTTCAGGACGAACAGGCCCCGTCGCCCTCCCGTGCTGAATCGCCATCTGCTTATCAATGGTCCCTACCCACTTCTTCTTCCTCCGCATCCGCTCTTCCTTTAAAGAAACACCCGAAGCACCCTCCCGAGCTGGAGAGACTTACTCGTCCTCATCGCTCCCGCAGTCCGCAGCTATCGGAGCGAGATAGCATCTTTGCGACCAATTACTTGCCCTCCGACAGTGAAACTCAAGCTCTACCGCCTCTACCCTCTCGCGATGACGACAGGACTCGCCCGGCTGCTGTGAGCCCCAGTCTTGTACAACAAGATGCACCCTCTCCCGTCTCAGTTCCTGATCCCACTGCCACTTCCAAGGTCCTTCCCCTTCGTCCTCGTCGTGGCGAGGCCGCCCACATGGAAGTTGACGTTGACAGAAGTCCTTATCACTCCTCTCAGCTGCGTCCTCCTTTCCTATCGCCACCCGTTAGCACTCATGCCGCCCTGCTGTCCGCCACTGGTACGGGGGATCGCCCTCAGGATTCCGATAACCTCGACCTCGTAGCAGAGCTCGCATCGTCCATTCCAATCCCTGAAACTCTGCAATCTCGATCTCATGAGTTGGGTACCAAGTCCGCCCCGCCTCCAGACGATCAGTGGTCGATTGATCGTCCTGCCGTTCGGTCCTCCGCCATCAGCTCTCCATCGTCGGGGCTATTGGGCACGACTCAGGTACCAGAAGAGCGTGGGGATCCGCGGGATTCTGCGTGGGATGGTCGTGACGAGGTGCACAACAAGGTCAAGCGGAGTTCGAGTCGGGGCCGGCGTGGTATGGTGGAACACTCAATCGAGGCGAACTTGGCAAACGCGGAACCCGCATCGCATGTGCGCAGCCGCAAGTCTAGTCATTACCTGGGCTTGTTCAAGGAGAATACCACAACCTCGCCAGACCGGAAGAGAAACCAGGACCGCGGTCGGAAAGCCGAGGAGCCGTGGATGATGTCGGACGAGGCCGCGTTGGAGGCGCCTCCCGGTTCTGGGTCACGGCCGTCCGAAAAAGCTGGTGTGCGAAGGAGCTCCAAGAGTCTGTCCCATCCGTCTTTTGTTGCTGATGCACCAGTGACCATTGAACCCGCGTCGCGGACCGACACCCATCCACAGGCCCAGACAGATGATCTGGTCAAGATTCAGTACAGAGCGTTGCCTCGCAACTTATTGGAGGAAATCAGAAACTTTCATCTCACTCCGGGTGGTGCACGGGGCTCCTCATTCTCTAGGAGCATCCCAACCCAGTACGTGGAAGGCGGTCGAGAGTACACACGGGAGGCGGTCTCAGGGGACGAGGCAGCCTCACCTGATACGCTTAGAGCGCAACGCCGTGGGTCCTCTCAGTTTGAAGACGAGGAGGAAGAAAAAGAACAGATCTCGTCTGCTTTGTACTTCCCTCATGAGCGCGTGACAGTGTCGGACGAGGTTGACCCGTACAAGCCTTATGCGGACGATCAGGATAGTCTCAAGCATTTTGAAGTATCAACACCTGACGCTGGTCCAATCCTGCTGCCGGGAAAGAGCCATGATGTTCTTCCGGGTGATCAAGAGGTGAATCATGTCGATATCTCTCTCCGCTCTAAAAATGACAGTAGAATCTTGCACGGCGATCTACAAGATCTACAAGCCCCTATAGAAGAAGAGATAAATGACAAAGCTTTGACTACCATCTCCGAACGCAGCCATGACTACTCCACCTGTGAATCCGAGCTTGCTTCTGAAGACGAGAGTGGATTGTCGACCCACGAAGAGTCGAGCGTCACGGAAGATGATGCCGCTGCCGACATAACGCCCACCGCAACCCCTACTCAACGGAACCGGTATTTGCGCCAGGGACGTAAACATGGCAAAGCTGCCCCGGTGGGTGCCGTCGAACTAAAACCTTATCGGCATCAAGTTGGTGGGCATACCACGGTGTTTCGTTTCTCCAGGCGTGCTGTATGCAAGCAACTGAACAATAGGGAAAATGAGTTCTACGAACGCATCGAGCGCAGGCATCCAGAGATGTTGATGTTTCTTCCAAGGTTTGTAAGCCTTTCTGTTTCTGATGCCTTTGATGTACTAATCGTTTTTTTACAGATACATTGGGGTTCTGAATGTCACCTTTTCCAAGGGTTCCAAACGTCCCAAGTCGCGTCCCGAGGGCCAAGCCGAGCATACAGACAACGAAACCGCCAAGGATGAGAAACCTGCCAAGAATGCAGCCGCGAATGATGCGCAGCTCCCTGAGACTGAGCCGCAGCGGATCTTCAGCCATAGCCAGAAACAGGCTCCCAGCGTCACACCGAAAGTGATTCTCGAGAATAATCGTCACATCATCCCAGTCGATCTCTTCTCCCATCACCAGAGGCCTCGAACTGCGGACGCAACCACTCTCTCCTCTTCGCACCGTTTCCCCGCTGGCAATGTATTGCGGGGCCGTCCTCTATCGTTGAAGACAAGCGTCGAAGCGCAGAAGCCTCCCGAGACATCGACCCCCAAACGACCCAAGATCAGTTGGGGTGCAACTACTGTCAACCGGAAATTGCAGGAGCAGGTTCTTCGAGAAGTCTTCAGCCCTCCTGCGATTCATCACCATCGACGACATGCCCGAGGTCGCCTGACCATGTCCAGAACCACCTCGGACAGTGGCCGTCGACGAGCCAATCTTTCGGAGGACCACACTGCGAGTAGCCGTCATATCGCACCAGAGCCCAATGAGCCTCAACGCTCGGATGCGATCGAAATTGCGACCAAATCTGATGAGGGCCCAGGGCTGTCATCGTCGGCCTCCACCGCGTTGGATGCGACTCAGAACCGTCTCGAGCAGATCCGGGGAGAAGAGAGACAACCACGTACCAGTTCTCTGAACAGACATCGACAAGTGCGGCGACGACATTCAGGAAGTGGTCTGCAAAGGCGAGGCAGCTTGGACAGCAAGCCCGGTGACCTCGTCTTTTTCGACGATGATGGCTACGGCGGAGATCAAGAGGATGAAATCTTCGCCATGGAAGGCGATGTTCCAATGGCGTCAGATCGTCCTGCAGCCAAGCCGTCCGCCCCGAGTGCACCGGAAGTTCCCCTCCTTAGTGGTAACGTGCATCATGGACCTCCAGCGATTTCGGAGCCACCGCCCAAGCCTCCCCTTCCCCCTCAAATGAAAGAAGATGGCCGTTTCTACCTTCCAACCAATCCGAAGGAAGCACAAACCATGAAGGACGAAAGAGTACAATACTTCTTGCTGCTTGAGGATCTCACTGCTGGGATGAACAAACCTTGCGTGCTGGATCTGAAAATGGGGACACGTCAGTACGGAATGGAAGCCGATGAGAAGAAGCAGAAGTCACAACGGCGCAAATGCCAGACTACGACCTCTCAACAGCTGGGAGTGCGACTTTGTGGCATGCAAACCTGGAACGTCAAGAAACAGGATTATACTTTCGAAGACAAGTATTTTGGACGTGATCTCAGGTCCGGTCGTGAATTCCAGGACGCTCTTACCCGTTTCCTCTACGATGGTATCAGCCACGCAAGTGTGGCCAAGAAAATACCAATCATCCTGGACAAACTCTCGAAACTGGAGAACATCATTCGCAAACTGAAAAGTTATCGTCTGTATGCCAGTAGCCTTCTGATCCTGTACGATGGAGAACAGAGTCCATCCGACATGATTTCTCATACCCAAGGCCCTCAGAATCGATCCGAAAACAAACGGCCTGATTTGCAACGTAATGCTTCGGACGATGGGCATAACAACTTGGACGTTCATCTCAAGATTGTTGATTTTGCCAACTGCGTGACTGGCGAAGATGAATTGCCTCCAACTGCTCGATGTCCACCTCAGCACCCTTATGACATTGACCGTGGTTATTTGCGTGGTCTGCGCTCACTCAAAACGTACTTTCGACGTATCCTGAAGGAGGTCACTCACGATGACTACTTGGAACGAGGCGAAAACGAGGCCATTGCTCTGGGTACTCGGGTCACGAACCATGACGATATTTCTGACCGGGGTTGGGATGAGGTGATGGACAATGACCCCGGTGAAGTCAGTATTTGATACGACTTTTTATTTTTATTTTTTTTTTCATATTCTCTTTTCCTATTCCTTTCTTTTTCGTTTTATTTTCGATCTCGGTTCTTTTTTTTAGCCCCGCTTGTTCCTTCATCTTCTGAGTTAGGAGTTGGCATCATGTCTTCAATTATGCTCACATGGATACCAAGGGAAATGGCGTCGACATTGCATGGCAAGGGCTCGGGTCTTGTTTGTTTTTCGTGTTCAATTTTTGGTTTTGCTAAGATACACCTTGCGCTTCTATAATTTCGCTTCATTCGCACGTTCCATGATGTCAACGACACAGTTATGACTGGCATGGGGGGTTGGTGACAGCAATACGATAATGATGATTCATGGCGCCTTGTTCAGCCCTGGGCCTTTGGTGTCTATTCATGCCTGGGTGCATTGTTAGAACAGAGTATCGGGGAGCGATTCCCAATCGTTGCGTGTGTTCGTGTTCATTCCTAGTTTTATTCTTCCTTCTCGGACTTGTGTTATTACTTATACCACCGGGGAGAATCCCTGGATTCGTTTTCTGCAGTTCGCAAAGCATGGGTGGTATCTGGAGCGGTTCAATTTGTGTACATAATCAATTGGCGTCTTAGATTAAAGCCTCCTAATCGGAAATTTTATTGGGGTCTTGCGTTTTCCAGACATTGAAAGTCCTGTAGTGTACATATCAGTAGGGTCATCGACATCTCGATGAATATACATTGCTTGACGGGTAATGGCAAACTTGCTAGTTTTATTTCAACTACCCAGTGAATAGATCATCTCTGTCTTCTGGCATTTCTCTTCTATCTGTTCTATTATCAACGTTCATCTCTCTTGAAACGGGTCTTAGGATAGGGATGGATAAGTAGAGTCTCGGGGAGTGGCCCTTAGATAGCAAGAATATAGAGATCCTCGCTCTGCTATGTGCTGCGATGAATGTATATCTGTGCCAAATTACATTGCAATTCAAATAGTCCTGGTAGACTTTGTGAGGCGGGTGATGCAGCATGGGGTGTGGTCCTTGACAGCAAGGCTGTTATCAGGATGCTGGAAGACTTGGACAGTAACTGTGTGTTTATCCTACCTGGGCTCTCAGATAGGCTGAATGTATGGGAGCTACTGCTGGAGCGAGATGAACGGAGTAATCAGCACCGAAGAATTGGCGTGGCTAAAACTTGGTTCAATTACCATGCAGACGGCGTCGTCGTTTGGCATGGGACGAATGCGAGGCACCAAAATGGTATCGCCTTTTCGAATGGATCAATGCACGATATCAGTAACATAAAGAAGACGATAAAAAGCAGGAAACCATTCTTGTTTAGGTAGTTCTTCTCTGTTAGCCGACATTTGAGATAGCAACCAAGGCTTGAGTATGCTTGTGTTTAAACAGGTTGCAGATTGGTGGCTTAATTAATGATGGGGCTCATGGCGAATCCCAAAGACTGGTGAAAATTCCTTCCATCTAGTGGACATAGGAACAGCACATCATCAGTTATGATATTCTAGCTTCGGTCTATTGAGTATCTAGGAGCACATGATATGACTCCAAATTTCATGACAGGTAGGGCCAAACTAGGAATGGGGAGAAAGGCCGTTGAAAGAGAATCTAGCAGGCTGGTGGCCCAGTCAGTCCCGAGTTTGCAATACACTGAATGCCAGGTCAGCTGGGCTGAAGCAAGATCCTGGTACTCATGGAGTTCAAGAGAGGATGTACGGAGCAACCGTAATAACCGCATGTACCGTGCCATGCAAGAAGCGGGTAAGGACTTTGTCCTCAATTGTATGGACTCCTTCGCGTCCCTAGAACACGATGGACAGGCCCAAGCAATTCTCCGACCTAAGATCGTCCGTTTCTTGGAGAGCGACGCGGACGACTGGCGCGAAGCGATGAACCATGAGCTAGATGCTTTTACCTTGAAGCCTTTCCCCAAAGATGCCAGAATACGTCGACTGAAGCAAGAGGGTAACCAACGAGTGCATGGGCCCAACCTCATCAAGTATGCCCGTCTGTATACCACACGCCGTAAGGGGCGCGACGATGTCGACGTTCTTCTCGCCTTGTTCGGTACAACTCACTGACGAGGTGATCAATCCCCAGGCGCCATATCGGCCTTTAAACACTTCACCCTCTTCGCAAAGGGAGGCATAACCACCCATCCCATGCGATGCAAGATCTAGGGCTTTGTACAGATAGACCACTCCAACCCAAATGATGACTCCGATGATAATCGAACTCGTGCTGGACACAGGCGCTCGGTGTATAACGAAGAGGCGGTAAAGGGAGCGCGAGTGAGGCGAGTTTCTTTTTTCCTCCGTCTGTTTGTTGAATGATGCATTTCTTTTCTGTTGGACAAAACCATTGCGAAAACAAATTTGGAGCTAAAATTGGATTCCAGTACGGGTGTATCATTAGACACCGGAGGGCTTCCAAACTAGGTTCTACAAAATGAACCCACTCTAGTCTCTACATACCAATCACTAGGGTTCTGTCGAGTGCAGTCCAAAAGAGCCAGATAAGTCTGGCCATCAATATTTGTCAGTCCTGTATTCGCTCCTCGCGCACACAATTTCTCAATCACTTCGAACTCGAGATTTCGCGCTGCTTTGTGTAAAGGAGTTTCGCGGAGGCGTGCGTCCTGAACGTTAATGGCAGCACCCCAGTCAAGGAGCAGGTCGAGTTCATTCAACCAGCCTCCAACAGCAGCTAAGTGTAACGGGGTGATATCTTCAACCATGATAATGTTAGGATCTGCTCCATTTAACAAGAGGAGCTTCATTATTTCGATGTGGCCCCATCTAGTTGCTATGTGTAACGGGGAACAGCCTTCGGGATCGTGTACTGCGGGTACGTCGAGTAAGGGGTTGAACTCCAATAAGATCTGAAGTACTTCAATATGATTCCATGTAGCGGCTTCGTGCAGCGCTGTCCAGCCCTATCACCAAACTTAGACCAAGAACAAAAGGATGAGAGGAAGTTGGAACTTACACTACAATAGCCCCTGGCATTAACATCTGCACCGGCTTGCAATAATAGCCTGACTGATTTTGGATCGTCATTCACACAGGAGTCCTGAAGAACCAATCGTCCGGGAGTATTCCTCGCATTTGGGTTTGCTCCATATTGTAGGAAAAGCTCAACAACTGCACTATGTCTGTTGACTGCTGCCCAATGTATTGGCATCCGACCACTGATCATCCACGGTAGGTCATTCATCCCGCGACCCAAGACACGCTTGCTCAGGCTGTATTGACGAATGTTTACTGCAGCTCCGCGTTTAAGGAGTAGCTCTGCTATCTCAACATAACCGAGCTCAGCTGCATATGAAAGGGCAGTGCGTCCATCTCGATGGTCGCGAGCATTCACATCGATATTTTGTTGCAACATCAAATCCATTATTGTGGCAGATCCAGAATACACCGCTCTTGTGAGGTCTTCGGTGTATTCGGGATTGGACAATTTCTCGCCTTCTTCTTGCATCAGCGCTGGGGCCAAAGACTTATCAACTGATACAAAGTCAAGAATCGCAGATCCAGCATCATCATTGAAGGTGTGCTTCCTATTAATTCCCATGGTTGGCTCTTTCATAGCTGCAGTTGATTTTCTCAGCATGAGTATCCTGGTAGGAGTCAGAGGTCGGCACTAGCACAGAATGGGTCCGAGGGATGGTATACATACAGTGTAAGATTTGACATGGCATCAGAGAACATTGACCTTGCTCTGTCCAGGTCCGTCATCAAAGCAAGTACCTCTTTCCGCTTAAAAGGCCATAACCAGTCACGAACCCAGATCTGCGTTTTTGGTTTTTGTCCATTGCTGTGGGTTCCATTGTCACTCGAGGTGATTTTGATGAATCCCTTATCTGCAGACTCCTCGATTTGAAGATGCAACCTCAGCTTGCTTTGTACTTGATCGCAGGTGAGCTGGCATTTAGCCATAGGGACAAGTAGATCTCTCATTGCGTTATTGAGTTGTTTGTCCTTGTCCACCATGTCTCGGATCCCTGGAGAAGCTAGCGCGTCTGTCAAGTTGTTCACAAGTGTATGGAGCTCATGATGTCGTGACTTAGGCTTTCGATTTCCCGTAGTGCATTTTTTATTGTTGATATAAACTCGTAGACTTGGAGAGAGGTCTTGGTGGCGGCCGCTGCCAGTTGCAGGATACTAGCTGCTGCTCCAACAGCCTCCATTATGATGATAAAAATATAAAGCGTGGTACACGTAACTATGAAGGGGATGTGGTGGACAATAAATACCTTGACAATCGTCCTAACTCCAAGTCAGCCTTGTCAGGAAAATGCCCCCCAAAACACAGTTGAAGATGATCCCCCGCTGAATTCTGTGGTGGCAGTGCCCTTATAGTCTATCTACATCAACAGAGCCAATAGCAATACATTTCAATGTATTGAGCACTGCATCGTGGGGCACTTAGTGTGTTTACGAGCACCCACTCAGGCTTCGTATTGGGAATAATGTACTCTGTACATGCCCCTCCTTGGAAGTGCAGAGCTCGCTGGCTCCTCTTCTTTCCCACCATAATAATTGGATTGATATCCCAATCTCTGTAGTGTCATGTCTGCTCCAAAGAAACCAGTGTGTGCAGAATATGGAAGTGAACATTGAGAGAGAAGAGTAAATAGGGTGATGTCATGTGAGATAAGGATCACGTGCTGCGATAAGCGTATCTCCGTGTCACGTCGAGGATACCATCGACCATCCGCCAGCACTCCTTTCTTGTTGTTTCGTTTTCTGGCAGCGAGACATTTCAAACATACCTACCATTGATATATATAGTCCAATTTTCCTGCGCCTGCAGAATGGCCCTGTTTTGAATCGTCCCATGATTAGGGGAAGGAGATCCGCAGACCTGCGGTCAACTGAGTTGGTCAGGCTGATAATCACCGTTCCACTGATAACCGAGTCCGTCGGTCATAAATATAGCGCCGGACTAGTTTGATTGCCCTTATATTCAAGGAAAACGTTGTCCTCTGTCACGCTTTCCGGCCTTCACACTGCCTCTCCAAATCCAGTCTCCGAACTATTGCATAGGGAGGCAAGGAATAATGCCAGGCTCGAATGTCCAGGTAGTTGATAAACGGGACTTCGATGCGAATCGTTCCCTCCTTCGTGATGGTACGGATTCCGGCCCCGACGGAGAAGAGGAAGCAAGGTCTCGATTGTCACAGAGCAGCCAGGATAGCAACGATGGACTTCTGAACGATGTGGTCGAGGAGATTGTCGAGCGGGATAGACAGAAGATTGCGAGAGAGGTGGTCCGGGTTGCTAGCTTTGCCTGGGGTGTTATCAGTTGGTGAGAATCTCTTGTCGTTGCCGTCGTTGGAGCCTGGTATGTGTGCTGACTGGGATTAGTCTTGGAGCTGGTAGCATTACGGCGTTTTCTTTGTACGGTCCTTTACTCCTCACGCGTCTTCACTATACTCAGCTACGCGTTAACGCCGTCTCAATTGCTGCGGAGATTTCCATGTATCTCCCCGTACCGCTGTTTGGTTACCTCTGTGATCGATACTCGCCGTCACCGTTGTCCCTGTTCGCCGGTATAGTCTTTTGCGCTGGCTACCTGCTGGCTGCATTTACATATCAGAGTGGTCCTCCGCCAGATGCAGGTGGGGACGGCTGGCCTTTTTGGGTGATGATCGTGGCATTTACTGCCATTGGAACAGCCACGAGCTGTTTATATCTTGCTGCTGTGACAACATGCGCGAAGAACTTTGGTCGCGGTAAACACAAGGGCATCATGCTTGCTGTCCCGATTGCAGGATTTGGTCTGAGTGGTATGTGGCAGAGCCAGGTAGGAGCGTACCTGTTATACGAACCGCGGGAAGATGGAAGCCGGGGAGATGTCGACGTCTTCCGGTACTTTTTATTTTTGGCGCTGCTGCTGCTCTGTACTGGAGTCGTTGGAACATTTGGTCTACGAATCGTCGACGAAGAGGAAAAGTATATCGATGAAACGGTCGAAGAGTTGGAGCGCAGTGGCATCCTAGAACAAGAGGGCGGGTTCTTCCAGTCGAGAGACGAAGTTCAGGCTTCCTATGGCACGTTTGCTTCTACAGACGGCGCTGACGAGGAGCGACAATCGTTGACGACGTCGGATGAAGAACGAGAGGAAAGGCGACGCGAGAAGGAACGCGAGGAAGAGGAGCGGAAGAAGAAGAACTGGTTGCTGAATTACGAGACGAGGTTGTTTCTCAAAGATCAGACCATGTGGTGGCTTGCCCTTGGCTTCTTTTTGGTGACTGGGCCGGGAGAAGCCTACATCAACAACCTGGGCACCATCATCCAAACATTGACACCGCCATCATACCCTCCTAACGCCCCTCCACCAGCCGGTCTACCATCCACACACGTTACAACAGTAGCCCTTACTTCAACAATCGCCCGCCTCCTAACCGGCTCCCTAACCGACTTCTTTGCTCCCAAAGCAACCCACCTCTTCCCAACCAACCAAGAAGACGACGCCTCCCGACCTTCAACCATCCCCGAATCTCTCAAGGAAAACCGCCCCACCCTCTCCCGTATGACCTTCCTCCTCCCTTCCGCAATCCTCCTAGCCCTAGGCTACCTCCTCCTTGCCTCCCCACTCCCAATCGCCCACCCATCCCTCTCCCACATAACAACCGCCCTCATCGGCCTCGGCTACGGCAGCTCTTTCTCCCTCGTGCCCATCATCATCTCCGTCGTCTGGGGCATCGAGAATTTCGGCACGAACTGGGGTATCGTGGCTATGGTTCCTGCAGCTGGCGCGGCGGTCTGGGGCGTCGTGTATTCGGGCGCGTATCAGGATGCCATTGACCGCAGTGGTGAAGAGGAGGATGGACAGTGTCATGGGTGGAGGTGTTTTGGGTTTTGGGCTGTGGGGTGTACGATTAGTGTTAGTGTTGCCGTTGTGGTTTGGGGTGTTGCGTGGAGGGTTTGGAGGAGGAGGGGTGTTTCTGTTTGATTCGTTTTGGATATGCGATTGATTGGTATATACACATCATTTGCATTATGCGGGTAGTATTGAATATTGCATTGGATATTTTCATCATTTATTGGGTATGTGGCAGGTCAAATCTCAGTAGAAGCCGGATCAAGCCCCATAAACACCTTATACAACCGCCTACTAACCGCCGGTCCAATCCTTGAATCCGTCAGAGCACCGTTTTTATTCGCCGATTTCTACATCATTAGTCCAACTCACTCGCACTGTATTCAAAAGGGGGAAAAGAAGAAAACATACCTTAACATCCTCCAACAACCCAACACCCCCATGCTTGAAACCCTCCACCAAATCTCCCACAGACGGATACCTCTCGACAACCCCATACGCCATACTCGCCGTCACCCGATTAACCTCCTGCAACATCTTCACAAACGTATCCCTCTTATCCTCCCCCGTCTTCACCTGTCCGACATCCATACAGAACGCAGAGTCATTGCCCCGCATGAGTTCCAGTCTATAGGGTATCGTCGAGATATGTTCCGTGAAAGTTTTCAGCCATTCGGCTGATTCCGGGGTGGCAGATGTATGGTGAATTAGGGCGCCGTGGTGGATTTGCAGGTGGAGGAGGGCGTCTTCAATGCTGTCGTCGGATACTTGGGGGAGTTCGGGCTGGTTTTTGCGGCGCGAGGAGGAGGTGGTTGTGGGGTCGAGTTGGCGGCGGACTTCGGCTTGGTAGGCGCGGTTACGGGCGTTTTGATTCTTCCGCATGAAGGCTGTTAGGCCTTCGAGGAGGTAGATTGGTTTACAGTGCTGGTGGGTTTGTTTGAGGCTGAGGACGTGGTTTTGCAGGGTGGTGGGGGAGGTTTCTGGGGCAGTTGCCATGTCCACAAATTCTTGGGCTGTTAGTAGACACAGGACATGTTTTTCTGGTTCGATGCGTAGTGGGCATGGCTCCCAGTATCCTAGAGTTTCGTTGTACGTCGCTTGAACCTTCCGCCGCCATTTAACGAGGCCCCGGATCGGGCCCTCAAAGAAGGTATACTCAACACCCAGCCGGCTCATGAATTCGACGACCTGATTTCCCACACTTGTCCCTTCCAGCGATTTATCGAAGTCGACAATCATCTCCGGTGTTGATTCCTTCTTGTCAACCTTGGACTTGTTCACCTGCGCTAGGTCCGCAGCCAACTGTTTCTCTTTGGCTTTCTCTTCTCTGGCCTTAGCTTTGCGTTCTTTTTCCGCTTCGCGCTCGCGCTCTCGCGCTGCCTTATTTGCTTCCCGGGAGCGCACTTTGGCTTCCTTGTCTTGTGTTATCGGCTTGGTAGTTGTTCTGCGTTTGGGTTGTGGTGGTTCGACGTCATCGACATCTACATCCACTTGCTCTTCCACGGCAGTTGTCTTTCCCTTTCGCGAGCGAGCCGTAATCTTCTTCGTTCCTGCACTTGCACTACCCATTTTATCCTCAAGGGTGGCTAGTAAACTCGCCGTTCGGTTCGAAAACGGAGCAGTAGGTTTCGGCCGTTCAGCAATCTCCATCAATTCATCCATATCCGACATCTGGCTGAAGAGCTGGTCGCTGAAGTCTTCGATCTCGTCAACCTGTTCTCTGCCCTTGCCCTTATCCTTACTCTTCCCAGTATCGTGCCCATTATCATCATCACTGTCAATTGTAATCGTATTCTCCCTCTGAACAGACCCCACCACTCCATTTCCCTGTGGTTTGCCAACAGACGACGTAAAAACAATCGAATCCGAATCAATCGCCCATCTCGACCGCGTCCCTAAACCCTCATTCTTATCCCTCTCCCCGCCCCTAGTAATAACAGGACTAACCAACGACCCTGGCGTAGGCGCAGGCGGTAATCCAAACTCATCAAAGTCATCCGAGAACTGGAACGGATTGCTCTTTGCTAGCGGATTTGGAGATTTCGATGGCGATTTCCTGCCCGTAGACGAGGGTATTCCTAGCTCATCGGAGAACTGAAACGAATTCGTATTCTTACTCGTGTTCAGGTTCGGTGATTTCGATCTTATTGTCGGTTCAATCGACGAGGATATCCCAGGCTCATCCGAGAACTCAAACGGATTCGACTTTCTAGCATTCGTATTTAAGCCGCGATTCCGCGGCTGGCCTGACGGAGGTACGTTGAAATCCTCATCGCTGAGTCTGCGCCTCTTGCTCGGGTTATTATCTATCGTATCGCGCGCGTTCTCAAATGGGGAGGAGAATATATCGATATCATCAGAAATCGTGAATGGCGGAGGAGGGGGTCGAGGTGCTCTAGTATTCGTAGTCGTATTCGCGGAGAACGGCGGCGAACTGGAAACTAACGCTGCTGCTGTGGCTGGTGCTAGGGACGTTGGCGCTGATTTCCCAGCTGGTGCTGGGGGAGTCGAGGAGATTAAGTCGATAATGTCTGGCATTCTTTTCTTTTATAAAGTGGTCGTGGAAGTCGGATCTACTTTATGAAGTTTGAAACGCGTCCCGACGCGGAGTCACGTGGTATTTATAGCTTAAAGTGGAAAGCAGCTATTGTGCAACAGAGGGGTATTGGTACAGAAAGGGAAAAAAAAGAAAGAAAGAGAGAAAGGGACTACATCGCCTTGATGGTCCAGAATGCGAGAACCGAGAGAAGCACACCCGAAAGACTCAGCAGAACCAGTAGCTGCTGTGACCCGTTAAACGGGCGTCTCTCGCTGCGCAGCATTTCCCCAATATTCTCCTCGAGCCGGTCTCCCATTGCCCTTAGCGAGAATTCCTCTTCGACTCTTGTCTTTCCGGCGACAGCCATGTGCTGGGTACTCTCCTGGTCCAGGCCGTAGAGCACCTTATCCATGACATCCGTCCAGTCATCAACCTTGTTCGCATCACGCAACCACCCCGTCTCACCTTCGACGATAGTCTCCAACGGCCCACCGGTATTCGACGCCAGCACCGGAATACCAGCGTGCATAGCTTCAACAGGGACGATGCCAAAGTGTTCGTTAACGGGGGTGTAGAGCAGCAGTTTTGCTTGTGAAAGGAGGGTATCGCGGAACGCGGTGGGGACAGAGAGGAGGAAGAGGACATCGATGGAGTCGGGGACGGAGAGCGCAGAGATTATGGTTTTAGAGGTTGCGGTTTGGAGGCCGAGGGTTGTGGCGAGGGTGTCGAGTTCTTTGTGGTATTGGACGTTTTCCTGGACGCGGTTGTCGTAGCCGCCTGCACCAGCACCCCATTAGCATCCCATACTGCGCAAGTAATCAGGATAAGAAAAAGGGCATACCAGCGATAACCAACCTCGTCCTCCGTCTCCTCTCCTCTCCAAGCCCATGATACGCCCGAATCGCAAGCCCCATATCCTTCTTCCTCTCGAACCGATTAATACTCAACAGAATCTTCTTCCCTCCCCAAAGCTCCCCCTCAACTCCATCTTCACCAATCTTCTTCTCCTTCTCCGCCGTATCAACACACGGATAAACGACGCTGACATCCCCCAACGTATCCTTCCCAAAAACATCTCCCACAACACCCCTCGTAAACCTCGAATTCGCAACAACCCGATCCGCAGCGCTCATCGCCCACCCCTCGAACCAATCGAACGGATATCGGTATATTGCCTTTGCGAGGCGCAGGAGTGTATTCCTCTCATCGCGGCGAGCGAGTAGCTGGTCTGGGAAGTGACAGTAGAACAGAATCCGCTGCTTGCCGCGAGTCGCATGCGCGAAGCCTTCACCGAGGAGTTTAAGAATCGGTACGCACGCAGCGAGTTGGTCGATTATGAACACCTCCTCTACCTCATCCACCTTCTCATCCGTCGTCGTTGTCATCGGACCGGCTGTAGCAAGCTCCCCCAGCACAGAAAGCGTCAAATGCACCTGCCTCAACACCGCCATAAGCACATGGCCCCTCCCCGCGACACTCCCCGGGAAGATCGTATTCCCGCGCACGCGCACATCCAGTGTTCCGTCGCGCGCCTCGTCGAAGCAATGGCCCGTGTCGCGGTGGGAGGTGTAGATGGTGACTTTGTGGCCGCGGGATTGGAGAGCGAGGGCGACGTCGATGATGAGGCGTTCTGCGCCGCCAATGCCGAGGTCCGGGTGTATTATTGTTATGTTGGGGGGTTGGCGTGGCATTTCTGTGGTTCCTGAGGGTGTGGTTCGAGATTGGTGAGGGGAGAGGGTGAACTTGGAGGTTTGAGACACGCGGCGGGTTGGGGACATCATGTGATGAAACACATACATTACAGCATCCATGTCACCGGATGAATGATCAAGGAATGTATTCCTCAGAAATAATCAACATAGCTCAATTTTTTTTTCTCTCTTTTTGTTTTTCCTCTGCTGTTCCAAAGTATGGCAGGGAATGCTTGCCAGAGTGCCTGGTTAATTCCAGAACACAATTCCAGGGTACCTGGGCATCAATCTCTATATTAGTATCTAGTGTTTGAAGAAATAGATGTTTGTTATTATTCTTTTGATTAAGTGAATTAAGTCGCTTGGAAAAAAGCGGGGGAATCATTGCTGACTTACTGCACTATTCCTGGGAGCCCATTTCCCCCCTCACACAACCTGACAAAACCTACTAAGCATGGCACCAAATCCAGACAATAGTCATGTCACAGTGATAGCTACAAGCTCAGAAAATGAAGCTGTACAAAATTCTGACAATTTTCTGTCTCTCAAATGGGCCATTGGTGAGAAGTGGTTCTGCCGTTCGAAGTAAGCAGGGCTATCAACAAAAGATAGACACTGGACTATTCAGCTAATATTTATGCAGCTATTTCGGGACCCTTCTTTTCAATATCGGTGCATTCATTCTCCCAGCATTGTACAGCACGCTTGTCAAGATCTGGGTTGCCAACATTGACACCTCCCTCGTCGTTACAACCGACGTCTATACATACATTGGTACCGTTGCAGAGGTATTAAACGAAGGCCTTCCTCGCGCTGTGTGGGTGACCATTGCAGATAAAGACGCACGATCATACGAGTCCCGCTTGGGGCTTGCACATACTCTAATAATATTCCAGGCCATCCTTGGAACAATCATGAGTCTTGTATTTGCAGGTGCAGCAGAGGCACTTTCAGCAACGTTCGTTCCACACGCTGTCCAGGAGGCTAGTTTCACATATGTCCGGATTAGTGCCTTCTCGGCTTTGAGTTCTGCTCTTGAAATCGCGGTTTCCAGCGCCACAAGAGCCCTAGATAAGCCAGATGTACCCCTTCTGATCAGTTCTGTCAAAGTGGTCGTGAATATCATCCTCGACCTCATGATTATCTCCAAATTCCATATCGGCGGCTGGACCCCAGACATCAACATGCAAGCCGGGATTCGTCTAAGTTGTGATATGGCCGCGGCAGTCTCTGGGCTACTATACTTCTCCATTTCAACCAGTACTGGGAGAAGTCGCGGTGGCAGACACAGTCATAGTGAACCACCCAGCTTACAGGCTTTCTTCATACTTTTCAAGCCAGGATTAATTACCTTCGTTGAATCAGCGGTTCGAAATACATTGTACCTTTGGCTTGTGGCTGGAGTCGTTGCCATGTCACCGGATTATGCAACTGCCTGGGGCGTCTTCACAACTATTCGGTGGGGTCTGGTGATGGTTCCAGTTCAGGCTCTGGAGGCTACCTCGCTGGCCTTTGTAGGGCACTATTGGGGAGAGTTGAAGCATGTGAGTAACCAAGAACGTCGGTCTTGGAAGAGCCTCTACGGTATGTATTGTACTTCCCATCCTGCAGATGGTCTATATCTATATCTCATTCTTGACAAGTGACCACACGACCCGCGATTCTCTCTGTGGCGATAGCCACGGCCATTGAAATCCCTCTCTTTATATTCCTGGCAACGCTCGGCTGCAAACCTTTTGCATTATTTCTGTCCCAGTCAGAAGTTGTTGCTGAGATCACTACACACATGTGGCGAACAATAGATTGGTAAGCCCAAACTCTCAATGAGAGCCTATCTCGTTTCTTTCTAATCGCTTCAAGGTGCTATATACTATATGCCATATCTACACAGCTCGCAACCATATTGTTAGCTACTCGGCCATTATGGTACCTGGGACAGTCCCTTATTTCGAACATCTTCTATGTACTCCCTTGGGCCATTGTTTGTCAGGTGGTCGATCTCAGTCCGGCAAATGCGTGGACCTACCATAGCCTGGTTTTCGGAGGAAGCTTGGTGTTCTCCTTTGTGGAGATTTTTTTTATCAATACGTTATGGGCTTGGAGACTCTTATGTGGAAGGCTGCATACCGGTTCTGTTTGATGCTACTAACCCGTCTCAAACTTTCCAATGGAGTAATGAATGAATCTGAATATTGGTTGTAGTAAAGTAGATGCTCGAACACCTGGCTAGATGTCTTGGAGCTAGCGTATGTCGTGGCAGTGGATGCTATTGAGGTGTTTATTTTCTTTATTGAAATGGGAGGGCATGCCGAGGGGAAGCTAAAAAATTGTAAACAGCCTGAAGACTATTATCATAGGATCTACGGAACTCCGTCATCAATAACAAGAGGAGATTTGGAACAATTTCTGAGTAGGGTGAGCAAGTTATCAGTTTACTAACAGTCTTGCTAAGGGAGCAACAAGCGGCGAGTTGACATACGAGGCTTCTATGAATCAATTGAAAGGAATGGGATTATTCTACCACTTTTATACAAATCAGATAACATAAAACTCACAATTGGTATCCGCGACTGCGAGTAAAGAGAAGCGCAATTAAAGACAACGTTAAGAGGTGTATGTACGTAGACATCACAAAAGGGAACATGAAAATATACAATCGAAGGTCTGCCAAAACCACAGACAACAACCTCTCAGAAGTCGTCGTCAGATGATAGTAAATCGAGCATCGTAGAAAGAAACATCAAGAGGCATAAACAGGATTATCTGTGCGACACAGCAGAGAATTGAAAAAAAAAGGTATCAACAGGGTAAACAGACAAAGGAGGGCGGGAAGGGGGGATATCAACTACGTTGAACTCATGATACAGAAGAAATCATAGAAAGAAAAGCCAAAAAGAAAAAGAAAGCCTCCAACGGGGAATATAACACAAACCAAACCAGAAAATGACGCCAAAGTCGAGGAACCAGGAAAAGTAGCCTAGAAACAGTTCAGCGTGCTCTTCTTCTTCTTCTTGTTAAGCGCATTCATTCGCTCCTCAAGCTGAGCACGAGCAGCCTCGGCCTCACGCCGTGCACTTCTCTCCTCCTCAACAGCTTGCAACGACATGCGCTGCGAGTTGCGCTCCTTGCGAAGCGTAGAAAGCTCGTCTTCCACCTGGAACGCCTTCTTCTTCCATGCTTCGCAGTCCGATTTGACTTTGTTGCTTTGCGCTTCGAGATCGCCCAGGGCTTCTTCCAGGGTTGCTGTCAGCTGCTTCTCGGCGTAGAGGTGCTTTTCAATGGTCTTGATGCGCGCTTCTTGGTCTTCGACGATCTGCGCGTTTACCAGTTCCTTGCTGGTGTGGCGAGAGCTGGGGGGAGAGATGCTGCCGGTGTTGCCGTTGGTTTGGGAGGCGATGGTCGGGAGGGGTGGCAGAGGAATGGCGGGAGGAGGAGAAGGAAGAGAAGCTGCAGATGAGCTCTTGCGGAGGTTGGAGTTGACCGAGCTGCTACGGTCGTGCGAAGTGTCGGTTCCGCTGCCGTTCTTGAGTTGCAGCTGCATCGTGTGAGTATCAGTAACAGGTATAGGGCAAAAGGACAAAGGACATACCTCAAGCTGCTCAATCCGAACTTTGTAGGTCTCAATATCCTTCTCGTAGACAGAGATCTTGGCCTTAGCATCCTCCAGCGCCTGGTCACGCTCCTGCTGGATAACCGAGAGACGGTTGTTATGCTGATCAAAACTGTTAGTGATCTGATCCTCCAGCTCTTCAACAAGACGCGCGCTCTTGTTCTTCTCAGCCGTAATCTCCTCAACAAGCGCATCCTTCTTCTTAACCTGCTCATCACGCTGATGAAGCGTATCCTCGAGCGTAGCAACAAGAATAGCCAGTTCGTGCACCTTGGCTTCCTGAGCAGCGGTCTTCTTGGTGAGCTCCTCCAGACGACCATTATTACCACCGCTGTTCTCAACCTGTTTGCGCAGGTCTTCGTTGGTGTCCATGAGCTCGGCATACTTGTCGGAAAAGTGCTGTTTCTGGGCCAGCACCTCTTGGATTTGCTCAGATAGATTGTCCTTGGTGACGTCGGATTTGAGGAGGTCGGAAACCATATTGAGAAGCTTGGCCAGTTCGTCCCGCGACTCTGCCATCTCAGTGCGCAGCGCCTTCATCGCCTCGTCGTGCTCGGCGTTCTTAGCAGCGAGTTGCGACTCGTACTCAGCCTGCGCAGCTGCCTTGATCCGTTCCTCCAGTTCGCTCAGCTCGCGCTTGTGGGATTCCTGCAGCGAGGACAGCTCCTGCTGGTGGCCAGCCATCGTCGACTGGTGCGTCTCAATCTCCCGTTCCAAGCCAGCAATACGAGACTGGTAGGTAGACATCTCGTCTCCATTGCCGTCCGTAGCGGCCGCATGCTGGTTGAGCTGGTCTTGGGCCGACGAATGCGACTTCTCCAGAGACGCGATTGTCGTGAGCTGAGTGGCGATCGTGGCCTTGTGCTCCTCGATAATCTTCGTCAAGCTGTCAACCAGACCTTGCTGCTGTACCCGGTCGTTGTCGAGATCGCGGGCAGTAGCCTCCTTCTGATCGGATGTTTCACGTGCAGCGTCGCCTCCACGTCCCGCGCGTAGCGCATCCACAGAAGCCAAGGCAGTCTCCAACTCAATAAGTGTCGAGCCCAGCTTCTGCTCGGAGCTTTGAAGCGAGTCCAGGGCGTTCTGGTGCTTGCCCTTCCACTCAGTCAGTTCGCGCTGCAGTACTCCAAGACGCCTGTCATGCTCCTCCGCACCAGCATCCTGGGCGCGAGCAGCTTCCTCCTGGGTCTTGAGAAGGCCCTTGAGTTGCGCAATCTCGCTGTGGAGTTGCAGCTCACGAGCGTCATGCCCGGCCTTAAGGTCGGCCATCAGGTTCTCCTGCTGCACGACCTGGTCGCGCAGTTGCGTCACCAAGCCCATGTCGACCGACGACGCTCCGCCTTGCAAACTGGATCGTTCGCGGGTCAGGCCAGAGATGATGGTGGACTTTATCTCCATCTCCTTCTTCACGCTCTGGTTCTCCGACTCCAAAGATTGGATGCGGTCCATGCGAGTGTGCAACTCGTGCATCGCAGAGTCATAGTGTACGTCGAAGTTCTGCATGGTGTCGGGGCGAGATTCGAACGCCTCGACGGCGATGTTACGCAGCGCGGCGAGAGAGCGATGCGCCCGGTCGACAGTAGACATAAGGCTTTGGCTCGTCTTCCTGCGGATAATGGGCGATTTGATGCCAGGCGTAGAAGGTGGCGACGATGAGCGCGACCGCTGAAGTTCAGACTTGAGGGTCTCCACCAGGTTCATGACGCCCTCATGTTCAGCCTGCAATTCCGCGTATTTCTGCGACATGAGGTTGACACCCTCCTGATGCTCCGACAGTAGCCGGCGCATCTCTTCGATGTCATTGGACTCACCCTCCACAGGCTCCTTCTTGGTAATCTCAGAAGCATTCGAGGCCTCCGGCGACGTAGCAGACTCCCCGGCCAAGGATAACTCCGAGGAGAGTGATCGCGAGAATGAATGTTGAGTTCCAGTTCTCGACTCGGTCTCGGGGGCCCGGGTATCCTCTAAAAAAGAAACCGGACGGGAGTTGGTGGTAGCGGTGATGGGCGACGACGGACGGTCCTGGTGAGCGTCAGACGGTGCGAGGTGACTGTGGCGAGCTTCGTCTGCGGTGTCCTGCTGCGCCTTTGCCAACGCCTTAATCGCTTCCTCGTACTTCGCTTCGAGCGTCTCGTACTCGGTGAGAGTCGACTCGTGCTGCATGCGCAGGTCGAACAGTTCCTGGTTGACTGTGTCGAGTTTATCCGCGACGAAGCGAGACTGGTCGTCGGGGGTAGCACCCTGGGCAGGCTTGACAGCAGCACCGGTGTCGAGTTCATCACTGCCGTTGGCAGATTTGGCCATCTCGTCCTGCAAGGTAGGGCCAGAACCGGCCAAGCTGTCACCGTGCTCATCATCAGATTCAGGAACGGTCGTCTCGGTTGCCTCGTTCAAGACGTCCAAGGAGGTGGCGCGCTTCCGCATGCCTTGGGCGCTCTTCATGGTCAAGGCGCGAGTCTCGAAGTCATCATGGCTGCTCTGCCTCTTGTGGTGGCCATTCTGCTGCTTGGTATGGTCGAGCTCGTTGAGCAGGCTATCCAGCTTGCCCAGGCTGCGCTGACGCTCAACAACATGTTCCAGGCGTTCCACCTCGCGTTGCATCAACTCCATATCCTGATCGGCTTCAGCGAGTCGCTCCTCCAAAGTGGAGATGTATTCTTCGCAGCCAGCCTCACCCTCGCGGGCACGGCTCACCTCCTTGCGTAGCTCAGAGACGATGGCGGCATGCTGCTCCTCACCCGACGACTGTCCATCGAGCTTGTTCTCCAGTTCGTGAAGATACGCCTCTGTGCTAGACTCCCGGTCGAGCAATTTCTGGATCCGCGCCTGCAGCTGGGTGTTGACAGTCTCGACGTAGGTGCACTTGGTTTCACGCTCCAGCAGAGTACTCTCGGTGACAGAGAGGGAGGAACGGGTGTTGGAAAGCGACGATTCGAGGCTTTGGATGGTCTTTTCGTATTCCAAGACAACCTGTTCCACCGATTCAGCGAAAGAGTGCGACCGCTTGAGTCGCTCCACGGAGCTCTTGCCAACCGAAGAGGCATCGTCCGATGTATCGTCCTGACTGGTGGAGGGCCGCTCGGAATCCCGGGCTATGTCCGAAATAAGCTTGGCATGGCGTTGGCTTAGAGCGTTGTAGCTTTCCTGGGCGTCCAACAACTGGTTTTGCAGGTCCATCTCCTTTTCGTTGCGTCGTTCCGACGAGCGCTCCCGGGGAGGCGCCATGTGGCGGTCACTTTCCTCGGCATTCTGCAGCTGCTGTTGCAGAAAGGCGACCTCCGCCTTGAGGCGATCGATAACCGCCTGCTTGTCACTTTCGTCGGTGACCTGTTGGATACGGGGCTTGCTCTGAATGGCACGGGCGCGCTGAGCATACTGGATCGTGTTGAGGGTTTCGCTGAGATGGAATTCTGCGGGTGTAACACATGCGATCATGTAGGTGTATGCATTGCCGCCCAGGGAATCCTGCAGCAGACGGGTGAGTTTTGAATCGCGGTACGACACGTGGGAGCCCGACTGTCGCGACGACAACTGGGAGATGACTTTGCCCAAGGCTGCCAGACCAGCGTTGATGGAGATACCTTCACGCGCACGTTCACCCGAGGCGCCCGTGTTCTTCAGCCTTTCACTTCCTGCCAAGTCGACAAAGTGAAGTTTGCTGTCAACGGTGACGGAGGGATCGGAGTTGCCAAATTCGATCGGGGCAGACATGCGCTTGTCCTTGGCGGACGGCGATCCTATAGAAGGACTTGACTGTTTGTTGCGCTGGACAAGGTTCAAACTGAACACCGCATGCGATCTGGAAGATTTGGCGTTGATCGCCGTTGAGTCCGTCTGACGGATAGAGGAACCGAAGTTCAGAGCGCCAATCAAGTCGTCGAAGGAATTGATGTTGACCTGGTGCAGACCAGCCAGAATAATGCGACCTTTGGCATCCTCGCGGATAGTGACGGGGGGCCGTTCATTTCCGGGGGTCTCAGGAACAAGGAGATCTCGTAGTGTTTCGTTGTAAATCTATCAACGTCAGTTTTCTGCAGGTGTGCAAATCTTGGCGAGACGCACCTCGACGTAGGTGGCTTTGAGTTGCCAATTTTTGTCGGGATTATTGGCCTTTCCAAAGCTGGAAGTGGAACTCATAGAGTACCGCGATGGCGTTCGGAGGCCGGTGGAGCTGTTACGATTGTGCTTTGGCGGACCATCGAGCTTCTCAAACAACATTTGGGCGGCACGTGGAATGACACCCATAGCCTCGGTGTTATTTTGCTCGTTCGGGCCGGAAGTACCCATGGTGTAGGACTTTCCGGCGCCGGACTGACCGTAGGCCAGGAGAGAGACATTGTAGCCCTGCAAGAAGGAGTTGACGCTGTCGCTGAGATAATCCCAAATGCCCTCTTGGTCCACGGTTTCTGCAAAGACACGATCAAAGACAAAGAGTTTGCGCCCCTGGGGAACGTCGACGGCGACGCTGGTTGGAGCCGTCACATGAACCATGGAACGCTGGAAACGTTGCGGGATTAATTCGTAGCCGGGATCGGTGGGTTTCAGGGGAGGTCGCACGCGGACAGCTACAGCAATTAGCATTGTACACTGTACACAAAGAGAAACAGAGGAACAAAGACGTATACGCACCGACTTTGACGGCAGTCTTGCTATCCTCGTCCGAAGCGCGACTTCCGGGCCCTTGTTTACTGCTCATGCTCAACCGGCTGCTGCTTCTTGGAGTCCGCATCATGGCACTGAACCGCGGGGAAGCGGCCGTGGGAGAGGCCGGTGGCGAGCCCGTCATGGCTCTTTTTTATGAGGGGTGTGTCTGTGAAAGAGATGCGACGAATGTGTTGAGGCAAACGGAGGTTTCAGGAGAGAAGGGATGGGGAGGTCATCGGCTCGTAGTCGCCGTTTGGCGATATATGAGTATCTGTAAGCATGCGTTTGTTAGTTATGCCCAATGAAAGTCATATGGCAATAAAATAGAACGAGAAAAGCAATAATAAAAAGGAATAATACTGTGATATTGACGTACCAAAGCGAGTGCGCGACTCGGAGGACAAGCCTCAGAGACCGAAAATCACAGAAAAAATAATCAAAATAATTATTAAGGAAAGAAGGAACGCACCACCCGCCACCAGAAAAAGCAAAAGATGAAAGGAATTGACAGAGGAAGAGAGGAGAGGGAGAGAGAGGAGAGGGAAAAAGAAAGAGAGAGAGGGATCGGGAGAGATTAAGGAGAGTGACAGGTCTGGGGACAACGACTAAGGAGGCCCATCTCAATTAATCCGCGTTTTAGCCGCGTAATTACAGTACTGCCCTAGCAGAAGTGCCATACTAACTATTTTGATAGTAAGTATCGAGTATTGATTGAAACATTCTTCACTATTATTCTCTGTAAGGACTCTATTATGGACAGATAATGCAGCGCGCATTCTTTAAATATGGCCTCGTGCGGGTGGAGCAATGAACCATGCATTCCATACATAAGCCCATACATACAGCACATACGACGGAATACTCCGGAGTCGCACGGAGTATTACTGGCGGTTCTTTTATATAGCTTTGCACTGTGATATTGATCTATTTGTAATTCTAGTAGACAGATCTTCAATTCTTCATGTTGATTTATGGCACGGTGTCGAGTACGGAGCGCAGTATCCTACTCTACTCTAGTCGATCCCGGCTGCAAAAATGGGAAGTGCTCCGGACTGGAACTTTTTAGCGCAGAATAACCCTCTGGAGCATTGGCTTTGATTGTCCTGGTCAGTGCGTGCGATGTGGGTTTCTGGCACCTTCCTGTTTGGGTAACAGTCAATCCACTAACAGCCTTCACTTCTACCGTATATCTTCTGCTACTCGCTGCTATTGTTCTCTTTCTATTCGAGAAAATTCCCGAATGGACGCTCAGAATTCGGACTTATGATTTGTGCTCGAGGGATTACTGATGCGAGACGTCCTAACAGCATTGATTGTGGATACGAACTCATGTTCGGAGCAGTTCCAGAGTTGGCAAACCGGTGCAGGTCCTCGGCATACCGCCAAAAGAAAGGACATGGCTACTCCGTACTCTGTATGATGTCGTGAGTATGAGCCCCTTATGTTACTGCTTTCTTCCCTCGTTATACCTATCCGACAGAACAGCCTACAAACCCACCCCGTTGCAGGTTAAGGCACTGCATGCCATGTTTTACCAAAATACACCATCGATATGAATCCCGCGCTAGTCAACGTGGCTTCCCGTGGATTCAGGTACCCGGAGCAGTACAGAGTACAGTACACTGGCACCTATACAGACGCACGCAATAACACCGAACGTGCGACACTAGTCGCATTCGCCAAATGCGCCCATGAGCCGAATATCGTATCTCCCTCCACGCGGCGACACCCTAAAGACCATCATGGCACCGTCTCGAACTACACCGTACAATGATCAATCACCTGGACCCTCACTGAAGGTCGAGTAAACATTCTCCCATGAACGGAATGGAGGCTAATCCGTCCAATCTCAGCCAGTCTCGGTCTCTGCTTGATTCGGGATAAAAATCGACTTGTGCGATGAATGAATGATGCCAGTACTAGTATTCTTCAGGGGCACGTTGGACGTCGATAAACTTCGGCTGCCCCGGAAAACGACAAAGTCCCGAGTTTATTGCTCTGATCTATTGGCGGGAGAATCCTTCGTGTTGTTCTATTTTCGCGAGTAAAAATAATCTCAGAGCAGCAGCACAACAGATGAAGAATATGCCGGATTCGAGGTGTGCCTCCACTAGGAATACTCCGAAGTGCGGGATCCAAAGTACGCGATACGAGTCGACATGCCAGTGGATAAATCACCCAGAAGAAAAGACCAGAAATTGGAACCGAGAACAAGGTTAATACCACGGAAATAAATCCCTCCAGAGCCTCGTTCATCCGTCGGACTTCGTATTTCCTAAATTCTATGTAGATTCTGCAGAAGATCCCCGAAGATCTCGCGCGGCTAAGCGCACAATAGAATTCAATGGATGGCTTTATAGCCAATATCTAGCCAACTACCGCGCACTATGCTCCGGCGTAAACTCAAGGTTGGTCCTAACGGTCCAGGGCCATAAAGGGGACTGAATCCCACCGGTTTCTAAAAATTCGATTTCTGCATGATTCTGTCGTGTGTACAGAGTAACTCGGGGTGACGCCGGAAAAGCCACAAAATACCGTGGCGTTTGAGGTACATTTTCGTAGCATTTCCGTCCTAGCGTCGCCGCTCCAGTGCGGCCACAGGTAAATCTACTAAACAGGGTAAAGCGCGAATACACTCACCAGCAATATTTACACCTGATTTATCTGTAGTCTCATACTGGAAAGCGGTTCCATAATGACTTGAATACCAGACAAATAACAAGTGCATTTCACATTATGGTGGTATTACTTGATACTCATCCATTTACCCAGATTCTGTGCACTTCTCAAGCTTAAAGATACAAGCTACTGGCTTAGAAACCTCAGTATAAATGTTATTGAAGGTTTTTTCGCATTGATATATTGAAACCCATGACGCTGAGCATCAGTCAGAATTCCTCATTCGAGTACGGTACTGGAGAATCTAATACTGTGAGGAAATGCAGAGAGTCTCCTTACCATTTAAGAAAGATATGAAGTTGGTGAGTCACCATTGTGAAATAGTTATAGTTAAGCATTGGCTAACCTTTTGTTACAACCTGGCTTCTCTCATATCGTACCTAGGGCTCTAGTTAGTTGTACTTCGAGACAAGACACTTACCCTAAATGTCTTCCAAGATGTGTGCTTCAATGACCCTTGGGGTCCAATCGACAAGTCGTAATGTGTCGCTGGGTATATCGCCCCGCCAGGCTCCGTAAAAAAGTGGGATTGATAAGGTAATGAATAGAGAAACAAGGCCAATTGAGTACATAGACTCAGTTGCTGGTTAAGTGCAGACGAGTCAGAAACTAGAAAAGTAGCCGATGCTTGAAGCCTACTGCCATTGATTGATTGATTTTGTTGCACCCACACTGCTTCAGAACCAATGGATGTCTCTCCATTCCTTGTTGACTGTGGATATAAGCCTTGGATTTTTAACTGGATGCAATTGAAGGAAACCTTCCCCAGTGTGACGGGTCAGCGCAGCGCTTTTATCGACAAACAACACAACATGACAAACGATGCCATGCAAGCAATTAATACAAATGGCTGCTTAGCGATGCCGCACAACTTCTATAAATTTCTTGATCTAGATAAACTAGGTCTTTCTCCTTCCTTTTCTTCTCCAAATTCGATATTCTCGTCGATGGCTACAATAGTTTAGATAGGAATATCATTTCATTAGTATCTAAGGAAAATCGGAAGAGCATTTAATGATTTATCAACCATATTGAGAGAGCTATCGAAAGGCAAGGAAGGTAAGCTGCAGGACACCACGCAAGACAGCAGCACCCTAGGTGCAGTGCTGGACTTTGCCAAAGCATTTCAGCGGTTTCGAAGCCGCGCCACGGGGGCCGCAGGACAGAACACTAGTCACTTAGGCCACCACAGGTCTTGAGAAGGCTTCAAATTTGTCGGAAAGTGATCGGATCGCTGTAAACAAATGTGTATGCAGAGATAGCGATAATGGTATCCTGCACGTCGCCCAAAGCGACGGGTGATGGTATGAATTCACCTCCACACCACCACTACTGTACATAACAACGAATTTAGAGCCCCTGAGGCTCTGAAAAAATCAGTATTGCAGGTAATATACTGCCAGACAGCACACACCACTTGTCATGCCGCCTATGGCATGTATGATTAGGATGATAATGGTAGATATCAATTGATCCAGCCTTGACGGCATCATCTGGTTAGTCTAGACCTCGCCGAACCTGTGGGTTGTCAAACAAAATGTATCGCGCACAAAATCCATCCTCCTCTCATCTCTCCCAGTCAAGCCATCTAGGCCAAAGACAATTATTGCTCCATTGTACAGTGGGACAGTGGGCTAAGCTCCACAGATCATTGAACCATTGATTGAACTCAGATGGATCGACTTAGCCCATGAATCCTACCAATATTGAATTTCCAGACCCTGCACCGACAGCAAAGTTGTATTATCTATCACTATGAAAAGCTCATTCCAAGGTAAGAGCATACTGAAGACGATGAATCCAGGTACACATGTCGCTCGCACAACCATGGATCTAGCTAACGCGAACTCTATAGATCGGCCATGACTCAGGTTCCAAGCTAATTACAACCGTTATAACAGCATCAATGGTTCATCCTCGTATTCACTTTGGGGGGATCTAACGTATCAGGAGTAACGAGGTCTTTGGCCCGCACTCCCCGCAGTGGGTTATTCCAGGGGCAGAGGAGCTTGGGATACACGGCGCTGGGGAAGACGACAAGGTATTTACCTAAGGAAGCATCTGTCTAGTAACCCAGGACCTGGGTTTGGCCATAGCTTCCCAACACGGTCATGCTAGAGCGTTGCTTGATTGCAGGTTCCGGGCCATCGCTTTAGGACCAAGGGAGAGCATTGGACCATGCTATTACTGCGCTGAAGAACTCCAGTATCGCAGGGTGCGCTCCCATATTGAGGACGCACATCTGAATAAATAAATTGACTTGTGGCAACCTCAATGTCGAAAACGGTCATTCATGGCAACGCAAGGGATATCTCGGAATAGTACATGTTAAAACCAGCCGTGATGATCCTAGGTCTTATCCCACAACATGTATCGACTATTAAAGCGAAAGCTATGGTTTTGGCCATATTATTGCACGAAAGTTAAGAGCAAGACAAGCAACAACAATCGGATTTGTTTTGAAAAAGATACAACCACGCTTACTTCCGCATCCATCGATATAGCGGTCAGCACGACATATTACCTCAGCTCATCAGCTTCCTTGCAGTCGACGATAATTTTATTCTAACTACTCCAACAACTCCAAATCCAGCATCATGGCTTTGGACATCATCATCGTTGGCGCAGGCATTTCAGGACTCTGCACGGCCATCGCTCTCCGACGCGCCGGCCATAGAGTGCAGGTATGTTCTCTGACTACGATTCACCATCGCTCTTGTTTGCTGACAGCAATTAGATCTTTGAGAAATCCCGCTTCGCAACGGAAACCGGAGCTGCCGTCTCCCTAGCTCCAAATGGCGTCCTCGTCTTGGAACATCTCGGTTTTGATTTTGCTCGAGCACAAGCGTGTCGTCACAAGGCTTGGGAAGTAATGGACGGTTTGACGTTGAAGCGCATCACGCTTCAGTGTCTAGAAAGCGTTGCTAGTATCACAGGATCAGATTATCACACAGTCCACCGGGTGGATCTGCACAAGGAACTACTGAGGCTAGCCCTGGACACTAGGACGGACAATAGCTCTACTCCTCCCGTGAAAATCCAATACGACTCTCCGATTGCCAATGTCGATGCGCTTAATGGCCAGGTCTACCTAGGCGATGGCAGCACTCACACAGCCGATCTGGTAATCGCAGCAGATGGAATTCACTCTACCGTGCGTGGATGCGTGGTTCCATCAGACTCAAACACGAGTAACAAAGCCATCGAAACGGGGATGAGTGCATTCCGCTTCTTACTTTCAACCGAAACACTCATGGCTAGACCGGAAATCAGGGATGCATTGCGGATGAAAACAGGAGATTCCGCTCTGTTGGCGGATACGTCAAGAGTTGATAGTGTGCAGCATATGATTTGGTATGGGTGTCGAGGGTGCGTTCGTCTTCTCCAATGATGACATGGGTTGTGCTGATGAATTGATAGAGAGCAGGTCCAGAACTTCGTTGGCATCCATCTAACACGCCAACCAGAGAAAAGTTCTGGTGATGCCAAGTCAGACATGCTGCAAGAATTCGGCCACTTCAATCTCATTGTCCCAGAGCTAATCAAGTGCGTCCGTCCACTGCTTTCCTGAAGTCCCATAACTAACAATATGCCAGCCTAGCCGACGACGTTAAATGCTGGCCACTGCTAATTCACCAACCCCTCAAAACATGGATCTACCACAAAGTCCTCCTCATCGGCGATGCTGCCCATGCTGTACTCCCCCCTTCCCCGTTTACCCTTTGCGCATGTTTCTAATAAATGTGTAGATGCTCCCCTTCGGCGGCCAAGGCGCCAACCAAGCCATCGAAGACGCCGGTGCAATCAGCATCCTCTTCCAGGATCTGCATAGCGTGGGAGATCTTCCTGCGCGATTGGCATTGTTCGAGAAAGTACGCACGAAACGAGCATCGAGAATACAGGTGCTGTCGATGGTTAAGGTTGGGAAGGAGAGGGAGGTTGAAGAAGAAGTTATGAAGTATATGGAGGATGGGTTGGATGGTATGTTCTTGATGTAATTGTTACCGGTGTGGATGAAGCTGAAAGGATAGTTCCGAATACGTTTGCGAGTCGGTTGGTGCATGATTCTGGGTATACAATCTTCTATTCCCTGCATGATAGTCTATAGCTAATGATGGAACAGGTTTAATGTGCTTGAGCGATGTGCGAAGGAATTGGAGGTTGCTCGATGGACTAATCATGCATTGTGATATCAAACCTTGATCGTAAAATAATTGAGCGAGAATAGAAAGTAACTCCAAGCAAAGCTAAAGCGAAACCAGTCTGTCACACGACAACGATAGAACTGAAGAGCACATTGAAGACTTCCAACATGGAATCTAGCCTCTATCCGCCAACACCGAATCACAAAACCAGCTAAAACACCCAAAGATATACATGACTATATCAGAGAGCAACTAAAGAAAGTCCCACTCACAGTGTTCTTTAGCGATTTCCTTAGACAGACTCAACGATGGTGAGCAGCGGGTCTTTGTACCCCAGTCGCCCTCGATCCAACCCACGGAACAAGGCAAAAAGAGACAGAGACTAACGTCCACTCAATCTAGCTTTATTTCGAATCTCATTGAAAAACTTGTAATACCCGCTTCCGACTTGTAAGCAGGTATCATCTGGGATTTGAGAGGATAAGGGGAGACCGTGTCGAGGAATTCGTCCAGGCGGACTTTCAGTTCAGGCCAGGCTTCTCCTCTTCCGCAAAACTCGGCATACCTGCCGATGAATTTTACCGCTAAGTCTTTACTCACATCGTCCAGAAGGTCAGCGTGAATATCATGCCGCAGAAAGAGTATAGCTTACCGAGACCCTGAACGAGCTCAGAAGCACAACCATACATTCCTTCGAAAACGTAGCTGTCCTCCTGGCACCCGTGCTGTATCGAAAGAAGTCTGCCACGCTGTCTCACCAGTGGGTCAACGCATTTTAATCGGTTATAAAGCAGTCCAAAGGACCTGTACAGAGTATCGATGAGATACAGCTATGGGTGTTTGTATCCGACAGAATGTCATATGGTCATAGGGGAAGTACGGCAAGTGAAACGATTCAGACTGAATATCGAATGGAAGAGTATAAGTAGTAACTAGCAAAAGGAGGAGGAGTAATAGGGTAACTTTCACAATAGCCAATTCACCGATTCCAGATGTCAATATCGTCTTTCCCAATGGGGTAAGTGGCCCATTCGGCACTAGGAAGCGCATGTCTTAGATCAGGCCAATCGGATGCTGGACCCTGGGGATCCGGATGGATATTATTTATAGCCTGAGGAGAACGAGGTGGATATAAATACCACGTCTGCTCCGGACACAATGATCTTCTCATCCCAATCGCAAAAAACCAATTCCACAATGAAGATCTCTGCTGCCATTGCCACCGCTGCCCTCGCCGCCGGCGCCACGGCTTTTGACAAGTACCAGCGTACGTTCTCTCACTCTTCACTACATATGTCTCTTGCATGATTAACTGAGCATCAAAGCCTGGGGCAAGCGCGACTACTCCTGCGTCAACGTCTACCAAGGCGTCCCTGACAATTCCACCGTCGCCCCCGGCACCATCATCGACATCCGCTTCAACCGTGCCCCAACCACCAACTGCGAGGACCCTCTGTCCCAGTACCCGGGTGACTATTACAGCGTTTGGCTGTACAACAACCCCGTTCGCAACCTGGACACGATCAACTTCGACCACCAGGTCAAGCTCACAGATGGCTTCTCTGAGAAGGATGGCAAGGTGTCCATCACCATCCCCGAGGATCTGCCCGCTGTGAAGGACGACAGTGTGTGGTATCTGCGTCTGGGTGGTTCGCTGTCGACGGCGCCTCAGATGCCCACTATTTACAATGCGGCGGGTCCGTTTACTATTCAGAAGCAGCAGTAAGCAGCTTGGTTTATGATTTGTTGTATGCGTATATAGCAAGCAAATATCTGTCCTGTTATATAATGAAGCTATCATCTACTGGGAAGGAAACAGTAACAAATCCCAACATGTAATGCAAACATACCTCCACCACCACCTGGGCAATTTAGTACAGATATCTTCTTTTTCTCGGATTCTCGTTTTGAAGAACTTCCGTAAAAGGTCACCCTTCGTCGTCGATCCGTCACTGAGTCTGATGCACTGCGCAGCTCTGATTTCTTGGCCTCCACTATAGCCAGTCTCTGGCTCATATCCACCAGTTCCTTTCCTTGTTTTCCCGACAGCTCCTCAAGCCGACCAACTTCATTTCTCAGTGTCTTGATGACAACAGATGTCTTCTTTACATATACGGAGTTCCTGAGAGAGCCCGTCAAGGCGGGTGTGCGAGTCGGTAGTTGAACTCGTCGCTTTTTCATCTTAGAGATGTCAGCATTAGCATCAGCTTCTGGGTTGCTGGGCTGCCCATTCCCCCACTCGGCATTTGCTTCGGGCAAGTCTGGGGGAAATGAGCTCTGTGAATTATCGGGATCTGGTGTACAGAAAATACAGATCGTTTGCTTTACTTCTTGGATTTTATTATGGAAATCAGCGTTCCATGTTTCGCGTTTTATGATTTCGCTGCCATCAAAATGCGGTAGAGAGGTCGGCTATTGGAATGGGGTATGAAGAAAAAGCCCTTCTCTTTGGGGACTGATTCCCCAAGAAGAAAGACGTTATTTGGAATAACTGGGTAGTAGCCCAGCACAGCACGGTAAGGGAAAGAAATATGAGATGAGCGAGAGAAAAACAAATGTTTATATACCGCTCAAGGAACTTCTGGCCATTAGAGACTGGAAGTGAATACAATGGCGGATTCACTGGAAGAAGATTTAAGAAGGAAAACTCGGTAGTAAATAGTAAATGGATTTCATTGCTGTGCATTTTGCGAGGAAGCCCTAACTATCGTTCATCCCCAACCGGCATCATCGGGCATCAGTCCCGTGGACTGCATGGAAAACACCTCCGTGTCAAAATCCTACCTGCTGAAAGGACGGCAAGATTGGTGGTATTCGGATATTAGCAAGATATGTTCTAGCGATGAATCGATTTCAAATGCATCAAGACCATTCGACTTCCCAGGAACAGTATGAGTGATTTAATCTAGATTCATCATTCGTCGCATATAAATACAGAACTCCCCATTCCCTTTTATATTATCTATCCCCTAGGTACAACAAACCTCGGCCTCGCACACTTCACATCAAAACTCGACACCGACCCCGGCAGAACCTGACACGTACTCTCCGTCCTTGAGGTAACATTCCTCACACTCTGCGTACAGTTCTTGGCCCTAAACAACTCAATCACACAACCCGGACTAATATCCTCCTTGATAAACCCCAACGCGCTACCATGCTGGATATCGTTCCGACAAGCCGTAGTTCCGTTACCGGAAAATGTATCCTGGGGTCCTGTGCAGTTCGTGTTTTGGAAGAGAAAGAATTCCCAGGATAGCGGGTGGCCGTTACCGTTTTGCCGGGGGAGGTTAACTGTTGGGATTGCTGTGGTGCTTGCTCCGAAGAGGCCGAAGATGGCGAGGAGGGTGGTGGCCTTCATTGTAGACTGGTATGGGTCTGGACGGGCTGCGGATGTAGCTCCGGGATCAGCAAGCAGAGCAGAGCAATGTCTTTGGTTGTTAGTACATGTTATCTTTTATGGGGCAGAGCAGTCTCACTAGGTTGCAAAGGTTAGTCTGGTCCAATTAACAGACAACGGACGAGTCGTCTGTTTAAATAACCGAGAGCATATGAATACATCATCATAACTCAATCTGTCGAGGCAAGGAATGTTATCGGAGAATTCTCCCGTGGTTCGTTAATCAGGCCCAGTGGCAATAGACCTAAGACATCATCAAACAAGCCCAGAATCGATTGTCGAACATGGAGAGTTTGCAAGTACCATGGACGCAGGGCACAGAACTGACGACCCCTGGATATTGATTGTGTCATTTTATGCACATAAATCTAGACCGGGTCTGGAAATGTCTTATTAAACACTCGGCACTAAGTTAGTTACCCCGTACATTAATATAAATTTATTGTTTCACTTGCATCCTCTGCAACAACGTTTCCGTAAATCGCCAGATGCGCGATGAATCATGCGCATCAAAAGCCGCCCCCGTATAATATGTCCGCCGACGTCCCTGCAATGCATTCAAATCCTGGTAAAAGCCATTTGCAATGTCGTCAGGCGACACCCTCAGCTCAAATGGCGCATGCGCTTCGTAGGCCATATATTCCGGGTTACTACCATTTAGATGCTGCACGGCCTGCGACATGGCGTCCTTGACATTGTGCTCACTGATAAAATCCTCACTCCCGTATAAAATGCTGTATAGACCCGGCACGGCGGTTGGGGTCACGACATACACGCCCGGCAATGGTGGGAGGTTATACTCCGTGTCATTGGCCCGGTTTATGGCGGTCACCTCAGCAGGCAAGCCGTCGATTCGCGCTAGAGCCGTGTAGTAAGAGCTGCTGCTGAACAGGCCGAAGAGGCCTTGTTCAACTTCGTCCAGATCGTAGCCGTCCAGGTTATCTAGCGTCGGCGGGATGGCGGATATAACCTGCTTTGTTCGGATATTCTGGCGACCGTCTGGTGTTTTTATTTCGATGTGTACCCATTCTGGGTCGCTGTCGCGGTCCATGGAAACTACGGTGCTGTTGAAGAAGATATCGGCTGCCAATTGCTCGGCGGCGCCCACATACAGCGCGCCGTTATTGTGGTTGGTCGTCTGGAGGAAGCCGTTCTGCATGGCGTCCAAGACCTCTAGCGAAATGTATTTCATCACGTAAATTGTTGGCAGTTGCAACAGATCTCCCACACCCTGTCCATACGAGAAGATGACATCCACCACTGCGCCTAGATCATGCTTCTGAACAAACTCGCCAAAAGGTAGCGTTAGGTCTTCAGGGACTGGGTCCGGCAGGTCAAATCCAACGGCGAGATAGGGGTACTGCAGCAGCTGCGCCGCATACCGAGATAGGGCGTCTGTGACATTACCCTGTGAAGCATCAACAGGTGTCCCGTATCGGAGATCGATGCGCTGGGCTTCCCCTCCGCCAGGAGGCACGGTTGTCAAGGGGATCCCGAAATGGCTGAAGTAGTCATGAACAACCGTCAAGTTCTCGTAGAAGAGTACGCCGAAGTCGACGTGTGTGCCGGTAGCTGCGTCGAAGTAGGTGTCCGTGTGGCCACCCAGCCGGCCGCTTTTCTCGATAACGGCAACTGTTCGATTCCTCTCGCGCAAGTTAACGGCCGCGTATGTACCCGCCGAGCCACCGCCAATAACAGTCACATCGCGAGTGATAACCTGGGCGCTGCTCAGGCCGAGGCAGGCTAGCAGTGAAACCACGGTGCCAACGTGCATGATGTTGTACTGTAGAATTATGTACAAGATCCAAAAATGAAGGAAAGCTTCTATTTGGAAGGGGATTCCAACTGTTTATATCGTTGAATAGCCATGGGGGCGCACCCTGTGCGACTCGTCCGTCTGACATTCCGGGGAATTCTATAAGCAAGGCGGGGTCTCACATTCTCTTACTTACACCAAAAATAGCCGACATTATTGGAAACCAGCATCAACTATTAGTTTCCTGGTAATGCCGGTGAGAGCTCATCGATCAATCCAGCGGCTATGGGTTGAGCTTTGCTTATATTACCGTAGACATGCGTTGATGCCCTGGACTGGGTCAGGAAGGGCATGAGCATTTCAATGCGCAACGCCCGCGTTGCAAGGCAAGCTACATACGTCGAAGCTCACGGCTACTGCTTCTCACTTTAACGTGCTTAATCGACTAGACCAACCCCATATGGCATTGGTGGATGGTCGGGAGCAATTTGGGCAGGTTCAGAAATAACAGAAAAAGAACAGCTACAGCGCACGAAGTCAAAAATAAGAAAAGAGAGCTATAAATTGTATCGTATTGCTAGATGTCGGCGTCGAAATAATCCATCTCCCATTGTCTTTCTTCCATGTCCCTCTTGTGCTTTACCTGGCTATGGAATGGAGGTGCTATTAGCGGTGTGCCGTCAAGGTCATGGTAATAAAACCGCTGCAAGACTCTTGCAGCTTCCCAGCTAGCATTGTCAGCAATTGCCCATACCAAAGAAAAATGCACATCCTGTGCTAGCTTCTCCCTCGAAACCCTTTTAGAAGAGACAATTGCTTCCAGTAGGAACTTAGATTCCTGCAGCGAAGTTCCGTTGTACCGCATATAATAGCGGGGTTTCTTTAGATCACATTTCATGTAGAGGGTCTGCGCCTTTCTCCAGGAGTAATTTCAGGCCGAGCGCATTCCGTTCCAGATGGGCCACCCCAGACAATTCATATTCCTGTTTATTTTCCTATTGGTATTAACGCCGTTGCTCAATAGTAAGTCGAGCATACTTTCAATTTCCTCAGAAGAGCGTGCTTGAAAGGCTAGATAAATGATTTCATCGCTTCCATCATACTGATGTGAGCAGTATAATTCAGAAGCAGAAAGGCGCCATCCTTTCTCAAGTAGGGTTTTGAGGGTAGGGGCGTTGTTTGCTACTAATACCAACTCTACTGTTTCCATCGTATATGGTTCTGTGGTGGACAAGAGATGACTCCATGCTGGCCACACCAGATTTGTCCCATGATGCAGCAATCTCTAGGATTTTGCGCTCATCTTTTGGCTTCACTCCCGGCCCAGTATCATCTGAGCCACCGCTTGACTATTAACGAGAATTGCTTCTCTCAACAAAGACTCGCCATCTTCATCGACCGGAAATTTCAACGCCATGTTCAAGCAGGAATTTGAACCTAGACTCATCAGCCGCGGCAGAAGACAATATTTTATCGGATTGGCAGCAATTTGGGTCCACCCCTCTTGCCAATAATGCCTAGACAATTTGCGCGTGAACGGCTGCTAGATATGGATACATGAGGGCAGCACCGTGGTCCAACATTATCTCCAAGATCCTCATATGTCAAAATGTGGCTGCCCACATGCTCGCCCTGCAGTCATCCTCAAATTCCAATCAAGGCCACCACAAGTCTTGATAGTTGCTTCTGGATCACAGCCATGCTTGAGCAATCTCTACGAGTGCCTCCGGAGCCAGAGGCAGCTGCAACGCATATCAACATGGCTTGTTCATAGTAGTTATTTGGAAGCGTGGTGAGGTCCATGTGAACCAGCAGGTGTTTGACAGTATCTATCCGTTCATCATCCATGGCTTCACGAGGCGGGAGCACGGTGATTGGGTCCCCTTCTCTTATAGGGTTCAAATCTGCACCATGTTCAATGAGAAAACGAACGGCAGTGTTGAGACCTCGCTTAGCAGCACAACAAAGGGCCGTTTCCACAATGCCCTCCGCCGTGTCAGAATCATCAGTATCCACGTCGAACCCCAGTTCAAGCAGGTATTGGAGTATATCCACCCGGTCATCTTTCGGCCGCCAGCAAAAATGGAGAGTTTGCCCTCCGTTCTATGAGCCTAGGGTCGCAGCGCATCTCCTCCACCAAGAACTTACCCATAGATAGCGATCCAGCCGGTACTATCGCGTCGGAAAACAACATACCGAATTCCGATATTCTCTGTTCGTTGCATTCGCGAGCAACATCCTAGCAATGGCGACATACCCATGTCGCACTGCAGAGCACAATGAATGTCCGCATGCATATCGATCTGGCGGATTTGGGTTGATTCCCTCTTCAATAGCACGCGCACTATGGCTCCATGCCCGTGTTGTATTGCCAGTGACATTACTCCTTCACAAGAGGAATTTTCGATATTCAGAAAGGGAATCTCATCCAGGGCCTTCTTTCGATGCCTTCCCTTCCATGATTTGCCGCCTATCTGAGGATTGAACAGGGAATTGAACAATGAAAATATGGGCACTGCACTGATGGTAAACAACACGGTCACATAAGGCATAGAGGCGGCGGTTGACTTGGGAAAGCGCGCTGGTATCCCAATCAAGACCGAGTGCCTTAGCAATTGACAAGAGGGCTTCGTCTGGAAGTGCTAGGAGACTCATTGCGATAGGTGATCACGTAGCAAGTCGTCGTCGGAGTGAAAAAAAGAAAAGGTGGGACATGTTTTCGTACGCTTATCTTATCTCCATGTGACTTGCTTCCGTATCCGGTAACCCTCGGGTCTCCGCCGCAAGGAGCACAACAGCCACCGGAAACCTGTCCGATTTCTACTTTGGAGCTCGCTGCTTCCCCGGATTCTCAAGCTGATCGAACTCCTCTCTTCTCCGCATGTGGCGGTGCGAGGGTCAATATGCCCGAGGTTAAGCAGGGAGTCCACCTGTATCCTTGAGAGCTGAGGTTGTACATTGTTCTTTTCTATCATCAGCAACATGATCTTTTCGTCGGGCCATCCTCGTCTTAACAGTATGTCTGCTTCATGACCAACCTTCGCTTGATACTAATTATGGATAGTTCCCACCGCGCACTCCATCTGGGACTTTCTATTCGACTCAGAGTATTCATGTCTGCGTCGAACGCCAGCAGCTGAATTGGCAGGATTCACAAACTCTGTGACCAAAGAACGAGTCCGGTACGATGCGCTCAAAGACTATACCACCTACGTTTCGACGACCCTCGTGAAGAAATATGGCCTCCAACCGGGCGAGACGGTGGCTTTGTTCAGTCCCAACACCATCTGGTACCCGGTAGCCATGCTGGGAACCATCCGCGCAGGTGGTATCATATCTGGTGCATCGCCTGCGTACAATATCGAGGAAATGACCTATGCGCTCAAGACGGCGCAGGCCAAGATTCTCATGACGGTGCCGTCGTCAATGTCGGTGGCTATTCCTGCTGCGCAGAATGCGGGTATTCCCAGAGAGCGGATCTTCCTGCTCGAGGGTGACCATGAGGGATATACAACCATGCAGCAACTGCTGGAAATGGGCAAGAGCTATGATTCAGACCAGACACCGGCGTTCAAGATTCCCCAGGGAAAGACGAATCGCGATGTTTGTGCGTTTTTGAGCTTCAGTAGTGGTACTACTGGGCTTCCTAAAGCTGTATGGCCGACTTCCCACTGCTGTTGATTATCACTAACTCCTTAGGTTATGATCGCCCATTGTAACGTTATCGCGCAATGTATGCAAGTTCAGCAAGTGACGCCGCCAGAATACAAGAGAGCTCTCGCCGTTTTACCTCTTTTTCACAGTGAGTCTTTCATCTCCTTCGTCCTCCAAAGCAAAACTAACTAGACAGTCACCGGCCTCGTACACCAAATGCACCTGCCCGTCTTACTCAACATCGAAGTGATAATGATCCCATCCTTCACAATGGACACCATGCTTAAAGCCGTCTCTGAATACAAGATTTCAGACCTACTTCTTGTTCCTCCACTCGTTATCCGATTGGTTCATGATACTACTACCTCCAAGTACGACCTGTCACACATCACCCGTTTCACCTCTGGCGCCGCACCTATCTCCGGCGAACTCCTACAAAAGCTGGAGGTCAAATTCCCCCAGACCGGCTTCAAGCAGGGCTATGGCATGACAGAGTCGTGCAGCTGCATCACAACCCACCCCCCGGACAAGCAATCGTACAAATACGCAGCGCGCGTGGGCACCATCGTCGCCAATACAGATGTCAAGATAATCGACGTCGAGACTGGCAAGGAGCTTAGCTACAACGAGCAGGGTGAAATCCTCGCTCGTGGCCCACAGATTACCATGGGTTACTTGAACAACGAGAAAGCGACACGCGAGACTTTCGATTCAGATGGCTGGCTACACACAGGCGACGTGGGCTATATCGACTATGATGGCTTCATCACCATCACAGACCGCATTAAGGAGATGATCAAGGTCAAGGGCATTGGCGTTTCGCCGGCAGAATTGGAAGATCTTCTGCTTGGTCATCATGCCGTTGCCGATGCTGCCGTTACTTCAATCCCTGATGCGTACTCCGGAGAACGACCTAAGGCGTTTGTAGTTGCGAAAGAGACTGGTCTTGACGAAGCGGCTCTGGTGAAGCTTGGACGGCAGTTGATCAAGTATGTCCATGATAACAAGGTCCGGCACAAGGCGATTGCAGAGGTGGAATTTGTGAAGGAGATACCGAAGAGTGCGAGTGGGAAGATTCTACGGCGGCTGCTCAAGAACAAGCCTGCTAGTGGTTTGGTTGTTCGTGAGGATATACGGGCCAAGCTGTAGACTACTCCGAGACAACAACTGTTATATACTTCGTGGTATCAATTACACCTATGCTGCAAACTCCGCACATGCACGCCATCATCTTAGTTAATACCCAGCGCCTTCAAAATTTCCTGTCCAACACCAGTAGCACTAGCCGGGTTCTGACCGGTAATCAAAACCGCGCCATTCCCAGTCTTCGAAACAACAACCTTCTCGCCCCAAGGCTGGTCAGCCTTGACATACTGACCACCCGTCACACGGACCAGCTCGTCCTCAAGCATGTACGGCATGAGAGAAGTGAGACCAGCCTGGTCCTCCTCGGCGTTCGAGAAACCAGTCACAGAGGCGTTGGCCAGCAAAGGCTGACCAGAGGCAGAAGTCGCGCGGAGGAAGACAGTAGGGCCGTGACAGACAGCCGAGACGGGCTTCTTGGCTTCGGAGAAGGACTGGATGAGGGCGAGGGAGGTGGGGTCGTAGTGCAGGTCGTACATGGCTATCCCGGTGTCAACTATTCATTCCAACGCGATACTTAATAGGAATGGGAACTTACGTCCATGGCCACCAACATAGAAAAGAGCATCAAACTCGTTAACCCGCGGCAACACATCCGCCAACTTAACTGTGTTCTTCCACAGCTCCTGGCCGTTCTGCAGGAAGTCCGCGGAGACAGGGTCGTTCTTGAACATCTCGACGGAGCTGGGGTCGAGGGGTGCCTCGCCGCCCTTGGGTGAGGCAATAACCAGCTCGGTCTTGTCCTTCAGGACATGGTAGGGATGGGCGAATTCGGGCTGTTCTTGTTAGAATTCCTGCAGGACTTTTAAGGAATAGGAGGACGTACGAGGTACCAGCCAGTGGGCTTGCCATTGGCGGGGAAGTGGTCGTGGGAGGAGAGGACGATGAGAACCTTCGGGGCCATTGTGATTGATTGCGATTGATGGAACTGCTGTATTAGGAGAGAGATATGAAGCTACAATTAAGGGGTTGAAGTACTCTAGACGAAAGCTGCAGAACCCTGAGGGCGGTGACGTCACGCGGGGCAGAGCTTAGTCATGCTGATTAATTGAGCTTAAATTCGGGAATTTCTCGGCGTTAAGGAGTTACTCGGTCAGGTCCCTACCCTGGTATGCTCGCTGGTTTTGTACAGGAATTGGCTTCGATTTCCTCGAAGGGACAAGATCGAATCTATCAATTGGCAAATGGACGGCAGTGCAGTATTCTACAGATGGGCCAGGACAGCATCGACACCAGAGACCTATCACATTTAGCATGTTATACAAGAAGCAACTCAATTGAACAACACTAACCTTGACACCTTTCTCCTTCTCAATATCCGCATACACTACCTTCCCGTGATCAATCACCATAGCCCAGCGACCGGTCCTGCCGTTGTTCGCCCATCCGAGTTGCTGCGCGAAGCGCGCATCGGGGTCGGACAGGAAGAGCTGTTCATTAATACTAGTGTTTATACTCTCAGTGTATTTTCTGGGGTGGTAATGATAAATACCATGTCTTCTTTCACACCGTTGGCTTTTCCCCAAGCGCTCATGACAAACGGATCGTTGGAAGCCACGACAGCCACCACATCAACACCTTTACCCTTGACTTCGGAAAGACGCTTCAGATAACCCGGGAGATGCTCAACAGAGCACGTAGGTGTGAATGCTCCTGGAACAGAGAAAAGGACGACCTTCTTATCGGCCCATTCCTTGGAGGCGTTATAGGCGATCGGGATGCCGCATGAGGTGACCTCCTGGCTCTCGGGAGCCCAGGGGATGTGTCTATTGCGTTACAGGTCAGTCTTATTTCATATGAGCGGAATAAGGGGATCGGTTATATACTGGAAGACATTATTATTATTTAATCAAGTTTATTGTCCATACCGAGCCCTAGAGCTATGATAGACCATGATTCGTGGACTCGAGGTCAGTGGCTATTCTACAGTCTCTTGTCCCCATAGGTTCCTGAGGCGTTAGCCCCCTTCTAACATCTTTCCAATCCTTTTCCTCGCCCCAGACCGCCTGTATGCGCAGGGCTTTTGAGCACCGTGCTCTCCTTGTGTTTTGGAGCAAGATGGGTGTGGCCTAGGCTGACTCTCAGCCTTGGGCTACCCTCCCTGCTACCCCTCTCCTGTTCTAACTGCTTCCTCCAATGCTTCCAGTCCCCATTCGTCATCTCTTTGGGCCCTTTCTGCCGTCTGCCGTAGGTGCGCCCGGGGTAGAGCTATGCTGGTGCTGGCTAGGAATCGCAGCAGCGCTCTGGTAGCTCTAGGCTCACCTAAAAGTCGTCCTTGTGGATATTCTTCTGCAGTGGTGGGTCTCAAGACTCCGTCAGTCTCTAGGTCCTTGTAGAGCCTGTTTCGTTGGTGTCGCCATTCCCGACACTCAAAGAGAAGATGGTGTATTGTCTCCCTTGATATACCGCATCCTTCACAGGTTGCATCCTCCCGGACCTGGATCCGATGTAGGTATGTTCCTATAGCGGCATGTCCTGACTTCAGTTGAAAATAACGGCTTGCTAGGTGTTTGGGAGCTATTGCAGCTGCCGGGTCGAGCCGCCAGTTCCTCTGTGGCCTGTATGTCCGTTGACCTTGTTGGGATCGCTGTCCAAGTTCTTTGTTGAGCCATCTCTGCCTTTGTGCTATAATGGCTTCTGTTTGGGCTCTACAGGTGAAGGCCAGGGATATTTCTCTTGGGCCTCTTCCTGGTGGCTTACTGGCTGCCTGTTTTGCTGCCTGGTCAGCTCTCTCATTCCCTTCTATTCCTGCATGTCCCGGCACCCATTGGATAGTGGTTTGGCAACCTCGGGCATGTAGTCTCTTGGCTATAGCATGTGCTTGGATCACTAATGCTTGACCTGGCCCTGGCCGGGTGTGTCGCATCCTTGCAATGGCTGCTTGGGAGTCCAACAGGATAGTGACTGGTCTTTGATCCCCCACTTTCTCTGCTAACTGGAGTGCTCGCACAACTCCCAGAAGCTCTGCATCAAAGACCTCATATCCCTTGCCTAATGGGAACCCCCGGGTCTTCCATGTTCCTCCCGGTTCTCGCCAAGCAATCCCTGCCCCACTTTTGCCATTCTCTAATCTTGATCCATCTGACCAGATTGCTAGCTCTGGAGGGAGAGATTGCGCTGCTACTAGGGCCTCTGGACCTGGTAGCATCTCTATTTGGCCTGGGAACTGGCTACTGGTTGTTTGTGTTGTGCTCTCAAAGCCCCCAGATGGGTCCACTGGTAGAATATTGGCTAGTTGTCGAGCAAGGTGTTGTCCCAGGGACCATCGGCCTCGGTTGTTTCTCTCAGCCCATTGTCGGTTCCCTGGGGTCTGTTCCCCAGGTTGGGTGTGCTGATCCCCTTCCCGGAAGCTCACTGGGAGGATCTCCTTAGCTGGGTGGTTCTCCGGTAAGCTGAGCAGCCGGGTAGTGTATTTCAATTGTCGGGCCTCCAGTAGGGCCTCTGCTGGTGCCAGGCCCGCTTCGCGGACCAGTGGCCCTACAGGAGTGGATTTCAACATGCCGGTGATTGCACGGGCCTGTCGATTGATCATGAGCTGTATACCCACTAGCCGATCCTTCTGGCCCTGCCACCAGAGCTCTGCTCCGTACAGGGCTACTGATTGCACTGCTGCTACTTGAACCTGACGAGCTAGCCCTGGGGCAAGTCCATGACTCTGGCATAGGCGTTGTACTCTGTTTTCTGCAGCCCGTGCCTTGCGCATACAGGTCTGATAGTGGGCTTTGAGATTCAGCCCAGAATCAAGCCAGACACCAAGCCATCGCGTTGCCTCTAAGTTGAAGGGCACACAGTGGCCATCTACCTCCACTCGTGCTCGTTGAATCTGATCTTTCAGTTCCCGGCCCCGTTTGCGAGTAAGTAGGACTGCTTCTGTTTTCCCTGCATCAAACTGGACCACATTACCATGCCCCCACTCAATGGCCACCTTGGCAGCTTCTTGCAGCTTCTTGCAGACCTCTCTAACTGAATATCCTGGAGCGAGCAGGCCTATGTCGTCTGCAAATGAGAGACACTGGATACCATTCACTCTCCTCTCAATTGCATCAAATACACCGCTGAGGTAGATAATGAAGAGAATTGGTGACACTGGCGAGCCCTGTGGCACCCCTGAGTTAACTGGGTGTGCTGGGCACTGTGTGTTGTCAATCTGTAGCTGTACCCATCTGTCGGTCAAGAAGGACTGTACCCATCGGATCAGATCCCCATCTAGGTTGAATTCAATCAGTCGGGCTATCAGTCGGCTTGGGTTCACATGGTCGAATGCTCCCTTCACGTCAAGGAATAGTGCTCCCATAAGTTGTTGGAGTTTCCAGGCTTCATGGGTGTTCTGTATCAGACATGCCACTGCGTCAATTGCACTCCGTTGCTTGCGACTTCCCATCTGTCCTGGGTGTAGTACTCCCATAGTCTCACAGTGGTAGGCAATAGCATCTGCCGCTATCTTTTCAACCACCTTCCCTAGGCAGTTTAGTAAGCTAATCACCCGGTAGGCCTTCACAGCTGTGTAGTCTGGTTTATTAGGTTTCCTTAACAGAATACCCTTCGCTACCTTCCATACTGGTGGATGTAGACCCAACCGGAAACATTGTCGGGCCAGAGCAACAATTCTAGGGCTGTCCCATTCCCACAAGAGCCGGAGGGCTCGAAAATTCAAACGATCGATTCCTGGAGCCTTCTGTACTGCCTGGTGAAACAGAGCATGTCTCACTATTTCTTCATCCACCTGACTATGCCAGGACCCTTGGGAGATCTCAACTTCCTGGCTATCTCCTGGTACCTGGGGGAAGGCTGTTTCCCGAATTAGGGCCTCCTTTTCCTCAAGGGAGCTGGCTAGCTGCCCCTGGGGTCCATGCAGGGTTGGCGTAGTTGTAGCTGTTCTGGGCTTTGTGTATTTCAGAGCTTGCCAGCATCTCACTGTGTCCACAGAGCCAGGTGTCACGGCGCTCTACTAGGATGATGGAACGTCCAACTCATGGGTTCTACCTAGGTAGCTATCGACGAGAATAATCAACATGAGGAAGGAAGAAAGGAGGTAACGCCATATTTATCAACAAAGCAATAAAGCAAACAACCACACCTCACGTGATAATCAACCAACGTGACCAGGCCGTCACATTACCCCCCGGCTTCAATAGGCATTGTCCTCAATGTCATGGTCAACCCACAGGTAAGAAAACATGAGAAGGCAACAATACATGAGACACTTGAAAAGAAAAACACATGAACATGTCCAAACATCTCCAAAAATCAATCATCGAGATCATTAAGGTCATCAAGACGGTTTGCCTCTAACCTTGCAATCATCTGCTGGTTCCATATTTTATTGGATTCCTTGTGTGCCTTCATGGAACAATCCTTCACCCAATGATCAGAGGAGCCACATCTCACACAGGATCCTTGTTGTCGTCGTCTGTTCCTTTCATCTAGGGAGGTGGACGCTGCTGACAGGGAGTTGATATTGATGACGCTGAGGTCCATAGGATCAGACTTGGTGTGAGAGCCAGATTGGTGTGATTGAGAGTGGGAAACATTGGTGGAATTTGAGCTGAAAGAATGACTTCCCAATTGTTGAACCACACGAAGGAAATCAGTGTATGATTTTGGAAGATTCAACTGCTGGTTGAGACGTCCTCGGAGAGTAGGATTGAGGCCTTTCCTGAACGCTGAAATCTTGGTGACATCAGGCCAATCTTTGCCCTTTGCCTCATAAAGAATCCTCTCAAACTTGGCGATGTAGGCTGCCACAGATTCACCACTATCCTGCTTTAGGACTAGTAGATAATCTTCAGCTTCTTGAACCTTGTTGGGGTTGTCATAAACCAGAGATAGTTGATCAAGGATGGTGTTGTAATCCCAGGTGTTGGTGTCTTCTGCATAAGATAACTGGGGAAGAACTAGAGCTTGGACTTTGCTTTCCAGATTCAGATAGACATAGTAGAACTGAGCCACTGCATCACCAATAGCTGGAGCATCAATCCTAAGCTTAGCCTTCATCGAAGCAAGCCAGGTATCAAACTTCAAAGATTGGCCATTGAATTTCTCGGGATCAGGGAGGCATGGCTTTGGTCGTTGAAGTGGTTTGGGTTCATTTTTGACGGATTCGATTTCATTCTGGAGGGCGCGGATCGTAGAAGAAAATTCGTTTCGGAGTTCTTGAAAGGGGTCCATGATCTTTAAGAAAGGGATCGTGAGCTTGAATCTTGAAAAACTTAAGTCTTGAGAACTTGAAGGGGTGCCAGCATAGTCGCAACCACTGGACTTCTTGAAAGTTGAACTTGAATATGCCAACAACAGAAGTTTCAGTCCTGAGCTCTAGAAACTTAACTGAAGCAGCGCTTGACTTGACTTGAGGATGAACTTGAGGATGGAAACTTGAATGGAGACACTGTTATAGCCTGGCCAGCTCCCGAACTGCGGCACCAGCGAATCCCTTGAAGGGAGAAGCCTTTGGTATTTCTCTCCCTAAGGTATAAAAGGAGGATGTTGATTATTATGTCACGGCGCTCTACTAGGATGATGGAACGTCCAACTCATGGGTTCTACCTAGGTAGCTATCGACGAGAATAATCAACATGAGGAAGGAAGAAAGGAGGTAACGCCATATTTATCAACAAAGCAATAAAGCAAACAACCACACCTCACGTGATAATCAACCAACGTGACCAGGCCGTCACACCAGGGTGGGTAGTTGTCCCTTCCAGGAAGGTTTCCCAGCAGGTGCGTTTCGCTCGTCGGATGGCTCGATAGTAGTTATTTCGGACCTCTCTCAATTCTGTTGTAGAGATCTCTTGACCCTGCCATGCCCGTCTTGCCTGACTGTAGGTCCTACGGGCCTCTTTAATCTCCGTTCCCCACCAGCGTTTTGATAGTGGAGTCACCCGTAGTTGTTTTGCATGTCGATTTAATACTGCTGTCAGGGCCTCCTGGATCCATGTGGCTTCCCCAGCTAGGTCTTCTGATGAGCAAGAGTCCCCCAAACAGGGTCTAGATTCTGTTCTTGCTTGCCAATCCCCCTGGCTTCTTCCAGGGCTTGTGGGTTGGCTTGAAGCGTCTGGATCTGCCACCCTGTTACATCCTGTGAGGGCGTTGTGGGTATTCGCTCCAGAGAGGTCCATTCCATGACTATCAGTTCATGATCTGAACCAGTTGGGTGTTCTTGGTCAATCACCCATGTTTCCAGAGGCCCCATACTAACCGTGGTTAGAGCCAAGTCGATAATTGAGATCCCTGGAGTTCTTTTCGGTCGAGTGGAAACTCCTAGCTCATTGTTGATGTAGAGACCTGCTTCGTCTATCAAGTTCTCTAGCGGTCTGGCGTTCACACGGGCTCTTGCTAGAGGGTTCCATAGTGGGCTATGGGCGTTGAAATCTCCCACAAGCAGGCATCTTCCCTCAAGGACTTGGTCCCATTGCACATCCTCTAGTGCTCTTCTCTGTCTCTCATTCCCCCCATGCCAACAATGGCCGATTCCTAACCAATTGTCGTAGCAGTTGATTATCCTGGTTCTTCGTGCTTTTTCCCGGGCCCGATTTAACTCCCATACATCCATTACCATGAGGTATGGGTGATCAAGGAGATCTGTTCGGGCCTCCACAATCATTTCATTCAATATATCCCGCCGGATTGCTACTGCCACTCGCCGGTCTCGAAGAGATCCTGCTTCTGGCCAATATATCTGATATCCTCCATGTCGGAACTCCATATCAATATATGGTTCCTGTAGGCATGCTAGTCCCACCCCTAGCTCCAGTCCTGCCTCCAAAGCCGCAACAGTGACTGCATAAGTCTTGCGGCAATTATGTTGGAGTAGTCGCATTAGTGGGCCATTGACTGCCCTGGGGTGTCAGTGCCCCTCATCTCAGTGTCCTCTTGGCCTGTTGTCAGGCTGGGCCCCAGATATCGCTGGGTCTGGGGGCTGTTAGGAGCTGAGCTGCTCCGTGGTCGTGATTGGTGCTGGTTTCGGTTGACCACACTGAAAGCGAATCCTGGTGAGCTCAGAATAGCTGGTTCCACACTGGTCATTTGCTGAGGTCTCTCAGCCAGTTGGGATATGTCCTTAGACTCCACAGTTCTCTTTCTCAGTTCCTTCCTCACTGCTCGCTTGGCTGGGCAATTCCCTACTGTTGCGGGGTGTGGGCCTCCACAGGTGCCACATTTGGCCGGGATGTGTTTACAGGCGGTTCCTGGTTTGGCTGGGCAGTCTACCACCCGGCAGACATGTTCAGTGCCCTCATGGGGCCCCGCGCATATAAAGCAGCACGGTGGGTGGCCACCACAGGCCTTGAAGCTTCGGTGGCCTAGCTTGCAGCACCTGGGGCAGACTGTATCCACTCCTGTTTCCCAGTATTGCTCCGTCTTATATCGGGACCCCCCAAAGCGAATGCCGTTGATAAGAAGCCTTCGAGCCTCCTCTAGTGAGCCAACTGTAATAACAATAGTTGAGCACTTTTGGTTGCTGGTGTGTAGCTCTTTTGAGCTCCGGAGCCATGTTGGGTTCCTCTTCAGCTGGTATTCAGTCCCCAGCTCAATCTCTTCACGGGCCAGAGCCAGGCCACAGGTGAGATAACGTTTAATTGGGACCCCATGGACCTTGACACGGTACCATTGCTCAGGTAGCTCGACCGATATCACTGCTGGATCCGCCTGCCGAGCTGCAGTGACCAATAGGTCTTTATAGTCAGGTAGGAGCATAGAGCCTAGGGTACCTTTCTCCAAAAGGATTGTGATCGCTCCAGTGTTGGTATATCCTGCGTCCACTACCCGGATGAATGCTGGGAAGTGTGCCTTTGCTACTGCTCGGTTGATGGCCAGAATGATATCCTCTCTCTCTGATCTTGGGGCAGCCTTGCCTCCCTCCCGGCGAAATAGGAATCTCCGTGCCTCTTTGGGGGTGTCTTTGGCTGGCTTAAGCTTGGTTGGGTCAGGCTGGCTAACTGCAGCAACTGCTTGGATTTGCCGGTTCTTCTGCTTCTTTTTGGTGACCTCCTGCCATTCCTGCCCTCCAGGTCTAGTGGAAAGCAGCGTAGCTAGGTCTGCAAATGTGGGTTGTTGCCTTGACTTTTGGCTTGTTGCTTCCCTTATCTTGGGGACCTTGCTGCTATTGTGTTGGTTCATTTGGCTTGATTGGGCATTGGTTGTTGTTGGTGTGTCTTGCTTCATTGGTTTGATTCGTTGGATAGTGTTCTGGGCTTCTGTGAGCTCTGTGCGAAGCTTGCTAACTTCCAGTTCCAGCTTTGTGACCCGCTCTAGATAGAGTCCTCCATGAACCTGCTGTTCTGCTCTCCAGTTGGACAGCTCCTCTGCTAGGTGTGCCTGTACCTGTTCCTGGACCATTTGAAACATTTCTTGTTGTTGGTTCTGGGCTGCTTCCAAAGCACCCACCAACACCTGGGCGTGTTTGCTCACATCTAGTAAAGAGGTTTGATGCTTTGGCCTTCCAATCAATGTCTTTTGTAGACTCTTTCGTTGCCTGATTCCGCTTCTGGCCTCACTGGCCCGGCTGGGGGCCCGGCTGGGGGCCCGGCTGGATCCTCTGATTTGCCAGTGTTCCTGGCCCTCATTTTCATCCATGCTCGCACTCTCCATGCTACCTTCATTGAATTCAGGTTGCATCGTGTTTCCAGATCGCCAACGGATTGGCGTTGGGGTGACTGGCATATCTTCTGTTTCCGCGAACTGGGAGGCCACGTTGTCCACTCCGGGGGGTGACGCGTGCGATATACCACCACCACAGAGTTCCTGTGCCTCCATGGTGGTTTATAGGTGCCTAGAGGCCCCTATCGGTCAAATGACGCGTGAAAAAGACGTGTTTTCCTTGGGTGCTGATTTTGGTGTTCCAGGCGCCAAGCTTTTTAAGATTAACTCAACAATTAGCTTTGATGTTTCTGGTTTATACTGGAAGACAACGTCAGATGGGAAAGATTCGCCGGGCTGCATTTTGGCTGTGTTTGATGGAATTGAAGAGGTGAAGTGGAAGCGGGGTATTTATATCGGTGGGTTCGGTGATGTTTGCTTGCTATGATGCTACCAGTAACACAGTCTACACCACAATTCTAGTTCATTCAGGGTCCTCGTACGGCTTCGCCCCGAAAAACCGCCAGACCATTGCGCTGTCCAAATCCTCGCGTTTACTCCTCATCGAAAAAATCATATCTGTCTTCCCGTCATTCATATACACCAGGTTCTTCTTCAGTCCCATAGTCAACTTGGTAGCGCCCTCCCACCACTGCGCTTGATATGTAACCAGCTGCTTCCCCTGGATTTGTCGAACAATATTCTGTGCTACAATTTGCGCTTGCTCGATAGCCGCCCGGCCATTTTTGATGATGTCCCTGTCGATAATGTCGCCAGCTGCGTAGACACTGCCCAGGGATGGATCAGCTAGTTGCAGCGATGGTCGGACTTGGATATGTCCCGAGGGAGAAACCGAGGATGACAAAAGATTTGAATTGGGTTTCTGACCGATGCATTTGACCTGTTGCAGTTAGTACCCGTTCTTACTACCATCAAAGGTGCATACCAAGCAGTCACACGGGATCTTCTCGCCCGTGCTCAGTGTCAATTCAGTCGTCTCATCCGACGCAGACGGCCGTTCACCCAGGATGACTCTGACACCAAGCGTCTCCATTTCGTTCAATACGCGCTGACGCATATCCATCCCGAAATGGCTGTTCAACACTGTTCCATGCGAGTGGATCAGGGTGACATTTTTCTCCGGATCCTCAGTCTTCACATCAGCAGCCAATTCAATCCCAGCAGGTCCACCCCCAATCACAACCACATTGCGACCTTCGCGCAGCCGCTGATGCTCTTCCCGCAACGCCAGTATCCCATCTTCCTTACTCTCCTCCCCAACACGCGATGGCAACGTAGCCGACGACCCCGTTGCTAAAACCAAATACTCGTAGACAATCATACCCCCTGACCGTAGCTGGACTCTTCCTCCATTCCCCTTCTTATCGGAGACAATAGCAGTCACCTCATCACACACCCACCTATACGCCGAACCTGGAGCCTTAGCTAAATACGGCCCGTACGGAATAAACGCCTTGGATTCATGTCCCTGTACTGCGCAAAACCGGGGTAACACCCAAGTAAGTTGGAAATGCGAATTCTTCTCAATGACTGTCACGCGAAATCCGCTTGGCAATGAGTGCGCTAGACAGTAGGCTGCGTGGTATCCGGCGAAAGAAGCGCCGATAACGACGATATCGCGAGGACTGCTGACGGGGCGGTAGGTGATACGGTGGATGAGGGAGGTGACCTTGAGACGGAGACGGGAGAAGAGGTGGTGGAAGGCGAGAAAAACGATTCTGTTGATTAGGATGAGTTTCGAGAGCATTGTTACGGCTTTGTATATTTGAAAGGAAGGACGAGGTATTCGTTTGGCTATATACTGATCGATCTTATCAGATCCGATATCGGCTATTTACTCTGCAGCAGTACTCGTTTTAGTGCTCTCGTGCTCTACTGAAAACTTAACCGGACAACTGGACACTTCCCTCCAGGCAAATAATCTTATACGCTGAACTCGAGTTGATGCGACGAGGCAGAGAAAAAATGAAGGCGAGGACAAAGGAGAAGAGTGCAAAGATGAATAGACGTATTTACTTGATCTATGGAGGAATAAATATCCCAAGCGGCCCGGCGGCCCCTCTCTTCTCTTCTTTCCTACAACTCCTACAACCAACCGCTTTTTTTTTCTGGCATTCTTCTGATACCATCGGCTATTTCTCAGTCCTTTGCACTATTTCGACTTGCTTCGTTCGTAATGACCACTGCGCGACCTGACCAGCAGGATTCGGATGCTACTGTCGGACATAATGCTGACAATGAACCAAATGCTCATTGACCTGCTCGCCGCCGTCAGCACAAGGTAGACACGAGTAGCCGTCAGATCAAGCAAGAAAACCAATATCTTTCTCGTCGCCATGTGTCTACCCGCCGTGTGAATGACCAGGTTCATTCTCCCGCAGAAAATCAAGTCACTCACGAGAACCCCGTCTCCAGTCCTACCCTTAACGACAAAATCCGAAAGAGAAAGGGAGTGTAAGTACCTACCAATCCTATACAACCTTAGCTTCTTTTGGTTGACGATGGTTGGTACCTATCAGACTCATCACCATCTGCGATTGCGACGAACATAAAGGCCTTTCGGCTTTTTCCAAGTGGAGCAGGTAGTATGAATGGCCGTGTACCATTTTTCAGATTCATCTGGCACTAATTACATCTACCGGGATATACCAAACTGTGCCATTAGGTGCCCATTCTGCGACTATGAAGCGTGAGATTGAATCTTCAAAAATTGATTGATCCATGTTGGTAACGCTGTAACATTGGTGGTTTTAGACGCAGTAGCTCAGCCATCCGGCTACACATCAACATGGTATCTAAGTTGGGCATTCAGTGATTTGGTTCGTGCTTAGCTATTTGTGTATATTGCTTACTGGTACTCACTGGCAGGGTAAACTCGGGTTCGAGGGATTGTCTGTAGTGGTGGGTAAAGGCACCCATCCCCACCAGTGAGCATTACACGTTTATCCTGAAGATTTGGATTCTGGGCTAACAATTGTTCTAGTAAGAGGCACAAAGTTGTTGAGTTGTATGTGGGAGTTGGTGAGCACTGGTATCGTTCTGTACTGACCGGTTATAGGGAAGATACCGAGGAGGAAGTTTGATGACAGGAGGTATGTTCAAAGTAGAGCCCAATTGACGGCTGTCTTTCAAACAAAAAAAACTAATAGAATGCTTTCTAGTTTTCATGACTGTGAACTAGCAGTGCTCTCCCGCTCAATAGCTATATCAATCTGATAATTCTTGAACTTCCGACTCGGCACTTTCCTCTCGAACAGGATATCCAACTCCTCAAACGTCCTTCCTTTAGTCTCCGGCAAGCAAAAAAGGCAATATACCAAGCACAACAGCGTCGTTCCAGAGAAAAGGAATCCCAGCTTTCCACCCCAGTTCGCCTCGTCTTTGTCCATGGCGTACGGAATAGCCACGGCAAACACAATCGACCAGATAAAGCAGCTAACTGTCGACAAAGCGACTGTAGCCCCGCGCAGCCGCGCAGACGATACCTCAGCCAGCAGCACGTAGCAGAACGGTCCCAGAGTTAAGTCATACACCAACGTGCAGGCAATCATCAGACCGCACTGCGCCCAGGTTGCGCCCTTATTCCCGCTATGATTCTGAGGAGCAATAGCGTCAACCAGACCGATAGCGAGCTGCAGCGCACAAAGAACAGAGCACCCGACGAGGTACACAGGTCGACGACCAACCCATGACAACAGTGTCCATGAGACGCAAGTACCCACGAGACCGATCGCAGTCATGCCGAGGTTCATGGAAAACGCGTCGGAGGAGCTTAACCCAGCAACTTCCATAAAATGCACGGCGTAGCTAATGAAGAAGACATTACCCGCAAAAGCCTGCATATCATATGCCATGACGCAGATAATCAGTCGTCGGAGGTCAGGGCCGCGGAAACACTCGAGGTAGTTTGGTCGATTGGAGTGGTTTTTGAAACCTGCTTCTAGGCGGAGTGTTTCTTGGATATGTGCTAGTTTAAGACTAACGTCGATCTGTGGCGTGGCTAGCCGGCGCAGTGAGCGCATGGCCGCATCTGTTTTGCCTTTTCGGCAGAGCCAGTATGGGGGATCTGGACAGAAGGCAATGGTTGAGAGGATGACGACGGGCATGATCCATTGCGTTGCAATGGGGATCTTGTACGACCATATGCTGTCCATTGACTCGGTGCCCTTGAGGATACCGGATGCAATCAGCGAACCAATCGAGAATGCCAGGTTCGTCATGGAAGCTACACATCCGCGCAATGCCAACGGCGTGACTTCACTGACATACGCCGACGCGCAGATGGGATAGAACGCAATGATGCAGCCATTGATCAGTTGACCGACGAACAGCTGCGCTGGCGTGTGACTGAAGAACTGCAGGAAAATAAATGCGATTGACAGCAACGAGCAGATCGTCATCATCAGCCGCGGACCGAACCGGTCATAAGCCGGACCCGAACATAGGGCGCCCACGATGGCTCCCAGCAGATTGGCATAGTTAAATGCCGAGATCCAGTGTGCAGCGATGACATACTCGCCATGATAGTTGTAGCCATAGGTGTGTTTGAAAGCGTTGAGGCCAACGAGACCGCGGACGACGCCTCCGTCGATGCCTTTCAGGACGGTGGCCTGTGTCCGGTCAGTATCTGCTTGAAATTTTTTCTTTCTCGGGACATACAAAATTGATAAACAGCCCCCAGAGAAAAGCCGGCCAGTTTAAACGAAGGGCCTGCCAGAAGCCGGTCGAATGCTCGTGGAATGTGAACTGCTGCGATTTTTCCGCATCCTGGGCGTCGGAGGCAGGGATTGCCTGGACGAGAATTTCTTTATCAGACATTGTCTGATTTATTCTGCTTCTTGCCCTCTTTTTCCGCCCGGAATTTGTTCTATCGACCGCCGTGAAAATTTTCCGCCAAGAGATACTACTCGATGCGGGGTTTTATCGCATGCATCAATACAAAACAAAGCATAAAAGCGTTGAAAACCGCTCTATAGATGACTCTATGGCATGTCCTACCGCTGCAGCAGTAAATACACCTCCTTGGACGCCCGATGCCTCGCCTCCTTCTTAGTCTTCCCTTCGCCGACAGCCGAGACGCCGCGATAACTCGCCGTCCCCCGCCAAACCGGCGGGGTTTGCTGGAGCATAGTCTCGGCATGCTGCGGGACCACGCCTTGAATATCGCCCATTTCTTTCAGCAGCGATGTATACCTCGCTAACTCCGTATCTGTTTCCGGTTTTCCTTGCTCCTGTACAAATGAAGCAAGGGGATCTGGGATCTGTTGTAGATAGTCTTCTAGGATCTGCTGGATTTGGGATATTTGGTTCCCCGGGTAGGCCTGGTAGGCTGTTCCTAGGAACAGGTACAGGTCTTCCCGGGCGGTTTTGCCACAGCCTGGTAGGGGGAACTGGAGACTGAGGGTGCGGCAGAGGTCGGAGAAAGGGAGGCGGGGCTCTATGTTTGTAAGGCGGTTCTGGTAGGTAGTTAGTTTGTAGTGTTTGGTGAGGTGCGAGGTGTTGTTGACACACCTGGAGCTGGTCCGTCGGAAGGTCGGATCGGACCAGCCATCGGGCTAGAAATGATTGCATCAGGAGATGGCCGAGCCAGATGGCTTGTTTATTAGCATTCATAATGCATTCAAACATAGAAAGGAAGGTACCTCGTGCATCTCGTTGGTCGTCCATTGTGCTGATTGTCTGGTTATCTCTGCAGGAATCGGAGAAATATATCAATATATTCATTTGTGCATCACATGACCGCAAGTATATACAATCTTATCTTCGATTAGATATTTTCCAAGTCATTTAGGGATATATAGGATCCTGCATGCAAGTATTACCTAGAGGATTGTAGTCCTTTCAAAGCCTGTATTATCTATCCTAAAGCCTCGGCCGAGTATGCAAATTGTTTAAGAGGACCTTCAAGCACTGATTGTTTATAAAGAACCACGGCTTGTCCTTTATGTGTATTGTAGCTAGATAAGTATCGTCTAACTGACGATAATACTCCAAATAGTGGAGGAACATAAGCGTGGCACAGTGATAAAACAGACCCTCAAGCGCCATTCGGGTGGGGTTGAGGCGGTGGCATTTTCACCAGATGGCCGGCTTCTGGCGTCGGGTTCTCGCGACAAAATAAGCCATATCGGTAGATACGGTTTTGAGGACTTTGTGATCATGATTTAATTTACACCACTTCTGCCGGAGAAAACTCCCCATGATGATCTAGAACTACTTCTCCATGCATGATGCCGTGGACATACACCTCACAGACAACCGTTCGACGCTCCGAATCGTCATTAGGAAGCTTCCTCAGGATGAATGGCACTCGTGCACCCGGAATGATCCACACTTCATCGCCAGGACAGATAGTCAATGGTGCAAGATCGAGATATCCATACTTGGTAGTGAAGAGAGTCCTGGCTGTATAATATTGCCTCATGCTGCAAGCCAACTTGCTAGTTTCCGTTCGCATGAAAGAGAGGTCGATGAGTTTCTCTGACTCTGGAGACTCTGGGTTTGATTTTATGACCTCATCACTTATTTCTTTTATTTCGTCAAATGATGGGAGAGATTCTGAGATATCAGATACCTGCAATTCACTGTAATCATTGCGCAGTCCTGGGTCATCCTTTGATCCTGGCCCATCGAGTACTAACGCCATCAATGTGCCCACCATGATCTTGAAAGACTTTTTTGTTTCATCTCCAGGTTTTTGACTACTGTGATGCTGTCGGTTTGTCATAAGCGTACGCCAAAATGCTTCGATTCGAGCTTCGCCTGTGGCAACATAGGCCGGGCTCATGCGTTTCATCATCCCAATCCAATTGCGGATTGATACACCGTATTGATCAGGTTCAAATACCCTTGGCTCGACGTGGACGGCATAGTCGCAGCATATACCTTTCAGATGGAGCATCAGAGGATTGGAGGAGGGAATTATTTTCGGTGGACCATTCATCGTGCCAGCACTGAAGTCTGGGGACCACAATCGGTTCATCACCAAAGGGCTGTTGAAGTCCGCGACCCACGATGGAAGTTCGGGTTGGATGGCAGATGTAAATGGGCGTTGAAGATATGGCAGACCTTCAAGACTGTCAAAATATTTGCATATCCCACTTTTCCATTCCTGGATCGGTTCTTTTGGAGAGCCCTCCATAAAGCGTCTCGCAAACTCGATAAACAGTTCTTCAGCTGGCCACTTATAGTCGGCAATCACGTCCAGGCCAGGATCATGGCGAGCAATACCCAGTAGTCCATATATGCTATCTCGAGGATCTGTCGCTTTGGATGACCAGGTAATCGCCACAACTACTGGCAGGCTTAATGGACTGTTCCAGGTTGATGCGGGCTCGATACTTTGTGTTTCTGTCAAGTGCTTCAGACACATATCCCGGATATTGAGGTTGTTTGATGTCCGTTGCTGAACCTCAGTTAATGTATAAGCTTGAACTCCATCAAAATCCATTTCTCGGGACTCTTCAAAATAGATAGAATATGGTTTCCCTGTGTTTCCATCAATTACTCCCTGGAAAACCTGTCGAATACCATACCACGTGAACTTGTATGTCCCGCATAATATTCGAACATTTTTGGCTAGGGCAAGCTCTTGGATGAAAGGGCCTTGAACGTCTAATATCTCGTAGAATGGCATGGATTGCTATCAAACACAAATCCTCCACCCTCAACAATTTGGAGCTCTCCCACTGCGCTCTGCAACGGACCTAGCCGCATCATTGATCCATGATGTCGAGGAAGCATTGTCACGAGGTCTGAAGGCCTCCATGCTCACATTGGATGTGCAAGGCGCCTTTGATGCTGTCCTACCAGGACGATTGATTAGACGGCTCCAGGACCAAGGATGTCCCATAAGTGTGGTCCAATGGGTAGCTAGTTTCACCCAAGGTCGAACAGCCAGCCTCCATCTAGGGAACCATATGAGCCAGACATTCCAGGTTCCGGCAGGTCTCCCACAAGGCTCCCCAATCTCCCCAATCCTCTTCATGTTATTTGTTGAACCCATTTTTAAACAGGGCTCAGTTTGCTCCCAACGCGGCCGCTTCGGATATGCTGATGACATATGCCAACTTGTGGCCTCCCCTTCCTTGGAGCACTGCATTGAGGAGCTTAAACGATGGGGAGCTAGAGAAGGCCTCACATTTGACTTCAGTAAAACTGAACTGCAGCACTTCACACGTGGAACCAATTGTCTCCAATTGTGAGGTCAACCACTGAAACGAACGTTCCCATTGAACGAGAGGCCATGTATCGAGTGAGTAGTAGCAATTGCGGAGGATCTTTCGTTATGCCACGAACTTTGGATTCTAATTGTGGTTGCCATTGCAATAAATTAAATTCAAATTATAACTAACTAGCTACAGTCTTTACCCGGGCTTTTGTTGCTTGTTTCCACTAGAAATGAGGATGGTTTGTTTCTGTACACAGGGACAAGCGATCCGAGTGGAATGTGGTCGCTATCTAGTCTTAACAAGACCTATCCGATATCAATTCCACACGGTTCCAAATACCCTTTTAATCACACTATACTCGACATAGTACGGCGGAATGAACCTTTCCACCATACGATCCCAAGATGCCCTCCACCCTGGACTAAACATCGCACGATAAAACTCCCAATACTCGGGCCAGAACCCAGCTAGGCCCCAGTCCAGAAGAACAACCGTACCGTCATCCTTGACGATCAAATTTCCTGGATGCAAATCCCCGTGCGTAAACACGATTTTGTGACCTTTGAGCCCCCGGACAGTCTGGTATAAGATATACTCGCTGTTGAAAAAGTTGGATTCAGTGTCGTTTTCACCAGCAAGGGTTTTTGGGGACAACCGATCTCGCAAGGCCTGAACTATCCCTTCGTTGAAAGTCTCTTCGGATGGGTAAGGACCATAGCTGTAGCGCGTGTAGTCTCCATAGCCTGCTTCAAAGATGCCATCTCGACAGGGTGATTCATCAAGACCCCCGATAAAATTTCCTGTAATGTCCCGCATTTGGTTCACGTAATCACGCAGTTGTTCTAGGATACGGTTTTGCTTGCCCTCTGAGACGCGGTCCCAATAGTGCTCCAGATGTTCGCCCTGCTCATACGACATAATGATATATCCAGTGCCGTCAAGAATGTATGCACTGAGAAGCTTCGGTGCTGCAATAGTCGTGCAGGTAGATACCAAGTGTAGAGCTTCGGCTTCTGCTAAGCGAACACCATGACCATATTTCACAATCATATCTGAGTCTGGAAAAGCGAGACTTGCTCCCATCTTGCCGGGACAAAGATTGACTGCTGTCTGTAAGTCATCTGGGTCGAGGATGATGGATGGAGGACCGATGGTTTCAGAGTAGATTAAGCGAGGTTCTTCCTCCATAGGCTCTGGGTTTCTTGGGGAAGTTGGAATGTCTTTTTCCGCTTCTGGAGTTCTTATAATAGTGCTTACCGCTGTACTGTCGCTCTGTGTCTTGGAATCCAGACTTTCCTCTGATGTAATATGAAAGTTGGAATTTAGGAGAAAGTCGGACTCCGTCAATGGTTTTCCTGTGCCGCCATACTCTGGTGGTATTTGGGAGCCCAGGTAATCAGCCAGGTCTTGTGGATTCTGCAACAGTACAGTATTCCTCAAAAGAGATTCAGGAATATCAAGAGATGTGAGGTATTCGTCAGAGGGATTTATTATGTATGCCTTTCCCAGAATTCCAGGGTAGTAAAATCGAATAAGTGTCACCAATTCCTCAAGGGCCCTGCACAGCTTCGATTGAAAAGTCTGCACTAGAAGTGCTTTTCTAGTAGCGGGTATAGTACGTGTTCTGAAGTGAACAACACACGAAGCTGAATCGTAGCTAGGATCACAACTTTCAGCCAGAAGCAAAGTGGCAAGCTTCTCCATCAGAGCAAGACCAAGCTTCACAATTCCTGCAGGTGTGGCCAGGTTCTGATATGTGCGTGAGTGGGCTTTGATAGCTCTGTCATCAATTTCCACCCACAGCACATATTGACCATGGCAAAGTGTGATATGACATAGGTCTAGCTTTGGAAGCAGACACTCTACATCGCTCAGGAGGGCCCTTGGTTCCGAGTAACGTCGCCATTCCAAAGCTTTTCTAAGTGAAGCGCTGGCCCTCGAGAACTGCAATGCAGGGATGGCGGCATGGGAACTGAGAAACTATTCATGGGTTAGCAACGTCGCTTTGTTTCTATCTAGGTATGTTGAGCACCTTGTCCAGGATTATCTTGACCGAGTGTCGCTCTCCATTTTGTAGATTAATACCCCAAATCTCCTCATGCCGAGCCTTTGCCAAAATTGATGAAAGGCTGTCCCGAAAATGGCTGGCCGTAGAATCTGTTCGCTCGGATAAAGACATGGTCCAAGATGTACCAAAACACCGTCGCTCTCAATGTGCTTGAACTTTTTATGATTCTATGGTGATTATCTCAAGTGCACTGGTGCTCCTGGCGGGTAAGGGAAGATGTCCTCTCTCGCTTGATGTTGCCGTGGTGCCGGGCGATCCCAGCATGGCTTTTATATCTGTCCGATCGATACCCACCATACGCGCCAAAGGAGTGATGATTGGAAATCTGCTCTTCTCAAAGCTTTTGCCGCCCATATACCAAACCACATTATTGCCGCTGATATTTCGACCGAATCTAGATCTTCTAGCCACTATGTGTGCATTACATGAGAGCCACTCGATTTCTGATATCCAGTGGTGGTGTAAAATGTCATTCTATTTAGAGTCTATGCCAGGGATACAGTCTTACTGCGTAAGCGCTTGCACTTGAAAGCAGGAATCCACCCGCAGCCATCTCTGCCTTCCCAAGCCATGAAGTCTTTGATGCAGAAGCTACTGCAGCCACTGAGGGGCTGAAGGCCGCCCTCAATAGTGCCCAGGCCCCCTACACACAGAACCTATATGTCCTCCCTGATAACCAGGAAGTAGCACAACAGCTACAGGGCTGCTCCAGAGGCTCTAGCCGGCACACCATCCTGGCCTTCCAAGAAATCGCAAATGCCTGGCCCAACCGGTCCCTCCAATGACAGGCTATGTCACTTGGACGAGTACATGTCCACTGGATCCCTGGGCATGCCGGTATTACAGGGAACGAGCAGGCCAATGAGAAAGCAAAGAAAGGCGCTAGGTCTACCCCAGACCAACCCTCCTGCAAGATATGCCTGGACTCGCTGGACGTTGAAGGAGGAATTTTGGCGGCGATTTCAATCATTCTGGGCGGACAACGCGCCACAGCAATACCGGGATCTCTCCATCGGCCTGGATAGACGACCCCATGAACTATTCTTTCCCAGAGCTACCCTCGGTCGTCTCCTTGCTGCCTGGTCGGGCCATGGAGACTTCGCCCAGTATCATGAGCGCTTCGGACATGAAGACGCCAAGTTTGAGTGCTTGTGCGGACGTCCAAAGACCCCCCATCACTTCTACTACTGCTGGGAGGGCCACAAGGCATCCCCACAGCCATGGCGAAGCCAACAAGTGGATGAAATTCTGCGCTCTAAGTCAGGAACAAGGGATATCCATGAATGGTTGCAGAGGTCTCACTTTTACTGCACAATATGCGCAGCACACTAACACCATCCCCCAACCCCCTAAAAAAATCCTTTCCTCTTCCTTTTCAGCCCCTTTTCTCACCCTCCCTCCCTAACATGTGTATTGTCACTCCTGCGACCCAAGACTTTTAGGCAGGCTCTTGCACGGGAGTTTCGCCAGTGTGTATGATAGAATTAGCTTAGCTACTAGATAGGCGATTCCGCTTCGCCGCCGTATGTATGTATGTATCTATCTATCTACTTAACGTCGGGGGCGGGTCCTTCCATAGAAGTGGTGAGGCCCTTGGTCCTGGAGCGGGACATATGACAGGCAGATCGGGACTGCCTGGCATCTAGCTAAGCTACCATTAATCAACTAAGTACAGGCAGCCCCGCTTCGCCCGTCGTATGTCCCGCTCCGGGACCAGGGTTCTGTAATGGGCCGAAGCCTTGCTATCTAATATATAGATATGTACAAAAGAACTCGTTGGGGAAAGGAAAGAAAGAAAGACACGCTGGCGGTGGATTTATATACTCGTGGTCAGGTGATCTACGATCACCTGACTTCGGCACGCTCTTGTGAATAGCTTCAATCGAGAACCATTTATGGTTCGAGGTGCCTTTCGGGCCTAGCCCGTTACAGGTTCTTCCGTAAAATAGAGAGACACACACACAACTACTACTATTTCATAACACATCATAGCTATAGATCAATAATGATACCGGAATTCCAATTCCCCATCACCTGTTGTAACCCGTCTGGTATCCTCCTTACCCTGCTCAATCTCGCTCTTTTCCTTATTCTTCGCCCGGACATACATCGCATGCGCGGAAACCACACCCTGCGCTACAACCAAGGCACCCAGCGAAAAGGAGTTTCCAAGAACATATGGAGAACTGCGATAAATCTGTCCGGCGACGATGCCGGCGCAGTTTCCTACTGTTTGCTGGATGCCGATGGCCAGTGCTCGGCGGTAGTGCGGTGCGACGTTGACGTTTAACCAGGCGATGTTCAAGCCGACGCTGGTGTATGTGGCTACGCCGCAGAGGAAGGTTGCGAAGTATCGAACTGCGTCGTTTGAGACAGCTAGGAGGACGATATATCCGACAATACCAAAGACGTTTGATCCAAGGATGAACTACTCATCATCATTAGCATCATTCACAGACATCACGACCCTGGGGAAGGGAAGACATACCCAAGCAAAAACCGAAAACCGATCCGCCATAATCGCAATCGCAATAAACACAATAGCAGCCCATATATACACCGGCACCGTCAACACATTACTCATAAGCGAATCGTACCCAATACTCTGCAGAATCCCCGGCAGAAACGTGCTGAACCCATACAGCAGAATATCCTGACAGAACTGTGTGACGCTGCTGAACATGAGCTTGGGATCGCACAGGGCGATGCGCATCTCAGCCCAGCTGAATTCCTCGCTGCCCATGTAGTGCCGGCGTTGCTCGTTGCGGACGCGCATCATCCATTTTTCTTCGTTGTTGAGGAAGTAGGCGTTTGCTGGGTCGTTGGGGAGGCCGAACCAGATGAGGATTGCACAGAAGGCGCTGAAAAGGCCTTCAATGATGTAAACCCATCTGCTTGATTAGTATACGATCATGCAGAGCGGTTTGGAGTAGTTACCTCCATCCAGCCTTCCCCCCAATGCCATCCATCTGCAACAATCCATACGCCAACAATCCTCCAACAGCACCGGAAATAGCCGCACAACTCATCAGATACGACACCCGCTTCGCCTGCTCCTCTCTCCGATAAACCATCGTGAGATACAAATTCAAACACGGAAACAATCCCGCCTCACAAGCCCCCAGAATCAACCGCATGGCATACAACGACGCCACGTTCTGGATAAACCCCGTAAAAATGGTACAAATTGACCAGACAATACAAAGCCCCGTGAGAATATTCCTCGGCGTCAACCTCTTCATCAACACTGCCCACACAGACTCCAGCAGCACATAAGTCACGTAGAAAATCGACACCGCCGTCGAGAACTGACTAGGCGACGCATTGATGTCCTCCGGCATGCCAGCCACCTGCACGTTCCCGATACTGCTGCGGTCGAGGAAGCATGACAGGTATGTGAGCATGATAATTGGGACGAAAGCTAGGTCGAGCTTAAGCAGGAGCTTCTTCTCCTTTTCCGGGTCGAGGGTGACGGATTCGAGCTCCTCCTTGTGGTGGTCATCTTGGGACTCGGTGACGGGTTGAATCTCTTTCTCGGGGAGTGTGTCCATTGTTGCTTTCTGTCAGACAAGGGCGTGCTATCTAGTACTTGTAGGCAAGTCGATATCTGGCACTATCTGTACACAGCAACGCCTATCTCGGAACGAGCACCCGATGCTGTCGGGCCGATGTGGCTATCTGATAAGCTGGAGATAGTGGAGATAACAAATATGCGGGGCCCCAGATTTGGCTGTCAGAGCATTACCGAGGTCCTACATACCAGGGGTATATGTACAGCAATAATACAAAAGTAGAGTCTGCAGAACAGGACAGAACAGCAATTGAAACATCCACACCGCAATTCATCATGGAATCTCGCCTCCTCGCCCGCACCAACAAAATCACAAACACCTCCGGCCTCTCCCCCACCCACCTCCAAGCAAACCTCCTCATCCTCCCCACCGCCCATGCCCAATCCTTCCACGACCTCTGCCGCCGCAACCCTGTCACTTGCCCCTTACTCGCCACAACCCCAGCCGGCAATCCCCACACCCTCCAGCCGTCCAAAATAATCCAGTCGACCGACTTCGACATCCGCACTGACTGTCCTGCGTACCGCGTTTACAAACACGGGAAATGCATCGCACAACGCCGCGATATTCTCGATCTCTGGAACGATGATTATGTGGGATTTCTGATTGGATGCTCGTTTTCGTTCGAAGGTGCGTTGGGACGCGCGGGATTGAAGCCGCGGCATCAGGAGACGGGGACCGTTGTGCCGATGTACCGGACGAATTTGCCGTTGTTGCCTGCGGGTGTTTTTACGGATGCCACATGTATTGTATCTATGAGGCCGTATAGACCTGAGGATGTTGAGAAGGTGAGGGAGGTTACGAGGCCGTATTTGTCGACGCATGGGGAGCCGGTTGCGTGGGGTTGGGAGGGGATGAAGAGGCTGGGGATTGAGGATATTCAACGGCCAGATTTTGGGGAGGGGCCTTTCATTAGGGAGGGTGAGGTTCCTGTTTTCTGGGTATGTTTTCCATCAATTGAATCCTTCATGAGTATGCTCATGATACTTAGGGCTGTGGCGTTACGCCGCAAATAGCAGTGGAATCCGCCGGCGACAAAATCGACGGCCTTGTTTTTGCCCACGAACCGGGGAACATGTTGATAACTGATCTGACGGACGAGGATGCCTGTATTCTGTAATTGTATCTAAAAACAATCCTTCATAACACTAGACAGCTCCCCGCCATAATCCAGCATAGCCAATCCATCTTCCACTCCAGTGTTTGTTCCCGGAATGCCCATAGCCATTAATGTATCCAGATTACCCACCGTTTCAAACCACTCCATTAGCTCCTGCGTCATCTGTGTTCCGTCCAGTGGTGTCGTATGCACTGTCGACGAGGCGGGTACATCGTCCAATGTGTTATCGCCTTGATGCTGTTGCTGCTGCTGCTGATGTTCATGCGACAACCCTAATTGCGGCCCCAGTTTCCGCAAGCTCTTAATCGACTTCCACAGCCGCTGCGAAATATACGACTGCGTCGAGAACCCCTTCACCAGCTCCAGTGCCATATAGAACTCCTCTTTGCATCCGCGATTGAACTGTCCCGGGGCTTGCGCGGCGGCCAGAAACAGAACTGCTAGCGCGGATACCAAAAACCAGTTGAAAGTAACTTGTTGTCGGCTGTAAATGTCGGATGTCTCGTGGAGGCGCGCGATGAAGCGGATAGTGTCTTTAGCCAGATCAACCACCGTCGCAGACTCGGCAGGATAACGGCGGATATGCGCTGCGGTGTGTAGAACAGGACGGTGGATAAGCATGCGCAGCTGGTTTGCACGAAGATACAACACCGAGCGCAGTCTTCGCAGACTTCGGGGTTCATCTTGGTGCCCATTCAACCGCAGACATTCCGGCATCGTCTCCGCCCACCGTAGCACCTGCCAATCCAAATAATTCATCTCATCCTTCTTAATCTCATCTGTATTATTAAAGGCCGCGATTAACTTCCACACCTTCGCTGCAATGCGACTATACCGGATCATAACCCGCAGATACGGGAAATTCTTTTCCTCGGGCTCCGGCAGCCAGGGATCGATATCGCTTTCTTCGAGGGAGAAGGGCATTCCCGTGCCGAAGCTCCAGCGGAGATCGAGGATGTAGACGGACCAGAAGAGGCGGGAGAGACGGTCTTTGCTGCCTGCAGAGGCGACGAGGGAGGGCTGGTCTAGGGTTTCGCGGCGGTGGAGGCCGGTTTCAAGACACATGCGTTCGACGATGCCGATTGTGCGCCAGGCGAGGGTTTCTTCGTCCATTTGGAAGTAGAAAATTGACTTTTTTTGTTAGAACTGATTGATACGATTGGGTGTACGTAACTCACCACCAATGTCAAGAAGATGATGCGGTTAATATCAGGCGCTCCCCAGACACAATCATCCGCGACAACGCGCACACTCTCAAACAATCTCACAGCCAACTCACTCCCCCCACTCGCTTCAGCAGCCAGCGCACAAGCAAGCACAATCCTCAAAACATGCACATCCTCCTCCTCCAAACCACCCCCCTCCAATCCCCCGTCGCCATACAAAACATTTACCTGCCCCAACAACTCCTCCACCTCCAAAACAGGATACATAATCCCCATCTCCTCTTCATAAACCCTACAAAGCCTCAACGCCTCACTCTTCCCAATCGTCCACAACGGATCAACCGAGTCTCGTGTCGGCGAAGGCGGCGAGGGCATCGGCGAGGGTTCCTGTGTCAGATCACCGTCTGCATCTTCGTCGTCGCCGTCGACGACACCGACAATCCCGCGCTGCTGGAGACTGGATTTTGCGAGGTCGAAGCTAAACGCTGAGGTCGTGGGGCCTTGGAAGGTAAGTGCTTCTTTGGCGGAAGAGAGGCGGCGGGTCCATGTTTGGGGTTGTGGTTGGGTTTGTGTGGTGGTGTCGGGGCGGGGGATGCCGGTGGCGTTGGTTAGGGAGTAAACGGCGGAGGAGAGGAGGGCGATCTGTTCTTGCATGGCGGTCATTTGGTGGGAGAGGCGGTCGAGTGTTCTATATTATTGCTTCTTTAGCTCGCATCCATTCCACGAGCACGGTTTCCGAGCTGCCAGGCGAACGTACAGTGTATCGCCCAGGGTCCGCGGATTATCCGCATAAATGCAATCGACGCGCTGCCGGCCACACCGCTGACACGGCGTCTGGCCATTGCATTTGATCTTGCGACGTTTGCATTCGTTGCTGTGTTGACATTTCGTTAGTTAGCATTCCGCCATTTCCGAGACCATATCAAAACGAATTGGGACATACCATGCTTTTGCAATATATTTGCGACGCTTTTTCTGCGGACGGAGATGATCCTCGTGGTAATCGCTCGCTTCATCCATGTTTGTAATTGAAGGGATATGATATGATATGAGGAAATGTGCGGATTGTGAGGATCCTGGTAAATTCGGTAGAGAAATGCGGGGACGGATGTGGAGATGACACCTCGGGCCGGGACTTTGTCGGAATGTATACCGAGCCTACGAGGATAGAAGGATTATTCATTGCATAGTTCACTTCATATTTGCATTCATAACTATCATACTCCATTCTTTTTATACTGGTACACAGAGAACTTAGCACAGATACTACTTGTAAAAAAACTAAAGGTCCTTAGTCTTCTCCTCACTCTCCGCAATCCACTTCTTCACCAACTCCGTATCCCTTGGCTTGAAGCCCACCTTGAACGGCTTCGGCTCCGTCGTCAGCGCCGTCGGAATCGCATTGCACTCAATCGCATCCAGAATTGGCCGATCAGCCGGGTTCTTCGCCGGGTGCATTGTGAATGCCGAGATCAATCGGACATATGCGACGTACAGCTCGCGGTTGGCGAGGTGCGAGCCGGCGCACATGCGTGAGCCAGCGCCGTAGCCGTAGTGCGGGGTGCCGGAGCCTTCGCTAAGGTTGAGATAGCGCTCGGGGAGGAATTGTTGGGCGTTTTGGAAGTGGGATTCGTCGTAGTCGGCGGCCCAGGCGTTCTGTATTCGGTTAGCATCGGGGTCTAGATAAAGAAGCAGAGAAGGGGAGGGGTACCATGAAGAAAGTTGTGCCGGCGGGGATGTGGGCTCCGTTAAAGACAATGTCCTTGGTGCTCTCACGAGGCAGGCAGATGGGGATGACAGTCCAGAAGCGCAAGGTTTCCTTGACCATGGCCGTGACATAGGGAACTTTCTCCTCGGCCACACACTTCTCCCATGCATCGCCATCGGGGTAAACCTTCATAATCTCCTCGTAGGCCTTCTTCTGGATCCGCTGTCCATCATCCGAAGCGAAGTAGGCGACACCCATAACCAGGTTACCAGGGACCGTATCCAATCCAGCAGAAACCATAGTCAGACAAATAGACTTGACCTCGTCATCATTCAGCTTCGCCTCAGGATCCTTGAGAATATTCCCAGTAATGCACGGCTTATCAGTTCCCTTCGCAATGCGATCCTTCAAGATGCTCAACAAATAAGTCAGATACTTATCCCGGCGCACCCGAAACTCATCAGCCTCGCGATTCATTTTCGGAAAAATGCGCAGCAACGGGATATAATCCTGCCAGTTATTACTGGTACTCCGGAAGTTCGAAACACCCCGCTCAACATCCACAATCTCCCGCAGCAACTCATCCGTGACATTGCCCGTGATCCGGAACCCATAGTTCAGCGTGAGACTCGTGTTCAGCGCAAAACGCTGGAAGTACTTTGTCGGGTTGACGTCGACCGTCCCGTCCTTGGAATCCCGTAGTAGCTCGCCGATGCTGACAGTCGCCTCGAGGTCGATGATTGGCATGTAGGATTGCACGGCGGGGCGGTTCAGGGCTGTCGCGGCGGCCTTGCGACGGCGCTTGCACGACTCATCCCAAGGGGAAGTACCAATAGTAAAGCCTTGGGAGCTGGAGACGACGCTGTGGAAAGTGTGGAAGGTTGGGCGCGAGATGAGGGCGGATTGGTCTTTGATCCAGAGTTGGCGGACGGAGTCGAAGGAGTTGGCGAAGATGATGCGCTGTTTCCTTAGTATGCTTAGATTTTCAAATAGGATCTTGGATGAAAGGAAGTACCTTGTTGCCCATGCGCACCTGGAACACTGGCCCATACTTCTTGGCCCATTTCCCTGCGACAGTCGCATGCTTATCCCCCAACTGCAGCAGATTCCCGAACAGCGGCACACCGGGGATCTCAGGCAAATTCTTGATCTTGGGGATATCAGTGCGGTTCAAATAGCGAATAATAAAGTATACGACGGTGACGACCGCGATACCGATCGTTGTGGCCGTCATTTTGCAATAACAAGATGTATCAGAGAGAAGTTTCTTTGTCCTGAGAGGAATAGCGCCTCGGTCGCAGACAGACGACGCTTTATAGCGGCTATGATCGTGCTACGACGGGACTTTTCCGTGGCCAGTGAGGGACAGGATGATTACAGGCATGCGCAGCGTACTTTGGCCCCCTCTTTGGCCGTCTGTTGGTTATCCGATGTATGAGAGCGGGATTTCGGATGGCGTTCCGCGGGGCGGAAGGAAAGGCCGCAATGGACGGGGCGTTGAATTAAGCTACTTGTGTCCGGCTGGGTGGCCAATGGAATAAGGGCGTATTGGAGTACCCCGGATTATGCTTGGTTTCGATATTGCTAGGGAGTTATTAGTGGTATGAACCATCTATAAGACATCATGATATAGAGCGCTACATTGAGATAGCTACTCATAACTACGAGTGATGTGGTTATTCCAAAGACTACAGTTACAATTGAAACAAACGCAATCATAAATCATCTATTCATAGCAGTACGTAGCAAAGCATGCCAGTAGCAATGCGTGGTATCGTGTAAAGGGTATCTAAAATCCAAATCTAACCGCCTCTAAGCAAAAGTCCAAAAGCAAAGCAAGCCAATTATACAGAAAACATATCGCTCACGCCTTCTCCGACTCATAACTCACCCTCCGGCCACCATGCTTTTGTCGATCCGCTTCAAGCGTCTGCGCAAACTTGCTACTAGCCCGAATCTGTGGTCCCTTCCAGTAAAACACATAGATCGGAATCGTAACAAAGATAGCCAAGCACCCAAGTATAGTGCTAGCCCACTGCAAATGGAACTTGCCACCGATGTTCTTGTACATGGGTGTGGCGTACATGGCAGACAAGCCGGCGAGCAGGTCACGCGCGAAGCCATTGCCACCGGTGGCTGAGGCAGAGTAGACACCGTACGCGGCTACCATGTAGTCGATGGTTGCCATGTAGATGCCGTAGTTGGCGATGGCGATTAGGAAGACGAAGATTAGGGGCGCGATCCAGTGGGTGTAGTCGGGGCCCATGGAGGTCCAGGCGAAACCGAAGAGGCCGATGGTTTCGAGGGGTGCGATGAAGAGGAGGAGGAGGAGACGGCGCTCGGGTAGGCGGGAAGCGTTGCCGTGGCGTTGACGGACCCAGCGTTGGCGGGCGATGTCTGGTAGGAAGATGAGGTAGGCGACGATGTAACCGATAATGACAGCAATGAAGCACAGGCCGGTATGGACAGCGTCGAAATTCCAGAGAGCGAAGACCAGAGTGAACGACTCAATGCAAGTGAAGATCAGGGCGTCGGAGAAACCGGAGAGCAGCGACAAGAACAGGACAATGGGCTCACGGATGAACATTTCGAAAGGTCGACGCCAGATGCGCAGGATTTCCTTCGCCTCCAGACGGTTCTCCTTGAGTTCGTTGGGGCCGTAGACGTTGGGGTCTTCCCCGGACTTGCGACGACGCTTGGCCTCACGGTCGATGAGAATGGTCGAGCGGGTCTCACTAACGAAGAGCAGATGGGCGAGCTGGGTGACACCGCCGAAGATGAGCTGAATCCAAAAGTTCCACTCCAGAGGAAGCCACTGTTGGATCATGCCACCAAACAAAGGACCAATGGTGGTACCACCCACCGACGACAGGACGACATATGCCACCGCAAAGCCCTGGTCATCGGGTTCCCACATATCAGCTGTCATGCCCAGAGTGACAGAGCCACCCGCGGAGCTCAGACCACCAAGGAAGCGACAGACGACGATAGTGCCAAAGTTGGGTGCCAGAGCACAGGGAATCTGCCAGATGTTGACCAGGAACAAACTGAGCTGCATGATAGGCCAACGACCGAACTCTTCACTCCAAGGAGCCCAAAGCTCACAACCAAAAGCATATGCGACCAAGAAAATCATCTGCCCCACACGTGCGGCTTGTTCACTGATATCGAATTTCTCGGACAGCGGCGTGACAGCATTGGGATATACACTGGTGTTGAAGTTCATGGACATCTGGACGGTGAAGATAACGGAAAGGATGGCCCATTTCTTGTACCAAGGGAAAGAGAATCCGAGCTTGTCATAGCACTCGTCTTCGGTCAATTCTCTCTTGCCATTGGAACGGACCTTTCCCCGGGAATCGCTGTCATTATCCGAAGAGACGGCGTGTTCATGGTGAGAGTCACCGGGTTGTCGTGTGTCGCTGTAATGATTGTCACCTTCACCCTGGACGGGATCCCGGTATTTGTCTTTTTCTGTAAAGTAGGGTGCCATTGTAAAGTTTCAACGGCAACAGGAGGTAGCGACCAGTAGGTAAGACAAAGAAGTATGGAGAAATCCGGGGAAAGAGAAAAAAATGGAGCCAACAGGGGAAAAATGGAGGAACGAAGAGTGTGGAGAACGAGAGACGGTAGGCACCAGATGATATGCAAGGATGATAACAGAATGAATGCGAGAATGAAAAGAAAGACCGGCAGCCATTCTTATAAGACAAACCCCCGGTGCCTGTCCGAAGAGTACATACTTCCGGATCAGGAGAAGTCATACAAGTCCATACTCCGCTTGAGCCTGATCTCGGCTTCATCGACGTCACCGATGGATGGTCGGCCAATCGTCTCTTTTCTCTATGGGAGTCTTGTTTACGGCCTTCGGTACCTGTCGGAGTACTACCACTCTGTATGTACAGGTGGAAGGACTCTGTCTTTTTATCTATCAAGTAGCATATGCTCTCTATTCGAATAACTCCTTCCTGCCTTCCTAGCATTCTTTATGTCTACTGCATGCATCGGAACATAGACTGATGTATACTTCAATATTGCCACATCCCCGGCCTCGGTTGACGCTTCTCTCTAATTGGCTGGTTAAGCGACAAGAGGCGCTAAACCCAGAGTAGTTATTCCGATGGATACCAGCAGGCTGTCTTATTGGATTACCATGTTCTCTGACGCCATCGGCTGCCGTTTCGGGAAGTCCATTATCAATCCCGGAAATGCACACGGCAAACTTGTTCGCTCACGTCGTATTCGGCCCGTGTTGATTGTGTTTGTGCTCCGTCCAAGTACCTGGATGACTGGGTTTATTCTTGTCTTACTCAGAGACTTTTGTATGACATCATGGTCTATTTGAACGGGTCGGATGCATAGATATCTCCAATGTACCCCTGTATGAGGGACTCCGGTGCATGAGGTGATCCCAACGATGGTGTGAATATAAAGAATTAAAGAAATATGTTTGTTTTGTCTCTTGTCACGGAGCAGACGGCTCAATCATTTCTCGATTTCGTCGATCTCGGTCCACGGAATCTTCTACAACACGAAGTACGGAGTTTCTCCTCTTCTTGTCTCGTCCTCATGTCACACTGTAACAATGCGGTAGACAATTTTCGGCCTCCCCGTGTTCCTGCTTATCAGTACTCTATAGAGACTGGGTAAGAGTACTTTACATAGTATGGCATCCGGGGTTATACTCTGCTTAGTCTACTGTTTAGTCTAGTAGAACGTTGATGTCACTCAGGCGTGCACATACCCTGCATTGTCCTCTGTACTTTGCAGACCCTCGTACAACACGGAGTATCATCGGAATTGCCTCATCGCGTTCTCTGGACGACTCACAAATCACGAATCAAGAATCACCCGACTCACGGTTCACCAACAGATAACGATGTACTCCGTACATCTACTGGTACGAAAAACCACCGAAATCAACCGAACCAAAGAAAACCCGCTCATCGGCTGCGGCTCCAACACGGCATTCCATCATGCCGAGAGTTGTCTGAATCAAGTTCTCCGTACGTGTGCCATGGTCACCCCCATAACCCCCGCTGCCGTCCCGAGGTGGACCGGGTTCGGCGCATGGGCGTCGCCGGAATGCCCAATAACATGGCTGAGGGGGGACATCCAACAAACAAATAACCAACCAGTGAACCAATACTGGATTGATGTACTGATAACCGATAATGGAAACGCTGAAATTAAACTAGTCTGGGTACAAATATGGATCATCTCTTGGATCAAAGTCTTTCCAGCGAGCCCTCCACTGCCGAATTAATACCTCCCTTGCACTACCCTCGATTCGCGCTGCATCCCATATGATATACCCCGAGAGTCCGGGGGGGATCTTTTGTATACCACCCAAACAAGTTACTGTAGGTTTCACGCCATACTATTGTCCAGGCTAGCGGTGCAACTTCCTCATTATCACCCTGGGCCTTTAGATCCTCATATTCCAGGGTAGAAAGGATGAGACGTTGTATTTCAACTGGAAGATTTTCTGGTGTATTATTGCGGATTTTCTGGGTTCTTCTAGCACTGGCTCTGGCACAAATGCTTCGACTTGGGCAATAGGAGTTGCTGTACGTGAGTTGAAAGGTCGCTCAAGCCGATGTCCTAGCTCCATGAGATCCCTTTTCATGCGAGCCCTGGACCTTTTTATTTCGACTACAATGCAACAAGGTAGAGCAAGGTGACAGAGATGTAGACTAAAGATGACGGACAAGTGAGAGCAAGATGGATGAGTTGCGCCGTGATCTTGTGCCACTTGCAGAGAGGCGCTTACGGCGCCAAAACCAGAATTACGAGGCGGCTCTGACGCGGCATTCTATCATGCTGAGAGTCGTCCTGACAAGTTCTCCGTATGTGCCCAATAAGCTTCGGCGCATAGATATCAGGATGCGCAATGACACGGCTTAGTGTGGCTTATGAAACTTCTGAAATGGCGAAGTACAGTTTCTGTCCGTGATTACTTGCACGTACTGACTATTCTCGACCAGAAATGGAAAGGGTTGCAAAGGCATTCCGCATAACCACCCAAGACCGCATTCGGATTGCTCGAGATCTCCTACATGGTACATAGCAGTGTTCTCGTTAAAACACTATGTACAGAGTACACACCACCGCTCTAATCCGAGCGTAATACCCGGCCGACAGCCTTGCACACAGTTGCACATGCAAAAAATAGAAAACAAAAATCAACCGCTAAATGGGTATCGACTCATCCGCACCGCATCCCACTCCGACATTCGCCCAACCCGCACATAACGACATCCCAGCGCCTCCATCCGTTCTCCCGGCAAGATATTTCTCCCGTCAAACACGAACTTCGGATTCTGCATCCTGTGCACGATGTGCTCCCAATCCACCGACTCTCTGGTCACCGGTGATGCCGTGAATAGATTTTCCTCGCTGTCTGGCGTCAGACATCGTGATGTTGGGGGTTGTTGTGTTGTCCAGTCCTGTTCATCGTCCGTCAAAGTCGATTGTGTGGAGCTTCGCTTCCGTGTTTCGGCCATTCGGAATTCGTCCCATTCGGTCACTATCGCTACCGCATCGGCGTTGTCGCATGCTTCGTATGCCGTTTCGCGGATGTGAAGCTGTGCTCGTTCCCTGTCCGACAACGGCGCCAGGTCGGCCAGGATGGTTGTCGAGGGTACCATGGGGTCGTAGATGGATATCCGCGCACCCTCGGCCAGCAGCCCTCTTACCACAGGGATAGCCGGCGACTTCTTCGTGTCGGAGGTATTCTTTTTAAACGCGAATCCCAGAATCGCAATTGACTTCCCCCTCACGCTACCATGCATACACGAGAGAATCCGCCGCAAGAACCGGGTCTTCTGCTCGTTGTTCATCTCGATCACTGACGCCCAATAGTCCGCCACCGCGTCCAGCCCCAGAGTGCGCGCGATGTAAACCAAGTCTAGCACGTCTTTCTCAAAACAGCCTCCTCCCCAGCCGAGACCACTCTTCAGCATGGCGGGTCCAAGGCGCGGATCCAGCCCGCATGCCATGGATAGGGAGTCGATATCACCGCCGACAGCCTCGCAGATCACGCTAAGGGAGTTGATGCTGCTTAGTCGTTGTGCTAGCATTGCGTTGGCTGCCAGTTTGGACAGCTCCGATGACCAGCAGTCCATCGTCTTAATCCGGTCCCGGGGTACCCATGCCTCGTAGATGGCGGACAGCGCTGCGGCCGCTTTTGTTCCGGATGGGGTTTGTTGACAACCGATGAGGACGCGGGAGGGATGTAACAGGTCTGTGATGGTTGTGCCTTCGGATAGAAACTCGGGGTTGGAGAGGACTTCGAAGCGGACTTGATGCGGTGATCCGGATTGAAGCTGGTTTTCGTTAGCTTTGTCTCTTTTTAGTTGGACGCATGTGAAACTCACCAAGTCGCGAATCAATTCGGCCGTCCCACATGGTACCGTCGACTTTTCGACCACGATCTTATCGCTCGTCGCTACTCGCGCAATTGTTCGCACGGCTGCTTGAATATTCGACAAATCTGGCGCGACTCCTTTTCCGATGCCAAACGACTTGGTTGGTGTATCGATGCATAGTACGATGATGTCAGCATCGTTTATGGCTTGTTCGATGTCTGTCGAAAATCGCAGGTTCGACATGTCCTCTCCAGATTCGGATTGGGCAATCTGCGTCGGTCGCTGGCGGATGCTGGCCAAAATATCCTCCAAGCCGGGCTCGTACATTGGAAGGCTGTCAGAATTCCACGCATCAATCCGTCGCTGGTCAACGTCCACGATCGTAACCAGAGTATCGGGACATTGGTATGCGATCATGGCGCCGAATGGGCCGCCTACATTATAACATGGTCAATATTCTCAACATCATCTCAGAAAGCCGGAGAATAACCCACCTACAAATCCAGCGCCGATACAGACGAGATGTCGAGCCATATTGTTAGCTATGGGAAACGGAAAAGTTCGAAAATATGCGAAAATCCCCTCAGAGCAAAACCGGCTATAAATGCATTTCCCACTCAGCCTGACTCTCCTGCATGCCACCACGCCCACCTCATCGTTCAGCCCAAGGTTTATCGTCCAGCACGCGGGCTTTCACCATGATTGGGCCATGATTGGATCTTGCCCCTCCAGGTGGAGGCGTTCAGCCGCTCAGCTGTGATGATCGCAGCCGGGCGATATAAGTAAATACATTCACAGTGCACTTTAGTGTAATCATTTGAGTATTTTAATTCAGTCATAGATAGTGCAGTCATGCATCTATCCTATGATGTATCCCTCCGGGACGCAGAGCAAGAGGCACAGTACAGTAGTCTGGTAGGTTCAGCTGTCGGTGGCTGGCTGAATGCATACATGCTGTTAGTGTCAGTGCCGGACACTCTCGGCAACCCCGGTCAATCATAGCGTCACTGAGCGAAATATTTGTGTTTTTTTAAACCGTGGACTTTCCTGATCATTTCATCTTGACCACGGTTAGCCCTGAGATCCATCTCCCTGTTCATGGCTAGCTGTACTCCGTATGGAGACTATGGAGTATGCTTTGCTTGGGAGTCTTCGAGTCAGTTACACAGCCACCAGTAGCGGGAATGACAAATCGAGCTAATGCATGGCAGTATATCTGTTTATTATGTTGTGCATTTCTTCCACACGATTTAACCCGACGCACTTTTTATGGCCTGCGGCATGATCAGGCAAGAATGCTTTCTGCCCCAGGCAAACGTGTTCCCTTCCGGATATACTTTTCCCCGCACCGCCCTCTCGATCTATATCGCTCACTGTTAAGAACGGCCGGCAGGGATCACTGCTGCGGCATGTCTATTACGGCGCATATAGAGCACCCTGGTTCATTTTCTCTTAGCGCTATGCTACCAACTTGCGCCGCATCTTCCTGTCATTACACATCACATGATGAAGACTCTTGTGGAGTAAATGGAAGTCAGTGCGAGTACTGGCAACCTTGCTGGACTACAAGAGCAGCTCGCTCAATCGGGGGTAGAAGTTGCCGATGAATCCATTACCTGCAAGGGTCATCGTCTCCTCAACGCCCTTGACCTTGAGGATATCGAGGTCCTCCATGGCCTTGCACATCCCCTACTCCGATAAGATCACCATCGAGCCGACCTACTATCTCCTCAACTGTCTGCTCACCAGAGACGCGCTGGACAACCAGGTAGGCATTGTCAAGTACATCTTGGACGAGCGAAATTGGTTCTACGCCCGCAGCCGCGTGGGTAGCCATGGCGAAAGGTCCTTCGGCGTGCTTGAGATTTTCCAGTCCCGGGGGTGGAACATTAACTAGCCATTCCGGAATAGTATCCCGCAACGGATCCTAATGATGGTCTTGGCTCGCGAGGAAAAAGTACGCTGGTGCCTGAAACATGACACCGATCCCAATGCCAAATTCAAGAGCTGGTATAGAAATTTGCCGCGGGGTGGCTGCGCATGACTTCAACTTATGGGGCCGACTTCCGCCGCAGTAATTCCCTTCATCGGTGCGCTAAGAGAGATAGCCGGGTCGAAACTTTGCAATGGATGCTCGACGAGGCTGGTGTTCTTATCAATCAGCGGGAATCAAAATACGATACTGAGCTACTTCTCGCCCATGCTGGCTGCGAGTTGGGAACAGCACTACATTGCGCAGCTTGGGGAAATACCCTCCATTGTATGCGGGTTTTACTAGAGCGAGGAATTGATGCTAACATTATGCGCGGCCGAACTGCGCGAGACCAAGCGATGGAAACGGGGCATGATGATGCCGTGGCTCTACTTGATCGCTGGAAGAACGCGTAGTTAGCAGGGTTCTATTATCGACCTGGACTGCAGCGTCGATTTACTACACTCTTGCGGGAATGACACCAGATTCCATTTCGCCGTTCGTTTCAATAATGAGTTAAACTTCCGGTACGTGAGACTTCTTCCTTATTTGCATGGTCTTTTCGCTGCTTGATTCTCTCTGAACAATCGCATTCACAAATGTATACCCCCAAGCCCTCACTTTAGCAAGGGTCCCATTTTCGGGGCGCTTATACTTGGTCTACTGACTCAATATCCAGCTCTTCTACGTATGCTCAACTATGAAAATGACTCGAAACAAGTCCGAAGCATCTACGGCGTCTCCGGCGACTTCAGCCTAGTTTCTCTGGACTATATCGAACCCGCAGGCCTCAACTGGGTCGGCAACGCCAACGAGCTCAACGCCGGCTATGCGGCAGACGGCTACGCTCGCATCAAGGGAATCACAGCGCTAATCACAGCCTTTGGCGTGGGGGAACTGTCAACGCTGGATGCAGTTGGTGGCGCGTTTGCAGAGAGGGCGCCAGTCGTGCATATCGCGGGCGTCCCGAGTGCGGCGTTGCAGAAAGCGAGGCTGATCATGCATCACTCGTTCGGGGATGGGGATTTTCGGAGGTATGCGAGGGTTTATGAGGAATTTACTTGTGTGCAGGTGAATTTGGATGATGCCGGGGCTGCGGCCGAGATGGTGGATGAGATGCTGAGAGAGTTTCTGCTGCAGCGTAGGCCGGTTTATATAGAATTGCCGACGGACCTTGTTTAGGCGAGGGTTTCTGCGGAGAGACTGGGGCGGATATGAAGCTTTCTATCCCGATGCTTGAAAATGATGAGGGTACCGAAAATGCTGCTATCGAAGACCTGCTTCGCCGTTTGTACACTGCCAAACAGCCATTGATCATCGTGGACGGGTTCGCGCCTAGATATGGCATCAGGGAGGAAGCGGACGAACTAGCCCGCCTAATCAGGTTCCCAACCTCAACGACCCCCTTTGGAAAAGGAATCGTGAACGAAACGTACCCCAACTTCCACGGCGTATACGCAAGCGCCGCAGGCAAACAAGTATACATGCCATGGGTAAACTCATGCGATCTAATCGTGCGAATCGCGCCCCTCAACGCCGACACAAACACCTACGGCTACAAAACCCTAACCAACCGCAACGTCACCATCGATATCGGCCAGAATTCAGTTGAAATCTGCGGCGCCTACCGCGATCTCAACAACAAGAGTGTTTCTCCGCAAGTTACTGTCCCGTCTGGATACCTCCAGACTACCACGCCTAGACTTATAGCCGGATCTAGGAAACATGCTGCAAATTCGAGACAAACTGCCCGTCCCAGACAAATGCTCCCATCGATCAGGATACCTCCTGGCTGCGGGTCTCGCACTTCTTCCGCCCCGGCGACACCGTCATGACAGAGACCGGGACCCCGTTATCGGGGAAAGGGAATTCGTCCTCCCCCCGCAAACCACCATGATCAACTCTGCCATCTGGCTTTCCATCGGTTACATGCTGGGCGCGTGCACGGGGGCAGCAATAGCACAGGCAGAACAGATCGCCGACGGTACGTGTCCGACATCGGACGTACGGTTCTCTTCGAGATGGCAGCTTTCAGATGAGTGCACAGTCGGTCAGCGATATGATTCCGCGATCGGGCTGGGAAGGGTTTTAAAATGGTTGAGGTTGTTATGGATGCTGAAGATGCGCCGTCGTCATACAAGAATCCAGTGTTTATGGTACAGAAACGGAATAGGAGGTGGAGGAAAAGGTTCACGCTACTGCATAGACTTGTTAAGTGAAGCTCAAAGATATATACAGTGCACATCACATATAGAAAAATAGATTACAAACTACTTTCGTGTCCCCTTCCGCTTCCCCCGACAGTCACTCTCCCGAGGAACCCAATGATGAAAATAAACCTGCTGTGACCATTGCCCTTGCCCTTGCCCATATCCATATCCATATCCATTCCCAGCCACGGCCCCAAGGCCAGAATGAAACGCCGGAGCCACCCAAGCACACGCTCGCCGCTTATACGTTCGACTGAGAAAACTATCGTCCAGTGGTCTCGTCGTATGTCCTTTTCTAGGGTGTTGTCGGTGTGAATCTGCGTAAATGAGAGAATATGTCAGTTTGTGTTCAAGGTGGTAATGGAAAAGGCCACATCACATACAGGGCTGCATTTGTTCCCTTGCTGTGGCGAGAATAACTGGGATTTGGTGGTAGGGCATCCCCCGACGAAGAGCGTCTTGTAAGATGGCATGCTCGTAGCGCCGACGGGCGAGTTTGGCTTGTTCGTATGAAGTAGTTTGTTCTGCGCGTGCCATAGACATTTTCGTAGATGCGTCTGCTTTTGTTGGCCTATCTTGGGTGCATTCCGATATATATACATCCTGGGGAAGGTCTAGACTCAACTCAACCACGGTTGAAACCCGTTTCAGGATGTTTCAAGTCACTCAAACCTGGCTACTATCTACGACCTGAAAACTGATCAACGATTAATCCCATAAATCATCTACTGTACATGAATCATATCGAAATGTCCGTGTCCCAGAAAGAGGAAAAGGGAATCAAATAACCAAAAAGCACAACAGATATAGAAGAAAATAAAGTACAGCAAAGCGCGTATCCGAATCTGAATTGCAGGTATGTACATGATGAAACGAAAAAGAAAACTACCGAGGATGTTGATGTTGTGGCGTCAACGGCCCTGGAAGTGGCCCGGCGTTCGATCCCTGACTATACACGCGATGATGGTGACTACCCCCAGGTGGACCAGGCGTGGCCTCGCTCATTCCCGAGTGGCGCGCATGAAGTGGGTGCACCGGCCCGACAGCCGGGGAGGGCCCACTCGACGCATAGCTCAAGCCCCCACTTGGGTTGGGGTGTAGAACCGCCGGGGGAGTGTACGAACGCCCCATAGACAACGACGGAGGCTGCCCAGCAGCCGAACGAGACGTCGTAGCCTGTGGTGGTGGGGTGCTATGGCCATACTGACTGCCTGTCAAGCCAAGAGCAGACCGGTGGGCTTGTTGCTGATGTGCACCATTAACCATGGTCTGCACATGCTGCTGGTAGCTCTGGTGGCCCCCGGGTTGGGATAATGTTGGAGTTGTAGCTGTAGATCCGTAGGGGGCTGTGGATTGTTGTCGCATGTTCAGTAGGCTAGCGGACGACTGGATCGGTGTTGGCGGTCCTTGTCGGGAACTGTACGCCATGCCACTATTGCGCGGCGGTGGTGACCCCATGGACTGGCGATAAACAGGTTGAGACGGCAACTCTCGCGAGGAAGGTATCGACGGCGACTGCGCATACACAGATGTCTGATACGTAGGGCGTTGACCTGGAGCTGGCGAAGGAACCGGCGAAGGTGCAGTCAGGTTCGTTAGAGACGGAGCTTGCTGGGATTGCCCTGATGTGTATGGCGAATAAGGCGGCTGAGGAGCCATGGATGCTGGTCGACTGCTCATTGACTGCGGTGGGGGTGCCTGTTGTTGCTGGTTTCGAGGATCAAACCGTGCCATCCAATCGTTGCTGGATGGCGTACCAGAGCTTGCTGAAACAGACTGGTATGGCTGATGATAGTCAAAGTACGAGCGCGAGGATGACAGACTCGGGGCTTGCTGAGCATAGGTTGGCGTCTTTTGTTCTTCATGACGCGACTGAGAGCCTGGCTGCGACAACGGCGGCATGCCTGCATATACTGGGCGCGAAGGAGACACGGCGCTTGACGGAACTGTAGAAGCCTGCTCGCTAGTATAACGTTTCTTTGGCGGAGGTGGCTCTTCCGGCTCGTCGTTCAAGATACTCATAATATTCGACCGCTTCGCTGGTACCTGCTTGGGAGGGCCCTCTGGGGGTTCGGGAAGCGTCGAACTAGGACGAGAAAATTCTTTTGGCGGCGACAGCACTGGTGCGGTTTGAGACATACTGGCTGGTTGGCTGGGCAAAGGATACAATGGTCTTTGGCTGACTGAATCGCGTCGGGTCGGAGAAATATCGTGATCCAGTCTCTGGAGTGGTGGTGGTACTGGCGATCCAGGCGCCTTTCCGAGGCTAGGATGGCGAGAGTGAGACACGAGCGGTGGCGGTTGTGACTGCATGAATGATGGCTGAGGCGGTGGTGGAGCGGGACCCTGGGGTGCCAGCAATGGCGAGCCATGGACATCGCGATAACCTGATTGATGCAAGGGCTCCATTCGCGCCATCTCGGGCATTGATAAGGGTGTCTGGCGTGTCGGAATGTGTGCGTCCTGGAACCGAGGTACTGTTTGAGGCAATACAGTCGCCGGCGGTTCTCGCCTGTCTTCGGTAAACAGACCCATCTTGGGACCTGGCAAGCGTGGCATACCGCTAGGGACACGAGCCGTTCGAGGGTCTTCGTTGAGAAGCGCGGTGGTCGTCATCGGAGCAGCGTTAGCTTGGGCAAGGGGCGGGAATCTTGGCATATTCCGCTCCTTTTCAGAGGGGGCTCGTGTATGCAGCGGAACAGCCTGAGAAGACAATCCAACAGGCTTCTTGTCAGACTCGAGGGGATCAGTGTGCGGAGCCAGTGGTCGAGGCACGATCGAGGATGGAGTCGCTTCGTAACGTCGTTTGGTAGGACCACTGGGGGTAGGCAACGGTCCCATGGGCTCACCACGCGCCTTCTTATGCTCCGCTTCCCCAGCAATGTCCTCAAATTCCTTGTGGCCTCCGTCAACTCGACGTTGGAAGTAATTTTTGACCTGTAAAGAAGTCAGAATATTGTCCGAAATCAAAGTTATGCGATAGACCTACCATGACAGTCGTTTTCGTCTTCATAAAGCTCGAAATACCTTCCCAATCTTTGCCAAAATGCGCCAGCAACAATGGGAAATCGCGCTGCTCAGGCACAGACCAGTAACTGGTTGGCTGCATTGAGCCATAACCACCCACATCGGGTGTCTTGAAGTGGGCTGGAGGCTCCGGTTCGTTCGACTCGAAGACATACACGCCGTCTTTTTGACGTATGCGTCCAGCTTTTCCGCGTGGAGGAGCAGGGATTTCTTGTTGCTCCTTCTCACGTGCCTCTTTTGGTCGCGGTGCCACCGCTTCCAATGCGCTATCCAGCACAGGTTCTGCCGTTTCACGCTTGGGAATACGGGGAATTGCGCTTGGGACTGGTATAGAGATGCTTCCGGCGGGCTGCTCTTGCGGCGTTGGAGGCTGAGACGGCTGCTGTTGCTGCTGATGTTGTTGAGCGGCTTTGCCCCGTCGTCCACCACGCGACCCAGGGCCAGTGCGGCCTCTTCGAGCCGGTTTCTCTGGCTGCTCTCCGGTATCCTTGGCAGCGCCTCGCCGGCCATTGGTCGCATGCTCCACATCAACACCAGTGTCTCCAAACGTAGGGGCAGCTGCGCGACGCGGACGACCGGTATCCGTGACGGGTGCAGGCTCTTCCTCGCCTTCATAATCGGGTTTGACCACACCGAGATCAACCATGAGCGCGTTGGACTTGGGCCGTGCGGATCGCTTGGCACGACCACGACGACTCCAGCGCTTGTTCAGTTTGGCCTTGTACTTGATTTCTTCCTTAGTCAGATAGTAATGGATGATACACTGCTGGTAATCCCGTCCAGGAAGTTCTGCAGCAATCTTGCCCCACTTCTTGGGATGGGCCATGAAGGCATTGGTGAACTGCTCATGTTCTAGCGGAGTGAAGTCGTTCGATGGCGGGAAAAATCCAAACACTTCCATCGCATTTGAAACGGGTACGATGTTGTTCGTGTCCTTGTAAACCCCTGCCTTTACCTCGGGCGGCTCCAGCATGTTCGGAATAACTGCCTCTTTGTTGGGATCCGGTCGAGCAGTAGCTTTGTTTCCACGGCGTCGCTCTAATTCCTCTTGGGCTGAGATCTCAGACGCACGAAGAGCGTTTTGGAAATCGAGCTCGCTATTTCCCTTATACCTCCTTGCCTCCGCTGTGGTAGTCGGCAGTGGCAGGGCTGGTGGAGGAGGCGGCGGCGTCTGACCTGGTGTGAGACTGTTTTTCCCCTTCTCGTTATCCATCTCCCAGATCTCCATCCTCCAGGGCTTGTAGATGGATAGGTATTCTTCCCGAAGCACAGCGTTCTTGCGTGCAATTTCCATGCGTTGCTTCTTCAATTCCTGGCGCAACGTTTCCCGTATGGTTTCGAAATTGGCTGCATTTTCCTTGTACACATCGAGTTCGGAGAAAGGTGTGGGAGGGCCTGCGTTCAAGAACGGCAGACTCTCAACTGTGATTGTCTTGGCATCGGGAAGCGATTCAAGAACAACCTTAGCCGGCGGTTCGCCATCTGGTTTGACCTTAGCTGGAGCAATGGGCTCTTCTTTCGGAATCTCTACTGTCTCATCTACTCCCTTGTCCGTCTCATGGGTTTCGTCTATCTCCATCGGCTGAGCTGGTTCAGATTCCAGTTCAGGCAATTGTTCTGGCTCTTTTTCTGGCTCTTTTGCTGGCCCTGGTTGTGGCTCTGGCCCTGGCTCTGCTTCGGGTTCAGGCACAGGCGCGGGTTTTTGTGCTGGTTCACGCGCGGGCTCCGGTTCACGGACTGGTTCAGGTACATCATGAGCTATCATACCTAGAAGCTGAATGCGCATAAGTAATGACACAATGGTTGGGTCCTCCAATGGAGGCCGGGGCATTTCTGCCCGCAACACCTGCATATCTTTCTCAAAAATTCGTTTCCGCTCCTCGAGATAATCCTGCGTAAAAACGACATTTTCATCTTCGTCCTCATCGCTTTCGGCGCCAAAGTCCGGGATCACGGTGTCCTCCGGAGGTGACTCATCGGGCTTCTTCTTTTCCTCGACTGCCGGTTGTTCCACGGGAGGCTTGGGTGCTGGCGGAAACGGAGGCGGAGGCGTAGGCTCGCGGACAGGCTTGGGACGCTCGGGACGCTCTGAACGTTCTGGACGCTCAAGACGCTCAGGGCGCTCTGCTGGTGCTGGTGGTTGTTCCAGCTCCATCGGCTCCTTCGTTGGCGCGATCTCACCAGCTTCGAGTTCCTGATCGCTGTCATACTGAGGAGGGGACGGTGGCGGCGGCGGCTCCCGTTTTGGCTCTTCACTAAAAGACAAAGCTCGCTCTTTTCCATCAAAGGAGCCCCGCTTGGGTAGTGCGATCGAGTTTGGCCCGAAGGGTGGGTGACTATATCCCGGACGAACCCATTGTTTACTACCTTTGGGTGGCCCGCGTGCTGGCGATGGTGGTGGTCGTTGCTGGAAGGCACGTGGACCTGTCGGGATACCGTACTGCATGCGAGGAGACGTGGGCGAAGCTGCTCGAGCGACAGGGGGCGGCTGCCGTCTCTCAAAAACCGGTGACGTCGGTGCTGGACCGGGTCTTGTTACTAACGGCGGTTCCTGGTGAACTGGGGGCTTGGCCATAGCAGCTGGGGCAGTCGGAGGCGACAAATCGGCTGCTGGCCTGGGCCCAGCACCTGGAGCGCCAGAGGGAGGCTTGGGAGCGCGGGAAACAGAATCTATCCGCCCCACGGGTTCGGGACCATCATCACGACGAATTCGCTGTTCCAATGGCGACGGCGGCTGTGGGCCTGCCCGCTCTGCCTTCGGCCCGGTGGGAGGCTGCACGGGTGGACGCAACGAGGGAGGCTCATTTCGTTCTTCTGCCCTGACAGCTGGCGGCGCACCAGCAGGCGCTGTATCGGCAAGCGGCTTTTCTGGTGGGCCAGGAATGGGGACAGTCACTGAGCCAAACGCGGGCACCTGAGGGGCCGACGGGGGAGGCGAACGCTTCGCTGGAGCTGGGAGATCTTTAACTGGTTCCGGGCGGGGTGGCAATAGTTCCGGCCGGTCGATATTACGGCGAGGTTCTGGCACGGACGGTCTGCGAGGAAGATCTGGTGGTATATGGTCCATAGGGCGCTCTGGGGCAGGAGGCACAGTGGCTGCGGCAGGTGGTGGTGGGGGTAAGGATGGATGAGAAGCGGAGGTTGGGGTCGCCGTGCTGGGAGGAGGAGGTCGAGTATCGGCGCGACTGGGGGGTCGGTCTCGTTTCCAATGGTCAGGCGCGGGTCGATCTCGGTCACGATCGTCTCGTTCAAGGCGTCGTTCTGGCTCATCTCGACGTTCGAATCGTTCCGCTCGGCGTTCTAGTATTTCACGGTCTCTCTCACGGTCCCGACGGTCCAGAAGATCTCGATCCCTTTCGCGGTCACGATCACGGTCATCACGGTCGAGGCGTCGCTCCGGTTCCTCTCGACGTTCAAATCGTTCTGCGCGACGTTCTAGTATTTCACGATCCCGTTCACGGTCCCTGATATCTCTATCCCGCTCTCTGTCGCGTTCCCGGTCTCGTTCGCGGTCTCGAATCTCCAACATCCGTTCGCGATCACGATCTCGGTCCCTCTCACGGTCACGTTCACGGTCGCGATCCCACCATCCATCACGCGAGCGACTGCGTCGGCGAAAAGAATCACGGTCGTCTAAAAATGGGGGGCGGCCACCGCGGCCGCGTCCACCTTCCCAATCACCCCTACCTCGACCTCGGATGGGCCCGCTGCGAGGATGATGGCCAATTGCTGGAGGACCGTCGGGTGGGCCTATAGACGATGCGGATAGTATGCTGTCGCGAGAGCCACGGCGCATTCGAACGAGGTCTGGGTCGCGGACCAAAGGCTCTCTCATGTCACGGAAATCGCGCGGCGGCGGGGAGCGGGAACGACCACGACCGAAGCCACCCCGCGAATCCCTGTGGTCAAAATCGCGATCCCGACGGCCACTCCAATCCCGATCAAGATCACGGCGGAAGGGAGGGGGGCCATCTCGAAGATCCCGAAAGTCGCGATCCCGATCACGATCACGGTCCCGCGGGTCCCGATCCCGGTCACGGAAATCACCACCGCGGCCGTAACCTCGGCCCCTCCCAGCGTAATGGGATCGGGGAGGGTGATCAATCAAAGCCTTGGGACCGCGAGGGGGCTCGCGACCCAGAGGCGGTGGAATCGCATCATCCGAGCCACGAGGACCCGAAGGAGGTCGACGGTCACCGAAGCGCTGGGGGGAACGGTCCCGGGAATTGAACCCAGATAATGGGGGATATCGTGAAGCCATCACCAGCGCATGCTAGTTCACGTAGCCAGTGAAGGAACCCTCCTCCTACGACAGGTCAGCTTCAGTAAATAAGTCACTGTGAATGACCCTCGTAAGGCGCGAAAAGTGGAATGAAGGGCACAACAGAGGTAATATGTGGAGAACACGTGATCTGGATCCGGGATCAAATGTAGGGACCCACATGGAGGCTTATGTCATGCACTAAGCCGAAAGAGGAAAGGAGAGGTTCGAGAGACGAACAGGGGAGAATGACAGGTAGAGAGACAGAGACTGGAAGAATGAGACATACACTGAGGACACTGAGCACACAGCTGCACAGATCCGGTGAGAAACCGCTAACGAAAGCGTCACCGCAGGCGCAAGAAGCTGTAAGTAGCCGGGACCACCGCGGCGGCAATGTGAAGAATCGAATACGATCAGGAAATGCGAAGTGTCCGGATTCCAGCAGACACAATCGAGAAGTACCGGATTAGAATAATGGCAAAGGTCGAAAGGAGTTGTAGACAGAACTAGTAGTCAAAGACTTGGAAAATGACCAGGTCGAGTCGAGTCGAGTCGACACGCAGAAATCTGTAACGGTGTCTGTCGCTGGCTGGACTGAGTCAGGGAGGATGTCAAGATGCGGTCCACCAACCACAGAGGTCAAATCGGTGGAAAAACCAGTTAAAAAAAAAAAGAAAAAAGGAAGAAGAATGAAAGGAAAAGAGAGGCAAAAGGAATGACTGAAAGTGGATGGAGAAGGAATGGAGGAATGGAAGAAGTCGAAGAGACGGGTCGAAGGCTGAAATCACAGCTGCTGATTGGTTACCAGTTGTAGGTGCCTGAGGTGGTAATTATAGCTTCAGGTGTTGACGCTAGTCTATATGCGGAATAGCTCCGATCAAAGTACTGACACCTCAGGCATTAACGCTATTCCTTTTACAGGCATCAAGTCCCCGCCATATGAAAAAAAATTCCCCGCGACAGTTGAGAACATCCCACTGTTTTCTCTTGTGTCACCCGTTTCTGAATTCTTGATAGAATTACCATCATGGCATCCAATCCTGATGCGGCCCCCTCCTCTGCCACAAATGCAGTGCTTGTCGCATCAGAGCCCGTTCCTGAGGGCACCCATCAGGTCCGCGGGGTCGACTTTGATCGCTTCAAGGGTCGTGATATTACCGCTGCTGAACTGGTAGACAACATGATTCATACCGGGTTTCAGGGTAGTGGTGTCGCTGAGGCTGCCCGCATCATTAACGATATGGTATGTGGAGTGTGTCCCTATTATCCAAGCTTCCAAGACTGACCTGTACAGCGCGCATACCAGCATCCCGAGACCGGGGAAAAAACCACCATCTTCCTGGGCTACACTTCGAACTTGATTTCCTCCGGTCTACGTGACACCATTCGTTACCTCGTGCGCAATCGTCATGTTTCTGCTATCGTCACTACCGCCGGAGGAGTGGAGGAGGATCTGATCAAGTGTCTAGCCCCGACATATCTTGGCTCTTTCACCACACCCGGAGCGGGCCTGCGTGCCAAAGGATTGAACCGCATTGGAAATCTTCTCGTGCCCAACAGTAACTACTGCTCCTTCGAAGACTGGGTGGTCCCAATCCTGGATAGGATGTTGGAGGAACAGGAGGCTGCCAAGCGAAAGGCTCTCGAGACCGGCGAGGAGGAGGACGAATTGCACTGGACCCCGAGTAAGGTCATCGAACGATTAGGCCGTGAAATCAACCACGAAGATTCAGTCTTGTACTGGGCCGCGCGCAACAACATCCCCGTCTTCTGCCCCGCTCTTACAGACGGCTCCCTGGGCGACATGCTCTATTTCCACACCTTCAAATCCTCTCCCAAGCGGCTCCGGATCGACATTATCGACGACGTTCGCCGCATCAACACCATGGCTGTCCGGGCTGCCCACGCAGGCATGATCATTCTTGGAGGTGGCGTGATCAAGCACCATATCGCCAATGCTTGCTTGATGCGCAATGGTGCAGAGCATGCGGTCTACATCAACACGGCACAGGAATTTGATGGTAGTGACGCCGGTGCTCGTCCAGACGAAGCCGTCAGCTGGGGTAAGATCAAGGCGGATGCCAACTCGATCAAGGTAAGTTCCGGTCCAGATGTCTACACATCTACAGAATAGTAACGTAAGCAGGTTCATGCCGAAGCAACCGTTGTCTTTCCTCTCATCGTGGCCGCATCCTTTGCACGAGCTACGCCGTCGTCGAACGAAACTGCCGAATCTCACTGATGCGAGACTATCTATGCGTTCAACTCATGCAATCAGGATCGACAGTCCTATTCCAGATTACTCCAATTGAAAAATGTTCGATGCGAAACATTGGAACGTTCCGAATGTACTCCGTATCGAAAATGTTCGGACATTTCGGGCCGTGCTTCAACGACAAACCATACTAAGCTCAGACTTCCTCATCGAACCTTTGGCTAATAGAGTTGTCCATAACGGCGTGGTTGGTCCGACTCGGCGACTCGGCAAGTCACAAGAGCTGGATTGGTGCTATTGGCTGCGATGGCGGATTCAGGAGAGGGCGGAGAGAGAAAAAAAGGAAAATTGAACGGTTGAAAGGGAACCAGTTGTCCAACCATGGTTCAGACCGCATTCGAGAAGCCGAAATCTTTTCCTTCGGCGGATGGATCGGAGTCGGTGGTGGCAAATGCATACCGGTCAGGGCAATAGAGCACACCCAGCCTGATGAATTGGTTTGTTTGAGTGAACTGTTAAGGTTTGTGATTGGCTATCACCGGCACTAAATCACGTGTTGGGTATGATATAGATAACCTTAGCAATACGAGTCCTCCAGACGGTCTCCAGTGCTGCAGACTACCAGTAGACCTCTCTATTGAACGGAACATCCAATCCCGAATGCCATTGTCCTCTTATATGCCTCGAATCGCCACAACCCCTGATTAATCGGCGGTGAAGCCGTTGATCTGTCGCTGCATCTCTTCCTTCTCTGCATTTTTTTCCTTTTTTTTCCTTTCATTCTGTATCGGCGATTCCTTGCTTCTTCTCCCCTTTTTCTGCGCAATTCATTCATTCTTCGCTCCCTTCTTCTCTGCGCTTGTTCTTTCCGTCTTTATATTCTTCTGCCCGGGGCTGGCGTTGATCTGTTCACTTACCCCGGATATACTGATAAGCGATAAGCCGTTCTAGACTTTCTGCCGACTATTTTTGGCCCTTTTTCAGAACACTTTTTGATTCCTTCTCTTGTGCCCGTTTTGTTATTTCCTTAAACCCAATGGATTCCAGTAATCCCTCCCAGAACCCACAGCAAACCGACAATGCCCAATCGCCACCAGAACAGCAGACCCCGGTGGCCAACTCCGCGCCGTCTCCCGCGCTAGAACATGCCTACTGGGCTGAGTTTGAGGAGGATCCGTCGGTGCCAGACGAAGCAGAAATGAGAGACATTGAGTCAAAGGTGGATTGTGACACCTCTGCAACCAAGTGTAGGTCATCCGACTCGAAATATAAAGGCCAAGGGGACTGACGGTTATATCTAGATGACCACTGGGAAAAGACCTTTTACCCCGACCTCAATGACCCCGAGTACAGGCCTGTTGAAAAGGCGCGCCTGTCTTGGAAATTGAAGGGTGTTCGGGGATCGAAGGAATGCCCGAACTGGGCCAAGGTCATGCGCTCTCCTGCCGCGTATGTTGGTGGTTACTGGTGGACGATCAAGTTCTTTCCTCGCGGGAATAATACGAAGTCGTTGAGTATCTATCTCGAGTGCTCGACCACCATGCCCACCGCAGACAAGACATTGTCCGAGAGCGAGTTCAAAGTACACCGGGGCACCCCCGATGCCACTTTGAACAACTGCACGCCGGATCTGGATTTCAAGACCGAGAAGACAGGCGACTCCGCCGCCTGGCTGGACATGTATAAGTCCAAGTACCCTGTAGCAGCAGCTAGGCAAGAGCACTCCCAAGACTGGAGAGTTGCTGCTCAAGTCGGAGTCATCATCTACAACCCCGACGAACCCCGTACCGGATGGATGCAATCCTCGTGTCACCAGTTCAACCCCCACAATTTGGACTGGGGCTGGACCGACTTTCACGGGCCATGGGACAAAATCCACATTCGTCAATCTGGTCAGCGCCAGCCACTCCTTCGAAACGACACCCTGGCCTTTGACGCTTACATCCGCATTATTGACGATCCCACCCATTCGCTTTGGTGGCATCGCAGTGTCACGGAACATACCTGGGATAGTCTGGGCTTGACTGGCTACCGGCCACTGGGTGATTCTGGCATTAACCACAGTGCGGAAGTAGCGGGCCTGGCTTCTTGGTTGCAAATTGCTCCTTTTTGCAACATCATTCAGAGCGTCGATGTCTTAGAGCATCTGACAAACTGCGAGGTCAAACCCAAGCCATTGTGTGATGCACTGCAGAAGGTTCTGTGGAAGCTGCGCTCCCGCAGTGAGCCACTGCAGTATGTCGAGACCGATGTAGTCACCGCCACACTGCGCAATCTGAATGAGTACTCCGGCGACGTGACCGAATTCTGGGAACGCTTGCGTCGTGGCCTCGAATTGGAACTCGCTGGGACCAAAGCAGGCGAGGAATTTGCCAAGCTGTTTGACAGTCCCTCAGTTGCACAGCTTCCTGGGGCCCTAGAACCCGTCAACACGCTTCCCCAAGATTACAACTCGCGCATCTCCGTTCCAGCCGATGAGGCCAAAACGACAGGTGAAGCTTTGACCAAGTATTTGAGCACAAAACCCGGCCGATGGGCTCTGCCCCCGGTCCTCAACATCGAGCTCAATCGTCACAAACTCGACAAAGCCACAAAGCAATGGCGCCTCCTCTACAACCGCGTCGAACCGGACGAAGAACTCGACCTCACAGAACAAGTCCCAGAAGGCCAATGCGGCCGCTACGTGCTGTACGGTTACATAGTCCACCGAGGACGCCGCACCTCAAGCAAGTTCTTTAGCATTCTCCGTCCCGGCGGTCCAGGGACCAAATGGTTTGCATTTGACGACGGCAGCGATAAACGCGTGGAGTGCTTGACGCGGAAGACGGCATTCGGACAGCATTTGGGTCTGGATGCTTCTAAGAAACCGGACCAGAAGACTGGTCATGATGTTGCTGTTGTCATGATGTATATCCGCAGCGATGTTGTGAGTGAGTTTTTGCCTGGTCCGCAAGGACCGTGCGATGCGCCGGAGGTCATGAGGGAGTACTACGAGAAGGGCGAAGATCCGTTCAACAAAGCTGTGGATGGCAAACCTGTCGAATCTGATCTGCAAGTTGAGGTCTACTCGCTGCCAAACTACAACGAGATGGGTAGTCTGTTTGATACATATGACTTGATGTCTCGAGCTAAGTCAAGCAACAACGTCATGTATTTGAGCGTACCTCGGTCCTCGACGTTTGTCGACCTCCGCAAGAAGGTGTCGCTTTGGAAGTCATCTGGTGGTGACACCGTTTCATCAGAACTCGTCCGTCTCTGGCAAATCGGACACACACTCGATCGTCATGGACCAACGCTTGCATTCTCCCGTGTCTCGAACCTCAACGACGCATTGGACCTGCCAGCTAAGGTAGCGCGTTTCTGGATGCAAATTGTATCAGATGAAGAAGCGAAATACTTCGCCATGCCCGACCCTCCAAAGACTATTGCTTCGGTGCAGAAGCCCCAGCCTACGGGAGCTGTCGCCGAGCAAAGGTCTTCGGAGTCTATTCACGAAGTGGATGACTCGGCTGATCCGGCTTTGCCTGGGCAGCAGTCTGAGATCGCTAGTAACGATGGACAGCCATCTGCTCCGACTCCTCCTTCGTCAGCAGAGGGGAACCCTGGTAGCGACGCTGCATTTGCTCGAAGGATTGCCAGTGAAATTCGGCAGATTGATAGGATTACGGCAGCTGAAGCCCAGCAGCAGCCAACACCCTTTGCTGAGCCAGTTGCTGAATTGACAACCCAGATTCGAACCCAAGAAGCATCCGAGCACGCAGAATCACAAGTCCAACTACCAGTACCCCACGTCTACTACTTCCTCCAACTCTTCAACGCCGACACGCAAACCCTCCGCACAATAGGCACATTCTTCTCCCGCGCAGAAGAAAATATCAAATCCGCCCTCCACACCCACCTCCCCCACCCGCCCAAAGACATCCTGATCTGGCAGCGCACAGACACAACAACCCTACTCTCCCTCTCCGCCAGCGAAACCTTCACTCCAGCAACAACACCCGACGGCACCTGCTTCATCGTGTCTGAGCGCCTCTCCACTCAAAAACGCACTTCCCTCCACGCAGCCGGCAACTTCTCCACCCCAGACCCGCTCCTCACATACCTCTGGGCCACAGCTCGCAAGCATCCAACGCACTCCTTCACAGGGACCACTACCCTCCCCGTCACATTCACAAGCGACTACTACACCGGCGCCCTGCACAAAGGCCACTACCACGGCCACGGCACACACATCACCCCCCTCGGCAACATCTACACAGGCACCTTCATCTTTTCCCGCCGGCACGGCCACGGAACAATGGAATACCCTTCGGGAGACACATACGAAGGCGACTGGGCCAATGACGTCTGCCACGGACAGGGAACCTATATCGAAGCGAAGACCGGGAACAAGTATGTTGGTGGGTACAAGGATGGGAAGAGAAGCGGGAAGGGGATTAGTTATTGGGAGGTTGTAGATGAGGAGATGGATTTGTGTCAGATTTGTTATGGGGGCGAAAAGGATGCGTGCTTTTTCGATTGCGGGCATGTTTGTGCTTGTGTGGGGTGTGCGCGGATGGTGGATTTGTGTCCGATTTGTAGGAGGAGAATTGTGAACGTTGTTAAGATTTATAGGACATAGGTTCTGTTGGATTTTGGTTGGGTTGGGTTGGGTTGAGATAGATTTATAGATATACCCCAGAGTTAAGGCAATTTTTTTTACTTTTTAAGAGACTCCTACATCTTGTACGGCGAGGACAGACATATGCAAGGTATTATCAATTGATCTATCTACTGAAACATAGCAACAAAAGAACTGCATGCGCCGCCCAAAACCAAACAGTGATGCTTTTATAACGAACATGACATGAATTCAAGAATGTACAGATAAGATTATTTAGCAGCCTTCTTGGTCTGCTTCTTCTTGGGTTTCTCGCTCTTGGGCTCGGGCTTCTTCTCCTTCACTTCTTTCTTCTCTTTGGACTCGGTGGGTTTGGATTCCTTTGCCTCCTTGTCCTGCTTCTTCTCCTTCTTGCCGTTCTCTGTCCCGGCGCTGGCGTCTTTCGACTCAGTACTCTTGCTTTGCTTCGTAGACTCGGGCTTCTCTGTCTTCTCACCCTTGGCCTTCTTGGGCTTGTTCAACACAGCCTTGGGGTTAAGACCCTTCCTCCTCAACCGACTCCGCTCCGCACGCGCCATGCGCTCCTGATCCTCATCGTCGTTCTCAAATGGACCGAACTCACCTCCCTCAAGAGGGATGGTGTTACCCTCTTCATCGGTGATGGGAGTCTTATCAACCATCTCAACATCATCGCTAGTAGTAGAAGCAGTCGAGGGAGCCTTGGTAGCAGGAGCATCGGCAGCATCGCCGTTAGCGGCAGCAGCCTTCTTAGCATCAGGGCTGGGACCAGTCTTCTTAAGCTTGCAAACGAAGAAACCATCGACGTTCTCGCGGTGCGGGAAGTAGCGGCGGGTCATAGTCATCTTGGGGTCGAACTGCTTGCCCATGTATTTTGTGAAACCCGGGGTACCGAAATCGCCAAGGCCAGTGTCGACGAGTTTGACGTTGGGGCGTTTTCGGAGGATGTACTGCACGACGGCTTCGTTTTCTTCGACGGTGACCGAGCAGGTCGAGTAGACGATGTAGCCGCCTGTCTTGGAGGCGTGGTCGACGGAGTCGACGGCGGCAAGGAGCAGTTGGCGCTGCATGTGCGGGATGGCGAAGAAGTCGCGCTCGTTCTTGGAGGTCTTTACGCTGGGGTCCTTGGCAATAACGCCTGTTCCGGTACAGGGTGCGTCGAGGAGGACGCGGTCGAACCCACCCATGGCTCTGGGGAAGGCGTCGCGGGCGTCGAGATTGGTGACGACGGTGTTCTTGCAGCCCAGACGGTGGATGTTACCGATGAGACCCTTTGCACGGGGCTTACTGGCATCATTTGCGATGACGGTTCCCGTGTTGCGCATCAGGGCGGAAATGTAGGTCGTCTTACCACCGGGGGCGGAGGCCATATCGAGAACGCGCTCGTTGGGTTGCGGAGCCAGGGCCATGACGGGGAGGAAGGAGGATGCGGCTTGGAGGATGTAGTGACCAGCGAGGTATTCGGGGGTTGCACCCAGGGGAACGGCGGATTCGAAGACCTGCAGACCGACCTTGGACCACTTACCGACGGGTTCGAGGACGACACCGCGGTTGATGAGTGCCTGGGCAAGGGAACGACGGTTCGTGCGCAGGGTGTTGGTACGGAGGACGACGGGACGAGGGGTTTCGTTGGCTTCGAAAAAGGCGAACGCTTCCATGGGGGTGAAGAGGTTGAAAAGCTTTTCTGCGAGGAATGGTGTGTATCCGTAGTACGTGCAGATGTCACTCAAAAGCAGTTGAACGTAGTCGGCACGCGACTTGCCAGGTTGACCCAATGTCTTCAAATCGCCCAGAATCCGAATCGTTTCCGTAATCCGTGTCCGAAGAAGCTGAAGGTCAGGAGCAAGACCTTGCCCGCCTTCACCTTCTCCAAACACGTCTGGCCGGTCACCGGCAATGTTGGTCTGCAAAGCTGCCTCCTGCAATTCGGCCTCAGCCTCCTCTTCTTCCTGTTGTCTGGCTGCGTCAAGTTTCCGCGACAATCCCTCCATGTTAGCTGCCGTCAGCTTCTCCTCCGCATCGGAATCGTCCTCGTCGTCGGAAAACATGGCTTGTCGGGGGTGGTCTTCTTCGTCCGAATCGATAAAAGAGTCGTCATTTGAGCCCTCTTCCTCCGACCCATCACTAACACCATCCAAATCATCAAATTCATCATCCATCATCTCCTCGTCACCCTCACCCTCAAGATCCGACGCCTCCTCATCATCCTCATCTTCCGACTCCATAAAGTCAACAGGCTTCGCCTTGGGCTTCTTCTCCTGCTCCACCTCCTGTTTCTTCGCCCCATTCACACCCTTCTTCTCCTTCCCATTGACAGCAGCAGCGCCATTGACCTTCTTCTTCGGCTTCTCCTCTTCATCGACCTCCCTTCTCCGCTTCTTGCCCACTTCCGCCTTGTTCTCTGCGACATCAGCGCCGGCCTTGCGCTTCTTGAGCTGGTCGAACTTGGTCTCGTCCAGCGGGGCCGGAGGACCTTGCTTCTTCATGCGACGTCCTTTACCCATTTTGAAAAAGATGTGGAGTGTAATGGAGTTGAGGTTTTGCTGGTCTGCGCTGAGGATTCGAACTTTTTTTTTTTTTCGCGCTTCTACTGGGCGGTGAATGGGGGCAGAAAATTGACTTGAAGGCGGTGTGTCTTGTGGCCTCAGGTGTTGGTTTGCTATCCGCCCGATTGGGAAATGTTGGCGCTACTCTTCGGTTCCACGACATCAACTTCAGCTTTTCCTTCCTTCTATACCAAGACCTCACCATATCAGATACACAGCTGTTTAACACTCACCATGGCCGAACTCTCCTTTGCAAAATCCTTCCTCTCCGCCATCGACACCAAGCCCGTCAAGCTTCGCGCCGACTATGTCCTCCCGCCTGAACAAGTAGACCTTCGCGGTCCGGTGCGTCAGCCATACACCCCATACCACAATACTCCATACTAACTAAAACAACAGTACCTCCTTCCCCGTCTCTCCCCCAGTCACCCCCCGATGCCCAAAAAAATCAAAACAGCCGCTGCCCCGGGCTCCTCGAAATCAATCACCATCCGCCTAAAATCCACCCGCAACCCGCCACTCGAATTCACCCTCCCCAACGCCCCCATCTCCACGACATCCGTGGAGGACCTAAAAGATGCCGTGCGCGAGCGCGTCGCCGATGCGAGTGGTAACAAGGTGTCCGTTGAGAAGATCAAGATCTTGTACAAGCGGAAGCCGGTGTCGGGGAAGACTGTTTCGGAGGTTCTCGCTGATGAGCCAGAGTTGCTAGGTGGGGGAAAGGAGATTGAGTTTGGTGTTATGGTCATGGGGGGTGCGACGGTTGTTGAGCCTGTGAGTGGGACTGGAGAGAAGGGGGATGGTGAAGGTGAAGGGGAGGTTACGGCTAAGCCGGTTGTTGGGCCAAGTGGGGAGGATGTTTTGGAGACGGAGGCCTTCTGGGATGACTTGCAGGGTTTCCTTATGCAGAGGGTTAAAGATGTGGAGGAGGCGAAGAGGTTGAGGGCGTTGTTCAAGGGGGCTTGGAGTTCGGGGAGGTGATTGTTTCTTTGATTTCTGGATATCCCATTGGATATAGACGATACCTTGGAATGTGGATATGATTTGACATGTTTCGGTGTTTCGGTGTCCAACTTGTTTGAAATCATATAGCATCTGGTTGACGGCAATGGTCTCTACAATAGCCAGAGCTGTGACGTCCAAAGCAGTCACTATGGAACGAGCATTTACAGCAGGCACATGGTCATGTAAGACAAGCCAAATGAAAATGCGTCCTATGGTACAAGAAATATGAACCCATGGGCTATCAAGGACAAATGCTAGAAAACGACGAGAGGGCCAAAGGCAAGATATACATATGACAGGATCATTAGCAGAAATCAAAATTCAATCATTCCACATGACAACTCAGATCCAAGAAGATATAAGCACAAACAACCAGAAGGGAATACATGCACAACATTGACATGACAACTAACAAGGACAGGAAAGAAAGGGAATCACAAGAAATGACATGGCATAACATAACATGGCTGGTTATCAATCAGATACAAGAGAAAAAGAAGCTAGAATCACAAGTAAGAAAGTAAAAGAAGAAGAATCGAAAAGATGATGCAAAAAGCTGACCCCGTTTCAAATGCTCGAAAACCAGCCCAACCAACTCATCCATTTCGTACAACCAAAAGAAACCAGCTGCGTTGCTTTATTCACCAGATGGGGGGGGGGTATAAGAGAATAAAAGTCAAGTCAAGTTCGCTTGTTGCTTCATCTCGAGAACACTTTGACTACACCGTCACCGCCGCCGCTGATGACCCATCGGCCGTCGCGGCTCCAGGTGGCCGCACAGACGCCTTCGCCACGCATCAACCGGTGGCTTGTGATTTCTTGGGTACAGCTTCGCTTCTCGAGGTCCCAGAAGCGGAGGCTTGCGTCGTGACCTGCGGAGACGAGCTCGCGGCCGTCTGGGGAGAGAGAAAGCGAGGCAATGGCTGCCGGGTGGGCAAGCATGGTGTATGTGCATTGACCTAGAGAAAGTTAGCATGCTGGGTTTCCTTGCTGGATGAAGAACTCCTGTACGTACCACTATTCGCATCGAAGAAGCGGATGTACCTATCCTCATATCCACTGATAATCACTCCCTCCACACCACTGGACCCAGTAGCACCGTGGACTTCCTCCTCCGCACCCATCGTCCGGTTAGGGTCGAGATGTGCCGAGCCATCGAACCCGATAGTAGACGCAACAACGGCATTAACACCAGTCGACGGGGTACCATCATAAGTCTCCTTGCTAGCCATTCCCACAATCTCTTCGCCAGTCCTCGTGTCGTACACAACAATCGACGCATCAGCGTAGGAAACAACAAAGTTGATGCCGGCAAGAGACAAGGGGCTGATACATGTCGGCGACGGCGACTCAGCGAGCACAATCTGATGAACAAGCGTGTAGTGGAACGGTGTGGTTGTCGCGATGCTCGGTTGCGGTGAGTTCGGGAAGTTAGACCCGGATGAGATGGAATTCGCGCGTCGACTTCCACCAGCCCGCCGCGATCCTGCCTGCGGCGAGGCAGCCTGTGGAGGGGCGCTGACAGACCATATTAAGATCTTGCCGTCCGCGCCTCCAGAGGCAAGCAGGAGGCGATCGGGGCCTCCGTAACGGCTGCAATTTTCCCCGAATACAGATCCTGTCGTGCCGGGTAGAACGCAGAGTCCCCACACAGCATCCGTGTGGCCATCCAGAGTAGCCTTGGGGTCTACCCTTCCACGCTCCCAGACTCGAATGCTAGCATCCTGGCCACCAGAAAATACCCAGCCGTCACCCAGCGCACGCCCGCCGTTGGAGAAGTGCTGGGATGGAGAGCACGCCGCCAAGGCTGTCACTGCCCCGGCATGTCCCCGGTGGGTAAAGTAACTCGTTATGTCCATATCAGATGATGAGTTAAGCCCAAAGCCCGCCGGGATGATCCACCGCTTAATTGTCCCATCATCACTGCACGTGCAAACTTCAGGTTCTGATGGACTACCGCCGCCTGTGAATATCACAGAGCGGATAACATCCAAATGGCCCCGGAGCGCAAACCGAACCCTGAAATTAGGATCTTCTTTTTGCGCAGGCGCCACATTGTTTTCTTTAGACTCGGTAGCACCCTCCGCCTGCCTCGAGCCAGAACTCTTTCTCCGGTGGAGGAGGCCGCCACCTGTCGAATTTGGAACAAAGTTGGCGTTAGGGAAAGCGTCGGTGTCCGGTTTATGGGGTGGGATATGTTCGACCGCTGGCTCCGGACCGGACGGTTCGTCGAAATTCCAGCCATCTGAATCGTCAGAGCTCTCCTCCGTCTGCTGCGGTTTCGGTTCCTCCTTGGGGGGGACTTGCGCGCCATATTCTTCAAATGCCTGCCTGGGAGGACCAGAGGCTTCATCAAGGAAGGCATTGTCCAGGGAGTTCTTCCGGCCATCAAGAGCAGTCACAGAAGTTTGCGGCTCCAAGAACCTCCTATCGAGGGGTTCCCTAGGAACCGGCAGACCATGCGCGCGAGCCAATCCGGGGTTCTCGGAATACTGCAGGACAGGTTGGTGGTTTGGGAACGGGACTTCGCGAGCCATTATGTGATTCCCCTGCTGCTGCTGTTGGTGCTGCTGTTTCTGCCGTTGTTGGTGCATGTAGGCTTCCTCCAGACTCTGCTGAGACATCGGTTGACCTCCGTAGATATGGTTGGGAAGATCCTGCTCGGCCAAATCCGCAGGCGGGTTGGATGCGGGGATCACATGGTACGTGACCTCCTGCGAGCACTTGGATAAGTAAAGACGCGACTTATCTCGTTCATTCTCCTGTCTGTATTCGGGTTGGGTCTCATCGGGATCGGCGTCAAAGGGGTCTTTAGAAAGCTTGGGGTGTTGAGCTAGAACAGAACAGACATTAGTACTCGCGCAACATGCGATTCAAAGGGAATTGTTACATTTTACCGCGCTCAGATTCTCCCGAGCAATGTCCTTGGGATCCCTCATATCATCAACCTCCTCGTTATTGGTGAGCTTCTTCACCTTCTCGCGCTCCTTTTTCAGCGCGGCCTCCAGCAGCCGCACATGCTTAGCCAAAGACTCGCGCAAACGCTTGTTCGTCCGGACATCACCCTCCAGTCTGCCAATGCGGGATTTCATTTCCGCGCGTTCGATTTCCCAGGCGTTGCGGTCTCGCTCGTGCCGGTGCCATTCCGTCTGGAGAAAGCGCATCACACCTAGAACCAGAACCGTTAGCCTAAATCCAACGCACGACCCCAAACTCTCAAAGTCCATGACACACCTTGCAGCGTGTACTCCGTCCCCTGAGGATGTCCGCCATTGGGCCCGCCGTCACCGGAGCCAACGAACCCTCCACCCCCAGCCATGGCCGAGGGAGATTGCCAAGCCATGCAAGTTCAACACAACACACAACACAGCAAACGACGTGAAGCTAGCAAACGCGAACCGGAAGAGCTCTCCAACCCGCAATCGGTCCGTTTGTTGTGGTGGGGAAGGGAAGGAAGCCAGAAAAGAAAGGCACTTGGTGAATTGAGGAATAATAGTCACGCCGGGAAACTCAGTAGCTATGGTGCCAGAGCTGACCCGGGTTGGTCGTCGTTAAGCACTCGTGTCCGCACGGACTGGGCGCTGGATTTTGTTGATGTTGAGCGAATCAGGGCGGACAGCGTTCGGGGCCCTTGGAACGTGTCAGCTCCGATCGAGAACAGCGGGGATCGTCAGAGGCGGTTAAGGAAAAGGAGAAATGCCCAATTTTCGCGGCGCATTAGACAGCAATGTATGAAAAATGAGCACAAAGAATACAAGAAGCAAAAAAGAAGAATGGGGCAACAGGGCTCTCCTACAAGAATCTCGCGCAGGCTGGACCTCGCCGTCACTGCTTGGTTTGGCGCGCGGCTGTTGGTCACTGTGATTGGTTGTCGTAGCCGCGCGCAAGTTCAGTACTACAACCAAATGAAGGACAATAAAACGGCATTTTTGTGCAACAGCTGGGTATACAGTAGTATTACTATTGTTTTATGAAATTGGTCGTCAAGTCGTCATAACCATGATGGCTGTCAAAACTCCAGTTCCTCCACTTCCATCCCGCAATCCACGCACTTTTTGACCCCAATGCCTGTTTCTGGATTTTCAATCGACCGTCCCCATTGATGGACGTGCCTCCCGCTTCCCAAGTCATCACCAAAGTTTCCTCCAGTGGCACCTTTACGGTTGCGTCGATAGGCATCGACTCGCGTGCGCTTCTTCAAATCCTCCAACTTGCTCTTGAACTTGGTTTCGCGCCGCTTCTTCTTATCGTTCTCTCGTCTTTCGAATTCCGAATCAAGAGCCTTTGGAGAACCCCATTTTTTATCTGAAAAGGCGTATTCTTCAACTTGGTATCGGAGAAAAAGCATCATGTTGTTCCATGTGGACTTGTGGGGATTGGGGCGCTCGAGGCGCGGTAGCAAGTCTTCGTCTCGGAGTTCAGCTAAGAACGAAACAATGTCAGCCAACGTATTCCTCGCAATAGGGGAAATGAAACACTCACGATCAGTTAGGAGGTAATCCTCCTTAGCTTCCGTCTTCGTAAGTAGACTGTACTTCTCTGGAAACTTCTCCTTGCACGAACTGCACACGCAGCATTTAAGCATTTCTTCCCACTTCCAATCGATCTCCAAGTTGCCACACTCTCGACATGTTTTTTGTTTGCTCTTATCTTCCAGGACGCTGATAGCCGGCTCGAACGGTCCAGCGCGCTCCCGTCGTAGCGACTGTAGTAATTGCTGCCGTTCCCATTCCTTTTGCGTCATATTTGCCGGCTTTTGTTCCCTCTTCCCATCACCCATATGGAGCGCTCTGTTATGCGGATCGTCTTCTTCGGTCAAAAACCCTCCCTTGGTATCTGTCATCTTGCTGAAATCGTAATCGACAAATTTGGTAAAATTGCGAGCGGGCCTGATCGTATCCAATGGGCGACTTTTCGAAGCATCGCGGACTGTCGCTGGCGTTTCCGATGTCATGGAGGAATAGGATCGCTTGACACCGGATGGCGCAGTGGTCGACGCATTTGCGGGGGATTTGCTGGCTTCTTCTGCTTCGCGTTGTTCTCGTATTGCTTTGGCCTTCATCCTGTTGATTTCCTATTACGGTTCAATGAAATGTCAGACCAATGCGATCTTGGAGGGAGATTCGCTGATAACCTACAATTCTCCGCGTCTGCTCCGGAGTCAAAGGGGCCCGCGAAGGCTCGCCGGGCTTTGCACCTTCTGGCTGCGACGTTGGATCAGAGGGTTGGCTACCTTCCATTTTTGATGCAGAAAATTCTCTCTATCTCTGCTGTTGCGCTTAAGTCGTCGGTATGAATATGAGCGCAAGACTCGACTCTGGGGAAGATGCGGAAAGTGAACGCCACATCACGTGAAGATAAGCCATTTTGTGGCGCAGTCTTCACAGGCATTTCGATTCAGCAGTCGCTTGACTTTGCGCCGGGATCAGGGCATGGTGGGCTTGGGTCAAGGTAGGACTATACTTTGTGCATGACTGGTGTCCAATTGTCTATGTATCACCTGTCCGGGACGAACTTGTGAAACCGGCCGACTCGTACAATTCGTAGTCGTCCCGTTCTTGTCCATATAGTACTTCGCACACGCCTCCTACCGGAACGTCCATCACGGCATCAGTTCCCTCGCTCCAGATATCCTTCCAGTTCACCTTCCGCTTTTGCGGTCCCATAATCTGGTATGATATCGCCCCGGGCTTCATTCTAGAAGAACCTCCTGGTCGTCGCCGCCCTCTACCATCAATGACTGACACATTTGCGACCTCGTCCACTATATTCTCGATGCTGTTCATAGGCAGGGTCAAATAGCCGGTGTTGTAGGATGCCAGTGCGATATAGATGTAGATGATCGACATGACCAACCATGAGGGAAACGCGAGAGACCACCATCGATTCGGATAGTAATATATGCCGAGTTGGTGTAGGAAAGGCGACGGGAGATACGACCATAGAATATAGATCACTAAATCCACCATGTCAGCACGGCCCGACCTTTTACCACGTCATTAGCGAAATGACTTACAGAAAGCCAATGAAGAAGCGAGATACAGAACAAATCCATAATATTCGTATGTTGGAACCTTTGGGCTTGCTCTGGGAACTGTCGTTGCGCGACGAGCGGACACTGCGACAGCCGCTTCGGTATCATCAGGGGTCTCGACATCGGAGCCGTCAGGAGTTGTTGGACGAGACGTAGTAGCTGAGAACGGCGGGCGCAGAAGCGATGTCAGCGACGGCGACGGGGGCAATGGGGTAGGAGGTCTGTTATAGAACGGCGGCGCAAAAGCATTGGGACCGTGAAGCGAACCAGTCGACTGTCGAAAAGAATGTTGTTGCATGCCGAGATTGTCGTCAGGAGGCTCTTCGTCGGAATCCGAGGAAGCGTCTGACAGCGATTGGGACTCGTGTGAGTATTGCGATTGAAAATCAGCGTCGTCCTCCACGTCTACATGGTCATAGGCTGGAGAAGTGGCATTCTGTCCGTGGTCCTCGAGGTAGCCATTCTCGTTGGTTGCGAAATCAGCATCGTCGGGGGTGAGAGGCGGGAACGGCTGCTTGGAAGCATCGTTAGACATGGCGCCTAAAGGATCGTCTTGGTCACACTTGGAACGGGACATTCTCCGTCGAGGCCATGGGAGTTGGTGGTGGTGGTGTTGTCGCATCGGCCTGGCTGCTGGCCGTCTATATTGCCTCAGCTCACCGCTCGCCATTTGCATACCAATTGTTTTCTACTCGATACAAAGTTCTCAATAGATAGTGAGAAACAGTAGTGTATTCATTGAAGAATTAGTTGTCTATTGATTTGGTGACAGAGGATACGTTCAATTGGGGAATATGTCTGCCTATTTCGTGGTGTCTTGGACCCCATAGATTGAGTATAAAGATCGGACAGCGATAAGAATACAGCATCGTTGTCAAAGTACCTATAGTACTACTATCCAACGATTGCTATCTCACTGCTACTGTTTGCTTGTCTAGTGTTGATATCACCTGACTGAGTATACTTCTTAATGCGGTAACAGAGAACGCCCAACACGTCAAGAGGGACAGTTTATCTGAGCGGAGAATCAGAAAACAACTCACGCAGAGACCAAGTGCTGTATGTTTTCTATATACCAGTCAGCAGTGTGCAGGATCAGGCCTCCGGTTTGAAGTCAGCATATGAAAGCAATACACCTTTCTCTTTTTGACCTTCCCCTCACATCTTCAAGCCCACCACCACCATCACAACTTTGACCAACCAGGGAGCATATCACTCAGCTGAAAAATCCCCTCAGAACGCTAACGAGGATGGCTTCAGTCTGAATGCAAGATGTCACTCTCGTCACATCCGGCGCCATGATTATTTGCAGCCCCACGAACCTCGACACGAACACGTACCAGTGCACCAAGTGTGGACTGACTCGAGCAATAGCACCAGCTATGCATCATGACCGGTAGCTGATTGAAACATTAGCAGTCCACGATGCCATGCACCAAGTCTGTTAAAGTCGTTGGAAGACTGGCGGACGCAGGAAAGATGTCAATTGCAACATCAACAACCGGGGGCTGTCAAGGCATATACCATCCCTTGCGTGTAAGCTGAATGACATGTACGCTACGGTGTACCCGGGATGCACTCTGTGATTTGTACTCCGTACTTTGGTAGCAGCATCGCTATCTGGGCCGAAGCACATCATGGCATTGGTTCCTCACGGGAAATGAATTCGAACCATTGGCCGAGTCTGGGATCAGTCTCGCATGGATAATAAGGTAATACCGGAGCAATGGATGTTCTAGCATTGCTCATTCTCTAGGGTAGCACAGCATTACTGGTCGAAGCAGATGTTGCCTTTTTTTTTTTTTTTTTGTCTCCTTCCTGCGGTTTGACCTTTTGCATGGACGGACGGAACGGTATGCTCTACCTCAGACTCAACTTTCCTATTTCCTCATTGGGTCGGCTGCATTCTTTAAAGCCATGATCACACCCCGGTGCATCATTATCTCATATCTTCAGCTTGCAAATCGGCTGTGTGGCTTGAGTTAGCCGTCCTTGGGAATAGTTTTGGAACGGATCAGCAATTTCGCTACGCTCGGGGAAGACATCCATTTAGACGACGAGTTTCCCCGCAAACTATCGACGGCTTATATTTACGGGCTGTCCTAGACTCTTTTCAAAAGTCCGTTCTTTCCGCCGGGACTTATCGTGACAAGACCGGTGCACCCGCCCTCTTATCTGCCAGTCGTTTCCCAGGTCTGGAGCCCCCCTGATCAGCACGCGAATTTGCAGAATATGGCCGGTCTTTATATACGGATATGTCCGTGCACCTGTCGGAAACTCTGGATCGCAAATCACAGAGCTAGAAATCTCAGGAGTTCCGCGATTTGCAAGAGTTCATTCCGACCACCTGGAAACACCGATATTCCACCAATGGCTGATGTCAAGGCGGCACACAAGCCCCGGGCATGGTAGTAGTTTATGTACAAGTACGAACGTCCTCCGTGCAGCCTATACGCAAGCACGATACGTACCATGATATTTTCGGCCTCGAATCAGGAGTGACAGGTCGTATGTATGCGCTGGAGCCCATACGTATCCACACGCCATAATTTTCTTACTTTTTTTATTTCTTTCTAAAACGGGAACGGGCCGATCCAAAAGACGTGGGAATGATAAATACTCCTCACCTCTGGACACTCCTTCCGAAAGTTTCTGCGCCAGAACGGTCGTAACTAAATATAAGGGCCCACGAGATTGTGTTTGCCGCAGTCACCATGACTGACTCGGGGCTTTTGTATCTCCTACGCAAGCGACAGGATTTTTTGGTACGCGCCATGTTTGACCCTACTGCTCTTGGAAATAAATTCGGATACTGACAGTCAACGACTGGTTTTTTCCTACATAGGACCCAAACAATGACCCCAATGTTGGTTCATCTCGAGGAAATGCATCGTCGTCAAGCTCGGAAGTCGCAGATAACCTGGGCATTGGAGGTTCAACGTCCCTCTCTGCATTCTTAACAACACTGGTCCCTGCTCTTGTTATCGCAATTTTCTGGTTCGGTTTATTCATTATCTGTCGACGGACCCAACAGCGCTGGTACGCTCCGAGAACACATTTGCACTGCTGGCACAAACAGTGAGTTACTCCGCCTCCAGTATAATCCATGGTGGCGATACTTAACAATCCTGGATAGTGAGCGGAGTCCGGAGCTGCCGTCTGGTTTTTTGAACTGGTTTGGAAAGTTCCTCGAAATTACCGACACTCATGTTCTTCACCGTTCGTCGATGGACGGATATCTTTTCCTTCGCCTTCTCCGAGTGTTATGTGCCCTTTGTTTCACAGGCTGTTTGATAACATGGCCCATTCTGCTTCCGATCCATGCAACAGGCGGCGCGGGAAACACGCAACTGGATATGCTGAGCTTCAGCAATGTAACGGACCCGACACGGTATTTTGCTCATGCTGTCGTCGGATGCGTGTTTTTCAGTAGGTACACTCGTCTTCTGACAACATGACTTGATAAGCTGACCACATGGGGCAGCGTATATCTTCTACGTCGTCACACGGGAGAGCTTGTTCTTCGCCAATCTCAGACAAGCATATCTAAACTCGCCAGCTTATGTCCATCGCATTTCATCACGAACAGTGCTATTCATGTCTGTACCGGAGGATTATCAAAACGAAAAGAAACTGCGCCAGGTTTTTGGTGATTCGATACGACGAATCTGGATCACATCCAAATGTCAGGAACTCGAGAAGAAAGTCAGGAAACGTGATAAGCTAGCATATAAGCTGGAAAGCGCCGAAACGAAGTACATCCGCTTAGCAAATTCGACTGGGCTGAAAATCCTCAAACATGGAGACATTGGGTCCGAGGCTTGTTTGGAATGCGGGAAGCATACACCGTCGTGGTCGTCTACCGTTCGGCGCCCTACTCACCGAGTAGGGCTGCTTGGGATATTCGGACAAAAAGTCGATTCTATCCGTTGGCTGCGGGCCGAACTGGCCAAAATCAATAAGGAGGTTAGAGCTCTACAACACAAACACAAGACCGGGGATGCGAAACACCTTTCCGCCACCTTTGTGGAATTCCAGACTCAGAATGATGCACAAATCGCCTTGCAGACACTATCGCATCATCAGCCGCAGCATATGACTCCACGATTCATTGGGATTTCCCCGAAAGAGGTGGTCTGGTCGGCACTGAATCTCAGCTGGTGGCAGCGAGTCGTACGCAAATTCCTCATTAAGGGAGGTATTGCTGCGCTGGTCATTTTCTGGTCAATTCCGGCAGCTATTGTCGGTACCATCTCTAACGTCACCTATCTCACGAAAATCCTCCCATTTTTGAGTTTTATTAACGAGCTACCCGATGTTATCACGGGCATTATTGCCGGATTGCTTCCTTCAGCCGCACTGGTCCTTCTGATGTCGTTGGTCCCCATCATTTGTCGATGTAAGGCCCTCCTGTACGGATATCTAATCTTGGATTTCTTCTAACTAGATTCACAGTTTGCGCCAGAAGCGCTGGGGTGCCATCATTAGCGGGCGTCGAGCTCTTCACACAAAGTGCTCATTTTTGCTTCCAGGTTGTCCAAGTGTTTTTAGTGACGACTCTCACATCTGCAGCATCTGCCGCTACTTCTCAAATCATCCAAGATCCTATGTCGGCCAAGGACCTTTTGGCGGAGAACCTTCCCAAAGCAACCAATTTCTACATTTCATATTTCCTTCTCCAGGGACTGACCATGAGTTCCATGGCCGTTGTGCAAGTTGCGGGGGCATTGATCTTCAAATTCATTGCCACCTTTTTTGACCGTTCGCCGAGAAACCTATACCAGCGATGGGCTGCTGTTAGTAGCATTAGTTGGGGGAATGTCTTTCCTGTTTTTACAAACATGGGCGTTATCGGTATGCCTCGCATTTCTCTTTCTTGATAATGGCAAGGTAGCTAACAAGTATAAGCCCTAACATACTCCTGCATCGCTCCACTAATCCTCGGATTTGCCTTTGTCGGCCTCTACCTTGTTTATCAAGCCTACCGCTACAACTTCCTCTTTGTCTACGACATCGACATCGACACCAAAGGCCTCGTCTACCCCCGCGCCCTCCAACACCTCATAACAGGCGTCTACCTCGCCGAAATCTGCATGATCGGCCTTTTCGCAATCCGCGGCGCCGTCGGCCCCCTAGTCATCATGATAATCTACACCATTCTCACCGTCCTCGCACACATCTCCCTCAACGATGCTCTCACCCCAGTAATGTCCTTCCTCCCCCGCTCCCTCGACACAGAAGAGGAACACCTCCAGTCCAAGGAAGAAACCGAAGCATTCCTGGACCAAAAGCAAACCACCCGCCTCGAAGCGATCTGGAAATGGTTCCACCCCAACTTGTACCGCGACTACGCGACGCTCCGCCGAAAAGTCCGCCGTGACCTTGTTGAGATTAGATACTCCGAGGAAGAGCGTCAGAATGCATACTACGAGCCATGCATCACGGCCAAGTGTCCTATGTTATGGCTTCCTAGGGACAAATGGGGATTTAGTCATCAGGAAGTGCTGGATACGGATGCGGGAATTCCGATTACGGATGAGAGAGCGCATCTGGATGAGAAAAATAAGATAATTTGGGATAAGTATGATCCGCATCTACCACTGTGGGAGTTGAAGGTTTTGTATTGAGATGGGTTTGGGTATTATTTTACGATTTTTCTTGGGCGTTTATTTTATGATGTGACGATGAGTATATAGATGTATTGAGAAGGATCACTCCTGGCTTTGGTGTTAATTTTAATTGACATTTATTCACCTGGATGCTCGGCTCTATAGTAGTGAATTGTGCCCATGATAGTGCCCTTCATAGTGTCCGCGGGTCGTTCATCAACGACATCGCTTTTCTGTCATTCCTCTTTCCCTATCCAGCCAACGTTCATGCTCTCCTTTCCATCACCAAATCTGCTGTCATTTCGCACCTTCAGACAAGAAGTCTCAATAGTGGACCATTCCACCATTGTGAGTGTGAGATGCTCTTTAACAAAAGCTAAACAATTGAAAAAAAAAAAAAAAAAAAAAAAACAGGACTTACTGTTGGGTTCTAATCAACATGCAGCATCATAAAATTTGATTTGTATTTCCAGCTCAATGACATATATACCCCTAACTCTGACGCGCTTGAACTATCAATCTCTATGCTCGGGTTGACAGAGGAACATCAGCATCCTTATTCCAAGAGTCTTGCTGGTGTGGAAATCGATGCAACCAGTATTCCCCAGACACGTGAGATAGATTCAACTTAGGGCATTATCCCCAACTCGCACAAAAGAGCGGTATCTCGCTCGAATCATGTCTAATCCCAGACTTCATGGTTCTAATCCATTGGCTCAAGTCCCGACCTGTCACTCGGTCTCGACATCGAGGCCGCCAACTACTTTGTCGGTGGATATTGTCTACAGGCCCTTTCATAAGACTGGGCTTGAAGTTCTGGAATATGTGAGTTACGTTTAAGTCCTGACGAGGGTGCCAATACTGATATTGGGGCAGACAATCCCAAACAATAGATGCACAAGTCCCAAACGCTATCACATTGACACCAGTGCACGTTTTTGTTTAATTGATTTATTTCGACCGTTTTCGCTACTGCGCCAATAATTCCTAGTGACTCTTAAACCGTCACCTCCATTCGATGGCTGAATCCGACGTGGCCAGGAGATTTCTCCCGGTGAATGTACCCAGTTACCTCAACCTCAATACTTCAAGCTAGTTGTCGTCTTGGCCATGGTCATTTTCTGTCGGCAGAGCTTATTGAAAGCACATAAAACTGCACTGCGTCTGCAGCCTTCAAGATGGAGTGCCAATCTCATGGTCCAGCATCTATTGATATTAGACTTTTTTGATATTTCCTAAAGTTTTGAGAGACATCTATTGGATTTGTATCAACATCGCGAGTTTTATATGTTATTTTGTGCCTCAGTTCACATATTGGTATGTGCTGAATTTTGAACCAAGACCATGTCAGCCTGATTAACACATTTTAGGACATCTTGCTGGTTCTGGTCTGCACAATTGGGTGAGAGTGGTCAGGATTGTTGAAACCAAGCACATTGAAGCGCGAGGAAGAGAAGATCGAATCTCGGATGCTACCGAGTTGCCAAGGATCTCGATATTTTTAGGATGTTGAGGGGCCTGTGCAAATTCAAGAGAAATACCTTGCTTTGATACTTGTTGCTTCAATGCATGTGTACATAAAACATTTGAATGAGAATATTGTTTCTCTGAAGGAGGTTGCTCCCATTGCAAGGTCTCATTGAGGCACGCCTTACCTGGCTCCATCCCACTTCATGACCACCATATTCGCCCCGTTCAACCGCAATTAGGGAAAGCATTTGGTATTGGCCTGGGGAACAGCGTTGGCTATACTCAATACAACGGTCCGAAGCTGTTCGACCAACGTGCCTAGGACGTTAGAAAATGCCAAAGACGGCCATCGTCCCGATATATAACGATTCCGATATACCGATATCTCCACGCATACCACCCGGACTTCGAATATATCCGCGCAGCAAAGTCCCTGCATGACCCCGGACTATTATCAGCAGGATATTGACAAGGAGACAATTAATTGCATTGGCGTCATATACTCCACAAACTCGGGATAATAACAATGCGAGCAACAATTCGGATATCCCGAGACCGTGGGTCCGAGCTGCGAATTGCGATGATGTCGAACGTTATGGATTTCGGACCTTAATCTCTTTCAGGAGAAGCTCAGGACGATCATTCGGGAGGAGTTGTTTCTTTAGGTTTCAAAAGACCGATGTTGTCAACATCTCCTGGTTAGGTACACTAGACATTGCCAATATGCAATCGACCTGGAGTTCGGTATGGCTATGGGGAAATCTGCTGGTATCAGGCATTGCAGCAGCGCAGCGGTATGTGCTTTTTCTTTTATTTTCGGTGTAAAGAAAGGAAATTGACGTATACAGTGAAACCGTCGTGTATCCCCAGAAATATCAAACAACATCGCATCATACAGTAAACGCCTCGAGCTCGACCTGCATCACTTTGTCGTCCTCTGATGCAACTGCTATTCTCGACTATGGGACAGAAGTTGGTGGCTTTCCAGTATTCGATGTACAGTCAGTCTCAGGCCCAGCTCAGGTAGAAGCCAAATATTCCGAATCCAGGGTTGCTCTGGACGCACCTTTCGCCGACGGTCCGTGGACGTTCTCAAATGGGCTATCCAACACATTCCGTGTCGAGACCTTCAACGTCACTGAGCTGGGACATGTCCAATCCTTCCTCATTCAAGGCGGCCTCCGCTGGCAGCGACTGCAACTGCTGAACCCGAAGAGTACTATCAAGATCTGCCGCGCGGGCATCCGTTCTGCGAATGGTCGAACAGCAATCGATGCTCTTCCAGGACACTTTGAATGCTCGAACCCGCTGTACAATGAGATTTGGGCCTTGGGTCCACGAACACTGCAGCAGGCCTGTATCGCAAACCACACGGCGCCGTCTACCTGGGAGGTAACTTCAGATGGCGTGTATCTCCGGGGACAGCAGCCAGCTGCATCCGTCAAGGGTGCATCCTATGCGAACTATACAATGACCTTCCAGTCGAAGATAGTCCGTGGCGGTACGGGCTGGAAGGTTGCTTCTGGCGTAACCGGATACGGCCCATACTTTGTGCTCACGAGCGAGTATCCTTCTGAGTTGACATTCTTGAATACCAATCGTACTCTTGTCCCCCCAAACACTTTGGTTGTTGGGTACGGATATAACCTGGTCAATCAGACGTCACTGACAACAGGTGCCATCAAGCATTTTCCACTGTCGTTCAATGTGACAGAGGGCGAGTGGTATAACATATCAACTAGCATCAACCAGACTGGCTATTCTGTGTCCATCAACGACCACCCGGCTGTCTTCGTTGCGCTAAAGTATCTCCAAACCCCGAGTACCAGCATCGGGAGCCCCAGTAGTCTCACTAGTGGCACATGGGCCTTTGGACCGTACCAAGACCAGTTAGCCTACGTCAAGGACGTCAAAGTTCTGGCGCAGAATGGGACAATACTATACCAGAATCCCATGGCCAACGAATCAGTGCTCAAAGAATATGGTGTCATGATGAACAGCGAATCCGTTTGTTTGGATGGCGCCAAACGAGATCGCCTGGTATGGTCCGGAGACTTCACTCACACATATCGTGTCATTTCGGCGAGCACCCACCGTCAGGATTTCCTTACAGGCACATTAGCCTACAGCCTGGACAGACAAGCTACGTCCGGTATATACGAAGGATTCTTTTCCATGTCGCCAACAATGGGCCAATCTGCGGAGTACGCTTTGATATACAACACCTTCGGAATTCTGGATTACCAAATGCTCTTCCTCAACGCCTTTGCCGGCTACTACCTCGACTTCGCCGACGATGCATTCCTGCAAAAATACTGGCCACAGGCAAAGAAGGGAGTCAATGCAGTCCTGCCGCTGGTCGACAGCGCCTCTGGACTTGTCGTTTCCCAGTCTGTTCCAGGATCCTTCTTCCTCGGCCCCGCGAATGGAACCGCGCCTTCAGCTCTGCTAGTCTACACCCTCCAGCGCATGGGAAGACTAGCCAACATCATGGGAGACACCAAGACGGCCACAAACTGGACCACAACAGCAACCCGCATCTCCAATGCCATCAATAACCAACTCTGGAACAACAAAACAGGAACCTACGGCGAGAGCTTAACCTCCCTCAACACATCCTCCATAACCGGCACAGCATGGGCAATTCTCGCAGACGTAGCAAACACCACCCAAGCCCAGCGCTCCATCACAGCCCTCTCCTCCCTACGCTTAGGCATCGGATACAAAGAATCATCCTCGACCTCAAATGCACGCAACACCCAGCTCTCTCCCAACCTCTCGGGCTTCCTCCTCGAAGCGCTCTTCCAACACAGCCGCTCCAGCACCACCCCACAGAACGCAACCACTGAGGCCATTGGCGTCCTCTTAAACCAACTCTGGCCTGCCATGGTAACACAGGATAAATACTACACAGGCACGGCATGGGAATACCTCGACGCCGTTGGTCGGCCAGGATTAGACCTCTACACATCTCACGCTCATCCCTGGGGCGCGGCACCTACGTACGTTTTCATGGAATATGTCCTTGGTATCCAGTCTGTGACGCCTGGGTTTAAGGAGTGGGCGTTCAGACCTGCGTTGCTTGATGTTGGAGTCTCTTGGGCTAGAGGGAGAGTCCCAACGCCGTATGGGGCGATTCAGGGGAATTGGACAGTTGATCAAAAGAGGAGGCATTTGGATTTGAATGTTTGTGCGCCAAAGGGGACTAAGGGGACGGTTAGTTTGCCGTTGAAGGCGGAGTCGTATACGGCTAATGGGGAGGAGAGGAGTGTTGAGGGTGTAGGGTTAAAGGAGGAGGTTAGTGGGGGAGAGTGTACGAAGATTTCTGTGGTTTTGAGGTGATTGTCTATCTTTTTAAGCTGAAAATATGGGGACAAAATGCAATTTATATACAAGTACGTAACAAGTCATATCAATCTGTAAACACCAACGCCTCTGCATCCGGATTCTCAAAAACATCCTCCCAATGCCTCTTAACATCGTCACACAACCCCTTCTTATCCCTCCACGACTCAAACACCCCCTCCAAATCACAAGCTACCTCCCTAGCCTCCTCCCAAAACCCCCTCTCCGCATCATATCCAATCCTCCTCAACGCAGCCTTCGGCCCCGTATAAACCCTCGTCGCATTCCCACTCTTAGCATGCGTCTTCAGACCCAACAAGTCCTCCCCAGGATTGAACTCCGGATTATACGCATGCACAAAGAACCCCCGTGGAGGCTTAGAAACAGACCCATCTTTCACCCTCCATTTCCCATGGCTGGTAAGTTCATAATCCTCAATCGGATCAGCCTGCAACATCGCCGAACCGACTATATCATCGTCTGCATCTTCATCGTCGGGATAATGCGGGCGGCCGAGGTCGGCTACTGGTTCGCTGACTGTGTGGAATTTTGCGCCGAGGGCGCTTGCGGCTTGGAGGAAGGTGTCTTTGTCGCCTTCGCCGGGGGCTCCTTGGTTGAGAAGTTGGTAGTAATGTGAGGGGCCGTGGTAGTTGTAGTATGCTGCCAGCAGCAATGTTGGGAAATGGGTTCTTTTAGAGACTAGTAACATGCCTGCCTCGGTTGATGCGCGGGTATTTGTTGGGAATTCCGGTTGTCGGGAGATATTAAAGTACAGCGGGGAGATGGTCGAAGCCCAGAAGTCAGGCCAGGTGAGGAGGCCGGTTGATGCGAAGGGCTTTGATGAGAGGAGTGTTGTGGGATCGTGGAGGGAAAGGTTATCTGCGTCAAGCCAGATGATGTTGTCGAAGGAGGAGAAAAGGAGGGCGAAGGATTTGATTTGGAAATGCTCGATTGTGATTGTGGTGTTTGTTGCATCATTCGGGTTTGGAGTCATAATCTCGGAGAGGACGATGCATTTTGCGTTGAGGGCTGGAAGGACGGTTTCGCAGATATGCGGCTCGTACTCGGTTGGGTCTTTAACGAAGAGCTCTACTGGTAATTGGCAACCAGTTCGTCGGAGAATCCGTAGAGTCACGACAAATGTGGGCATGTATGTCCCCCCAGCAGCGGAAACGATACCCTTCGTTCCAACGATATAAGGATGACCAGTCCAGGACTTCCGGATCTCCCTCACAAACCCATCGTGCGCCGTCTGCATGGGCTGTAGCAGCTCATCGGCATTATCGATGTAATTCCTTCGCGGAGGGTCATCGAGTGCATCGAATCGCGGCATTCCGGCCGAGCGACCTAACTCGGGAGAAGGACATTGCGGTGCATATTTCTCAAGCAAAGAGTAGAGGTTATGTCGGAGTTGCGCTTGGCGATCTGGGAGTGTTGCAAGTGCTATAGGGCTGAAATCTCGCTTTCCGAGCCATAAATGATAAAAGTTAATCAATGCGATAACAACCAGGACAGTCGCGAAGACTTTTCCGTTTAGATTGTATATCTGCATCCCGGTGGCTCATTTTCCCATTGTCGAAAACGCAACATAATCGCGAAGAGATTCTCAGTCATAATAAAAAAAAAGCAAAATAAGGCAGACAAAGTCCGAAATGACAGCCGCGTCATACTCCCGATTGCGCCAAAACTAAGCCTTGACGGGCCCCATAAGATAAGGCTATAATGGGCCTAAATATACCGCTGCTGCCAATCGGAGTCCAACGTGCTCCGATTGCAGCGTTCGTCATCTCGCTAAAACAGTCTTAGCTTCTGTGTTGGCGTTCGGTGTTTGTTTCGGCAGCTTTTCAGGAACTGCCGGTCCACATTGCTTTCGTTGTCCTCGTGTTTCGGACCCACGAAACAAACAATATGGTCGCTAACTAAGCCCAGCCTTTCCGTGGATCTGTTTTCAGGTCTTTATAGTCTGATATGTATCGGCATTGGCTTGCCGGTGGGAGCAGTCGCTGGCCAATAAATAAAGAACATCCGGAGGCCCAGCACTCAAGCCAAGGTACAATAACAACGTGGAAAACGGAGAATCCTTTTCCAAAAATGAGCTTCCACTGTTTTCATGCCTCTGTTTTCACAATCTAATAAAACCAAACAAAAAAAGAAAAAAAAATCAACTACTATAGGAACAAAACAGTGTTTGGGGGAAGCCGCAAAGCTCCATGATTCTCAGACTACTGCTGCGATCATCCAGGATGATGTTGGCCAAGATGATGCGGGATCGGGAAGCTGGCAAATGATAAGAACTTCTCATTCACTTCAAATGAGAAGCAAAGGCAGTCAGAAGGTATGAAGTTAACATTCACTCATTTAAGGCCAATGGCAGGGAAGTTCCATCCGCGTCATCTTCGCCATCCCGTTCTTCTGCGGACAGCAGCCACCTTCTTCTCAGATACCAGTTCCCGAGTCTCAATATGGGGTATCAATTTTGAAGAAGCTATTCCAAGAGATGTGTCGACACCGGAGCCTATGATCTAGCTATGGCAGGGAAATTCCCATAGACAGAGTACAACATGTGACTTGACGATTACACTGAATGCGCACACATAATACCATCCACAATAGCAACCGTTGTCGAAAACGCGATTGACAGTCGTGATTTATGTCCATTTTTCACTATGCTAGGGCCAGAACCAATCGCGGCTTCTGGTATGGATGGCAGCTAAAGAAAAGAAACGGGTCTTTCTATATCGGTTTTACCAGGCATATAGAAGATTCTCGACTCACTTTTCAGGATCTATCAACGGTCCCAAGAATGCAGTTACTAGCCTTGGACATGCACAGATAGTGTGACGACTTTCACGTGGGCTTTGTCAACACAGACGTTCATAAGTATAACGAATGTCAAGTCAGAACATCGAACGGCTTTGCCAAGACACCAGGGAATCATGCTTCCTGGCCATCAGATCGTGCTGATGACAGAAGAAAGCCTTGAGATTCCCCATCCAGCTCTGCTAGAAGCGCGTATTACGTACCAAAAATGAACCCCAGCGGCCGTCTCGCTTGTGCCGAACGTTGGCAGATGGGGAACGCTCAAGGAGACCGATAGCGGTTTCATTGATATAACCGCGCAGGATATCTGCCAGCAGATGCCAATACCACATATAAATCTCTTTCTTTGGGTCCTTCGCCGAGTGAAATTTTCTAAATGGATTGTTGTGGGGAATCTTGTCCCTCATTATCAGCTTGCTTGATGGGTAGGTGGGTGATACTTTTGCTCCATGGGCTCTGAAAACGGTTGCGCTGTTGGCTTGACTAACTATGGCCAGATAGACCCGGTGTCCGTTCATGCTAATTTGCTGCGAATATGGCAATTTGCAGACTTTCGCCCGCCGTGATGCGTGAAGAAATATAATGATTTCTACATGTCGGACATTGACGAGGCTGTGCTAGTCCTTGAACGAGCCAAAGAGTGAATTCTTTTCACTTCTTAGAACAATCAATTCACAATTAAGCATCAAGTCCAGCCTCGGTCAGCAGTCCCGTCAGCCACGGTCATTTTCGGACCTGAAAGCTGCCCTGACTCGCAACTTCAGAGTTGGGGTAATCCCTGATGTTTGCCAAACTCACATCCGCACACAGTTCTCAGAAGATAGCACTTCGACCCTTCTGAGTGCCTATGCCCGTAGCGTCCCGTCCAATGACTTTCGTTCCTCTCACCTCATGGCTGTCGTTTCCGATCTTTGGTCCCTATATAACAGATTTGAACACGAATCAGGTGGTGAAAACGCGTGGGAGACGAGCGGGAAGCTAGCAGTTGATCATCTTGAGTATGGCTGTCCCTATCGAAAGAAAAAAAAAAAAAAAAAACCGATTACTAGCCCCTATTAGTGGGCTTTCTTTGCTTTGACAAATGCTAATACGGAAAAGTTCTACCTAAATACTGTCATATGGATCGCCTGTGATTGTGTGCTCTACAAGGAGTGAGCCACACGCTCAACAAGTGACATGGTCATACTGATCATTTTTATAGTGGCTTGAACTCCTGGAATTCCGGACTGCTACTGTATTTCCATTAGCTTGGCTTATGCAATGTCCGTCCACAAATCCCAAGGGATCACGGTTTGGCGTGTTCTTACCATCCCAGGACATAAGGTCGCCACTAGGGAATACAGCGGTTTTTCGGGTCTATCTATCCAACGCGTTAATGAAGACCTTAGTATCGCTATGATACTAAACAGTCTTGATCAAATGGCTGAGGTACGGCTTGCGGTAGCAATACGCACGGACAGTGCGTATTGCTATTATTGGTGAATAACTCAGAATCTCTGAACAACATAGCCCGGAGTTCATTTAGAACCTACACCGAAAACCCCGTCCTACAAAAGGCACACCAGGCCATAGCCACAAGGGAAATTGAAAGGGCCACCCTAGTCACACTGCATTCCTACATACTGTTGCCTCGTTTCTACTTACTATAAGCAGGCGTGCTTGAGCAAGCGAGAAGCGCGGGCGAATCTTGACCTGGCTTGTCTGGAAATACTTCCACTTCTATATGTGACAAGCACCAACGATTGGGACTACATACTCTCCAATCGACTACTCCAATCGACTACAGATTAACAATATTCATATTCACCATCTAAAAGTGGCATATCCCGGATCATGAAAAGGAGCCAGATATCAAACAAAGCCACATTGATAAAAAATAATGGTAACGTTAACAGCTCGAATACAGCGAGTCGGGGCCTGTGATCGTATTTGAGGTATCTAAGTGAAAATGATGTTCGAAAATCAGATCAAATACTGGCATCATTGCATACGGAGAACTTACGGGGTACCTTTCTTCAATCGCCATTTTGAGTTTATGCCGGCTACATTGTCTCCCCCAGCCCGTGGGTCTACTTACCTGGATCAAGCAACAAACCCAGGTCGTTTTGAATTGGTTTCAACAACTGAGCCATTCTCTGTCTTCACGATCAACATCCCCAGACAAAATACACAACCGGTGACCATGCGGGTCAATGATTCATTTAAAACGAAAAACATGAAGAGAACTCCCGTGAAAGACTCACTCAGAGGGCTAATCACAACCCGCATGCACCACCCCATGGGAAAGAAGCCCTTAGCCAACGGCTACTTTCCATTTTGATGAAACCCGCGAGTTTTTAACCGCTAATGCGGAAATTCTCAGTGAGACTCTTATACTTATGACACGTTATTCGTCATAGATCAAAACGATCTAGAAAGGACGTCGGAGACCAAGAAATGGCCGGTGTTGATATCTCTGAAATATCTCTCGGTTTCGCAGCTCGTCTGGTCCCGGCCTGTCCTCGATGACTTTGTGGAGAGCCCTTTATGTGTCATATCGCGGACGCAACGCATGTCGTATGAATCGCCCGAGATTCCGAAGAGCACAGCTTGCATTTTGAACTAAGGCTGTTTGTGGTTGCGTCTCTTGCTACAGCGCGACTTTCGTATGAACTAGGAATGAAAGAACACCACACGCCGGCGGTTTGAGGGTAGCTGATACAGTATTTCAAACTAGTCCTGCAGACTTCTAACGATGGAAAAGGAAACAAGATGAGATATCTTAAGTGGGTATTTTCACTCTATCCAGAAATGTATCTCAGAGAACTCAACCAAATGATGATCCTAGCATGATACAACTCATCAAGAGATATTGACTCAATTCTCAGCAAAATGCAACATATTAAGAGCGCGCTATAGCTGAGAATTGGGAAGGTGTAATCGTTGGTATCTATATACGTAACTCATGTCATCGTTAAAACACAAGCATTCAACGCCAAACCAGTGGAAGTAGTCAATTACAGAACGCCGCAACCATTCCAGCTCATAGCAACCATTTGGCCCTATCCAACACTACCACGCATTCACATAACGATGCAGTCCTTATTCTTATCCTTGGGCCGCTCAGGGAGCCCCGACGACGTCGCAGGAGGCCGTCTCCCATGTCCATAATGGCTTCTCGAGAAGCGACTATCCATTGACTGATTGGATGGATTGACAGACGGTGTGCTTTGCTGTGGGGAATAGATAGGGCTGCGAGCTGCTTGTGCGTACGATGGCAAATCCTCTTCCTCGCGAGGATAGGATGACCGTCCATGCTGTTGGCTCGATCGTGCTGAACGCTGCTCTGCAGCAGGCTGGTATCGACCGACCCCTCGATTCACCGCGCTCGAAGTACGCTGATGGGTGGCTTCAGGTCCATGTCCTCGTGCGGGGTGATTGGGCGCAGAGGCATTCTGGTTGTGGGCCGCAGGCGCGTTCTGCCGTTGCTGTTCTTCCTCTTGGAACTGCAGGGCCAGCGCATAGGCATAGTCAGCATCGGCCTGTTCTTGCGATGGTTCATCCTTCGATTTAGTAAAATAGCCTGCATCACGGCTCGGAAGCGCTGGGGCAGATGTCGCAGGACCTCCTGATGGGCCATGTCCAACGGGGCGGAAGTCGCCAGAGAAGAATTCAGCGCGAGAGCCGTTGACATCGACGAGGTTCTCCCATACGATCTCAGCATGGCTTGCATAACCAGCGTCGGTTACTATCGTAAACAGCTCATGTTTTTGCGGGTGTTTGTAAAGCGTGGTGAAATGGTCATTGCGGAAGAGAATTGATACGGATCCAGGGGCCAGTCTTTCTTTGAGGTGCTCAAGCCCATAATCGCTCAATTGCGTTGCGTGGTCGACTTCGACGAATTGCTGGATCGTTTGAATGTCGTACATGGTTTGTTCTTCCTCGGGGGACAGTGAGCCGCCTCGGAAAACTCGGTCTTCAAGCTCTTCTTTCCGGAATGGCAGCAGTTGTATGTCTTCGTAGTACTGAGCTACTCGCGAAAATGCCGCGTGAGCTTCTGTACTGGGTTTGGCCACCCAACCGTGTATCAAAGGGAGTCCAAATGTATTATAGAACTGAATATCACTCGTCTCATGGAAACGACCAGCATTATCATCCGGTTCCTGAATAGTATTAGCAAAAGTACCATAATGAGAAAGTGATCTCTTACCAATGTTAGACGCGGATTGACATTCATGCCCGTATGCAACATCGTCAAAAACCGACTAAGAGCCTCGATATCCGGAAACTCGTCATCAGGGCCCAGGCACGTAATCAATTCCTCAAACAGTGCCTGAATAAGCAACCCTAGAGATATCTGTTCTCGTGTTTGCAGAGCCTTGACGACAGGTGTTTGAGCGTCTTCGGCCGAACTAATCACAAGCGCATTAACAAGTGCCAGTAAAGGGCATGGTCCATTTTCGTTCTGGGACAGAATTGGTGAATTGCGTAATTTCCCGCTGATATCGGTCCAGTTGACGTGTCTGATAGCATAGGTTTCTGCCCGCTGTTCTGCCTGTCTGTTTGCGTCAGCGGCACTTAACGTGGTGTGCTGCTCGTCGCCCTCCGAGCGACCTGCCTCGCTTGGACGCTGAGGAAGGGGTGGTGCGGTGTCTGATGACCCGGTTCGCGTCCCACGAGCCTCATTTACATCAGACTCATATACAGATGAAGTTGACCGAGGCAGTACTTCTGGCTTGCTAGAGTCCCCGACATCGATGAGCACATTGGGCTGTGTGGTCGCAGAAGAAACAGGTTCAGAGTGGGGGTTTGGTTGATACTGTTGGATCAGTTTGTCATAATCCTGCGATGAATATGGCTGATATTCATAGGGGGAAGCGTATTGGGGTTGGTATTGGGGTTCCGCAGTATTTCCGGGAGCTCCATGGGTATCATAAGATTGGCCATCAGCCGTATAAATAGCAACTTGGTTAGCATAGGATGTCTGTGGAGCTTGCGCTTGTGAGTCCTGGACAGAATGGCCATTCTGCGGATGCTGGGACTGCGGGGCGGTAACGGGATGCTCTTCTGCCCACGCTGAATCTGAGGGCTGCTGGTCCAGAAGAGACAGGCGGGCGGTCATTGGAATAATTCCCTCGCCTGAGAAGTATGTCAGCTCCATCTTAGCTGCATTGCGTTGGGCACTCGTAGGTCATTTTATACCTTGGCTCAACGCATCACTGTGCACGGAAGTTGCCTGTGAAGCACGAGTATCCTCAACGTGTTGAGCCTGATATGATTCGGTTTGCCACGGGTTACTTTCAGACTGTCTTGTCTTCAAAAACGGGTTATTAGATCGCAGTTGGACCGGTGTCTGCCTGACATGCTCCCATTCGTCGGCCTCTTCCTCTGGTTGCCATTCGTTTGCAGCCATCCTGCGTTGAGTACCAGCTACAAGGATAGATGGCACTCGATCGCCTTTGTTCTTATTGACCGGTTCTTCCTGAGTCCCGCTATGACTCGCTGGCATAGATGCCGAGGGGGTGTACTCATGATACTGTTGATCCGGCCTCTCAATCAACTCATCGGCCCATGGATTCTGCGCTTCACTGTGCACGTTCCCTACCGGCGACCGCTGAGCTTGTTCGAGCGTCATCAGGTCAAACGCTGGTGATGTATGAAGATCAGGTGAGTAGACCGATTCTTGCGATGGAAGACGACGAGGATAGGGAGAGCTTTGCGCTCGTCTCGGACGTGTCAACCGTTTCGGGGAGACAGGAGATACAGATTTGGCAGTAGGAGAGAGTGATGGACGACGCTTAGTGTCTTTGACGGAATTAAGACGAGGAGGAGGCTGTTTGCGCAAGACCATCAAGGCAGAAGTGTTCAGTGTGGCGTAATCTGTAGTAAGCAGTAAGGATCACTATGAAGAGTGCTATCCAGATAAGATAAAAGGCAATTCGATCAGTCCACAAATGGTATTGATACCGCGATTAGCAGCAGAGTTGGGCAATGGTCATACTATGTCTGAATACACCTATAAGCACGTATATAATTCCAAAAGAGACAGTATACAACTGCCAAAGATGCTGACACGAAAGCAGGCACCCGAATTCAACACTGGCGATCTGCTCTATATAACACGATCATTGCAGGCGGTCGCCCAGTGAAGGCGGTGAATGTACGGTATGCTCGGCTTGGTAGTGTAATTTTGGTATGGTACGGTAACCCCGCAGTGACATTCACGTCATTGGTTATAATTAGCCACATACAGCCACAGTACACTTCAGCCACATCAATGTCAAGCGGAGGAGCACTAATTCCGGATTATCCGGTATCATGCCAGTTTGGGACTAGCGCAGGCGCAGAAGTTGATCACCGCCAAAGAAAAAAAAGAATCATTGAAGAAAACATCCAGAAGAGCCTTGATTGATTTGGCTCATCTTCCTGTTTGATTATTTGATAGCATGCGATTTGCATAATAGACTTATCTTTTGTCCTTGGGAACCAGTGTTTCACGCCATGCACTCATATATCCGTCCTTATCAACATGTCGCCTTTCGGCTTCCGTCTGAAGCGACGAGAATCATCCACCTTATACCCAATACGTGCGTCCTTACTCCTTACCTCTGGGCTTTACTCCTGAGCTTGACTGACTGAATTGGCGCTCTAGAGAGGTATCCCTAGGGAAATACGGAAACTTCCCCTCGAACCAGATCATCGGACGCCCATTCTACCTCACATTCGAGATCCTCGACAACCCCACCGAAGAAAATGGCAATCGCTTGCGCATCATAACCGCAGCAGAACTCCATGCGGAATCGTTAATAACCGAGGGCTCAGGGGAGGCGGACGGAGAAGGCGACGAGCCGGACGTGGGCGGCGATGCCGAAACACCCATGCGGACAAATCGCGAGATCGTCGACGATGCATCCACCCAGAAAATGACGCTGCAAGAAATTGAAGAGTTGAAGAAGGGGTCGAGCGACGCCGGCAGGGATATTATCGCAAAACTTCTCGAATCGCACTCCGCACTGGATCAGAAGACCGCATTCTCGCTCGCAAAGTATACCCTGCGCAAACGAAGGAAATATATGAAGCGGTTCACTGTGCTGCCGCTAGATGTTAGTCTCCTCACGAACTTCATGCTTGAAGAGAAGGATGCGGGCCGGACTATGGAGTTGCGGGATGAGTTGATTGGTTTGGTTGGGTGCTGGGGCAATGTACATCACGGCGGGAATGTATCAGTTGGGCCAAAACCCAACGGTCGTTATCTTGTTGTCGATGAGACAGGGGGTTTGATAGTTGCTGCCATGGCAGAAAGAATGGGGATCCTTTATCCCCATGACAATGAAGACGAAGAGTCCGAGGAAGAATCCAGCGGAAAGCCGGCTGAAGAGACATCGCCTGCCAAAGAACGTCCCAGTCAAATGTCCGCATCTGGAAATACCATCACCCTCCTCCATGCCCACACACAACCGAACCTCTCCCTCCTGAAATACTTCGGCTACGACCAAGACAACCCCGACGAATCGCACCCGTTATTCACCCACCTAAAAACGGTATCCTGGATGCAACTCGTCGATCCCTCCTCCGACCCCATCTACGGCAACGAACCCGAAGTAATCCCAGACGAGACACTAGCCACCTACAAACCTAACAAACGCGGCACATACTACCGCAAGCGCAGCCGCTGGCAGCGTGTCCGAAACGTTGTCGACGAAGCCCGTGCCGGCGAATATGACAGCCTCCTCGTCGCAACACTAATGGAACCCGCCAGCGTCTTAAAACATGCGGTCCCCCTACTCGCAGGCTCAGCACAAGTCGTCGTCTACTCGCCCACAATCGAACCTCTAACGGAGCTTATCGACCTCTACTCAACCCCCAGACGAACAACATTCATCAACGCAAGACGAGAACTCATTGAAGCAACCCAAAAACGAAACCAAGAAAACAATGTCGACGACCCGGTTGACCTTTCCGAACTGGAGCAGGAATTCATCGTTGACCCATCGCTGTTACTTGCACCAACGCTGGAAACGGCGCGTATACGGCCGTGGCAGGTCCTTCCAGGGCGCACGCACCCTATGATGTCTGGGCGTGGTGGTGCTGATGGTTATGTTTTCCATGGCATCCGGACGTTCCCGACACAGGCGAAGATTGAGGCTGCTGGGAATCCGAGCCGGAAGAAGCGGAAGGTAGAGACGAATCCCGTGCCGTTGCCAGCGGGGGATGTGGAAATGAAGTTGTAACTACACCTACTTTAGCTGTTAACTATGTATATACAAAAGTTGTTCAGTACAATCCCCGCTTGTCTTTCCAGTTCTGCGTATAGAGTCGGAACCGGAATTACTTTAGTCCCGGGATATCCACCTTCCATTTATAGTTGACTCTACAACCTCCTAGTAGCGTTTAACTTCTATTATCGCTCAATGAATTCTAACAACTTTATCAGGTGGCCTTCAATCGTCCCTCGTTGTGTCTACTGTCTCTTCGCCACTTGTATGGTCCATTAGAATGAAAATGGCCATACACAAGTACATGCATATGGTGGATATATCAGCTGGGGACCAATGGCCACTTAATGCAGGCTGAATGATGCTGCAGGAGGAGTTTATGAGGGAGGTTTTTTATGAACCTCTATTTGCCTGAGATTGGACTGGGGAAGATTGGTGTTACAATGACTTGCTCGCCCCGCGGTCAAATGTCTCTGTCCGAGAGATTCCTTCGCTTGGCTCATAAACCGGCTTTTTCTCCTCTCCGCTCTTCGCACTTATGGTTAGAAGGACGACACTTGCTTTGACGCGGATGATTTAGTTTCAGATCTACCCCGGATAATAAATCAACTTCCTTGTTAGAAAGGGTGGTTTGAGTCGATAGATTCATTATAGATATACGAAAATATATGCAATGCATGGTAAATCCATTCAGTGGTATACTGGTTGCTGTTTAAGGTACCAGGATCGATTACTCATAACAAAATGTATCAATTAACTCGCCTAACTTTACAGAACATGAAAGGAAAAAAAGAAAGAACCTTCATACGCTGAAATATGATCAACGAAAGCAACGTCCAGTATATACCACCTAGAAGCTCTTGCCCATGAACTTTCTCTTTGCGAAGCTGAGCCACCACTGCGTACTGTTAGAGGATACCCAGGAATCGTGGTGATAGGGTGGCAGCTTACCTTCGAAGGACCAACACCACCGGGGTATAATCTCGCATGCAGACGAATAGCAATCTCCTGTCGTACTTGGGAAATGTACCTGCGCGCATCAGTCCCTGTTACATGACATGATACCTGTTCAGATAGTGAACATACGATCTCAGCGTCTCCGCATCCTGACGATCCCTCGGCGGCTCAAAAGCCTGGTTAAACGGGAACGACACGTCACCGGGAATCGCGAAATGGTCGAGAGCAACATTGATAAGAGCCTATCCCTCATTAGCCCTACCCATCACATCCCCATTCCAGCAGCCTCAAAAACCCAGAGATCCTACCTTCTCTGCCTCCCTCGCTGCCATCGTCGGCTTCACCTTCCCCAGACACTCGCTGATAAACAGCGTTCCGTAGATAAGCATGCGGTCCGCGGGGCCATTGATCTCGAAGTTGCGGAAGAGCACGTTGGCGCGGAAGAGCGAGAGAATCTCGTCGATGCAGTCATAAGACTCACTGTCTGCGGGGACGTCGACGTCGAGGGTGTTAGGGGGGAGCGGGGGGAGGGTGTATGCGGGGCCGCGGGTGCGGGTGCGGAGAGGGAGGACGGGGAAGTTGCCTGTATAGAATATTGATGTTAGTTGATGGTCCAAGAGGGAACAAGGTGTCGAAGGTGAGGGTGCTTCGTTGGGAGCTATGCGCATCGTACCTATCACGGGGACATCCCGGTCCTCGAGGAAGATGGAGTGGTATGCCTATCAGGGGTTAGCTATGAAGCTATACCAGTTGAGAGTTAATGGACAGGAATCGCATACCGGCATTCTGGAAGATGATACAGAGCAGAATCAATCCCTTAGCACCAGTCTAGGGGATTGTCGTTGTTGTTGTTATTACGGAGTCGTCGTGGGCGGTGGTGCTTGTCTGTCCGCACGGCATGTCATCACCGCCCTGACACTAGACGCCCAGCGGAGGATTTTCCGGCCCCGAAGCTCTTTACGCGCGGGCAACTTAGACGCGTCGACTTCAATCTGGTCGTGATCAATTCTCAATATACGCTAATTATACTATTTTGATCACTACTCTGTTGCAAAATGTCGGACTACGAGGATAATATGGATGTGGACGTGTCCAAGGACGTCCAGTTTAGCTCGTCAGACGCCAATGGCAAGGCAAAGAGAACTGCTGCTGATTTGCCGGTGGAAGCTCAAGATAACTTGCCTTGGTGAGTATTCTGAGTCCGGTTGAGGATAAGGATACGCGACTGACTCTGACAGGGTGGAAAAATACCGTCCAGATACCATTGAAGATGTCTCTGGCCACCAAGATATCCTAGCGACGATTAACAGATTCGTTGAATGCAATGTACGATTCTTACTACCAGACCTTAGATTTTTATACTGAGGTATCTAGCGACTGCCACATCTACTCCTCTACGGCCCTCCCGGAACCGGCAAAACATCCACCATCCTAGCCCTTGCGAGACGGATATACGGGAGCAAGAATATGCGACAGATGGTGCTGGAACTCAACGCCAGTGACGATAGAGGCATCGACGTTGTCCGCGAACAAATCAAGACTTTTGCCAGTTCGTACACCGGCTTCTCGAGGTTGAACGAAGCTGATCTGGTTCTCTTCTAGGTACCAAGCAGATCTTCTCGATGGCGCCGCCGACAACGTCCACCGGATCATCCCTCGCATCGTTCAAGTTGATTATTCTGGATGAAGCAGATGCCATGACAGCGACTGCGCAGATGGCTCTTCGTCGGATTATGGAAAGATATACTGCCAACACCCGGTTCTGTATTATTGCGAACTACACTCATAAATTGTCGCCGGCTCTTTTGTCGCGGTGTACTCGGTTCCGCTTTAGTCCGTTGAAGGAGGCCGATATTCGATCATTGGTGGATCAGGTGATTGAGAAGGAGAAGGTGAATATTCAGCCGGAGGCAGTGGATAGCCTGGTTACGCTGAGCAAGGGTGATATGCGTCGGGCATTGAACGTGCTCCAAGCATGTCATGCAAGCAGTAAGCTCCCTCCAGATATGGCAGTGAGAAATGCCACTAACAAAAACAGGCATACCACTCCCAGTAAAGAACGCACCGAAAGATCAACCCCGTCCAGAATCAGAGACCATCACCAATGAGACGATTTACGACTGCATTGCCGCGCCGCATCCGTCAGATATCCAAGAAATCATGTCTACACTGCTGTCGACTAGCGATGTCACATCCTGCCTCAATACCCTGAATACGATCAAGATCAACAAAGGCCTGGCCCTGGCGGATATTCTGTCCGCTCTGGCAGAGCAACTACAACAATTGGAAGTACCTGCACAGACTAGAATCACTTGGCTGGAGGGTTTGGCGGAGATTGAATGGCGGTTGTCGGGTGGAGGGTCAGAAACTATGCAGACAGGTGGTATGGTTGGTGTTGTACGGAACGGGTGCGAGTTGATGGGCGGTGCATAAACGGTTTACGGGTATTTGAAGTAGCATATAGAGTAATACGAGTCATGATTAACTATGTTCTACGTTCTATGACCAGTGATGTTGCTTGGTAGGGACTGTTGCTGCCTCTAATTACACTACCTTATTAGGCTATATATCATTATGTTGCAGTTTCTTTCAACAATCCGATGTGGTGTAACGGCTAGCATCGCTCGTTTTCAGTCCAGATCCGAGCAGATCGGGGTTCGATTCCCCGCATCGGAACTCTTTTTTTTATCTTTTTTTTTCGCTCGAACCCGTCTATTCTCCTTTCCCTTCTTTCCCTTTTCTTTTCTTCACTTTTCTTGATGTAATTTAACAGCAATTAGTAACGTTTCCGATAATTCAATGATTCGTCAAGATCACGCGGCATACTCCGATCCCACTGTCTTGGCTGCTTGGCTGCATTGGGATATATATCTTAGCCGTCAATGATAGCCATTACCAAGTGAATTGACCACTAGAGACTCTTCCTTGCCCCGATATGCAGGGTCTAGAGCAAAGACCCCTCAATTGACCTCTCTTTTCCGCGGAACCCATTTGTAAAAGTCATTATGACAGTCACCATTGATTGAGTTTGCTATTTAGCAGCCCAGACCCCTCACGACGTCAACTCAATTGCCAGCCCTCCACTGCTCTTCAGACATCGAGTGCAAGTTGCCCAGTGTAACTCACCATGTGGTCCCCTAGCCTTCTACTGACCCTACTGGCGCCCATGGCACACCCCGCCCTAGCCGAAAAAATCCTAGGAGCGTACATCTTCGCCCGCCACGGTGACCGAACCGCCAAAGCCCTGGGAGACACCCACCTTACTGACCTGGGCTACAACGAGGTCTATCTGACGGGCAGCTACTACCACTCGCGCTACATCTCTCCCGACTCTCCACTACAAATCGCAGGTATCAGCGAACCAACCGTCAACACCAAGCAAATTACCGCCTCTACGCCGTCGGACGAGGTGCTCCAGAACTCTGCGACGGGATTCCTGCAGGGTGTGTATCCGCCTGTTGGCAGCTCTGCGAATGAGACGCTGCGGAATAGTACAACCGTGCAATCGCCGCTGAAAGGATACCAGTTGATTCCGTTGTCGACGGTGAGTTCGGGGACAAATAGCGAGGATTCGACGTGGTTGCAGAAGGCGAGTGGGTGTGAGGCTGCGACGGCTAGTAGTAAGGGTTTTTACAGCTCAGCCTTGTACAAGGACTTGGTTGAGGAGACGAAGGGGTTTTATGAGTCATTGTCGCCGATGTTGAACAGTACGTTCAATGTGTCGCAGATGTCGTTTAAGAATGCGTACAAGATCTTCGATTATCTTAATGTCGCGTTGATTCATAACTCCAGCAGTGAGTTTCCGTCGTCGGGTTTGTTGTCGGATGAGGTTTACAACCAGCTCTTGACGCTGGCTAGTACCTCGGAATACAACCTGGCGTACAACTCGTCCGACGAAATTCGCGCTATCGAGGGCATGAGTCTTGCAGGCGAGGTGTTGGAAGGACTCGAGGACATCGTCACTTCCCAAGGCAAATCCAAGCTGAACATCCAATTCGGCTCTTACGGCACATTCATGTCCTACTTTGGTCTCGCGCAATTGCCCTCTGTGAACGTCAACTTCACCGGAATCCCCGACTACGCCTCGTCGATGGCCTGGGAGCTAGTGACCAACTCGACCTCTGACGCGTTCCCAGCCGAGTCTGAGATCAGCGTGCGGTTCATCTTCCATAACGGAACTATTACCGGATCATCGACACCTGATCAGTATTCGCTGTTTGGACAATCGAGCACCGTCCTCCCGTGGACGGACTTTGTCGAGCAGACTAAGAAGATTGCTGTCACAAATCAGGATCAATGGTGTCAGGCCTGCGGCAACACTGACAGTCAGTGTCCTGCCGCTTCTGTTCAGTCCACCCGCAACTCTGGCGGTATGTCCAAGGCCGTCGCTGGTGTTGTGGGTGCTATGGTGACGCTCGGAGTGATTCTGATTCTTGAGGCGTTGTTCTTCCTTGTGGGTGGATTCACGATTGCCAAGAGGAAAAAGGCGGTTGCTGGGTCTGATGTTGGCAGTGAACATGTCACGGACAAGATTTGAGGTTTCCGGTTGAAGTGAAGTATGAGATTATTTAATCGCAGTTGGTCACGTGGAGATGAGATAGACTTGGCCCTAACCGAATATAAGCAGTCTGATTGGCCATTCGGTAATTAAGCTTGGCTGGCCACCGTTGGTCTTTTTTTATCCGATCTCCAGGAGGTTGTCAGGGGTTGCCGCTTGCCAGTGTACTCCATACTATGTACTATGTACGCTACTTGGATTGTCTTCATGAAAGCAATGACAACATGACCAGACATCACTGCTACCAACACGATCCTTGATCCATGGTGGAATACCCCAATAGCGCAACATTATCCCGTAGTGCCCCATCCATGACGCGTGCGGGTGGGATCAACCAAAGAATTTTCCGTAGTGGGCGAATTCTAGCGGGCAATCGTTTCTCTGGATCACTGGAATGTCATAAGAGTATTTGAATAGGGGACATCTATCCGTCTGTCTGCATGAACACTAGATATACACAATGGCCAGGACATCTTTGCGGCTGGGGTTGGCTATTATACTCTTGGTATCGGTGCTGTTGTTCAGGTCTACGTTGGCGTCGCTTTGGAATAATGGATTTCATAGTATCCCCGTGGATGTGCGGAATGGGACTGCGTCTGCCATGCCCGAGACGCCAGATCGCGTAGTTGTGGTGGGCAAAATGAAGCATGAGGATACGGAATGGGTGATTGAGGATCTCTACGAGTACTCCCCTCCTTCCACCAAGACAAGAGAGAAAAGAAAAAAAAAAAAAAGGCATACCCCAGAATGTTAACAGTTCCAGCTGGCAACACGCCATCTACACAGTCGACGACCCAACGGCCCCCTTGACCGTCCCCAAAAACAAAGGCCACGAAGGCAACGTCTACCTCCAATACATCCTCGACAACTACCATGCCCTTCCCTCGACAATCGTCTTCCTCCACAGCCACCGCGACGGCTACCCACTAGCCTGGCACACGGAATTCGACACGCACTCCAACCCCATCACCGTCCAGCGCCTCAAAACCGACTTCGTCCAGCGCAACGGCTACGTCAATATGCGCTGTAACCCATACCCCGGCTGCCCCAACGAACTCCTACCACTCCGCAATCCGCCGGATCCCATGCGCGGACCGGAGTATGTGTATGGGGAAGCGTGGAAGAAGTTGTTCAATAATACTAATGTGCCAGAGGTTGTGGGGGCGGCATGTTGTGCGCAGTTTGCGGTGTCGAGGGAGCAGGTGCTGAAGCGGGGGTATGGGGAGTATGAGTGGTTTCATTCGTGGTTGATGGAGACGGAGTTGCCGGATGACATTAGTGGGAGGGTGTTGGAGTATATGTGGCATGTTATATTTGGGAAGGAAGCTGTCTAGTGAGTATATCCCCTGGTTGTTGGTTTGATTGAGAGATGCTAACGGGGATAGTTGCCCCGATATGGAGCAGTGTTATCGCGATGTTTATGGCGTTTACTCGGATTATTGATACCCTGTATATTAGATTGTATAAATATGAGTATAAGCAAATTGTTTTATAGAAAAGAAGCCGAAGTTGTAGAGTGACATCACGGGACCGCCTTTATCCAAAAGGAGCTCCAAACTTCAAACTCCGCCGATTCTCACACCTACACCTTTCAGCGCTCATTGCGCGACCTTCTGGACAGCGGACTGAATGCATTACGATTGATCTTTTTTGCCTTTAGACGATTCGAAATTCGAAATTGAAGTCACGGGCTTGCTTTCCGCAGACAGATTCTCGCGCGCCATAACAAACCGAGACACTTTTTGGAGACACGAGACCTCTGCACTCAAACACCACCATGTCAGCCCACTACTCAACAGAACCAAACCCAACCGCCTCCGCTACCCTCCACACAACCTTCGGCCCCCTGCACATCTCCCTCTTCGCCTCCCAAACCCCCTACACCTGCCGCAACTTCCTTCAACACTGCACCGACAAATACTACGCCGGCACAATCTTCCACCGCATTGACCCGGACTTCATCATCCAAGGCGGCGACCCCACAGGAACCGGCTCCGGCGGCACCTCCATCTACGAGTACCCCGAGTTCGAAACGGACCCGGACGCGCGGGACCCGAGCGAGAAAATTGTCCTCCGCGATGAACTGCACAGCAGACTGCGGTATAACCGGCGCGGACTGGTGGGGATGGCGAAGAGCGAGGACGGAACGTACGGGAGCCAGTTTTTCATCACGCTGGCGAATACGGAGAGGGAGTTGAATGGGCAATGTACGCTTTTTGGGAGGGTAGAAGGGGAGAGTATTTTTAATGTGCTGAAGATTGCGGAGGCGGAGAGGGTGGAGGGGACGGAGAGGCCGGTTTATCCGGTTAAGGTTACGGGATGTGAGGTTGGGGAGTTGGGGCCGTTGGCTGGGAAGGTGGTGAAGAGGCAGGTTACTGCTGCGCCTGCGAAGGAGGAGGGGAAGCCTGCGGCGAAGAAGAAGAAGAAGGGTGCGAAGGGAGGTAAGACATTGTTGAGTTTTGGGGGTGATGAGGGCGATGAGGAGCTTCCTGTAAGGCCTGCAAAGCCGAAGTTCAATCCTAAGCTTGTGACCGATACGAAGCTTCCGGAGGCAGACGAGACGGCACAGAGACCAGAGACGCAGAAAAGGAAACGGCCCCGGTCGCCTTCGCCGAAGCGCGCTGTTCCGGAAAAGAAACAACCAGACCCGGCAACTCAAATTCCGCTACCCAATCCAGAATCACCAGACCGCTCGCCAGCAGAGGAGCCCCCGGCAAAGACATCAAAACTCGACCGCACGAAAGCAGAGATTGAGAACCTCAAATCTTCCATGCGCCGGACCGCCACCATAGGACCAGTCGAAGGTCCCAAGAAATCTGCCCTGGAAGCCATGATCCCCGAAAGCTCTATCCGAGGCCGCAAGAGGCCACCACCCGGCGCTGTTGGCAGCGGTACAAACGGTGTAGCAGGATTCAGCAGCACAGCCGAAGACGAGACGCTGAAAATCTTCAACGCCTTCAAAGCGAAGCTCGAAAACGCAGACTCAACCACAAAACCACAACCCAAGCGCGAAACCGCCGAGACCCGCAAAACAAAGCAAGCACCTGAATCCGAACCCGAAGACGACGAAGCTCAACTTTGCGACCTGCACTTCATTGCAAACTGCCAATCGTGCCGATCCTGGGACGACCCCTCAGCCACCAACGAGAACGACCCCGAAGCCGACGAAGGCGAGGAGGGCTGGTTATCGCACCAGCTCCGCTTTGGCAAGGATACGCTGGGCAAAGATGCGAAGTGGAAGCGCGAACATCCTGATGATGTAGACTCGCTCATGGTTATTGACCCGCGGGAACGAGAGAAGGAGATTGTGGGAGGGAGGAAGAAGGGAATGGCGAGGGACCGGGAGAGGGAAAGAAAGAAGGAAAAGGCTGGGGATTTGGAATGGGGGCGTGGGAGGTAGTATTATATCCTATATAGAGCAATAGAAACTGTGTAATCGGCCTCAACTCAAATAGCCCGCGCAATATCAACTAGCGTCGGCGCATCGAGGACAACGTTCTTCCCTTTCAAAGTATCCCGATCCAACAGCTCCCCCAAATCAATCACAAGCGGCAAATCTCCAGTCGCACTAGACATAGTAATACTAACCATTTGAGCAACATAAGGCTCCTCCCCAGGCTCTCCAAGCAGCTTCTTCCCCAACCCAACAGTCTTACACCCCTATGAACAGCCAAAAACAATAACCACCCGCACATCACCCCCCGAACAGCCAAGCAACCACCTAACATCCTCAACCTCACCAGCGACCCAGGAACCCCCGTCTCCATAACAAGAGTCGGCCACCCAAACTTCCGACCAATCCCCCCTCACCGCGTCAGCGGAATAAAACACTCGTCCGCACTCCTCCCACACGTCGGATCCGCAAGGCTAGGGCTATAATCAAACACCGTCCCCGACCAACACTGACGCTCTTCCAGCGGAAGGCCCATCTCACAACACTCGAACATGATTCCTTCTGAGAACCCTATGCCCGCTGATCCGTGAGTGCTTGAGGGAATGATTTTGAGGAGGCCTGCTGTTCCTGAGAAGGTGATAGGAAGGAGGTGTTTAGGGTGTTCTTGTCTGTGGCTAGTGGCTCCCGTACGCGCTTTGGTAGATTTAGTAGTAGAATGTATTGGTATGAATTTGAGTCGTCGGTGGGAGACGTTAGGTGTTGGTAGATGAATGTTCTGGGTTGTTTGAGGAGAGACGAAGGCAAAAAGGTTAAATTTAAGGTAAATAAAATCAAACCAATACTATGGCGATTTGTTGACTATTAGATCATTCGTGTTATCCTGGCGGCCTTAAGGGCACTACGGCATAGCCCTATATAGACTGATTGAATCTTCCGTGAACATGTTTCTGCACTCGCAATTCTAGAAACCTGCCATAACCAAAACGTGCATGTGGCCCCAAATCAACAAAATCCTAAATAACCAGAACCGCAAACATGCACGCCATGCAATTAGCCTGGGTCTCTCAGGCCTCTGTTCTGCTGCAGCAGAGATGTCTGAGGACAGAGGGCCAGGAAGGAAATTATTGGCTGTAAGCACCGTGATGGTCAAAAGAGACGAACACCATTGAGTGTGGTCTCATCCGGACTGTAAGAGCATCTATTTTCTTGCCAAACAGCCAGCTCGTTTCTTTCACGCACAAACGCACATGCATCAAAAGCGGAAAACATCAAAGAATACCAAAGCAAAAAAAGGCAAAAAAGAATGGTCCCGACGAGGGTCGAACTCGCGACCTTGGCGTTATTAGCACCACGCTCTAACCGACTGAGCTACAGGACCCAATTGATTAAAAGGAGCAAGCTTAGTTTAATCGGCTATCCTAAAGAGTCTGGCACTGGTGCTTGACGAAGTAGTTGCTTTTCCGGCACCTGGAAGTATAAAATGAAGCACTACCACTCCAAAGCCGTCAACAAAGGGAAAAGCAAGTCTGAGAAGAGTGCTCGCTCTAGGTGTCAAACATTAGAAGAAACCTTTTGTGGGGAGTCACCAGGAAAGATCTATCACAATCCATAAAGAGCTCAGGCACCGAAGAAGGCCGGATTTGCACCCTTTGCGAACCTCGGAGCAGGAGTTTGAACTGGGCTGATATTCAATAATGCAGACATCCAAGAAACTGCAAGAGACAAGCGAGGCGAGCTTAGGAGTTTCAAGTCCAAATCGCTCACGCCGAGAATGCAGTAGCGGAAGGGAGCCCCATCGATGTGTTGCATATTGCAGCGAGGAGATGGACGCCGGAATCCCGGGGTGCCCGTCAACGTATTCCGCTCACGTGCATCACGGAATTCTATCTGACATGCTCTTCAGATGTATACAATATACCACTAGACGTGGGATGAGTATCTCGGCCGAAAACTGGATATTCTCATTTCCCATGAAAGCTATTCCGAGTGATTTCGAAACTCCAAAGAGGGCGGCACTTGCTATCCATTTCTTTGTAGTCCGACTTCCTCGTGGAGTCTTATATTTCCTAATGGCAGTCTATTCCAAGTTCAAACAACTCTTGTACTTGAATCAACGCTGCGTGACACGGCATATTCTCGTCTTGCCAGCAAGTTGGACATTTACACAAATCATTCGCTCTGCAAACGTTCTCCAATGAAACAGATGAACCAATCAAAAATTGAGAAAGAAGCAAGAAGGTACACGAGTGGAGGCTAGAGCGTGTCTTTTAGATCTTGCACTCCACAAACCCGTTGACTGCTCTTCTGTCCAAAAAGAAACCATTGCCTAGGAGTTGTCAGCACAAGACCAGCTGAGATTGGTCTTCCGTTGATAGATTTCCCAGAAACATATAAGCCCAAACCACACTAAAAGTAGATGTTAGTATTAGAACCAGCTATATGTAAAAATAAAAAAAAGGATGCGTACAATGGTGAAGCCGATGGCCAGTACACCGATGTTGATCAGTATCAGCACACCCTTGGCAGGCGTGGAAAAATAGCGTCCCTTATTCAAATGGAGCCAAAGAAAAAAAACAGCGGGAAGAATGTCTAATAGATTGAGTTAATAAATTAGTTGTCAACGTAATATAGATATCGGTAGCCTCACAACTGAACACGCTGCCAAAGAGGGAACTCTGCAGAGGGTCATTAGCAATCAGTACATCTAGGTGGTGCAGCCACTTACAACGAGACTCAACAAATCATTGAAGCTTGGAATAGACTCCGCGATCACCCATGCAACAACCCACAATGTCAATGCAATCCCAACCCATGAGCTAATGGACAGAACGCTACGTTCGTGTAAATGGTTCGAACCGCGAAATACACGGATATAGATGTTTTTACAGGCCACATGCCCTGCAATGACACCAGCAATCAAGGCCTAGCACCCGTCAGATAGATATTGTTTAGTAAGTGCCGCGAAGAACTCACCGTGGGGATAGCTATGCCATAACAGACCTTCCTCATGAGCGGTCCCGCAGAGGAGAGAGCAGGAGACTTCACATAAAGATACGATCCAGGAAATACAATGAAGCCAATTTGACTGTGAAGAAAGTTGGGAAACAGGAGATGCGATTATCTTTCAGGTCCGCGCTAAGATCGAAACCCTGACACACCAACATAACATCACTTACGCGATCACTACCGTGTTGCCAGGGCCGGACGTGGAACTATGAGAAGGCGGCTTCCGATGTAATTAAGCCGAGCAAAGTCATCTGATAGGCAACCGGGACTCTGCCCGGCACCGTAGGCTGGTCCTTACTTGGATTTATCTAGCGGAGTCCACCCCGGAGAATTCCAGTATACCGAACACGTGAGCGGAGATTGACCTGAATACAAGGTCTCCGGCGGCGGCGTAACAAGTATATGATCTAGTGGACAATGTGAGTATGGAAAATTTCAATGGGGCTTCTTATAACCAGCGGCAGTGACTTGACTATTGTTGGCACCTCGCATGCGTGGATAGATATCGCAATGATGGACAAAGATAGCAAGATTGTAATTATCGGAGCTGGAATATTTGGCCTCTCAACGGCCTACCAGCTCGCGTCCGAGGGCTATCGGAACGTGGTCGTTCTCGACCGACATATGCCACCGGTAAGCTTTCTCTACAATATGCCAGGCCCAGGCAGCTGACAGTCTCAGGTCCCAGATGGATCTAGCTCTGATATTTCCCGAGTCATTCGATTCGATTATGCGGACGACGACTACCTGGAGCTTGCATACGAAGCCTACTTGGAATGGAGAGACTCACCGAGGTACAAGGGCATTTTCTTTCCGGCCGAATACGTCTTGGTTGGCAAAACGAGCCCCTACTGGATTACGAAAACAACGGCTGCGCTTGATAAAGAGAGCTTGCCTTGGACCAAGCTTGAAAGTGTGGCTTCAACAAAGGAGCAGTTCCCTGTGCTGACTGGAGACCTCGCAAATCCTGGGTTCTTTGGACATAACAACCATCAAGCTGGCTGGGCAGATGCCGCGAAGGCTGTTAGCCAGCTCCGGGATGACTGCTTTGAGCTCGGTGTATCATTCATTTGCGGTCGTGGAGGGACCATATTTGGACTCGAAACCGACTCCCAGAAGGCCATCAAATATGCTAAAACCCTCGCTGGCACCCGGGTTGAGGGTGACCACTTTGTGCTGTCAACCGGAGCCTGGGCCTCTGGCTTGGTTCCTATGTACAACTCAACTCTGTCAACCGCGCAAGTGCTGGGATACGTTCGGCTGACGTCTTCTGAGATGGAGAAGTACAAGAATCTGCCTATCTATTCAAACTTCTCAACTGGGTGGTTTAACTTCCCCCCACATGAAGACACCCGGACATTAAAGATGGCAATTCACGGATGGGGGTACACCCGTACCCCAACCCCAGAAGACTGCAATACTATTCCATCGAATATTTCCTCGCCGCCTTTGATCCCTCCCCGCGAGCGTCGCAACTTTTTCCCGGCGGATGGGGAGGTCCGTCTCAGACAGGGCCTACGAGAGATACTTCCGGAGCTGGGTGATCGGCCTTTCGAGAAGCTAGCTATGTGCTTGTATACGGACACGCCAACTGGGAATTTCGTCATGGATTACCACCCTGACTATGCTAATCTGTTTATTGGAGGTGCGGGTAGTGGACAGTACGTGGCCTCTTGATATGTTAATGTATGATTTGTTAACAAATATTTTGCAGCGCATTCAAGTTCTTGCCAATCCTGGGAAACTACATGTCGCTGGCTCTCAAAAAGCGCCTGCCATCAAAGCTGGCCCAGAAGTGGCGATTTCGAAAAGAATACGAAGTTCAGAATGATACATTCAAAGGAGATGGAAGCCGTGGAGGACCGATCAGACGGGAATTGGGACCCCAGGAGAGAGCTAAGCTCTAGGCAGTATCCAGTTTCAAGTGTAGCGTGTCTTGGAAATTTCCAGGACTCCAGGATTCTCAGCCAACTCGGGTGTAGTACTTCACGAGCAATCATAACCCTAGAGATATATAACTCGCACAAGCTGTCTTGATTACTGAGACCTCGTACCTACTTGTAAAACATTTCCCAATTAAAGTGTTCTGAAGCCACGACAGAAACGACTTTGTCGCCAGCTTCTGTATATTTTAGAAACCTAGAAAGATAATGACCAATAGTATGCACTCAGGATAAGCAAATCTGCAATGCGGGGGAATTAGCACCTGGTGGCGGCTACAGCCACTATTCCGTGGATTTTCCAGTTCGCAAAAGATCAGCAGATGTCTTCAAATGCGGATAGAGATCTGGGAACATGTGCACGATTTCTCGGTCGTGCCGCAGCCAATTGGCCGTCGATCTCTCAAAAAAGTATGCTGAAGCTCACAGCCCAAGATCTTCAGGAGAACATTAACTCTTACACCTATCTTAGCTTGAGGTCCTACAAAATCTTCAGTCGGTTGCAGAAAGTGATTTGCAGAGTGGCACCAACGAAGCTACAACCATACGCTTCCAGCCACCGGTCTTTTGGGAACTTCTCGATCCCAAGCTTCTCCGAACGACGCAGCACAAACCCACTGCTCATGGTCCGCCTATATCGCGAACCGAGTTTGGACAAGATACCCGGATGCGTGTGGCCACACATTTTGTGCACCCTTTAGTGGACGACCAATCTGAACAATCGACTTTGTCTGAAATAACCGAAACTTCAGGTTTCCCGGGCGTTGAGTTTGAGCAACTGCCCATGGGCGAGTTGTTTGCTCACTTTTCGACTGATGACCTAAATTGGTTGCAGCCATAGTCTTTGCAAGTCGACTTGCCGGTAAGACAATGATGTACATTGGATGAATCGTCACCTTTTGCGTATTGAGTGTGATCAACATTAATGCATGTAGGGGTGCCTGATACAGCATTCAGCTACACTATTCATACTCAGACTAAGGCCTAGAATACAGTTAATCAGTGAAGCAATTTAAATTCTGTTTGAAGTAGTCTAACCTCAAATTAGACTTCGAACATGAACAGAAGCATATCCCATATAGGTCGTATTTCTCTGCATCCATTTATAGTTGACTTTTCCCAATCTCGACCCCAGGTTCGTTCACTCTGGAAGACAAATAAAGGTTTTCATTTCTGCGGTGTGTGTCTGCTTCATACTGCTATACGATGTTAGTTTATGCTAGCCCTCCAAGGGTGATAATTGCGGACGCGAAAGACATGGCGTATCTTCCCACTGGGTCCATCATCGTTGTAAGGATAATCAATTGTCGCAAATACATTGCATCGAGTTCAATCACGGTATACAACAAGTGTCTGCAGGTATTGGGACAACCTGAGAATGTGTAGGTCTTGGGCGGCAAAGACTTTGATGACAGGCTCATCGTGCTTTAGTCCAAACCAATAGCTGCTTATTTATATCATCGTGCACAATGTGATGATAGAGGGTCACTGGTATATGGCTTGAGTGCATCTGCTTTTTGGAATGGCAATTCTAGCCCTCCGAGTCTCCGCGACTCTATAGATTATTTCATGACAGGCTTGGAATGCCAAGGACAGGCCACAGATCTTATTCCGAATCTTCCGAGAGCTGCAAACGCGCTAACAATGGTTGGAGCAGTTATTTAAGATAACGGGCGGTGTGTATGATAGTAAGAAGGCAGTATTGTTTAGGACATGCCCTGTCAGCGGTTTCTTTCATATTATCTACGTCTTGAATATCTGCTTTGGTACGTAATTCTGAATGGACTAGCCCAGCATCTATTAAGAGAAGGGAGTCATGATGGTTTCAATAAATCAATCCTTGTTGATAATGACCAGCAAGGATACCCGAAGCTGATTCAAGCCGGTCTGGGATCGGCTTTTGGGTATAATATCAACCTCTAAACCCGAAAATAGCCAGATCGGAACGGAACCGGTATTACCGTGTATAAGAAAATGAAAATGGCTCGAGGCTGTACCAGCCAATAAATCATATGTGAGACGAGATATTGAACGAGGACGGCGAACAGGATCCGGCTCATTCTCGTATTCAATGCTCGCCTAGGACTAGCATGTTAGCCCCGTATAATCCGTATAAGGACACTCAAATAGGGCACGCATACCCTTTCTTTCCAGATTCGATTATGCCCTGGTTCTTTATACCATTCAATGTTCCTTTGAGGAGAGGATAGACATAAAGACATCCCCATGATGCGCTGTAATAGAGGTATCACGAAGAAATGATGATGCGTGCATTGCTTCTGCTTGATTGTCTCCGGTAAAAACATTGTCGACGGCTGCGCAATACACAAAGCTTCCCAATTTGAGAGATAAAAGGATTCTGCCACGCTGTCGGGGCTTGCTTGGACCAAGGGCCCGTTTCTCACTTTCCCAGCTATTTTTGTGGACTAATGCCCTGCAATCCGATTAGCATGTACTCGTTCTACCATACCCAGTTCTGCTTACTGTCAACTCTGGCAGCAGTATCCATTCCAATCGTTTTGTTTCACGTCCGCATTTCTCATTTGTGTTTCACATTCACAAGAAAATGTGGTAAGACTTGTTCTCAATATCACCACCCGTGGTTTGCCCTTGTTCCATACAATGAAGGCCGGAGACGCTACCGGGCACGGCTTGTCAGGTGGGACCGATTCGACATACCCCGTGTTTCTTCATGGGATCCAGAATGTCGTCCATCCATTGTTGTTTCTTTCTTCCATTGTATTTACCCATCCTTCATCGTGATCACGTTCTGCAAATTGAAACATGCAACATGAAGGAGCAGGGATATCATTCTCAAGCAAATTGTTAACAAATTCATCTCCACGTCAAGTAGTCTCGTGGCCTGCATGATTTTCTCGACCAAGTTCGATGAGTGGGTAACCTAGTTAATACGGTCCAGGTTGGGTTCAGGTCCACTGGGAATGTATGGTTATCCATGCGTTAATTAACTAACGTAATCGGACACCGAGCTGCGCGGGACACCGAGCTGCGCGGTCGGAAGCCGCTTCTCCTGAATATGATCCCATATACTACTTTTCTACTGCCATATTCATCATGACTGAAATACCGAAGGAAAAACGTCTAGAATTGGCCATTGAGGCTTTTCATAAAGGCCAATTCCCATCAAAAACGGCCTGTGCAAAAGCCTTTGATGTGCCTCCAAGGACCCTCATGACTCGCCTCGATGGGACTGTCTCTCGCCAACATACAATTGCAAATTGTCGCAAGCTATCAAATACTGAAGAAGAATCCCTTAAAAACTGGATTCTAGACATGGATAAACGTGGTCTACCCCTTCAAGTATCAAATGTACGCCATCTTGCTCAGCTTTTATTATCCGCGCGGTCTAAGCCATCAAAAGACATCTCTATCAGCGAGAAATGGGTCTCCCGATTTATTCAACGCCATCCTGAGCTCAAATCCAAATATACCCGCCAATATGACTATCAGCGTGCCAAATGTGAAGATCCGGAGCTTATAAAAGGCTGGTTTAATCGTGTTCAAGAGACTATCCTGAGATACGGCATTGCAGAGCAGGATATATACAATATGGATGAAACTGGCTTTCAAATGGGTGTGGCATCAACTGCAAAGGTTATTTGTGGATCAGAGACAAGAGATAGCCATGCCAAATCTATCCAGCCTGGAAATCGCGAGTGGATTACCATAATAATTGCCATAAACGCCTCTGGACATGCTCTACCTCCGCAAATCATTATGGCTGGGAAAAAGCATCAATCTCAGTGGTATTCAGCTATTCCAAAGGAATATAGAATCAGCTTGAGCGATAATGGCTGGACTAATGATATTCTGGGATTTGAATGGCTTCAGGAGATGTTTGAGAAGCATACTGCTTCTCAGACAGCTGGCAGATATCGTCTTTTAATTCTTGACGGCCATAGCAGTCATGCCACTGCTAGTTTTGATCAATTCTGCACTGAGAGAAGGATTATTCCGTTATATATGCCTCCTCATTCATCTCATCTACTTCGACCGCTTGATATAAGCTGTTTTGCGCCACTCAAGCATTATTACGGCCAGAAAGTCAGAGAGATGGCAGAAAACAACATCCATGCCATTGATAAACAAGACTTCATATCTATCTACTCCAGCATCCATGGCCGTGCATTCTCTAAGGCCAATATATTGAGTGCATTTGCAGCTGCTGGTCTTATTCCTTTTAAACCAGAGAGAGTTCTTGCAAAACTCAACATCAAGACACCGACACCACCTTCTTCCTCATCCAGCAACCAATCCTTTTATTTAGGAAGAACACCAGTCAATCTCTATCAGTTGAATCAACAGAAAAAGCAGATTCAAGAACTTCAAAGCCAATCCCTATCTTCAGTTGTTGCAGAGCAGATGCTTGAAAAGTTTATAAAGAGCACAGAAGTCGCAATGCAGGATGCTATTCTATTAAGACAGGGATTCCATCAGCTCCACACGTCAAATAAGCATCAGAAAGGGAAGAAGAATATGACACGAGCCTTTATTCAAGATGGAGGTAGTCTAACTGGCTCTGAAGGTCAGCAAAGGTTGATTGAGAGGGAGGCGATATGTTATGATCTACGGGGCAGTGTAGATCAGCCTGTCAACCAGGTAAGGATAACGATATTGGAAAGGAAGCAGTATAGTGAGATTGTTACAAGACTGAATCTTGTCGGATGAAGCTACATACAGTGCACGCCTTTTAACTCCTGTTCCTCTGGACAACCCCGCTGCGGGGTATCTGATCTATCACATATGCCTCTCGAGAGTCTCGATAGGGGACCTCGATAGGGCCCCATGGTCCCAATATCCTAACAATTATCCCCCTCCTAATGGCGGCCGTCCTCGGGCGCCGTAAGATAGGCCGGCGTTTCTGGCCAGTCTACATTGCCTGGTGTTCTCGGAAGATCTGACAGTACTCTGGTGTCCCTCGTTCTATCTTCTCTTGATTGTCTTTCGGAACTTTCTGATCGCTTCAGGCGCATTCGCCATATTGTCGTGGGGAACCCATTGGTTATATTCAGATGGCCAATCCTTCCATTTAACTAAGAAGTAGAGGTCGCCGTCGAACCGCCTTTCTCCTTTTACCTCTTCGACTTCCCATTCACCATCATCTTCCAGCTGCGGCATAGGCATCTGTTCCACACTGTTTTGATCGCGATTCGTCCAGGGCTCTAGAAGTGAGACATGGAAAACATTATGGATACGGGCATATTGATTCGGGAGGGCAAGGCGATAGGCTTGTTGTCCAATTCGATCTAGCACCCGGAAGGGCCCAATAAATCGTGGGGCTAGTTTTCGTGCAGGCTTTTTCAACTTCAGGTTCTTTGTTGAGAGGAGAACCAAGTCTCCGCGCTGGAATTCCATTGGCTTATGTCGACTGTTATAGTATTTCGCCTGGGCTTCAGTGGTGTTTTGCCAGTGTTTCTCCAGTTTCTGTCGCAATTCCCCTAATTTTTGTATTCGTGCAGTGGCTGCTGGCACCTCTCCTGAAGGCGCATCGTCCTCGATGCGTATGTGAAAGTCCGGTGAATACCCCAATAGGGCTTGGAAAGGCGACATACCGGTTGTTGCATTTTTGCGTTGTTGCAGGCAAATTCAGCTGTTCGGAGGAGTGATGGCCAATTTAGCTGTTCAGTATCCACAAAACAGCGAAGGTAGTGCTCAAGTGTCTGGTTCATCCGTTCTGTTTGGCCATCTGTTTGGGGGTGAAACGCTGTTGACAGCCTCAATTTGACATGGGACAGGTAGCAGAGGCTGGACCAGAAGCTGCTGGTAAAGATTGGTCCTCGGTCAGAGACAATCCCGTCCGGCGGCCCATATTTTAGCTCCACATGTGTGTGAAACAATTCAGCAAGCATAGCTGCATTGATTGTTGATGGCACAGCGAACAGAAGGCACATTTTCGAATATCGGTCAACAATCACCAGAATTGCATCAACCATTTGATCGCCCACTAATACCGGTGGTAAGCCTGTTATAAAGTCCATTGACAATTCAGCAAAAGGTCGATGAGGGATTGGCAGTGATTCGATTTTGCCGTAGGGTCGATGCCTTGGTGCTGTGGTGCCTTGACACACAGCACAACTCATGACATATTCTTTCACATCTTCATGCAATCGGAGCCAGTGAAATTTGCGTTTTAGCAGGTCAGTTGTTCGTGTTTGGCCAAAATGGCCTGCCAGGGGATCATCGTGGTATAACTCCAAAAGTTTTTGACGCAGGTTCTCTGCTGCAGGAATGTACAATCGACCCCGAAACACAACTAGACCATCAGTGTTTATATGCCAGTCATTGAATCCTCGTTGACCCTCTTCAATACCAGCCTTCAGGCGTTGGGTCTCTGGATCTTCGGCCTGGGTCCGTTGGATTTCCAATAACAAATTGTCACTTACTTTTAACTCATATATATGTGCCCTCTCTGAGGCGCTCACATTATCTAACCCATACTGAGAGATTGGCCTGTTGCGGCGCAAATCATCCCAGACAGCCCAGTCAGCTGATTCTGCAGCGATCCATTCACCTCGTGGGTGCCCGGGATCATCTCCACCATGGGAGTGCTGAGGTGGGTGTTCCCCCCGGGCAGTTCCGTCGCCCCTGGCCTCAAACTGGGATTTCAGACTGATCAGGTCTGACACACACAAAGATTGTACCATGGTGCTCCGCTGGCCAGGCGGGCCCAATTCACTAGCAAGTCGCTGCTGTAATGGAGATAACACATCTGGATCTAGGGCGTCCCCTATCTCCTTGGAATAACCTTTTCGAGAAAGACCATCTGCAGGGTTCATTTTCCCTGGGCGATGTTTGATCACAAAGTCAAAAGGTGTTAAGAATAGGCACCACCGAGCTTGTCGCCCGTTGAGCTTCCGTTGACGCATAAATGCCTGCAGATTAGAATGATCTGAAAGAACCTCAATAGGATGCATACTCCCTTCTAGGTAGTGGCGCCAGTGTTTGAAAGAGTGGACAATTGCAAATAACTCCTGGTCAGGTGTACCATAATTTATCTCTGTCTCAGTGAATTTCCGGGACCAACATGCAACTGGGTGATAAACATTGTTGTTGTCTGGTTGTGAGAGAATTCCGCCCATTCCATATTTCGACGCGTCGGGTTCTAGGCGAATCGGTTTCTGAGGATCAAAATATCGAAGCAGAGGTGCTGTTTGGAAGGCAGCAAGTAGACGGCGGAATGCTAGTCTTTCAGCAAGGGATAAGCAGACTGCTCCAGGTTTCCGGCCATTCTTGCTTCCTTTCAGGAGGGAGGTAAGAGGTAAAGCAAGAAGGGAGAAATTTCGGATGAAACGACGATAGAAGTTGCAGAATCCAAGGAAAACCTGAATATCATGATAGCTTCCAGGGAGTTCCCAGGATGTAATAGCTTCAATACGCCGAAGGTCCATTGAGATGCCTTTTTGAGAGATGATATATCCCAGGAATTCAACCTCCTCTTGGAAGAAGCTGCACTTGCTAGGTTTTGCAAACAGTTCTGCTTGGCGCATGCGCTCAAGGACCTGGTACAGGTGCTGTGTATGTGATTCTCGGTCTGCTGAAAAAACCAGGATATCGTCTAGATACGCCACGCAAAAGACATCAAGAAGGCCACGAAGCGCTATGTGGATGTAGTTTTGGAAGGTAGCTGGTGCATTGGTCAATCCAAACGGCATAACAGTATATTCAAAATGGCCATAACGAGTCCGGAATGCTGTTTTCCATTCATCCCCTTCCTTGATTCGGATTCGGTAATAGGCATCTTGAACATCAATCTTGCTAAAGTATTTGGAACCAGATAATCGGTCAAGGATTTCTGAAATGAGAGGTAGAGGGTATCGGTTTTTGACTGAAACTTTGTTAAGGCCCCGGTAGTCCACACAGAGACGCAGGCTACCATCTTTCTTGGGGACAAAAAGGATAGGGGCCCCTGCAGGGCTCTTTGATGGGCGAATTCGCCCGTTGGCAATGTTTTCATCGAGATACCGCCGGAGTTCAGCTAACTCAGTCTGTGAGAGAGGGTAAATGGGCCCATATGGTGGGGTTTCACCGTCTTTTAAATCGATTGCATGGTCGGTGGATTTCTGAGAGGGTAGGATCTTCGAACGTTCTGCAGAGAAAACATCATGGAACTTCTCTAATTCTGCTGGTAATTTGTCGAGGTTCGGTGAGGATTCATTTGTGTCTGTGGGTAGCCAGATGTCCTCAGGCATTTTTACCACAGCGAATACATGTGTGAGATTTCGGCATGTTTTAACGAACTTGTGAGGTTTCTGGTGTGAGATGGTTGATACTTCAAACCACCACTGTCGATTCCATGCTGAGAGGTAAATGTGATGGTCCTCAAGTGTCGTCATTGATAGAAGGACTGGGCTCCCACTTGACCGTGGGTCTCGATCGATAGCAACACAATGCCTTTCAAATGCGCGTGTAGTCCCCCGCGAATCAGTAGCAGTAATAGGGACTTTCCAGACACCATAGGTTGGCACCTTAGATCGGTTAACAGCGTCAAGAATAGGCGCAGTGAGTTTAGCTGGCTGTAGCCGATGTTGGAGTACAAATTGGTGGCTAATGATGTCGACTTCGGCGCAGCTATCTAGATCTGCATGTGTTTCGATGGTGTTTTGAATAGTAACTGGGATGTGGAAGCGAACAGTTGTCCCTACTTGAGAGTGATGAGCCGAAGGCGTAGGGTCTACTTCGACTCTTCCCCGTTTCCCATTTCTGACTGAATATTCTGGTTATTCAGGACTGATTGAATCTTTGTCTTCTTGGGGCACCTGGATGCAAGGTGATCGGTGGCGTCACAAATATAGCAGTGGTAAGGCTTGCCGTCTGGGCCAGTAGGTTGTTTCCACTTAGTTTTGAGATAAGGAGCTGAATATTTGTATCTGCGACGTTTGGGGTCATCTTGCTCTTGGCCACTAGTTGTGGTAGATTCGGTCCAGTTTCGTTTGCGACTTGGTTTTAGGAGGTTCCAATAGTGGGTGGCAAGGGAGACCATCTCCTCTCGTCCTTCAGGCAGCTTAATGTGATGTTCTCGAATATATTTCTTGAGGTTGCCCTGGAGTTTAGCGAAAAGGAGAGTGCACGTTCCTTTTCTGCTTGTCGAGGGAAATGTTGTTCTAGGGTGTCAAGGTAGGCATGGAACTCTCTAGGGTCCTGATTGGGGAGCTGGCAGGTCCTTTCGATTTGGTCCATTATATCAGCCTGGAGGGTGGTTGTATTCCGAATGAGGCTAAGTGTCCATTCTTCGAAGTATGCCCATGAATCTTCAATGTTTTGGCGCTCCTCAATAGATTTCTCTTCCACATGTCGATACCATCTATGCCGACAGGTGTGATCAAGGAAGTTGAGGGCGGCTAGGATTTTCTTCCCATCTGTTCGGTATTTTCGGGGGGCACCCCGAAAGGTGTAGCGGAGGTCGAGGAGCCAATCCTGGCGTCTTTGTAGGTTGAAATTCAGCGTGAAGGTTGAGATATTCTTGATCTTTAGCTCTTCAGTGTGACTCTCTGGTGGGTGGTTGCCTGGGTGGTCCCGGTTCACTACTGAACCTATTTCGGAAGGGTTGATAACCTCTGCTTCTAGGCGGGCAAGGTTTTCGCGGGCGACGCGGAGCTCCTCAAGCTTGGCGATTCGGTTGTGTATTGCTTGCAGGTCGGTGTCGATTTGCTCAGGTGTTATAGTGTCTTGTGAGGACAGTGTTGTTTCCTCAGCGATAGTTCTTGGGCGACCTCTCGGCATCGTCTTCCCTTAGGTGGTTGAAAAGAGAAGATTCAGAATTGTTATGATCTACGGGGCAGTGTAGATCAGCCTGTCAACCAGGTAAGGATAACGATATTGGAAAGGAAGCAGTATAGTGAGATTGTTACAAGACTGAATCTTGTCGGATGAAGCTACATACAGTGCACGCCTTTTAACTCCTGTTCCTCTGGACAACCCCGCTGCGGGGTATCTGATCTATCACATATGCCTCTCGAGAGTCTCGATAGGGGACCTCGATAGGGCCCCATGGTCCCAATATCCTAACACGATACAAGTGTCACGGCGCTCTACTAGGATAATGGAACGTCCAACTCATGGGTTCTACCTAGGTAGCTATCGACGAGAATAATCAACATGAGGAAGGAAGAAAGGAGGTAACGCCATATTTATCAACAAAGCAACAAAGCAAACAACCACACCTCACGTGATAAGCAACCAACGTGACCAGGCCGTCACATTACCCCCCGGCTTCAATAGGCATTGTCCTCAATGTCATGGTCAACCACAGGTAAGAACATATGAGAAAGCAACAATACATGAGACACTTGAAAAGAAAACGCATGGATGACATCTCCAAAAATCAGTCATCAGTCACCACCATCATCAATACCATTTGTCTCCAGCTTCGCAAGCATCTGCTGATTCCATGATTGTTTGGATTCCTTGTGTGCCTTCATGGAACAATCTTTCACCCAATGATTAGAGGAGCCACATCTCACACAGGATCCTTGTTGTCGTCGTCTGTTCCTTTCATCTAGGGAGGTGGACGCTGCTGACAGGGAGTTGATATTGATGACGCTGAGGTCCATAGGATCAGACTTGGTGTGAGAACCAGATTGGTGTGATTGAGGGTGGGAAACATTGGTGGAATTTGAGCTGAAAGAATGACTTCCCAATTGTTGCACCACGCGAAGGAATTCGATGTAGGATCTTGGAAGATTTAGTTGCTGGTTGAGGCGTCCTCGGAGAGTAGGATTGAGGCCTTTCCTGAATGCTGAAATCTTGGTGACATCAGGCCAATCTTTGCCCTTTGCCTCATAAAGAATCCTCTCAAACTTGGCGATGTAGGCTGCCACAGATTCACCACTGTCCTGCTTTAGGGCTAATAGATGATCTTCAGCTTCTTGAATCTTGTTGGGGTTGTCGTAAACCAGAGATAGTTGATCAAGGATAGTGTTGTAATCCCAGGTGTTGGTGTCTTCTGCGTAAGATAACTGGGGAAGAACTAGAGCTTGGACTTTGCTTTCCAGATTCAGATAGACATAGTAGAACTGAGCCACTGCATCACCAATAGCTGGAGCATCAATCCTAAGCTTAGCCTTCATCGAAGCAAGCCAGGTATCAAACTTCAAAGATTGTCCATTGAATTTCTCGGGATCGGGGAGGCATGGCTTTGGTCGTTGAAGTGGTTTGGGTTCGTTTTTGATGGATTCGATTTCATTCTGGAGGGCGCGGATCGTAGAAGAAAATTCGTTTCGGAGTTCTTGAAAGGGGTCCATGATCTTTAAGAAGGAGATCGTGAGCTTGAATCTTGAAAAACTTAAGTCTTGAGAACTTGAAGGGGTGCCAGCATAGTCGCAACCACTGGACTTCTTGAAAGTTGAACTTGAATATGCCAACAACAGAAGTTTCAATCCTGAGCTCTAGAAACTTAACTGAAGCAGCGCTTGACTTGACTTGAGGATGAACTTGAGGATGGAAACTTGAATGGAGACACTGTTATAGCCTGGCCAGCTCCCGAACTGCGGCACCAGCGAATCCCTTGAAGGGAGAAGCCTTTGGTATTTCTCTCCCTAAGGTATAAAAGGAGGATGTTGATTATTATGTCACGGCGCTCTACTAGGATAATGGAACGTCCAACTCATGGGTTCTACCTAGGTAGCTATCGACGAGAATAATCAACATGAGGAAGGAAGAAAGGAGGTAACGCCATATTTATCAACAAAGCAACAAAGCAAACAACCACACCTCACGTGATAAGCAACCAACGTGACCAGGCCGTCACAACAAGAGCCATCAAGAAGGCCACGGCGGCCAGCACGATGCAGCAACTGCAATGAAGAAGGCCATAATAGGTTAAAATGTCCTGCTAAATAGTAGTAAATTTAATAGATCGAATACAGTTCAATGTGGCATTTATTTAACTAGGTTGATGAAATAATTCGTATAGAAGAGTTAGTTACTCGCCGCCGCTGCGCAGCTCGGTGTCCCGCGCAGCTCGGTGTCCGATTACGTTAACACTAAGAGCTGAATAATAATTTCATCAGCGGTTTCGAATATATTTCGGCAACAGCCATATGTCGGTGTAGATCAAGGCGGTAGTGAGCGGGCCATAGTTTTTGCATTGATCTGCTCGCACGCACAGACTTTCGTTAAGGCATCTCGCCTCGATGAACTATTGCAATTCCGAGTATTTCAAAGGACCCGCACAATTTGCATCGGAGCCTCCCATCTCGAACAATATCACTTCGCTCCGGACAAGTCGATTCAGCAAATACTGTAAATGAATCATAATGGGCAAGTTCCCCGAATTACCATCCTTTGTGGGAGTCACCATCTGGGGTATATAAGCCCGCTGTTCTGCAGCATTGTGCTGACCCAACGGAGGACAGCGCCTAGGGTGCCGCAGGTATCGGATCTAATTAACATGCATACCTGTAAACGCAAGCTGTCATCTTTCTGACGAAATAATGGCGTCTTCCTGTTGATATGGACAACCAACACCAACCGCACATCTCTCTCAGGCTTGTAAACCGTCAGTTCACTTATCCGCTCAGTCTCAGCAGAGACGCCGTCATTCCTGCTTCTATAACAAAATTGGTCGGTAACAGCCGATAATCTGAATATCAATCGGGTTCAGGTATTGCAGGATATCAGCTTGGATTTTGGTCCACTTGCGGGAGACCCGTTCGTTTGCATCAATGGGTAATGGGAATGATGGGTTGTTGACAATGGGGTCTGCGATTTCGAACAGCGTGTCCTGACAGAACCTTCGTGTCGTAAAAGTGGACTAGGGAAAAACCGTTTGCGATTAGCAGGATTAGTTGCTTCTGGTCCAGACCAGCCGTTGCTTCTGTCAACCAAAGTTTCCATAATACAAAATTCGCCAGGTATAAGTTTCGCAAGCCCGCATATTTGCACAATAGTGGGAACACTATTGTACCATTTTCAACAAAGCCGTGTATACTTCGAGCGTAGTTTTGAAGGAGACTGGTCAGTGTCGTTTTCGGCAGCTCTAACACCAAGATGAACTGGTTTGCATGCTCATCGGGCCCAAGTTCTGGAACAGCGCGCTGGCTTTTTGGTACAGGGTTTCGATTGCCTGTAGATACGTGGTGGACCTAGGTGTTCGAGAGACATGGTGCATGTATTCAGCCTCTATATTTTCTGAAGCTGGAGTTGAAGCTGAAGGTGTAGGTTCTCTCATGTTGAGAAACGGGATGATCGTGGCGGCTATGCGGTTTATTGTATGTGGAGAGGTTTTAGAGAGGATGAGAAGGATAAGGTGAATAGATTTCAGTCAAGATGAGAATTCTCTCAATAAGTTTGAAGTGAATAAAGAGTCTGCAGGCTATGAAAGATCTAAGATAAGTCTAACGTCGCAGCTCTTACTACTACGTCGTGCCCTAATTTCCACGACCCAATTGACGGAGAGAGAAAAGAGAGATAAGTAAAATATAAATAGAAGGTATCTAAGAACTAAAATGACAAAATAACATCTCATCAATCGTCTGAAAGATTCATCCCTCGTAGTCCTGTTTTTTCCCATCCGACAGCCAAGCACCGCACCGCGATCCTCCCGTAATCGACATCGACATCAGTCTACTCGAGGTCCGAGTCTGGAAATGTGCTCAGCAAGTCGCATTGCGGGGACCAGACGAATCAAGAAAACGAACACACAAATCAAAAGTGAGAAAGAGAGGAGATGCCGCAATCGTTTTCGTGCGAAATTAATCAAGCCAAGTCAGGAAATGTGATAAGAGACAATGAGAGCAAGGTCCACTCGAAGTCATACGGAATTTGATTATTTACTTTCTTAAAAATCCCGCTCTTTTTCCTTCTCTCGCATTAACGTTAGTCACTTCATATCGAAGCCAAGCAATCATAGCAAGAAAGAAGGAAAAAGAAAAAAAGAAAATCACGCCTTTCTGCGCCGCTTGGCACCGCCACCACTTCCTTCGTCCCCTTGAGGGTCATTACCTCCATGGTACTGCGAAGTGTCATCCACAGTGTTAGCTGGGCTGGTCCCTTCACTATCGGTGAGGGTTTCAATAACTCTGTTTGAATCGAGGTCGTTGCTGTTCTGGTGATGGTGGTTTACGCCGTTGCCGGCATTGTTGTGGCTTGCATCGACACCGAGCCCGGCGTCACTGCCGAAACCGGCATCAAACCCATTGAAGAAACTGGGATTCTGTTGATGTTGGTTCGATCCCTCGAAAAAGTCACCGTCAGCGGGGAGTTGGTCAAAGTCGAAGAGATCGTTAGCATCTTTTATCGTACCATCGTCTGTTCCGGTATTGGCATCTGGGTCGTGCGTGCCCTCCGGAGCAGTGTTAGCCTGGTCGTTGAACTCCAGATTGGCTCTATTATGCTCGAGATCTCCAATGTCGGTAAAGTAATCATTGCTGAAGATCTGGTCAAGGTCAAGCGGGGGAGGGGGCACGTTTCCATTTTCCAGGCCTATCCCGGGAATATTACCAGTAGGACTGAGCGGTTGTAGGAGGTTGGTTAGGTTCTGTACAGAGCGATCTTGTTCGGCTTGCATTTTTGCGAGGTTGTCGATTTCAGCGCGGGTGCTGGCCAGACGGCCCGAGTAGTTTTGCGGCATGGGTGGAGGATTGGGTGTGATAAGCGCGTTGTTATTCGTCGCAGAGACATTTGGATCGGCTGTGTTTGTCTCGTTGGCCATCAGCCGAAGCATATCGGCGCGCTGGTTCGGGGTCAATGGTACATTGCCGCCAGATGTTTCGAGTGACGATAGTACGTTGGGGAACTCTGCAAAACTAGTCGGAACCCCACCACGAGCATTCGAATTCTGAATGACGGACATGATGTCTCGTTGGGGAAATTGTTGATGTTGGGTCGGTGTTGAATCTCTTGGTCGAGGGCTAATGTCAAATACTTCTTCAACATGGCCAGGTCTCGTGCTACTCGGTTGTCGGCTATGGCCCCGTGCTTGCCGTTGATCGTATGAACTGGATGCTGGCGAGAGGGTTGCTGCACGGCTATCTCTTTGTGCAGCTGGAGGCGCTTTCAATAGCAGTGGTTGCTTCTTCACCGACCTCTGCCCTCCAGGACTACTCATGTTCCCCAACGCGCTGAAGGCGTAGTCATCTCCCACGTCGACAACATTACCACTCCCTCCTTGGTCCTGCGATATGGCTCCGGCGAAGGAGTTGGCGAGATTCTGCGGTCCTTCTTGCCCTTGCAAACTCCGGTTGTAGACTGTTGCTAAGAAGGTTAAAATGGCATTAATGGAATTTTCGTGGCGTGTATGTTGTTCCTGAAAGTTCGCGGCTTGCGCATAGAGCTGTTCGTGCTCCCGCCGGAGTTTCGTGATGGTATTGGAGATAATTTGTTGTTGCTGACGGATGGCTTGTAATTCCCGATAGACACCGGCGAATTGATCTTTTGGCATCATGTCCCCGGTAATCAACGAGAGTTGGCTCCGCGCACGATTCCGATCATCACGAGAAACATGACTACTCTCCTCGCCGTACTCCTCGTCGTGCTCCTCAGCCTCCTCGGTCCTAACACGAGCGGTACCTTTCCCGGCTTTGGTCCCTTGCCCCGCAGAATTCTTGGGCTTCTGAATTAACCATAACAGATCCGGATGACCACGCTTGAAGTACGGGTTTGCATATTCGCTTGGGCTCTTATTTTTCCGTTCGCTGGCGCGCATCGAGTTATCCGACAATCCAACTTTCTTATGGAATCCGTACATATTCAATTGACGAACGAAGGAGGCGTAGTTGTTGTGTTTGAAGAGCTCGGGGATCAGGGTCCGTGCAAATTCATCTTCATCCAGGACAATAAACGAGTTTCCATCGTCGGACCATCGAATCAGTTCGGTATTTTTGGATTCATCGAGAAAGCTGTAAGAATTCACCAGTTAGGATTGACCTAGGCCACAAATTCGAGAAAGAAAAAACATACCTGCTGAGCTTTTGGACAAACGGAGGAATCTGTTTCCTCTTTGCCTGAGCATCCCTCTTAGCGATCGACGCCCTCCGGTAAAGTTCATCCAAGCTCTCGCCCCAACCGCCCGATTCCCCATTACCACCACCACTATCCGTCGTGACTGCCGGAGCTTGTTCATATCCACGGTTTCTGCTGACGAGCTGATTCGGTGTTGGTCTGCGTGCAAGCTGACTGGACGCGGGAGCCGTGGGAGCAGGAATATCTTGACCTGGGGCGAACGCGGTGGGGTTATAGGCGGCGGCAGCAGCAGGGTCGGGATAGTGCGCAGGTTGATTGACGACGTTGGGTGCCGGGTTTTGGCCCCATTGTAAGAATTGATCGTTCGAGAGTTGAGCGCCAGGGTTGGGAGGGTAATTCTGGACGGTACCGATAGGAGGAGGTGGCGGGTGGACGACGGGAGATGCGCCTGGCGCTGGTCGTTTGCGGCTTATGCCTTGGGGACTCATCGCAAATGACTTGTCCGCGACCTACGCGTCAGATCGAAAAGCAAGTTCGGACTCGAATGCGAGATATGCTGCTCCAGAGGGGTAAGAGACCCTTGATGGAATCACGAGCAGAGATAAGCTGTCGTCGATTCTCCGCGAAAAAATATTAACGGCTTAGCAAGAACTGAGGGTATGATAACACAGTGGTGTCACGCAAGGCACAAGCAAAAAGAAACAATGTATTGCAACAGCAAACTATCGTAAATCTCGTCTTCCAGAGATATAGAAGAGCTAAAGGCCTGGGCCTCGAGCAGAGGACCAGCAAGAATAGCGTTGCGGAACGGCGCAACGGTAGACTGCCAAAGCGGAGACGCGACAGGCGCGACAGGCGCTGGCCGTTAAACAGTGCAGACTCAGAGGCACAATAAACAAGAGAAGTTGTTGAACAAGACCTCTGTATTCTTCTTGTCCAGATAGCGATAATTGCTGCTCACCTGGGGGCGGTGGTTGTCGTAGCCAATGGCTTAAGGTGGAGGCGAGTTCTCATTCAAAGGCGGCGGCGGCAGTGGTGATGTTGTTTGCTCGGCGCCGATAAAACGACCACAGCAAAGCAACAGAAACGGAGAGAAAGCCGCTAAGGACAATTGCAGGAAGACCAGCGAACAGGAGGATAAGTCCTTTTCGCAGCGAATTGACTCACAGCGACTTGAGAAATACAAAAAGAGAGTGACGCTGGATTGAGACCTGCTGCCCCTCCGCGGCTGCTGATTGGCTGCAATGATGACTCAGCACGTTAATCGATAATCACGTGAGTATGAGCGGAAAAAAGGAAACGCCTACTTCCGAGGCAATCTTTATCTGGATGTCAAGAAACAAGTTAATAACTATTTACATGTCCTCCGTACAGGGGTACCTCTGCCACTACCCAGGGGTACTTTATCTACAATTGACTTTTTCTCAATCTCTGGTTCTCCCGATGCACCGGTGATCTTGTCGCCTATGAACCAACCAACACGCGTGCTGGCCTTCTAGAAGCTTCATTGGGCTTCGACCTGGGTCTCTGCGTTTCGAAGTAGCAGAATACCTTGACCGCAAGGGAGACTGGCGCCAGGAGGATAAGATTCTCCCAAGTTTAACACTTGGTGAGAGAAAAGTTATGAGGAGTCTCCAACCAGCCCTTGGAAGTCCTCAATGATCTTGGACCACAAGGCAGGCTGCTCCTCAATAAACTTCTCGACATGCTGAGGTGCAGCCAAATCCGCAGCCATGCGATCCTCGTTCGTTGTTCCATTCAACACCGTGGTCTTCCCCAAGCCCAGAACAAGACAGTACAAAGCGGCAGCTGGACTGATGCTAACCTGCGAGGCAAGTTGCTGGACGGGGTTGCTGCGTGCAAGTTCCGGGTTGGCTGTTAGAGTCCAGAAACTCTGATAGAGGATGTCATTGTCCCGGCAGAACGCGCGCAACGGGACATCAAACCCCGTCATGCTGTAGAACCGGTTCTGTACAACTGCTGGCGGTACGCTGACCTGGGAGGAGAGCTCTTTGAGAACGGGTAAGGTGCAGTTGGAGATACCTAGGTTGCGGATGCGATGGGGGACGTAGGACTCGAACGCTTTCCATGCTTCGATAGTTTGCGCCAGCGTCGACAGGGGAGAATGCAGAACGAGCATGTCAATGTACGCATCTTCAGCACTCTCTGGTCCCGCAGACGGACGGAGGTTATGCAGCGAGGACTTAATAGAGGCATGCACCTGCTCCGTCACCGAAGTCCTAGGGTCATACGGCATATTCTCGGGATCCTGTCCCTGCACTGAAGTAAACTTGGTTTGAATCTACCTACCAATTAGCACAACACTAGGAATAGTTCTAAAAATGGACAACCCACGTGCAGATCCTCTCGTCGGACTGAGCCGTCCTGAATAGCTCTGCGGATGCCTTCTCCTACCAAGTCCTCCCGGTAGTGCTTCGGTTGGGCAGCCGTATCCACCGCGCGGAACCCAGACTGCAGGGCCTGATGGACTAGATCTGCCGTGCGGTCTTTCTTCCAGGCCGTACCGTAGATGAAGACGGGGAGCGTGGCTGGGGGTGCATTTTGGACTGGGCGTAAAGCGTATTTTTCCCAGGACATTTTGCCGATTGCGCGAGCCATCGTTATATCACCAGGGTATTTTTGCGCTTGGTAGTGCATGTAGTGGTATGTAGTGGTGGTGTACTATGAAGTGAGGTTAAGATGAGTGAGGCTTGACCTCATCCTGACCTAAGCACTGCAGGTCTATTTTTAAACACAACAACATCCTATCTACTTGTATCAATGTACGTACTACACTACACTACAGAATACCAAAAGAAGACATTTTAAGAGACAGCACTTATCGGTATATCGGCAATCTCAACCACTCAACATCGCGGGGCATCCCTCGCACAGCGGGTAAATCCTCCGAATCTGCACCCACCGACCAAATTATAATCTTTATCTTCCCATCCCAAAACAAGGCAGCAGACTTTCTACCCTTTTAACTGGCCCAATAAACAAAGAGCACCAGGGTCTTGAAGGTCTACCGACGTTTGACATAACCGAATTCGGAACTAAATATAGTGAGGCTGTGCACGTCGCCGGCAAACCAGCGTATGTGATTTGGCGGGTGAAGTGGATGCAATAACTTAAGTAGATTTTTTCTGGGCATTGGATCGAAATGCTAATTAGCAAGTTTTGTGGTAAGATAGAAGGTATTTGGAGGAATTGGGCGAGTATGGTATTGCTTCACTTCGGCGTACGGAGTACGGAGTGCTATCGGATGTTAGACATGGGACATCCACGGGAGTTTGTACAAGCACATCTTATAAATATAGTGGAAGTTGAAAAATTTCTACATCTTAATTTTATTTATGTCATCAACCTTGAAATCAAGCAAGCATCCCGGAACATCTCCGTACATCAAGCATACCCTAATCGGCAAAGCACAACCGCAGGGTCCATGGCCCAAGCGGTATACAGATTCGATTTCGGCAAAGTATTCTCCGCATTACTCACAAATGCAGCAATGATGAACATAGCAGCAGCGAGGTGTATACTAGGCAGCGCTGTTTGCTGTCTTGGTATTGGTATACCACGTTTTTGGCATTTGGTTGTTTGGGTGGGTGGTGAGGTGGGTTGCTATACCTGCCGGAATTTGAATATAGTAATCATGCTAAGGGAAGTATATAGATAGTGCCAGAGTATGTAAATATAGAAACACCACGAGGACAAGGAAGAGGACATAAATAGCCCTCGTTGCACGAGTCTAGCATCAGCATCAACGTCAAAAACACCAATCTCTTTTACTCCATTCCCACTATCACTCGCAAATCTACAACCCTCACCATGCACATCAAAAACCTCCTCTTCCTCACCAGCGCCCTGCTCACCAGCAGCCTGGCCCTAGCAAACACCCTCGACAGCGACGACGTTCCCAACCGCTGCTGGCAAGTATGCGGTCCCGTGGTGGGCATCTCGCACAAATGCGACGCGATGCATGATAATGACTCCGCGGAGAGAAAGTGTGTCTGCGAGTGGCAACAGGCACCGACGCTGATTCCGTTGTGTGAGGCTTGTATCTCGCAGTATCGGAATGAGACAAAGCATGATGATGACAATGATCGCGATGATGATGACGACCGGGATGACGACCAGGACGACGACAATGACCGGGACAATGACCGGGATAATGATAACGATAGAGGCAAGGATCGGAATGATGACAATGACAACGACTGTGGCCCTCGTACCCAGCCTTCGATTAAGCGCTCTGCCCGTAAATCCAAGCGTGACGACCCCCACGACAACGGTAACTCACTTTATTCAATACAGAGGTAGTACCAGACTAACACACCCAGATGCCAACGACATCCTCCGCGCCTGCTCCTTTACCACCACCAGCTACAATCCAATGACGGCAACCACTGCCATCAGCGCTGCTTCGACGCTGATCCCAAGTTCTTCTGCGACTGCAACTGGCACTAGCTCTGCCTCTGGTTCTAGCTCTGGATCGGATTCCAGGTCTGCTTCTGGCAGTGGCTCGTCTGGGAGCGCTTCTGCTGACAATGACACGAATGCGGCATCGGGCCAGAGTGTTCCCCGGGCTGCGAGTTTGGCGGCTATTGTGGGATTGATTGGGTTGGTTTGGTTGTGAATTGATGATGGGGGTGAAGTGATGTAGTTGACGATATGGATGAATGATGAAGGTGGAAGTTATGCTAGATGATGAGTTATGTTTATGTCATGACATGGTCTTTCGTTTATTTTTGCTATCCTGTTGTTGAGTTGTTTTGATATACCATAGTTCAGATCTGACGCTCGTTCGTTAAAAACATCCAACTCTTGAATTGACACTTACAATTATGCTCAATTCACTCTATTGACTAAACCAACTAAATTGGCCCATCAGTCACACACCCATGACTAGCATCACTGACCAACATCGCATACTTCCTCAACGTCCCCTTCCTAGCCCTCCCCTCGGGCGCTCTCCACTCCTTCTTTCTCTGCTCCATCTCCTCCATCCCAACCACCAAATCAACAACCCTCTCCTCCGTATCAATAACAATCCAATCCCCATCCCTCGCCAACCCAATCGGTCCTCCCTCTATCGCCTCAGGAACAACATGCCCAATCAAAAACCCATGACTCCCACCCGAGAACCGCCCATCAGTAATCAACGCAACATCATTCCCCAAGCCCGCGCCCATAATCGCCGCGCTGGGCTTGAGCATCTCCGGCATCCCAGGCCCACCCTTCGGACCCTCATAGCGGATAATGACGACTGTCTTCTGACCCTTTTTAATATCCCCGCGTTTGAGCGCTTCGATAAATGCGTCTTCGTAGTCGTAGCATTTGGCCGTGCCTTCGAAGCGGAGGCCTTCTTTGCCGGTGATTTTGCCCACGGAGCCGCCAGGGGCGAGGGAGCCACGCAGGATCTGGAGATGGCCGGTTGGTTTGATGGGGTTGGTTAGGGGGCGGATGATGGGTTGGTTTTGTGGGAAGTCCGGCCATGAGGAGACGTTTTGTTTCATTGTTTTGCCGGTAACTGTTATTCCAGAGCCGTCGATTACGTTCTCCTTGAGGAGGAATTTGAGGAGGGCGGGTGTGCCGCCGATCTTGTATAGGTCGTGCATGACGTGTTTGCCGGAGGGCTTGAGATCTGCTAGGAAGGGTGTTTTGTCGGATACGGCTTGGAAGTCGTCGATTGTTAGTTTTATGCCCACGGCATCGGCCATGGCGATTAGGTGCAGGACAGCGTTTGTGCTGCCGCCCAGGATGTTCACGACGATCATTGCGTTCTCGAATGCTTGACGGGTTAGGATGTCGCGGGGACGGATATCTTCTTTCAGAAGATTCTTGACCGTCTCTCCGATATTTTCACACTCAGCTTGTTTCCTCCCATCCTCAGCGGGACAACTACTGCTCCCTGGCACAGTCAAACCCATCGTCTCAATCGCCGTCGCGAGCGTATTCGCCGTATACATACCCCCACAAGCACCAGCCCCGGGACACGCATTGCGGATGATATCGAACCGCTCCTCCTCATCGATCTCCCCGGTGATATACTGCCCGTATGACTGAAACGCGCTCACCAGATCCAACTGCTTCCCCTTCGAACTGCACCCAGGTTTAATACTCCCCCCATAAACCATAATACTAGGCCGATTCACCCGTCCCATCGCCATCACCACACCGGGCATATTCTTATCACACCCCGGCAGCGAGATATTCGCATCGTACCACTGCGCATTCATCACTGTTTCAATCCCATCGGCGATAATCTCCCGACTCTGCAGACTGTACCGCATTCCAGACGTCCCCATGCTAATCCCATCCGACACACCGACCGAGTTAAAACGCATGGGAACCAGGCCCGCGCGCGCGACAGAGTCGCGAACTTTTCCAGACAAATCGAGGAGGTGTTTGTTGCAGGGGTTTCCCTCAAACCATACAGATGATATACCGACTTGGGGTTTATTCATGTCTGATTCTGAGAGGCTGGTTGCGTAAAGCATTGCTTGGGAGGCGCCTTGGGATTTGGGCTGGGTGATTTTGGAGGAGACTTTGTTGAGGGTGTCATTGTGGCGGTGGGGGGTTGTGGAAAGGTGCCTATTGTATGGAGAGGATTGAGTTAGATATTGGTCTGTATTTGAGTACATCTTCTTTGGGTTGGATGCTCACGCTCTGAATTGGGTTTTGCATGGTGGTCGCGGGAGAGCCCTAATGCGGAGGGTTGCCAGAGTCATGGTTCTAAGAATGCGTATATAGATAGGTTATCAAAGGAGGAAAGTGACTGTTAATGACAAACGCTTAACAGGAGTCAATGCCTGGTAAGAAGAAAACGAGACGAATGTGCCCTGAAGATGAACAGAATGAGGGCCCTTTTAAAGCCAAAAGGAATGAGTCAATTGAAAATACGAGAAAAGCAATAGCAGCAGGATGATACTAAAATCCGTAGACTGATTATAATGGCCAACTCTGGACCTGCAATTGGCAGTGCGTGAGTTTTGCTACTCCAGTAGGGTGTTCTATAGTTCTCCGGAGTTGGGACACAACTCCGAAATTGTGGCCTGAGGCAACATAAGGCATAACGTAATCCACCACCGAGCTGATCACCTAACGCGTTTCGCGCCCCTTCCACCTACACTTCCCTCTTCAACCACCCACTATGCCACCAATTCGTACTCAAGCCTCTCGAAATTCAATTGAGCAAGAAGGCAGAGTCTTACTTGCTATTTCAGCAATTCAGAAGCAAGAAATTACCTCTATTCATGAAGCAGCGCGCCCGTTTAATGTCCCTTATTCCACACTAAATACGCGACTTCATGGCACCACAAATCGTGCTGAAACCTGCGCTAATGGCTATAAATTGACACAAGCAGAAGAGGAATCACTTGTTCAATGGATTCTCTCTATGGATCAGCGTGGAGCAGCCCCCCGGCCAGCTACTGTACGAGAAATGGCCAATCTTTTACTTGCAGCGCGTGAATTGATTCCAGTTCAGACAGTTGGTGAAAACTGGGTCTATAAGTTTGTGAAACGACACTCAGAGCTTACTACCCGATTCTCAAGATGCTATAATTATGAACGTGCAAAATGTGAAGACCCAAGAATAATTCATGATTGGTTTAATTGTGTTCAGCAGACAATCATGCAATATGGGATCTTACCTGATGACATCTACAACCTTGATGAAACTGGCTTCGCAATGGGTCTTATTGCTACTGCAAAAGTAGTAACAAGAGCTGACTTATATGGTCAGCGCTCAGCTTTGCAACCTGGAGGTCGTGAATGGGTCACTTCAATTGAGTGTATAAATGCCTTGGGCTGGGCTTTGCCACCATGTTTGATTTTCAAAGGCAAGGTCTTTTTACAGTCTTGGTTTGAAGATCCAGCATTACCGCATGATTGGCAGATTGAGATCAGTCAGAATGGATGGACAACTGATGAAATTGGGCTCCAGTGGCTTCAAAAGCTGTTTATCCCATCAACAACTAGCCGTACAAAGGGAAGATATCGACTCTTAATTCTTGATGGCCATGGCAGCCATTTGACACCACAATTTGACCAAACTTGCTGTTACAGAACTCGCTGTATCAGCCTCACGTGATGATACAGAGTTAAGACAGGCTCATTGGATAACAGCTCATGGAGAATATGCAAGAAGGAACAGGGATCAAATTGATATTCGGCGTGTTGGCACCTGATGATCACGTGTTTCACGTGATATGCAAGGAGTATACTAATATACAAGACGGATGTTATACCATCAGCCTGGTATAGGTATACAAGTATACTATGAAAACATCATACCAGGAGAAGGAAGGATATATAAGAACACTCATTCATGTACTTAGCTTAGTTCTTCGCGATCAATACAGGTCATTCAGCATTGGTTACCTTCTAGTTTCTGACTCGTCCGCACTTAACCAACAACCCAGTATACGTACTCGGTTGGCCTTGTTTCTCCATTCGATTACCTTTACCGTTTCTACTTGTTGATTATCTTACGGAGCCTGGAGGGGGCGATATACCCATCAACGCATACGACATACCGGACCGGACCCGGAGGGGCATTGAGCATACGATTACTTGGGAGACACTTAGGGTAAGTGTCCAGTCTCGAAATACAACTAACTAGAACCCTAGGTACGACACGAGAGAAGCCAGGTTGTGACACTTGCAGCCAAAACAATATAATTCCAATTTGCATGCCACCACATTCATCACATATCTTGCAGCCTCTTGATATTGGCTGTTTTGCAGTTCTAAAGCGATCATATGGCCGATTAGTGGAAAGCAAAATGCGCCTTAGGATCAACCATATTGACAAATTAGACTTCCTTGAGGCTTACCCCCAAGCTCAATCTGAAACATTCAAACCTGAGACCATTCAAAATAGCTTTGCAGCAGCTGGTTTAGTGCCATTCAGTCCAAATCGAGTACTATCACAGCTTGATATTCAGCTTCGCACACCAACACCCTCCAGCAGTCAGGATAGTGATTCAAGCCGTAATTTTACTCCAAAAACACCTCGAACACTTAAACAATTACATCGGCAAGCAAAATCAGTCAAAAAAATGATAAAACAACAATTCCAGAGCTCGCCAACTCCGACTGATATTGCATACAATCAGCTTGTTAAGGGCTGCCAGTTAGCAATGCATAATGCTGCTATACTTGCTAAGGAAAATCAGGATTTATGTGCTGCAAATGAGAAACAGAAGCAAAAGCGGGCAAGGTCAACTCAGCAGATACAACATGAGTGTGGTCTCTCAATTCAGGAGGCTCGTGAGCTAATTGAGGTGCCAATTTAAGCACAAACAGCCCGTACAGCGGTCACTTCTTATAGTAATATGCAGACGTCTCAGCTAGCTCAGCAGCCTACACGGCGTCAGCCAAGATGTAGCGGATGTCAGAGAATAGGCCATAGTATCAGTTGGTGTCCAGATAGGTAGTAAATTGAATATAATGGTGTTGTGGTTGAAATAAATCGATTTAAATCGAAGAACCTGGTAGGAGGTGATCAGCTCGGTGGTGTGATCAGCTCGGTGGTGGATTACGTTAGTTAGCCGCTAACTTAGTTACCGCAAGAAGCCACTAACGTAACCAACTACCGAGCTGCGCATCCCACCGAGCTGCGTGGCTCTGTATTCCATATAAAATGGCACTTTTTATAACCAGAACATTTCAACCACCAATAGATATAGATGTTTGCTTATAAGATAGGGGCATAAATACATAAGCTAGAATAAGGTATATTACTTTCTAAAGATTTTGTACTCTTTTGTAGCCATAGGCGCTCGAATACTGAAAATTACAAAAAATACAGTGGTAATTTATATTACTTGGTATCTGTTGTGACGGTTAGCGGGCGCCAGAAACGGCACCCATTGAACCGCGCTTCTGCCGACCCCTACCGCCTGTCGTCGATAGGAATACCATTGCCCTTTACGGTAGACGCCTACTGTGTCAGGGATAGTGCTGCCTCATGCCGCTTTTGGGCCGCTCACATGCCACCTCAACACATCCGTTGCATCTATAAAGGCCTGACATCTCTCCCTCAAAAGACCACGCACTTTCTCTTCCCTTTTCCGTTCTCCTGTCTGCCTCGCCCGGTGCACTGCCCTCTTACCAAGATGCCGCGCTACCCGACGATTTGCCCTTTTCCAGTATGGCGCTACTCTCCTCGGGGTGGCCGACGGGTCATCTGGAAGATTGAGACATTGAGACCTTGTTACTGATGAAGTTAGACACGCTCCGAACCGATAAGGGTGCGGACCGAAAGGTTATCCTCAAGACCGGTTGGTGTCTGTTCCTGCGAATCAGTTTGGATAGGAGAAGACGCGACTCGAAGCCCATTAATTAATTGGTGCAGCTATGTTAATCACAACTCATCCCGAGTCGCGATTACTATTAGCGCTACTGATCAGCTGAGCTTGGGCTTTCAATTTGGTCCCGCTAGCTTGCATCCACTTAGTGTCTACTCTTGGTCAAGACTCATTTGATTCGGACTGACATTAATTGTCTACATAAAATCAAGGTGTGTTTAAATATGTCAGTTGAGGTCTACGTCTTTTGAGTGCTTCTAGGAAAACCTCATCTTCACCGTGTGTGATCTACCAGGGCCCACTCATTCTCAGTGACAATAGAAGTTTCTGCAGATTTAATGATGAAGCATAAAAAACATTTGTGTAAAGAGTGAAATTTTCTCGAATTCTCCTGCATAAAGCCAGATATCCTCCTTGAAACACAGGAATCCCGGAACCATGCAGAGCATTAACAACCCTACTAGCAAGTTTCAAACAGACTTCTAAGCTCCATCAGGCTTCTTCTCACTCTTCTTCCAGTAGGTCTTTTTCTCGTCCTTCCACTTGTAGCCCTTGTCGTGAATTTTGTTCTGGTCGATCCAAATAATTTCCTCGACCTTGCCATGCTTGATGATCTCCTCAAGCTCGACGCTATAGAAGATGCCGGTTTTCGAGGGCTTTTTGTCTTGCGGGAAGATGAGATAAGCCTTACCCTCAGTTAGCTGCGCATAGTACTTTGAGAACGCTTTCTGGAAGTTCGTGAAAGTATCTTTGTCGACGCCTTTGTACTGGCCCTTCTGGTAGAAGTTGACGTTCTTCCAGAGGTCGCGGACGGAGGTGAGCTGCTGACTGTTGGCCCACCTCACAATGTCGTTGATTGTCTTTTGGTCCTGGCCTGTGAAGTAGATGGCTTTATCCTTGGCGGGCTGTCCCTTTTTGGCGTACTTGCTGAAATCGTGCAGGTTTTCAGGCTTGATGAGTTTCTCAACCTCTGCCTTGTCGGGGATGTTTTTATCGCGGACAACAAGCGTTCCGAAGTCGTTGACAGGGGCAGCCAAGGCAGTGGGTGCCTGTGAGGAAAGGAGGAGCAAGGTGCTCAGGATAGAGAAGAGGAAGAAGAGGAAACTGCCTTTACGGCTGGAGGCGGAGAATAGCATCCTGAGATAGGACTAAGTCTCAGAGAGAAGCAAAAAGACTAATTCAAGTAACAATGATAGTAGAAATCGGAAAGGCTTCGAAGCATGTGTAAGTGCAAAACAGAAGCAAGGCAATTGTCCATTTAATATCTGGGGACTCGGCCAAAGAACTGCGGTTTGTCCTGGTTGAGTCCTGTTACAATATGAGAAAATCTAAGCCTACCTAACGGCCCCAATGTTACTATTGCTAGAGTTAATTCAGTGTCGGCCCCGAGAATGAGAGAGAGTCTGAGAGAGAGACTCATTTACAGATGTTGGCAACTTGGCCGCCTGGGAGGATCATTCCGTAACCCTGCAGCACGAACTTTGGCTGCAGGGGCCAATTCAAAATAATAACCACTACGGAGGAGGCTGGGCGCGAACCTCCGATGCAGGGGCCAAATCCAGAAGAATAAGCACTAGCGCTAGAAATCGCCCCATAACTAGTTGTTGCAAAATGCAGAAGTCACTTTGGTAGTCCTCAAAGCCTCAGTAAACCTATTGAAGATCAAATCAAGGAGGTGGCTCAGCTAGCAGTCTGCCACGACTCTTCAAATTAATGTTAATATTAGGATATCCTGATCAAATCCCGTAGGAGTGGAAAACAAGGCGGTGCCAGAGCTCAAGTTAACTTAGTTACCTAATTTGGTCTTAGTAAGCCATTGATGAAGACCAACTATATGAGGAGTTGAAATCACGCAGAATCCTCATTCCTTCACACACAACACAAGAATTCAGCCAGTGGCTATTTTTCAGTTCGCATTTCTACTATTGTTTATGAAATTTTAGCACAATCCTCACACTGTTTGCAAACTCAGCCAAAATCCCTTTTGACTCTCCGCCATCTACGCAGTAAGAGAACAAAACACCCAGACTGATCGCTTGCTTTGTGGGACACAAGATACAATCCTTCATTTCAACATCTCCCTCTCTCTCTTTCTCATCATGTCACCGCCCATGGAAGCACGTGTGCAAGCAAAGCTTGATGCAGACATCACCAACAGCAATCTTCAGGGCATCAAAAATTTTTACAAGTCAGCAGACCCAGAAAAACAATCCAGTCTACTTGCAGACATAGCTGCACGCGCTGCAGCAAAAGCACAGGTTGATATACTTGACTGGGTCTTCAGTGAGGGCTTCCAGCCCCCCCCTGACTCATTGAATGATGAGTTCTACCACCAGGCTTGCCTCGCGCAGTCCCTTGCTGTGTGGAAGACACTTGTCAAGAATGGCTTTAATCTCAATGGGCATCACAGCGAATTTTTTGGTGATGCACTGAGCCTGGAAGCATACTGCGGCAATGTTGGGATTATACGCTTCCTTCTGGAGAATGGACAAGACCCCAATGATGCATGGGGGAGCTATGATGATCTTGAACCAGGTGTGGCAGCATTAGTTGGCGAGAAGCCATCTTTGGAGATCCTCCATCTGATGCTTCAGCATGGATGGAACCAGAAAAGAAGCGCCGCACACATTGCGGCTGCTGAACTTGGCAAGATGGAGGCGCTAAAGTTACTGGTGGAGCATGGTGCTGACCTTGAGGAAGCTAGTGGATGGTGGCCCAATTGTGGTATAATTGAAGCTGATAAATGGGGAACTGCATTGTATCGCGCAGCTTACAAGGGCCAGAAAGAGCCTGTGGTATATCTGCTAGGCAAGGGCGCTAACATCTGGTTCAAGGATGACAAGGGGCGATCTATCTTGTGGGCAGCGAAGCAGGGAGGAAATGAGGAGGTGATTGAGTTGTTGAAATCTGCTGGGCTTGAAGAAGAATAAAGAATAAACCAGTCCACTTTCATGATCAGATATACAATAGCGTATCTGGTGCTTAGTGGAAAAAAAACTTCCTATGTCGGAATATATAGTTTCTCCTGATATAAGCCACATAAAACGGATTTCTGTTAGAGATGTAGGGTTGAGACAGCATGATGAGCGCACTGCGGACCAATATGTGGCATTCCCTAAGAGAGACAGACTAATTGCTGGTATGCGAAAGTTTCGCCCACCAGCATCGTAAAAGTACGTATGACTTGCTAGAGCTGCATCCCGATATGATTTTGCGTGGCTAGAGGGACTAGGCGCTGGGGGGCTGTTGGTTACTTTTGGGGGCTGCCTTGAGTTGGTAGAGCTTTCATCTCCTGTGTCTGCTTATCAAACATGTTTTGGATTTGTTGAAGCACTTCTTTCGGGCCGTCATGGTCTTCACTACCATCGTTGTTGCTGCTGCGTGTTATGGGCTAAGCCCGTAGTACTCATGACTAGCTATCATACAAAAGATTCTGTTGAAGAAGAGAAGAACAGGTGTCCGATCGGACAGTCTTTTATATACAAAAGTACGTTATGCGGGGTACGTAGTCAGATACCACTCCCATCATTCCTCCGGATAACATATCATTTATTCTACAGGCGCAGCCTGTGACACTGCGGTCGCGCACCTTCGCTGCGAGGTCTTCGACTGAACTAATAAACCAGATGAATAGATCCCGCCGCGGGGGGTAGCCCCTGGGTTCGGTTAGCAATTTGCTTCAGCTCTGCTGTTTCTGTGAGGATGGCAGCTGCGTGGGAGCATTGGTCGTGGTCTTTGTGAATGTATGAGGCTCTGACCACCCCTTTCTTCCTTGCACCCCCCATTGTCAGCGACAACTGGGGAGAACAAAGTTGGAAGTAGGTAAAAGTGTAGAAGAGTGCTGTCATAACTAGAACATGTATATACTGAAATTAAAAATGGGTGTATGTCAGCGACATAATTATGAAATAACAGTCCTGAATAGGACAAATAAGCGATATTTATGCTAGTGCGGTTATCTTGCCCCTCAGCAATTGAAAATTCGCCTCTATATAGCCTCAAATAGTGATAATGATAACAGTCGACTGCCTGATTCCTCTGAGCTACTTGCTTCATACTCAACATCAAAATAATATGACAGGCAGGTGCTTATATGTAAGCCGAAATGGGATTCTCATGGAAGTGGGGAATCAATAATTCGCGACTAGATGAGGTCTTGCATGGAGAGATCTATTTTAAGCAGAAAGGTAATGAATTCTCTACGCACCGCTTGGCAACGATCTATCCTATGTCGATGTGGGAACTGAGGCACTGGAGGAATGGAGGCTTTGTGAACCCTCTGAAAGCCGTTGGTGCTTCGGCTTTCACAACTCATGCTGGAGATTGCTTCTCCTCAGGCTCGGTCATGGACAAGATGATTACTTCCAGAATGAGACGGCCATTGCAGAGTCAGTCTTCTACCAGCTCTATTGCACTCCTTGTCTCAAAGCCTCCAGTTTCAAATTTGGCCACGACTATGAGGGCGCTGCGCAAACACACAAATCATTCAGGCGGCCTAAGGCAGTGGATCTGAGCTTACACTTTTACGCTGACCCCTGTGCAATTCCTTCCATGGACGACTTGAAAGCGACTACCTTTGGCTTCTGCAAGGCACCTGACAGTTCACTCTTTCCAGAGTGAGATGGTGCTCACCCGACGACTGCGACCGTGGTGGGCATTGACTACCACAATGAAGGGGGAAACTGTGCCTCTAGTCCCTTTGGGTTCAATGACGACTGGCATCTACTCCCATTTCCTGATGACACAAGAGAAGAAAGATACAAAAAACTGGAAAGACCCAAGCACCATTTCTTCAAGGCACTCTCGCCTGAGCTGAAATATGAGATATTTTCATATTTATCCTTTGATGAGCCTCTGAATATGAGACTCGTATGTCGAAATCTAGCTCTACTTGCAACCGTCGATACACTCCCTCAGTTGTACTGGCGAAGTAGGTTTCTCCTTGGTCAGGAGGCTGACTTTCTTTTCCCGAGACTTACAGATAAATGGGACTGGTCTTGGCTTTTCTTTTGGACCAGGGCATCTCTAAGGGCTAGACTCCTGCCCTTGGTCAATCGAAAGAGAATTCAGCAGCTGCTGGAACCCATTGCTGCTCTTGTGGATCAAGAGGCTGTTTTTCAAAATGGTCCATATGGATCTGCCTTTCACCCAGTGCAAAGCTAAGGCAGCTACTTTCAGCTAATCGATGGCGAGAGTACTGGAAAGCCGCCTCAGCTTATGGAGATAGCTGGCTTTTTTTCCAGCCAGCTAGCCTCTATTGGTGCGGATAGCCCCTTGGATGAAGGATGTCGTGTGCTTTACCATAGGGCACAACCATTCATGCCGTCGCGTCAACATCATCGACAGTGAATAGGTATTTCCACTGTCCAAATTGGCGCACGGAGCTTTATATCAGGAATAAACCTATTTCTGTCAGGGGACAATGTTGATCATCCAGTCAGATATCACATTCCAGCTTTCGAGAAGTGGATAGAGATTCCATCCAGCTCCCATGTGAAAGCTCTTTGCGTGGCGTTTTGCTCAGAGGGGCTGACAGGGATTAAGTTTATATTCACAAATTCAGATTCATCGGGCTGGGTTGGTGACAGCAATGGCCCTGGAATTGCTCAGGGAATCCTTAGCATTCCAGAGAGGTTAGATTGGTATTGCCTGCTTGCAGGTTTAGATTGTTTCAAGATCGTTTCACTCGGCCTCAGTAAATTGACCGGCCATGCCGGAGCTTCTGTGAAGTTTCCCTCTCAAGGTGTAATGGATTCATCTTGTGTACAGTCCCATTCATGGACACTGCATCCCCCAAGGCACGAGGATTTGATAATCAGTACTCTCCTACCATCCCAGCCTTCCCGGGCTTTTGAACCGCGGATTAATATTGACTTCAGTGGCTCAACCGCTCAAGAGGCCTGCTTCTTGGGTCCTTGACAAGGCTTGCATTCCACATGGCATCCAGTCCTTACCCACTCATCGGAATAGAAATATTCTACTCTGATGGAAAGTCTGTACTTTTCGGCTCCAACAGCGGCTGCGAAATCTCTTTTTTTTGTCAATGGCTCAAATGGGGAGCGTATCAATCAAGCCGGCATTCTAGAAGACAGTCAGAGACACCACTCAGCGATTGGCCTAGGTGGCTTGCAGGTCTTTTCTACATATTCTCCAAGCATTTGTGTGCAACGCTGATTTTGATCCAGGTCTCAACAAACTATGGATGAAATGCCACTTTTGCTCCTCTTCACTCTCAACTCTACGCATCTGTTGAACTACTACCGATTTTTCCGCCTGGAAACACCATCACTGGATTTGTTGCTCTTGAAGCAGTATGTAACACTGCCTTGAGCGCCCCAAGCAGCTTCTGATCCAGACCTAGACAAACAAACACCATTTTATCCGAGTCGGTATTCAGTCCCAACAATGTGACAAACAACCTATGATACCGGATGTTGTGAATCATGAATGCCATCAGATACCCGACGATCAGCTAAGATATGACGAAAAATTCACTCATTTCATAGACAGTTCAAAGCCTGGTAACTATCAGACCTATGCATCACTCAAGAATGTCCGGAAAATCCAGGCATCCATGGGCATCTGAGGCCGATTCAGATCTCCTAATCGCATATCTGGTTTGAAGCTCGAGTATTATGACCATCCAAGTCCCAGTATAGTAGGGCAATGGATGAATGAACTCGATGATGGTTTTGAACTCTCCCCAGATGAGAAAGTTCAGTCGTTAACTATCTGGCTCACTCCAATGGGTTCCTCTACTGAGTGTCATGGAATGGAAACAGATCAAGTCACAGCTATACATATTGAGACAACGCGTTCTCGCAGTGTGACATTTCATTCCCCAGGCTTTCACTCCCTTCCACCCCAAAAGCTGCAACACCAGTACCAGAGTGACACTGGCAAGGGATTGACAGCCATCTCATGGATATTGAATGTATCTTCTGATCGCGTCCAAGCAGTCATTTCTGGGAACAGAAGCCAGAGAGCTCAGATGATCCCAGAACAACATCCCCCTTTTGACCAGGTGCAGAAACTTTACTTTGAAACACAGAATGACGACGGCTGTAGAGAGACCATAGTCGCAGCTGAGGCTCATTTCCGAGGCCGGGCGATTATCAGACTTGTCTTCGTCTATTTGTCAGATAGAAGAGCGAACATAGGTGACTTCAATGTCGCCGCCTGTCAAACAGTTCATTTTGCACGGGATGCTCAGATTATTGGCTTGTCTGTTGCGGCCACAGAGCATGAGCTAATGGAAATCGAGTTTGAAATTGAATGGAATGAGCAACCTCGTTATGAGAAGCTAAGACTCTCCATCGCTTCACCTGATGACCTGGCCAATACTGTTGGATATGACTGGCGAGATGTATGGTGCAGAGATGGAACGTCTGCGGAAAGCTACCAGCGGCTCTTAGCGCGCGATAGGGTATACAAACCCCTGAGTGAGTCAAGACTAGTCGGTATTTATGTGGGCTGTCAAGAGTTCTCCCGTGTTGGAGCATTATACGAGCCCACAAAGTATCTCAAAAAATATGAAGAGGACTCTCAATAGATAGGAATTCGGTTAGTTATTATCTACTATTCCGAGCCCATGACATCACCTCAAGTTGCAGATAAGTGCAATTCAGAGAGTGAAAAAAGAACAAGAAAGAGTTATATGAAATGGTTCCAAATGGTTCGAGGCTTCTTTAAAATTGATAAAGGTTGATGCCAATGGAATTTTCTGCAAGTCTTTCATTGAAAGCCTTGGTATTTTTTTTTTTGTCATACTTGTAACTAAGAATATAGAACTGATACTGAGCAGGTAATCAACTCTGAATGATGACATTTACTTCCAATCAGGTCTCTGAAATCTTGGGTCGAATAAACAGCTGTTTCCTTTCAGTATCACAAACCTCCAAAGGCGAGCGCCCAGACACACAGCAATTACTATAGTAAGTTTCAGCCGTCACATACGGGAAGGTCTTGAGCATATTCAACAGCTTGATGCACTACTTGATAAGCAGCTTAATGATGTTACACCTCGCCAGCGAGCTCCACCACGCTGTGCGGCTGTGGGATTATTGGGCACACTATAAGGACTTGTCCTAGTAAATAGCCATGTATTTAACTCGGAGATTGTCTCATTTAGTCAAATTTAATGGTGTTGGTGGTTGAAAAGCTTCAAAAAGTAATGGTTGCGGGCAAAACTCACACTTCGGCCGTATTTGCCCGGCCGGCATCCACATAAAAGTAAACTATTTTCGGAAGAATGCTCACCCCATGCGGGGTGAGCCAGTCGCGCACTCAAAGATGCCCCATATATTTCTTTCGAAACCAATTCTAAGTACATACGACCATAGGGTGTGGAGAACAGGGCTTCCCGTCCGCTCAGCCGTACTTAAGCCACACGCCGGCCGGTTAGTAGTTGGGTGGGTGACCACCAGCGAATCCCGGCTGTTGTATGTTTTCGTTTTTTCTTTCTAAGCTTTCTTTTTTTTTTTTCCTCGTTGTCGCTTTAAGGGTGGTTATGAGCAGGCGAGCATGGCCATGCAAAACAAAATCGCTTTTAAAGAATTATCCAACATAAGCGGGCATTCTTCACCCTTTTTTTCTTTTTTGCCTGTGTCTCTCTAGAGGCAGTTCTGATGTTACTGTCACGGAGCATGGATGCTCGCTAATTGCATAACGTAACCAACTACCGAGCTGCGCGGCTCTGTATTCCATATAAAATGACACTTTTTATAACCAGAATATTTCAACCACCAATAGATATAAATGTTTACTTATAAGATAGGGGTATGAATACATAAGCTAGAATAAGGTATATTACTTCCTAAAGATTTTGTAGCCTTTTGTAGTCACAGGCGCTCGAATATTGAAAATTACAAAAAAAATACAGCGGTAATTATATCACTTGGGAGAAATATTAATCTGAAGAAGCTTTCTGCTCAGAACATAGCGGCGAGACCAGCAAGTCGTAGCGCCATGATGGTTTATAGAGAAGAGTTGTTGGTGCCTGGTGGTCAAGATATATGGGTGTACGTGGGTTGGGTGGTGGAATATCCGGTTCGGCCCGAGATTATCATAATGCATGCACCCTCTTAAACACATATTGTCATTAACAACACCTAATCTGGGGAAATGCTCAAAAAGCCATATGTAACTATATACAGCATTAATTTAAGCCAGATGATAGTAAGTACGTCTTCTAGTACTGCCCAATCGTTGGATTTTATTCTGATTGGCTGTCACTAGCGGTGAGATAAAATAATATTGTGCGGCAGCCTGCTGATATTTGTTTGCCTAACCCCTCATCTAGCATCTCTCAGAAACCCAAGATCCAATTCAATAGATTGCTGCTGGCAAAGAGAAATTAAGATACTATTGAAATGGCGGGAAGTGATATCCCGCTTTCAGATTATGTCTTCGCAATTATCTGCGCGTTACCAAAAGAGCTTGCTGCCGCGAAAGCAATGCTCGACGAGACCTATCCTGAGATTCCCCCGGCTCCCTTAACCCAGTGTGCCTTTACACTGGGACGAATCGGGCGCCACAATATTGTCTTAGCCTCTCTCCCAGCAGGAGTGTACGGCACGACATCAGCAACGGCAGTTGTGTCTTATTTGCAATTATCATTTCCAGGTATTCGGTATGGGCTCATGGTTGGTATAGGCGGTGGAGTGCCGAAGGAAACAGCAGACATTCGATTGGGTGACGTGGTAGTCAGTAAGCCTACTGATACTTCTAGCGGCGTTGTCCAATATGATTTTGGCAAGACAAGTAGTGGAGGACACTTTCAGCCTACCGGCACGATGAACCAACCGCCGACCATCCTATTAACTGCAATCACGCAATTCGAAGCGAGGTGGATGATAAGAAGGGCTGATGAAATTTCAAGATTGATAGCGCATGTGCTGGGCCAGCATCCAGATATGGAGGCCGAATTCTCGAGACCTCAGGAAGCCGACCATCTTTTTGAAGCAACATATGAGCATGCTGAATTGGGAGCATCTTGTATCAATTGTGACCCTGAAAAAAAGGTCTCTCGGTCTTCACGAGGGTCTGCAGAGCCTCATACTCATTACGGAATCATTGCATCTGGCAATCAAGTGATCAAGGATGCCTATGCCCGAGATCGAATTGCAGGAAAGCTGAATGCACTGTGCTTTGAAATGGAAGCAGCCGGAATTATGAATCATCTTCCCTGTCTTGTGATCCGTGGAATATGTGACTATTGTGACTCGCACAAAAACAAGCAATGGCAAGGATACGCAGCTCTTACTGCTGCAGCCTATGCCAAGCTACTTTTATCTTTTGTCCCTGTCACCGACTCCCCAAGAATTCAAACAATGCAACAGGGATTCTCAATACTACCGTTCAATCGGAATCCGCAGTTTCTAGGGCGAGATAGCGAGATTAATCGGTTGGAAAAAGTTATCCTAGCTCAGAATCGCATCCGGAAAGCAGCAATTGCGGGGCTGGGTGGGGTTGGAAAGACACAGATTGCACTTGAGCTGGCATACCATTTCCTCGATCAAAATCCAAATTATTCGGTTTTCTGGATTCGATCAACCAACATGGAGGCCGTGGAAAAGTCATTCATAGATATATGTGATGCGCTTGGATTGCCGAGAACACCATCCAGTGACCCCAAGTTACAGGTGAAATCTTATCTAAGCAAAAGCGCTGGTCACTGGCTGCTGATTGTGGATAATGCCGATGACACGGAGCTATGGATGTCGTCTCAAAGCTCATACCCCACATTAAAAACGATCCTTCCCCAGTCCCCAAATGGGTTCACTGTGTTTACCACTCGTAACCAAAAACTTGCAACCAGCCTAGCTGGACCGCAAGTCATCAGAGTTTCCGAGCTTAGCAAAGATCTAGCGATGGATTTACTGAGAGCCTGCCTCATCGAGGAAGATCTAATGAACGACAGTGAATCTGCCAAAATCCTTGTACACCAGTTGGGTGGTTTGCCATTAGCACTGATACAAGCTGCAAGCTTTATTAATCAAAATTTGATTTCCCTGAAGGTCTACTTGTCCCTACTTGGCGAGCAAGAGGATACAAAAGTGGAGTTGCTCAGCGAGGATTTTGATGATGATTATCAATATGAAGGTGTTCAAAATCCGGTCTCAGCGACATGGTTGATTTCGTTTGAACAAATTTGCAGGGCAGACTCTCTCGCGACAGAATACTTATCGCGTATTGCATGCATTGATTCCCGGGATATACCACTTTCCATATTCCCACCCAACGGTTCAGTGGTCGAGCAGCGGAAAGCATTGGGAACCCTTAAGGCATATTCTTTCATTTCAGAGATGGCCGATGTCCAGTTTGTGAATATGCATCAGCTTGTTCACTTAGCGACGAGAAATTGGCTTAGGACCAAGGGAGTTATAGAAGATTGGACCATCAGAACAGGCGAATATTTGAGTCAAATTTTCCCCTCTGATGATCCCAGGAACCGGGCAGTGTGGCGGCGGTACCTGCCACACGCACAATATATTCTTCAAAGTGAGAATTTTCCATGGAAAACAGCCGCAAAGGAAAAGCTGTCCCAGAGCGCTGCTCAGTGCCTGTATGCTGATGGACGATATCGCGAAGCAGCAACACTCTTTCAAATTGTGTTGGGCAGGCGGACTCAGCAGCTCGAAAAGAGAGATCCAAAGATCCTTAAGAGCATGCAATGGTTAGCATCGACATATGGGAAGCTGGGACAATGGAAGGAAGCTAGAGAGCTAGAAGTGCAAGTGATGAACACAGCCGAGAAAATGTTGAGCCTTGAGCATCTTGACATATTATCGGCTAACAAGAACAATCGCGCAGGGTTACTCTGGGGTGAGGGCCGATTTAAGGAGGCCGAAGAGCTACTCATACAAGCGGTGGACATGCACAAGACAGTGCTTGGCCCTGAAGATGGTGGCACACTTACCAGCATGGCCAACCTCGGATCATCATACAAGAGTGAAGGCCGATGGAAGGAGGCTGAAGAGCTATTCATAGAAGTGGTTGACACAAGCAAGACAGTGCTAGGCGCTGAAGATCCTGTGACACTGACCACCATGGAGAACCTCGCAACGACATACAGTAACCAGGGCCGATGGAAGGAAGGAGAAGAGCTAGGACTGCAAGTGATGAACACACGCAAGACAGTGCTGGGTGCTGAACACCCTGACACACTGACCAGCATGGCCAACCTCGCATGCACATACGGTAACCAGGGCCGATGGAAGGAAGCTGAAAAGCTACTCGTACAAGCGGTAAACACGAGCAAGACAGTACTGGGCGCTGAAAACCATGACACACTGGCCAGCACGGCCAACCTCGCCTGGACATATGGTAACCAGGGCCGATGGAAGGAAGCTGAAGAGCTGCAAGTGCAAGTGATGGTCTCACGCAAGGCAGTGTTAAAACCTGAACACCCTGACACACTGACCAGCATGGCCAACCTCGCCTGGACATACAGTAACCAGGGCCGATGGAAGGAAGCTGAAGAGCTGCAAGTGCAAGTGATGGTCTCACGCAAAGCAGTGTTAAAACCTGAACACCCTGACACACTTACCAGCATGGCCAACCTCGCATGGACATATAATAACCAGGGCCGATTAAAGGAAGCCGAAGAGCTAGGAATGCAAGTGTTGAACACACGCAAGGAAGTGCTGGGTGCTAAACACCATGACACACTGATCAGCCTGTGGAATATGGCATATACATTGAAACACCAACGGCGCCATGATGAAGCTATTACACTGCTCAAAACTTGTGTTCAGCTACAAAAACAGCAACTTGGGCACACTCATCCATACACTATTCGAGCGTTGTCTGACCTCGAAATCTGGCAAAAGTCCTTCTCCAGCAGCCTCATATAGACACCGCTCCCTTAGATCCATAGATCTGTTAGAAAATCAGCAATCTGTGACGGCTCGACAGCTCAACGCAGCCATCCGAGCAGGCAAATAAAGAAAGCGTTTAGCACGGCCACACAACCCATAGATAAACTTGTCTTCTTCTCTATTTCAGATTTGATATTATCCTCGATGGCTTCAATAGTTTAGATAGAAATTCAGTTCGTTAGTATCTACTATTCCGAGCCAGTGACACTATCGTCAAATCACTGCCGGCGAATACCCACTTTACATTCGGATGAACCAAAATCCTGTGATCCAGAATCGCCTTCCAGCTAGATTTTACCTAAGCTGCGGCATTACGACTTGGATGTGGTTCCCACACACTTCCTAAGCATGATTGCGTGTCGGTCGATCATCATCATGCCTGAGTCCTGCTTCAGAGGTGGATCCAGCTCATCTGCCATATGCCTGAGCGAGATAGAAACCCAGTCCTTTCCGGCAGTATTTATTGTCTGTAGTGATTCAATGCATGTGATTCTGGGTTGCTAGAGTAGACCCGCCCCGGCGTTGCCCAGCCGCCTCTCCTCAGAGGTTCCTGGATTCCTGTTCATTTCCGCGCAGACAGCCGCTAGCAAGATTCCCATTGAAGGCGAATGTCACAATAACAATTTGACAGTAAGTGAGATGGTAGCTTACCTTTGAAAATACTGGAATATACTGACATTCCATGAGGATGATTTCAGACAGAACCGACCACGCAAAATCAAATTGAGGACTATTATGACGTAAAAGCCTACATACATTAAGTCAATCCTCCCAGCATCATGTAGACAACGGTGCATTGGCCTTGACTGACAAAGTATAACTTACAAATCTAATGAGGTTATATCACTTGTATATTTTTAATTCTTTTGTTCTGTCTAGGCATGCGTTACTAATGTAAGCGCATCAAGCAGTATAGTGAGGCAGAAAGTGTTCCATACAGCGCTGTTAGAAGTCTTGGAACTTGCTAACTCACGACTCTTGACTGCCCTCGCATAAGCCCAATTAGTCGCCCGACGGGCACCCACTCAATCAAGCACTGCCTACTCAAAACCAGCACGGGTAGCGCCCGGTGGCCCATTCATCAGAGAGTTTGCATGGCTGTCAAGACAATGACAATGTAGACAGTCATGGACGCCAATCATGCAAAGTTGCTGTGGAGGAAGTCTCTATACTAATGCTAGTGCGTCGCGTACCCATATAAGGTAAGCAATATACTTTGTAGTTCGATCATATGCTGTACATTGTAAACAAAAAACGCTTGTAAACCAGAATAGAGATTCATCGAAAATCACTGAGAATTGCTTAGAGTACTCTTTATTACAATGACACAAGCCCAGCTTGGTGTTGACATTCCAATGCTAGCCTTCCCTGAGTGGAGCCTCACACAACTGTTCTGTGACACCTCTCTGCGTGATTTAAAAGATGAACTTTCTGTTCAAGCAGCTTCGCCCCACAGATATTACACTCAACCCCTTTGGTTGGCCAGGGAGGATTGACATGTTTTCATAGAAAATGCCTGGTGAGTGAACTGGGTATTGCATGTTCCGCAATCCGATTCTTTAGTGGGAGATTAGCATTCCCCAGGCAAAGAAAGCAGAGTGTCACAACCTGGCTTCTCTCGTATCGTACCTAGGGTTCTAGTTAGTTGTATTTCGAGACAGGACACTTACCCTAAGTGTCTCCCAAGTAATCGTATGCTCAATGCCCCTCCGGGTCCGGTTCAGTATGTCGTATGCGTTGATGGGTATATCGCCCCCTCCAGGCTCCGTAAGATAATCCACAAGTATGAGACGGTAAAGGTAGCGAATAGAGAAACAAGGCCAACCGAGTACGTGTACTGGGTTGTTGGTTAAGTGCGGACGAGTCAGAAACTAGAAGGTAACCAATGCTTGATTAACTAGATTGATCGCGAAGAACTCAACTAAGTACATGAATGAGCGTCCTTATATATCCTTGGGCCTGTATACCGTATACCATATACCATATACCATCCTGTATACCGTGCCGTATACCATATGTCAGAGGTGCGGCTTAGTCAGGGTCGAAAGTCCGTATCGAGCGTATATGGTTGAGGTCTCTGATTTGTGCAAATGAAGCTATCTAGGATCCTATATAAGACCGTAGCTACCTCAACAGAGTATCCTAAGCGAATGTGCGGTTTTAATAGCAATAAGGGCAAAGGAATGAATAAGCTGCTTGTGCCATATGATATCAGTGAGGCATCAATCAGGCATCAGTTGGTATTGTTCGGTAAGGAACCTCTAACGTATAACGTAACCGACCACCGAGCTGGCCAGCTGGCCGCCGCCTACCGCCGAATCGTACTATAGTATACACTGATTTTGAAGCCTTTCTCCCCAGAAAATTGATATATATTATCCATAAAAACAATAGACTATTTCTCAGGACGTTTTAGCCGATTGTGGCCTATTTTATCACATGTGCTACAGGTTGGTGGCTTACGCCGCCTGGAAACTGGGTGGTATGCTTCCTTTACTATAGCCTCCTGTTCTTGCGCTTTTTGTAGTCCTTTGGCACCTGTCAGGCTCCCTCCAGCTTGTATAAAGGCCCTAGGAGCTGCTCTTCTCTGTTTTTGATGCCGGTTTTCCACGCGAAGCTGGTGGACTTCGTGCCGTAGTAGGATGGCATTTTGCATGGTCATCTCCTGTCACAGGCTGCGCCTGTAGAATAAATGATATGTTATTCGGAGAGATGATCGGAGGGGTTACCAGACTACCTACCCCGCACGGCGTACATTTGTATATAAAGCTGTCCGATCGGACATCCGTTCTCCTGTTCTTCAACGAAATCTTTTGTGAGATAGCTAGTCATTAGCACTACGGGCTTAGCCCTTAACATTAGATTTCGTTCCTTTCCTTTCCTATCGGCGGCCCAATCGTGCGATAGAGGGATCGACTGAAAATAGTATAATCACGACGATAACCACGACGAGAACCACGACGATAACCACGACGAGAACCACGACGATAACCACGACGAGAACCACGACGAGAACCACGACGAGAACCACGACGAGAACCACGACGACAAGAACTCATGCCCACATATGAAGCCCCTACCATTAGCGATCACGAAGAATCCGCACTGAGTGCTGAACCGGAAACTACAGACTCACAGGAGACCCCAAGCACTATGAGCCAAAGCAATGATAACAATAGTGTGCACCAGCGCCCCCGACAAATCTTACCGGATCCTGAGGTGTTTAAGGGAGATATTGCTTCCTATCAGAACTTCAAACATCTCCTGAAAGCGAAGCTCCATGTCGACAGGAAGGCCCTGGGAGGTCCTTATGAATGCCTCTGGTATGCCTATGGACGATTGTCTGGCAATGCAGCTAGCCATATTCTTCCATGGATGATTGCCAACGCTGATTCGCCCACTATGGTAAACGACGATACAGTGACCAAACTCTTCGAACATCTTGATTTCAACTATATGGATAAGGAGCTCCAGAGGAAGGCTATGTACAACCTTAGCACATTGAAACAAGGCAACAAAACCATCAATGAACTGCTTGCAACCTTTGACCGTTATCTGATGGAGGCTGGCCAACAGAACCAGCCCGACAATATGAAGATTTTTTGGTTGGAAAACACCCTCAATGACGATATATTCAATCGACTTGTTAACGCGCCTACCTGCAAAACATTTAGCGAATACTGTGTTCAACTCCAGGGTATCTATGATAGGCATCAGAAATACCAACAGCGCTCTGCAGAACACCGAGCACCTTCCAACGCTATGTGAACTGGACTCTACAGGAATTCCTTGATGAATTTGTGTCTGCATACCTAGATGACATCCTAGTTTTCTCCTCTGGATCCCTTCAGGACCACCGTGAAAAAGTCTCCAAAGTCCTGCAACGGCTCAAGGATGCTGGTCTTCAGCTTGATATTGACAAGTGCGAATTTGAAGTACAATCCACCAAGTACCTGGGCTTTATTATTGAGGCAGGCAAAGGCATCCGCATGGACCCTGCCAAAATTTCAGCTATCAAGGATTGGGCAGCCCCAACCAGTGTACGGGGGTGCGTTCCTTCCTAGGGTTCGCCAATTTTTATCGACGGTTCATACGAAACTTTGCAAATATCACAGCACCACTCACTGCACTCACCAAGAAGGAAGCAAAATTCACATGGAATTCAGACGCTGACAAGGCTTTCAACCAGCTCAAGGAGATGTTTACCACTGCACCTATCTTAACGCAATTTGATCCAGACCGCGCTACAGTGGTAGAGGCTGACTCCTCTGGCTGGGCTACTGGTGGTGTATTGTCCCAATATGATGACAATGGGGTACTGCGCCCATGTGCCTTCTTCTCAAAAAAGAACTCACCTGCAGAATGCAACTATGAGATCCATGACAAGGAGTTGCTAGCAATCATCAATTGTTTGAAGGAATGGGAATCAGAGCTCATTAGCACACCCAAGTTCATCATTATCACTGATCATAAGAATCTCCGCTATTTTATGAAGCTGCGACGCCTTAATGAACGACAGATGCGCTGGGCAGATATATTGAGCCGCTATGACTTCTACCTCCAGTACCGACCTGGGAAACTTGCCCTTACTCCTGACGCCCTATCTCGCCGAGATCAAGACATGCCCAACGACCCAGGTGATGAACGACTGCAGATGCGAGAGAAGCGCCTCTTGGACCCTAATGCGTTTGTTGAGACCAGTGAATGCACCATATGCTGTGTGTCAGCTGTACAGGTCGACAAGTCCATTCAAATCCTACCAATCCATACTAGTAATGGAACTACAGAAAATGAAAACACCACCTCAGATCTTGAACAGCAATGGAGCCATGCAGAAGCTGAGGATACCACTATGCCCATACTTCGTGATGCCATCCGTGCAGGATTACCTCATTTCCCTCCTGAACTGGGAATCCAGGTCTCAATTGGCGAATGTGAATTAGACTCTGATGGTCGGATCCTCTTTCGCAAACGACGATGGGTTCCCAATAATGAACCTTTACGAACAAGATTAATGCAAGAAGCCCATGACTCCCCACTGTCTGGGCATCCAGGTAGCAATGCACTATATAGTCTACTTGCTCGACAACTTTTCTGGCCCAATATGAGTGCAGATGTGAAACGTTTTGTCAAGAATTGTGACCAATGTGGAGCTACCAACATATGGCGAGATCGACGACAAGGACTGCTGAAACCCTTACCTATCCCAGATCGCAAATGGCGTGAACTCTCCATGGATTTTATAGAAGGACTGCCAGAGTCAAATGGTTACAGTGCTATCCTGGTGATAGTAGACCGCCTCACAAAAGGGACTATCCTAATCCCTTGTGCAAGGACAGGAAGTGACTACATTGTACCAAAGTTCCTGCAGCATGTTGTGGCATACCATGGCCTCCCAGCTGCTATCACCTCTGATCGCGGCTCACAGTTTGTGGGTGAACTCTGGGAACGCATGTGTAGCCTCCTCAAGATCAATCGACGCCTATCCACTGCCTACCACCCCCAAACTGATGGGCAAACAGAGCGCATGAATGCAGTTGTTGAGAGCTATCTCCGTAACTTTTGCAACTTTGCACAGGACAACTGGTCAGAAATCCTACCTATGGCGCAGCTTGCAATTGCCAACCAGACTGCAGCTTCTACTGGGTTCAGCCCCTTTTTCCTTGACCATGGGTACCACTTGGAGACACTTCAACTAGTTGAACCAGTCACTGAAGAACTCCAACAATCATCCAGTGGGTCTGCAGGTGCACGAATAGCTGACAAACTCAAGAATGCATTGGAGGTCGCTCAAAGTGAGTTAGCTGCAGCCCAGGAACGACAGGAACAATATGCCAACCGTTACCGAAACCTTGCACCACACTACAAGCCTGGTGATAAAGTTTGGCTCGCCCTGCATAATATCCGAACAAGCCGTCCCAGCAAGAAGCTTGATGTGCGCCAGGCCAAATATACCGTCCTAGCACAGATTAGCCCGTATGCCTACCGACTGAACACACCAGAGGGTATCCACCCTGTCTTCCATGTTGACCTCCTCCGGCCAGCAGCAAACAACCCCTTTCCCAGTCAGCGCAATGACGACTATCAGCCCCCAGCTGTGCTTGTTGACGGCGAGGAAGAATACCAGGTGGAGCGTATACTGGACTACCGACAGATCCGCCGTGGACGGGGATTTCAGCGACAATACCTAGTGAAATGGACCGGTTATCTACATCCTGAATGGACTGCTGCGCACAACATGGAGAATACCGCCGCACTGGATGAATGGGAGCAACGCCACGGAAGCCAGAGCCCTGTGAGGGATGGGGATGATTCTTAGGAGGGGGGTGTTGTCACAGGCTGCGCCTGTAGAATAAATGATATGTTATTCGGAGAGATGATCGGAGGGGTTACCAGACTACCTACCCCGCACGGCGTACATTTGTATATAAAGCTGTCCGATCGGACATCCGTTCTCCTGTTCTTCAACGAAATCTTTTGTGAGATAGCTAGTCATTAGCACTACGGGCTTAGCCCTTAACATCTCCGCCTCTCTCATGACCTTTCCCATTGCCTCCTGCATAGTTGATGGGGACACCTGATGACTTTGGAGGTGATTTATTCGCTTCTTTTGGGCCTCAAGCTGGTTTATATCCGCTGGAGTCTTTCCTGCACCAAAGGATTGATTGCTATGTGATGATGAAGGCGGCGTCGGTGTTTTATATGGTATATGAAGCTTTGAAAGGACTCGCTCAGGTGAAAATGGGACCAGGCCAGTTGCTGCAAAGCTGCTTCGAATGTTTGATGATGATAGAGCTTGGTAATGGACGGTAGGGTATATATAGAGGAATTCTGTTTTATCCACAACGTTGATTTCCTTCTGCATCTTTTTGGTGATTCTTTCGCCATATAAGCGTTTCAATGGCGAAAAGCAGCCAACATCCAATGGCTGAAGAAGATGAGATGAATGCGGAGGCATATATAAAGGAATAATATTCCTTTCTGTACAAAATCTGTCGAATTCTGCAGTGGCATGGCTGCTATGGCCATCCAAAATCAACATGCGATATCTCCCTAATGTACGGGAGGCTGTATGTGGCTCAAAGACATTTTGAAGCCACTTGTAACGGGCTAGGCCCGAAAGGCACCTCGAATCATAAATGGTTCTCGATTGAAGCTATTCACAAGAGCGTGCCGAAGTCAGGTGATCGTAGATCACCTGATCACGAGTATATAAATCCACCGCCAGCGTGTCTTTCTTTCTTTCTTTCTTTCCTTCTCAACGAGTTCTTTTGTACATATCTATATATTAGATAGCAAGGCTTCAACCCATTACACGGATCCGACCGGTCGGGAGTAAGGCGCCATGGTCAACACAGCCCGCAGGAAGCTGGCAAACAAAAAGGAAGTCTGAGTAGAAGATTAAAAAGGTGAGAATAAGTGGTTCTGTGGATGAAGAGACCTCAAAAGAATGGGAAGTGCTCCAAGAGATGCTCATGGGAGGAAGGATGGAAGCAGGGAAGGACACTGTCGGCACAATGGGATTTAAAAATTCAAGAAAACATGATGGTCAAGGGGAGCCAAAAACTGGCTACCCTTTGCGACCGCAGCGAGAGTGTTTTGATGGATGAGGTTAACAAAATAGCAACAAAAGTCCCATTTGAGACTAGCGTCAAGAGGCCTGGCGTGGAGGGAAAGCCCGTGGCCGTGGAAATACCCTCCCCTGATGCCAAGACGAAAATTGGTTAGCAGGGCTCCTAAAACGGCCGCCTGCTAACCGTCGCATCAGTAATATGGGGAGAAATATTAATCTGAAGAAGCTTTCTGCTCAGATTATATAATTTTAGTACCATGATATACTATATTTGAATTTTAGGCTCTGTATATATTTTGTTGCTGAGATATTGAGGTTATAAAAAGTGCCATTTTATATGGAATACAGAGCCGCGCAGCTCGGTGGGATGCGCAGCTCGGTAGTTGGTTACGTTACTGGAATGTGTTCTGTTTCGCATATTCAGCCCAGATCTTAGTCTATCGGTCTACTCAAGCTGTGAAGTGGAAATGAAAGATATGCGGGAAAAGGAGAGAAACATCACTTGCGGTTTGGTGCTGTACGGGTATCTATTAAACATGGCGGCTATATGTACTCATCAATATCACCATAAAGTTTCCGAATAATATGGCTGGATAGTGTCTACCAGGTAATCAATCCAATCGTTTTGCTACTTTCAGACATAGAGGGCCTTTGAAAATTCCCAGCCCACAATCCCAGACATTTCCATCCTTCACCATGACATTTTGGTGTCGTAAATCTCCATGAATGAACACAATTCGATGGTTGGTGTGGGAGAGCATGCCAGCTAGGAAGCCCCTAATTTGGCGCTTTAGCGCTTGTGATTGATACGCATCAATAATGGTATTGTTGAACTCTTCCTCAGAATGGAACGGCCCTTTTCAGACGTTCTAGTATCTAGAAACACACCATAACAGACTAACCCTCTCATGGTCGTGTACTGATAACTCAAACTCATGAACGTTGATTTGCATTCTTGTGTAATGAACCCTTTCTAAAGAAAACTGGAAAAAATGGGACTAACTATAGTATAAAGAATAGAGGTTGCTTTCAGATAGCGTCGACCAACATTATCCTGGCGCTGACCCGATAGACTCAGTGCCGCCCATACTGACAATTGATGGGGCAATTCTTAAGTGGCACGATAGAGCAATCTATCCATGGCAATATTTACAACCACAAAATTGACCATGGATGGGCCTTAGCATCCACAAGGTCCAGGATCATTGGATCATTCATTGATTTTTCTTTCTGTTACCTACAGCGTCCAGGAAAAGAACCGTGAAGTCCTCGCTTATACTTGCGATATTCCATGAATTATTATCAACCGAAAGTAAACGAAGGGAATCTCAATGTCTATACGTCGAGTAAGCCCGTTCACCCTTCCATGCCATGTCAGTACTAACTAGAGTAATCACCAGATCCCTCAACGGCCAATTGGCCGGGCTCTACACCTACAATCACGATGGGACCACAGACGGAGAATCCAACTTTCCCCTATCCGCTGAAACAGATCCCCTGAACTGCACGCTTGCAAGGATTAATGGACAAGGTATCGATGCCGCCGGCCCGTTCGGGATCACTGGTACTTTTAATGCACAAGTACCGGCGATGGGCTGAGAGTAGCAAATACGAAGGAAAGCCGATGGTCGAACGGTGGTTCCTTCCTAGTCGTGTAATCGGAACGATTTGATAAACGGCAAAGTCGGTATATGTTGGAAATCGTCGGCAGTGAGGTGTAATAGGTGAGGCATTCGGCTCATTTTCCACAGCTGCCCAAGAGTCAGAGATTCCATCTCCTCCTGCTCTATCTTCTCGTCAGTAATACTTAGATAGTCACTATTATAATTCAACCAGAGCGACAGCGACATATCTGACAGTTGACCCTTCCATGGACTGAGCAGCTGAAACATAAGCTCAGAGACTACTCGGTGATGCCAGTCTGGCAGGTCCACATAGAGCTCATCGTTTCCCCGAAACTTTTATGAAATCGCGCCATTCAATCTTTGGCCACCAGAGAATGTGTCGAATATACCCCGCCCTTGTGCGTCAATAAGGATCTCCAGATGTGAACTGTCGTAGTTTTTCAACCGAGTCTAGCTTGAAGACAGAGATTTGTTGCCAAATTATTCGCTGCACGATTGCTTGCTATTGACGAGACATAATCGCGTACCGGGCGAGTTTCGGTTGTCCATCTATGCGTATGCCGGAAATGTTGTATTCATTTTCGGACGCTATATCATTCGTCAAAGAGATAATAATAAAATGGATTATTACGTTTGGTGAGATTTCCATCTTTTCTATGCTTTGGTGTTATGGCAGAAAGCAGAAAGAGTTGTGCCTCTAGCTCGTGTTTTTGGGGCTAATATTTCGGGCGGGTACCAGCTGTCGTATATTTCTATACCCCGCGAGCAAAATTGAATTTCTATTTTTCCATACTATCTTGTATTGGTGAATTAAGACATTGCATATGTCATCAACATCATCTCCCTCAAAGAATCAAACACCACGGTAAACCGGCTTTCTTTTGCTTTCCGGTAATTGCCATATTGGTTCGGATCTCCGAGACGCGGGGGTTTGTCCCACCTATCATGGAATGGTCGACCAGGGATACGCATAGTTGACGCATGATTTCGTGAGAATCCAACATAAAGTCTGTGAACGCCAGGGGGGTGTGTCAACTACTATCCAACATCTCAAGTTCCATCTTTCTACGGCTGCTCAGATAAAATGCCTGAAGCAGGCAATCTTGAAGCCGAACTCTCAGCGCTGCAGTTGCTGCTACGTCCCGATGAGATAATAACCCCGGATTCAGCGGATTACCAGCCGAGCATCCAGACGTGGGCGTCTCAGAAACAACTGAACCCTCGACTTGTAGTTCGGCCCACCTCTGTCGAATCTCTGAGTAAGGTAGTCGCCTACCTATATTCCACGGATCTGGAGATTGCGATTTATGGGCATGGTTTCATGTCATCCTCTTCAAAGGATGCTCTCATCAATACAACCGCTTTGAATGATTTCCACTTCGACAAACACTCCGAGTTGCTGACCATTGGCGCGGGTCAGACTTGGGAAGAGGTTTTCCGGAAACTGGGAGAAGTCGCGCCGGATTATGGGGGTAAGAATCTCCTGCGTTCGTCGAATTTTATAATGTACCAAGACTGACAAGCTTTGCGAAGTCGTGGGGGCCCGCACTCCCTGTGTAGGTGTAGGAGGTACCATCATGAGCGGAGGCTTTTCGTGGCTCTCCGCCGAGTATGGATGTATCTCCGACCCAGCCAATATGCTGGATGCCAAAGTTGTGAAGTATGACGGTTCAATTGTCTGGGCCTCTTCGGAACCGGAGCTATTATGGGCGCTCCGTCGGGGTGGAGGTGGCTTTGGTGGTAAGGGACCCTAGAACCAGAGTCATGTTTCGTAACTCAAGTCATACTAACCTACGGCATGTAGTGGTAGCTCAGGTTGTACTCCGAGTATTTCGATACCCGCAGAACATCTGGGCCGGCCCGATTATGATCCCCCGTGAGAAGCTACAGGTGGTAGCGGAAGGCATTGCACAGTTCACCTCCAAAACGATTGATCCAAAGGTCACCATGTTTCTGTATGTCGTCAAGAAACAAATGTTGGACTCTATTGGGGCAGAGTCAGATATGCTGCTAATTCATGCGTTCGATGCTCATGGTGAAGCCCATGGCCGGGCCAGCTTCAAATGGGCGCTGGACATCCCCGGAGCGGTTGACCAAACCAAGATAACTAACCTGATAGGGGTCGCTAACTTGCAAGGTGGGGCCATCCATCTCTCGAATAGATACACTGAGAGCGAGACTAATAGCTTCCATAGATAAGGTGCTTACAGTTAAAGGTTCGATGACACAGTTCTGGGCACCTTTAATGCTACGCGAAGTCACCAAAGACACTATAATCAATGCCATAGAATGGTCTGAAGACATAGAACGCCTCGACCAATCGCTCGGCGACTGTACCTTTCTCATCTTCGAGTTACTGAGTTCGGTAAGCAAAACGCCGACATACTCCCACGTTGAATTTCAGCTCATCCATATCTCTGTTCAAGCGCGACCCAGCGGGATCGACAGCGAGCTGTGCATGGCCAAGACCTATCGGGACAAAGCATATCCTGCTCATTGCCACTGGAAGTCCTTCTACCGCTGGGAAAGACAAAGAACATCTTGCGCGAGCTCTCGCTATTCATGCAGCTTCTAAAATCTTAGGTGAAGATGCCGAGAAGCATTATCTACCGAATGGCTTCGAGGATTTTCATGATCCAAAGAAGGTAATGTTGTTTTCACTCCAGCTGCATGTTCGAGTTTCTCATCCAGGTGACAGATCTGGGGTTCCCATTTCTCGCGGCTTCAGGATTTGAGGAGGCAGTACGACCCCCGTAACAAATTCAAGGGGGCTATCAGTGCATAAGGATGATAAAGCTTCGGACTGGATGATATTTGCAGCCCTGTATGACCAAAGAACATGGATTTGGGGAATATGTCGAGGAGAGTCTCTCGGACAAATCAATTCCGTGCTCATGCACCTTTTGACGTAGGACTATAATTTGAACCTGATAAACCCAATAACTTTCTCCCAGAAAACCGCCTACAAAGTATACTTGCTCCCCGAAAAACAAGGAACCAAACAATCTGGCAGATCCCTCGCAATACGACACTTGAACCTCCAGCCCGTGCAATGTCCCGCAAGCAGAACCTTAGGCTCGAACCGTTTCAAATCTTCCATTGTAGCATTCAATTTAGCGTCTTCCGCATCGGCAAGATGATACCCACCAACAACTGAGTACAAGGAGCTTCCGTTGCCCAGCTTTATGGCATCGTGGCAGGTGTTGACGATACCTGCGTGGCCGCAGCCGGTGAAGACTACGAGGCCTTTGTCTGAATAGCATGAACGTGTCAGAAATTGAGATTTTTGACAGGGTAGTCGGACGTACTTTTGAGATTACACATAATATACCGCTCTTCCATGATCCAAGTGTCCTCTTCCCAATGCCCAGTAGACGGATTGAACCACACTCCCCCATATATACCGTCTTCGTACGTAGTCTGGCGAGGAATCTCCCCAGAGATGAGGAAAAGGTCATCCAAGACAGTATGAGGCTGGTCACTTTTCAACAAAGTCGCCCCGGCAGTCTCCAATTCTTCAAATGAGGGATCAGCCTCAAGGGAGATCGGGCGATCTGCCTGGACGCCACGAAAGGCTGGCGGTTTGGGTGGACATCCATGACTACCTGCTTGTCACCATCATTGCTCTTCTTGATCAGTTCGATTGCTTTGGTTAGACTGCCTGTTGATTTGGTATCAGCGATATGATATGTGGAGGAATTTTAATGATAAGGAAGGACAACTTGTACTCACCTGAGTGATCTCGGTGGTAATGGGATAGGGCAATATGTTCAATATCGTCGATCTCCGTTCGGAGGCGATGGGTATTTCTCTCCCAGACCTCGCCTTCGGGACCCGCATCGAACAAGAGATAGTGCTTCTTATCACCCTTAGTTGTGTTCTATGCCTCATTAGTCCACAACATAAACAAGGAAGAAAGCAAGACATGAAGAGAAAAGAGACATACAAGAAGCAAAGAAATTCCATGAGCTGCACAGAAAAAATTATCCATGCACATTTCCATAGTTGCTCCACCAAGCTCCGAGCTCAATGGCGTAAGGGGAATGCCCATAAACCGACTTGCTACCTTCACGGCAGCATTGGGGCTTGGGGATATGGGGTTGAGTTCGTCATTGACGATCACATGGATGTCAAGATTATCGATTTCGGCTAACATGTTTATTTGGTGAACAGAAGGGTGAATTATGGTAGGATTCACATCTGGCACAGGTTCTATATCATGGAATTAGGTCATATGCAACATCATTAATAATGAAAGATGGTTCAAGGCACTAGGTGGGATACCGGCAGCCGCTATGCCTCTTTGACTCGGCAGCCGATTGTTTACGGGAATACCTAAAGCCTGAGATGTCTTAACTTCGAAAGCCGGCTAGACTGCTTGTGTGGACATCGCCAGACAATTTGTGGGTTCGAACCTTGCCTGACCTTACGCCCATAAAACTTGTCTATACCAAGTATCTATCTCTCGCAGGTTTTCCCCCGATCTTGGGCGGGGGTTTTTCCCTGCGAAACAAACAGGTAAATGCTAAAAAAAGCACCTCCCGCGAGCCCAACCCAGGTGGTCTCGACATTACTTAAGTATCCTCCCTCGCGGTAGGTGCCTTTTTTTTTTTTTTTTTGATTTTTATACTAGATGGTAGCTTAGCTAGAAGACAGGCAGTTCCGATCTGCCCGTCATATGTCCCACACCGGGACCAGGGTTCTTTTACTTCCAAGGCTCCAAGGATGCGTGGAAAGACCCGACTCTCGACGTTAAATAGATACATACATGTATGAACCCCATGGAAGCCGCCGAACGGCGACCAGACTTAGATGCCCGGCCGAAAAGGGCTCGTACTAGGCAGTTGATACTAAAGAGGACTGAGCCATACTGATAACAAGGCAATAACAACATCGTAACTGGCATCAATTCTTTTATACGCTAAGGTATCCATTAAAATATAACGCTCCACCCCTGGGTATCCAGCACTTAAAACACAAGTACAACGGCCTCGCCGCAACTTTTCTGTTTTCTTTTTCTGTCTTGAAAACTCTACAGAGACTGTTTCCCCCTAGTCTCGATCGGCAACAAGCACATAGCAACAAACGAAACCAACAACAATGCACCAGATGCATAAATCGGAGCCGACGCATTAGAACCCCCATAGATGGCAATAATCGGCGCACAAAGGCCAGCGATCCGGTTCAGACAGCTAGCGATACCAGTGCCGGTTCCACGGTTCGGCGCGGGGAAGACTTCAGGTGTGTATGCATATAGCACACCGTACATCATCATCTGGAAGAAGGATTCGAGGGCTGAGCAGACGAGTTGCGCGTTGGGATCTTGGGAGGCTGTGAAGCAGAAGAGGAGGACACCGGTGATGAGAGTGGAGATGGCGAGGGTTCCCTTTCGGCCGATATACTTGAGGTCGACGGTGAAGTAGGCGACCATGGGGCCGGGGATACCGCAGACGGCGGTGATGGCATAGTTGCGGTAGGTTTCGTAGACGGAGGATGACGTGCTTAGGTATTGGGGCAGGAAGGCGTTGAACAGGGTGTAGCCCATTCCGATGGTGGTCCACAGGAACCAGATGATGATGGTTGTGATTCCGAGTCTCTTTGTCCTGAAAAGAGGGATAACCTGCTCGTACGAGAACTTGGAAAGAGACCGCTTGAGAATCTCCGTGTAGGAAAGCTTCTGGTCTGAAACTTCTTCAGGGTATCCACCAATTTCATTCAGAACCTCGTCCGTGAGCCAGGTCTGAGTCTTGTTCTTGTAGGCAATACCCTGCACTGCGGTGACAGCCTCATCCTGGCGACCTCTGGACACAAGGAACTTGGGCGACTCATACAACGTGAAGAGGAAGAAACGCGCAAGGAACATGGCGAACGTAATAGCACCCAAAGACAAGACCAGATATCTCCATCCCCAGTTGTTGGCCTTGGTACAAGGCTCGTTTTCAGGGCACGAATAATTCACGATGAATGCCCAGGCAAGTAAACTGGAAATCAGGGTGCCTATCGACCAGAACAGAGCCATGGAACTCAGCAGGGCTCCTGAGGCGAAGGGCAGGAATTCCAGGAAGATGGCTGCATCAACGGGCAGGTTACCACCAACACCCAAACCAAGGCAGGCGAAGAGAGCACACACGCTGTACGTTGTTAGAATGGATGCTGTAGTCATGAAAGTACGTCAACTTACGCGATCCAGTTAGGAGCACCACCGGAAGCGAGTCCAAAAACACCGCAGAGGAGCAGAGTTATGTTGAAGGCAGGACGACGGCCAATCGCGTCAGAGGCCAGACCCCAGAACGAGGCGCCAACAATTAGTCCGACGAAAAGGGAGCATGTTGTAAAGCGAACATAGGAAGAATCAACGTTGAATTCAGCGGACAGTGAGTTCAGCGTTAATGCCACACCCTGCATGTTTTAGTTTCACAGCCGCTGGAACAGTAACCAATCGGGAAATCTCACCTGTAGCCAGAGGCTGTAAGGGACATGTGGTTAGTATCGCATCTCCTCTTTTCTTTTCATATGGGGCACTCACTTGTCGGCAACCCAGCCAAATCCACAGAGAACGAATAGCTCCCATTGGTACCGGCCCATACCAATGTCCTGAATGGCTCTGTTGATAACTTTTGCCTTCCCTGTATGATGGTCAGCATACCGGAGCAAAGGGGAAACGACGCATGAGGTCATCGCAAGCAGTGTTGCTCTGCATCCGAGCACAAGACAAGGCAAGCGAACGTACGATCATAGGCAGTGTCCAAACCCGAGGCGGCAATGTCAGATTCGACTTCCGCGCGAAGGGCTTCGAGAGTCAGGGAGCCGCTTTGGGGCACAGGACTGGCTCCTTTCTCTTCCGAAGACATTGTGGTTAGCTTGTTGCTATTCGCTTCGTTATCCGGTTCCTTTTCCTTTTCTGCATTGGGGATCGGTTGTTGAGCTGCTGGGGCATCGGCAAGCGGCATCACGACGCCGGGGAAATTCCGCCGGTCTCGTGAGCTGAAGAAAGCGGTCCAGTCCCAGTGACCCATGGTGATGGTGTGTCGCAAATGGGCGGCTTTGGTTTTCAAATTGGCGCAACGGATCCGTATCTCAATGGGCGAATGTGAATTACGAGGTTTTGCGTTGGGCGGCTAGGTCTACCTAAGCCTTTGGGATGGTCGTGATTGAAAATTCCTATAACCTATATCGTGAAAACCGGGCAAAAGTATCGCAGGGACGTAATATTCCGGCAGTCCGTAGATTTGGCGCAATGGCTGCTGAGGTCTTATCGGGGAGAGTCAAAATTCGGAGGCACTCGGTTTGGCGCACACGGAAGTTGTCTTTCGGGCTTGCGATGGATTGAACGGCGCAGGTTTCGGAAAATGGGAGTTGGCGCAACGGGTGTCAAAAAAAGGCGATAATTGCTGCTACTCCAATCGGCACTGAAGTAGGACCTGCAGAATCCGGACCAAGTTCGGGACCGTTATAGTGTTGTGCCTATAGAAAAGACAAAGAAATGGAGAATAAACGGTAACAATGTTGCTTGATATGCAGTTGACAAGTATCGACCGGAATTGAGAATTAGCAGCACAGCTGACAGTTCTAATTCCTCGTGTAAGAATAATGCGCTCGGTGGATGGCCGTCGGGACCTGTATATAAGTGAATTTGGACAGAAAACGTACCTCGACAAAAAATAGAACCCTAAGACAAACGAGAATTGAAAGTGCGGAGGAGAGAGACCGGGTTTGGGCGAGGCTGTTTGGATATATAAGAGAGTGCCAATGCGCGTAAAAAGTTTTTTTCGTTTAAATCACTGAAAATGGTTTAACCGTGTGCCTCGTATCGCTGGATATGAAGTCATAATTTTAGCCATATCGGGAAGGTAGTCGGAGACCATCTGTCACCGAAACCGGAAACCCGTCAGCACGCGATGTATACAGAGTACAATGGAGACAGATCCTGGATACCGAAGATTCTATACAGAAAGCTAAGAAGTCGACTCTGTCATACTCCATTGTACCTAATAATTTCAGACGTTGAAGATAGCAGACAGCGCGATGCGATCCGCCGAGTGCGAGATTATCGGCGGGAGGGAAAAAAAAAAAAAAAAGCCGGTCTCAGCCGAAGGTCTGTGCTCGGCATACGTACAAATGCTCCGTGCTTCTACAGCGTCCGTATCTTGAAATCCTTCGGCCGGCCTTTTGCTTCAGTGTGCAGAGTTGGTCAGGGGTTGTGGTAGCTGTTAAGTACTTGTATGCCGATAAACACAGGCCATTCCGGAGCACACCGACTCGGCACAAGTACATTATGCGCGCTGTACTCCATACTCTGGGTGGCCTGTTGTCCCTTCGTATTCTTGGTCGAGAATACGGAGGAGAGATAACCGGTCATTATCATTCGAATTTAATACGCTTCTTAGTAATTATGAAGGCTTTCTGACGGAAGCTAAACCATCGGATGGATCCCGAGGGGGCCGAACTGGGCACTCCGTGCGCGTGCGTGTGTGCTCTACATACTGTGCAGGCTCCATACCACCGACATGCTGTCGAGTCAGTAATCCGGGGTAATGTTTCAGAAATTCTACGAGTGTTTTCGTCTATATTGTTCATGGAACAGTAATACTAGGAACAAACAATGGTGGAAATGGCCGCTGGCCCCGAGGACGAGTGCTAGGTAGGTACATTAGCAGAGGCATTGAATCTATAATCGGTGTTCGAATGAATCAAAGAAGCTACCGATGACATTGTGCGCACATAAAGAGACGCCGAGTATGGATATGCAACACGTATAGCATCATAATAACGAATGTTTTCTCTGTAATAAATTGAACGCATCCCGATTTCCCTGCACATTTACTGAAATCTAGTCGCACGCAGGCTAAATTCTATGTTTCGGCAGCGGTGATTATTGGAACGACGTTCACTGTTTGCCTTATACATATGTCATGCGTTCCCGCATTGGCTCTTCAGTTCTAAGCCCCGGTTCTCACCCAAAAATCAATGTATTTATTATCTTCCAACGTATTAGACCCTACGCCAGCATCGCAATATATCGATAACATAGTGCCGATATGGTCATTCTTGTTGTACCTTAGCGAATTCACTCACGTACCCCCAGCATTCCCAAAAACCACAATTTCACCCAGAGAGTGGTATGTTACCAGCGTATGTTGCACTAGAGAAGCCTCACAACATCATGTACAACAAAGGCAAACATTCTGTTCAAGTTGCACGACGAGCCAGCTTCAGAAGATCTACGAGCCTACTCTGAAAGATTAGAGGAAGGTTCTTCTATTTGGGTCATCGGCGCAAATGAAGCTCATTTTCAGAACTGTGGAACGAGAATGTCATTACAAGACACCCATCTCCGGTATCTACTTGAGGAACGGCGGTGGCCGGTCTCGAGGGTTGCTATGTGGAGGGCGATGGCGACGCATGCATTTGCCGTGTTGGAGCTTTTTCAGGAGTTTGGGTGGATTATTAATGAGCCAGTGTCGGTGATCCAGTGTTCGATATTAAGGTAGCGTCTCTAACCTTGTCTTAGGGACCATGAACGAAAGTGCACGATTGCCAATGGAAGCAGAAAGGTTGTCAGCAGCGAAAAGCGCGTGCGGTGGTGCCTCACCGACGGTGCAGACCCCAACTCCCATAACGTCGGGAAAAACATTGACGTGCTCAGCCATGTTGGTGAATATGCCGTTATCCCAGTACTAGAGCTCTTAGCCGCACATGGTGGTGAGTTCCGGTGTAGCAACGCCGCCTTACACTGCGCCGCGCATGGTAGCGTAGGCTACAGCACGGAGGAGGAGCCCATCAAGATCCTTGCGTGGCTACTGTTGAAAACCGGGATTAATATGAACCAACGGAAACACGAGTTCTCGGGCATGGAGTCGTGGAGGAGGGAGATGATGAAGACGGCGCTGCATTGCACGGTTGGGTCCGATGCACTTGGTTGTGTGCGGTCTCTGTTGGAGATGGGGCTGACGCTGGATTGAGAGATCTTTATAATAGGGCCGTGAGGGATCTTGCGGTGGAAAAGGGGTCTGATGAGGCTGTGAAGATTTTGGATGGGCACTAAATATCTGTATGTGTCCGTTTATTATTATTGTGCCTAACGGCTTTGTGTGAAGAAGACTGATGACAACTCTTATAGATGGGGGAGCGAGACACATCTCTAAAATCTTCCACAGGCATGCGGTCAGGCCATAAGCCCGAGCAAGCAGAGCTTGCCCCGCTGCAGATTCAGCTCGTGCGTCGACCTTTTATTGCCAATCAACTGGCTGCCGTGGACAGGACAGCTGGAAGATTCGTGACGTGTTTTATCACATCAGATTGCCACCTCCAGATCCCTTGTGCAGCAGCTGAGGTACATAGCATTCTGGGGCAAGGGGGGCGCCGAAAAGGTAGTCGAGAAATGGGTTCCGGTGGAAACAATCTATCAGCACTGGGGGTGCTACGGGCACGTGTGGAAGATCTGATCCGAAATGGTGCAGTCCGTTTACTCCATCAGCGTGCGTGCTTTCTGAAACCTGATATTGCCCAAGTCGCGTACCTGAGCCTCCAGTTTCTTCAATGTCGATCGACAGCGGGGCTTACTTGTACATGAAGCCACCCGGGAGAATTCTGTTAGACCAAGAAGGGGCACTATATCTCAATGATGCCCGGTAGGTTTTGAACTTGAATACCAGGGAAAAGATTTTCAATTAAAAATTGACTCCGTACTCTAAGTACTTGATACTCGGTACATAGTAGGACAGTTCTGGCGGTGGGGGGATGTTAGCCGACTATGGACCAATTAGGGTATTGCGGTAGAGGAGCTGAATGAGTGATTGACCCAATCAGTCGGGTTTTCAGGCCACTCGATTGCCATGCTATGCCGATTGTTTGGCCAATACAAAGCAGATATTGTGTTTCTGGGAATAGTGAGAGCAGTCGAAGAGACGAACTAGGAGGTCCTGAGAGGAGCTCATACGTTGTTATGGTTTGGTGTGGAATTTTGAATTAGCGTCTCACGTATGTACTGGACTATGTATAATCGAGCCCTTTAAATACTACAAGGAATAAACCATCGGTATCATCCTTCCCAGCTCTGCGCTGGATCCAGAATCCCAAAGTTATCGTCAATACCGTCTACAATCGAGAGAAACTCATAAGACGATATCCCAATGCTCTCGAGAAACTCGACATCGCTCGTATCCTGCGGAAGCAGGCCCGACGGTAATCGAGAATCTCCGGGCATGCAGTGCGCGGATGTCTGGGGATCAGTTGCAGTTGCAGTTGCAAAATCCTCCCCTCCTTGACGGCCATTATCATTGTTGTTATAACCAGTACTGGCGCTGATGACACTCTGCTCGGGACTGGATAATGTCAAGGCTTGAAGACCTTGCTGTTCGATCCGCGTAGCAAGCTGCTGGAAAAGAGATTCTATCTGCGTTAACTCCATCTTCCGGACTTCTGCCAGTTTGTTTCCCTTGCATATCATCTCATCCAAAATTGAGTGTGCATTATGACTGCCCGTCTCGCCGTCAGCAACACGCGGAAAGAGCGTCCTTGTCATCGTCAGGTATATAGCGGCGCCGTATGTAAACTCTAGCTCAAATGGTAGGAACACCTCTGGACGGGTTAGGCTTCACACTTGACCAGCATGTTGATGAGAGAAAAAGGAATAATTGACGCACCAAGAAGACTATCCTCATCAGAAAGTATCTGAAGTGTTTTGGCTGCTGATTTTATTCCGGTATTAATTAACGCCTTGGTGGGAGCCAGGAAGCTCTGCCAGTCCTCTTCTCCATGATCCAATTTTTCGAGTCGTTCCTTTAGAATTGATAGGAGAAGGGGGCGCGTAGCGACAATGACACACTGAGTCGAGTATATCGTTAGCATAATGAAAGTATGACTGTCACAATTTTTCTTTACGAACCTGGTGATATGACAAAGTTATATGGCGCGTCCCTCGAGGCATTGTGTCCACTGAATTCTGGAACTTGAGATGAATAATCTTCTCAATTTCCTGGGCATGGCCGGCCATTGTATGCAGAATAGATCGTGTCTGTTCCAGGAATATTCCCAGCTGTGTTCTTTCGGTCTTGTATATTGCTGGGGAGTAAGTAGTCAGACATGTCACGATATGAAAGAGAAATGGTCCACTAACTCGCCAGAATTGTCGAGAGCATTTGTGAGAGCTTGACTTGAAGATTGAGAGCTGTGTCTTGCTGTGATGGGTCGACTAGAGTAGTTATATCGCAATCGTGCGTTGTCATTGGGATTCCTACAGAGGATGAAAAATGCCGGTCCATGATGTATAATGTCCACCAAAGATTGCGACACCTCGTCAAGGTTCTTGAACCAAGTTCTTGTTCAGGTAGTTGAGTATGCAATCCTCCCAACTGTGCTATGCGTATTGCTTGACCGACCTAACCAAAATTGACTCGTTAGCCGGGAGAAAAATGTGATATAAGTGTATGCGAGTTCCTGCCTACATAGACATGCCCCGACTCCCTATGATCAATCGAATACAGATATAACCCCATCATCGCAAGCACCTCAATAGCCAGCAAACTATCGCCCCACAACGATGCAAGATCCGGCATTAGGGATGTCGCGCGCACGAAGAATTTTGAACCAGGAGGATCCTTAGTGTTTCTTGATGACCGTGACAGGAACGCATTTCCGAACGCCAAAACCAGAAGGAATTGCACAAACCACAGGCGGCATTCGCTAGCTTTTGTGGCTGCATCACCACAATAGAATTCACGGACATGACTCACAAATGCCTCATCGTCATCAAAGAATCGATATATTTGGCCGAGATGGAACTTGACTGTGTTGAAAAGATAGAGAGCCTGATCGATTGATGGTAGGCCGTTTATATCAGGTGATTCATTTGGTGCAGCGGGTCTCCATTGCAAGGCGTATACGTCGCCTTCCAAAAAGCCGAGGCTCTTGTTAAGAGGTTCAAGACCAAGTTTCTCTGTTATCATGACCTTGAGTCGTGCAGTGAGCGACCATAGCGAAGAGGGAGCAAGCCAAACTATATCACAATGTCAGCTATAAAATTCAGGATAGAGCTACCACCATTGGCTTACTCCAATTGCGATTGTTGTCACGAGCATCCTTAACAATTCTCGAAGGAAGGCTGAACGGACTTGTCCAGATACTCCTTGTATGGTCGATCGACTGATGCTGTGGTTGCTCAGCCGAAGGGCAAACATCCTCTGGACAGGTACTTTCAGATGGAGTCCTAACAGCAAATGTATGCTGCTGCTGAAGTCTAGCCTGGCTCTGCAGTTCCTGGAAATATCTAGCTTCCTGTTAGGGTAAAGCAATACTTGGCAACACTCGCGACTGGCGGACCTCTCTGCTACCATGACCTTGTTCCCCGCTTCCACAAACCTGCACTTCATGACCCGTCGTCGACAATTTGTGCATGGTTCCTCGCCGGAACACTTGATCTTACTCTGCCGACAGGCAACGCATCTGTCATGTGTTATCAGTTTCAGTCCGATCCATGAGATTTGGGTGACTTTACGCGTTTTGCGTCCGTCTCAGCTTCCGAGGATTTGCTTTGGAGTTTGTTGACATATTGGAATGAGTTGTTTACCAATAGCTCCTGCATCCGTGGATTGTTCTGTATTGTGCCGATAGAGGTACTGGTCAAGAGTAAGAAGAGCATCGCCATCCCAGAGCGTCATGTGCATACCCCGCACATAGCACTTGTATCCGGGACTTGTGGAGACTCGTATCTGATAAACAAAAGGGGAAAAGACGACGCATTGCTTATCGAAGCGATAAACATAAGTACAAGGAATTGAAAGGGCTATCAAAAGCAACAGATAAGCTCCCTCGTCGCTAGGCCGATCACCTTTGCTGGTGCAAATGAAGGGGTAAGGTCTGTCACACTTGCTGCTGGCCACCCGCAACCTCAATGCTTTCTGCAGAGGTTTCTCCGTACTATGCTACTGCATATCAAACCAGAATACAGATTATATCGTCCCATACACCCATGTTTTTGGGATCGATCTGGGCGAAGTTTGTCCTTTCCAATCGGCATCGCTAGGGCAGAGCTGTACCCAACATTGTACGGAGGATGTTTGAGATGTTATATTCATATCCGTCATCTCCTTTGCTGGTGCACCGACCTCATAATACTTATAGTTTGATTGAGCACCAATCATTGCACGGTCGTACTTTGCGACTGTTTACCCCGCAGGATTATAAAGAACAGAATGAAACCGACCCCGCGCGATCCCATAGACGATAAACACCATGCTTTTCATGTTGACAGATGAATACCGGGTGCCTTTCCGATCCTTGTATTTTGCGGGGAAGCTTGACTTGAGAAATGTTTGACGCTGATTAGTGCCCAAGCTTGCATTGTGCATCCAAAGCAGGGAATCGGGAAAGTCTCGGAGTGACTTTCTGAATCCGCGAGAGTGTACCGTACTAATAATATAAGAGTCTCCAAAAAGCCGCTTGGATAATCCTCTTCAACTGAATCGTGAGAATATTGGGCAATTGCGACTATGGCACAATCCTTTGCATCTACCTTGCGAGACCCTAGTCTCTTCGTCGAAAAGTCCTATATCAACGGTCAATGGATATCATCCACTTCAACATTCAACATCACGAACCCGGCTACAGAGACCCTCATCGGAACCTGCCCCGAATCAACCATCGACGATCTAAACCATGCAATCCGCGCCGCGTCCAACGCATTCCCAACTTGGCGAACCCTCTCAGGCCGCCAACGCGGGCGCATCCTCCGGAAACTCTTCGACCTCCTAGTCGAGAACAAGATTGACCTGGGCCGGATTATCACAGCCGAAAATGGGAAAGCAAAGGCAGATGCAGAAGGGGAAGTACTATTCTCAGCCAGCTTCTTTGAGTGGTTTGCAGAGGAGGCTCCTCGGGTTTATGGCGATGTTATTCCTCATAGCAATGCGACTAGCCGGACGCATGTTATCAAAGAGCCCATTGGTGTGTGCGGGTTGATTACGCCTTGGAATTTTCCCATGGCGATGGGTGCGAGGAAGGTCGCAGCTGCACTGGCGGCGGGTTGTACAGTAGTTCTCAAGTCGGATGGACTTACGCCATTTTCCTTGAATTCTTTGGCTGTACTGGGTGAACGCGCGGGTATGCCAAAGGGTGTACTGAATGTCGTGACAGCACTGAACAATACCCCACAGCTAGGTCTAGCACTTTGTCAGTCAGACACTGTTAAGAAGATATCCTTTACTGGATCCACAAGAGTCGGAAAGCTCCTGATGCAGCAATCTAGCAGCACACTGAAGAAGTTGAGTTTTGAACTGGGGGGTAATGCCCCGTTTATTGTGTTCGATGATGCAGATTTGGAGGTGGCAGTTTCCAGTGCACTCGCCAGCAAGTTCAAGGTAACTGGTCAGACGTGCGTGTGCGCAAACCGGATCTATCTGCAAGAAGGGATCTATGATCGATTCTGTCAAAGGCTAGTCAAGGAAGTCAAGAAGTTCCATGTCGGTAATGGCGCAGAGGATACCGTCACTCATGGACCCATGACAAATGGGGTCAGCAAGGTCAAGGAGCACATTCAAGATGCTGTCAGCAAGAATGCGAAGGTTCTCCTTGGAGGAAGCCAGCTGCCTTCGCTTGGAAAGAACTTCCATGAACTAACCATCTTGGGCGATGTCGACGATACCATGAGAATAAGCACCGAGGAAACATTTGGCCCTATTGCCGCATTGTACAAATTCTCAACCGAAGATGAAGTTATCAACAGGGCCAACAGCTGCGATGTTGGTCTCGCATCCTATGTCATGACAAATGATTTGGCTCGATCGCACCGGGTTACTGAAAGGTTGCAATTCGGAATGGTGGCGTTAAACACAGGTGTAATTTCAGATGCTGCAGCCCCGTAAGTTTATATCTTCCCGTTATGATATTCCGGTGGACTGACTTTTTCTGTACAGATTCGGAGGAGTCAAGCACTCCGGCATGGGTCGTGAGGGTAGCAAGTATGGTCTGGATGAATATGTCAATATCAAAATGGTTGTTACCGGCGGCATCAACACCGTATACACACGGTTGTAAATAAATAGGCGCAATACTTGCCTTCTGGCCTGAGGCAGTTGCAGTGACATTGATGTGAAGCTCACGACAGATCTATGACGGCCGTAACGTGCCTGATAGGTCAGGCAAGGGTAGAATAAAAAGAATTAAAACTCTGTCTTTCTTCCTCTCCACCACTCACACGACCGCTCTCCAGTCTGAGTTATCCAACAAGATGAACGTCATTTCAACCCTCGTCGGCACACTTTGTGCCGTGATCTTGGGTGTGACCTGTGCGGTCCTCCAGAAGCAAATACGGCAGACCTTTTTCGTCCCGATGGAGCGTTATCTATACCGACAAAATTCCACTTACCGATTGCCAGTCATACGAGCCCTACACAGATATCTAACTCCCCCGGAGGAAAAGAAACGTCAAATGGAACTCATCAAGTCTCGGGATGCAAACGTCTACAGATTCAGAGTTACTGTGCAGAGAGAACTGTGGCTCTTGGAAAACGTTGCAATAATGGAGAGAAGAAGGGCACAGGCCGGCGGTACCTTGAGCAGATATGACGAGACCTTAGTGAGACAAGATAACAGAAGGCTTCAAGAGGTCAGAACAGCTTTCGACCACATTGCACGAAAAAAACTTGAAATAGACGCACAATGGGTTTCGGGTTCCTGGACCCTCGAGGTCTTGGAGAGACCGCAGGAGGCAAAATGGGAGCGAGATCAGGCAGCCTGTAAATCCGGGTTTGGCTGCTGCGCACGCGATTGTGGATGCTGTACACGGCCCCGTAGGAGTTGTGATGGACAGCTCCAGGATTTGTTTCCGGATATGAAGACACACTGTACCTCTAACTGCGGCTGTTGCATGCGGTGGAGAAACTCCTATCGGTCTGAAAAGGAGGATTAGAAGCACTGTGGTTACGAACTTGTTACTTGAAGCTCTTGATTCCGTATGAATGAAAAAGATTGCTATTCTATCATGCTGCAACTGTGTACGCTTAAAGTTTCAGGTGGTGCATGCACCTCATCTCTCCATGATAGATGAAAGTGTTCAGGTCATAAATAAGACTTACTAAATCGCCTAGATGATCAGTAACTCAGAAAAACCTCCAACGGACGTGCCTGCATTACGAAATGTTTGAGAAGTTATTTAGCTACCAGGAACGACCTTGAGCAGTACTGATATTGCTGTCTATGGCACCTGTTACAAACACTGGTTCTTCCTCATCCACTGTGGCCGGTTGAAACACCACACTTGGTTTGATCAGTGTCGGATCGTCCTCCGCCGCTGCGCCTGGGGTGTGATTGCAGGTAACAGAAAGGGAGTTTGAAGAGTAAATTAGAAGAATGTCGAGACCACATGCAATGCGTATTTTCTTCCTCGTACGTTATGGGCATCATATGGCATACTCGGAGGGATGACGTGCCCTAATGCCAGGCGATATGTTCATGCAGCGAATCCATGGGAACAAGATCAGACAAGCACGTTTACGCTCAATTTGAGCGAGGTGCTAAAAAAGCATCACTAAATAATACTAAAGATATTTCGGGCCGTGGAAGAGAATCCAAGAAACGAAGGAAGATGAGAGAAATAAGGATAAGAAGGTTACTGGTTGTCGCACAGGCCGGCTTGAATGTCTATAAGAGAGATGACGATATAGCCGCTCTGATAGAGGGAGACATACTAGAGTCATTATTATTGCATTGGACCAGTAATCACGAAATGGAAAGACATTGGATACATCCACCCGAACAATCTATCCGCAGAAATGAGCAAAACTCACCCTGCAGAAGACCCCGGAAATCCATGAAGCAATTAAGAGTACAGGTTTGTAAATGGACACACACAGACAGACACAAAACAAGAAAGGCAAATGAAAGAAATGCAAATCGGTCCCATACATAAAAAAGAAGAAAAGAAGAAATAGACGAAAGATAAATATGCAAAAAATAAATGCTGTATGTCATCTCGGCCATTGTCACAAGCACATCAGGGGAAAGCGACCAACAACCGTTTCTTTTTGTCGTATATCCTTGCAGCAGCAGTTGGGTTCCCGGCGTAATCGACAGTAAATGGGACGTTTCAGCATGCAAAGGCGCCCGCGTCTCAGAAGGAAAACAAAGTGCGATTGTTGAATTAGAAGATTTTTTGGTTGTTTTCTGGGATGTTTTGGATTCGCGCAAGAGGAATAGAAAGAAAAGAAAAGAAAAAAACGAGTCAATCCAAACAGCGTGTCTGCTGGGCTGCCCCAGGGATATGAAAAGAAATGAAGAAAAGATTCACGTCTAAAACTTGGCTAGATCAGAGGACAAATAAATAGTAATAAGGTCTTTCTTTTTTGGTTGGTCGGCTCTCTTGATTGTCATCTCGTCATCCCTTCATCGAATCGTAAGCCAGTAATCGCAAAACAGGATCAGGCCTCATGATATAAAGCGTCAAATGGGTCGTTTTGCGGCGAAAAGAAAAAAAGAAGCAATTCTGACAAGTCCCGTTAATCGGTTCGAACGTCGCGAAAACATCGATTAAAAACAGAAAACAAAAAACGTATAGGGCGTGCATGCGTGCGTTGCTTTTTTCCTTTCGTTTATTCGACAATGATTTCCACTCCGGAGTTGGTCCGCAACTCGTCGCTGGCCCGGGACTGATGACCGTTCTGACGTCCAAAACCGGGACCCTTTTCAGGGGTGGGCCCTCTAGGCTGCCGGATGGGCATGCGCTCCTGCGACTGACTGTCAAATCCAAGTCCGATCGACCGATTGCTACCAATGGCACCAGCGCTGGAAGGCTGGGACTCTGGCTGCTCCCAAGAGAACATACCCCTCAAACGTCTGGGGCTGGAATTGGTCGCACCAATTCCAGTACCCAGGGACAAGCTGCTCAAGCTGTTGACCAACAGGCTGTCATCCCGCTGCATACCCAAAGACGAACCGGAGGGCGCGGGGGTGAGGGTCGGGGTGTTGGAGGCTCCGCTAGTGGCGCCATCGTACTGCGGAAGGCGTGCGCCGTTGGTTTGCAACGCCGCGGGGAAGCTGGCCGACGAAGGGACGGGCGACGGGGTGTAGGAGCGCAGGTCCGCAAAGGACTTGGCGGCGCGCAGGTTCTGTGCGTTTCCAAAGTTCCCTGGCGAGTCCAAAACACCCAGGAATCCCGACGCCTGGCTTCGAAGGCTACCGTAAGGGGGCGGTCCATCGTTACGAGACTCGCTGAAGTCGATCGTTGCTGCGCGGTTCAACCCCCGACGGGCGGTTTCGGGAGGCTGGACGGCGGTAGGGATAGAGGACAGGGGTGGGCTCACATTCGAGCCCGGCATGACCTTGAACACCTGCACCTGACGCTGTTCCCCAGAGCCACGCGAAGCATGGCCCAAACCCATGTTATGAGCAAGCGTATGCACCGTACGACGATGAACCGGGGTCAAATTGACGGGGAAGAGGACACTGTCACGACTGGCATCTTCCTTGAAGAGCAAGAGTTGGGAATAGTATGAAAGAGTCATGCTATCATTGAGATCGACCTCTATAGAAAGGACAGATGGTTAGTTGCAAACTTTGGCAAGGACAGGGGTAAAGGTACCAAGCTTCTGACCACGCTGCGAAACTGGCGACGGGGAGGTCGCCGGCATGTGCGATGTGAGGGAAGACATGGAGCTCTGGGTCTGCAACTGCGACGTGGGCAGAGGGCGGTGCTGCTCTTCGAGTTGGCCGCGACGCTCCCGCTTCTCCCGCTCGATCCGTTCACGCTCCTGGAGCGGCAGCATCTTCTTGTACTCGACCCGCAATTTCCGGCCCTGGAGTTCGAAGTGGTTGAGGACTTCGATTACGGTAGCCGTTTCTTCGGCAGAGGTGAAGTTGGCAAAAGCTAAACCACGGAAAACACCATTGTCAAAGTGGTAGTTGAAGGCGTAGGGCAAGGGGAGGTTCAACTCGGTCATCAACTGCACCAACTGTTCTTTCTTGACGGCGAACGGAATGTTCTTGATGACGATGGCGGTGGGGATCAATTCATCATCTACTTCCGAAGTTGAAGTGTCTGGGCGCAATGCACTGTTCTGGAGCGGACTGGGACCTAGACTAGAGGAAAAGGGGCTCGCGATGCCGGGTTGTTGATCCAACCAGGTCTAGAATTGCCAGGTTAGTTCTCCCGTGATCCCAGAAAAGAAAGGTGAGAGAAGAACGTACCGTAGGAAGACCTGCTCTACCACCGCGAGTGGTAGACTTCAAGCTGCTCGAGGCAGACCGGATGCCTCCCAGAGCCTGAGGATTGGCAAACCCATTGGGGTTCCAAGTCTGCGAACCACCCAGATCGTAAGCGTAGGAGTTGTTCAGCGCCGGGTTGAGACGCTCAAGACGAGCGGTGTCATAACGAGCCATGGGGTCTTCGTAGAGGTTGACGGGCATGGGACCGTAGGCATCGAACTGACGCGAGGGTTGACGGTGCAAGGTCTGTGGGTGACGCTGGGAGCCGGGGGAACGGGCAGAAGGATTGTCGTGATACATATCCTGCGATTGTTGATAACTCATAGCGGGCTGTAAAATACCGATTCTTCACTCTATACTCGCAACAAGAGGGGGGTTATATCGATATCCCGGGAAGGTAGTTAGGATTGAGTGGAAGGGAGAAATGGGGGTCAAAATCAGATCCCAACAGCGTTTTCGAACGGGGGCTACCTAAACATAGGAGCGACCGTAATCGGAGGAGATTCGAAGATCAATTCCCACTCCAGCGAAAGGAGTTTGTATTGGAGGGAATGGGAGAGAGTCGGAAAAGAAGAGTAGACGGTCAAGAGAGGACAACGCGCCTGGTTCACGGGGTGACGAATTGTGCGGGAATTCGACACCGGAAAAAACGGGCTCCCGACAAGAAAGTGTCCAAATATCAAATATGCCAGGACAATAATAATGCAACGGTATTCGTGAGGGATTCGGTCATGAAATTTTTGGTGTCGTGATCCTCAGCGTTATTCGTCTGGTTTTCCTTTTTCTTTTTTTCCTTTTTGTCCCAAGGGAGAATTATAGGGGAGGAGGGGACCAGGAGGGAACAACCACCGTCCCAATCAACTCGAGACTTTAAGGCGATTGTCTCGGAGACGAACAATGCGTAGAACAACAGAAGAGAAATAAAAATGAAAAAATAAGGGGGGAAAAGAAGAAAAAGAAAGAGAGCAGGTGAGAACAAACAGAGAGAGTGTGAGTGAAGAAGAGAGGAAAGGGAATCCGATGGGGAAAAAGCACGCGGCAGCAGAAAACCCGGCCGACCGCTTTCTTTCCGCCTTGACAGCGTCAATATATGAAGATTATACTCTGTATCAAGAGAAAAAGAGAGAGGGGGGGATAAATAGAAAAAGCAACGAGATCGGACGCAATATTAGCCTTATTACAGGAGGATGGGAGTGATGCCGCAGATGTATTATGGCAGACCCTCCGATTCGGACACCGGCAGCAACGGAAATATCAAGATAGAGAAGAATTGAAGAATGGAATGACGGGAGATAGATGAGCAAAAAAACCGGACAGAGAAATAGAGATCCTAGAATGGAGATGCTAGGTATGCAGGGGTACAAGTATAGAATGTGAGGAATTGGAACAAGATAACAACCAAGAGAGAGCAGAAAGACAAACAGACAGAATCACAAAAAAAAGATACCCTTCAACGGCTCCAGCTCTTCTTAAAGTATCAATGAATGGTCGCTCCTGAACAGACAGCTTGAGCATTGCTATTAATTGCACGATCCTCGTCTCCGTTGCCCCTGGACCCTCTTCGACTTGCTATCAGGGTGATTATTTCTCTGCCTTCTGCCAGAGATCCTCTCTGTGTACGGAAGAGCTACAGTATCTTCCGTTGCTATTCTCATGATTATTGCTTTTTTATTAGGAGGATCAGGAACAGTTCCATAGTCCATGTCCATGTCCATGCTGGTGACACTGCAACTGTGCAGCGGAGGATCTAGATAGATGGATCTCTTCTAGAATGTTATTACTATGGGGCGGTACTATTTGATTACCGTCCTGGTTCTCCTTTATTTTGTCTAACAAAAGTTCTGCTGTTCATGTCTCCGGTACGGATACAGAGCACTCTCCATGAATCCATCGGGCACACGTCAACGTACGGGCTCTCATCTGCTCCGTACATACAGAGCAGTGAGAACACTCGCCCTCACCTCTATGTCACCGTACATCCGGAGGTACTTGTACAAAATTACCGACGCAAAAAGAACACCGTACCTCCTCCGTTCAGCATCCCCCATCTCCGTACATACTCCGTGATCAACATTGCGGGAATCCGGATCGCACCTCTGCCTCGACGCTATTCAATCCCGGTTCCTGAATGACGGTTCCCATCCCGTCCTCTCGAAAACTTCCAACGCATCGTTAGTGTCTCCAGCGACAACCATCTCATTACCTCCGATAGGACAGGATAGGGACCACCCCCCCAAGGCCCGCTGCACAGTGGATAATCCCAATCCGCACCAATATCGATGATTGGAACATGGGAAAGCCGAACCTTTGCCCTTAGTGTTCTAGTGTCTCCGCGGAACTACGGAGCGCAGACATAGTTTCGTTTTTTGTCTTTTCCCAAGACCCGGCAAAAAGGCGCAGCTACAATACCGTGCAGTAAACTACGGGAAACAGCCACGAGCGGCTTATTTTGTTTCCTTCTGTTCGGGGGTATGAGCTTTCTCTCTCCAAGACGATCCGGTGGCTGCTGGTCTGGGCTGGTCTGGTCTGGTCCTGGTCGGATGAGAGTCGGGATTTTATTGATTTGAGATTATTATTATCGAATGGCTGACTGTTTCAGCGTCCGGATATGCAACGAGTGCAGGGAACGGAGGCAACAAGCCAGTAGATATGTCTGTCTGCGTGTATGCTGTCTCTGCATATTCGGTCTCAGCCCGGGATATTAATAGCCAGATATACGAGTAAACTGCACTCGGGCAGTGATATGATGCCATATATTTGATACGCCAGATGACAGGCAACACTCTGACAATGTGTGTGTGTACTGTACTTTGGAAGTACGGTATGCCCCTATTCCCAGGGGATGTCGATAATAATATTCCATGATCCGTCAAAACCAAAAGGAATATAATACGACATTACCGCCGCCGTAATGCCGGAAACGCACTAAACCCGATTAGTCTGGTAACGCCCCATTGGTGGCAAGTCACAATATCGTCCAGTGCAGTCTGTCTCATAATTCAGAAGGCAAAACCAAAAACAGTGACTATTTTAAATTCCATACCGGCTTCATTCTCGATCATTGGTAAGTACGAAAAACCCAGAAACCCAGAACTAGAAAGTGGACAACGGCATGGGCGATCCGCCGCCATAGAACATTCTTAGTTCGTTCCCGCCAGGTACCGTCATTACCATACATTCCAGGGGTTCATTCCATCTAGTTTCTACGACACTTGGCTCTGCTCATACGTACTGAGATTGCGAAGTAGGTTACAAGTATATGAACCGCTAATAAAATGAGCACTCTGTTGTACCCCGTATAATTACTCAAACATCATGGCAAAATATAAACACCCCTGTACGGCGTACTCCGTGGCCACTCGCCACTATGCAGGCAAGCCCTGACTTGCATTTCAGCTGGTCTCGCATACCTCAAGAACAGGACCGACCATTTTGATTTGAATGGATGCTTTGCCTCATGCAAGGATTTTCTTTGTTCATGTACTTGTCCTGGATTTACCGATCTTCATTGGCAGGCTTGCCAGAAATACGGGCTTGATTAGCGATGACTGCGGCCACAACAAACTAGACCCCACCAAATGATCAGATCATGGCTGCTGCATTGCTTTCTTGGAGCGATGCGTGTTTGGTAGACTTTGTTTCAGTCCTTCTGATACTGGCTGCCTGGACTTGTACCATATCCAACAGCAATGGTTCTTGGATTCGAGGCGTGCATGACGCACCATTGCAGCTCTATGTGGTTGTTTATGTATTGCAAGGAATCAGACCAAATCCGCGAGATAGTCGCACAATCAGCAACCCATCTAGATCACCTATCAACGCCATATACAGAGTAGATATATATACCTCTCTTTGGAGGGAGCTTATCACCCCATTTCTAATGCCCAGAACTTTCACGTTCCCTCGCGCCGTTCGAGTAGAATGATCCTTGTCCCACTTGATCAGTATCACCCTCTGGATAGTCCCACAGGTCCCCTTAAGCCAGATCTCCACGATGGAATATAGCTGCTCGCGAGCTTTTACTCCAACCATTCCCTACCACAAGTGTAGGAAGTTGTAAGCCCATCTGGGGTGATTGTCCCATCAAGCTCTTTCTTTGATTTGTCATATGGAGGTTCAACAAAATCATGTCCTTGAAAAAAAGAGAGCAGCCGTACCAAATAAATAGAATCGAAGAGGAACAAAACATACTATACGTTAGTGAAAGCAACTTATTACTCTCATCCTTACTGAGTACATTGTCCACTCTAGCTTCTACAAGGAATGCATAATCCACGACGCTTGCACATTGTGTGTAGCGAAATTCCCCAGAACGAATAATAGGGACTTTAGCAGCGAGTTATAGCAGGGGCCTAGATTTCGACCTATATGGTCAGATTGGCTGTCTACTTCTTTCACGAATCTTGGATGCGAGGTCTGGTTCTATGCCGGTGAGTTCGAGGAAGTGTTCGTCGCGTTTGCCGCTTAGGCGTTTTATTTCGTTGATGAATGCGCGTTTGAGCGCTCTAGTGCCTTGGGATGTAGGAGAGGGGGGGGGGGTTTATATAGTTTAGGGAGGATGATGAAGTGTCGAGGGTAGATGAAAAGAATGTGAACGGTGTCGGGTCTAAATTTGAATAAAAGGATGTTTCTGGTGAGTGCTTGTCAGCCATGGTGAATTGTTTCTTACTTGACTTGAAGGAAGAAAACCTTTAAATACATAATAGTATGTCATGCAGGCATCTCTTGGTGGCCTGAAACCCTAATGCAACTTTGCTCGTCGTCTGTATAGCAAAGTCAGGTATCTTTAAACAATGGCATCAGTACTGCAAATGATGAAGAGACTCCAGAGTGTCCATCAAGATATCCTCGGTTGATTTATCTTTGAGAAGAGGCAATTGAATTTGGATGGTTTGCAATGAGCTATTCACGATAATGCTTTACAGGCACTTCATTGTAGGCTGATTAAGTGATTTGTACCAGTAACTAAGAACATTGCAGCCCACAAATATATTCTTCACAAAAGTTCACAGGATGATTCCTTGAGGAGAAAACACGCAAAATGACAGGGCGAAGAGCTTCTTGATTTTCATCCTCAGCGAGTTGGGTGTAAAGGATGATGGCAGCTTATCTCCTTTCTTGAACCGACCATAGTTGAGCCCATTGCCAGATACCACCTTGTCAAGGCATCTCTTGTTCACGTTGAGAAAAGGTTGGAATACATTTCCGTCCTTTTTTCAAGGTGGCCACTTGCCGAGCAGCACTTTCGCCCTAGCCCCCTGAGAAGATGCGGATTGCTATCAACGCCACGCCGGAGACGCGTGAGTCAATGTAAACAGCGGGAAGCTTCGAGAGGCCAAATATGAGTGAATGGAAGGACCATAGAAGAGATTCCCATTGGGGAGATGCAAGTGAATGCATGGAACACTGTGAACTCTCAATCTTGCGGATATCGCCCCATGTATCCAGGGCTTACTTTGTACAGATAATTCCATCACTGCGGGAGCCCCATTCTGTAATTTGAGGCCCTTGGTTGAGGTGGAATTGTACTACTACAGTAAGACGGAGCGGTAACACCTTGCCCGAGATATCCTAGTAAGCCCAACATCTTCAGGCTTTTAACATTCATCATTACATTTATCCTTATTGCCTGGCTTTTTTAAATAAATATAGGGCCAAGGGATCTGTAACAGTCACATGCAATCCCAAATCTCACAGCCCATTCCATCAGCTACTCATCCAGACCCGGACAAGGAGAATGCTGGTCCGAGGTATTGGCCGGTGACTGAAATTGATAGTATCTTTCCTAAATGGGAACGGACCGCTGCTAGGATTTGGGGGATCTGGATTTCTCGAGGTGGACGCCTTTGCAATGCTGGAGATTTGGAAAAGGTGAGTGAAGAAAACCCTGTGACTGTGTAGTTACGGTCAAGCATTTGGTAGAAAGCCGCTTTGTTGATGAAACCGGCAGATTCAAGATATCTTGTCCAGCTTCGACGAGAATGATGTTGCTATTGTGTCTCTCAGGGATAAGTTCAAGAAGTCCGCCCCGGTTGATGACAAGAATGTATCAAGAAAGACGGCCAACCAGAAAGTTGTACCTGATGTCAGAATGGGGATCTACGACAGCGAAGAACATTCCTCGGTTTTGACTCTTTAACGAAAAAGAGCAATGGAAGCAGTACGGCCTGACCTGCTTCCATTCTGCTCGTCCGCTCGTGATGCAGGAGAATGAGGTTGTTTTGGACACTGGTGAACCACCAGGCATTCACCTTGGCCAGCCCAGCATCAGGGATCTCAAAGCAGCCATCAAGTCCCTTGAAGGAGGGATAAGAAAATACGAAACTCCGGAGCACAGAAACCTGGAGGCTCGGATAAAGCTAGATGCTGACTCTGGAGAGGCTACTGTTACAGATAGTGGACGTCGAGCGTTTGGTGATACGAACAGAATATTGAACACAGCGGAGGGAATCAAAAGAATTCTTCAAAGATACCTCGACCCAAAGAAAGAAACGCTATCTCGAGAAAGTCGTCTACGAGAATGGCCAGCACTAAATACGCTGGCCTCAGGCCCCGGGTAAAACGGGGAAGGATATATCTTCAATTCGGGATTGGCCGTTAATTGAAACTACACCGGATAGAGTATGGGATAGCGAGGTATGTCACCTATGTTATAACAATAACCATACCAAACCTCTAACCCTCAATCGATAGATCTACATGTTCGGCCACGACTTCAGCTGCGTTGATCAGTTCCTCATGCCCCTCGGAAGATTCCCAGAAGAATACGACACCCTCTACAAAACCAACCGGTCCATGAGCACTATACGCGGCCAATATAGCAATCTGCGCCAAATGCGAATCACGCGAGGCCTGGATAGACATGGTAAAATAGTCCCCGTTCCGAACATCGAGCATGCGATTTGTTCACATCGTCGTGAACGCTTTGGTCATTTTGAAGATTTTGGGGGGCTGGTTTTAGATCCGGTTAGACATGTTGCTGGTATGTTGGCCACGGGCGGCGAACGGATGCATAGGGTTGGGCTGTTTCAACGGGTTGATGAGGTGTTTAGGATATTAAGATGGTTCCCGGTGCGATTGATGTGTCTGATGTTGTAGCGTGTTTGGGCACGAAGATACCAAGAAGCTGTGTCCTTGCTTGTGCATCGCTGCGTACCATATATTCAAATTTGGTAAACATATAATACCGTATGGGCATGCACGCTCAACTTAATAAATTATTATCATGAGATATTAATGGCATACGAGCAATTTTGACGACCTTGAAGGTAGGAACGATTCCTGCTATGATATAGATGCGTTCTGCTCGAAATAGGTCGAGATAGGGTTCGAAGAGTACTGGGCCGTACGATTTCACTTCGACTAAGAGACAACACTATCAGGTCATGTTTCAAAATAAAGTATCGAAAGCATTGCCCATTATCAAGTTATACCCCTTTCCCATTTGAGCGCCTGTTTTGTTATTGCCTTGAAGATGAACAGTATGAATGGAGACAAAAGGCAAAAGTACAAATAACTAACGGGGAATAAGACAAATCAAGAGTATAGAAAAAGAATCAAAACTGCAGCGCCATGAGTAGAGAGAAAGCAAAAGATACGGGGATGATACCCGGGATCTTCCGACCATGCCAAATCATGGTCCGATGGTTCTCCTGCCGTGTGGAAGAAGGAAAACCCAGCATTTTTGGGGCGGCCATAGATAACGCTGCTAGTTGTTGCCCCTCAAAACGCCTCCAAATTAAGACCCGGCTCAAAACGTCGCACATAAACCATAGATATCCCAGAGTGCTTTTCCCTTCTTTTCTCCCCTTTTTCATTCGTCATCAAATATCAAACGCCGTACTCGTAGGGTATTCGCCGTATTTCTTTTTTTCTTTTTAGATATCCTTCTTGCCCTTCTTCTGCTCGACCTTCAGCAGCAGCGCACGGTTGATACGAGGCAGAACACCACCAAAGGCGATGGTGGCACGGATCAGGGTGTCCAACTCTTCGTCACCACGGATCGCGAGCTGCAGGTGACGAGGGGTGATACGCTTGACCTTGAGGTCCTTGGCGGCGTTACCCGCGAGTTCCAGGACTTCTGCGGTCAGATATTCAAGGACAGCAGTGACATAAACGGCGGCTAGAGAATGCTTGTCAGCGATCGCGCATATACAGAGGACAGGTCTGGAAGAGGGAACAGTCGCGTTTTAGAGGGGGAGGGAAGACTAACCCTTGGCACCAACGCGCATCTTGTTTTGGGTATTGTTCTTCAAGAAACGCTTAACACGACCGCAAGGGAACTGTAGATCAATGGCGTTAGCTTGAGTCTTCTTGGGGCATGAAAAGTAGACAAAGCAGTAATCGTGTCGCCGGCAGCATCGGATGGATGGTTAGACAAGGCAGCGCGGCCGTGAAATAAGGCTGCACTTTCCACAGCGAAGAAAATTCACCAACAACAGCGACTTGGAATTTTCAACGCGTTTTTCCCTTTTTCAGATCACGTCACACTTGTCGTACATCCGCACCGAATCGCCAGCGACACGAAAAAAAAAATAAAAAGCAGCGATGTCGACCAAAGGCAAAGCACAAAAGCGAAAAAAAAATTGCACCGACCTGCAGGCCAGCCTTTGCGCTGTGGGACTTTTGAGTCTTCCCCGCAGACTCCTTGGAACCGCCCTTTCCACCAATCGACTTTCCCTTTCCACCGGGCATCTTGAAAAAGTGTCGAGAATAAGAGTCGCAGCGATATGAAGTCGCGTCAGATGAAGATTGAAGGCGATACGGCGTGGGTGTGGAGCTTGAGCGAACGGATTAGCGGGAGGGCACGCGCGTTGTTGATGGATGGAAGAAGTGAGAAATGTTAGACATCCCCGTCGCTAAAGACCCGTCGAGCGTGGAGCGGCGCTAATCCCGATTCGGAAACCAGCTCACTCGGCCACAATCTCGAGCATACAAGACGATGCCTGATGGCGAGCGACCACCACAAGAAGGACAGATGAATATGCTGTTGTCTGTTAGTTTTTCACTGGAAGAAGAGTTAGTCCAAGTCTGAGAGTAGATAATGGGTTAGTCAAGTCCACAGGCCATGTCAACCTGCCATGTCTGGAGTCTGCCACTCAGTTATGCTGCGACTCTCGACCATATATGGCCTGAATAATACTGCAAACTCTGGAATACTGGTTTGCAGCAGTCACAATCATCATATCATTTGTTTAGACTCTCTGAAAGTGGACTGCGAGCCTGCGTTCAGTCAAGATCAAGGGCCATTGTGTTGTTGACGAGGAACACTGCGGTGCAGCAAAACTGGCCGTCGAAGTCACGTGGTATTAACACCTAAGGCATAAATTCTGTCACGTGACCGCGCACCTTTCAGGCCAGCTGTTCGACTTCCGGGGACTCCAGTTCCACGGCCCTACAAATTTTGTCCCTGCGCGCGACTTCTTTGTTCCAGTTTCCCAGGTCCGGTCTTGATTGTGTTTCGGTTGTTTCGTCTTTTGTCCAAGGGTCTTTCATCTTAATCGCCAAAATGGTGTCGCCTCAAGTGTAAGTCATTGTCTCGTCGGATTATTTTCGCGTCGCGGTGGTCATGATGGCAGCTTCTCTTTGTAGTGACTTTGGCTAACTGAATCTGCTGCGATGTAGAACCAACATGGCTGTCATCCTTGTGATGATGCAGCTGGCCAAGAAGATTCCGTTCGAGAACCCGGAGATTCTGATGATGGTCCGGGGGTTGTACGTCTTGTCCAACTTGATCATTTTGAGCATTTACCTCTTTACGCAAAAGAAGATCAATACGAAGAAGGGTACGAGGCCGTCATCGCTTTCTCTGCGATTGTTACAAAATCCGATCCTCCGTACAATTGACTAACCTAACACTTACTCGTCCAGACATGACGACCCTCAAATACGTCGAACCCGCTCCGATGGGTAGCGGCGAGGAACCCCGTCCCGTGACGACGACCAACATGGACTACGACAAGTCGCAGCTGCGCCAGCTGATCAAGAGCCAGTTGATGGGCGTTGGCATGATGGGCGTGATGCACCTGTACTTCAAGTACACCAACCCGCTGCTGATCCAGTCGATCATCCCGCTCAAGAGCGCTCTCGAGTCGAACCTGGTCAAGATCCACGTTTTCGGCAAGCCGGCCACCGGTGACCTGCAGCGGCCGTTCAAGGCTGGCAACAGCTTCATGAACCAGGGCCAGGTCAAGAGCGACAAGGCGTCTGTTGAGCAGGCGGAGAAGAACTGGCGTGGTGGTGTCAAGGAGGAGTAAACGTGATGAAATGCTATGATTTCGCTATGTGGGGGATACTTTGCATTCTGGGTTGGGAGGATTGATATAAAAGAGCATATTCTTGTATACATAGATAATTGAGCCGTGGGGAGCATCTGGCTGTCGCTTGGGATGATATTCTACAGTAATCTGATTCTTATCCTGACTCGAGGATTCACACCGAGGCTGATCAGGTGATACCAAAGCGGGAGGACTTGTTAGTCTCTACTGTGGGGAAGAACGTTCTCGTAGGTACCAGACGATGGTCAGGGCCTTTCGTCTCAGCACTAAGTGTTCGGCACGGCTTTATATTCTACGCAGTGTACATGGCAACTGCATCCTTCCGCACTCAATTGAGCACATATGCCATAGAGATATATACTAGTATATACTCACCTGAAGACGGTTGATTTCAAATCAAATAAACATCCCAAAACGGCGACAAAAGAAGCGTCCACATGATCGCAGCCGGTGAATCTTTCTGGAGAGCCAAGCTTTGCTGCAACCCCGGCCTGGACCCGGAGCGGAAGAATGTGTTCCCAGGCAAGGATTAATATTCCGGTGATGCAGAGTTGTCGGGAATAACTTGTATCCGGTGCCGGAGCCGAAAGCGGCTGCCCCTCCAAGTTCACCGGAATAATAATGGTGGGATGGAGGGGGAGTTCTGTTACTGATGGAAACCATCCCGTTACATCATCTTCCATTGTACTCAGAATAGTATAGAGTAGTACGTCTTCCGTATTGCTAGATTCCCCGGAATCACAGAAGGAACAATTCGGAGTCTCCAGTCCCTTAAACACCCTATAGCCTAGGCAAACAGGACAATCACGATATACCTCGTGCCGGACGAAAATCTGGCAAAACATTCATGAGTAAATCTGTAGCGTATCATTGGCCGATGCTCGGCTGCCAGGTCCCCCCAAATATCGTCGACTCCTGCTTTGCCCGGTGTCTGAAACCGGAAGGCTGCTGCTGTGGTGTTTGCCCCGTCTGTCCGCCCGGTGTAGCTGTTCGATGTTAGAATCGTTGCGTCAGTAACCGCCCCCCCTCTTCCGTTACTTTTCTACCTGCTTCTTCCTCCTCTCCTCTCTTCTTTTTTTCACATCTTCTCATCACGCTTTTATCTATCTATCTCTGTACCTAGTACTCGTGAGTTATCATTATCCATTCTTCCTTGGTTGAAGAGGCTCTACTTTATCGTTATCTCTTACTGACAGCTACCCCGCTACAGACATTTATTCACAATGGCCCCTAAGGTATGCGACAGGATCATCGATTGAACACTCCTCGATAAATACTTATACAATCCAGGTTGGTATCAACGGCTTCGGTCGTATTGGACGTATTGTCTTCCGTAACGCCATCAACCGTGATGACGTCGAGGTTGTTGCCGTCAACGACCCCTTCATCGAGACCACCTACGCTGTATGTCTACACACAACAATGAAGGAATGAAGAGCAACAAGTTAACCCCCCCCCCAGGCCTACATGCTCAAGTATGACAGCACCCACGGTCAGTTCAAGGGTACCGTCGAGGTCGACGCCCAGGGCCTCATCGTCAACGGCAAGAAGATCCGCTTCTTTGCTGAGAAGGACCCCGCCGCCATCCCCTGGGCTGAGACCGGTGCCTCCTACATCGTCGAGTCCACCGGTGTCTTCACCACCACCGAGAAGGCCTCTGCCCACTTGAAGGGTGGTGCCAAGAAGGTTGTCATCTCCGCTCCCTCCGCTGACGCCCCCATGTTTGTCATGGGTGTCAACAACACCGAGTACAAGCAGGACGTCAACGTCCTCTCCAACGCCTCCTGCACCACCAACTGCCTGGCTCCCCTTGCCAAGGTCATCAACGACAAGTTCGGTATTGTCGAGGGTCTCATGACCACCGTCCACTCCTACACCGCTACCCAGAAGGTCGTCGACGCTCCCTCCGCCAAGGACTGGCGTGGTGGCCGTACTGCGGCCCAGAACATCATCCCCTCCTCCACCGGTGCCGCCAAGGCCGTCGGCAAGGTCATCCCTACCCTCAACGGCAAGCTCACCGGTATGGCCATGCGTGTGCCTACCCCCAACGTCTCCGTCGTTGACCTCACCTGCCGTATCGAGAAGGGTGCCTCGTACGAGGAGATCAAGCAGGCCGTCAAGGATGCCTCCAACGGCGAGCTCAAGGGTAAGGCACCTTCCAATTGTTGATAAAAAGGATTATGCTAATTCAAAAAAACAGGCATTCTTTCCTTCACCGAGGACGACATTGTCTCCTCCGACCTGAACGGTGACGACCACTCCTCCATCTTTGACGCCAAGGCCGGTATCGCCCTCAACCCCAACTTCATCAAGCTCGTCTCCTGGTACGACAACGAGTGGGGTTACTCCCGCCGTGTCGTTGACCTCATCTCCTACATCTCCAAGGTCGACGGCCAGTAGGAATCAGGACGGAGCTCCGGGTGGAAGAGTCTTCTCTAAATGCAATAACACGACAGTCGCTCAACCTATGATATCTCCCCTGGATCGCATGTAGGTGTCGCGGAAAAAGCGCCCTGCGGATTTTGGATACTGGGTGGTTTGCTGAGCTTTGAAACGATCTAAATTGCTGGAGGACTCATAGATTTATTTAAAAGCATATGAATGACGTACTCTAATGAACGATTCAAATACCTTTTTTGTAGCTCTTCTACTCTTTAAACTCTAGTCGTAGTTATGGCCATGAAGCCTGTGATTGGCTCCGGCTTGGGCGGCGAACATTCGGCCAGAGTTGTCGGCGTCAAGGAAGCTGGAAATGTAAACTTCTCAATTACGGCAGCTCATTAGAATTGAGAGAGTCTTTTGCTAAAGGTTGAGGTAAGATATGATACATCCTGGTTCTGTTATGTGGTAGTGGATTTGCAACCAAGTCACGTGGAATGGGAGTTAGGTGGACCAACACTCTGGAGCTCCATCGATCCAGCAAGCCTATCTTTCCCTCCTCTGAACCATGCCTATGTCCAGACTTACCAGGTGATATTTGTTCTGATATATTCAAACGTTCAGATTTAAAGATTATAACTATCTACTCGCGTTATTGCCCCTGATTCATTCTGTTTGTCAGGGTCTCGAGTGTAGTGCCATCTATTCACCTAGCTACTGAACAACGTCACGACACGCCCGATTTATCCTATTGATCTGCTGTCACGATTTTGAATATCTGGAATCTCTTCTACGCAACTTATCCGTCTAATCAAACATTTCACCAGCGCCCTTGAGATACGCTCTCAGGGTCCCAACAACACCATCATCAAATTAACCATTTCTCTGCACCGGCCATGACCCGTTAATCTCACGAACCTCGTGGCCTAGGGAAAGCAAAGCAAAAGAGACGCGACGCGTTGGGACTTGATCCAACTCGATCCCAATGGCCATGGAAGACGATGAGGACATCGTCATGCGGGACGCCAGCTCCCACCCAATGGCACTACCTCATCAACTGGCTACGGCTAGCGCGAGCAGACAATCTCTGCCTCCGCATCTGAACGGGAGTGCGGATCCTTCACTTGCGCCGTCGATACTGGCGCAGGGGATGAGGATCCCGCTAACACCGCGGCCGGGCAGTGTGCCGGCGACGGGAACGTCTGCGATGGGGCCTGTGCCGGTTGCTGGCCCTGGGCTTGGTCATCCGGCTGAGGCGCCTGGTTTTAGGGAGGAGAGCCCTATGGAAGCAAACTCTGACTGGTCGGACGAAGAGGCTGCGGCTCATGTTGGCATTCCGCTTGCTGGTCTATCTTCGGGGCTGTGCTATGATGTGCAGATGCGGTATCATTGTGAAGTGCGGCCGACGGCGGACGTGCATCCGGAGGATCCGCGGAGAATCTATTATATCTACAAGGAGCTATGTCGAGCTGGACTTGTTGATGATCCGGAGTCGTCGAGGCCGCTTGTTTCGAGGCCACTGAAGAGGATTAATGCGCGCAATGCTACCGAGGAGGAGGTTTCGCTTGTTCATACGCCGGATCATTTTGCGTTTGTGGAGAGCACTAAGGGTACTTCCCTTTATACTTTCTGGTCTGGTTTGAGTTCGCAAACTAACGGTGGTAGATATGTCTGACGATGAACTTATTGCATTGGAGCATACGCGTGATTCAATCTATTTCAACAAGCTTACCTTTGCTTCGTCACTTCTGTCCGTGGGAGGTGCAATTGAGACATGTCTTGCCGTTGCTACTCGCAAGGTGAAGAACGCAATCGCTGTCATCCGGCCACCCGGGCACCATGCAGAACATGACAAGACCATGGGATTCTGTCTGTTTAACAACGTCTCGGTCGCTGCGCGAGTTTGTCAGAAACAGTTGGGAGATAGTTGTCGGAAGATCATGATTCTGGATTGGTAAGCACTTTACTTTGTAGTCTGGCTACAGTTGCTGATAGGCTCAGGGATGTCCATCATGGTAAATACTAGTTACGCTGGTAAAAAGAGCTCCACTTACACATCATAGGAAACGGTATACAAAAAGCGTTCTACGACGACCCCAATGTCCTCTATATCTCTCTACACGTTTATCAAGATGGGAGATTCTACCCCGGAGGCGACGAAGGTGATTTGGATCACTGCGGTACTGGAGCTGGTGTTGGGAGGTGAGCGTTTTCAAAACTCGATTATTTACGTTTGGCTAACATGAATAGAAACGTCAACATTCCATGGCCAAGCCAGGGTATGGGCGATGGCGACTACATGTATGCTTTTCAGCAAGTCGTTATGCCTATTGCACATGAGTTTAATCCCGATTTGGTCATCAGTGGGTATCCTACAATGTATGACAGATCATATGCTAACCTATACAGTTGCTTCTGGTTTCGACGCAGCTGTTGGTGACGAGCTTGGTGGTTGCTTCGTAACACCATCTTGCTACGCCCACATGACGCATATGCTCATGGGTCTTGCTAATGGCAAAGTTTCTGTCTGTTTAGAGGTTTGCCCCCCGCGCTCACCATTGATTGTCTAGTCTGACATGAACAGGGTGGTTACAACTTCCGATCCATCTCTAAATCTGCACTCGCAGTCACGAAAACGCTCATGGGCGAGCCGCCCGACCGTCTTCTCTCAACATCGCCGTCGGACCTTGCTGCAAGCACTGTCCGGCACGTTATGATGGCACAGTCCCGTTACTGGCGGTGCATGTATCCGAAGGAACCACAGGAATTGAGTCTCTGGACTGATAGGCTACATGGTATGGTTGGCAAGATTTTAGCGATGACCTGCTAGCTAATCGGTTTAGACATAATTCGCCAGTACCAGTCGAAGCAGCTGTATGATAACTTCAAACTCACGCCGCTGTACATTTACCGGACGGCTATTTCGAAGTCGTTTGAGAATCAGGTTTTGGCAAGGTATTTCAGTTCCCTAAGGTTGTCGATGTAGGCTAACTTGTGCAGCTCGAATTATAACAAACAAACACCGCTTCTAGTCATTTTCCATGACCCGTAAGACCCCTACCACCAAACCGGAATCCTATCTAACAAGCACAGACCTGAAATAATGGGCCTCCCCCATCCAACAACCAACAAACTGGAAGCCCACAACTGCTGGCTTGTATGTCACCTCGCCCCAACATTGTATGGTGTGCTAACAAGACAAGGCTGATGTTGTCAAGGAGTATGTCGGGTGGGCCATTGGAAAGGGCTATGCTGTGATTGACGTGAATGTTCCAAAACATGTCACTAATGAACCTGTACGTTTGATGGTTATTGGGATATGTGGTTTCTTGCTAAGTATGTACAGGTAACTGGCAAATACGAAGACGAGGATGAAAGCCGGCCTACCGCGACGGAGGAATTGGCGGGGTACTTGTGGGATAATTATATCGAGTATGCCATTTATCACGGGCTGGAAAGCATGGCCAGAAGCTGACGGGATAGACCCAACGAAGCGACCGAGATCTTCTTCATCGGCATGGGCAATGCCTTTTACGGTGTCGCGAACTTGTTGATCAACCGAGGTACGCAACGGGAACACCACACAACACAATCCGGAAATAGCTAACCCCAACTACAGAAACCCTCTACCAACGCGTGAATGGAGTAGTCTCCTTTGTCGCCGAGAACCCTGTCCGCGCGATAGCTTCGCATACACAAGTCTGGCTCTCGCGATGGTATAAAGATGTATGTCCCCCAGTCATTCTCTCCCCGACTCGTTCCCCATCCAGTGACTCTCCTCAGCTAACAAAGCAGAACTCTCTTGTTTTTGTGTCTCACACCCACGGCGTCTGGAACAACGTCGAGACGCGCCGCAAGCCATCAAAACGCTACGGCCACCTTATCCAGTCACCGACATCGGGACTCAGCGAGATGCTTATGCATCATCGGGAGGATGTGTTCAAGTGGATTGAGGATCGAGCGGATGAAGAGGAGAGTGAGGAGGAGGAGGAAGAAGAAGAAGAAGAGGAACAGGAACAGGAACAAGAGCAAAGGAGGAAGAGTCAGAGTCAGAGTCAGGGTGGGAGTAAGAGTCGGTCGCCGGTGAAGAGGGTGGCGGCAGGTGAGTAGCGAGTATAGTGTGATCGGTTATAAATGGGGTTGTGTTGTGTTATGTTGCTATAGTTGTAAATGCTGGGTGTAAGAGATCTTTTTTTAGAATACAAGGACAAGCACAGTACAGCACCTAGTTCATGCACGTCGCCCCGCCATATCATACCTATTGTTAGCTATTGGTCAATTGCAGCCGGTTTATCCGTCCATTCCAATCCATCGTATGTCGGATGGAAAACCTCCGAGGACGTTGCATTGCATTACACTACATTACATCGCATCGCGTTGCATTAGCCGGACAGCAGGGGACAGAAATACGAGAATGTCTCACTTGCTGTCCTTCACTTGCTCCGTAGTACTGCAGTAGAAATCTGCAGGGTCCGGGTACGTCCGTCTCCGTACAAAGCTGATCAACTGACATCTGACAATTCCATGGTCCGGTCCTCCGCACGATACGAGATCGCCGATCTGATATTCATGTTTCCGGTGGTTAACCCCGGTGTCCATACCCGTAGTCCGTAGCCGTAGGGCTAAGTACCATGTTTTTTCGTCTGCGATACGAGTGTCACTATCTTTATATAGCACGGATGGAAGGATACCCCCGGATTTCCTTGTTTCGTTTCTATTGGTAACAAGCGAGCGGGATGTCTCAGTTGCTGGCACCATCCATCATCCGTCTATCTTTCGACTGGACTAGACTAGACTAGTATTGGGATACAGGTTTGTGAGTGCTTGGCGGAGGCGAAAATGTCCATTGTGGGAATAGTTTGGAGACATGCATGCGTTTAGATGATGAGGGTTGTCGGGATTGAGCGACGGGATACGATATGTGGGGATAGGGTTGCCTGATGCGGTTTTGGTTGGATGGATGTCGAGTTCATACCAGTATAGATGGTGATTACTAGCTAGGATGTACTCCGTACTCCGTACTCTTATACGAAGGGAAGGGAAGGTATATAAGCACCCTCGAGTCCTCCCTAACCCAGGTATTATCCTCATCAATCTCAATCTCCATCAATTTAGTCTACTTTCCAAAACACAACCAACCAGCCACAAACAACCAAAATGCACCTTCTCAAAAGCCTCACCCCCTTCGCCCTCCTAGCAACCACCGCCTCCGCCGTCGGCAACGCCATCGTCACAAACAACTGCAAAGACCCCATCTACCTCTGGTCCGTCGGCTCCTCCGTCTCCCCGAAACACACAATCCCCTCCGGTGCCAACTACACCGAGCCCTTCCGCCACGACGACACCTCCGGCGGCATCGCGCTGAAGATCACGCGTACGGACAACGGGCTATACGATGGGAGTGCGCAGTTGACGTACTCGTACAGTTTGGATGGGGAGCAGGTGTGGTATGATTTGTCGAGTGTGTTTGGGGATGCGTTTGCAGGGGATGCTGTTGTTGTGAAGCCGGAGAGTGAGGGCTGTGGGAGTATTTGTTGGGCTGAGGGGAGTACGCCTGGGGGTAGTCAGGTGAAGGTTTGTGATGCGGAGGGGGATGTTGGGTTGGTTGTTTGTGCGGAGGGGTGCTAAATGACCTTTGGTGAGATGAGTGGGTTGAATGGGGGTTATGGTGAAAGAGTTGGTGAGTCGAACGGTTGAGTGGCTGGGTATGAGACGGGAAAGGAAAAGGGATATGTTAATTGTTTATGTGTTATGTACTTGGTCAAAATGGTTTACGTTGATGTGTGTTTTGTTTTTCTTTTTATATGCAAATGTATACGAACTTTTACCCTAAGCCACTTGAGTCTTATAGATACAGGCCAGTCATACTGCCATCATGTATCTGTACTATGAAGTGATCATGTTTTCAACTCTCCAGTTCAGACATGTCCATGTTCAATAATGATGATAGAAGAAGGCTTATCTCCCAGATAGAGAAAGCCCACCCACGGAACGAAATGAGGTTTTCGATATCCCCCCTCGTCCGCAAAGTCGACTATCCACAACGATACCGTACTTCACCAAAGGGCCATCGCATGCTTGCATTATATGTTTGAGCAATATCTTGCAATTCGCCGCTTGAGGTATTCAACTAAGCAATGTCGACTGGGTTCTTACAAGCGCCTCGTTAGCCTGTTGAGGACAGATCAACTGTACATGAGTGCCGATTCTTATGGGAGTTGTAAACTAGAATATAAGTTAATGACTGTTCATTTCACCCACAAAATGAAAAGATCGGATATGTTCGCTTTGTTCGCGACAAAAGCAAAAAGCATACAAAGTCTGCCACGCACTCCAGCATCTGTAAACACATCCCTCCGATTCGCCTGCGAATTCTCCCTACCCGCTCTACACCTATGTTCTGCGCAATTGAATGCTAATGTTAAGAAAACCAAATTTCTCTTCTATTTTCAGATTCGGGATTCTGGTTGATGGGCGGGCTATGAATTATTCCAAGCCCCTGACAGGTACCGCTCTTGAGTTAATCAGCAATCCATGAATCAGAGGAAGTGGGATTAGGTCTAACCTTATCCCCAGCGAGCCCGACCCATTAGCATAAAGCCTTAGTTTCTCCTATTTACTATGCCTCATCTGTGGATCAATGAGAGATTTTCTCTTCCTTCATCGTTTGTCATTCTAGATCGGTGTTTATCAAGGAAAGATGGATCGATGGTACGAGCATTGTCTGAGTGGCTGGGCATGCCCGTGCCAGAAAAATCTCTACAATTCATCAAGGATGTTCTCACGGAGCTCAAGAGTTTTAACGGGAGGGATGGAATCACAACTGAGACTGTCACTCTGTCAATTGCAGCAAAGATCAATTCACAGCCAGAGCCCACAGCCAGGGATTTTCTCCTACGGTACCATGGGATCCTTTTTGATGCCGCTGCGTCTCAGTCGCCCCTAGACCTAAGTGATATTGCGGATATCACTTGCTTGGTTGCAAAAGAGCTTCCTTCTCAGCTAGCACCAAGATTTCAAGACGAGCTGACCTGGGGCGCACGGGAGGACTGGGATAGTATGTAGAACTTGTACTTTCCTGAATAGAGAAGTAGAATACTGAATAAGTTCCCTTCAGACCTAAATACAGATTACGAGGACGACACAAGAGACAGGAAACAACGAATTCAAGACTGGATATCTTTCAATGGATTGTGCACATCTTACTCGAACACACATGGCTACCTGACATGGAGAAGCTTGGATCAATGATTCTCTGTCAGGCATACGGCTCTTGCTCAAAACCAGATCCTGCTTATATGTTTGATTTCCATATCTCAGTTACTGCAGCTTGAATACGCATCCTTGGAAAGGAATCTCGCCGTTGGTCTGTAGGGGAGTTTTCAATGACGTTGATGATAATGCAAGAAAGTACTCTAGCTGGAAGAGGTGGGACAAATGGAGGACGGGCTTTGAGTGGTGCTGGAAATCAGAGAACTTGCGCCGAGAGTTGAAATCGGTGGCAGAGACGGCGTGGCGGACGATTTGCGATCTTGATAAGATGGTGCTATAGGACGAGTTGAAATGCCAGCATCACTCTTTGCTTGGCAAAGGAAAATCAAAATTCAATTATATAATATATATAACGATCAGCTAGGAAGTAGTGAGACTAATTGTGCTCTAAAATCTTGCATTCAGTTTTTTGGCGGGCGACTGCAAGACTATCACTCAATACGAGGCTGTAACTTCGTCGTCATCAGCTCAGGTCCATTGATCCCTTTGGGGTGATGAAGCGAGATTACTAAAGGATCTGAATGAGGGTTGGAGTATATGAATGGAAAGGGAAAGGGCTATGCTAATGTGCTTTAGGTGTTATGTACTTGATCAGAATGGTTTATGTTGATGTTCTTGTTGCTTTTTATGCAAATATATACGAACTCTTACACTAAGCCGCTCTGGTCGCATTATTATATACAGATACAGGCTAGTCATACTGCCGTCATGTATCCATAGTACGAAATGATCATAGATCATTTTTCACATGTTTCAGTCCAGATATGTCCGTTTGCGATAATGATGATGGAAGAAGATTTACTATACCGCCTGATAATTCCTAAGTCAAAAACGAAGCAGCAGCGAGGAGAAGAAATAAAATGAACAACTGATGGGCTTTTTGAAGCTGTTTACGGAAGTGATGATGTGCAATACAGAACTTGCACAGCAGATGGGTCGCCTGTTGGACTTATAGGGTGGACCACCATTCTGGCCAAAGTTGATTCGAAGACTGGGTCTGGGCTAGCAAAACAGAAAGACAGCTGGTGTCCGATTAAAATAATGGACGTGGTTGGATGACGCAACACGTCGAAAACGCCGAGGGAAGAGAGATAGGGGGTTTTTCGGAGTTGTGAATGTCGCCGGGTGCGCTGTCAGTCTACTTCGCTATATCCGGATTTTACTCATGAATATCTTCTAGATATCACATTCATGGCAGTAAATCCAGATTATAGGCGACAGGGCATTCGACCTATGCTCATGAGACTGTTTCTTCGTAAAGTGGACGAACACGATGTAGACACTTGTTATGTAGTCCCGCTCGAATCCGGTTATACTCCAAGTTTGGTTGTGAGATAGTTAGTTCTGTCGGTCAAAAAAAAGAAAAAAAAAAAAGAGAGAGAAGAGGGGAGCACGTTTACGAGTATGTTAAGGACTTCGAAATAAAAGAGAAAAAAAATACAACAGCCGGGATTCGCTGGTGGCCACCCACTAATCGGCCCGCGTGTGGCTCGAGTACAGCTGAGCAGACTGCTGCTTGTAAGTATTCGCCCGACTGTTATTCCGCTCATTTACTGCAGTAATTTCACTAGTCCACTCCCAATTAATGGCTGCAGGCTTTGGTTCCGCACTGCATATGATTTTAATCGTCGATATAAAACTGACTGCAAGCCATTATGACGCAGCATAGGTAGGGTCCATTGGAATGTTTGCGGATAAAGATCACCCTGGGAGAACTGTGAACTGTGGTTTTGACATAAGGTTGATGCTTGCCTAGCTCTGTCTACCCCGGATTTTAGCTCGGATGGTATCTGCCGCACAGCCTCGGGTCGGCTGCGAAGAATCTGTACAATGCCGGCATACGATCGTCGACCTTCTTGGCTGATTTGAATCAACGTAGTAAGATAATTTCCCCCGCAAATTCCCCGCATGCCTAGACTTGGGGGGACTTGGCCGGGCTGTCAAGAAAAAATAACGATTCTACCCAGTCCTACGGAGCTATGTGCGGAATTAGTTGGCATGCGCTCATCCTGCGTGCGGAATCAGTCAATATGCATCCAGTCTTAAGAACGGCTCCAAAACACGTCCAGGGAAGATGTAGCCCCCAGGACCGGCAAAATGACGAGCAAAGCATCCCAACGGACCGACGAGCCCAAAGGGCACCCAGAACACCTTGAAGAGGCAGACGCCAAACCTCTTACTTCAGCTCTTTCACCGGAACATCAAGCCTTCCTTCTGGACCGCCATGGCACTCTGGACCTCAATCCCATCCCTAGTATGGACCCGGCAGACCCATACAACTGGCCCTCATGGAAAAAAGGGATTAATTTGGCTCTTGTTGCATTCCATGCCTTTATGGCCGCCTTCTCTGCAGCATCGCTCATTACAGCTTTTGCAGAAATTTCAGAAACATTGGGTGTCTCTATGCAGCAGGCAAGCTACCTTGTCTCGCTCCAGATTGCAGTCTTGGGTGGTGCGCCTCTATTTTGGAAGCCATTGGCCAATAACTATGGACGCAGACCAATCTTTATGCTCTCATTGATATTGACCTGTGTGTGTAATGTGGGATGTGCAAAAAGTCCAGATTATGCCTCAATGGCAGCTTGTCGGGCTCTGGCAGCATTCTTCATCTCACCAGCCAAGGCCCTTGGTAGTGCAGTGGTCATGGAAACTTACTTCCAGCATGAAAGGGGGCGCTGCTTGGGCATCTGGACAGTTATGGTGACGTTAGGGATACCTGTCGGGCCGTTTATTTTTGGATTTGTGACACACCATGTTGGATATGTTTGGATCTATTGGATATTGGCTATTGTGAGTGCTCTATGGGAAATTTATTGAGGCCGTTCTGATTGTTCTAGGCAAATGGGTGTCAGCTTATTTTATACATCTTCTTCGGACCAGAGACCCGGTACCTTGAAACAAACAGCAAAGGATCAGCCTTCCAACGACAATATCTGCACATTCGCAGTATTGATCCTCGTCCCTTGACATTTTATGATTTCGTCCGTCCTCTTTTCCTTTTCTGCAAACTCCCTGTCCTCCTAGCTGCAGCTGCATATGCAATGGTGTTCCTCTTTGCCAGTGTGATGAACCCAGTTGAAATCCCCCATTTACTGCAGCACAGATTTGGACTCAATGCAGAGCAACTGGGCCTACAGTTCCTTGGAGTTATTATTGGAACACTGCTAGGTGAGCTGATGGGTGGTACCATGTCTGATCTCTGGATGATATGGCGTGCCCATCGTATTGGCCACCGCCCAGCACCTGAATTTCGTCTTTGGCTAAGCTATATTGGCTTTGTACTGGCTATGGTTGGAACAATTGTCTACCTAGTTTGTACAGAACAATCCCAACCTGGGAAATGGACTGTGGTGCCACTGATTGGCACGGGCATTGCATCCTTTGGGAACCAGGTAGTGACCACTGTTCTCACCACGTATGCTGTGGAGAATCATCCCGAAGACGCTGGGAGTGTGGGTGTATTCATCAACTTCATCCGGTTGACCTGGGGCTTCATCGGACCGTTCTGGTATGTTACTTTCGAGAAAAGGAAAAAAAAAAAAACTATGATATGTATCATCGTGACTGACCAAGGTAATGATGCAGGTTCCCGGCCATGTTTGAGAGCGTTGGAGTTGCAGGAAGCGCCGGAGTTGTTGTCGCCTTGATTTGCGGCGTCAGTTTCATCCCGATTACTCTTCTGCATTGGCAAATGGGGCGCTTGCGGTAAGGCACTTCTTAGAGTTAGATCATGTCATATACAGAATTCTAGAGATACCCAACAGTGATCCTATATCCTCCTTTTCGAACCTATGTAGATGACCAGTTGGGTGTGACCCCTCCGCCTGTACCCACACTACGTGCTATAGAAGTAGTCAATGGCTGCCAGCCAATCTATCTGACTTTGGTGCGCTGTCTGCGTTCTTCTCTCCTTGGCCGCGAAAGAGCTAAAATCAGTTGCAGAGACGACATGGCGGACTATGCGCGATCTCAAGAGGATGGAGCTATAGAAAGAGCTGACAGAGGCGCACCGTTTGCCAGTAAGCCACTGTGTGTATACAGAGCAAAATCACAGAAGAGAAAACAAGGGCCCATGAGTATGTTGAGGACTTCGGAATATGGTTTGGAAGGGGGGAATCTTGTTCTTTGTCCGTCGGGAGCTATAATAGCAAGCAGACTCTGCCAACACCACGTTCCTCCTGCCAAAGAAAATCCAAAATTCAAAATAAATGGCTACTCGTAGAATTAAAATCAATAATATGTTCGCTTCGCGGCACAACCATACAACAGCCGGATTTCGCTGGTGTCGCCCACCGAGTACTAACCAGCCGCACATCTATACAGAAGTCAACCATTTTAGCATGATACATATAAAGGTCAACTAGTTAGTGGTGAAGTTGATTTTGCTCCTATAATCTTGCATTCAGCCTGTTAGCGGGCGATTGGAAGGGTCAGCCAAGGCCACTGGCTATCACAGAATACGTGGTTCATTGGTTCCCATGGGGTAATGAAGCGGGGTTTGTGGCGATCCCCAGGTTTTGAACACCAATCGGAAGATTCCGTAACCCTACATGATGCTCTACAATAGTGAGCTCTTTGTTGATATCATCGTGATGCCGATATTTATACGAAACCTCACTATATAAATCGAGTTGTCTACCAAAGGGTTAATTTTCCAAAGACTATGCACGCCCATCATGAGTGGTCTATACATGAAAGTTCGCTTTGACCAGTTCAAACAAGCAGAACAAGACAGCCATGATTATTCACCTTTGCGTCGAATCACATGGCGCTCTTCCCTCATGGGTGTACTTGTATCTATGGGCGGTTTAATGTGAATTTCGCACTCCTCTGTTCTATTGAATGATAAGCTAAACCAATCAGTTTCGGATACGACACAGGTCAAATTTCTGGTTTCCTTGAGATGCCAGACTTTCTGAACCGTTTTGGTCAAAGAAAGGGTAATGGCATGCAATATTTCAGCAACGTGCGGGCCGGGCTCATCGTCGCTTTGGTATATCTCGGAAATCCGATTCATTTCGTATGGCTGACTTTTTGAATTCCTCAGCTCTCCATTGGAACCCTCATCGGTGCTTTGATAGCTGCACCGGTAGCTGATCGAATTGGACGGCGTTTATCTATATCTGTCTGGAGTGTGGTTGTGTCCGTGGGCTTCGTGATACAAATTGCATCAGTAACGGCTTGGTACCAGCTCATGATCGGCCGTCTGATTGCAGGCCTTGGAGTTGGTGCACTCAGTTTGCTCGTGCCTATGTATCAAGGTGCACAGTCCCGCTTATCTCTCGCTAAATCAGAGCATCATTCTAACAACTATAGCTGAAACTGCGCCACCGTGGATTCGAGGTGCCCTGGTCTGCACTTATCAACTATTCATCACACTAGGAATTTTCTTGGCCGCCTGCTTCAACTATGGCACCTACACGCATCAGCGAGATAATTCTGGCTCCTGGCGTATTGTTGTCGGACTTGGGTGGGCATGGACGCTCATCCTAGGTCTCGGCATTTTACTTTTCCCCGAGACACCTCGCTACGCATACCGTCACGGCCGCATCCAGGAAGCCAAAGAAACGTTGTGCAAGGTCTACGGCGCTCCTGCAAATCATTACAGTATCCACATTCAAATGGAAGAGATAGAGAACAAACTACGGTCCGAAACCCATAATTCTGGTGGAATAGTCCGTGAGTTTACCGGAATGTTCAAGGCACCGCGGATGCCCTACCGCATTGCTTTAGGAATGACACTGCAGGCGTTCCAACAACTCACAGGCGCCAACTATTTCTTTTATTATGGGACAACTATATTCAGGTCTGTGCAGATCGACTCCTTTGTTACGCAAATGATTTTGAACGGTATCAATTTTGGCACGACTTTCATTGGTCTGTACTTAATCGAGCATTACGGCCGGAGAAAATCTCTCATTGCAGGAAGCGCCTGGATGTTCGTTTGTTTCATGATTTTCGCATCTGTCGGTCACTTTTCTCTCAACATCGACCGACCTGAACTGACACCCCCGCCTGGTATTGCTCTTATTGTCTTTGCCTGTCTTTTTATTCTCGGATACGCGACAACTTGGGGTCCGGTGAGTTCTAATCTTTCTATGGAAGATCTATACGAGCGTACAAATCTTCGTAGCTTTGAAATATATCTCGCTAATGATACGTGATCTGCAGATGATCTGGACCGTCCAAGCAGAAATCTTCCCATCGCGCTATAGAGCAACAGCAATGGCGCTCTCGACAGCAAGCAACTGGACATGGAATTTCCTAATAGCTTTCTTCACACCATTCATCACGAGTGCCATTGATTTTCGATATGGCTACGTGTTTGCAGGTTGCAACTTCGCTGCCGCAGTCATAGTGTACTTTTTCCTGATTGAAGGACAAGGCAAGACACTAGAGGAGATCGACACGATGTATGTCCAGCATGTCGCCCCGTGGAATAGCTCGAAATGGGACCCGCCAGCATCATTGGAGGAGGGTAAGAAAACTAGCAGCAATGCTGGTACAGAGACTGCTGCGGAACATTTGGAGGCTACCTGAGCTTAATATAGCGAACGGGGAGCCCTGTTTTCCATACCCTATAGTCATGTGTTCTAGTAATTTACAAGAAGAGATAGAAATGGATCAAAAATAAATCACATCTCATTTGCCAAGGCAATGGCAGAAACTATGGCGCAGTCATAATTGAATATAAATTGAGCAGATTGGAGGAGCTTTCCTATAACTAAGCCGTGAGCATCTAGCCCTCTATATCCTAGTAGATATACTAGTATCTAGCATGATTGATTGTCTTCCGCGGGGAAAGGCCCGTTCCCACTTCCCAGAGCGCTTCAACCCCGGACTCAGACCCAGTTTCCCCGCATAATTTTAACGTGGTGGATTTGCGGGGAATGACCATTGAGTATATGACGAACTAAAAAAAAAGCCTCATTGGTTGTTCTATTGAAGTTTTGTCATTCAGGTTGCAGTCATGTTGTCAGTTCCACCGCGGAATATAGAGGAAGCAAAACCGCCTGCTGGCGGTCGACTTCAAGGCAATGAGTCCACGGACCCCCTGTATAAAATATTTTTAAACCGCCAACCTACCGTCGAGTAAATACGATTTTCTTGATACAGCTTTCGTAATGGAAAAACACGCAAACCGCACGCAAGATCAAGACCTGAAGGATGGGGTTAAGACGTCTGCTCAGGGTGTTGATCTTGGACAGATGCTGGATGTTCAAGCAACGCCTGAGGAGGAGAAAAGAGTCCTGAGGAAAATTGACCTGACGTGAGTTTTTCATTCGAGAATAACCACAGTCTCTAATGTAACCAAGCTTAATGCCCATGATGGGATTTGCCTACTTTTGGCAGTTTCTTGACAAATTGATTCTAAGTCAAACGACTTTATTTGGACTTCGAGAGGACCTGGTGCGTTGGCTTCATCAAATTAAAATGGAATCCTGAAATAACAAATACACAATTCAAACAGAACCTGCATGGTTCTCAGTACTCATGGTCCTCTGCAATCTTCTACTTTGGATACCTCTTCTGGAGCTGGCCCAATTCATATATCATTGTCCGACTTCCGATAGGCAAATACTTGTCCGTTTCAACGTAAGTTTTTCGGTCTAATTTACTAGAGGGACTCCCTAAAACATGTGTATAGGTTTCTCTGGGGTGGAATCCTGATGTGCCATGCCGCCTGTAAAGACTTTGCCGGGCTTATGACGGCTCGATTCTTTCTAGGCCTCGGAGAAGCTGCCATTGCGCCAGGCTTTACCTTAATCACAGGTATGTTTTATAAACGGGAAGAGCAGCCCATCCGGTGAGTGGAACTAAAAAAAAGTGAACCTCAACCCACATTCTTACGAAATCCAGTCAATCCGGCTGGTTCTTTGGGAACTGCCTGGCTGCGCTTCTGGGTGGCCTGCTGGCTTGGGGCATCGGTAATATCGACTCAGCAGGCATCGAGCGGTGGAAACTCATGTTCCTTATCCCGGGCGCCATCACTGCATCATATGGCCTTTTTCTCTTCTTCGTGTTACCTGATTCCCCTACACAGGCCATCTTCCTAACCCCCCGTGAGCGCGCGATTGCCGTACAGCGGACGTTGAAGAACAAGACCGGGGTATTGGACAATGGCTCCTTCAAGTGGAACCAAGCCCGAGAGGCCCTTATTGATCCCCAGACTTGGTTTTTATTCCTCAATTCCTTTTGCAATAATCTGTGGAATGGTGGTATCACAGCTGTCTGTCTTTATTCCTCCCTGTATGGACTTGACTATCTGAGCTGACTTCTTGGTAGTTCATGGCTATCCTCACTGCGGGCTTTGGCTTCTCCGACTTACAAGCGCTTCTGATGCAAATGAACTTAGGCGCAGCGGAAATTGTCTTTCTAGTGATCACCTCCGTCGCAGTCACATTTATACCATCTTCCCGTATAATCGGCATGTTTATTAATACGTTAATTTCTGTGGTGGGCCTCATTCTCGTCTGGAAGCTAGACAACGATCACCGTGTGGGGAGAATGTTCGGCTTGTGTCTGAGTATTGTGTACGCTATTAACCTTCCTCTCTCCCTGAGCATAGTCACATCGAATGTGGCCGGCTTTACCAAGAAGAGCGTGATCACCAATTTGATCTTTATCTCCTACTGTGCCGGGAATATCGTGGGTCCGCAGCTTTTCATTCCGTCTGAGGAACCTTCGTATCCTGTAAGTCGTCCTGATTTTTTAATGCGTCGGAAAGGCATTATTCCTGACAATCCCGTTCACAGACCGGTATCAAAGCAGCCTTGGCCACCTTGGTTCTGAGTGCCTTCTTCCTCGTCTGCTTGTATGCCTACTACTCCTGGCAAAATTGGCGGAGAAATAAGAGATATGGACTCCCTGAAGCGATGACAATTGGAGAAGAGATGCAAGATGAGTTGTCAAATAGGACAGACTGGGAGATTGAGAGTTTCCGATATATAATTTGAAGCAAGGCGTTGGTGACTTAAGTTATTGAGTTGTACTTCGCTATTGGTATTGGAATGGGACTTCTTTTTGACCGTGTTCGTTGGGGCATAGGGTTGCGGTTGAGAGCTGTCTCGATTATACTGACGGGTAATACGGCATACACTGGAATCTGGATGGAATCGACAGAGTCTAGGGCTCGCCAGGTCGCCAGGTAGAGCTCGCCAGGTCGCCATATCTAGTCGTTACCAGTGTCTACCAGTAAGGTACCATGATTCTATAGATAATTTTGCTGATTAAGATTGTATTAGGTTCAGTAAGAAGGCTGGCCAGGTCGTAATTTTGTATTTTTTGTATTTTATCGTTTTTTATGTGTAAAAAACAAAAGGGACTGGTAATTACCAGTTGCTTCTGAATACCGCCACCTGGTGAGCACCGTGGGCTTTGCTTGTTCCCTTAACTCTCCCATTGACCCTGATGGCGCTGTGCGTTTGCTCCTAATTAACTTGGTAAATGCTGCTAGTGGCCGATGGGCGATGGCTGTTGGTAAGTATTGGTAACAGCCGACAGACACAGACTACAGAGCCTGCAGTCAGCAGCATGTTGGCGCCCGCCTGCATTCAAGCTCTAACGGCGATAACCAGTAACTACCAGATACCATCAGAACCAGATAGTACTCAAATTTCATTGTATGCCCACAAATATGTGTATATATTCATTGAACAATCTTGATATATATATCTGTATATCCATGTCAACACATTATTTTTTGCAAGGATGTTTGTAGAGTAACTATTACCACTTACCAGTAGCTACTGCTATATTACTAGGACCAAGATTTTGGTATTGTCTTGTAATCCAAGTGATGGTATGGACTTGAAATCTTGTTATTACATGTAAATTCAGTAGTTCGACAGGTCGTAATATTACTTGCGCTACCAATGTCATTCGGATATCACTAGAATCACCGGTAGCATCTGGTAGGCTCTGGTAACGCACAACGCATATAAAGCTGTCGCACCTGGCGAGCTCAAGAGCAGTCGAATCACCGACCTGGCGACCTTAATTGAACCCCGCGCTTAGTAGCCTACCATCTCAATACCAGTCATTACCAGTAATTACCTGTGATGCCACCTGGCGAGCGCTACCTGGCGACCTGGCGAGCCCTGCCCTCGAATCGACAGTCGGTAGATGGTCTACAACATTTGAAAGAGCAGTGGAACAGGACCCAATGGAAGGTCAAGTGATACTTAATGGAAAATTTCAGGTTATCTTCATGAGCTAACTTAGAAAGTATGTACATTGAGCTTTGTACTGGATAAGAAAAGGAGGCACTTCTGTATATTCATGGTCGTACGACTGCGACTGTGTGACGTATTTGAAGAGAGGGAAAGCGTCGGACAGTCCGAAAAAAGGAGGCCAAAAGAAGTAAGGGTGAAGCGAATAATATCTGCTTCTATCAAACGTGTTTTGTAAAAAGACCGTTAGGTTTGTATGGCGCTGCTCGCCCACTAATCACCCTGCTCACCCAACTATCACCCTTGAGCAGTAATGAGAGAAGGCAAAGATAGCAAAAGATAGCAAAACATACAACAGCCGGGATTCGCTAGTAGTCACCAGCCAACTACTAACTGGCCTGCGTGTGGCTTAATTTTGGTTAATAGTCGGGTGGGTGCCCCTAAAGGGTGCGAGATGGTGTGAACTCTTGGCGCTCACGCGACTAGCGTAGGCGCTCTATAGAGATGTGCGATACTCCACGCCACACACACCCGGTGCGAAACCCCCGGTCCAAGCGCTAGCATCATCAATCTGACGGTCAGTTGAAATTATCTAGATTAAGTTCGGGTGAAGTTCCAGTCCGCTTCTGGGATCGATCTGGGCCGAAGGCTTGCTCAACGCTCCCATGAACACAGCCGACTATCCTGTGACCTAAGCTGAGATCCACAGGAAATTGAAAATACATAGATACAACTTTTGCTTTCTATTTCCGCTTGTGCCCTTATTGTCACGGTCTCAGTATGGTAGATAAAACGAGATAGTATTCTCGATCTAAACTAGATAGCCACAAGACGAGAATATCGGTCCTGGAGAGGAAAGAAAAGGAGAAGCCACAGGGGCGAGACAAAAGAAACCAGGCCAATTCATTTGATTGCTTGATTGTCAAGAAGTTGGATACAGCTAACAAGGATACCAGAATGAAAGACAAATGCAAGTAATCAGTGTAATAGCCATATCATCCCTGTTTGTCCTCAATTATGTAGATGCATAGACAGAGCTTTCTGATGGTTACACGGCTGCAGTTCAGAATAATCATTGGCAAACACAGCATACCGCAGCTTAGGCTCAGAGAACTCTATCATGTTGTGAGTGGCATTGAATTATGGATACTGTATTGAACACCGAGTAAGAACATGCCTTTGGTTGGTAAAGAAGTTGCACAGTGAATTATGATCCAATTTTTGACCATATTCTCTTTTAGCCAGGGATGATATTTTCCACCCTCCTTGAATCAAGAGATATGTTCATTGACTTGGATATGATTTCTCAGCAATTCGACCGCCCATTTTCTGAAATATAGAAACCCACTCTACCATCCCTGGTTCTTGACCATTGAGTGGATATCGGTACACCTTGCCCTGCTGTATGGACAAATATCCTGTAGAACTCATCTTGGTATTGGGCTTCCACAGGTCTGGGTTGTGATGCAGTTGACATTTTTTTGCCCTCAGCTGAGTGCCTTGAGTTCATGATGGAGAATTTGCTGAGAATCTCTTTGCATAATTTTGGTAGTGAGTCAAATCTGGCAGGAGGGTTGTGCCAATCGAATATTCAATGTATCTAAGATGTTAAGTTCAGAACAACAATAGGGGCATATAAGAAGAATTACTTTTCATGTAAGCGCGATGGCGGAACTGCAATACCATCACCGTCCAGAGCTACCCTGTGAATCCAATTATTCTGATAACAGAACTTGATGTCTGCATCATTGAGATCAAATGGAACACTTTCTTTCTCTGTAATTGCGTTCAATATGTTTGAAATTCTACTTGTATATCTCTCTATACAAGGGAAAGAACGATGAACTGGCTGCATGCTTAGTTTTCAAAAGACTGTGGTGGTGTCCTCCAGGAACCAGCTGGCATGATCTTCTGTCAAGGGCCTAATATGCCCATGCTTGATATCATGGCGATAGGCCTGAGACTTCTAGCTTCTTGGTTCAGATAAGCTTCTCAACGTGCTCCACTATGGGGATGTTTAAAGAATCCCAAAATTGTGACAGCTCAACGCTATACAAACAGCACCAACATGTCAAACGAAGCCATACAAGTAATCTGAGCAAACAAGAGCTTAAGTCTCATCGCACAGATATTTATAAAGACCGCCCATTGCCTAGATAGATTCCTTTTTCTTCTTCCCCAGATTCGATATTCTCGTCGATGGCTGCAATAGTTTAGATAGGAATTCAGTTAGTTATTATCTACTATTCCGAGCCCGTGACAAAATTATTTATGATATGTACGATAGAGAATTATTGGCTATTGCTTATGCACGAGAGAAATGGTTTCACGTTGTTAACTTGCTCACTTTTGAATTGAGGGCGTAGGCAGGTGATATGGTTGAATATTGACTTCAAGCACTTTGAGAACTGTGGACGACTAGCCAACTAGGAATTATGTATATGCCACTCGATCGTCTTCCGCAATCCATCTTGCAGTTGAACAACTGGCGCCCAGCCCAGCTTCGACTTCGCTAATGTAATATCTGGCCGCCGGACCCTAACATCGTCAACAGGAAGCGGATGATATGTGATTGATACTCTGCGCTGACCCGACATCTGAGAAACAAGCTCTGCTGTCATCTCCGCCACTTCCTGGATGGTGATTTCGGCATCATTGCCTATATTAACAGGCCCGTCGTCGTAATCGCGGTTCATAAGCGTATACAGTCCTTCAACACAATCCGAGACATATTGAAACGATCGAGTTGCCGCACCATCGCCGGTAATCCTTAGAGCTTGACCTGCTAGCGCGGAGGATATGAAACTTGATATCACCCGGCCATCATCGGCCCTCATACGTGGTCCATAAGCGTTGAAGATGCGAGCGATTCTGATGTCCACTTTGGACTGCTCGCGATATGCGTAGCATAGAGCTTCTGCGGCACGCTTTCCTTCGTCGTAGCATGCGCGTGGTCCAAAAGGGTTGACATTTCCCCAGTAGCTCTCGGATTGAGGATGGACCTGAGGATCGCCGTATACCTCTATATACTCCATATTGCATTAGACCAATATAGTTTGGCATGAGAGTTATGCTATCACTCACCGGATGTGCTTGTATGTAGAATCCGAATACTTCTGGCCTTAGCAAGCTCCAGGAGATTCTCAGTGCCCAGAAAGCAAGTTTTCAAAGTTGATAATGGATCTTTTTGGTATTGTATCGGACTTGCCGGACATGCAAGATTGTAGATCTGGTCGATTCTATCAAGACCTTCGAAAGGAGATTGGATATTATGGCTAATGGTTACTGTTAGTCCTGTAGTCTCCTCCTTATACTGTTTAGTGCGTACTTGATCAGTGTGAACCTGGGGTGCTTCTCGAGGTGTTGTAGATTTTTGGGGGAGCCAGTTTGGAAGCAGTCCACTCCTATTACATGATAACCCTTCTCGAGAAGAAAATCGATTAGGTTTGATCCCAAAAATCCGGCACCCTAATCAACGATAAGCGATGAACAGCTCTAGCGTGCGATCCTGGGAAATTGAGACCTACCCCTGTGACGAGGACGTTTTTAGGACTGTGAACATCATTCATACTGTCGGAGTTCTCAATTAAATTTGTAGAAGAAAGAAGAGATGAACCTGGGGCGATTGTGCGTGATATCGGCTCTCGCTAGTGTTGTAATAATGTGATTGGTAAACTGGTGTGACTGCATGATTCCCCGCTTGATATACATATCTCATACGGAGCCCGGTATCAGGATATGCATAGAAAGACGACGATGTATATAGCGATTACCATTACGGCGGCTTACCCGGCCGCCACTCGGCCTACAAGGCTGACAGATGCGTGTATGAACAACAACAACAATAATAATAATACGGAGCCCGGTCCGGGAGCAATTTCATACACGTAGTTACTACATGGAAAATATAACTATTATTGAGTTTCACGGAATCGCTTTTTTTTTGGCACGCAATACAGAAGCTGAATGTGGAGGCATTTTCACAGAAAATCCTGCATATACACTAAGTGGGACGTAACATTGATATGCCTATTTAGTTAACTAGAGGGTTCTGTGTTAACTGATCTCTTCCTTCAATCTCAAGGCGGATGATGACTATAAATGTGAATTGGGCCAGGTTAGCTCCTGATCTTCATTATTTTTTGGCAGTAATTTACTTGCTCCCGGGTATGCCATTTTTAATAGTGATTTGTTCGAGATATTTGGACGATAGGATACGATTGAATGGCTCAAGGAGGGGCTATATTCTTGAGCCGCGGTGGCTGGCTGAGCTGAACAGTGGGGATCTTCAGCTATGATCCCCACAGCCATCCCTTATTGATTTCATGGCCATTTTCAGCCGAGCTGCTCTGTTGCCCGCCCCCACCATTGTGTTCAACAATGCGCCCCCGCCCCCCGCGGCGCAAAACATGTAGGTGGGAGACTCCAGGATCACAGAGCCCACGCGCGTCCCAACACAAGCACTCATGATGATTCCGAATAATGTTCCTCCAGTCACGGGGAAAGAACTCGAATATATTGCTCAACTCGTGAATGGAGGCACCCTCAGCGACGGTGGTGGCCATTTCAGCCAACGGTGTCAATCATGGCTCGAAGAACGACTCGGGTGCCCAAGAGCTTTCCTGACACCATCAGGCACTGCGGCTCTCGAACTCGCTGCACTGGCCCTTGAAATTCAGCCGGGCGACGAGGTTATTGTGCCGAGCTACACATATATTTCCACGGCAAATGCCTTTCTTCTACGTGGTGCCTCGCTCGTCTATGTGGACATTGAGCCTGAAACGATGAATATTGACGCAGGCAAAGTCCGCGAGGCGATCTCACCGAAGACGCGCGCCGTTGTTCCGGTTCACTATGCTGGCATGCCGTGTGATATGGAGGCTATCATGGAGGCTATCGGCGACCGCAAAGATATCTATGTCGTCGAAGATGCGGCGCAAGGACTCTTTTCTTCTTATAAGGATGGGAGGGCGCTCGGCAGCATTGGGCACATAGGGTGTATCAGCTTCCACGCGACCAAAAACGTCACGTCCGGCGGAGCAGGAGGGGCGATCATCATCAACGACCGGAAATTGATTGAGCGCACTGAAACGATTCGAGACAAAGGGACCAACCGACCCCAGTTTCTAAGGGGTGAAACGGACCATTATACATGGCAGCGAGCGGGAGTCAGCCATCTCCTAAGTGAGATGCAAGCTGCATACCTCTGGGCCCAATTAGAGGCTGCAGATCAGATCCAAGCTCACCGGCTCAAGCTGTGGGAATTCTATCGGCAGAATCTGGCCGGACTACGGACAAAGGGAATTGGGATCCCGTTGGAGTGCACTCGTGGCCAGCATAATGCGCATATTTTCTTCATCAAATTGCGGGACAAAAATGAACGACGCCAGTTCACTGTCGCGATGCGAGATAAGGGCGTTGCCGTTCTGGCTCATTATGGTCCCTTACATCGTACTCCTCCTGGTCTCCAGGGTCGCCATGTCCTGCATCCACAGGATTATGCATCTCAGGAGAGTGAGCGACTTGTCCGTCTTCCGTTATATTATGCTATGACAATAGACGAGGCGAGATATGTTGTTGATCAGGTCCAAAATTTTTTTTGAGTGAAATTCCTAGGAAAACCGCCTTCATATCGTACTACAGAGGTATCTGAAAACTTCGTTATCAGAAAGTAGCTTCCTAGAATTATAGACTGAGCAATGCAATTTCTTTATGCGGTCAATTTCCGTTATTACCTAGGCAGGTAGGATTTTAGCTCATCAAAATAGCCCCGCATTTTAAATCCTCGACTTCAGCTGCTGGAAACCTTCAGCCCTCCGAGTCATTCCTTTAACACCGTGTTTACGACACTCCAAGGGTTTCAACTCCAACAATCCGGAGCCTACTTTCTTAAGCTATGGTTTCTGCTGTCGTGTTTGCGTACCATAATGTGGGCGTTCGATGTTTGTCGGTTCTCCTGGCGCACGGCATCCAAGTGAAGCTCGTTGTCACCCATTTAGACGACCAGGATGAGAACATTTGGTTTGATAGTGTGGCCAATTTGGCCACCTTGCATGGAATTCCCGTCGTCTGCCCTGAAAGTCCGAACACGGAAAACTTTCTTTCGCAACTACAGTTACTCAAACCCGACTTTATTTTCTCCTTTTACTACCGCTCAATTCTCAGTGAAGAGGTGCTCAACACAGCATCTTGCGGACGTTACAACATGCACGGCTCTCTCCTGCCCAAATATCGCGGGCGGGTCCCCGTTAACTGGGCAGTTCTGCATGGTGAGACCCAGTCGGGGGCAACTCTCCATGAGATGGTCCTAAAACCCGATGCTGGAGCCATTGTGGGCCAGATGGCGGTGCCAATTCTTCCAAATGACACAGCCGCCGATGTCTTCTCCAAGGTGCTCGTCGCGGCCGAAATTGTCTTGGACAACACTTTGCCTGCAATAGTGAATGGGACTGTAACACGGCAGACGATGGATATTACCCAGGGCTCTTACTTTGGTGGTCGCAAGCCCAAGGATGGTGTGATTGATTGGAAGACGATGGGCACAAGGCAGATTCATAACCTCGTGCGAGCGGTTTCACATCCTTACCCGGGGGCTTTCACTGAAACCTCGAAAGGGAGGCTGGTTATCTGGCGTACAATGCTTGTTGAAGATAGCAAAGAAAGTCACATGCTTCCTGTCGAGCCCTGTTTGTGGCGGAAAGACAGCCAGGTGTTTGCAACAGCCTGTGATGGAGGGGTCTTGCGCATCATTTCGGCAGAGTTGGAGGGACGTATGTTGGACCCTGCAGACTTTCCGAATATTGTTTAATTCTATTCCCACTTTGCTAGCCGAATCCGTTCAGCCTAGGCATTTGACGATTAAAGTGAATAGAAGATGCATTTAGTCCTACTGGATCAAACACGGCGGACGAGATATCCTACATCCAGATTTTGGTCTGACTGTCAGAATGCGATACTTTATATAGTAGTAGATTCATCATAAACTAACTAGTGATTCTAATAACGTAAATAGGGAGAGCTGACGTGTCTTATGTAATGAACAACAGCATTCAGCTCCAGTGGAGTAGACCTGCTTCACAACCCCGCTACCTGACTTGATACCTTTATTTTTGCGCTCATGAAGGTAAATATTAGTCTGTTGAATACCTCCCTTTCCCAATAAAACCAGACTTTTCTTCCCAGTCAAGCTTTTAAAACTCTGGCCGTTACCATGAACGTACCCAACACAGAGAAACAGATCAAAATCCTTGTCACCGGAGGCACTGGGCTTGTGGGTAGTGCTATTCAATGGGCTATACGCAATGTTTCAGGTACTTTTGGGAAGGAACAAAATGAGGAGTGGGTGTTTCTCAGCAGCGCAGATGCTGATCTAAGGTCAGGGAAACACCAACTTCAGGGAACCTTCAATCTGACCAGTTTAGGAACTATGACGAGACGAAATCAATTTTTGACAAATATAAGCCAGACAATGTCATACATCTTTCCGCCCGCGTGGGTGGTGTTTTTGAAAATACATCACGAATGGCTGATTTTGTGCGCGATAACCTGTATATTGACCAGAATGTGTTGCGTGTTTGCCAAGAGTTGGGTGTAAGCTTTGATTTGGCTATGTGATGATAACCTACTAAGCCAGTACATTGCAGGTTGAAAAGGTTGTTTCTTGTCTCTCAACCTGCATCTTTCCTGACCGAACAACTTATCCGATTAGTGAAAGGATGTTGCATGATGGACCCCCGCATCCATCAAACTATGGATATGCCTACGCAAAACGAATGCTGGACATCTCCAGTCGAGCGTATCGGCAACAGTACGGCTGCAATTTTACATGTGTTATTCCTACGAACCTCTACGGACCCAATGACAACTTCAATGAAGGCTGCCACTTCATTCCCGGGCTCATTAAACGAGTGGCTCAGGCCAAGCAGAGCAAGGCCTCTGTGATGGTGGTCCCAGGAAGTGGACGAGCTCTGCGCCAATTTCTTTACTCCCGAGACCTTGCCCGAGTTTTGATATGGACACTTCGGAATTACGACGAAGCAGAACCCTTCATTATTTCCGTGGATCCCGATCAGGAGGTGTCGATCAAAGATGCCGTGACAATGGTATCGGAGTCCAGCGGATTCGAAGGCGTTATACAGTGGGATACAAGCGCAACAGATGGTCAGCTGAGAAAAACGGTAGACAATGCTAGAATGCGAGCTCTTCTTGGAAACTTCGAGTTCACAACCCTGGAGCAAGGTATGAACTTCCCTATTCCTGCCAGACTAGTGCACTTACTGAAGAACATATATAGGATTGAGAGAGACTCTGGCCTGGTACAGTGCGAACCAAGGACACATCCGTGGCATGGACGTTCGAAAAGATAACCAAACGCCAAGAGGGTTACTATAAGCAGCTCTTCCATGGTCGAGAGGATGTGTTAGAGTAAATATGGGATTGAAAAATTATTTAAAAAATACCTTGCAACTATAGCTTGCTCTCCATCCAGAATCTCGTGGGTTTCCCATGAATCAATGCTATGTCAGCCTCCACCATCTCCTTTACCAATTCCTTGAACGGAACTTCTGGTTGCCAATCAAGACTTGTAGCCGCTTTCTGCGCAGAGCCACGCAAATATGAAACCTCTGCTGGTCGGTAGAGGTCGGGGTCTACACGAACTCGAACCCGTCCAGTACGAGCATCGACACCGATTTCTTCAATTCCACTGCCACTCCAACTATATCCCTCAGATTAGCCCTGATCCTTTTTACTTTGGGCTAGAGATACTCACTTCAGCTGAATTGCCACAATTTGAAATGCGGTCACCACAAAATCTCTGACCGATCGTGTCTCGCCAGTCGCTAGAACATAGTCGTCGGGCGCATCCTGCTTCATCATGCTGTAGACACCTCGCATATAGTCCAGGCTATGGCCCCAGTCTCGCCGCGCGTTCAGATTCCCAAGCATAAGACAGTTTTTCAAACCCAGATGAATCTGAGCTACACCAAAGGTGATTTTTCGGGTCACGAAGCCAAGGCCTGTTGAGATAGCGAGTCAGTTTGATTATTTGAACCTGATTCCTTGGGGTCTCAAACCTCTCCTGGGGGATTCATGGTTGAACAAGATTCCATTCACAGCAAAGAGGCCGTGAGTGATGCGAGCGCTTGAAGTAATCCAGTAGGAAAAGGCTTTGGCCGCCGCGTAGGGAGATACAGGGCAAAGAGGAGTTGATTCATTCTGATAGTCTTCCACTGTTTGGCCAAAAGTCTCAGATGAACAGGCCTTTGGTTGTCAGTATTGCAAATAAACCCAACAGCTTATAATGCAGCTCACATTATAAAACTTGATCTTTTTCTCCAAGCCCAAGGTTAGGATTGTCTGTATGAGCCGAAGTGTCCCCAGTGCATTGACATCACATGTATAGAGCTGAAGTTTAAAAGAGGTTCCCACATGGCTCTGAGCTGCGAGATGGTATACCTCATCATAGCTGTGTTCCCTGAAAAGACCTAAGAGGAAGTAAGGGTCCATGATATCTCCGGAATGTAGTATAAGTTTGTTTGCTAGAATTCCACATTAACGCTAGGTAGCTGAAGCTGAAGGGATCCTGCCCTCCAAAACGACCAGACGTACGATTTTTTTCTGCTGCAGCCAATACATGAGATACAGCTACCGGGATGTAGTCACTGGTCGTGCGATTTCGGAGTATCCCATGGACTGTATATCCATCCTGGAGAAGAATTTCACAGAGGTAGGAGCCATCTTGGCCACCAATGCCTAGATATTATAAGCCTGATCTGTTTTGAGTCGGGCAAGAAGTACTTTTATGACCACTGACCTGTTATTAGTGCCTTTCGTTTATTCATTATATCATAGCCTATTCTGAGTAGAATCTAGACGAGCGCGTTGGGAGGATATCGGGACAAATGCATCTGAATTTTTTTTTTAAAGTTTGGGCTGAAGGCAAGTATTCCACATATTTTGCGAGTAAAACGCGCCAAAAACCGAAGACACTTTAAATACGTTCAATTGATTGTGTGCTAGGCCTATCTAAATACACCGATTTTCTCACGGGTTGCGGCATGGGAGAACAACGCATAGCCGCGTTTTAGTCCAGCTGAAAAATCACCCCACCAACATCCAGAGGTTCATGTAAACCGCAGCTGAAAACTGACCCACATTGACATCAGGACACAGGTCGGATGAACATGGGTCCGCCAAGGCCCGGAACGGGGCATCCCAATTGGGAAGTCACGTGATAACCCTCGGATTGACCTTAAAGTTCTCGGCCTAGCGGTATTTTTTCCTTCCATCTTCTGACAATACCATAAAACGTCGCCTGCTGTTTTTAAATGCACCTAGTTGTCAACCGGTTAACAACTAGTCAATAAGTAATTATGGACTACTCAACGAAAATAATTCTTAATCTTTCGTATAGTTGGATAATATATAATATAACAAGGCTGAGCTTATAGTTGCTTATTACAAATTTTTTATTGCCCTAAATATTAGGTATAATTATCATAACTAGAAGTCCTATAATTCCGATACACAAATAACTAACTATATATAACTAGTTACTCAATTTACTGATGTGACGGTTAGCAGGCGGCCGTTTTAGGAGTCCTGCTAACCAACTCCTGTCTTGGCATCAGGTAAGCGTATTCCCATGTGTCGGAATCCATAGCTCGGAGATGGACTATCTAAATTGCCGATTGTTTTGTATTAGTCAGCTTGCCCCCCATAAATTGCCAGATAGGGGCTATACAGTAATTCAGACCTCTTTTGCGATTCCATTGGTTGAGCCATATGTTCACTACACCCTGGGTTCCGACACCATGTTAGTATCTGAAGCGGGGTCTCTCGGATCGTAGCTCAAAGGGGAAATCGGGAGTCGATTTATTCCGGACTAACGAGGTCTATATGGAGAGGACTAGCTTAACGGAAGAGGTATATTGCCTATCGAACGTATGTGCGCATACGCAGCTGATTGAGTGCTTAATCTACAATATGTGTGCACACGTCGACTATAAGAATCCTGACCTCGCTACTCGGGCCAACCATTTATCCGATCGATCCTTATCACCACGACTACGGGCTTTTCCTCCACGCCAGGCCGCAGCTGAATCCTTCGGAGGCTGGAATTAACCCAGCAACACTGCAGCCTCTCACATTTTATCAATCACTGAATTTCAGGATGGTTCTGCAGAAAGGCCGTTGCTTACTACACAAAATAAAGGGGCATTTCAAACACAAAAGGAGCCCCTTTTCATCTCCTATCGCCAATTTACCCCCGGAACTGGTGCAAGTGATTGCCACTTTTTTAGACGCTCCAGAATTTTGCTCCCTGCGACTGACCTGCAAAAGGGTCTATGAGAGCACACTAAGATATTTTGGGCACTCTTATCTTCGAACGGTGAAGACAGATCTTTCTTTGAATAAGTTGCAGACGCTGGAAAGCGTGTCCCAGAATTCAAGTTTAGCGCCACTGGTCCATAAGTTGGTAATACAAGCACCAGACGAAGGTCTTGATCTTCTTGGGCATGGGATTTTGTGGAGTCGACACCCTTCAGGTCATATTTCTATGCCACAACAAGGAATCCAACAGTGGCAAGATGTACTCCAGCGTCTAGTCCACTGCAGGTCTTTCCAGTTGATTCGCAATAATGCATATGAGACTGATGAGCAGGGTAGCCTCCTGACTCCCAGTGATGCCATCACAATGATTTTCTGCATCATCATTAACACAGGAATACCTGTGGTGGCATTTTCCCTGGATTTTAGGCAAGGGGCAGGAGCAAACTACCTTGTCACTGAACGCATCAATGCAAACCTGCAGAAATTGGAATTCATCACTGCATGGTCCAATCTTCAGGAGCTCAGTCTCAATTTTGCAATGGAACGAACATTGATTGTTGACTGGGCTTTCCAGCTCATCCAACACGCAAAAAATCTACAAAAGCTTCAAATCGATTTTGATCTTGGCGACGAAACAGCTTCCTTTATCAACCGCCTGTCATATACAGGTTGCCTGTCTCATCTAAAAGAACTAACGCTTGAATCTGTATCATCAGTATCTGGTGAATGCATCAGGCGTTTCCTCCGCTATCATCAAAACCTCCGCAAACTTTCCCTTCATGCTATATTCCTAGATGCAGGAGAATGTCTACCCATTCTCAGATTCCTACAGCATGAATTCTCTACTCTTGAAGAAATTGACATTTTCAACCTAAGAGACGGACTCAAACTTGTTCATTTTCCAGCAGAGTCAGAAAATCCTATTATTGACGAGGCACAAGGCACCAAATTCACCTTTGTTTCCACAAAAAAACGTGGGGAGATGAGGAACATCGGTATTAGCTACTCAGGTCCGAGGATGTATATTGCACTCCAGAAACTCGTGGACTGGGCACAATTCTTGGGTTATTATCACTGAAATTTGATATTCTCTTTGTTACTTTTTAACCACATTATAGTGAATTGAACGTGCCAGAAATGAGTAGCCTACTGAGGAAATAGATGCCTTCAGTCAAATATTTAACGCAAAATTAGATACATAACAATCCCCCCCCCCCTTTTTTTTTTTTTTTTTTGAAAACTATCCTATCACCTGCCAATTCCAAGCTCAACCAATCAATTCACAAGGGTCCCCATTTGCATCATAGTCTCGCACGTATATAGGATTGTCATTTTGGATGTAAACCTTCATGGTCGCTCCTCCTTCGTCCTTAGGATCCCAGGTCACCAAAACCTTCCCTCGGTGGCCAACAGTAGACAAACCTGCAGTATATGGTTTACTGTGGATGTTTCCCTCTGACACATTTTCGTTGACCAAGTATTCTTTAATTTTTTTATATCCCACTGAATATTGGGTGGCTGAGTGCACAATATAGGCCACTGACTGTGTTGTGTAGTCAGCCAGGACAAGATTGCGTTCCATTGGGTCAATGATTTTCTGCTGCGTATGCTGCTCATTCTCCATTGTGATGCCTGATCCTGATTCCTGGGGGAAGTGACCAATGGTAACACTGCGTCCATCCACAACCACAAGAACAGTGCAGCCATAGATTTCAGTCGCTCCATAGCTAACAGCCTTGGTTGGGTCCAATGTAAAATGTTCGACATTGCCCACAGTCAACTTCTTTTTGGCTTTAAGCCACAGACTCTCCAGATGTGACTGTGTCGTTGTTTCAAGAGCTGGCTCGGGCTTTTGTTGCCCTTGTTGCGGACTTAGGTCGCAGGCGTTAGTGCAGTCTCCCTTTTTTCCCTTTCTGAGCTTTTGGAAAAGGGTTCTGAATCCTCGAGCTTCCAGGGTATGGTGCGACTGCAAATCTCTGCTGCTGAGAGATGATCTAGGAAGGTCAGATACAATTTGTCTTCCTGTGCAATTGTGTAGTATAGGACTGGGAACTCACAGTGGGACCGGTGTGGTGAGCACTTGCGCTGCAAGAAGCAGAACCACCAGCAGGGTTCCAAGGAGGAACCTCAATAGGCATTGACCTTTCATGGTGATATGGTAGATCTTGGATGGTGTTAGATAACAAAATAAGAGTTCAGATAGAGACTTCTGGTGGCTTATTTAGATGGGATGAAAAGAAGGAAGGACAGTAAGGATATCATGATTTATATGGTTGTATCCGATATGTCTTGCCGAAGGTAGGTTGTTTCATCAGAATTGGTCTTGTCCTCATGGTAGCATCACGTTGGCAGCAAGAAGCCCTAGAAGGCATTATCCGAACATGTCCGCAATGGGGCGACGCCAGTCTCACAAGGCGGTCATGGTACCAGCCATCCCCCTCGTGCTACCCAATAGATTAATAATTGGCCGATCATTCAAATATGTCGGTTTAATCGGTTGAAAAAGAGTGTTGGTGAGGCGTCTTCCTATTGATACACTCCATACTTCGGAGCTCGAATACGCCTCGGCACTTTCTAAACATAGCCTGATTGGCCCTAAATGAAAGGCGGTGAAATTTGGTGGTCACAGCACCGCCCTAAGCATGCCTCTTATCTCAACCGCTGATAACAGTCGATTCACAGCAACCATGGGCGCCAGGAGAAGAATGGGCCCTGCTACCAGAGCGCAAGATCGCCTGCACTCTATGCGATTGAGAAGTGAGAAAAGACTCAACAAGCACAATGGAAAAGAAGATGCCAGCATGGAGGATGCCCCGGAGGTCTGCAAGACCCCGACCGCGCCTCCTCGAGAGCCCACCACCCCACAACAATCACCAGAACAGCTGAGATGTGAGATACCGATGCAAGCTCAACACTTCCCTTGCAATCCTCCTGAAAACCAGTATCTACCCACACAGCCTGAACGGGATACCCCTCCTACAACTCCGACCCACGAGTCCCCCCAAAGCCAACTGGGCTCAGAGCTCCAGAGCCACATTGCAGCAGCAGTGGCATCGAAAACATCGCAAATAAAGACCACCGGAGATGAGGTTCTAGAGCTTGTCTCCATGGTTAGCCAGAAGGTCATTGATTGGGAAAAGCAGAGCCTACAGGGAGCAGCCTCCTTGGGCAGAGATATTAGGACTCTGGTCCTCAATTTCGGCAAGAATCTAACAACTGGAAATCCTTCTGAACAGGAGAATCACCACCCCCGCACCCGGTACACAACAGCTATGCCAAAACTGTTGGATCCCCATCCACCGCCCCCAGGACACAGCCCAAGCTACCCAAGACCACATACAAGCCACCACAACCAGAGAAACCTCTACGCATTTTTCTCCGCCTCTCCAAAGATCATCCAGCCCGTCAAGCTAGCCCGCACGCCACAATGGACATACTGAGGAAACACCTGGACAAGACCTGTTCTGCAGCTATTAAAGAGATCCAACAAGTGCCCTCGGGCTTGGCAATCTGGCCTAAGGATGGCCCGGGCCTCCAGCTCCTCACAGAACACAGGGAGCTCCTGGAACGCCTTATACAGGGAGCCACAGCCGAAGTCGAACAGAAATGGGCTATCTACGCCCTACCAAATGCACCCCAGCAGTATACCAGTTATGATGGGACCCAAGTGCCTGTAACCGAGCAGATGGCTCTGGATGAATTTAAGCTTCAGACAGGCCTCTCCCCTCTGAGATTTTACCGCTCAAATAAGAATCCGCTGTCTGGCACCCTTGTCATGGCAGTCCCAGAAACTCAAGTTCAAACAGTGCCCAAAAGGGTCTACCTCTTTGGTGAGAATATACCAATCAAACATAAACCCCTCCGGCCCCGAATAGATCAGTGCACACAGTGCTGGGACTATCACAACCCCCGGACCTGCACCCGCATCCCTAGATGCCGCATTTGCAGCCAGAAGGACCATAGTGAGGAACTGCACTCCCACCACAACCACAAGAAATCACCAGAACCAAACTGTGCCAATTGCTGTGGCCCCTTCCCAGCGGACCACTCAAACTGTCCCACCAAACCTACCATACAACAGGGTGTCATCCAACGACTATCCAGATCACAATTCATTGCAGTCAGGAAAGCGGGTGCACGCCAACATATGCTAAAAGACCAGACTGACACAACTGGGCCCCCTGAAAACCTGAGCTCCCCACCAACAAGAGAACAGCCTCTATCATGTTAGATAGGATATCTCATCTACAAATTCTCCAGCTAAATGTTGGCCGAAACTGGGAAGCACATGAAACTGCGCTTCAACTGGCCTTTGAAAGTGATTGTCATGCAGTGCTAATTCAAGAGCCCTGGATATTCACAGACCGCTCCCGTTGAATATCTAAACACCATCCATCATTCCACCAACTCGCCCCAATTGAGGACTGGTCAAACAGGCCCCGAGTCCTCACATACATACAGAAACACCCACACTTGAAAGCAGAACTAGTTCCATTTGGACCAACATCCAGAGACATCCTGGCCGTCCGAATCAACACCCCCCAGAAGACAGCACTCCTGGTTAACATCTATAACGCCCCCCGGAATGCAGTCGATGAGGGCCAAGGCTTGGAGTCTCTCATGACACAGACAATTCCATCCCTCCCCTGCCTGATAGCTGGAGACTTCAACCTCCGACACCCTAACTGGCAGTCTTCTGCTCAACCTTCTCTCAGAGCAGAACCCTTCCTAGCTTGGGCAGAGTCCCAGGACCTCACCCTAACACTCCCACCAGACTCACCAACTCGTGGACAAAACATGATTGACCTATCTTGGGCCAATAGTGCTCTGCTCAGCCTTGGGATATCCTCAGAGGTCACTGCAGATCTCCCACCTCTTGCAGACCATGAACCAATCCTCACAGCCATTCAATGGGGCACAAACAACCTACCCCGAGATGCTCCACCCTTCCGCTGGTCTACCCTCAATGACAATTTGTTCCAGGAGACAATACAAGGGGAGAAAAGGCATGTGGATGGAACAGCCTCCACTCTTCCCCCATGCCCCTCTCCCTCTCAACTGGATGAGCTTGCAGACAGCATCACCCAGGCGATTTCCATTGCTCTGGAAACCTCCACTAAACGGGCTTATACTCGCCCTGGCGGCCACAAATGGTGGAATCAGGATTGCACCAAGGTAGTCAGGACACTCCACAGGATTGCACAAGACCCAACATCCACCCCAGAAGACATCAGGGATGCCAAACGGGCCCTCCGCCGTGTTGTCCGGCACAGCAAACGCCAGTTCTGGCGCTCAAAAGTTGAAGAATTTGAAGAACCCAAGGATGTTTTCAACGCAGTAAAGTGGAACAGAACAGAAGGAACTTTACCTATCTCCCCTCTGAAAGAGGGTGACCAGCTTCATTCCTCTACAGATGACAAGGCAAATTATTTGGTCCGGGCACTCCTACAAAAGGCCTCATGCTCAGAGGATGTAGAGGTCAATTTGGAGCCTATCAATGATCCCAAACTGCCCTTCCCTGCCATCACAGAGAAAGAGATATATGCTGCAGTCGCCAAGCCCAAGAACAGCACCCCAGGAAAAGATGGTATAACTACCTCTATCCTTAGGAAGGCATGGCCGTCCCTAGGCCCCGCCATCTCAACACTATACCGACACTGCCTAGAGCAAGGTTGGCATCCTACTCCATTCCGAGACGCTTCGCTTGTAGCCATTCCAAAGCCAGGGAAGAGGGACCGAAGCTCCCCCCGGGCCTACAGGCTCATTGCTCTCCTGTCAGTTCTGGGAAAGGGACTTGAGCGCCTGATCGCACGCAGGATGGCATGGATTGCTATCAAATATAAAGTCCTCCACCCTCAGCAATTTGGAGCTCTCCCACTGCGTTCTGCAACAGACCTAGCCACAGCCTTGATACACGACATCGAGGAGGCATGGTCACGAGGTCTGAAGGCCTCCATGCTCACCTTGGATGTGCAAGGCGCCTTTGACGCTATCCTATCAGGACGACTGATCAGGCGTCTCCGAGAGCAGGGTTGGCCCACAAATGTGGTCCAATGGGTAGCTAGCTTCACCCAGGGACGAACTGCCAGCCTCCGCTTAGGGAACCATACAAGCCAGACATATCAGGTTCCAGCAGGTCTCCCACAAGGCTCCCCAATCTCCCCAATCCTCTTCATGTTATTCATTGAGCCCATTTTCAAACAGGGCTCAGTTTGCGCCGGCGCGGCCGCTTTGGGTATGCTGATGACATATGCCAACTTGTGGCCTCCCCTTCCTTGGAGAAAAACTGCACTGTGCTTCAGCACTGCACTGAGGAGCTCAGACAATGGGGAGCTAGAGAAGGCCTCACATTTGACTTCAATAAAACCGAACTGCAGCACTTCACACGTGGGACCAACCATTCCAACCCCACATGCTCTATCCACACCTCTCAAGGCTCACACACAGTCACACCCCCCCCTCCTGGCGGCGCAACGCGTTGGCTAGGCATCTGGTTTGACCGGAGGTTGAGCTTTAGCAAACACTGCAGAACCCTAGCTGCAAAAGCCAAGCAGACAACTGCCGGTGTCAGATCATTAGCCAACACAGTTAGAGGGACTAAGGCACACCTACTGCGACAAGCTACAGTTGCCTGTGTCATTTCAGTTCTTTGCTATGGGGCTGAGGCCTGGTGGCCGGGCCGAAACAGGCCCAGACCCAGGAATCAGGGCTCTGTTTCAAATCGAGTTGACTCATCCCTTTCTTGCCTTGACCAGGTGCTCAGAGATGCTCTCCGTGGTACTCTCCCAGTATACCGGACCACTCCTATTCCAGCCCTCCATCGAGAAACTGCCATTCCCCCAATGGAGATCATCCTGGACCAGAAACGCACGTCTGCCAGACTGCGTGTTGCCCGACTGGACAACCGCCATCCAGTTCACAGGCGCTTATTCCGAACACGACCCTTTCCTGTGAACACACGTCTAATCCATAATCACTTGCCATGGCTACAGGGGGTAGAACAGACTGACCCTCTGGTATATCCCCCCTGGCAGACTGTAATGGGCCGAAGCCTTGCTATCTAATATATAGATATGTACAAAAGAACTCGTTGGGGAAAGGAAAGAAAGAAAGAAAGACACGCTGGCGGTGGATTTATATACTCGTGATCAGGTGATCTACGATCACCTGACTTCGGCACGCTCTTGTGAATAGCCTCAATCGAGAACCATTTATGGTTCGAGGTGCCTTTCGGGCCTAGCCCGTTACATTACCCCCCTCCTCGTCGCCTCCGCGATCGCCCCCCGGCGTGGGGTGGCTCATTTGGTATACTCAAGGCCGATTGGATAACAATCCCATTCATCGTTTTGTAGGTTTCCCAGTCATCCAATGCTATGGTATCCTCCATGTTCCTTGCATCGTTCCATTCCGGTTCCTGCCAGCCAATGTATTTGACTAAAAACTCATGTCTTTCGCCTCGTCCCCACCGTCGAAAACGCTCATCTAGTATTCGTTCGACCATATATTCTTCATTCCCATTGATCATTTCTGCAGGAGGTTGGTAGTCATCTTTCCGTTGGCTAGGAAGGGATCCATTGCCGCTGGGCGGAGGAGCGCTGTATGAAACACGTCGTGGATTGTGCCTGGTGTGTTGAGGCGGTAGGCGTGGGATCCAATCTTTTCCAACACAGTAAATTTTGCCTGCCTGCTTCCCAGTTTCTTGCTAGGGCGTTCTGTTTGTATATTGCGCAGGTCAAGCCAGACTTTCTGCCCAACCTGGTATTCAGGGGCGACATCTCTTCGACGATTGGCATAGTCTTCTTGTTTCTGTTGGGCAACAGCAAGTTCTGTTGTGGCAATGTCAAGAGCTCCCCTTAGCTTGGCTGCAATTCGTTCACCTCGTTCACGCATGGTGCCCAGGTCTGGTGCTGAAAGGTTGATTTCAACATCCTCTTCTAACTGAAAGGGATCAACGTGGTAGCCGTGGTCAAGGAAGAATGGACTGACACCTGTGGAGGCAGCATCCCGGCTGCATATTGCAAGCTGTGCCATTGGTAGCAATGACGCCCAGTTTGATTGTGTGTGGTCACAGAATGAGCGCAAGAATAGTTCAAGAGTAGCATTCATTCGCTCAGTTTGGCCATCGGTTTCAGCATGGTAGGCAGTCGATAATTGTCGTTTGATCCCCAGTAGCTCACAAAAACGCTTCCACATCTCATTGGTGAATTGTCTTCCTCTGTCTGATACAATACTGGCTGGAATGCCATGGTAACCAATGAAACTCTGAATAAGCTTCTGTGCTACTGTGTAGGTGTTGATCTTCTCACAGGGTACAGGGATGACACCTTTTCCAAGGCGATCGACAATAACCATAATGTTTTCATAACCATTCGAAGTTGGTAACTTCTCGATGAAGTCAATCGCAATATACCTCCATTTTCGGTCTGGAATTGGTAGAGGCTTCAGTAGGCCTTGTCGGCGGTCTCTCCATACATTGTTGGCACTGCATTTGTCACAGTTCCGTACAAATCGTCTGACATCCTCAGAGATTGCAGGCCAGTAGACCCTTCGTGCCAGGATAGCATACATTGCGCTCCTCCCTGGATGGCCTGTAAGTACCGAGTCATGTGTTTCTTGTAGCAACCTTGTCCTCAAAGATTCAATGTCAGGGACCCATCGCCGGCCTCGGTAGCACAAGCGGTTGTTCAGTTCAATTGAGCATTCTGAGATTGAGGCTTTGATCCCCAGTTCACATGGGAATTGAGGTGCTCCCACTTGCACTGCTTCTCGTATACGACCGTACTTTTCATCTAGTGGCTCTACCCGAGCCCAATGCTCATCAAGAGTCATATCCAGTAGTTCTTCCAACGATGGTTGCTCACTATTGAGGTTGGTAGGTTCGTTCGCCTGTTCATATCCTTGAGGTGTGCTTGGCTCGCTGTTATAGGGCTCCGTGCCGACTGGTGCTAGAAGGATCCGGGACACATTGATAGGATGGGGTTCTTCAACTAGTCCTCTTTTGCTGCTTCCTTCAACTGGTCCGTCCTTGAGGATCTCAGGATCGAATAGTCGTTGTTCGCGATGCTTTAGCCGTTCATCACCCAATGCAGGAACATCCTGCTCTCGTCGAGACAGTGCATCAGGGCGCCCTGCGAGCTTCCCTGGTCGGTAATGAAGTGTGAAGTCATATCGGCTCAATAGATCTGCCCATCTCATCTGTCTCTCATTCAGTCGTCTCATGGTAGTAAAATAACGGAGATTGCGATGGTCTGTCAGTATCTGGAAATTTACCACTGATATGAGCTCTGATTCCCACTCTTTCAATGCGTTGATGATCGCCAAAAGTTCCTTGTCATGAATCTGGTAGTTGCACTCTGCAGGAGTGTTTTTCTTGGAAAAGTACGCACAAGGTCGTAATACACCATCATCATCATACTGTGAAAGTACGCCACCAGTGGCCCACCCTGATGAGTCAGTCTCAACGACAGTCTCGCGGTCTGGATCAAATTGCATGAGGATCGGTGCCGTTGTAAACATCCTTTTTAACTGTTGGAAGCTTTCTTCGCATTTATCATCCCACACAAAGGGTTTATCTTTTTGAGTCAACGCTGTTAGTGGAGTTGTAAGTTCAGAATAGTTTCGGATGAAACGTCTGTAGAAGTTCGCAAATCCCAAAAATGACCTGACACCTTTCACAGTGGTAGGGGCAGCCCAGTTCATGATTGCTTCAACCTTTGCTGGATCCATGCTGACACCTTTTCCTGCCTCAATAATGAATCCTAAATATTTTGTTGACTTCACTTCAAATTCGCATTTATCAATATCAATCTGTAAGCCGGCCTCTTGGAGACGGCCTAATACTTTGCGGACATGCTCTTGATGCTCTGGCAATGTCCCATCTGTAAATATCAAGATGTCATCGAGGTAAGCAGAAGCGAATTCATCTAGGAAATCTCGTAGGACCCAATTGACATAGCGTTGGAAGGTGCTCGGTGCATTGGCTAGTCCAAATGGTGTTACAAGCCATTCAAACAGCCCAAATCGAGTTCGGAATGCAGTCAACCATTCATCGCCGGCAGCGACACGAATCTTGTGAAAAGCAGCAATAACATCCAACTTGGTGAACCATTTTGCTTTCCCAATTCTTTCCAATGTTTCATTAATTAGTGGTAGGGGGTAGCGGTCCTTCTTTGTAATGGCGTTCAGTGCTCGGTAGTCAACACAAAATCGCAAGCCTCCACCAGGTTTCTTGACAAGCAATACGGGTGCTGCAGCAGGCGAATTGCTAACACGTATGAAGTTCTTTTCCAACAACTCTGTCAATGTCTTCCGTAGCACGAGCAGTTCATCCCTTGACATATTATAAAGGGGGCCCCATGGAGGTTCAGGGGTCGTTCCATCAGCATTCTTATTGAGTTCAATCTTATGGTCGATGTTTGGTCCTCGATGTGGTGGTTGCTTGTCAGCTTCCTTCCGGTCAAATACTGATAGGAATTTATGGTAATGAGGTGGTAGTTTGGTGCGGGGGTCTGTCGGCAATTTGGGTCGTAATGCTTTCTCAATATCCTTTAAACTTGCGGCGAAAATCTGTACACTGCTGTCCTTTTTCTTTTGTCGGTTCCATAGTGCAAAAGCGTTCGCCCCAATGGGCTGGATATCCATTCGTGGTTGATCTTCCATGCTGCTAACAACAATGCCATTGGTGAAGCGCAATTTCGGGCCATTCGGGTCGATAAACACTTGTTGGTCGTCTATCCATGCGAGGCCTAAAATCATGTCGAGTCCCCTACCCAGTTTAGGAACGACATACAGCCATGCAGTGTTTTGGTGGTTTCCCCCACGTTCAATGAGATTTTCGCTACTTCCTTTATACAATCATCTGTTGGGCCCTTGTAGTCATCGATAGCTCGTGGTTTGATGGTCACACGCTCCAGTTGATGTTTTCGGGTAAAATTCTCAGAAACCATACCATATGTAGTACAACCGGTGTCCACTAAAGTTCTGCTGACCTGTTCTCCATTGACTAATGCAGATACTCTGAATTCAGGTCTGTCAAACTTGACTCTTTTTCGGAAGTCGTTCCACTCCTTCTGAAGGTCTATCTGAGCTGTTGGGGCCGGTCGCCACGTAGGTAGATCCATCAACTGTTTGTGACGCTCCTGCGAGAGACTTTTCGCAGGAGCTATTCTTTTCCCAACTGTGTTTCTCTGGGGCTCCTCTCATCTTCATCATTCTCCAACTTTGGAGCAACCTGGGTCTTTGAAACGTGTGTGCGTTGGGGTGCATTGTACGGGCATTTGCTTATGAAATGGCCTGATGCCCCACAGCGAATACAGAGGTTCTGCTCCTTCCTTGCATTTATTTCCTCACTGGGGACCCATTTGGCAGTCTGTCGCGGACGGTGGCGGGAGATAGTGGGTGTCCAGTCCATTTGGTCGCCTTGTGGGGTGGTCACTGGTGGTGCCGGGTTGGTGTTGAAGCTTGATGGGTTGGGATTATTGGCCCGACGGTTAGCATTGTTATGCTGTAGGGTCCGTGATCGGCTGGCATTCTTCTCCATGCGGTCCGCAATGAGCTGGAGTTGAACAACATATTCTGAAAAGTTTTCCTTCTTTTCAACGGTGACCAATCGGTCGTTCATTTCATGATTCAATGCATTGTCAAGGTAAGACCGCTTGACCTCATTATCCCAATCGTAACCTCCAGCTTCCATGAGCAGTCGGTTGAATTCATTGAGTAAGGTGGCGAAAGGCTTGTTGGCTTGCTTTAGGTTCCCTAGGGCACGGACGGCTCGTTCACGGAGGTTACGGTCCTTAAAATTGAAGTCAAGGTGATTCAGAAAGTCTTTTAAGGTCTGTTCTGTGACAGTATCCATATCTCCAGCGTAGTGGTCCATCCAGGGGAGGACCTGGGCTGCAGCAGAGCCGGTTAGTCGACTGAAAGCATACCAGATGCGATCATAAGCACTGCCGATTGCATCCTTGTCGATGTTTAGTTTCGCACGCAATTTACTGATGAACTGTGGGTAGAGGCTTCGGTCAGAGTTGTCGTATGGTTCAGTGTCTCCAATCTTAGGCCTAGGACGCCTAAGGGAGTCAGTTGTTGAAGGTGTTGGTTCGCTTCGGGGTGGTGAGGTCCGCTGAGCTGGTCGAACATTCTGTAGCTCCCGTTCCATTTCGGCCATTCGAGTCCTCATGGACTCAACCATCGCTGCAAGATCATCTTCCATGTTGGGACTGTTCATAGTGTCGCTTTCAACGTCGTCAGGCGTGTAAGTTACCATTAGATAACAGTTGCTCGATCTCAATTTCCAATGGCTTCAATCCGTTGTGTTTTTTCGTTGTGTTCAACCGTGATGCATCCAATGTATCTAATGTCCGTCGCCAATGTATTCGATGTCCGATATGTCCAATGTATTCGATGTGTCCAATGTATTCGATGTCGCCAATGTATTCGATGTCGCCAATGTATTCGATGTGTCCAATGTATTCGATGTGTCCAATGTATTCGATGTGTCCAGTGTATCCGATGTTTCCAATGTGTTCGATGTTTCCTGTGTATCCGATGTTTCCAATGTGTTCGATGTTTCCTGTGTATCCGATGTTTCCAATGTGTTCGATGTTTCCTGTGTATCCGATGTTTCCAATGTGTTCGATGTACGATGTACGATCCGTTGTCCGTTCAATCCAATAGGTAATCCGTTGTTCGATAAATTAAGTAAATAGATGAGAAAGGAACGAGTTCTAATGTAATGGGCCGAAGCCTTGCTATCTAATATATAGATATGTACAAAAGAACTCGTTGGGGAAAGGAAAGAAAGAAAGAAAGACACGCTGGCGGTGGATTTATATACTCGTGATCAGGTGATCTACGATCACCTGACTTCGGCACGCTCTTGTGAATAGCCTCAATCGAGAACCATTTATGGTTCGAGGTGCCTTTCGGGCCTAGCCCGTTACACAGACAGAGGATTCCAAGACTATCCAAAATATATGCCTGACTCGAGACAGGGCAGGTGAGACCTTTCAACAATGGGCTGACACATGCCCCCCACTCTCCATGTTCCTCTTCACTGATGGCAGCCGCTTAAGCAACAATGCTGTGGCTGGTGCTGGATGGTATGGACATTGGGGTGCTTGGAAGCAGGAGTCCACCTGCGGCCATCTCTGCCTCCCCAGGCATGAAGTTTTTGATGCAGAGGCCACTGCGGCATATGAAGGGCTAAAGGCCGCCTGTGATAGTGCCCAAGCCCCCTACACACAGAATCTGTATGTCCTCCTTGATAACCAGGAAGTGGCACAGCAGCTACAGGGCTCCCCCAGAGGCTCCAGTCAACGAACCATCTTGGCCTTCCAAAAGGTTGCAAATGCCTGGCCCACCCGGTCCCCACGATGTCAGGCCATTCAGCCTGGACAAGTCTATGTCCACTGGATCCCTGGTCATGCTGGCATCACAGGGAATGAACTGGCTGATGAACAAGCAAAAAAAAGGTGCCAGACTGATCCCACAGACCAACGCCCCTCCAGCAAGGTATGCCTGGGCTCACCGGACTCTGAAGGAGATTTTCTGGCGACGATTTCAATCATACTGGATTGAGAATGCGCCACAACAATATCAGGATCTCTCCATCAGCCTGGATAAACGACCCCATGAACTATCCCTTCCCAGAACCACCCTCAGTCGTCTCCTTGCCGCCCGGTCGGGCCATGGGGACTTCGCACAGTATCATGAGCGCTTCAGACATGAAGACGCCAAGTTGGAGTGCTCCTGTGGACGCCCGAAGACCCCCCACCACTTCTACTACTGTCGAAAAGGCCACAAGGCCTTCCCACAGCCATGGGGTAACCGGCAGGTGGATGAGATTCTGCGCTCCAAGTCAGGAACAAGGGATCTCCATGGATGGTTGCAGAGGTCTCACTTTTACAGCACGATATGTCCGGCACACTGACCTCAAACCCACCAACCCCCAAAAAAAAAAAAAAAAAATCTCCTCTTCCTCTCCCTTTTCACCTCCTTCTCCCCCTCCTCCCCCTGAATGGATATATAGTGCTGGTTATTCAGCCCAAGAGTTTTTCAGCAAGTTCCTGCGAGGGAGTCTTCGCCAGTGTATGATAGAATCAGCTTAGCTACCAGATAGGCGGTTTTGCTCCGCCCGTCGTATGTTCCGTTCCGGGACCCCCGCGGCACGTGATCTTAGTTGACATGTGACCGAATTTCCGACGTAAAATAGCAACTACTACTACTACTACTCTTTCTTTCTTTCCTTTCCCCAACGAGTTCTTTTGTACATATCTATATATTAGATAGCAAGGCTTCGGCCCATTACAAGGTGAGATCATTGACGATCAGGACCCACTGCTTGGTGATGAAGTGCTATTGGAAGAACATAACTTTGAGAAAGAGATGCAGAAGTTAAGGGAGAAGGAAGCAGAACTGAGATGTAAATACAATCGATTCTAGATGGCTGTGAGACAATTTGATTCTTTACCCTTTAGATAGAGTGGAAATTTAGTTACTGTTGTCAACCTTGTAGCAGCTCATTGCTGTTACTGGTAATAGCAAGATGCTGCCAAAAGCAACTGGTGAGCACTATAAACATCCATTAATGAACAACAATCTGTACTACCCACTCATAGAACCTCGGAGCAACCCAGTAAGAGTATCATGAGGTGAATATATTAGATTAAGCATATGTTATCTGAGAAGATATCCCCCAAGAAACAAAAGTTGAGAAGGAGAAAAAAAAATATCTGTCAACTGATGGCATCCAGTAACTACCAAAATTCAATGCTGATGCTGATAGAAAAGGTCATCAGCATCTTGTGCTTCAGCTGCAGCCTCCTCAGGACTAGGGTCAATGTGCTCCTCCACTGGGCCATCATGTTGGGAGCAGGTAGCCGGCCGATGGCCAGTGAGAGGCCGCTTTGGTAGCGCGCTGGTTACTGCTGGGAGGCCGCTGGTTGTTGGTGGGAGGCCGCTGGTTGTTGGTGGGCTGGCGCTGGGCGGTGTGACGGCTCAGCTCAGTGCCTTTATGGACATTCATTGTCAACATGGCAAACAATGCCATGAAAGCAATCGAGACAAACAGCTTCTTAGCGAGGCCACACACAACCATATATAAGGCTTCTTTGTGTAAATAGACTCTTCTTCCTTTTCTTTTCTTCTTCAGATTCGATATTCTCGTCGATGGCTACAATAGTTTAGATAGGAATATCATTTCGTTATTATCTACTATTCCGAGCCCGTGACAGGCGGGGGTGGTACAGCTGGCAGGAGGTTCAGACACAAAGCCATCAGACTCATCATTGTCAGAATCAGTGGGAGGCCAGGCTGAGGCAGAAGACACAGAAGCAGAATGGGAAACCTGGTTGCCATTGTTATTAGATGAAGAGGAAGACGCAGGACCAGATGTGGCAACAGGGGCGCTAAAAGGGACCATGGGACCAGACACAGCCAGGGCGGCAGAAGCAGAGAACTCACTCTTGTCAGTGGGGGGGCTAGAAACACTCAGTTTATCACAAGTAGACCTGGACATGGGTACCCATTTGGGTACAGGTCTCGTACCCATACCCAAGTTCCATTTACCCTTGGGTAAACTTACCCTTGGGTATTTATACCCAAGGATATTGCTTGGGTAAATTTACCCATACCCAAGGGTACGTTTATACCCAAGTCTGCACAATTTTCCCGCATAAAAATCCTTAGTCACTAGCGTGTATTTTTCTCTGTTCCTATCCCGTCACAGCGTCAACGATTATCATACAATCTAATAATCTATCTCTTCCTTACCTACCATCTATAATATAATAAGAAGAGAGCCATTATATGAAACCCTACAGCGTAAATTAGGTGGATATTGATTTCAAAGCATTTCCAATCAGTGGAAGTCAGTTGATTTAGAAAGTGGTCTTTTCATTGCGTATTCAGATGGAATATATATTTTCTACACTATGGATAGCACCACCATACTTCTGCTTAAAGCTCATTATAAACTTGATTTATCTTGAAAAAAATGAGAAAATTCTGTCAGTGTCAAGGATCATAGTAGTAGTTATATAATTTGTGGATAACCTGCTGAATACAAAATTTACATGTTATATCTTATACAAAACTAGTATATACAGCGCCCGAACAGGTTGAATATTGTTTTTAAATACTCAGGAATTGGGCCCGCTCCCCCGGGGGGCCCAGGATATTAGGAAACTCAGGTAGTTGGGTATACCCTTGGGTATACCCAACTACCCGGCTCTATTAAGCCAATAATATATTTCCACGAGCGAGCCCACTGATATCTAATTGGATATCTAGTATGCAGCTCCATAGGAAAAAGCAACTATTTTGCCCAAGTACACCTCAGCAACACTTCCGCAGAGAAGGCCTTTGATATATTCTACTGTAGTAAAGCCTTCTACCTGGTAATCTATCCTATGCCCTTTTAACCTGGTGTTTTTATCTAATGTCTCAGCAATCAGATCCCTTTCTTTCCTCCCAACTTGGGAGTGAGGATAACCCTCTATTCACACCAACAACACCCTCCGAAAGCCAGACTTGCAGTAATCTAGAGCTTCACCTACCTCCTCCAGTCCCATCATCACTACGACGCTCAACCGATCGCAAGAGAGCATGGGTTATCTTTGATGAGATGGATAAGAAAGCATTTCTTGATTGGTGGTTTAAAACACAGTTTGGGTCAACTGAGGATATACAACGACAGATTAAATGGGATGGAAAGAAGCTAAACACAGAGCTTTGGTCTGATTTTAGCCATGTGGCCCATTACCAGACAGGTGAGCCCAAGGTTATGTGTAATTCCTGTGGGAATACCCTGAATCATCCAAACTATCGATCAACGGGCACGAGCACCATCAAAAAGCACCAAGCTTCATGCAAAAAGGCACAGCTTCATGGGAAGCGGCCAAATATTCAGCAGCTACTACAGAATGCAGTATTTCTTCTATCTATCCTATATTAAAGATATATAGTTACTGATCCATCCTACTTTATAGGCCCGTCGCCCATCTTCTGAACCCTTTTCTCATGATCGATGGCTCCAGCAGCTAGTGACTACAATTACCACCCTACGGCTCCCATTTGCAATTGTTGAACACCCTGCCTTCCATGACCTAATCCAGCTAGCCCAATCAGCACCCTCTGTTCCAGAACCTGTTTCTCGCAAAACAATACAGCGTCGACTTCAGATGATCTCTCACAATCGGCAGAAAAGCATGCTTCAAAGCTTACCTCCACAGGCTAAGCTATCAATTAGCTTGGACTGCTGGACATCCCCATTTTGTCAGGCATTTATGGCAATTACAGGCTATTTTATTGATTCAAACTGGGAGTATCGGGAGGTATTACTTGGTTTTGAACCACTGTCTGGCCAACATACTGGTCTCAACTTAGGTGGTGTCCTTTGGGATATACTCCAAAAGTATGATATTGAAGACCGCATTCTTGCTATTACAACAGACAATGCATCTAATAACAGCACATTGGTTGAGAGCCTATATGATATACATGGCTCATTCATCATTCAAACTCCCTGCCTTGCACATGTGATGCAGCTTGCCCTAAAGCAGCTACTTGGTCAGATGAAGGCAGATCCAAAGAATGAGGCTATTGAGACAGTTTGGTCTGATGATCTTGATGAATCTGCTCAAAAGACTGCTAAAAAGAGTGGTGATATTGCCACTACCTTGCAAAAGGTAGGTTTTCTGTAGCCTTTCACTAATATCTGCTAACCTGATCACTCTTTAATAGGTCCGAACTCTTGCTGTTTTTATTAATGCAAGCCCACAGCGCCGAGAGATATTTAAAGATCTCCAACCTGACCAGCCTGCTCAACCCAGTCAGCCCCGGCCCCCTCGTTTAGTCCCAATCCAAGATGTTCGAACGCGTTGGAATTCAACATATCTTATGCTGCGCCGTGCTAAACGACTACAAATATATTTTGATCGCTTCTGCACACAGAATTCCTATAATCATCTGAAGTTATCTTCAGATGAATGGCGACAGGTGGATTACTTGATCACAATTCTCCAACCATTCTTCCAATTTACTGAGGCCATCTCAGTGTCCAAGGATGTGACTATTTATATAGTCTTTAGTGTTTACAACAAGCTTTTTGGCCATATTGAATCTTCAATCCGAAAGCTACAGCGAAAGAAAATTGGATGGAAGCAAAAGATGCTTGCAGCACTGAATTCATCTATGGATAAACTGCGTGAATACTACGCCCTAACATGCAACAAGGAGCTTGGTGAGCTTTATGCAATTGGGACTATTCTTTCACCTCAGAATAAGCTCCAATATTTCCAAACAAAGGATTGGAAGGATCAGAAAATCGACTATGCAGCCCTCTATCGTGAGAGTCTTAATGATTGGATCAAACCCTACCGGCTCTCTGAGACTCAACAACCTCCATTGCAAATTCAGAAATCAACCCATTCCAATATGCTTTCCTTACTACTTTCTGAAAACCAAACAGAGATGCCAGCACCTACCGTCCAAGGTGAAATTGATCGGTACTGTGATAGTGGTAGGTCTTGAATCGAATCCTATTTATCTGATCTTGATCTAATTTTCTTTAGCAACACTACCTAATGGAACCTGCCCTCGGCAGTTCTGGAAGCATCATGAGGCTGAGTACCCAACTCTAGCAGCTCTTGCCCGAGATATCTTTTCAGTCCCAGCAAGTGGTGCAGGTGTTGAACGATTATTCAATTCTACTCGTGATATTTGCCACTACCGGCGAGGATCTTTAAAAGCAACAACAATCAAAGATCTGATATTATTCATGTGTGCTACAAAGTTTGATATTGAAGAGAAGGAGCTGGCATTTATACGAGATTATGCAAAAACAGATGGGATTGCTGCACTACAGGAGGAAGCTAAAGTTCAACAGTCTAGTATTGATTCTGCTGATCTTATTAGTGATGATGAGGAAGATGAGATAGATGATGAGAGTCAGCCCACAGTGCTGCTTGGAGAGGATAGCACTGCTTCAAAGAGACAGAGTAGTGTTCTATCTGAAGATTGTGCAAGTGAAGATGAATCACTTCTCCCGCAGGTGCTTGCAAGGCCTCGTAGGTCTCAAAAGAGACCAAAGAGATTCGACGACTTTGAATTGATATAGTACTGCTTTATTTATGACATTTTTCCAGTAATGAATATGAACTTTCTTCAGAAATCAGTCTATCGAAGGAAATATTTATCATGAACTTATGAATATGAATTCACCTGAGCATTGGTAATATTCAGGACTACTGGTTATTAGATTACTAGTTTAATTACTTAAAAAACCACTACCATTGCATAAATTATGCAAGTCACGGGATTACTATAATTAGTAAAAAGTTGGGTATTTGGGTAAATTCTTGGGTATACCCAGATGGGTCTTGGGTACAGACCTTATACCCATACCCAACACTTGGGTAAGAGATTCATACCCAAGAACCACTTGGGTCTACCCAAGGGTATACCCAAATGGGTATACCCAAGGACAATGTCCAGGCCTAATCACAAGTGAAAACCAGAGCCAACCAGGGTATTTCCACTCACAGATCAACAACTTTCTCCAAGCGGTGGTGTGGGTGGCCAGAGGAGCCCTGCTGTCACAACCTGGCTTCTCTCGTATCGTACCTAGGGTTCTAGTTAGTTATATTTCGAGACTGGACACTTACCCTAAGTGTCTTCCAAGTAATTGTATGCTCAATGCCCCTCCGGGTCCGGTTCGGTATGTCGTATGCGTTGATGGGTATATCGCCCCCTCCAGGCTCCGTAAGATAGTCAACAAGTAGAAACAATAAAGGTAACGAATAGAGAAACAAGGCCAACCGAGTACGTATACTGGGTTGTTGGTTAAGTGCGGACGAGTCAGAAACTAGAAGGTAACCAATGCTGTAAGACTTGAATTGATCGCGAAGAACTAAGCTAAATACATGAATGAGCGTCCTTATATATGTTTCCTCCTTCATAGCCATCATGTCCCTCTGTTATGCTGGGTATGATTGTCATCATATCCGATCATACCTGTTGCTATGTTCGGATCTGATGAAGGATCACGTGACATATCCGCTGGTTCGGCCAATTCGATCCCTGTTCCTTCCTGCATTTCCTTCATCCAATAGTTTCTGCCTCGACTCTCCATATCATCACGTGAGATTAATACGTTGAGGTCTGTAACACCTGCGCCATTTGAAGTGATGGGTAGTGCCTGGTTTTCTATCAAAGTCAGTCACATCCTGTTACAGACCTCGACGTATTAGTCTCACGTGATTATGCGGGGAGGCAAGGCAGAAATCATTGGTTAACAAGCCATGATAACATGCGGGAATAACAGGGGTTGAGCTACTATTTGGGGCTCACATCACGTGACCCAGTGGTATACAGATGATCGACGAGACGATATAAGAATGGTATATCATATACCATTCTTCTACCAGTCAATATACCAACCCTACTACCACTCACAGGATGGAAGGATATATAAGGACGCTCATTCATGTACTTAGCTTAGTTCTTCGCGATCAATCTAGTTAATCAAGCATTGGTTACCTTCTAGTTTCTGACTCGTCCGCACTTAACCAACAACCCAGTATACGTACTCGGTTGGCCTTGTTTCTCTACTCGTTACCTTTACCGTTCCTACTTGTTGATTATCTTACGGAGCCTGGAGGGGGCGATATACCCATCAACGACTATTGAACTACGGAGCCTGGAGGGGGCGACATACCCATCAACGCATACGACATACCGAATCGGACCCGAAGGGGCATTGAGCATACGACTACTTGGGAACACTTAAGGTAAGTGTTCAGTCTCGAAATACAACTAACTAGAACCCTAGGTACGACACGAGAGAAGCCAGGTTGTGACACTGGCCAGCTGGCCACATCCGCAACTACCCACCATTTGTATTTTGCTATTTTATCCACAACCACGATTATGGCCGATAATTCAAAAGAAGAGCGCATCAAACTAGCTCTAGAAGCTTATAAAAAAGGCCTTTTTTCATCAAGAAATGCAGCAGCCAAGGCATATGATGTACCTCTCTCTACCTTCAAGACCCGAGTCAATGGAACCACATGCCGCAAGGAATCTATTGCCAATGGCCGAAAATTGACGCCTACTGAAGAAAAGACACTTTCATCATGGATCATTGATATGGGCCAGCGTGGCCTACCACTACAAATCTCTACTGTACGCTATTTGGCACAGTTGTTACTGTCCGCACGGCTATCCTCTCAGACTGCCTATGTTGGTGAGCATTGGGTGACTCGGTATATTCAACGCCATAAGGAACTCTCTTCCAAATATAGCCGAAAATACGACTATTAGCGTGCCAAATGTGAAGATCCAGAGCTTGTTATGGGGTGGTATAAGTGCTTCTACAATGCTATTGAAAAATATGGCATTCTCGAGCAAGATATCTACAATATGGATGAAACTGGATTTCAGATGGGCATGACATCCACGGCCAAAGTTATATGTGGCTCAGAGACTCGGGCAAGTAATGCCAAAGCCATACAGCCTGGGAATCGCGAATGGGTAACTGCCATTATTGCCGTAAATGCAGCTGGATGGGCCTTGCCTCCCCAGATTATCCTGGCTGCAGAAAATCATCAATCTCAATGGTATCATGCTGTTCCAAAGGACTATACGATCAGTGTCAGCAGGAATGGCTGGACGAACGATGGATTAGGCCTGGAGTGGCTTCAAAATGTCTTTGAGCCACATACAGCCTCCCGTACATTAGGGAGATATCGCATGTTGATTTTGGATGGCCATAGCAGCCATGCCACTGCAGAATTCGACAGATTTTGTACAGAAAGGAATATTATTCCTTTATATATGCCTCCGCATTCATCTCATCTTCTTCAGCCATTGGATGTTGGCTGCTTTTCGCCATTGAAACGCTTATATGGCGAAAGAATCACCAAAAAGATGCAGAAGGGAATCAACGTTGTGGATAAAACAGAATTCCTCTATATATACCCTACCGTCCATTACCAAGCTCTATCATCATCAAACATTCGAAGCAGCTTTGCAGCAACTGGCCTGGTCCCATTTTCACCTGAGCGAGTCCTTTCAAAGCTTCATATACCATATAAAACACCGACGCCGCCTTCATCATCACATAGCAATCAATCCTTTGGTGCAGGAAAGACTCCAGCGGATATAAACCAGCTTGAGGCCCAAAAGAAGCGAATAAATCACCTCCAAAGTCATCAGGTGTCCCCATCAACTATGCAGGAGGCAATGGGAAAGGTCATGAGAGGGGCGGAGATGACCATGCAAAATGCCATCCTACTACGGCACGAAGTCCACCAGCTTCGCGTGGAAAACCGGCATCAAAAACAGAGAAGAGCAGCTCCTAGGGCCTTTATACAAGCTGGAGGGAGCCTGACAGGTGCTAAAGGACTACAAAAAGCGCAAGAACAGGAGGCTATAGTAAAGGAAGCATACCACCCAGTTTCCAGGCGGCGTAAGCCACCAACCTGTAGCACATGTGGTAAAATAGGCCACAATCGGCTAAAATGTCCTGAGAAATAGTCTATTGTTTTTATGGATAATATATATCAATTTTCTGGGGAGAAAGGCTTCAAAATCAGTGTATACTATATAGTACGATTCGGCGGTAGGCGGCGGCCAGCTGGCCAGCTCGGTGGTCCGGCCAGCTCGGTGGTCGGTTACGTTACAGAAGCATGGTAGCCAACTGGTAACTACTGGTAAAAACTAGATATGGCCACCTGGCGAGCTCTACCTGGCGACCTGGCGAGCCCTAGACTCTTGCCAGGCTGGATACTGCCTTAAAATCAGTGGAATACAGATACATACAAGCACGGATAAGTGGTTGGCGGGCGGCGCCATGAGTACTATAATCACTTTTGGTTCACCGTTCAATTACTACCACCGCTTCTCTTCATCACTTGCTATATACTATATTCAGATATCAACTGGACACCAGATACCATTATACCGCCAGGCAACACGTCCAAGAGGACCCCACATCAAAACCCGCCTACCCCGAGCCATTGATCCCAAACTACCACTTCATCGAACAGACAAATCCACTGTTCCCAGGTTCATCTCGGAATAATCCAACCACATATTTATTTATTTAGTCGTGCCAGATACAGTCAACCTGTATTACTTACAGACACCAACTCTTTATTGCCCTGGAAGGCTGGAATATGTGGCTTCAGTGGCAGGAGCCCTTCGCTTTATGCACATAACATCGTCTTGCTTCTCGGTCTCCCGTTGATAAGCTACGGTAAATCCCGCGACTCGGCAAGTTTGCGGCGCTCCTGGATTAATTAAATCTATAGTTATTAGAGTTAGCTTGACCGATAGGCCACCAACCAATCAACCATCCATTACACACCATGAAGTAAAGATGAATAGTATCAGAACTGCCTCTAGAGAGACACAAGGCAGAAGATGAAAAAGAGAAAGGTGATGGCCAAGCGAAACTATAGGCTATAGCACTTTGTCAATAGTAAATTTCTTTTAGAACTTTCATGTTCACTTCCCGATATGAGTTTGTAACTAAGTCTTATTGATCATCTCACCTGTGATGTTGCACTGGTTGTCATGGCCTTGATCTAGTAGATAAAAAAGAGAGAGTATTCTCAATCTAAACAAGGTAGCCATAAGGCGAGAATATCAACACTGAAGAAGAGAGAGAGAAGAAGCCACGGGATAAGACAAAAGAAACCAAGCGAATTCATTTAATTGCTTGATGGTTGAGAAGTTGGATACAGCTAACAAAGATATCACAATAAAAGATATGCATGTAAGCATTGTAATAGCCATATTATCCCTGCTGATCCTCAAATATGTAGATGCACAGACATAATAAGAGCTTTCTGATGGTTATACAGCCGCAATTCAGAATAATCATCGATGAATACAGCATGCCATAGCCTAGGCTCAGAAAACTCTATCAAGTTATTAGTGGAATAAATCATAGATACTGAATTGAACACTGAGAACACACCTTTGGTTGGTAAAGAAGTCGCACAGTCGATTATGATCCAATCCTTGACCATATTCTCTTTTAGCCAGGGATGATATTTTCCACCCTCCTTGAATCGAGAGATATATTCATCAATTTTATTGTGATCTCTCAATAATTCAATCGCCCATTTTTTTTCAGGGATATAGAAATCCACTCGACCATCCTTGGTTCTTGACCATTCACTGGATATTGGTACGCCTAGGCCAGCTACATGGACAAATCCCCTGTGGAATTCATCCTGATATTGGGATTCCACAGGTCTGGGTTGTGATGCAGTTGATATCTTTTTGCCCTCAGCTGAATGCCTCAGAATTGTGATGGAGAATTCGCGGAGAACCTCTTTGCATAATTTTGGTAGTGAGTCAAATCTGGCAGGCATGGGTATTGACATTTTGCCAATCCAATATTCGATGTATCTAAGATGGTCAGATCAGATCGACAATAGGGGTATGTGAGGAGAATCACTTCTCATGTAAGCGCGATGGCAGAACTGCAATATCACCACCATCCAGAGCTACCCTGTGAATCCAACCTTTCTGATAACAGAACTTGATGCTTGCATTATTGATATCAAATGGAATACTTCCTTCTTCTGTGATTTTGCACAATGTGTTGCAGATTCCATTTGTAGCTCTTGATATATCTGGAAAGGAGCGATTAACTGGCTGCGTGCTTAGTTTTTGAAAGACTGTGCCGGTGTCCTCCAGGAACCAAATGACATGATCTTCTGTCAAGGTCTTAATATGTCTATGCTTGATTTTATGGCGATAGGTCTGAAACTGTTAGCTTCTTGGTTCAGATAAAGCTTCTCAACATGCCCACTATGGGGATGTCCAAAGAATACCAAAATTATTTGATCATATTTGGTACATACCTGGAAAAGTGTGCTGAGGATGGATTCGACCGCTCCTGGATGACCATTTGATAATGCAAATATGTAGTCCTGGGCACCTTCATCAAAAGTGAACGTTTCTTGATATTCAACTGGAATTGACCGTGAAACAACATCCCTGAACTCTTCTTTGTCATAAAATAAACCAATAGGTGGTGAGTATTGCTGGCTTTGTGGCGTCAATGAGATGCATTGTTGGTTAGAAAGTCTGACTGGAGTGAAAAATGTTTGATCTGGGCCTGTTTCTGGACTGCCATAAGAGCAGAAAAGACATAGTCGAAAATTATAACCAAAAAGAGATGACTGTCTCCCTTTGAGGATTGTGTTCCAGAGCACATCATCACTGTAGGTCATCTGTGCCTCATCCACGAGAATAACAGTGTTCGATGTCAGAACCCAAGAGAGGTCATGTTTGGATTCTGATGAAGTTGTGGTGAAACTAGTGGTTGGTGCACCTTCTAGTTCTTCATTCCATTTCTCAACAAGCTTGACAAGACTGTCCCAAGGATTCTTAAAATCGAGACCTTCCCATTTTTTGATCAAGGAAACCCTTCTTCCCCCTTTGCGATAGTGTTGCCTCAGAAGTTCAGAGAGATATGTTTTCCCACTGGCTGGAGTTCCACGCACATGGACTATGTTCACATCATCCAAAATGGCCGCGAGTTCTGACACTGTACGCTCTCGAGGACATACATGTGGATCCTCTGTGATAAGCCGTTTCAGAGATAAATCCACTATCATATATACATGTTAATTATAAGTATGAAAAGATCGTTAAGAATGAGATATTCTCACCACCTTGTGATTCAGAGCGCTTCCGTTTCCGTGTAGTCACACCTCCGCTCACAACAACAACAATATCCACATCTAGATCCTTGCTTTCGGGGAAGAGTGGGTTGGTCGTGATCATTCGGCGTGGATGTAGGAATTCACCATCATCAATCCTAAATTCCTCTTCATGATTGAGTTGTACCACAGGGTTGTAGAGAGTGAAACCACCGTAGTCAGCTGTATTTTTCTTGACATGTGCTGGTGCATGGTCCCAAATCTTCTTCTTGAGTGTCTCAATATCGTCCTGGTCTGGAAAACACACAACAGAGAATGGCTCTGTTACAGACCTTGCCGTATCAGCCTCACGTGATGATACAGGGTTAGGATGGAATCATTGGATAACAGTTGATGGTGGATATGCAGGAAGGAACAAGGATCAATTTGATATTTGGCAGACCTATCACGTGATCACCAGCGTATCCGGGATACGCCAAGAACTTATCATGGCTATGAAGAGAACATATCAACGACACGCTCGGAGCGTATCGAGGATCAGACCCGAGCATATCATGGATACGACCAGGAAGGATATATAAGGACACTCATTCATGTACTTAGCTTAGTTCTTCGCGATCAATTTTCAAGTCTTACAGCATTGGTTACCTTCTAGTTTCTGACTCGTCCGCACTTAACCAACAACCCAGTATACGTACTCGGTTGGCCTTGTTTCTCTATTCGTTACCTTTATTGTTTCTACTTGTTGACTATCTTACGGAGCCTGGAGGGGGCGATATACCCATCAACGCATACGACATACCGAACCGGACCCGGAGGGGCATTGAGCATACAATTACTTGGAAGACACTTAGGGTAAGTGTCCAGTCTCGAAATATAACTAACTAGAACCCTAGGTACGATACGAGAGAAGCCAGGTTGTGACAGGCTCTCTCAGATTGCTAGGGACAGCACACCATAATTTGCGAGTGCGTGGTCGAGACATTGTCAAAGATTGAATTGGGTTGAGCACCCAGCTGGTGATGGCGGCAGCCATTGAAAGATAAGAACTAGAAGTGCACCTGCCTGATGAGAACAAGAGTTGCACCTGCCTAATAAGGGCGAGAAATGCACCTGCCTGACAGACAATACTGTAAGAAGAGGCTTGCTGATGCCTTGTTACACATACAGGCAAGCGAGACGTGTTAGTTTTCTATTCAGGACTATTTCAAGTCAATCGGGTAAGGATTTGGCAGGGAATAGGATGTAGTGAGATGAGAGATGATCATCATGATCATTAGAGATGGATGCTAAAGAAGACCTGCCGCCAAGGAATGTGAGCATGTGATATTAGTGTGTTGATTGGTTGATTGATTGATTATGTCATACACCGTCCCAGCGGCGGGACAGTGTCGAACGAGAGGGTAGGTGGCATCGACTCGTAAAGCGGGTCCCGCCACGCGCAAGTCACCTGACCATGTGGAATTTGTTTATACCGCTAGTAAGTAAAATATTTAAATACCTGTAAATCCTTTGAATTTCACTCCTTAATTTCTTCTTCTTCCTCCCGAATTCTCGATTTCTAGTTCTTTAAGTACTTAGCAACTACTCAGCCACTACTTGCAATGGAGAACACATTCATTTCTGAAGATCCTGGTTTTATCTTACAAGATGATCTATTTAGATCAATTGAAACCGACTTGAGTCAACCCCAGCAGGAGGTATATTATCTGTACTAGTTCCTAACTACTTTGACATTAATTGCTAACTAGATAGAAGGAAGAAAATATTCTTATTCAGCTAAGTGATGCCTCAACGAAGCCATTGAAGGTCCTTAAATTAGAATATACAAGTGATCTTCCGGAATATCCATCTACTGATCCTAATGGATATGGGTATGTTATAAATGTGCCGCCGAATCAGCAGAGGGAAACTGTAGAGGACATGGTTAACAGTGTAAATATTTCACAAGTACCTTACAAGCACTTGGTAAGCAGATACTAAGCACTTTATAGATTCAGTACTGTGTTCGACAAAATTATCGCAACCGGCCTTCCAGCCATTCTTCATTCCTAGGAACATCATATACTAGCTCCTCTTATAGATGTTCTGGTATAAAGATCTGTGAATATGCCGGTATACAACTGAAAAATATGCATCACACTCATGTTACAGATGATTTATGGACAATTTTGCAAGATATTCGACAGCGCATTCATGAGATGGAAAGAGATACAACCAAAGATGCTGCATATAGGTAAGAAGTACTTATCAAGCATTCCGTTATCAAGTATTAACTACTTATGATTCAATAGATTTTATCGATCAGCAAAAAATCTCTTTAAAAATCAACTATCTTGTTATCACTTTCAGAATTCTTGCCAGCCTAAGTTAACCCAAAGCTCCATTCCGGTAATTAATTATCCTAAGTGCTTATGGACTGCTTATTATAGTTGCTAATCAATTATAGAATCCTCTAGGTGGTTTCGATTTCTATGTTAGATGCATCAATGCACCATCAGACCCTGCAGGTCATTATACCTATAGAGTTCCAAAGAATGGCTCAGTGCACCTTCAGTTTCTTGAGGGATTGTTGAATAATGAAATTATTATGGATATGGAAGAGTGCGGTGCTGTTGAATCGATCAAGTCAAAGTCACTGTATTGTGGTAAGTGCTTATAAAATACTTAAAAACTGCTTGCTAAGTACTTATTGTCTCCAGCATATGATCATCCTCAGGGACCTGGAAAATTAGTACATGCTAAATGTAATGTGACTTTCCATTGGTTAATTCCCACTGATTTAAGTCAAAATCCATATTTTGTCTTTATGTCTCATGGTGTTCATACACATGTTCCTCCACCTCCACGAAAGGCACCTGCAAAAATTATGAATGGAATTCTGCAATTGATAAATCAGGCTCGGAGCCCAAGCTTGACACTGGGTAAGTGCTTCCTAAGTGCCTGATAAGTACTTAATGAGTGTTGATAAATGGCTTTAGGTACATTTCTTAAAAGTCCAGCATTACAATCATTCTGTGCTGAGCATAATTGCCATACAATTCAGCAAATTCATGAGAGTTTCTCAAATATGGACCCAATTCAAGCTGTCATTCGAAAACAAAGACTTCTCCATTATCCAGCTGGTCAGAATGTCAATGGTGTAATGTTCGAATTAGGAAAGAACAAAGATCTTCAGGTAAGTACTTCATAACTGCTTGTTCAGTACTCTATAACTACATAATAACTTATCAATTTTTAACATTTAGGAGTACATACATGAAGTTTATCAACAAAATGATCAGATCATGATAATATGCATTCTGAAAGAGCAAGCTGAATTACTTCATACATTATCTTCTATAGAGATTGATATGTCATTCAAACGAGTACAATCAAAAGAGATGAAGGAGGTGGTATTTGCCACATATTTAGCAGATCAGAAAAAGAGTAAGTAAGAGTACTTTTCAACCACTTACTAACCACTTACTAACTGCTGGCTAATTAGTTATGACTCTTTGTCGTGTCTTTACAACTGAAGACACTACAGAGGGCTATTATATCTTATTCAAGAAGATCTATCATATTGTGTATAAGTTGACAGGCAAGAGGATTACCTTTCGTGCCCTACATGGTACTGGTCTTCATGCTCTGGTAATGGATATGGACAATAAGCAAATTGAAGGTATCTAATAGGCACTCCCTGGCCATTTCACAATCAGTTATCAAGCAGCGGCTAACTAATTGGCAATAGGATTGGCTCAGTTTCTAATGGAGATTGATCCAGACCACCATTCACGTATATGGCTTCTAAAGAATGTTCTTCTTCTATGTCGAGTTCATTTCCTACGAGGGATTCGTGAAACTCTTCAAACTCATTCTCTTAATCCATACATCGGGACACGCATGGCTGCGCTTTTAGAATGTGAGTCTGAAGAGGACTATCATAAATGGTGTGATCTGTTAATCAGTAAGTACTTTCTTACTAACTAATTCAAATGCAAATTTTGAATAGTTAATAACTAACTATTTATAGAACATGAACATCCTGCAATTCAGAACTGGGCTCGTCATAAAAAGAGTGCGGTAATTGCAGCAGGTCTCAATAAGTATTGTTCTCTTATACCACATCATATCTTTGATATGGTGCGAAAGAGTACTAATGCTGTTGAACAAACTCATAATAAATCCAATCGTCGTGGAAAGCAATTGACATTGCTTCAAGCAATTCTTGAGTATGTACCTAATAACCACTTGTAAAGCACTTACTAACCACTCATTAAATACATCTAGATCATTGAAGCTAGATATACAGGACGTGCAGCAGAATCGAAGCTATAATTCATATGGTCTTCGACACCGCTATGCAACTCAAACTTTGGAGGCTAGCTTTCTAAGACATATGGCACGATCTGGTATGTATTTATTGTTATAGCTTGAAACCCCAATTGCAAGTGCTTGAGAAGCACATATAAACTGATTAACTCTTATAGAATCAGCTCGACAAACAGAATCTAACTCACCTGAGTTGAATATACAAGATCAAGATCAAGATCATATTTTCTTTCCCTCATCTAGTAGCGGAAGACCATTGCAACGAACTCCAAGTCGAAGGGGGAGCATGAGCCGGCGAGGGAGCTCTCGAGCTAGATCAAGGTAAGATCTATCTTAAATAGTCCTTAACTATTTGACAGCTACTTATAAAGTACTTACTAACTGCTTTATCTTTCTAGCTCATCCCAAGTTAGTCTCCAACGAGTTGCTACAGCTAATTCACATGAGCAATATCAAAATACAGAGCTACAGAACCTGGAGGAGGAATTGAAGATAAACAATCTAAAGGCCGAATTACTTGCAAAGCAGATTGAAATCAAGAAAAGAGAACGTGAGCTACGTGAGTTAGAGTTAGAAAATGGAGGACAGCATTAATCATTAATACATATATTTATGTACTTAATAACTGTTTTTTTAAGTAGTTGTAACTGAGCTTCCAGATAATCACTATATACGGGAACCGGAGAGATATATATACTATAAGTACGCTTTCCCTACACATACACATACACATACGTAAGCCGTCAAACTGCTGAATAGCATTAATAATTGTTTTGCAAATATTTATTAACTAATTTAAATTATAATCAATGCTTAAGCAGTAATCTCAAGTCTGTTTTAAAGCACTCATATTAGCCAGCATCGTAGTTGGCAATAGGTATGGTAAAAGCTCTGAAATTTAAATAACGGTAAGAATATTACACAATGAAGTTACGTGTGGCGCTTGCGTGCACGAGCCATATTCCACACGCCTGACTGGCCTTGGCACGCTAGTGCGTGGCGTTAGCTTTTAGCGTGTCGAACCCAACTACTTTCTGGTGTCGAACGAGAGGGTACTGAATAGCATTAATAATTGTTTTGCAAATATTTATTAACTAATTTAAATTATAATCAATGCTTAAGCAGTAATCTCAAGTCTGTTTTAAAGCACTCATATTAGCCAGCATCGTAGTTGGCAATAGGTATGGTAAAAGCTCTGAAATTTAAATAACGGTAAGAATATTACACAATGAAGTTACGTGTGGCGCTTGCGTGCACGAGCCATATTCCACACGCCTGACTGGCCTTGGCACGCTAGTGCGTGGCGTTAGCTTTTAGCGTGTCGAACCCAACTACTTTCTGATGATACCTATTTTATAGAGTACATCTATGGTGTATGTTTAGTTGAGGGGCCGGCTCCATTCAGAGTCCTGAAATCCGGGGCTGCCCGGGCCCTCTATAGCTGCTATTTACCCAAGGACCCAAGTGCTTTGCCTGATCTATTTCCTCACTGTGTTCGGCTCCAAATTGCCCAAGGATCCCGGACTGTATACATCGGTAGATATACATATTAGCTAGTTAGAAGGTGGGTATGCGTCCACAACTAGGTGTGTATTCTCTCATACGGTGGTCTGGCTGGGCCATGATAGTCAACTCCCGTTTTCTCCCTTTGAGCACCCCCAGTGCGAAGACTTCCATTTTCGGATATTGCATCGCATCCCTGGTGTCAACATCGCACCCCTGGTGCTAGAAGCTACGGAGATCGAACGTCTATCACCCACACCAGCCCCACTTCTTGGTTCCAGAAAAATATTGGAGGTTAGGGCTCTTTTAACTATTGACCGTGCGGATCTATGTGGCTTAAGTACGGTTGAGCGGACGGGAAGCCCTGTCTTCCACACCCTATGGTCGTATGTACCAGTTTTTATTGCAACGCAATTCTTAGCTGGTAGCTGTTGGTCGCGCGACCAGAAGTAAGCCTGGGTGAGTGCGCTATAGAGAGGGTGAGCAATCATCCAACATCGCGCAGCACCGCGCAATCTCAATCCTTTGGAATCCTTCTAATCAAATGGCATGCTACAGCCACTGATTATTGGCTGTTCTCTCCCAACTCAAGACATGGAATTCAAGCTCAAATTTAGAACTAAAAACACTTTATATAAAATTCAATCTGAATAAATCGATTGCAATTGATTCCAATGTTGATCTTGTATATAGACACTGATGTTCTCAGAAAGGGAAACTAGAACGACAACTGCTAGACGGTGGCTCATGCAAGAGAATTGTCTCTTGGCATTGCATATTATCAGCCAGGTTACTTGTTAACTAGAGCAGGGGCAGTCAATAGAGGTTGTTCAGAATTGAACGAGGCACGGGCCCGGTTGTTGTCGGCACAAATGAGAAAGGAAGGGTCGACACATGTTGTAAGAACCTATACATTTATACAACATGGCGAGTGACCAGCGAACATATTATATAATATGTGCTTTATTGGAGTAGTGTCAGCACTCCCGGCCTATAAGGTAGGTCATTGTAGTCGCTGCTGGCGCTCGGATCTCGTCCCTGGTAAAGAAATTGCAGATTGCATGGATCGATCGTCATTGTTTGATCAGGGTTGCTGCGCACCAAATCGCCGTGGCTGATATCATTTGTCCAAGTGGCACCGCTGTTGGCCTTTCCGGCGAAGGGCTGGCTCTCGCTTGTCGCCTGCGCTTCCCACGAACCGTCTAGACTATCGGCCGTGAATGAGCGGAAATACCGTCCGTTTAACCCAATCGCCTCGACAATCATGAGATATTTGGTTTGGTCCTGGACAGTATACACCTGGACTGCTTCAAACAGATTGTTGGATGTATCACTCAGGACCACCTCTGATTCTGTGCCGAAGTCGCCCGGGAAGTCGTCAATGGACATGGTGGCCCGATAAATCTTGCCATTATCTCCCGCAAAGAATAAATACATGTTTGTATCGTCGCCGATAACTGTCTGGTCGATACAGCCGGTACTGGAGTCAGAGATGCTCCCAGAGAAGAGGGGCTGCTCCGATGACCACCCATTGGCGTCGGTGGGATCACTTGAGGTCCGATAGGAGAACGCGGTCGAACCCCACTGGTAGGTTAGAACCCAGATGTCCTTCGGCTTGAAGTAGAACAGTGTGGGAGCAACAGCTCCATGGTTCATTGGGTTTTGAGTCACCGAGGCCATTTCAGACCAGTCTGAAAAGACACCGAAGGCCATCGAGCCGTAATTCCCAGCTGTATCGGCAGTGGATGCATACACGAGATGCTGGTCGTTATAGACCACATTGGTAAAGTCTTTGAGCGCCGACCATCCCGACTGGGGACTCGCTAGTGCGCTAGTTGATGTCCAAGTGTAGGTCAACGGAAGATCACAGTTCGCTGCCGCACCACGCACTGATGCGAGCAAAACTAGGCCAGCCTGAATCTTTGGAAATCTCATTGCAGAGCTTGCTCTTCGCGCGGGTAGGAGAAAAGGAAAGGACTGAAAAACCGGATATGCGAAGCATGAAATCAAAGCGGAGATCAATCTCGTTTATATACTTTATGTAGGACTTTTGGCATTGACTGATCCAATAAAAGGAATAAATTGGTCACCTCCATTTACGGATAAAACCCATAATGCGTCCACCGGAGAATCACCTGGTATATTCTATCTGACACCTTGCTAACGAGATGGACCCTATTTTCCCGAGAATTGTGCGGGAAAGAGCCATCCTGCAAAACAAGAGCCATCCAGGTTTTCTTCTCCGGGTAGACAGGCTCCGTGTCGATCTCCGCTTTAGAGCATCATATTAGACTAGCGCCGCATATTTATTGAAAAGAGTTGTGGCGACTGCCTCCTGGGAGTAGGGTAAACGTATCGGATAAATTATAATTAATTTTCGTGGTAAATGGGTTGTTTCTGTATGGATATCTCCTCATTGTAATTAGGCTGATTCGCTCTGAAACATATTAAGCTAGGTTCTATGTGATGACTGATATAATTTTGGCAAGACAAATGTCTTGCCAGAAATCTACTTGAGAATTCCAAAAGGAAATGAACTCAGAGCCTTTGCCGTAGAGTCTGGTGGTTAGGACCTTAGTCATACCTGGAGGCGAGGTGAATACCTGTCAATGAAAATAGAACGGACTACCTGGACGACTTTCAATCTACAGTATATTGCCGGACGTCGCCAAGGCGCAGCAGGATCAATGCGGGCGCGACGGCCCTCATCCCTAAGGCCCTCTTCGCCCGAGGATTCTCCTGGTCGAAGATATTCTCCGTAGTCGAAATTTGCCCCGATCTTGGCCACTTAGAAATAGGCTGCCGCCCCTTCCTTAGTTGGCGGCTGCAGGGTCCGAAACATTTGGGTGGAACTGGTCATAATGAGAGCGAGGACCTATGATTCTACTTGAAGAGTACAATGGCCAGATTATTCAGTAAGTGGCAAAGGAAGAAACGAACCTAGACATTGGAATAGGGGTTTTTGGAGATCGAGGTAGTGGAAATAAGTATCACGAGTAATTCAAGTCTTGGCGCACTGCTGGCCGCGAATTTACACACAAATAGCCGTAGAACAACCTAAAATTTGATCAGCAGTCTAAATATCTTGCCTATATCGCCCCTGCTTTCCATTTCCAATACTCTTCCCAGTGGTCTGGCCAGCACCAGCTGAATTTCGCGTGTTCTGGAGCAAATCGACTCAACATTTTCAGATAGAACCTACAAAGTTTCACCGCTAGAGAGCATTTGCGATAGCGGTATATGCAGGCTTATGGCTATAGTTGCCGTCAAAAAGCAGGGGGCTAGAGCCGGCTCGCCGAGAGTCCTAAATAAACAACAGTTAATATACACCGGCATTTTCTGTGATTTGAAGTGTCATTTGCCGGATAAGCAACACCCCAAACTGTTATCCCAACACATTCAAGCTGGTCAAGACAAACTTTGACAATTTGCGAATGTAAATGATTAGCGAATGGTCAATTATGACATTGGTAAATGCAGGTGCCCTCGCATACGGCAGTCTTCTATACCTAGATCACTATCCATTTTCTCGATCAATCCCTGAGGCTCTCGCCTATGAGGAGGGTGGTACGCGCGCTTGCAATGGACCATGACCGAGAGATCAAGGAATATCTATGATGAATGTCATGATAGTTGGGCTAGATAACTAGCTGGCTTTGGAAGATAGTTGTTTTAGGGTTTTGCGTTAGCTCGATATGGAAAGTTTATCTTATTTGATGTGGAGCATACAAAAAGGAGCAGGCAGAGCAAAGAGCTTTTAATTTCACTGGTGCTGATCACCCTGATACTGGCCGCTGTTTCGCTGGTACAAACTATGATGATGATGATGATTAAATGTTCCATGGCATTCTCGATGTGCTGTACAGTGTTCAGCCCAAAGACATTGGGTGGAAGGCGCCTCCTCGAGACTGTTTCCGGTCAATAGCAAAGGAACTTGTAGGGGATAATCGTGTCCATCATCTCAGCATCCCTCAGGACGAGTTTCGAGCCATTATGAAGCTGCTGGTGACTACATACTTTGGAAAGCCTAGCGTTTCATTCAAGCTGGCTGACTTGGATCATGTTGTGGACTGCATAATCTGCCCTGTTATTCAAAGGTCTGATATTGGAATTACCTGGAACATGTATGAGCAGGCTGCTGGTAATGGGATGGTAAGTTCAGTAATTTCTCTATCTGATAATTCTCTACCTAACAATGAGTGAGGCACTGACTTCTTCAGCCAATACTTATGAGAAGTCTTCAGCGTATCTTGCGGTCGTTATACACAAACTCTACGGATTAAAAAGCTACTATTGACCTCCCACAGCAGGAAAGATTGCTACCTGGACTATTATGGCACAATTGGGATCTTTTGGTGCCTTTGGATTGATGTTTGCCTATGTTCAACAATACAAACACTACGATGTCAGGACTATGCCTATCACAGCTTCCGCCCTAGCAGATAAACTATATACATTTCCCAGAGCTAGTATTGCCGTCATACTCCCTTGAAAGAATTCAAAGACAGGAAAAAAAAAAAAGGTCATATTTGGCTCCTACATGCCTTATTTTCCGTTTGATGAGTCACCGTTCCTGTTCCAGCTCAGTGACATCCAGGATGCTTTTCGTGGAAATGCCTCCCGACCAGGCCCTGAGCTTGATGGAGGTGAGCTGGTTTTTGGGCAGAGAAATAATGGTGTCGCATTGGTGCTGAAACAAGACTTAGAGAGGGTGACTGTGTCTCACAATGTCTCTGGACAGAATGAGCCAATGTATGTGGCTACTACCTGGAGAGGGGACTGGCAGGTTGAGGTCGAGGTGGGAGAGATTTGTATTAATGAGCTAGTTGAAAAACAGCTGTGATTGAGCAGCTGCCTGACTTGATGATGAAGGGGACGAAGAAGAATGATTTTGATGTATGTCCAGCATGTTGCCCCGTGGAAAGCTCGAAATAGGACCCGCCAGCATCGTTGGAAAAGGGTAAGAAAACTAGCAGCACTGCTGTTGCAAAGACTGCTGTGGACCATTTGGAGGCTACCTGAGCTTGAACGCTGACTTGGAGTACGGCTAACTCAATGTTGAATCGATAGCTACCAGTCGGTGAGGATATATATATGGATAGACACATAATGAATTGTTCGCCATCTAGCCATCATCTTCAGCAGCATCTGTGTTCCAGCATTTATGAGAGAATCAAAAATAAGTACAGCATAGTCGCAAGATTGGCGAGATTCTCGGGCGTCTACGCGGAGTTGGGTAGACAGTTGGACGATGGTAACCGTAATATACCATCTAAATTTGGACGGACCGCCACTAACGAGGCTGCCATGCAGCCGGCTGTATGTAGGTTATTTGAACGGGCCACAGTGAGCCGTTCGAAGGGTGATAGCGCCAGTCGCTTTTGCCGTGGGATTGTAATTAGGACACTGGAACATGCATCTTGAGCCAGTTATTCATCACTAATATCGCAGGATATGCCGGGTGGCCAAGTCTGAGGAGCATCTTGCACATGGCCCTTGAAACCCTGGCCTCGAACACGTGAAAAGAAAAAGCTTGGCGCCTGGAACACCAAAATCAGCACCCAAGGAAAACACGTCTTTTTCACGCGTCATTTGACCGATAGGGGCCTCTAGGCACCTATAAACCACCATGGAGGCACAGGAACTCTGTGGTGGTGGTATATCGCACGCGTCACCCCCCGGAGTGGACAACGTGGCCTCCCAGTTCGCGGAAACAGAAGATATGCCAGTCACCCCAACGCCAATCCGTTGGCGATCTGGAAACACGATGCAACCTGAATTCAATGAAGGTAGCATGGAGAGTGCGAGCATGGATGAAAATGAGGGCCAGGAACACTGGCAAATCAGAGGATCCAGCCGGGCCCCCAGCCGGGCCCCCAGCCGGGCCAGTGAGGCCAGAAGCGGAATCAGGCAACGAAAGAGTCTACAAAAGACATTGATTGGAAGGCCAAAGCATCAAACCTCTTTACTAGATGTGAGCAAACACGCCCAGGTGTTGGTGGGTGCTTTGGAAGCAGCCCAGAACCAACAACAAGAAATGTTTCAAATGGTCCAGGAACAGGTACAGGCACACCTAGCAGAGGAGCTGTCCAACTGGAGAGCAGAACAGCAGGTTCATGGAGGACTCTATCTAGAGCGGGTCACAAAGCTGGAACTGGAAGTTAGCAAGCTTCGCACAGAGCTCACAGAAGCCCAGAACACTATCCAACGAATCAAACCAATGAAGCAAGACACACCAACAACAACCAATGCCCAATCAAGCCAAATGAACCAACACAATAGCAGCAAGGTCCCCAAGATAAGGGAAGCAACAAGCCAAAAGTCAAGGCAACAACCCACATTTGCAGACCTAGCTACGCTGCTTTCCACTAGACCTGGAGGGCAGGAATGGCAGGAGGTCACCAAAAAGAAGCAGAAGAACCGGCAAATCCAAGCAGTTGCTGCAGTTAGCCAGCCTGACCCAACCAAGCTTAAGCCAGCCAAAGACACCCCCAAAGAGGCACGGAGATTCCTATTTCGCCGGGAGGGAGGCAAGGCTGCCCCAAGATCAGAGAGAGAGGATATCATTCTGGCCATCAACCGAGCAGTAGCAAAGGCACACTTCCCAGCATTCATCCGGGTAGTGGACGCAGGATATACCAACACTGGAGCGATCACAATCCTTTTGGAGAAAGGTACCCTAGGCTCTATGCTCCTACCTGACTATAAAGACCTATTGGTCACTGCAGCTCGGCAGGCGGATCCAGCAGTGATATCGGTCGAGCTACCTGAGCAATGGTACCGTGTCAAGGTCCATGGGGTCCCAATTAAACGTTATCTCACCTGTGGCCTGGCTCTGGCCCGTGAAGAGATTGAGCTGGGGACTGAATACCAGCTGAAGAGGAACCCAACATGGCTCCGGAGCTCAAAAGAGCTACACACCAGCAACCAAAAGTGCTCAACTATTGTTATTACAGTTGGCTCACTAGAGGAGGCTCGAAGGCTTCTTATCAACGGCATTCGCTTTGGGGGGTCCCGATATAAGACGGAGCAATACTGGGAAACAGGAGTGGATACAGTCTGCCCCAGGTGCTGCAAGCTAGGCCACCGAAGCTTCAAGGCCTGTGGTGGCCACCCACCGTGCTGCTTTATATGCGCGGGGCCCCATGAGGGCACTGAACATGTCTGCCGGGTGGTAGACTGCCCAGCCAAACCAGGAACCGCCTGTAAACACATCCCGGCCAAATGTGGCACCTGTGGAGGCCCACACCCCGCAACAGTAGGGAATTGCCCAGCCAAGCGAGCAGTGAGGAAGGAACTGAGAAAGAGAACTGTGGAGTCTAAGGACATATCCCAACTGGCTGAGAGACCTCAGCAAATGACCAGTGTGGAACCAGCTATTCTGAGCTCACCAGGATTCGCTTTCAGTGTGGTCAACCGAAACCAGCACCAATCACGACCACGGAGCAGCTCAGCTCCTAACAGCCCCCAGACCCAGCGATATCTGGGGCCCAGCCTGACAACAGGCCAAGAGGACACTGAGATGAGGGGCACTGACACCCCAGGGCAGTCAATGGCCCACTAATGCGACTACTCCAACATAATTGCCGCAAGACTTATGCAGTCACTGTTGCGGCTTTGGAGGCAGGACTGGAGCTAGGGGTGGGACTAGCATGCCTACAGGAACCATATATTGATATGGAGTTCCGACATGGAGGATATCAGATATATTGGCCAGAAGCAGGATCTCTTCGAGACCGGCGAGTGGCAGTAGCAATCCGGCGGGATATATTGAATGAAATGATTGTGGAGGCCCGAACAGATCTCCTTGATCACCCATACCTCATGGTAATGGATGTATGGGAGTTAAATCGGGCCCGGGAAAAAGCACGAAGAACCAGGATAATCAACTGCTACGACAATTGGTTAGGAATCGGCCATTGTTGGCATGGGGGGAATGAGAGACAGAGAAGAGCACTAGAGGATGTGCAATGGGACCAAGTCCTTGAGGGAAGATGCCTGCTTGTGGGAGATTTCAACGCCCATAGCCCACTATGGAACCCTCTAGCAAGAGCCCGTGTGAACGCCAGACCGCTAGAGAACTTGATAGACGAAGCAGGTCTCTACATCAACAATGAGCTAGGAGTTTCCACTCGACCGAAAAGAACTCCAGGGATCTCAATTATCGACTTGGCTCTAACCACGGTTAGTATGGGGCCTCTGGAAACATGGGTGATTGACCAAGAACACCCAACTGGTTCAGATCATGAACTGATAGTCATGGAATGGACCTCTCTGGAGCGAATACCCACAACGCCCTCACAGGATGTAACAGGGTGGCAGATCCAGACGCTTCAAGCCAACCCACAAGCCCTGGAAGAAGCCAGGGGGGATTGGCAAGCAAGAACAGAATCTAGACCCTGTTTGGGGGACTCTTGCTCATCAGAAGACCTAGCTGGGGAAGCCACATGGATCCAGGAGGCCCTGACAGCAGTATTAAATCGACATGCAAAACAACTACGGGTGACTCCACTATCAAAACGCTGGTGGGGAACGGAGATTAAAGAGGCCCGTAGGACCTACAGTCAGGCAAGACGGGCATGGCAGGGTCAAGAGATCTCTACAACAGAATTGAGAGAGGTCCGAAATAACTACTATCGAGCCATCCGACGAGCGAAACGCACCTGCTGGGAAACCTTCCTGGAAGGGACAACTACCCACCCTGGCTCTGTGGACACAGTGAGATGCTGGCAAGCTCTGAAATACACAAAGCCCAGAACAGCTACAACTACGCCAACCCTGCATGGACCCCAGGGGCAGCTAGCCAGCTCCCTTGAGGAAAAGGAGGCCCTAATTCGGGAAACAGCCTTCCCCCAGGTACCAGGAGATAGCCAGGAAGTTGAGATCTCCCAAGGGTCCTGGCATAGTCAGGTGGATGAAGAAATAGTGAGACATGCTCTGTTTCACCAGGCAGTACAGAAGGCTCCAGGAATCGATCGTTTGAATTTTCGAGCCCTCCGGCTCTTGTGGGAATGGGACAGCCCTAGAATTGTTGCTCTGGCCCGACAATGTTTCCGGTTGGGTCTACATCCACCAGTATGGAAGGTAGCGAAGGGTATTCTGTTAAGGAAACCTAATAAACCAGACTACACAGCTGTGAAGGCCTACCGGGTGATTAGCTTACTAAACTGCCTAGGGAAGGTGGTTGAAAAGATAGCGGCAGATGCTATTGCCTACCACTGTGAGACTATGGGAGTACTACACCCAGGACAGATGGGAAGTCGCAAGCAACGGAGTGCAATTGACGCAGTGGCATGTCTGATACAGAACACCCATGAAGCCTGGAAACTCCAACAACTTATGGGAGCACTATTCCTTGACGTGAAGGGAGCATTCGACCATGTGAACCCAAGCCGACTGATAGCCCGACTGATTGAATTCAACCTAGATGGGGATCTGATCCGATGGGTACAGTCCTTCTTGACCGACAGATGGGTACAGCTACAGATTGACAACACACAGTGCCCAGCACACCCAGTTAACTCAGGGGTGCCACAGGGCTCGCCAGTGTCACCAATTCTCTTCATTATCTACCTCAGCGGTGTATTTGATGCAATTGAGAGGAGAGTGAATGGTATCCAGTGTCTCTCATTTGCAGACGACATAGGCCTGCTCGCTCCAGGATATTCAGTTAGAGAGGTCTGCAAGAAGCTGCAAGAAGCTGCCAAGGTGGCCATTGAGTGGGGGCATGGTAATGTGGTCCAGTTTGATGCAGGGAAAACAGAAGCAGTCCTACTTACTCGCAAACGGGGCCGGGAACTGAAAGATCAGATTCAACGAGCACGAGTGGAGGTAGATGGCCACTGTGTGCCCTTCAACTTAGAGGCAACGCGATGGCTTGGTGTCTGGCTTGATTCTGGGCTGAATCTCAAAGCCCACTATCAGACCTGTATGCGCAAGGCACGGGCTGCAGAAAACAGAGTACAACGCCTATGCCAGAGTCATGGACTTGCCCCAGGGCTAGCTCGTCAGGTTCAAGTAGCAGCAGTGCAATCAGTAGCCCTGTACGGAGCAGAGCTCTGGTGGCAGGGCCAGAAGGATCGGCTAGTGGGTATACAGCTCATGATCAATCGACAGGCCCGTGCAATCACCGGCATGTTGAAATCCACTCCTGTAGGGCCACTGGTCCGCGAAGCGGGCCTGGCACCAGCAGAGGCCCTACTGGAGGCCCGACAATTGAAATACACTACCCGGCTGCTCAGCTTACCGGAGAACCACCCAGCTAAGGAGATCCTCCCAGTGAGCTTCCGGGAAGGGGATCAGCACACCCAACCTGGGGAACAGACCCCAGGGAACCGACAATGGGCTGAGAGAAACAACCGAGGCCGATGGTCCCTGGGACAACACCTTGCTCGACAACTAGCCAATATTCTACCAGTGGACCCATCTGGGGGCTTTGAGAGCACAACACAAACAACCAGTAGCCAGTTCCCAGGCCAAATAGAGATGCTACCAGGTCCAGAGGCCCTAGTAGCAGCGCAATCTCTCCCTCCAGAGCTAGCAATCTGGTCAGATGGATCAAGATTAGAGAATGGCAAAAGTGGGGCAGGGATTGCTTGGCGAGAACCGGGAGGAACATGGAAGACCCGGGGGTTCCCATTAGGCAAGGGATATGAGGTCTTTGATGCAGAGCTTCTGGGAGTTGTGCGAGCACTCCAGTTAGCAGAGAAAGTGGGGGATCAAAGACCAGTCACTATCCTGTTGGACTCCCAAGCAGCCATTGCAAGGATGCGACACACCCGGCCAGGGCCAGGTCAAGCATTAGTGATCCAAGCACATGCTATAGCCAAGAGACTACATGCCCGAGGTTGCCAAACCACTATCCAATGGGTGCCGGGACATGCAGGAATAGAAGGGAATAAGAGAGCTGACCAGGCAGCAAAACAGGCAGCCAGTAAGCCACCAGGAAGAGGCCCAAGAGAAATATCCCTGGCCTTCACCTGTAGAGCCCAAACAGAAGCCATTATAGCACAAAGGCAGAGATGGCTCAACAAAGAACTTGGACAGCGATCCCAACAAGGTCAACGGACATACAGGCCACAGAGGAACTGGCGGCTCGACCCGGCAGCTGCAATAGCTCCCAAACACCTAGCAAGCCGTTATTTTCAACTGAAGTCAGGACATGCCGCTATAGGAACATACCTACATCGGATCCAGGTCCGGGAGGATGCAACCTGTGAAGGATGCGGTATATCAAGGGAGACAATACACCATCTTCTCTTTGAGTGTCGGGAATGGCGACACCAACGAAACAGGCTCTACAAGGACCTAGAGACTGACGGAGTCTTGAGACCCACCACTGCAGAAGAATATCCACAAGGACGACTTTTAGGTGAGCCTAGAGCTACCAGAGCGCTGCTGCGATTCCTAGCCAGCACCAGCATAGCTCTACCCCGGGCGCACCTACGGCAGACGGCAGAAAGGGCCCAAAGAGATGACGAATGGGGACTGGAAGCATTGGAGGAAGCAGTTAGAACAGGAGAGGGGTAGCAGGGAGGGTAGCCCAAGGCTGAGAGTCAGCCTAGGCCACACCCATCTTGCTCCAAAACACAAGGAGAGCACGGTGCTCAAAAGCCCTGCGCATACAGGCGGTCTGGGGCGAGGAAAAGGATTGGAAAGATGTTAGAAGGGGGCTAACGCCTCAGGAACCTATGGGGACAAGAGACTGTAGAATAGCCACTGACCTCGAGTCCACGAATCATGGTCTATCATAGCTCTAGGGCTCGGTATGGACAATAAACTTGATTAAATAATAATAATAATAACACGTGAAAAGCAGCGTCAGTACCTGCAGCATTCAGCGCCGCGGCCAGCTCAATTGCCTGGCGGATGTCACCCTGCATGTGGTAAAGGAACAGGAAAGCGTGGGCATTGGCGCGCGGGCATGATAAGTAGGTAACATAGCGAGTAGTCGCTTCGGATCAGTACCCAGCAGGGTGAAAGCGTGCGCACCGGAACTGTGTTCCATCAGAACGACCTGTTTGGGATCAAAGTCAAGTATGGCTGCTTTCTTGACCAGGTAGTCCAGCGAGATGGCACCTCCCGCACCTGCTCTTCACGGTCACGGAGGGGATGAGCATATAGTTGATGGTAGCAAAGGCATAGCCCTCGCCGGTCAAATGACCAACTTTGACTGACCCAATGGGGTCCAAATTTCCCTGGTCGCCAACTGCCGCCATGAACGAAAAGAACAATTAGAGCCTTCGATAATTTGGCCTTCCAAAAGCAGAGGCGCTGAGCATCCCTATTCCCATACGCCATGTCTGTGCCTCCGGTGGTTTTGTCTGCGTTCATTTCTGAAACGAGCTCCTCCGCCCTGGCTGCCGTAATATCGTCTGTCATCCTTTGGAAGATCTCCAGTCCTGTGACCTTTTGCCCCCTAGCTGCTACAGCCATGAGAGTGAGATCAGAACTGTTAGCAGATCAACCGCGACACGCATGGCCGATGGGCTGGCTGTGGTGTCCATGGCCGCGGTTGACGAAGTTGCCTATACCTGGAGAGGGAGACAAGCCAGCGACCCTGTGTAAACTGAGATGTTGCAATGGCCGTTGCTTGTGATGAATTGAGGATGGAGCGAAGGTCCTGAAGGATTGTCGGCGTTCCGTTGATCAAGTTGGCCTTAACAGTCATTTGTTACCAAAAGCCAAGACGATAAACGAGATCTCCGCCACATTGCTGTATCGCATAACTGCCACACAATTGGGTGGGCAACCACCAGTAAATGCCAGCTGTATATGATTTTTGTAGAGATACTGTTTTATGAGGTATCGTAACCGTCAATGTCCCGCAACGTTCAACCTCAAAAATCATTTACAAAGGGCGCTTCTCACCAGAATGGAACCTGTCGATATATTACTTGCGGCAGTGAAACTTGTTAGTATGCAGGCGCTACCCCGTACCTGTTACGGGAAAGGCTTTTTTGGTGGACCTACTATGGTGCAATTCTCATTGCCAGGTGGTGTTGACCACCTGCATATGCATATGCTCAGCTACCAATTATATTATTCGATCCACAGGTCATGAATTGACCCCTCATCTTCGTCAGCCGCTCTCACGGCTTGAAGGAGTAGGGATGATAGACAATTCCCACAAAAAATTGAACATTCTTCGTTAACCTCAAAAGGAAAAAAATCTCAAAAAATCTAAGCATCTCAGTATTAGATTCCCCCAAGGTATTTTTGACACCTTATTGCAGTCCCTCAACCCTCTAACGATTACCCTCCCCTCAACAGAACAGAAACCACAATGCCACAATCAATCATCATCCCAGCCGGCTTCAACCCCGACGGCAAATGCTCGCAACCCACAGATTGCTTCACCGGCAACGTCTACTTCGACGCCCTCCACTCCGACCAACAAACCTCAATCGCCAACGTCACCTTCACCCCCTGCGCCCGCACGCACTGGCACACGCACCCAGAGGGTCAATTCATCAGAGTGGTTGCCGGGAATGGCTGGGTTTGTGACAAGGGCGGTGTTCCTCAGAGGTTGAGAACGGGGGATGTCGTTTGGGCGCCTGCGGGTACTACGCATTGGCATGGGGCGGATGATAATAGTACCATGACGCATTTTGTGGTTGGGTTGGGAAAGACGGTTTGGCATGATGTTGTTACGGATGAGGAGTATAGCAGGAAGGAATAAGGGCTTTATAGAGTGACATTACGTTGACTGTACCGTTCAACATGAGATATAAATATATCTTAACCTTAATTACTTTCTATGTAACGACAACCACGATGACAATGGGCCACAGAAATTCAAACGGTTCCCGGTCGACTAAGCAAAGACTTAGCCATAGCTCTCTGTAAGAAAATAAGCTCCGATTACAATACACTCGTGTCCAATGCCGCGGAAAATGTCTTCTTCATTAAACTCGGATCTTCCAGCTTTTGATGGATGTGTCAGGAAGTTCTTGGGGATCTTTGGCTCGTCAGGTCTTTGCTTTCAGCGAGCGCCATGTGGAAAATCAGTGACAGATTCCTCTACGGAGGTTGCTCTGCATACTGGCCCGTATCTTGAACGCCTTGAGGGCAGTTTTTTCTGGAGGAAGTGCCGGACATAACCAACTCCTCGGTCATCGTTGGGACGTTGCTTTAGTATTTGTGCTGCAAAGGCGGGAGTTTCGCCAACATGTTGCTGGCCTTCTACCATTGCGCGAATCTAGATATTTCGCGGATGTTTTGTGATTCTTCCTGGCTGTCATCGAATTCTCGGCTGCCGGTAATGACACAATGAGTTATAAGCAAGCGATGAGTGCTCTCCATTATGCCGCGAAGATCTCCAGCATTAGCTCTACGCTGCTATAGTTTATACCGTTGGCATAGAGATGCGACACAACGCTGAGAGAAAGCGTGTCACGGAATTCGCAGCAAAGCTGAAACACAAGATGGTTTTCAGTTATGAATCAAGTTCAGCATTTGATCGATTAGAGTGGACCATCGATTAATGTCCCGATTGCGAGGTTTGTAGCGGGCCATTTATTGATGTCGACGTGATACCAAAGTCTTTCATCCTCGTGCTACGGCAGAATATCTGCCAACCTCCAATCAAATCATTTGAATCATGCTCAATGGATCCGCCACTATGCATATCCGCTTGGGAACGGGTATTGCCTCTAGAGGCTAATTTATTGGTGCAGGAAAACAGTCAGGAATGCACCGGTCTAAATACTGCACTCATGAGGTCAGCAAAAAGAAAAATAACAGCTGGAATTTCCTGGTGATCACACAGCCAGGGGTGAGTTGTGAGTGCACTATAGAGAAATCCTTCGCTTAGTATTTAGTATAGCTGCAAGGCTGACAATTCAGCCACCACCTAAGACGATCACCAGCACAGCCCAGCCGAAGCCTTGTGGTTGACTAATAAAAATGACCATTTTTCATTCATTTTGAATCCCCAAATTTGAACATTTTCTTCCCCTTCTCTTCAAAAGCGTTTCTGTTCAATCGAAATGCAGTCGATTGAACTGTCTGCTATGAGTGATACGGAGGGTTTTGATGTTCATTCCAATCCGCGCCACCCTGTCAACCGAAAGAATATATCACAATAGAAGGAGTGGAATACACTTGTCCTAGACACCTGGCTCTGGGAAGTAGTTTCGATGGTGTTTAGTTCCTCATGCTTCATCACCATCTCCTAGCGTACGATCAGAAGGAATCGCCCACCTTTTCTCAAGGTCTCACGCTCAATGCAATTGTTTCTGTCCTGTCAATGGGATACAAGCCCTCCTTGATATTCGTCATTGGTGAATCCATTGGGCAGCTTATTCCACTGGGTTTGATTTAACTCCCACCTGCCCGTCTGGGAATTGTACCTGGCCGGCGTTTCAGTCGATGGGGTGGTGTTCCAAGTGCGAAGACGTCACAGCATCAGCAAGGTTTGTTGGATGTCATTATATCCCCTACAACGTCAGCCACCCACAGCCTTTAAATATATCCTGCAATGTGAGCCTCCCACACGGGGACCCTGTCGCTACCGAAATCAAATTTCCCGCGGATGAAGCAGGGAATCCTTATCTAGAAGTCCCAGAACACATAATTTGAACTGTCGATTTGGCTTCAATTCTGAATAATCCCCAATGGAATTACTTTGCAGTCCCAATAAGTTACAGTAGATCCCAGATATAAGTAATTATTTTGGGCTGGGGGTTGCCGGGAATGATTGGATATCCGACAAGGTGTACCTTGCCTCGGAAACTGAAGACGAAATCGTTTGGGCTCCTGCGGGTACTACGCATTGACATAGCGCATATGACTAGCATTATGACATATTTTGTGGTTGGGTTGGGGCAAACGGTTTGGCATGATACTGTTATGGAGTATGGGAGTAAATGAAAGGGTATAGAATGTGGTATCACAATCAATATTAACGTATTTTTTCTTCTTGGACTTCCCTATTCAAACACCATCAATAAACCGCCCAAGCATTTATTTTCCCTGGACTCTATTTATGCATTTTGGGCCTCCTTCAGACAACGTTCGCAAGTGCAGGCGAAAGTGAAAAGGTTCTTGGTCAGCTTCTGCCTCGCCTGGAAATCCACGTATGTGGACAAGTCGAAATAAGCAATGCAGCATTCTTCGCCGGCAGCTATATCTCGCGATGTGGTGTAGACTATCCGCCCACGCTCATCCGCTGCCCAGGTAATCTATTTCATCAGTACTCGGAATCCATTGAAATGTGATCGAAGAAGCTTACATTCGGAAAACAAGAATGGTTCGCCATGGTCGCTCGCTGGTAGCAAGCTAATGCATATTGAGGGCCTCGTTTATGTGGCTGGTCTGTGAATGGAATTATCCCTGTGGCCCCTGGATAGAGTCCAAAAGCGTTTGACTCCTCTTTGGAGACCAGCATCAACACCTCTTCAGTATCAGGAAGCCCTTGATGATTGCTGAGATATGTTTCAATCTGTCTTCGCCAGATGTCAAGTTCCGCCTGGGGCCAGAGATCCATGTTGTCGCGGAGGTCGTCCATTCCCCTCCACCCGTACGGGAACTTGTCTTGCCATGGGTAGTGCTGGTGAGAGCCGGATTTGGCTTGCATCTCTAAATGGCGCCCTGCATATATCCGAACGATAATCCAGAGCATGGAAAGGGTATTTATTTATTTATTTATTTAATCAAGTTTAAGGTCCATACCGAGCCCTAGGGGCTATGACAGACCGCTACCAAGATGGTAGACTTATTCAGTACATTCAGTTTTTCTTAACATCTTTTTTCTTGACCATTCGTAGCTTTTTCCTCGCCCCAATCCGCCTTGTCTGCGCAGGGCATTTGGGCAGTACTTATTTCTTATGCCCCTATAGCGCTACGATAACTGTGGCTATAGGGCCCTAAGAAAGTTCCTAACCCTCCTTGTATTATTGGCTAGTTCACTCTAGCCACCTTCGACGGGTAAAGAACCCATGATTCCTTGTCCATAAGGACCGTACCCTATCCCTAGGGATAAGTAGCTTAGCTGAGGCATGAGCTTACCATCCGCTCCTTTTTACATCTGAGCTTGATGTGATTCAAACTGTTAATTGGCCTAGGCCGTTCTTCGTAAGCATCCTTAGGGGTTAGAGGCTGGGAAAAGGTCCTCTAACACCCCACACCGTGTGTGATAGACTAGAGAACGCTCACTTACTTCTTTTTTGGGAGCCCCTAGATGCTCCCGGGTGCCGTAGCAAGCCAAATTCCTCGGAAAAAGGCCACATGGTGGTATAATGTGCCAGTGGTGAGAATCGAACTCACGACCTCCCAGTGGTAGAACTTTCTCTAGGAAAAGTTCCCAATAATGGGGGCTGCCTCGGGACGCTACCACAACGCCACGCCGCCGGCCATGGAAAGGGTATATTCATCTTCTTTTTCGCGGATAGTTGTTCCATGCTGCTTGAGCCAGTCACATTCAAAGTCGTGAGTCGCCTGGCCTGTAGCCCGGCAATGATCGTTGCACCAGACAACGTCTTGAATGCAGTCATTGGGGCAACGGACAGCTATGGCTTGAGGAACTTGCCGGCGACATATAATATTGCTACACATGATAGCATCGTGTGTCGATGGATGCTCCGAGGGAACCACGGCGTATGGAGGATCTACCACAAGAACTGTACCAACCGGTACGGACTCCGACACGCGCAGCGATCGGCCTTTCTCTGGGTCGTAGTCCGGGGTCAGATGAGGGTGGATGTATAGGTCCGCATCTTGAGGAACGAGAGGGGTTAAAGCTGTAGCGGGGGCCGTGGACGTTACACCTGGCTTATGAGCAACGACCAACTGCCGGCACTCCATCATTCCCGCATCCGCAGCTCCATTCTCATTCTTTGGCCCATTGATCTGTTGCGCATCCTGGGGCTGCATACACAGTCCGGCCCGATGCAGAAGCCCCTCCATCTCATCGAGGTCATACATCCGAACAGAATAGAACAGATCCTGATGCACGGCTGGAGCTGCGAGATCGATCACGATCTCCCTGCTAGCGAGGAGCTTTTTGTCCGGGGACAGTTCACGTTCGCGACACGCTAGCAGCTTCATACTGGCCGTTATGCTCCTCAACTGCTTGTTTGCTTTGGCTACGAGCTCGGTATCGAGCCACTCCCACCCGCTCTGGGTGAAGTTGGCCCGCATCCATTCGCCATCCACATAGTCGATGATAAAGATACCTCCTGGTTTTAGGACCCGACGAGCTTCCCGGACAGTTTGCAGATTGTCCTGTTCGTTGCCGTGCCCGAATGAATTTCCGAGAAGGACGATCACGTCAAAATTGTCGTCCGCAACAGGGATTTGGCGCGCATCGCCCGCTTCAAACTTGGTATTTCTGGTCAAGTCCTCGGCTTTCGCTCGCTCCTGAGCTATATCCAGGAGATAGGTGCTTTGGTCAACGCCGTGAAAATGCACGGCTGGAAAGCGCTTTGCGAGGTGGATGGTGTGTCGGCCCTGACCGCAACACAGATCAAGCACTTTCACCGGAGTAATGCTGGTGGCGTTTTGAAAGAGCTTTTGTACACGGGGAATGTTTAACAGGCCGTCGCACTCCTTCGCCGTGACGGTTGGATCCTCGACGCAGTCTCCATCCGCATAGAGGTATGTCTCGTTATAGGCGTCTCTCCACCAGTCTTTTTCAATGTAAGGGAATAATGAGCTGACACGACCCAATTGACCTGGGATAGTCATTGTTATGGATTGTTATCTCTTGGGATGAATTGAATCGAGCATCTCTGGCACAATATGCGGGACATTATATACAGAGGGTATTGCTTGCTGCACCCCTCTATCATGCAAATACATAATTCGTTATGGTCACTGTGGGATAGATCACATCACCAGCCAGCGCATCGAGCTGCAAGCATGAGAATATCCCCATTACATTTGAGGCGTTCTTGGGTCCAGATCAGCTGGCCAAGTCTTTTCCCGATCGCGATCGGGAACTAAGCTATTTTCTTAGCAAGTCCCAGTATATGATCCAAAAACATCATGGTCATAACCGAGGATTAGAGTATCATCATGGCTGTCCGACTCAAAACGTTGATACATGATGCCAATCGGCATTTACTCCTCTTGCATCGAACATCGAATCAGATTGCATTCTGCATACAGCCGCTCTCTTCCTCATTTGCTCGTGGGGCAAAACGAGTGGCAATAATACAAGGTCCTAGCGTGCGGGATGCAGATTTCATGCATTTTTCTGCATGCCTGCCACGTACTTCCAGGTGACCGCAACTGCGTGGTTTGCGGTAAATGGTAAAGGACAGCAACGCCAGTACTTAACTTTCAACTTTCCCCTCTTTTCCTTGAAAACTAAATATAAAGTACCGAACAATGGCACGGGCCTTCGGAGGCTACTGGTGTGTCCTCACTGCCGTCTGCACTTTGATGTGGGGAGTCTACTTTAGTAAATAGAACATCTACGCGCGGAGTACTTGTACGGATCTAATATTGAAAAACCTCAAAATATAGTATACGACCTCCCAGCCTCACTATCAACCCCGTTACAAGCACATCTAGGCCTTTCCGACTCGAAATATGCCTACCTCGTATCTGCGCTGTATACCGCATACGCGACCCCGAATACAATTCTCCCCTTCTTCTGCGGGCCCCTAGTGCAACGCTTTGGCGAGAAATTCGCCCTCCTGCTAACGCTCACCAGCGTGGTCTTTGGGCAGCTAGTATTTGCGCTCTCCGTCCAGACCCAGTTTCAGCCCGGGATGATCTTGGGCCGGACCTTGTTCGGACTTGGAGGTGAGGTTATGGGAGTATTGGGATCCGAGATTACCACGCGATGGTTCAGGTGCGCACATTCTAACTACTCTTAACTACAGGTCACATCCATTGTTGCTGACACCTAGGCAGAGATAAGTGCCTCTCACTGGCACTGGCGATGAACCTCGCATCGTGGAGGTTAGGCAGCGTTACCAATTCGATTCTCATTCCGCGGCTGGCCAAAGCCCATGGTGTAGTCGCTGCGGGCTGGATGGGTACTGGATTCTCGCTTGGGGTCTCTATTCTGAGTGCGCTTTATCTGATATCTATCGATGACTCTACAGGTGGGAAACGCACAGGTACAGAAGAGTCAAATGATGAAGAAGAGGAAACAGGAATGAATGTCAACCTCCTTGTCTCTCTCGCCCAATGCCCCCGAATTTTCTGGCAGCTAGGACTCCTTTGCATGCTGGGATACGGCAGCATCAATACGTTTACGAACTCGGCCCAGCGATTTCTTGCATTTACGTTCTATGGTGGTGATCAGCGCGCTGCTGGCTCAGCAACGAGGTAAATATCGAAAATTTGTTAATACCCGGATATTGAGAGCTAATACCATTACACTGCAGTGTTCCATACATTCTATCAAGCGTTCTCGTCCCTCCACTGGGCCTTCTACTAGATCTACCATTTTTTAACCACTATCCAGCTGCTCTGGTCATTACTAACTTGCTTATGCTTCTGGCACATCTACTATTTCTGACCAGTACCAAAATTGGACCGATTCTCCCACTAAGCTTACTGGGCACTGCATATGCACTTTTCGGAGTTGTATTCTGGACCAGTCTCACAAGATGCCTTATCTTTGTGGGCAAGACTTGGTCTGCTGCGGAAGGCAGAGGGATAGTGCAAGATGCGTCTGAGAGAGGATACGGAACGATTGATTCTGATGACGCGAATCAAGGCAGCCCCAACTCTGAAAATCATCAGGAAGTGATCACGTTTGGATTCGGGGTCATGACGAGTCTCACGAACTTGTCTACTGGCGCCGTTCCGATCCTTCTTGCTGGTGCAGAGAATCTCGCCGGATATGCAGGTTTGGAAATGGTTTTTCTTGCACTTGCAGGTTTTGGGTGCCTAGCTTCGGTACAGTTAGCGTGGATGTGGAATGGTATTTAGTTTCCAGACTGTAGAATTGATATACAGAGATGACAAGATCAATTTTCGGCAGCAGACATATCTCTTTGTGCTTCCTGAACACAGCGCCTCCACTTAACACTTTTGATAAATACCAGCTCTATCCAAACCACCACACATAATGCCAGCAATGTCCCAATCCAGAACCCCGACACATTCCACCCAAGCCCAAACGCAAGCCCGAGCCCAACTGGAAGACCAAGGACACTGAAAGCACCTGTCTGCACCCATCCCGCTACATCTTGTCGTCCAATTGCACACAGCACCCCGTTACTAATGATAGCAATGCACTCCACAACATGACAGGCAGCACACACCGGCAAAACATTCAGAACCATCTCGATCACATCGTCTTCTTTTGCAAAAACGCGCGCGATGTACCGCCCAAACACCAAGAGCACGGATATACCAACACATCCAACAACGACAGCAACATACAGTGAGACACGCGTGGCTAGCCTCGCTGCATTGGGGCTCCCGGCGCCAATCCAGTTCCCGATGCGAATTCGCGAGGAGGTAGATATGGCGAATGGGATATGCCAGAAAATGTTTGAGATGGTGGAGAGGACGGTCTGTGTTGCGAGGATGGAGGGGCCTAGATACGACGCGGCGTAGGTGTTAAGACCGTAGGCGAGAGTCTCGACTTCGACGGTCAGGAGACTTGGGATTGAGAGGCGGATCATGGGTTCCCAGTTGCGGAGAGATTGTTTCGTGAATCCAATCCAGCATTTGTCTAGAGAGAAGAAGTAGACAAGAAGGAAGAACGTGAGAGCTATGAGGTTGTCTGTCAGAGCTAGGGCTATGGGGGCGCCGATAAAGCCCATCCCACGGTTCTGTAATGTCAGCATTACTTTGCTTTTATAGTCTATGTGAGAAAAAGTGTATACATACCCAAACCAGAAACCAATTCAAAAATGCACTAATCGGCGTACATATCAACAACACATACATACCCGCCGAATAGCACCCCTGTGCCTGAATATACCTCCTCCCAGACTCAAACGCCGCATATCCTGGCATCCCCCAAGCCGCAATATGCAAATACCTTCCTGCCAGCACAGCCGTATCCCGCTCCGGTATAATGCGTACCAAGATCCCCTCCGCGCACCACCACAGCGCAGCCATCGGAATGGTCACCAAAGCCAGCAGAAGTGCCATCCGCTGCAGATGCACGGCGGTAAGGTGCTTCATGCCGGACCCGTAAGACTGCGCACATAGCGTGTCCAGACTCGTGGTTATGCCATAATAGACAGCGTAACCTGTGGCGTTCGCTGTGAAGCCAGCGAGACTGGCGGCGCCGAGTTCAACGGTCCCTAGATTACCGACGGTGATTACGGTAATAGTGGTGAGGGAGTATTCAAGGAGGAGGGAGAAGACTACCGGTGTGGAGTTTTGGGCTATGGTTTTGGCTTCTGTTGCTGGTGTTGTTGTTGTTGCTGTTTCGTGTATCTGGAAGGATGTTTGCTGGGGATCTTCATCGCGTGTGCCTGTCTCGGCCTCTGCATCGTCGTCCGATGGTCGTGTTAGGCTGGTATATTCAATCTTTTCGCGTAATGACGACGCGCGGAAAATGTCGTTGAATATTTCTCGTATGGCTTTCATTTCAAGCTTCGAGGAGGTGTTTGGATGGGACTGAGTTCACCATATTTTTTTTGGCTCTGTGCTTGAAAAGGGATACGGATCGATATGGTACGTCACTTCTTTAGGGATGTCGACGCAAGGAGGAATGATCTGGAGTGCACATACCACATACTGTGGCCTGTAATCAATAAAATATCATAAAGGATTAGTGCTAGATCGACGCCCCCTTCTGATCTTTGGACCCTCAAAATTCTTATTTGGGTATAGCACTATGCAAGAATGGGAATCATTGAGATTTAGTGCCGGGTTGCGACTATTGATTCACAAGGCTATTTAGAGACTTTTTACGGAGTACTATATACGCTGCACATTATCTCTAATTATGGATTAGTTTCTCCCAATAGAATTCGAATAACTCTCTTATGGCCTTGTTCAGTGGCATGCATCAGAGGTGTCCATCCATCATGATCCCGAGAATTAACATCAACACCGCCACGGGACAAAAGCAGCCTCACAATACTTTCATAGCCTTCTTGACAAGCGCGAGAGAGTGGAGTCCAATTCTGATTACATTTCCCGTCGACCTCAACATCATCACGCTCCAGGAGCATCTTCACGACGCCTTCACATCCTCCTCGAGCAGCCCATGCAAGCGGTGTCCGGCCCTCGAAATCCTTGGAGTCTGCATTTACACTGTTCAAAGATAGCAAAAGCTGAACAATACTTTCGTAACCCTCTTCAGCCGCATGAGACAAGGGTGTTCTGTATTCAAAATCTGCCAAGTCGGCTGTCATCTTGTCGCACTCAAGCAGAGCACTAACAAAATCTTCATGCCCCTCCTGCGCAGCACGAGATATGGGCGTCCATCCTCGCATATCTATCGCTGCTGGATTGGCCCCCTTTTGCAGAAGAAGTTTCACAATCCGAAGATGTCCGGAACCAGCAGCGTATTCCAGCGGCGAACAGTTCCACATATCCGCCGCATTGGCGTCCACATCCTGTCGTGATAACAGCTCCTCCACTACCGCTTGGTGTCCCAAACGGGCACTAAGGGACAGTGGTGTCCAGCCCTCGAGGGTTCTGGAGTTCGGATCAACACCTTTGTGCGTTAACAGGATTCGGACCTGTGTCGCTTGGCCGTTTCTAGCGGCCCATGAAAGTGGTGTATGTCTTCTCTCGTCTTGTTGGTTTGAATCAACCCATTTTTTTCGCAGGAGTAATTGCATCAAGTTCGCAGGTCCGTTTTTTGCGAGTAAATGGAGGATGGTTTCTTCGTTGTCATTCTGTCGAGAAATGTGCCGTGCAGTCAAGAAGTTTGTTAACCTCGGGATTATGTGAAGCACGCAGAAAAGTGCGTCAGGATCCAAATTATGAGCTATGAGCATCAATATCTCCGGTGGCAATAAATGTAGCATTTGTCCTAAAGCTGGCAGATCTATCTGGACACGATCAACGGAGGTACTTGGAGAGGCTATAGTTGATTGGGCGTTGTTATTTCGTCACTCGATAAACACTTGAATTGTTTCCGAAAGCTATTAGCCATCGAAGAAAAAGCCTCTCTGGTAGCGAGACATCTCAAGGGTTTTGTAGACCGACATGCAAATCTTCGGAGCGTTGTCGCGTCCGACTGTCCGACGAGATCCGACCAACGTCCGAGGTACCACATAAGGTAAATATTGTAGCAATGGATTATAGGATTATATACGTATTACCTACCTCACGTCTAGCCTATCCAAAGCACTGTCGATACAAAAATGAAAGGAGAATGCTAGAATTCCCACGACTCATCAACCGATTTAATAGCCCAGTCAAACTTCTCCTGTAAGCCCTTCGAAAATAGTTTATTTATTGGCACATTGAATTTTTTCGAGAACACTACTGAGAGTCGTGGATCGATATAATTCTATATCGCATAAGCCATCAGCCTGCTGTTGGGAACGAAGTCAAGGACTCACCATCTTCGATGTACCAAGAGCGACTTCCTTGTTGCTTTCCTTGTTTTCAGCTTGGGCTCTTGTTGCTTCTAGTTGCTTTTGGAGCCTGTCAATTCTCTTTTTGGTGCTTTCCATGGAGACACGCTTGCTTTCGTATTGAACCTCTCCGGTTTCATTCTCCTCTTGAAAGTCCAGTTCCATCTGCTTGATAATTTCGAGTTCTTGTTGCAGTCTTGTTGGGTCTGCTTCAAATTTCTTCATGATCTTTTGGCGCTTTTCCTCTACCAACGAGATCTGATGTTCTTTGATCCAGTCGAGCTCCAGACAGTCATCACGCTCGAAATAACCATCTCCCATTGCCTCCCGAACCCCAGGGTCCAGGCTAAGCATCATTTTCTTGCGACGCCAAAGCTCGTATTGTATTGCTTTTTCCTACGAGGGGTAAGTATGTGTTATGAATTGAGTTATGCGGTCGCGGTTGACTTACTCGATCATAAAGCTTTTCTATCTGTGCCGAATGGCTGGCGGTAATGGCCCGCTTGTGGTTGCATAGGATAGCAACGGTTCTGTTTGCATCGTTATATGCTTTGACCTTTTCGGTAACGGAAGCTTCGGGCTTTATTGTCTTCAGCAGGTTCGAGAAAATGAACGAAGCATTGAAAGTACGAAAGACTTTGGCGGTTAGACCGGGCATATAATTGGAAAGGTGTCTATTTAGTCCAGATGTCTGGTTAAATAAGTTAGAATGCTGTTGCTTCATGGTCCAAATGGAATATCTGCATACCGTCAACCGATCGAAGATCTCATCCCCTTCCTTCTTGGGGAATTTCTTGAAGATCTTGAAGTTTTTAAATACCTGTCGATCTACTCCAACCTCGTCATAGAATCGGATACTGTCTTTTCCCAGAAAATCAAGTACGACGGTATTTGGCGGTTTCAGAGTGACATTCTCGTATTTCAAGGAGCAACAGCCGACAGTATCTGCCTCGCCTTCCCCTTTCTCATTACCAGCTCGCAATGCAAGCTTGTCAATGAGATACATGGCAGTCGCTAACTGGCGTATTTCCATGAGCTCATGCCGGAGACCCTGCTGATAATCATGCCGTATGCGATCGATATGCTGCTCTAGCCGGCGAGAAGTCTCAAATTTCTTGTAGTCACTCTGGCCGCGAACGTTTGAATTGGCCGCTAGCATGACATATTTGTAATTACCGTTCACATTTCCCTTCCACATGGCTAGCCATGTCGCCTCTCGGTCATGTTTGATATCCTTCCACTGATGTCCGACAGGAGGCAGGGGCACATTGGCATTCTTGCTGAGATTGAGTGTGACTTGCTCTGGAGAAACCCTGGTCTTGACCTTCCCGTTCCTTGGATGGTCTCCGCGGCCCCGAAAGAGCCCAGGTGGCTCAATTCGAAAGTTTCCTACTTTCTGCGGTTGGCCATCCCAAATGCAAAGTCTAAACGGTTCCTCCAATGCATCTCTGGCGGCCTTTTGCTCTTTTCTCTGAGCCAGTGGCTCAGCTTTTCTTTGAGCTTTTCTCATCTGAAAGTACTCGAATATAGAAGAGAAGTCACACTTGGCCAAAGTCTCAATCTGTAGAACCCTTCCCTGCGGATTCCGGGCACCTGAAGTTCTTTTGATAGTCTTCTGGAAATCTTCGAAAAAATTCTTTCGGAACGTAGGGTTTTCGACATAGTGTGTGGCATCCAACATTTCTCCAAAGAAGCATGCGATTTCTTCGACTTCCGGCTCGAGCGTGATAGGGATTCCATCGTACTTCATTTTTACATCGGCTGGTAAGGGGGCATATGGAGGTGGGAATAGCACGCCATTATGCTCGAGCGTTTTCCATTTGATTGTGCCGTCATGTTTGTCAGGCTCGTTCCACCATTCGTTTCCTGTTGTATCGCCTTCCTGTCCCTGGCTGCCTGGGCTTTGGCCTGGTGCGTCATTCTCGGTGTTCCCTTCCTTTCGTGCATTTTCGAGCAGCGGAACGTGTAGACCTTCTTTCGAATCACCTTCAGACTTTATGCGGTCTTTCATTTTGGATATTGGCATATATAAACGATTTCCATTACTCCGAGTATTTCGATTCAGAAGGGGCACATCAGAGTCTGAGTCTTCGCATGTGACGGCTTTCGTGATTGTAGTCTGCAGGCTTTCGTCGTTGGCCGAATCCGCTCGATTGGGACTGACATTTCGATCTCGTTTTCGATATAGATGTTTCGACTGAGACACCAGGTTAGATTGTGCTATCATATATTCCCTATGCTGGCGATACTTACCAAAGGCTTGTCATCATCACTGCTGTCCTCCAGGCAAGGCCTCTTCTTGCGTGGTAGATATGTCTTTGGGTGGTCACAGTCGTCCATCTCTTCTTTCATCCTTTCTGTTTGGTTTGGCTTGCGTTTTACTCTTCGAAAATAACCGCGAGAGCAACGTAGATTTCAACGTAGCTTGAGAAGAGATAAACCATCAACTGGTCACATAGTTAGGGCGGCATACATCTCTCGGAAGCTTACCGGACCCGAAAGCCGAGCTGGTCCGATTTTCCCTCCTCCGAATTCTTGAATCAAATCATTCCGAACGTTCTATGCCACATACTAGCTAGCTAGTCAGGACTGGAATAGTATTATTTCATCAATTCTGTGTCTGTAAATTTTCATTTGCTGCGGATATGGCTTCCCAGGCCCGACAGTCAAATAGGGCGGCGGTACGTCATTTTAAATCTAGCTGCTCGGCGAACTCCTCTACTAATGTCACCCACACATAGTGCGATTTGTGCCATTTACGGAAGGTTAGACTAGCCTGTATCTGTCGATATATGGGGATTTTTGCTTACTGAGGCTAGGTAAAATGCGATAGGGAAGAGCATTGTGGAAATTGCCAAACAGCAGACGTGCCATGTCTTCGTACACGTCCCACTCGGAGTGTACGCTCGCGACAGTCGAAGTGAGTTAACAGGTGCATGTTTATTTATCAAATGGTTCTCGGTAATTAATTGAGATGATAGGATCTCGGCTCTTGCAAAAAGACTAGAGAGTTTAGAGAATGCTTCACATGTCTCTCCTCAGTACGACACCGCTTCGATTTGTCATAGGCGTTTATGTTAATATATCACTCTTAGCAGAAATCAAACTTCTGGTCCTGTGCATTATATACCTATTTCCGAGGCAAGGGCAGCTAGGAGCAATGCAACCGGCCCGATACCTGATGAAGTTGAAGATACTTCCGGTGTTCCGATAAGCACAGATCTCTTGCAAGCGCAAACTGCGCATCATTATGCCGAAGCACACGAGTCGATTCTGTCAAGATTAAATGAGGATAGTGATATGAATCCTACAAGACGCGGCGTGCTGAAGTCCGCACTGGAGGTTGTCAGTCAGATGTCGAGTTTAAGCTCAGGATTTGCAATTGACAGTGAAATGCCCACTGATGCTACCTTTGCAAATACTAACCCGAATGAGGCCCTTCGGCCGGAACTACTGTATATCTTATCACCAGGTGAAGTCTTCTTAAGTCTTCAAAGGGGGAGGGGGGGGGGTTCATGACTAACATTTGATAATAGACTACAAGCCTCAATGGCAGGATCATATTTCTCAGAAGACTCTCGAATCAATGGTTCTCGCCTTGATGGAGAGAAAAGAAAATGAGCAGGTTCTTCTTCAATACCAGGTGTGTGTATACGCCAAAGAAATATTCCGCATTTCTAGATGGACCAGCATACGCCATGACGAGACATTTTTAAAGCATCATGAGCATACTCTGCATTACTATAAAAACATGGCACTTGCTGCACTAAGGCAAATCAACATGCTTTCTCCTCCGACTCTTACGCTCGTTCAAGCATTACTATCGGGAGTAGGTGCATAGGAAATTGCCTAATAATGCTTGCTCCACAGCATCATGCTGACATGTCTTGGGCCTAGGCAATGCTAATGCAGTTTCTCGGTAATATGCCCCAGAGCTGGATGATGACTTCCTTTGCTGCACGCACAATAACATTCCTCAATCATCATGTGCACACTTCCGACACATTCAGTGAGCAAACGGATGAAATGAAGTTGAGTACGACTTGGTGCTTTTATCTGGATAAAGTACTCAGTGCACTCTTCCAGAAACCTCCATCGCTACCCAAGCTAGGTTTCGACTCCGTCACACTTACTCAATGGGACACTTTTCCTCTTGTCTTCCAGTTCATGGTGGAAATGGCGAGTATTATGGACAGGGCACTTGAACTTCAACTTCGGTGTGGCGAAATTGAGAAAACGCAGAGCCTTTCACGAATTGATAAGATCATTCAAGATACATATGATTTGTACGACAAATACATAATAGTAAGAACCTAAGTACCCTTCTGGCAAGACAATTAATAACTAGGATTACAAAAACAAGTCACATATGACTGTCCAGGACGAAACGCAAACTGACTGGATTGCCGGCACCTTCTGCCACCATACCTTGCTCAGTAGCTTCTTTCAACTCCGATTTAATTTGTTTATGGAGAAGAAAGACCAGGGAAAGTATCTAGAGAACGCTCGCAAGGCACTTACCACATTTCATCATTTGCAAAATCGTGCCCTCCATTCCAACCCATCACAACCGAACGCCTCTTTCTTTGCTTGGTAAAGAGAAGCTTAGCCCATTGCATAAATGCTCTACTGACGTGATGAAACCAGGACAATTCTCCTTTTCCCCCTCCACCCTTTCTTCTCCCTCTTCTGCAACGTCGTCGGCACATCCAACTTGCAGGATCTCCAGCTGATGCAAAGTATCACTAACAAACTTTCACCATTTACACGAACATCAAAATCAGTGGCAAAACTACATCGTCTCTTTACATCTTTGCTGGAACTCTGTCGCCCGCTTTTCGATGCCACTGCTGAAGATTCGGATGTACCATCTAATGCAGATGACGATCTCAACACGTTCAACAATTTTGATCAATCAATTTCAGTTTCTAATGAAATACGCCACGTTGATGGCAGTGAAGCCCTCGTGAACTCTGGGGCTGCAGATGCGGAGCTCATGCCAGGTTATTCGGATTTAAGGTCTGGATTTCCTTGGGGCGACGGGCAAATGCTGGAGCTACTTAGTAGTCAGCCTTGTTTAGATTGGCTTGAATGGGGATCTAATTAAGCACAATGGAAATTAGGGCAGGTTTGCCTAGAACGATGTCATTGTACATTGTGGCCTAGACAGAAGCATGCTTCTGCCTATAATCACATGATTTCTTCATATACCTGTCACCATCAGCTTTTTTCTTTTAGATCTCTCGACTCAATTCCTCTACTTTTCTATCCCATCGGAAACAGCAACTGGTCAAAATGGGGTGAGTAAAACCCAAATTATTCTTATCAAAAATACTAAACCGATGCCCAAGATACACCCACTACTACCCTATCAATACAAACTCCCCCGAGTGGAAAGCCATCTGGCCCCAACTCATCGACAATGTCCATAAAATCATTTCACGCTCCGGAGTTCATGTATCTGGCCCTGACGAAGGTCATGATGGCGAGGAAATCCCGCCGCCCATCGTCGATGTAAACGAGGATACCTATCTCAATGGGGTCGGTTATGACGGTTATCAGCCATTTGTCATTGGGCGCAAAGGCTATCCTGGATGCACAAAGACTGTGCGCAAGCCATATGATGTAGTGGTGACATGCATTTTATTGCGGGCCTATATGCTGGCACCCTCTGCTTGTGGCATCGGGTAAGTTCATGCTTTCTCATTTGTTGACTCTAGAGCCAAGCTGATTTCACAGTTCGGATGGATTCTGGATCGAGTTGAAAGCTGCCCGGTCGCTTTACGAGGGTCTTTTTGGTGAAAAGCCTAAGTCGAGGAATGAGCGCTCGCAAAGTATTCGATACATAGCTCTGACTGTGTCTCGGGCTTGGGAGAGGTTTTGATTTACTAGATAATAAAGTTGATTTCTTACTTTTACTGTGTCTTTTCCTATGTGGATCGAGCTTTAAGTGCTCTGTATTGAACATTGTCCAGTTGTCTAAGTTGATATCCGTTTTAGGCAGTAGATACCGCTAGAGAAAATGATTATAAGCAGAAGTCGGACAACGTCTTATTCATGTGCTCCAATCACTATCTTCTTCTTCTTCTTCATCTTTGGAACCCCCAATTCAAGTCGACCTATTCAGAAATAGCTGCCAAAATGCGGTAAGTCTGAAACAAAAGTTCAGACCAAGAAATACTCACACAAGTCCAAGGTACACCCACTACTATTACATCGTTACAGACTCGGATGTAGTCAAAATCATCTCACACAGTAAGTACGCCTGACTGATGGTGCGGGAGCGGATTATACCCGCCACTTCTATTGTGACTGTGACGACGAAGGCAGCGATGATGAGGAGATACCGCCACCGCCGGCCATCGTCGATATCCATAGATGTATTAACATCAATGGTGTCGGGGATGACTCCCACGAATCATTTGGTATTAGATCAGCTATACTGACTTTTATAGTTCTGATGGAGACTGGCATGATTGGAGGTCTGTCCGACATGACTGTAAGTACCTATTCGGCGAGGAGCCTAAATTCCCTTGGGCTGGAAAGAAGAATACAAAACGGCCTTGGAAGCACTATAGCCATGGCTTGTTTGTTGCTAGACTTGCCTGGCTTTGGAGGTTTGATTGAAGGCAATTGAGACTCGCTATTTTACTATTTATTCAAGGCTTGTCTGCCTGAACCAACATCATATGCAACCGTCATGGCCATAGACAGAAACAGACACCTGGCTGTATCTACCCATAAAAAATAAAAAAAAAAAAAACATAAGATGTCTGTCTCCGTATCTCACGGGACGTGAAAAAAGGCGACAAAAAAGAAATCTCCCCGACTGGGAATCGAACCCAGGTCTCCCGCGCTTGTAGTTGTTAGGCTGACAAGCGGAAATCATGACCACTAGACCATCGAGGACTTGATGATGCTGCTTGCCATTTTATCGTATATAAGGTAATCAGTACTATAGCCCTAAGCACACGAACACCCTGTACACGTGCGTGTCCGATACGAGGTGCATCACTACTGACTGCGGGGGTGTATTGGCGTGTGTTTATAGATTGATACTAGAGCTTACAAAAGATAGTATGGCTTTAGCTTACAGGGTAAATCATTGTTTGCGCCGTGAGGGGCGCTCAGCCCCGTTTGCTCAGTATATATATCTCCAAGGTCTACCATGGAATTCATCACCGCATCGTACCTGCGCACATATACATTCCTACCAGGAAGCAAAGCCGAGAAGATGCCTAAACTAATTTTTGTTTTCGCTCCCGGTGCCTGGCATTCGGCCAACTCCTTCGACAACGTGACGACCATACTCACAGAACAAGGCTACGAATGCCACTCCATCGCCTTTCCCTCCGCCACCCGCGCCAGAGATAAAAGATGCGCTGTTGACGGAGGACATCACTACTATCCAAAATGTTATCGAGCCGCTTGTCGATGCAGGTCGGGATATCATTCTGTTGTACCACGTTGCTCGGGGTGGAAGGGATTGACGAGGGTCGATAGACAAGAAAAGGGGTTTGATGGGGAGTGGGCTATTTATTCTTCATCAGTTCGTTTTTTGGCAACATGGGAGACGGCTTGGTAGAGTTTTTCACTGAGATGAATATTAACTGGTGGGCTGTGAATGTACGTTCTCTCATCCTTCCTTTTTTTTTTTTTTTGCCTACATTATACTGAACGATCTACAGAAGGAAACAAAAACCCTATTCCCAGATGACCCAATTTACCGCTTCTATTTTGGTCTTCCCGCAGCCGAAGCGCTGAAACGGGCTGCTGCGCTGGTGCCGCATGCGCTGCGCAGTATGGGTGTACCAGCGGCAAGCGCTGCGTGGCTCGAGGTCCCCTCGACTTATCTGATCTGTACGGAGGACAATGCACTTACGTTGGAGTTCCAGCGGGAAATAATGAAGCGTGCGCAAGCGGAGGGCGCGAATATGAGAACGGTGGAGATGAAGACGGGGCATAGTCCTTGGTTGGTTGATGTGGGAGTATTTGTTGGGCATTTGTTGGATGCAGTTAACACGGGCATTTGATATGATTTGACGAAGTTCATTGCATTTTGTTGGCGGTACCTATGTTACAATGTTCATCGTGAATCCACTAGACGACATCGCATCGCCATCCTCGACGAGGAATGTAGATGTCCCCGTGTAGAACGCTTGGCCTTCTACTTGCACAACCACAGATTCAATAGAACTCCCGTCTGGTCCATCTATCGTAGTCTTTCCGACGATTTCAGCACTAAAAGTACCCGCTCCGAAATGGTTTGAGACAATAGAGTTATACGCCCAACGCTGACCAACGGGTCTAAGCCCCTTCGCATAAGCAAGTGCCATTCGCGCCGTCACACAAGATCCTGTGGGAGATCGGTCAATCTGGTTCTCAGCAAAGTAACAGAGACCAGTCTCTGCGCCGGCCACGTTGTCAGGCTTGTAACCCCTGTTGGGATCGACAATCATCACCGAGTACAGGAAGGAAAGACGCTCATCTTCGGGGTGCTGAATAGCGGACTTGATTTCAGGCCTTGACTCAAGATAAGGCTTTAGCTTCTGCACGCATCGAGTCGCAACATCCAGATCCACATCCTTCAGACCGTTGGTGAGTCCCAGATCATCCGCATTGACAATAGCATAGAATGCTCCGCCATAGCTCACATCCAAGCAAATAGAGTTCTTTTCACCGAGCTCCGGCCACCGAACTTCAGACGGAATGGGTACCTTCAACTGAATGGCACTAGCAAAAGCCGGCGTGGACAAGAACGTCACTGGTCGCGATGCATCAGACTTCCTTGCGTCGGGCGTAACAGGCACCATCACCCTAACCAGTCCACAAGGCGCATGGATATTAGCAGCCACTGTTCGCGTAGCCGGATCAACTTCCAGCGCTTCCCGTTGAGGAAAACAGCAAGATCATGCGTATCGACCAAAAACCTCCCTAGCGCAATAGTAGCATGCCCGCACATCGTCGAGAAGCCCTCATTGTGAATGAACAAGACACCGACATGAGCTTCCCCAGACCGAACAAGTTCAGTCTCCGGCCGGATGATCGCGCCGTACATGCCGTCGTGGCCGCGCGGTTCGAGCATTAATCGTCGACGAACATGGTCGTATTTGCGAATTGCTTGGTCGCGCTGTTCTAGCAGGGTTCCCGATAGTGATGGGAAGCCCGAGTAGACGATCCGGGTTGGTTCGCCGGTAGTGTGCATGTCGATGCAGCGGATAGGTTGTGTGCTGGTGTCATTTTTGAGTGTCTGAGCTAAGTCCATATTGCTGGTGATGTGAGTGGATAGACTGTGGAGGATGAAAAGTAGCACAGGAATGATTGTTTGGATGATTTATAGATATCTGACTGCGGGGGCTGAGGGGTTCCAACGGACCTTGACCCACAGGGCGTAGGGCGTCATTTTTAGAAGCAGAAGCAGATTTTATATGGATGATGATCCAATTAGCAGTTGAATGTTCATGAGTACAGTAGTAGAACGGTGCGCATTATTATCGTGTCAGAATTGCGGCCCGTGAGCGTCGCATTACATGCTGTACTTGTTTACAACTTTACTATGTAGAATGGCAACGATGGAAAAGAAGAAGACAATTAAAAAAGGACAAAAAAAAGAAGAAACGTACGCCGGAAGCAATTGCATTATATTTGCCAAAAAATTTATGTACGAAAGAAAGGCAAAAAGAAAGGCCCCAATCGCGACTCGAACGCGAGACCTCCTCGATATCAGATGTATAAACCCGAACGAGGAATCATACCACTAGACCATCGGGGCTACTTGTTGATATTTCTTCAGTTTTATATTATGTATGTTATTTCTTATGGTCATTCAATCAGCGCTCGGAATGTTCAGGCATGTGCGTATGCAAGGAGAGTTTATCACGCAATTCCAAACAGTAGTGGTGATGAACACGCTGTGTGACGCTTTTCCGAATTGGATTTTTCTGCCACTGTCCGCTATCGTCGTTTTCTCGCAGCATACTGTCAGCCTATCAATTCCTTGCAAATCCTGCATCGTTTGACTGCCCTCCAGTTCTTCCAGGGGTACTCACCGCCTTCCGATACAAGCAACCCCCTGTCACCGCCCTCGGTCGATCCTGCCGCTATTGAATAATGGCGGGTTTATCGATCTGGCCCATAGTGGCGGATGCTTTGGTGTCCCCTTTCGCCTCCATTATTGCATCTTGTGCACGTATCCTTGCGCATACTCGTTTGTACTCCCTTTCTTGCTTATCGGTATTTCCCGTTTGTTCGATCTCGTCCGGCGTTTGTCCGCTCCCATTGCGGTGAATCCCGTGCATCAAGCGTCTCTCCCATTACGTGCATGTCACCAAGGTCCCCTGTGCCTCCTCGCCTGTGGAACATCGGAGGTCGTCTGTATATTCCAGCCAGTCGCTCGCTCCTCCGTCCTAGCACTATTGACGCAGCTGCGTCTCATTGTTCTGTTCTGCCACGGCCGCCAATCTCGTATCGGAGCCGTCTATTGTCCAGCCCGTCAGCCGGCCGTTTCTTTCCCCAGTCGTCCTGCAACCCTTTCTCCACACGTTCCGTGACCATGGGGCCAATTGAACGTCTGACAGAACACCTGGAGAAGCCGGAGGTTGACAACAGATCTTACCGGGTGATTCGCTTAGAAAATAAGCTCGAGGCTCTCTTGGTTCATGACCCCGATACAGACAAGGCCAGCGCGGCCTGTAACGTCAATGTAGGGAACTTTTCAGACTATGATGACATGGCGGGGCTTTCCCATGCTGTTGAGCACCTTCTATTTATGGGAACAGAGAAAGTAAGCAGCCCTGCGCTTATTGTTCTTTTCGAGAACCGAGAACTGACCAGTCCCTGTAACAATAGTTTCCCCAAGAGAATGCCTACAACCAATATCTCGCCGCCCATTCAGGATCATCCAACGCCTACACCGCAGCTACAGAGACAAACTACTTCTTTGAAGTGTCTGCTACATCGACTGACGACCATGCGCACAACCAATCTGCCACTAATGGATCGGTCAACGGGACCACAAATGGCACTGCTGTAGAGCAGAATGGGACTGGAAAGTCTGAAGGAGCTTCCACATCGCCGCTCTACGGAGCCCTCGATCGTTTCGCACAGTTCTTTGTTGCTCCGCTGTTCTTGGAGTCGACTCTCGATCGTGAGTTAAGGGCGGTGGACTCAGAGAACAAGAAGAACCTTCAGAGTGACCTGTGGCGCTTGATGCAGCTGAACAAGTCTCTGTCCAACCCCAAGCATCCGTACAGCCATTTTTCCACTGGCAACCTGCAGACACTGAAGGAGGAGCCAGAGAAACGTGGTCTCAATGTCCGCGACGAATTCATCAAGCATTATGAGAGACACTACTCAGCCAACCGCATGAAGCTTGTTGTGCTTGGACGGGAATCATTGGACGATCTTGAGAAGTGGGTTGGCGACTTCTTTAGCGACGTGAAGAATAAGGACTTGCCGCAAAATCGATGGGACGATGTACAACCATGGTTATCAGAGCATCTGGGAATCCAAATATTTGCCAAACCCGTCATGGATACTCGGTCATTGGACTTCTATTTCCCGTTCCTAGACGAAGAGTTCCTGCACGAGTCCCAACCAAGCCGCTACATTAGTCATTTGGTTGGCCACGAGGGCCCTGGTAGTATCTTGGCCTATATCAAGGCGAAGGGTTGGGCAAATGGCTTATCCGCCGGTGCCATGCCCATTTGCCCTGGATCTGCTTTCTTCACCATCTCTGTGAAGTTGACCAAGGATGGATTGAAACAACATCGTGAAGTGGCGAAGGTGATCTTCGAGTACCTTGCCATGATCAAGGAACGCGAGCCGGAACAGTGGATCTTTGATGAGATGAAGGATCTCACTGAAGTTGACTTCCGGTTCAGACAAAAATCTCCGGCTAGTCGCTTCACGAGCCGCCTGAGCAGTGTCATGCAGAAGCCTTTGCCTAGGGAGTGGCTGCTGAGTGGCTCGAATTTGAGAAAGTTCGATGCAAAGCTTATCAAAGAGGCCCTTTCAACATTCAGGGCAGACAACTTCCGAGCTGTCATTGTGGCCCAGGAATACCCTGGAGATTGGGACCGTAAGGAGAAGTGGTACGGTACCGAGCACAAGGTTGAGAAGATTCCGGAGGACTTCATGTCAGAGATCAAGAAGGCGCTGGCCAGCACTCCCGAAACCAGGACGCCTGACTTGCACATGCCCCACAAGAACGAGTTTGTTCCGACCCGACTCTCTGTGGAGAAGAAGGAGGTCTCGGAGCCGGCCAAGACGCCGAAACTTATCCGTCACGATGACCGTGTGCGTCTTTGGTTCAAGAAGGACGACCGCTTCTGGGTTCCCAAAGCCATCCTACAAATCACCCTCAGAAACCCATTGGTTTGGGCGACTCCTGCAAACTATGTGAAATCGCGACTGTATTGTGAACTTGTGAGAGATGCTCTGAACGAGTACTCTTACGATGCAGAGCTTGCCGGCTTGGACTATAACCTTTCTTCCAGCATGTTTGGCTTGGATATCTCGATTGGCGGATACAACGACAAGATGTCAGTACTCTTGGAGAAGGTGTTGACAGGCATGCGTGATCTTGAGGTTAAACCGGAGCGGTTCCATGTCGTCAAGGAACGTTTGTCCCGGGCCTACCGTAACGCAGAGTATCAACAGCCATTCTACCAAGTAGGAGACTTTACCAGATACCTGACGGCAGAGAGGACCTGGATCAACGAACAGTTTGCTGCTGAATTGGAGTTTATCGAGGCTGAGGAGGTTGCGGCATTTTTCCAGGAAATTCTGCAGCAAACCCACATTGAGGTTCTGGCTCACGGTAACCTATACAAGGAGGATGCGCTCCGGATGACAGACTCAGTGGAGAAGGTACTACAGAGCCGGCCCTTGCCTCCGTCTCAATGGAATGTGCGGCGGAATATGATTATTCCACCGGGAAGCAACTACGTCTACGAGCGTACTCTCAAGGACCCCGCGAACGTTAACCACTGCATCGAATATTACTTGTTTGCTGGAAGCAGTATGGACCACGTTCTCCGGGCCAAGCTTCTGCTGTTTGCCCAGATGACCGACGAGCCCGCGTTCGACCAACTTCGGAGCAAAGAACAGCTGGGATATGTTGTCTGGAGCGGCGCTCGTTACTCCGCCACTACCATTGGATACCGGGTCATAATCCAGAGTGAACGCACTGCGAAATATCTGGAGTCTCGTATCGATAACTTCTTGAGCGACTTTGGAAACAAGCTGGCTAATATGTCGGACCAAGAATTCGAGGGCCACAAGCGCAGTGTTATCAAGAAAAGACTCGAGACACTCAAGAACCTGAGCTCCGAGGCCAGCCGGTTCTGGACGCACATTGGCTCAGAGTACTTCGATTTCGTGCAGAATGAGGTCGATGCTGCCACCGTCCGTACACTGACCAAGTTGGACGCCATCCAATTCTACAAGCAATACATTGATCCTCAGTCCGTCACTCGAGCCAAGCTCGCTGTGCACCTGGTTGCACAGAACGGCACTCACCCGGAAGCCACAAGTGTGCAGGAGCGCAAGTCCGAGCTGGTTTTGAACCTTGTTGAGCAGCTGGAAACCGCTGGATTCGCAGTGGACCCGAAGCGTCTGGAGACTGCATTCGCCAAGGTCGATGTTTCGACCGGTGACAAGGCCCAGATCTTGTCCACTCTCAGTGCATTCTTGTTGAATGAGATGAGCCTCTCTGAGCAACAAACGAAGCCGGCCCTCGAACAGGCCAAACGGAACCTGGGCTTCCAGCTGAAGCACTTGGGCTTCGAGCAAACCAATGGACACAATTTTGGGGACTCCGTTGAGACCTCTACTGGAGCCGATGGCATCAAGAAGCGTGACGTCCAACAGAGTGTGACCTACATCACTGATGTACCGGAGTACAAGGCCCGTCTGGCTGTCAGCGCTGGACCTCATGCTATCACTGATATCAGTGAGTTTGAGGATTTTGATGCCAAGCTTTGATTTATGCTTATGTGACATGATGTGGATGCATGCTAGAGAGCAGTTTTATTTCATGATGAGTTGCATTTTGTATCTCGGTGCACTGGTTTGGCTGAATTGGGGTGATGACGGGGAGTCGATTGGGGTTGGGGTTTTGGATAGTAATAAATATGATGAGTATAGTGAATTTAGATTCAGCCTCATAGATAATGTCTTTGCACTTTTTAAGACTGTCTGCATTTCTCTTTTGCGAGCAATTACTACTACTGACTGCTCTATGTATGTATCTCGGTTCGGCCAAACGTTTCCGCGGGTTCGTAGCTCCAGCTGTTGATCGCGGCACCGACTTGCGACGAGCATCAACATTGCGACCTACCAATCCTTTTATTTTCCTCTTTTCGCGATTATAACAGAGTGACTGCTTGCAATTCTATTCACAGAAGAACCAGTCACCGAAATGTCAACCACCACAGCCACAGCCATGCGAAGCTCTCGCCCGTATGTCTATTTACTTCATGAGATAGCAGCAGCTACTCAAGCATCTCATTCGGTCTCATCTAACTAACCTAATTTCTGATGGACAGACCAACTCTTCCCAAAGACTTCTCCGCCCAGCAACCGCAAACCATCCGTCTATACCCCCTTTCCAACTACACATTCGGCACCAAGGAAACGCAACCAGAAGAAGACCCGTCGGTACTGGCACGCCTAAAGCGTCTCGAGGAACACTACGATCAGTATGGTATGAGACGGACATGTGAGGGTGTTCTCGTGTGTCATGAGCATAACCATCCGCATGTGTTGATGTTGCAGATTGCGAATGCGTTTTTTAAGCTGTACGTTGCCCCGGGGTTCGGAGTTATCTTGAGTTAGGGAACTGGGAATGGTGGACAAAGGAAGGAGTTTGCTGATCATGTGTGGTATTGGTGATGGTGTAGACCAGGGGATTACCTACACTACGAAGACGACGAAGTCGACGGCTTCAAGAAACGGCTAAACGAGCGTCTCGCACCGGTCGGATCGCAATTCTCAGGCGAGGGCGTGAACGAGGACTGGGAGATTGGAGATACGCTTGCGCAATGGTGGAGGCCGAACTTTGAGACGTTTATGTATCCTTTTCTGCCGGGACATGTGACGAGGCCTAAGGAGTGCAAGAAGTTGTATTTCATTCAGTTGCCGAAGAAGAGTGCGTTCCCTTCCTCCATACCTCCCCGCTATCCTCCGATTTTCATGTGGGTATGTATGTGTATTGGCTAACGCGGTAGTGTAGAGGTCCTCTCCGTCCCCAAGAACATGAAACTCCTCGCCGTGCCGCTGTTCGAGCTGTACGACAACACGGGCCGATATGGTCCCCAACTCTCCGCCATCCCGCACTTACTCTCGCGGTACAACTTTGAGTTCGTCGATGAGAATGATAACGTCGTTGCTGCTACCCCGGGGACGCCGTTGCCTGAGGGCCAAATCCCGAAGACCAAGGTCCTTGCGGGCCAGGATGAAGGGATGGCCGATTATACCGAGGAGAATGGTGGACTAAACATCCAGGGTTGAATGTCTTTCTTCTATTACTGCTTGCTGTGTTGGTAGTCGGGTTGTCCGGGGAGTGAGTGTTTTCCTCCGGAGTTGGAGTCGGAGTCGGGTGTTTACCCTCTCTGCAGGAACTAAGACCGGGGTCTTCGGTGCATCGCTTGATTGTGACCGGTTGGCGTTTTAGGGCGCTTCAGTTCTTTTTGATTCCCCATTATGACCAAGTTTCAATGATTGTTTTGACCTGTTGAGCCCTCTGTATATCTGTCTACCAAGATTCCCAGATATGAATGCACCTATCTACCGTGACTCTATACCATAACGAAGACGATATCGGATGCCTGAATAAATCCTACCCAATTTGACCACTTACAGCCCTGCAGCAGTAGCCCCGGAGAAAATAGATTAAGCATGAGGGGTTTAATTCCTCTGCAGCAGCACTAAAGAAAACCTCGGTAGATCCCCGGAGCCAATGCTATCTACCAACGCTCTATCATATGAAAGACTAACAGGACAAATGCCTGAGAATGAATCCTATCCTACCAAATATGACCAACTGATAGTAGCGCCGGATTCACATGTTAAACCCCTTTTACATTGCCATATGCAGGTCAGGTTCACTGTTCACCCCACAGTTGGGGGGCGAAGCACACAAGCACACTGTTATAAACCTTGATCTCTATAGCACTCACCCGACGCTACATGTTTACCCAATCAGTCTGACAGCCGATCCCGCACCCGTTCCTGTCTTACCCCAGGCTGTGATCGAGCGCTATTCACTGATTCGTCTCTTCCAATGCATACGTAAACAGCCAAGCCAGGTATATTGATTTTTTGCGCGGCTGATGGATGGTACGGTTTCCCGAGTCCTGCTAGCGTTGTACAGTTACTACAACCTTGTCTCACCCCGCTCGGGGTGCGGGTACGGTGCCAGTCTCGGCGGAGAATGAGGCTTTGAAGTCTGAATATGGAGGGGAGGATGGGGGTATAAGTATGAGATGTTGCGGTGCATTCCTCACTCGAGGGGCTCGGATTCCTGTGTGGACCAGCAACAGTGCGGCAGCGGTTATCTTGTCGATATAGAAACAACCAAAAAGAAAAAGAATGAGACTGCTCAATCGACTATGGGCCATGACAGCCCTCGCGGTATCGACAATTGCTGCTCCAACACCGAATCGGGCGTTGGTGTCGAGAGGTATGTACCTGCATTCCTTCCCGAGATAAAATCCCATGTCATGCATGGTATATGCAATGGGTTGCTGAACAGAACGATATAGCGGTTTCCTCCGATATCCTGCAACAACTCGAACTCTTCGCACAGTACTCAGCAGCATCCTACTGCGAGAGAAACATCAACTCCGCCGGCGACAAACTAACCTGCAAAGCTGGAAACTGCGCCATCGTGCAAGAAGCCGAAACCACCACGCTTTATGAGTTTGAAAAGTACGTCTTTTCTTTCTTTCCCCCATACGCAATTCATTCATCGCCTTCATGCAACATACACATGTAGAGAAAGCGAAGCTGATGGAAAGGACAAACAGCGAAAACGACGTCGCCGGCTACCTCGCCGCAGACACAACGAACAACCTCCTTGTCCTGTCCTTCCGCGGCTCTCGCACAATAGATAATTGGATCGATAACATAGATTTCATACAAGAGGACATCACTGATGTCTGCAACGACTGCTGGGCGCACGGCGGGTGGTGGGATGCGTGGCAGGAGGTTGCGGACGAATTGTCTGGGCAGATCAAAGATGCTGTGAACCAGTATCCGGATTATAAAATGGTGTTTACGGGGCATAGTCTGGGTGGTGCGCTGGCGACTATTGCGGCGACTGTGCTCAGAAACGAAGGATATACCATCGACTTGGTATGTTCACCAGAAATAACAGAAGTTGAGTTGAGAGAGAGCTGACAGTGGTGCAAGTACACCTATGGCTCCCCGCGCGTCGGCAACGAAGCTCTATCCGAATACATAACCGCCCAAGGAACCCTGTACCGCGTTACACACACCAACGATGTCGTCCCCAAGTTGCCCCCGCCCATAGGGTACGCCCATCCATCACCAGAGTACTGGGTTACGAGCGGTAATTATGAGACGGTGACCACGGAGGATGTTGAGGCTATTGAGGGGACGAATTCGACTGCTGGGAACGCGGGGACAGACGGGGTGAGTGTGATTGCTCATTTGCATTATTTTGGGAACATTGCTGGCTGTATTTGAGTGCTTGTTGGGTTAAGGGAGAGTGGAATTCGGCAGACTTTTCCGCTGGGCTGGGGTTTAGATAGGGTTACTTTTGAGGATGTTGATGACGTCAACACCTGTCTTGAATATATTCAATGTAGAAATATCTGAGAATCGAAAAAGCCAGAAAGAGGCAATTATCATTCAGATCATCCAGATATTCGCCCGAGGCTGATTCAGTACATTGCGTGCGAATCCGGCTCTGCTAGCCCAACTGCCCTACGTATCATGCTGACGAAAATGCAAACCTGCAGAATAAAGTGTACCGTGACATGGATACCCAACGCTTAATCATGATTCGCTTCCGCAGCAATCAATGGAGCCATTCCTTCGAACTGTTCCACTGACAACCACAACCCAACAACCTTCCACCAAACACACCATGGCAACCGCAACTGAACACCGCGAGCGAGCGCACAATCTAATATTCGTCTCAAACCGCCTGCCCTTCACCATTAAGAAAGAGGACGGGCTAATACAGCAGGAGCTCTCGAATGGGGATCTAGTAACCGCGTTGGCGGGGCTGGTCAAGTCCTCGAATATACAGTGGTTCGGGGCACCGGGGATCAAGGTCCAGAATGGGGAGGAGAAGAGGAGGGTGGGTGATAAGTTGAAGGAGACGAATGCGACGGCGGTCTTTTTGGAGGATACGCTGGCGCATGAGCATTATAATGTGTTTTCAAGTGCGTGCGAGTTGCTATTCTTGGGGAGTTGGATAGCTGCTGACGTTTGTAGATTCGATCCTCTGGCCGATTCTGCACTACCAATCCGAAATGAACTTTGATGAGAGGGCTTGGGGATCGTATCAGCACGTGAATGAGATATTCGCTGACACGATCGCTGCAGAGGTCAAAGATGGGAATCTGGTTTGGATACATGATTACCATCTCATGCTTGTGCCGAAGATGCTACGAGCGCGGTTACAACAGCAAGGGAAAGACTGCAAGATCGGGTTTACTCTGCACTCGCCGTTCCCTGCGCAGGAGTTCTGGAGGAATATGAAAGTCCAGGGGGAACTTGTGGCTGGGGTGCTGGCGGGTAATGTGGTTGGGTTTCATACGGATGAGTATAAGCGGAATTTCATCAAGAGTTGCGCTAGTGTTTTGTGAGTGGTTCATTATATCTGTGTGTGAATGTGTTCTGACGAGATGGATAGAGGCGCACGAACTGATGTCGCCAGTCATGTTGACTATGATGGACACCGGACGTTCGTGGATACATTTACGCTTGGGATCGATCCGCAAAATTTCAACGATTCTATGCAGGATACCAGAGTGCTTGCCAGGATCGATGAGTTGGAAGAGATATACGAGGGCGTCAATGTCATTCTTGGGGTGGATAGACTGGACCATACGAAAAAATTATTGCAGAAATTGCAGGGCTACGAATACTTTTTCAACGCGCATCCGGAGCTAATTGGGAAGGTGACATTGATTCAGATACTCCTTCCCAGTGCAAGAGAAGATGGTGATGATTACGAGGAACTCGAGACAGAGATCAACAGACTGACCGTGGAGATTAACGAGAAATACGGTACTTTCCCACCCCCCCATTATACAAATGCAATCTCTAACAACAAAAGCCACTGAGGATTGGTCCCCCCTCGTCAACTTACACCACAAAATCACCTTCATCGACCTCACATCCCTAATGTGCGTCTCCAACGTCTGCTTCATGGCCTCCCGCCGAGGCGGCATGAACCTCGTAGCATCGGAATACGTCGCCTGCCAGGAGAACAGACACGGAGTTCTCGTGCTGTCGGAGCTGTCAGGTGCAGTGTCGTTTACGAAAGCCGGGAGCATCACATTTCATCCGTCGAAGATGAATGAGATTTCAGAGGCGATTTACACGGCGATTATGATGGGGGAGGGGGAGAAGGAGGAGAGGTATAATTATTTGAGGTGTTATGTTACGACGCATACGAGGTGGGCTCCTACTTAAGTTATAAATCATAGTGGAGGGTGAGCTGACATGGGATAGTGCGAGGTATGGACGAGAGTTTATAAATTCGCTGTCGCATCGTGCGCAGGTTGGTGATTGATGTGCTCTTTTGTTTTATGTGGTTATTGGAGCGGTTGCATAGTGTGATATCTATTTGGCTATTGAATATCGTATAGTTCAAGATATACCTGCACGGAGACTGCACCCTGTACTATGTAGACAGATCCACGGATCCACTATAAAGGTCTGGCCAGCTGTCAAGCTCCGGGGTCTTTATTGACATCTTTCTTACAGCTCCTCATTGACGCTTTCATGATCAAAACATAGTTAGAATACTGCTACTGCACATACGCATTGAGAAGATCGCCAAGGAAACTTCCGAGTCCGACACGCGCGTCGAGCGACAATCCTCCGTCCCTCCAGCCTCGACTTTTCCCTCCGAACAAGACACGCAGCCATGATTTCTGGCCGCTATTCGCCTCAAATTGCATAACAATCAATCGCTTCAATTCTATTCCTACCGCATTCGCAAGAACCAAGTCCAGGATGCTCTTCTTCGGCAGCGGCCTCCAAAGCCCACGCCGTCGCAATCGCGAAAAATCAATCCTCATAACCATCTTCATCATCTTCGCAATCTACTTCCTTTTCTACGCCAAATCGTCCAACCGCAATTTCGCCGCCTACGATGACGAGGCCATGTTGGAGGAAATCCGCCGCTCCAAACCGGCCGGTTCGAGCTCGGCGCACCAGTCGAAACCACTCATACAGAAGAATATGGTCGTGGCGAGTATGAAGAAGGATAATACGAGTTGGCTGTTTGAGTATTTCCCGGACTGGCATAAGAGTGTTTACGTGGTGGATGATGAAGATGCGGAGTTGACCGTGACGGAGAATAAGGGGAGGGAGTCGATGGTTTATTTGACGTGAGGTTCTCCCTTACACTACTTTATTTGCGTGCGACGCTAATATTGTGGAATAGGTATATAATCGACAATTACGACCGCCTTCCCGAATCGCTCCTCTTCATCCACTCCCAGCAATACCAATGGCACAACGACGACCCCTACTACGACGGCGTTCGCATGCTCCGCAACTTCCAAGTTCCTTACCTCCAGAAACAAGGCTACGTTAACCTCCGCTGCGCGTGGGTTCTCGGGTGTCCCGTCGAAATCCGTCCGTACTCCGATACCCATCGCGAAGACGTGCACGCGGGTGAATACTTCAAAACGGGCTTCATGGAGCTGTTTCCGGGCGTGGAGGTTCCGAATGAAGTGGGCGTTTCGTGTTGTGCGCAGTTTGGGGTTACGAGGTGGAAGATTCATGAGCGGCCGAAGAGTGATTATGAGAGGTTTCGGAAGTGGTTGGTGAAGACGGATTTGAAGGATGAGTTGAGTGGGAGGATTATGGAGTATTCATGGCATAGTACGCTCATTTTGACTTTGGTGATTCAACAAGAGATGAGGTGATGCTAATGATTGCAGTGATCTTTGGAAAAGAGCCCGTCTACTGCCCAACGGCTGAAGAGTGCTACTGCAATGTATTCGGGCTGTGCGAGCTTGACTGTCCGACTGTGGGATCTTGCGATGGTCGTTATGCTCTTCCGCCATTCTCGTCGTTGCCCAAGGGATGGCCGTATGTTGGCTGGAAAGGTCAGGCGCAGGATCCTAATAAGGGACTTCCTGAGGCTTGATGGTCTACCTTGGATAGCTATTACTTTCATGACATTACTTCAGGCATTCTTGACAACGCAGCGACGCGAGAGCAACTCCATTGTTGTACGCAGGGTGCTTCCATACTCGAACGAACCCAGAATATGCCGCACTTAACAACCGACTATCGATTGGATGGGACGACGAGGTCCCCGCGAGCTCGACTACCCCCGTGACGGCACTCCACCAACATCAGTTGGAGTCACACCCCTTCCAAAGCCTACGGGCAAGACGGTTATTGAGAACCGGGAGGGCATCAGACCTGCATACACGCATGACTTTGATATGATACCATCTACGGAGAAATACCAATGTAAAAGAATTTATAGACATCATTGATAAGCATGCTCATAATCCTAATCATATAGACTCTTGTTCATCTAGTATCGTTTTGTAGTATCGTAGCAATTCCGAATGAATGGATGTGAGTGCATACTGTAGAGTATGCAGGCTGCAATCGGCCGAGGTTGAATCTCCCCGCATAGAAACGTCAATTTCGACCTTCACCTTTCCCTATCCTCTTCTACCTATACAAGAGACACTCCACCATTGAAACAACCCAACCCAATTCATCACAAAATCTATTAATTCCAGCGCCGGCACTATAGTCCTCTACTCAATTCTACAGACTACAAAGCTCCAACCTCCGTGATCAATCCACCCCAAACGTCACCCACCGACACCACCGCAAGAAGCATCACCACAAAAGCGCCATGCTAATAATCGGCCTAACCGGCTCCATCGCAACCGGCAAATCAACCGTCTCCTCCCTCCTCTCCTCACCCCCCTACTCCCTCCCCATAATCGACGCCGACACCCTCGCCCGCCGCGTCGTCGAGCCAGGAACCGCCGGGTACAAAGCCATCGTCGAGTATTTCGGGCCTACGACACCGGATCTCCTCCTTCCCGACAAAAATGACAATAACAACGGGGAAAGTAAAGGAGGCCCATTGAACAGACCAGCCCTTGGCAGAAGGGTGTTCGGGGATAGTCCCGAGCGGCGACGCGATCGGGGCGTTCTGAACGGGATTGTCCATCCGGCTGTACGGTGGGAAATATACAAGGCGCTTTTGACGAATTATTTATCGGGGAAGTGGGCTGTTGTTCTTGATGTGCCGCTGCTTTTCGAGAGCGGGCTGGATCTTCTCTGCGGGACGGTCGTCGTTGTTGGTGTTTCGGATCCAGAGGTGCAGATGGCGAGGCTTCGCGCGCGCGATGCGCATCTTTCCGCTGAGGATGCAGAGAATCGGGTGCGTAGCCAGGGCGATGTTAAGGGGAAGGTTGCGAGGGCAGAATCCCGAGGCGTGAGTAATGCGCGCGGGGTGATTGTTTGGAACGATTCGGATAAGGGGGCGCTGGAGGGAGAGGTGAAGAGGGCTATGGAGAGAATTGGGGGAAGTAGTCCGCGGTGGTGGGCTTGGGTGTTGTTGGTGATGCCGCCGGTGGGAGTTGGGGTTGGGATTTGGAATATTGTGGTGAATTACTTGGGGATGAGGAGGTGGGAGGGGAGGGTGAAGGAGGAGAAGGCTAAACTTTAGAGTAGGTGGATGTGCGTTGTGTATTCACTGTTGATTATGTCTATAGCGATGTTTACATGGTACTCTTTCTGATTGACTCTTTCGTAACTCGTCCTAACGAGCTGCCATCATGGCTTGTCCCTGCTGGGTTGGAGATATCACTATCCAAGGCCTGGAAACCGAAAGACCTCGTTTGGTTCGCAGTGTGTCGACTGTTGAGCCGCGTTCACCCCTGCCCAGGAGCGTCAGCCGGATGAACATCGCTGCTAACGAGTACAAGCCACAAAGCAGCCCTAGTAAGTAAGAGACTGGACAACTTGCTAACCACTATGAGAGCCATTAGCACTGACACCAGATCAACTGACAGAGCAGAAGACGCGAGGCACAGGCTCGAAAGGAATACTAAGACAACCGACGACCAAGTTCCCATTCGAAGACAAGCAATACCTCCGACCACACATCACGAAGAGACCACCAGATCGTTTGCGCGCTGAGGTTGGAGCCTTCGATTCCGGAGTCCCAGCTTCTGATGTCATCAAGGTTCACGCTTACAGACGGCGGGGAGTTCCTGTGAAGCAGGATCGAGATTTGAGTCTGGTGCTTGACAAAGCTCCGATCAAGAAAGGCGACGTGATTGTTGGAAAGACGTTTGCGCCGGAGTCAAGCTTGCCGCGTCATGAGGATCGTGATACCAGGCAGAATAAGAATAGAAATGCATTGGATAACAATGCACCCACGAGAGGAGCCAGGTCGCCAGAGTGGTGAGCGCGTTGGCGGGAGTGAGACCGGATGAGGGAATGGCAGCGATTGATAATGACCATACGAGGCGATGACTTATTTCTGCTTGCGTTTCTTTTGCGCGCTGTTTCCAGACAACCCTCCACGGCCTCCTCCTCCCGATATGCCGCCCGAAGACTTGGCCTCCTGCTTCATTTCAGCCCTGAGTTTACTCTTTTCCTCGAGCTGAGCTTCGTCCAATTCCCCTTCGTCAGGATTTCCATATGCCACACCCTGTGCCGTCAGCGAGTATTCAGATAAGATAATGGATCAGAAAGGCGTACCGTCTTCTTCTTGCGCTTGAAGTTCCCATAAGCCTGCCTACCCCCATAACCTTCATCATTGTCATCATCGTCCAACGACCCAGCTGCGACAACGATCGGCCGCGCAGCTTGCTGGTTCACTCCTGGATAGTCAAGAACCCATTCCGTATCTCCCGCTTCTGCAGCTTGTTTCGACAATGCTTCTCTGCGTTTTTCTTCCTCTGCGGCAATGGCAGCTGAGATTGCTTCTAGGTCTGAGGATGGTTTGACGGCGGGTTCCGGGGATGCTTCGGTGGAGAGTCTGGCGCGTTTTGAGTCTGGGGTTTGGCTTCCTTCTGTTGAGGCTCGGGATTTTTTGGCGGCTGCAGAGCGTTGCATAAACTGGTTGAGTTAGCTATGCGCAGGGCATGTTAAAATGGAAAAGAGAATTCACATACCCCCATTGTCATCAAGCGCGACGACATGGTTTTTTCTGGCTTTGCGCCAGCCTTTGCGGCGGGCATGGCGACAGCGTAGTAGAAGTCCCAGGTAAATTCAGGTCAAAACAATGTAGAATCAAGTATGTGCTGCTGAAAATGACTGAAAAGGAATCCGAGAAAAATGCGGCGATTACCGCTCCCACCCCTCTGATTGGCCAGTGTAAGCGCGACAGCTTCCCGCAAACCTCGCCCTTCCATTCTTATCGTCCCCGACTAAACCTCCCGACCCCTCCGCCAGCAAACCTCGCTCTAGACAACCAATCGTCCTCCTCCAAAGGCACAAAATGCTGCCCATCGCTCGCAGCCGGATCGCGGCTCTCTCCTCGACATGGTCCTCCCGCTTCCTCTCCCGGGCTAGCTACTCGACCACCGTCCCTCGCTTTAGCGAGAACTCCATGCAAGCCAATGATCCCAACCCGCCAACCCCCAAGCCCAACGCCTCCGCTACCAATGCCACCCCCGTCGACGCTATGGGTTCGTGGGATTACCCGCTGAAGGAGGACCCCGAGGTGGGCGAGCGGAACCGCCAGCTGCAGGCTCCTAACCGGGCCAACACATGGGCTGCGAGCCAGCAGCCGAGGGAGAAGGCTATGACTGGCCCGCGGTTTGAGCAGACGATTATGGAGTTGCAGGTGTGTCTTTTCTCCTGTCTGAACTGAGCCTTGTGGCAGCCAGGCTGTGACGTGACGTGCTAATGGTTATGTGCATTTAGCCCCAACCTATGGCCGCTATCGAACTCATCCACAAGCAACCCGTCCGCTGGACCAACAAGAGAATCGTCAGCTGTGACGGCGGCGGTGGTCCTCTTGGTCACCCCAAAATCTTCATCAACACCGACAAGCCCGAGATTGCCACCTGTGGCTACTGCGGTCTTCCTTTCGTACGTCCCCCAACATTCGTCCAGTCTGATATACTTGGATGCTAACTAGTTCAGGCCCATGAGCACCACCGTGCCTATCTCAAGTCGTTGCCCTCCACCAGCTACCCCCTCGAGCCTACCGGTGACGCTGCGGAAGTGAACGAGGAGCAGCGTGTGACTCCGGAGGCGCTGGAGCAGCGGTAAAAGGGCATTTGATTTGTTTGGCGTTGATGACTTTCTTTTCTTTAATTGTTCTGCCCCGACTGGGTTTATGTACAGAAGTGTATCAATGATTTAGAGGATACTGGATGCTATACTGTTAACCAGTAAACACGCTATAATATGTAGTCATGCATATACAGTACTGCGGCGAGCTGTGGTTCATTCATTTATTGAACAAAATGTCCATGAAGTATATACTTCCCCACACTACCACCCACCAATGAAACCGCCCCCGTTTATAAGAGGCATAAATACAACATCTGTATCACATCACATCGTACACTCATAACCGTTCAACCCCAGAAAGTCACGCCTTCTCACCCTGAATCGTCGCAACAACCTTGCGCGAGTGCCGACTCGCCCGGAACTCCATGTAATAAATCCCTTGCCAAGTCCCAGTATTCAACCGTCCATTGGTAATCGGAATCGTAACCGAAGCGCCAACCAGCGACGACTTGATATGTGCCTGTTATTACCCTGTTAGCATCTTCACCACAAAACCACAGCCATATGCATATTGAAAGAGAGGAGAGGGAAAACGCACCGGCATATCATCCAACCCCTCCGCATCATGCCTATAAAGATTCCCCTTGCGATCCTCGGGCGCAATGCGATCCAGCGCATCGCTCATATCTGCGCGCACGTCATCGTCCCAGTTCTCGTTCAGCGAGAGCGCGCAGCTCGTGTGCTGCACGAAGAGGTGCAGGAGGCCGACTTTGTAGGAGCGGAGTTCGGGGAGTTCGGAGACGACGTGGTCGGTTATGAGGTAGGAGCCGCGGGAGCGCGGGGGGAGAGTGAATTGTTTTTGGGTCCAGGACATTTTGTTTTGAGGTTTTGAGGCCTCTAATTTTTTGGGGGGATGGGATTGAGGTGTCGATGGTGGTGGAGGGCTGTGGTCCGGTTAGTATTTTATTGGGATTGCGGGGTTTATATGTGTGTCGTAGTGGTGGGTGTAGGATGCTCTGGTGGTATTCGATGGAAGCAGACATACCTTCAAAGTACTGTGTAATTGCTTGAGATGGAGTGAAGTTGAGATGCAGATTTTCTGCTTGTCGCATTTCGCGGGGTGGAGAAGACCGGCGACGACGTCATTCGGTGAACGAGGTAGTAAACTACAACAACAACAACAACAACAACTACAACTACACTGCATTCGATGTACATACAGTAGTTATTTGCTGAACAGCCGATTGATACAAGATTATTGACATTTTGACATGCTTCCAATTAGCGATTATGCTCATTCATCGTTGGACGTTGCTGACCAGATTAAGGGCAACTATACAGATACACTCCTAGCATATCTTACTAGTCCTCAGGCTTCACATTCCCATAATCATCCAACAACTCACTCGCCTCATCCATCCCTGCCCACTTGGGCTTCCCATCTGGAATTTCCACTACCCGTTTACTATAAAATATATGGGACCTGCCCAGCGCCATACCCCCGTTAGCCCATCCCCGAAACAACCCATCTAAATCCAAAGAAGGGGATGACGCACGAAACCTCAAAACACCGCTTAACCCTCTCCCCCTCCTCCTCCTCCTCCCCAAACTCAATGCTCTCCGGAAACAACAAACAAACATTCCTCCCCTCATCCATAATCGGCGTCCGACAGTACGAACACGATACCTTCGCAGGAACCTCATACTCACGGGTATAATGCGAGGAGCAATAGAACTCCAGCCCGCGCACGCCCCGGTCGAAAGTGATGCTGGATTTGGGGAATATAGCGGCCCATTGGAAGGGTGCGCCTGCCCCACCACCGCCAGCAGTTAGCAACGACCCCTCCACTGGCTTGTAAGCCAGTCTGGTATACTGGGGCAGGGAAGGGAATACCATGCATCAACTGACACCCCCTACAATGACAGAACTTGGCATTAAGCGGCTTCTCGAGATTCAGTGAGTAACTGATCTGTCCGCAATGGCATTTTCCGCGCCATTTTATCTCCCCGAAGGCCTCAGGGGTTTGGATTAGGTATGGCGGGCGGTATTTCCAAGCTTCTTCTTTGGGGAGGGGCTTGTGAGTTGCGTGGCCTTGGGAGCCTGGGGCGGCGCCGCAGACGTCTTTTGTGGTCATTCTGGGGGTGTGGGAGTAGGGGAGGAGACGGGAGATTATGTGAATATAGGTAGATGAGAGGCGGGAGCGCGTTGTACGGGGGAATTGTTTGAATAGCATGGATGTGTATGGGTGATAATGTATAAATTCATCTGCGCTCTTCTTGAGATGGATGTATGGACATGATGTCATGGCGATGTCAAGCTGGACATATGTAACTGCGAGAGAAGCTATGCTGTAGATAATTTCACATGTTGGAGTTCAGCGAAGTACTCCATAGATCAGCATAGCTTCAGACTTCTTTCGGCCAACAAACATGTGCTATTGTAGAGAATCAGGTCAGTCAAGTAACACAGATATCCTGATCAATGCAAATTCAAGACAAGGGGTCTTTAGTGAAGGTGTATCAGCTCAAAGAATCTGAATCTGTCAGCCTTGTGTTGATGCAGGCGTCTTTCAAACTGGACTACCGGGCAAGAGTCGACCCCTGAATCGGGCATATATGCATGACTGCAGGTACATTCAGCGGTCATTAGCCAATGCCAATGATGCCGGGCTTATTATGGCTGCTGTTCCTGTACAGGATATTTTCGAAATGCCCCATGCGGCAAAGCAGATACCTCAGGCAGGGCGACAATCCCACGGGAGTGACCGAAGGTGAAACCACCAATAAACAGGCCTCAATTAGACAGAAACACGTTTCTTTTGTGTTCTTTTTTTATCAGTGATAGACTGCAGTGACGTCTTCGTACCGAGTAGCAGCGCTAACACTGGCAACACCAGCCTTAGTACCGCCAGCAGTGATTATGCGTACAGCCAACCGGCGCTTGAAACAGGCGCCCCTGAGCTTGGCATAATCCAGGAACTGGAATAAGTGGAATAACCAGCACAATTGATGCACCATGGCCACCGGCGATCCTGTCAGCCCGGCGGTTGGAAACAAATGCGGAACAAAGGCTGGAGGAGAAAAACCCCTGGCGATGAGACGTTTTGAGGCGGGAGAGTGCATTTTTTTTGGGAAATAGAGAAAGAGCACTCTCCTAAAAAGGTAAGGAAGAGGCGAACGATGAGGCGTCATTTTAATATCCTGTGCTCCCCGCTTTCCTCCCTTCTTCTCTCTACTTACTCTCTATTTACTCTCTACTTCACTCTCTATACCTATTCCTTCACTCCTTCAATGCCTACCTGACATACACTCTACACTCCTTATAAATATGGGCTTCTTCAGTCGTCTTCGAAAGCGCTCCAAGAGCCACTCCCGCAACGCCGCCAAATGCTACGACAACCTCCGCATCAATGCCAATTCCCCCCCAAACGGCGTTCCTCCCGTCCCTCGCCTTGGTCGCGATCTCACTAAAGACCTTCCTCCACATGTCCTGGCGCGTATTCTGTCCGCCGTCTGTCCGCACACCCAGGATGATTCCTACGATACCTCCGAAGAGTCCATGACCGAGGATGGCTGTATGCTCTGCGACATGCGCGACCTCGCCCATTGCGCCCAGGTATGCAGGCGATGGACCGTGGAGGCCCGGAAGTTGCTGTACGCCCCCTCCTGATAATTCCCGAAGCTCGATTCTTGACTAATCGCTGATGGCTTTTAGGTACTCTCACATCCGCATCGACCCAGTCCACTACTGCGAACTCGAAGAACAACTGGCCGAAAAGCGGAAACGCCGCTCCTTTTTCGATCGCAATGGCGATCCCATCGACGCGCCGCAGGTCCGGCTGCAGCTGCTTATGCGAACCGTGCGAGAAAACCGAGACTTGGGAGACTGGGTGTTGTCGCTACGGATGCCATACATGACCCGGGAGGCTAATAAGGCTGAAATCGCCCGCACTGTTTCCGTGTTGCCTAATCTCCGCTATGTCGATCTTCCCAATGGCATCTTTCATGATGACCAATCCTGCCATGCTCTGAAACAGGAGTTAATGGCGAGGTGTCCGGATCTTCGTCGCATGAGCTATCGGCATGGGGCAGAGGGGAGCTTTTCGCAGGTGCCTGGGACGCATCTTTGGGGTAATTTGGAGGTCCTGGAGTTGTCGGGGCTGAAGATCGAGATGAACGTTCTACGGTTCAGTTTGGGTTCGTTTCCGCGCTTACGGGAATTGACTCTGGAGGATGTCCCGTTGCTCGATGATTCAGCCTTCGTTGTCGCGGAGACTCTTCCTCCCTTCCCACCGGTTCAACGACTTACGCTTCGCGATACTCCGAATGTCACGGCAAGCGGGCTTGCCGCACTCTTCTCGCCAGCGTCTAATCGAAAGGCGCTGTTGAACTTGACACTGTCCAACACAGGAGTATCCCCGGCCAGCCTATACAGAATCCTGGACGCAGCACCGCAGCTCTGCGCACTGTCCGTCGTCCAAAGTGTCGCCCGATCATTCCCCATCGACAAGGTCCGCCCACTAGCATCAAGCTCCCTCCAAACGCTCCACTACGAAATTACCCCCGCCACCTCCGCCTCTTTCGGCATGCTGCCTGTCTCCGCCTCCTACTACAGCTACCTAATCACCTCTCTCACCTCCAACTGCCTCCCGGCCCTTCAAGAACTCTACGTCCGCGACGCAACCTTCCCCGAAAACCTCATGCTCGCCCCTCCACCCCGCCTCTTTGGTGGCGGCGAGAACGGGCCCCAGTCTCTGGCCGGTGTCCTCTCTCAGCCCCTCAACGTCTACAGTAAGGGTCTGGACGAATTGGAATGGAACTTCACTCCATATGAACCACCAGCCACGCGCGGCCGCCGGGACAGCACGACCCGGCCGGTGAGTTTCCACGATGCGCACCTGAGCCGGTCCTGGGGTGGTGGGTCGAGAAAGAGCGTGCTGGTCGGTAACGGTTTTGGCGGTTTCCTGGCCGTGCCGGCGGAGGATGGGCGTCCTAGGAGCAGTGGGGGGTTTAAGAGGGATAGTCGGAGTGATTTGTGGAGGTAGCTTTTTGCGTGGAATTGAAAAGCGTTTTTGCAGTGGAATGGGGTTTTGGACAGCTGTCGGGATAACATTCTGTGTTGGATATTTCTTCTTGCAAGCGGGTACTTCAATGCATGATACGGGATAATGAGCATATACCCTTGTTTTGTGACTATTTAGTTATCTTATAGCAGTTAGAGTTCTTTTCAATCCAGTACTATTACAAGATCGCAGATTCTCTGAGCTGGTAGGCCTTTGTTCAAGAAGGGTTCGCTGCGGGTTGCGGCTCAACGTCAACCTGTGTAGAGATCGTTACACGTGGTGACCTTTTGTTGGAAGCTATATGGGTAGTCAAACCCCTAATTAATGGGTGTCTGGGGGTATATGGGTTCCCACAAACGAACCTGTCCATTTCAGGACACCACTGTCAGTAACCAGGGCATTTACTAAACTCAACGGTTAATTCAAATACAAACAATCCATAGGTGAGGAAAAATGAAGATAAAAAGGTAACTAGCGAACTCTCTACAGACTCCTAAGGTAAAAGCTCAGCGTGTGTAGGAGTTCCCTTGGTAGTTTTGCACATACGATGAGAAAATCTGTACCCATGCCGAGCTGCTACCCGTGTGTGCCGAGAATCACCCCAACAAGAGTTCACCATGTGTAGAGATCTCTAACTTGTTGAGGAAGTCTGTGATGACGTTGAGCTATAGCCCAACGGGGTTCGAAAAAAAAAAATCTGCATCTCTGACTCCTGATGAGCCTTTCAAGTCTGACCACGCGCGAGATATCATCAGGATGTAAGAATCTGGTGTGAGAAAGAACTACACAGGTGACTGCTTCAGTGTGGCTTTATGAATTAAGCCAAAGCTGTTGATAATCGGAGCTTGGGAAGTGATGTGTGTTAGGGCTCGCTGTTAAAGTAAATGGCGAGATGGCGTTTAAAGTACTTATTAAGCGCTTACCCGTCAGTGAGCCAATGGATGGTTGTCGATATTATTATTTCACTTTATCTTCAACTGGAAATCAAGACACACTTGATGAAACAGCATTCCCAGAGCCCTACGGTCATTGGCTGCGAGCAGTCGTTTACCCAGATTATGGGACGCCAACACCATCAACCAAACAGCATGTCGCGCACCTCCATCTGGTGCCTGGTGCCTCTTCTTCCTGGTCACAAACGAACTCTACTTCTGAAAGGACCCCTTCACGCCCTAGAAGCCCGTCGGCGACCCCCCCGTCCCCACCATCAAAAAGCAAATCTCCACCCACAACAATTGCAGAGAAGTGATCTCTGAAACTTTTCTCCTTAAAGTTTGGATTCTCTGCCAAGACAAGCTCCAACATTGCAGGTAGCTGAATAATGGCAGTCTTATGGGTGTAAGGGGGTAGGAGCAGGTGGACACTATACATTCCCAATGGTGATTTAGGGCTGGTGATGTGAGTGAGACCTGCTGGGTTTGGGGCATCGAGGGCATTTCTGAAGGAGTACCTGACTGGTGTTGACTAGTCAGCTAGTAAGATCTCGCTGAGCTGTAAGATATACTTGGTTATTTATGTTTTCACTACAGCCAATGCAGTTAGCTATTAGAACATAGATGATTGACTATCCTAACTAGAGACGCATAATTCTCAAGAAAAGCGGCTTCCAACCACGCATACACTTGCCAATTGATAGTCTGCTTGTTTGTTCTGTTGTCCTGAGTTTGCTTAATCTGTTCTGCAACTGCAGTCCATATTACTCTTCATTTCCTTGGCAGTTTCTTGAGCTCGTTGTCGACTAATCTTCTTATCTCTAGGAGGGATCCTTCAATCAGCGTCCAATCAAATGAGGTCCGGGGCTCATATCTATAATCAACAAGAAATGGCGATGCCTCAGTTGTTTCAGATGTAACGTTGCTGGAGCAAAGTCAATCATCAGCAGCAGATCAGACCAGTTATCTTGGTAGCAGTTGATGAAGGGTTTCAGTCGATTGACAATATGCTGATTTACAATCTTTGTCTGTCCATCTGTCTGAGCATGGTATGCTGTAGAGAGTTTCACTTTCACCCCAAGGATCCGGCAGAATCCATCCCAGAATGTTGATACGAATTGAGGTTCATGGTCTGACACAATAGTTGATGGGGGCCCTCTATGCCGGTAAACAGGCTCAATGGACATGCGTGCAACGTCTTCAGAGGTAGTAGTCTTTCTGCGGGGGGGTGCTGATGGGTCTCTTGCTGAATCGGCCCACCTGACCATTCTTGTCGGGTGGGAAGGACCTGAAGTCCATTGCTATATGCTGCTATGGCCTCCCTGCAATAGAAAGTGGTTGGAGAAGCCCGGGGGTCCGGTCTCGAGGGTTCTCAGCCCTTCGGCACTTCGAGGAATTTCGATCAGATTAGTGCCAATTAACAGTTCGCACAGATTGTTCGAATGTACGTGCACTATAAAACTGAACTCGAGGGAAATTTTTCTTTTTCAAGGTTCCAGGGAAACGGAAGAATGGCTAAATAGTGATGTTTTTTTTTTTTTTTTCCTTTTCCTTTTCTTTCTTTCTTTTTAGATCAGTGCAAACTTGGCTAATGCCCGCTCCTGATTTGAGCTATTTACTAGCTACTTGATAAATAATATCTAATACTTATCAAACCTCAGATATCTCCAACCACGAGTTTCGCACAATCAACCCTAACTCAACATCTCACGTCAATCCTAAAAATACCTGCCAGAAGTTCTCACTTGCACCCTTCAGAATATAAGGCATGATCATGCACTTTCTTCTTCCACCTCGATCCTTCCAATGGCTACAAATTGGTTTATTCATCAGAAGGCCTTGGCCATTTCTGACACTAGATGAGCTCGCCGATCACAGATGAGCCATATCCTGTGCATACTGAGGGATGTCAAATATGTTAGGCCCGTACCTAAAATTCTATACCGCCGAGTCTTTCTCTAGTTTCTGTAGGGTAAACTTATTTGCATTCTGGTGAGAAAAAGCCGTATAGGAAAACAACACTGACAATTTGTTGAATTACTCGTATTTCGGCGTGAATATGAATATCATAAACATGGAAAGCTTAGTTAACTATCGGACATTGATTAAATAAGCTCATTACCATTTAGTAACCCGTATTAATACACAGATTTATACATCCCACCACATTAAACCATCATAGCAGCGAAAAGAGCACTAAGACCCATTCCGGCACTACCAGCACCGTTCATTGTGTTCTCAGCGGGCAGCTCCGGTAAACAAAGACCAAGGAGAGCTTATCGAGGCACTAGGGGTTATTGATCCGGAAACCATGGGCATCCAGCCCGACATGGAAGCAAAGGACATAGGATCGACATGAACATGCTGCCCATGCCCATGTTACCGCTCCTCATCATGCCAGAGACCTATGAGACCCATACTGTCAGCAGTCGTTTCTCGTGGATACCATAAGGGTTATGGTACTACATACCTCAATAATAGCAGTGCCAGCAACAATGTTGTCATCAGTAGCCTGCTGGTCCCCACGAGTCAAAGAACGTGGCTCTGCCCCGTAACACCCTTAGGAACAGTAACCATGAACTTCCCATCACCCTTATACTGAGCCTTTGCCATACAGGACCTGTAGCAGCGATGAACGCAGCATGCAAATCATGAAAATCTCTGCAATGATCCCTCGGGCTATTATGCATGGAAGATTGTTATCCCGCAAAATGCTCTCAGCCATGAATTTTTGTTGAATGGCGTGTTTGCAGTAGCTGCGCTGTATCGCGCCACCACCATAGTCGACGATGAGAATGCACCAGCTGCTGCGTTGGGATATGTTGACACAGCACTGCGATATTATAACAAGGCTTTTGCGCCGTTCCCGCAGGCCCTCAATAACTTGATACCGCTGAATTGCGAAGCGGCATTCGCGCATTCTGTCACCATAACCGTCATCAGCATCTCCCTACCGCAACGACTCAATTCACCTCAACCGAGCAAAATGGCACCGACAAAGCCCAAACAACCCCGGGTAGTATGATAAAGAACATCATCGTGATATTCGAACTCCTGCAAGGCGTAAAACGAATCCTAAGCATCGCCAACCCTGGCTCAAAACCAAGCTCTTCACCCGCCGTCACCACTTCATGAAAGACAACCTCGATCCAGAAACCGAGTTACGAGATACAGACTTTAGCATCCCCGGCACTGCAGCCACCTTCGCAGGACTTACCACCCTAGACGAAACCCTAGCCAGCTTCGACCCGGAACAGTATCGCATTAACGGGGAGTTCATTTCGCTCCTCCGTCGGTGTTTTTCGCGGTATGCCACGTCCGCGGAGCCTTCGGCTGTGGGGAAGGACTTTGTTGAGTGCTTGCGATATCGGAAGCCTTTTCCGTTGTTGATTCTTATGCATTGGGGCGGGGGTGGTGTTGCTTGGGGAGTTGGATGGGCGGATGTGATGGGCTAGCGAAGGTGTTGGTTGCGGAGTTGTTGATTGCGCTGCCGCCGGAGACGTTTCGGTGGGATGGGGCGCAGTTGTGGCCGAAGGAGAGGTTTGCTCGGTGGTCACTGGCTTTATTGAGTATAAGCCCATCTGGATATTTTGTTGATGGCTAGCGGACTTTCTTGTAAACGCTTGTGATGTCAGTCAAGCCCATATAACACAAGCATCGCATAGTAAATAGTTACTTAGGGAGCATTAATAACGGTTTCTAGCCTAGTGGTATCTAAGTGCTCTGAGCTTACCTTATGTATACATGACGTATGGGGCAACACCACAATATATATCCATACCACAACACATCAAGCAGATTCCAACATCAATCCCACAAAACACGCAAAATGCCCAAAATCGCCCTCTTCGGCGCAAGCGGCCAAATAGGCGCCGCAATTCTCAAAGCCCTCCTCACAGACCCCTCCCTCAACACAATCCAGATCCTCGCCCCAGGCACATCCTCCAAAGTTCCCGCAAATGACCATCCCAATCTCAGCACCAAGACCATCGACCTAACATCCGCAAAGCGCGATGACCTCGCCAAAGACCTAGCGGGTGTAGATGTGGTGGTTAGCGCATTGAACGGAAAGGCATTGGAAGCGCAGAGCGTCATCCAAGATGCAGCGGCGGATGCGGGCGTGAGACGGTTCTATCCCAGTGAATATGGATCGCATCATATTTATCGGAAACCGGGGGATACGTACGGTTATATTCATCCTGTAAGGCCCTCTTCCTTGGAGTTGAAATGATTTTTAGGTTTTAAACTGACAAAACAGATGTGGAACATAAAAGACCAATGCAACGAAGCAGCCCTGCACCACCCAGCTATTGCTGCTGGCAAAATGACATACACCCTAATCGGCTGCGGGGATTTTTACAATCAATCCCGAGAAAAAACATGGTGTCCATGGACGCAGAAATCTCCCGAAAACAACGAATATACAATTCACGTTATCGGCTCCCCCGATGCCGCTGCAGACTTTACACATACGGATGACTTCGCTGCTTTCCTCCTTGAAACCATTCGCCATCCGGAACTCAGTGAGAATCAGCGACTGAATTTCGTCAGCGACCATATAAATCACGAAGACATTGCGAGACTATTAGAAAAATACTCTAATAAGAAAGTTAAAAAGAGTGTGCTTCCGTTGGAAATCATGCATAAGGTGTTGAGGGATCCCGGAGAAGCACCAAAGGAGTTAAGAGACGCGCCAAGTGCATTCCCAGTTGATTTCTGGTTCTTGGTGAAGGGAATGCAGGGGGCAGGACGGTTTTGGAGGGCAAAGGGGGAGGTGCATAATAATTTGTTTCCCGGGGTGAAGCTGAGGACTTTCGAGACATACCTCAAGGAACTATTTATCTGAGATTTCTGTCAAAGGGGTTTGATTGTTCATTCATGTATTGGGATATAAGTATGTTCATCAGCCATGGTCATTTCATGGACCACCCCCTCAAGTCCGCATGGCCTTTTTTTGGACCAAGACGATTACTTTCCAAATACAAGTGCCTGTCCGAGTTCCGAGACGTTCTTGTCGTCCCACTCCATCCCACCCGTAAGTCCGAGTTTCCGTTCGCGGATATGGCCGACTACATAACATGGCTCCAGCCCACAACTACAGCACAGGATCTTCAAGCAACTCCATTTGACCCATGGCTACGCAAGCACACGCGGCTTGGGGCGCAATCAAAAAGATATGCTAAGTGGGAGTCTGAGTATGGTTGGTTGCCCCTGGAGTTGAATTTCCCAAGGGATCTGGTGCCGTTGCAGTATTATGTCCAGGAGGATAATATTTGGAGCCGAACGTGAGGTCGTATCATGATCTTGGATAGTCGTATTGCATTACTAGGTAATTGCTGGCTGTCAGTAAGAAGTATCCAGATTCTCCTTCTCAAACTCTTGGATTTCTACTTTAACTGTAGATATAAATCAATTGGGACTCAATACCTCCGATAATGGAGGACCCCCTGTTCAGAGATGATGCGTAGTACTCGTGTCACCTCTATAGCTCTCTGTTACGCTAGAACCAGACAATACCGCTTTGGCACTTGTACGGATAGTTAGGGCAGGCGTATCTTATCAGATCAATCTCACGTTGCAATGACGTAGTGCTCGGATGCCATGCAACATCTTGACTTTCACTTCCCAACCCCTGATTGACCCCATTCAATCATACCCAATTGACCCTATGATGGACGAGCCTAGAAAAGTCGAATACTCTGTGGAGAAGCCACTGAACCGCGAACCACCGACTAAAAACTTAGTGGATAGGTATCGCCTCTCTTCTTACCCGAATCAGCTACCGTGAATACGATCTGCTAACTCAAACCAGCTTCTACACTCCCCAAGACATCAGCTATGATCGCAACCACGGGCCAATTCCTCACCTTTCTACCGGCGAAGAGCACATCGTCCGCATTGACGGCCAAGTCCGAAACCCGACCACTCTATCCGTAAAACAGCTCGCGACCGAATTCCCGCAACATCAAATCATTTGCGCGCTAGAATGCGCGGGAAACCGACGACGAACAATGCGCACGCTTCTGAAGGAGGTCGAGGGGATCGACTGGGGCGATGGCGCCGTGATGAATTGTAAATGGAAGGGGCCGAAGTTAAGGGACGTGTTACTATGGAGTGCGGGTGGAATCAGCGGGAAAGTCGAGAACCTGCATGCTGCATTCTCGTGTTACCAGGTTAGAACGCAGAACGATACTTGGTTTGGGGGCAGTGTGCCGCTGGAAAGGGTTATGAAGGATGAGGACGGGGGAGATGTGATTCTTGCGCTTGAAATGAACGAAATGTCCCTAACACCTAAACACGGATATCCCATTCGTGCCGTTCTCCCCGGAATCGCAGGCGCTAGATGGGTTAAGTGGCTTGATCAGATCACCATACAAGACCATGAGTCTACCAACTTCTATCAGAAACGCGACTACAAGGTTCTTCCTGAAGAGGCTGTTGATAAGGAGTCTGCGGAACCGCACTGGGACCGGACCCCGCCTATGTATGACACGCCTATTAACTCCGTAATTGGCGTTCCGACGGATGAGGAGACGGTGACGTTGCGCGATGGGAAAATTGAGGTGAAGGGGTATGCGGTGCCAAATGCGGCGGATGGGCCAGTTACGAAGGTGCAGGTCTCGACGGATGGTGGTGATAATTGGGTGGATGCGGAGATTGGGAAGAGCGAAGGACAGAGGAACAAGTGGTGTTGGGTGCTTTGGAGGGCAGAAGTGGACATGGAGCCTGGGACTGATAGAGCGATTTTGAGTCGAGCATTTGATGCTGGAGGGAATGTGCAGAAAGAGCATTCGCAGTGGAATCTGAGGGGTGTTGGATATAGTGGATACGGAAGGGCCATGAATCTTACTATCGTCTAGAGTTGCTTCCAACAACGGTCTATTTACTTCAAAATACATGTCTACTTAAGGTAACACTATGTACTTTTCTAGGTGTTTAGGAATAGCAGAGCGGAGGTTCTTGCTCTGGAGCCATGTGTTGGAGAACAACCGCTCAGCATACCGGTAGGCTCCATCGCACAGAACCGTCACCACGTTGTGTCCCTTGCCGAGCTTCTCAGCAACTTCCTTGGCAGCAACAACGTTCAACGCAGAGCTAGCACCCAGGTACAGACCCTCCTCGTCCAAGCAGCGGTAGACCATCTCAATCGACTTCTCGTCGCTAATGTTCAGTGAGCCGTCAATCAGATCGACGTCGGGCTTGAGGTTCTCCGTGATACGGCCCTGACCAATACCCTCCGTGATACTGCCACCAGCCCGGTCCATAAGGTTACCACCGCTCTGGACGTAGCTGTGCAGCACACTACCGGGAGGATCGGCGAGGAAGGCCTTCACCCGTCCCCCACTGACATCCTTCAGATAGCGCGTGGTTCCAGCAAAAGTACCACCCGTTCCAGTGGCACAGGTAAACGCATCGATCTTCCCACCAGTCTGCGCCCAGATTTCAGGGCCCGTAGTCTCAATATGCGCCTGGCGGTTGGCGATGTTGTCAAACTGGTTTGTCCACACGGCATTATCAAGCGACTCAGCATGTCTCCGCGCCTGATGGTTGTAGTTCTGCGGGTTGTCGAACGCCACCGCGGGGACCGGGTAGACCTCCGCGCCTAGAAGACGAAGCAAGTCAATCTTGCCCTGCGACTGCGTGTTGGGCATGTAGATAACAAGCTTGTAGCCCTTTGATCGGCAGACGTGGGCGAGACCAATTCCCGTGTTACCGGCTGTGCCCTCCACAACGGTACCGCCGGGCTTCAAGAGGCCCTTTTCCTCAGCATCCTTGACGACGAAGAGAGCGGCTCGGTCTTTCACGCTGCCACCGGGGTTCTGGAATTCGGCTTTACCGAGGACGTTGCAACCGGTTTGTTCGGAAATGCGCTTCAATCGGATGAGGGGGGTGTTTCCAATTGCTGTTGCAGGACATTGTTAGCTTTGCTCCATGCTTCCCGGTAAGTGAGGGGATCGCATACCTTCCGTCAAGCCATTGACAGAGCCCTGGGCTTGCGACACTCGCGCAGAATAGACAGTAGACCCCTCTGCAGCCCGGAGGGCCGTGGTACCAAACCGGCGAATACTCTGGCGAAACATTTTTATCTAGTCCGCGACAAAGTAGAGACGCCGGCGACAACAGGAGGCCGAAGCGGGCAAGTCCCGGAGCCCCGGTTTTCGGTATTAGTCAGATATCACGTGAAAGTGGCGAGATGCATTGCTACATTCAATGGGCATCAATTGGAGTAAAGAAGACATTGAGAAATGGTATTTAGCTATAATAGTAATTAGCACTCTTCCATATACATGTAGAATGAGAATACGTACCGGAACACGTGCAGCCCTAGCCCTTATCGGGATATTGCCTGTTTGGGCTGTTTGTTTATCCCGCCGCCCCGTGACTTGTCGATTATCAGCGGCTTCTTTGAGGACAACCTCGACCACGGCTTGATCTTGCGACGCCGCAATCCTTCACGACTCGATACATTTGGGATTGCTGAACGATAATATACGAAATTGATATTGCAATGACTTTTCGATACTAGTGTGCTCGATATCCCATTCACCCGACAACTGTTACGACAAGAGAAGACTACCCCTCAGCGACACCATCATGCCCGCTCGCGTCTCCGCCCGTTCGACGTCCTCGACTACACGCAAGACGTCCGTCCAGCCCTCTGGACGAGCCGGTTCTGCGCCGCCAGTTTTCGTGATCCCAGAAGAGCCGCCATTGCCCGAAACATCCCCCAACTTACGACGGGACGTGTGTTCGATTTTCGCAGACGCCCAACGTTCGACCACCGGACACCGCAAGCTAGTCGTTCGCCTTCGGAAGTTGCAGGAGATCTCTTGTGGGATATTGAAAAAGAAATCTAAAGACAAACAAGAGCAAGAAGAACTTTCGCTGCCGAATGAAGAGACCTATCCTGAGAAGGAATTCAACGTGGAGGTTGGCCGATGTGTACTGCGGATTCTCCCCATTAAGAAAACAGAGCCTGTCGGTGATCGCATTCTGCGCTTTGTCGGCACTTTCTTGACACATGCGTCGGAGAAAGATGCTGAGCTGTTCGCTTCGGAAGAAGACGACGATGTTTCTACTGAGACCCCGACGGCTCGTCTAGCAACCAGTCTTGTTGCGGTGGTGTCGCCGCTTTTGGTGGCCAAGGACAAGATTGTGCGCTTCCGTGCTACACAGGTAATAACGTTGATTGTCAACTCGCTCGATACTATTGATGACGACTTGTTTTATACTATCCGACAAGGCCTGCTGAAACGTATCAGGGATAAGGAGCCTTCTGTGAGGGTGCAGGCTGTGATGGGTCTTGGGCGTCTGACAGGGAACGAAGAGGATGATGACAATGACGATAACAGTGCTCTTCTGGAGAAACTCATCGATATTATGCAGAACGATACCAGTGGTGACGTGCGGAAGACGTTGCTTACCAACCTGCCTCTTTCTCCGGGAACGCTTCCCTACCTCCTTGAACGAGCCCGCGATCTCGACGCTGCGACACGACGCGCATTGTACTCTCGCCTACTTCCGACATTAGGCGACTTCCGTCACCTTTCTCTATCTATGCGAGAAAAGATGCTGCGGTGGGGTCTACGGGATCGAGACGAGAGTGTTCGGAAGGCCACCGGCAAACTATTCTATGACCGATGGATTGAGGACTGCGCTGGTACAAGCAGGGAGAATGAAGCGGAAGGAGGACCTGGAGCCCAACAACGTTCCCCACCAAATATCTCTGCACTTCTGGAGCTGCTCGAGAGAATTGATGTGGTCAACTCTGGTATGGAGTCTGGCATTGCCCACGAAGCCATGCGTAGCTTCTGGGAGGGGCGTCCGGACTATCGGGAGGCAGTAGTGTTCGATGAACCTTACTGGGAGTCGCTGAACGGAGAGTCGTCGTTCCTCTTGCGCTCGTTCAACGACTTCTGCCGAGTTGAGCATGATGGGAAATATGACAGCCTCGCTGACGATAAGATGCCCGAGGTCATTGCTCTGGCGCACTATCTTCAAAAGTACTTGAATGAACTTTTGGAGCGGAAGAAGACCGCCAAGGAGACTGGTGAGGCAAACGATGAAGACAGCGTGGAGCAGGAATTTGTCGTGGAGCAGCTGCTGCACATTGCCATCACCATGGACTACAGTGACGAAGTCGGACGACGGAAGATGTTCTCCTTGCTCCGAGAATCGCTGGCCATTCCCGAATTGCCGGAAGAAACCACCAAGCTTGCCGTTGAGACCCTTAGATGCGTCTGCGGTCCAGATCTGTCTGCAGAGGCTGAGTTCTGCAGTGTCGTCTTGGAAGCCATCGCTGAAGTTCACGACACCATCGTCACGGAAGACAGCTTTGTCTCTGCCAAGTCTGAGATTAGCGACGATGCCTCTAGCCGTGCTCGGTCTGAGACGCCCGCGTCTGAAGTCTCTTTTAACAAGGACGAGGCTAAAGCTAAGGTTCTCAAGGAGATCGTCGTCAACATGAAATGTTTGCATATTGCTCTTTGTATGTTGCAGAACGTGGAAGGCAATCTGCAGCAGAATATGAACCTGGTAACTATGTTGAACAACTTAGTTGTTCCTGCTGTTCGGAGTCACGAGGCTCCTATTCGAGAGCGTGGTTTGGAGTGCTTGGGTCTTTGCTGTTTACTTGACAAGGTAAGATTTTCATTTTCTGGTACATGAGGGGGTGCTAACTATTTCAGACCCTAGCCGAGGAAAACATGACGCTCTTCATCCACTGCTACAGCAAAGGTCATGAAGCCTTGCAGGTGACGGCCATTCACATCCTTTGCGATATGCTTACGACGCATCACACGTTGCTTGCGCCCGTCACTCAGCCAGACGGCGAGACCGTTTCCCCACCGCCATTCCAGAAACCCCTGTTGAAGGTCTTTGCCCGGGCGCTTAGGGCCAACTCCCCGAACGACGTGCAGACGGGCGCTGCCACCGCTCTGTCGAAACTACTGCTCACGGGTGCTTTCTCTCCTTCTGGACCCAATGTGCCTCCGGCCATTCAGGAAATGAACCAAGCCGCCGTCGAAACACTCTTGTTGAACCTTGTGGTTTCCTTCTTCCACCCGCGGACCAAGGAAAACCCTGCGCTACGACAGTCATTGGCCTACTTTTTCCCTGTGTACTGCCACTCGCGCATCACAAACACGCAGCACATGCAGCGGATCACTGTCCCTGTCGTGCGTACTGTCTTGAACGCAGCTGAGGAGCATTACTCCCTTGAAGCCGAAGAAGACAGCGATGGCGAGATTGACGAGACAATCGGGCAACGCGAACTCAAAACACTAATGACCGGTGTCCTGGGCATGCTCGCAGAATGGACCGACGAAAGACGAGTTGTAGGTCTGGGCGGAGAGAACGTCCTCATCGGCGGTACAGCCAGCTCCAGCGCCTGCGGCTTCGTCCACCTAGCCGTGATCAAGGACATCCTGGAACGCGTCCTGGGCATCAGCGCCGGCACCAACCGCTGCTCCAAGGATGAGCGCAAACTCCTCTTCTCCCTCATGAGCAAGCTCTACATCGCACCCCCGCCACCACCACCCTCCCGCTCCGGCTCGCGCAACCCCGAAGGCGACGACCCCTTCCGCACAAGCACCCGAAGCAATGGCGAAATCGCACAGGAGAACATCCAACTCGCACAGGAAGTCAAGGAGCTACTCGACCAGGCGATCGAGGAAGGCGCTGCTGGCGACGCAACCGGTCGCAATGCTCTGGTCAAGGCTAAGAACTCGGTGCTCAAAATAGTGGCGACAGCGCAGGGCATTCGAATCCCAAGTAGGATGGCTCGCGAGGGCACTGAAGAGGGCGATAGCGATATGATGAGTGTGAAGTCTGGGGCTAGCAGTGTGAGGTCGGGGAGTGTGCGACCATCGATTGAGCCGGGTTTGGCAAGGCGGAGGTTTTCTTTGGAGCCGAGTATCATTGAGGAAGAGGAGGAGGAGGGGGATAGTCGGGGAACGATTGTGAAGTCGGAGGTTCAGGATGATTGAGTTCGCCTATATTATGTTTGATTGCTTGAGGGTGGCGTTGTTTGCTATGGATTAATGATGAATGGATGCATATGCTTACTCTGTATGTTGGGTTGGAGTTATGTGTTTTTGTTCTGGTATATATGGTTATCGAATATATTCGTCTATCTACTATTATTTCTTCACTCTTACTCAGTTGCATATTCTCCGCTGTCAGTGGAGATGATCCTTTGGATGGCACGGATTGATCCAGGGAACTATCAAGGAACTTTTTTTTTTTCCCTTACTTATTTCACGTCTCCCCTGCAATGAGCATCAATTGAATCAGTAACTACATGTCAGTGAATATTACTTTATGTGTAGAGTCATTGCTTATACATATCGCTGCATGACGCCACAGGTGTCAGATGGCGCTTAATCATTAACAGCACGACGTACATGACAGTAATATATTAAGGGAACAATGGGGAATAAATGGAATGCGATCAATCAATCGTATGGGGTAAATTGCTGTAATGTACTGTGCTGTATGGATGCTCCGTGGTCCTCCGGTGTACTTGTATACTACTGCCAACATACTATGTAACCATATACCACAGGAGATTCTCGAGAGAAGGAAGATAAAAAAAACTCACAGAAACAATCCCAGTCAGTATAGAAATAATAATTTAGTGTATAATATACCTCTCTTGGTGATTACTACTGTCGGTCCACCTCAATTCCTCCTCCCGAACGAACGATTTTTCCTCGTTTCTTTTTCCTTCTTTTCTCCCCTCTTTTTCCTCTTACCTCTCTCTTCCTTTGCTTGGGATTTACCTTTTATTTGCTTCTGTGTTTTTTGTTCTGTTCTTTCGTTGGGTTATCAACTCCCTCCACTCAATCCACGACTCTCTTTTCTTCTTTTTTTTTTCCTCCGTCGTGGATTTGTGTCGCCTCAGTCAACCCACAGCCAAACAGCCAGACAACAGCCAGAAGACAGTAGAGAACGACAGATAGAACAAGTGTCTTCTTCCTCTTCTCATCTTGTTTTCGCTCCCTTCTCTTTTTCTCTCTCTCTCTTCATTCTCTCTCAATACGTTTCCCTACGAAAATGTCCGTTTCGGCTCCCACTCCCAAGCTGGACCGCTACATTGTCATCCACGTCGCGACCACCTGCGACGAACATGGTGTCTACGTCACAAAGGACTCTGCAGAGGTGATTGAATTGGGGTGGATTTTGTTGGATACCAAGACCTGCGAGGAGGTATGTCTCTCGTTCAATTGAGATTCAATTGATCGGAATGTTGAGTTGAATGTTGGAAATAAATGGTGCTAACCCCTGACCAAAAGTTGCATCGCGAATCCGTCCTCGTCAAGCCCGTCAACACGCCCATTACTCCCCTCTGCAGTAAGTCTTCTATGCCATGTATACCTCTTCAACGGTCATCTGCGGGTTCAATGGCTGACGGCCTCCTGACAGCGAGCTTGACCACTCTGACTTGGGAGCATGTTCGCTCGGCAGGTACTTTCCGCGATGCCATCAACCGTTTCGACGCTTTTGCCCAGGAACACCTCATTAGCAAGAATCTCGAGTTTGCCTTCGTGACCCTCGACTCTTGGGATCTCCGTGTCCAGTTGCCCCGCGAGGCCCGCGATAAGGCCGTCGTCCTGCCTCCGTACCTTCAGCACTCGCGCACTTTTGATCTCCGTACCGAGTACCAGAGATGGCAGACCCATCACCCCGAGTCGTTGCCTTTTGGCCCCAGCTCGCTTGCCAACATCTGCGCTGCTCTCGAGGTGGAGCCCGTCCAGTCCTCCGCCCCCATCAAACATAACCTACCTTTCCACCTGCAGGCTCTGGCCCCCGCTTCCCCCCGCCGCGCTATGGAGGAGTCCATCACCCTCGCCCGTGTCCTCCGCGGTCTGATCCGCAAGTCTCAACCCCCCCATGAGCACCCCGAGATCCTTACCCGTCCCATGGATGCCCGGGCCGATGTCCGTGCCTTCCTGGCGGAGCGCAGCAAGGTCTTACACCTCAGCGGTCTGCCCCACGATACTACTCAGTCAGAATTGGAGAGCTGGTTCACTCAGTTTGGTGGTCGTCCTATCGCTTTCTGGACTCTGCGGACGCCTGATCAGCACAAGCCCACCGGTACCGGATTTGCCGTGTTTTCGTCCCATGAGGAGGTAATGCATTTCTTTCCGTTTGCCCCACCGTCACTGCTAACACACCATAGGCCGCTGAAAGCCTCTGCATGAATGGTCGTGCTCTCAACGAAAAGGCCATCGAGGTCTCCCCCTCCTCAAGCCGTGTTCTGGACCGTGCCGCCGAAATCCTGACTCCCTTCCCTCCGTCAAAGAACCGTCCTCGTCCCGGTGACTGGACTTGCCCGTCTTGCGGTTTCTCCAACTTCCAGCGTCGTACCGCCTGTTTCCGCTGCTCGTTCCCTGCTATGGCTGCTGCTCCCGACCCGGTTGGATACGGTGCCTACGGCTATGGCCCTCCGTCCATGATGCCTCCTCACATGCACGGTGGTGGCCACGGAATGGGTCACGGCGGCCGTATGGGCGGCAACGGTGGTGTCGTTCCCTTCCGTGCTGGTGACTGGAAGTGTGGCTCTGAGGGCTGTGGCTATCATAACTTCGCCAAGAACATCAACTGTCTGCGCTGCGGTGCCCCTCGTTCCGGTGCTGCCGTGGTCGCCGACTCGGCCTTCCCGTCTCCAATGGATCCTCCTTCTGGCTTCGGTATGGGTCCTAACGCGATGGCCAGCACTCCCGCTCCTGCTCCGTTCGCTTCTGCGGCCGGTGCGTTTGGTGGCTTCGGCCAGCAGTTCGGTGCTCCTCCCAGCAACTACGCCTTGCCGTCCGGTCTGGGCAGCGGCCCTGGCGCCGCCTACCCTCCCATGGGCCAGGTGAGCACTGGTTACGGCTCTGCCAACTCTCACTCCACCGCTTCGTTCGCCAACCCCGCCGCTCAGGCTGCTTTCACTAGCGCTGATCACAGTGCCCCCACCAGCGCCTCCAACGGTGCTTTTTACGGCAATGATGGCAGTGACCCATTCGCCTTCCTCTCCACTGGTCTCGGTGGTTTGACCGTTGCGGACGATGCCCACGCTCGCCGGAATGGTGCGGGTGCTAACAAGTCTCCTGCTTAAACGTTTAGGACCGGGATGACGCGGTAATGAGAACCATATCTATTCTTCCTTTCTTATCTTTCGGTCATGTTGGTTTATGTCAATACGGATGGATTGGAATTGTTGTCGATATATGTTGATGGTCGATACTACGTTGTTTGTATAAGGAAATTTTGCCGTTCTGGTGCATTTCGGTTGGGAGGAGCAGGCTGGTAGCGTGTCGTCGTTTCTGGGTCTTTTTTCTTTTTTTCTTCTCGTTTCATTTCAAATTTGGGCATGTTTTACTATTTCCAGCGAACTGTTTTGAGGGCCAAGGGTAGACCCTTCTGGGAACAGCAACAAAGGGCAAGGGGGTGTGGGACTGGCAAAGGCGCTTTCGACATCAATTCTTTGATTGGGTTTTTATGTCTTTCATCGCCCTGTCTTGTTTGGATTCGGGGGGTAGGGTTTGTTTGGTGATGGAGTTTCATTTCTTTTTTTTTTCTATTTTCTTATTTATTTCTGACATTTCTGCGCATGGAAGACCGGATGAGGAAGTTTAGCATGTTTCGACTTGCATTTAGATATATTTTCTTTTTCATGTTTTTCTTTGTCTTTGCGCTTCCCAATCTTTGTCTTCTTGAATTTGTCAAAGAACCGAAATCATCGGAGGGTCATGGTAGGTGTTGGGCCTGGTTGGTTTGTTTTCAACAGCGCGCAGTATTTTTATGCTGAGGCGTGGGTTTCGGGATGTGAACATAAGATTGTATTCAATGTCCATATTGTGTTTCTTGTATCGAGTGTCTGTCATCAGTTTAACATTCAACAAACAATCCGTAATGGTATAACTAGCCGCGCGGCTAGCGCTTGGGAGCTCTGAGCCGCGGGACACCTGGATCCCGTCATCGCCAGCCAGGCCGGAGATCCTCACCACCACGAATCACTCTCATTCCTTCATCTTTTTTTTTCCCTCCCCATTAAATCCTGAATACACGAATTTTTGTTCCTGTTTTCTTGTTGTTTCCCCTTTCTGAATTTTAGCCCATAATGTCCGGATATGATCGAGCTCTTTCAGGTACGTCAGATGCTGGTATTACTACTAGCTAGCTAGCTAGTATCATACCACGAGCTTAGAAGCTAACATTGGTGCAGTATTTAGGTATGGCTTATGGTACTGGCTATGATATGGTGTATGGTCTAACAAACTCAGCCCCGACGGGCACGTCTTCCAGGTTGAATACGCCATGGAAGCCGTCAAAAGAGGTACCACCACCCCCAACCCAATCCATCACCGGAAACCCCGCTAAGAAAGCAGGAACCTGCGCCGTCGGCGTAAAAGGCAAAGACGTCGTCGTAATCGGCTGCGAAAAACGCTCCGCCCTCAAACTCCAAGACACCCGCATCACGCCCTCCAAAATCGCCGTCCTCGACCACCACGTCACGCTGGCCTTCGCCGGCCTCAACGCCGACGCCCGCATCCTCATCGACAAAGCCCGTCTCGAAGCCCAGTCTCACCGCTTGACCGTCGAGGACCCTGTCAGTGTTGAGTACATTACGAAGCATATTGCGAGTGTGCAGCAGCGGTATACGCAGAGTGGGGGTGTCAGGCCTTTTGGGATTAGTACGCTGCTTGCTGGGTTTGATCCGAATGATGATGTGCCGAGGTTGTATTTGACAGAGCCGTCGGGAATTTATTCTGCTTGGTATTATCTCTCTTATCGATCTAGACTGAGGTGAGGGACAGGTGCTGATAAAGAATAGGAAAGCAAATGCCATCGGCCGCTCGAGCAAGACGGTCCGCGAATTCCTCGAACGTAACCACGTCGAAGACATGGACCGCGAGCAGACCATCGCGCTTACCATCAAGTCGCTGCTGGAAGTCGTGCAGACGGGCGCCAAGAACATCGAGGTGGCTATCATGTCGGCCGGCAAGACAATCGAGATGCTCCCCGATGACCAGATTGAGACGTACGTGAAGAACATAGAGACGGAGAAGCAGGAGGAGGCGGCGAAGAAGAAGACGGGGCGGACGGGTACTACTACGGCTGCTATTTTGACGCGGCCTGGTGGTGGGGAGACCGGGGAGTCGAGTCGGTCTGCTGAGTAGGTGACTACTAGGTATTGAGGATGAGATACGGGATATCTATGATGCACTTGTTTTTTAATTAGATGTTCTCAGAAGCGTCAATGAATCGTCTATGCTTGATACAATATCCACAAGAATCACAATCAGTATGATACAGCTAACATATATCACAGAAGAAAAAGTAAGATCGTCTCATCATAATCACACTCGTACACATACACACAAGCATCTATCCCATCCGATCCGAAAGATCCTTGAAATTGAAGATCGACCGCTCCTCCGGCACATGCACCCGGTCATCCTTCAGCATTCTACACAAATATTAGCATATCTCTTCCAGAAACTACATTCCTAAACACCGGGAAAAAGGGAAGAAGTACCTATTATCCATCCTCGCATCCTCCCCCTCAACCTGCAACGCAGGCTTCGGCGTCACAGCCTCCAGCACGAAATGATTATCACAGTGCGGACAGTATTCATCGCTCTCCTCGAACTCGGCGGCGTCTTTGCGGAAGCATTTCTTGCATTTTTTGCAGGCGAATGTCTACCCTCGTTAGCCCTTCAACCTTCTGTAGACTTGTAGACTTGCGTTGAAGCGAAGCGGGGGGGGGGTGAAGGGAGTACCATCTCAGGAGACTTGGCGAGAGCATGCGATTCGGTTTCGTAATGGCATTCTGCGCAGTCAAACCATTTGCGGCCTGTCGTTTTTTCCAAAGAGTGGAGGATTAGTTGGCGCTTAGGTGTGTGGGTGTGGTTTGTAGAGGGGGGGGGGGAAAGGTAGGTGGGAGGGCGTACAGCATGGAGAGCGAATGGCGACTTGGGCGTTGAGGATGTGTTTGCTGGGCTGATTAGCATACCGTATTCTCGAATGATGGGAGGAGGGCTCTTGAGAAGAGGCGTACCACATGGTTAATTGTCTGCGACTGGCAAGGTTTTGTGGAGGTGTATGGTGAGTGGGAGTTTTTTGACCGGACTGGGGTGGTATGAAAGTAGGCACAGGCGCTAAGAGTGCCAATAGAAGGGAGTAAATGAGTGGAAGAACAAATGTAGGCACAGTCAAGTCTTTTCTGTAGAGCTGGGAAATGGATAATTATAGAAAGCTGTATAGAAGTGGTTGCTTACATTATGCCGCTGCCTCGCGCCACGAATAGGCACTTCTGTTCTTTCATCTCCTTCACTACTCTACTACTACTGCTGCTACTATTACTTCTTCTTCTTCTTTTACTACTATTACTGACTACTCTCCTTTTCTCTCCTATTTACAGAGCACTGTCTCCTTCTCCTGACCGCCTCCGCTTGCTCCGCTGTTATTATTACGCCGGTCTTGTTATTCTACTACCACTACTAACTACAAGTACACCAACAACTGTTATTTCATTTCTCCTCTCAAACACAGCATATGCCCTCTGAGCCGTCTCATCGGACCTGTGGTGGCCATGGAGGGAAACAAGGACAAAGACAACACCGACAATGCTCCCCTTGTACGTCCGCATGCATCACCTGTCATGTACACTGTCATGTCATTAACCTAATCCCTACTCCAACAGAGACCCGTCTCCTCGCTCCTCTCGCACTTCGAAAACCTCTCCCATACTAGATCCTCTTCCGCCGTTGCGCCTAACACCCGTGACTCGTCTCTCCTAAAGAGCCCCGAACCGCGCGATGACGATCCCCGCTCCCATTTCACTCGTGCCTCCGTGGACTTATCCCGTCCGCGCTCGCCTTGGACGCCGCAGCCGCAGCACGCAGATGCGCAGCAGAGTGATCAATTATATAGGCATAGGACGGGGGGGTTTGCGAATGGGGAGGCATCGCGTGCCAACGGTTCCCCCGGTAGACGACATGGCCGTCCCATGTCATTGAGTTTCCGGTCTTCGCCGCAGTTAGGTCCTACGTTGACGGTGGACTCGCCCCGGTCTCCGCCGCGGGGGTTCGTTGAATCGCCAGAGGAACTGGCCGAGGACGGGCACCGAATTTCGCGCAGTCCGCTGGGTTTAGGTGTCGATACTGGTGCGGGTGCCTCTCACGAATCGTTACCCCCGCGGCCGTCTCGCAGCTCCGTCGCTTATCGTCCCGGATCACCCAATTCGACCGTTCCAGGCAGTTTGTCTCCCGGGGAGTTACATTCGGCGAGATTCACGATGCGGGAGAGTCCGTCGGATCGGAAAGCAAAGAGTGCTTCCTTGCCGCCGCCGGCCAACCGCGCCGACAAGCCCAAAATTCCGGCGAAACCTGCCAACCTGGCGTTACAGGAGTCGAATATGCTGGCTGCTCCCAGGGCCAAACGGGCTTCGTCTGATCTTCGCGTGTCGCCGTTTAGTACACCTCCGAGTAGTCCGGAGAAATCGCCGCCCAAGGCTATCCCGCCTCGTCCTGATCGATTGGAGACAGAATCTCCTTCCCAGCGGTTGTTCAATGAAGAAAGGACAGCGTCGCAGGATGCGCGGGAGCTTGGGTTCACGCGGAGACCGCCCCCGCCGCAGCGGGAACCTTCACGAGATACGAAACCGTTGATGGTGCAGATTCCAACCGGCCAGCAGAGACAAGCAGAACCGTTATCGAGCGTGCCGCATTCCGCGCAGAGATTGCAGGCGACTAGTGATTTGCCATATGATCGTCCGGGACTGCCACCTCGTGCATCGGTACAGAGTCGCAGGGTGTCTCCATCTAGACAGGTGCCCGCGGATTTCCCGGTGACGTCCCCTCATCAGCCACCTCCACAACCCCGACGCCCATCTCCTGGACGTCAGCCTGTGCAGAGTCGGTCACCATCCAGACAAATGTCGAACGCAGAGTACCCGTCTCCTGCACACCAACAACCTCCGCAACCACTTCTCCCTCGACGCTCAAACCCATCTCCATCGCGACAGATGCCAAATGCTGATTTTCCTATATCTCCTCGACCGCTCGAAACTATTCCTCAGCAACAACCCCTTGCTCCTCAGCAGCCTGCACGCCCATCTGAACTCCATCTCCATCGTCAGCCCTCTTATTCCCGCGAAAACAAACCATCCTACGATCGTGGACAACCACCTCCACCACCTCAGAACCCTCCGCAACCTCGACCCCGCCCTGATACGGAAGACGAGGAGGATCAGTATCCTAGCCAGCCAACTGTTACTCTAACAGACTATCCCGATGCCTCGAATGCGAATCGAAGACCGCCTGTTATCAAGAATGGACCGAAGGAGATTCCTACGAGATATGATACGCGCCTCATGGACGTGTGCGGGAAATACGTCTGCACGACAGGTTACCTCACACGAGTTTGGGACTTGACGAACGGCGAACAAATCATGAGTCTGAGCCATGGCGAGACAGTTAAGACTTTGTCTATGGCATTCAAGCCCGGCGCAGGCCTCGAAGATGAGGGGAGGCGGTTATGGCTGGGTACGAATACCGGAGAGCTCCACGAAGTCGATATCGCAACTCGTGCAGTAGTCGCGTCGAGATCATACCCATCCCGTCGTGAGGTGATCAAGATCCTGCGACACAAGAAGGAAATGTGGACGATGGACGATGAGGGCCGGCTACTCATCTGGCCGGCTGATGAGACTGGTGTTCCGAATCTGCAATACAGCTACCACAACCCTTATGATCGGGTTGCACGGGGCCAGACATTTTCCATGGTTGTGGGTGATGAACTTTGGCTGGCTACTGGTAAAGATGTTCACGTGTACCAACCATACGCGCGCGATGATGCTTCTTTCAAAGTGCTTCGGAAACCACTTGTATCGCAGAATGCAGGCGAGGTTACATCCGGCGCGTACACTACTAAGAACGGCGGACGGGTGTATCTTGGACATGCGGATGGAAAAATCAGTGTGTATTCTGTCAAAGACTACGCATGTCTGGCCGTTGTCAACGCGAGCGTCTACAAGATCAACTGTTTAAGCGTTGTCGGGGATTATCTCTGGGCGGGCTACAAGACTGGTATGATCTACGTGTACGATGTGAATTCGAACCCGTGGACAGTGAAGAAAGACTGGAAGGCGCATGATAGTCCGGTTTCTAGCTTCATTCTGGACACGAGTAGTGTGTGGACGATGAACCGGTTGCAGGTCACGTCGCTGGGCACGGATAATTGTATTCGGTTGTGGGATGGGACGCTGGAGAGCGACTGGTTGGGTATGTTATCTCCCTTTATCTACCATATGTTGGAATGGTGCTGATCGTCGTAGAATCCCGAATGCAAAGCAGAGACGTTGAATTCTGCACGTTCCGCGAGATGCGAGCTGTGATTATGACGTGGAATGCTGGGGCTTCGACGCCGGGTAGTGTGCGCACATCGACTTTTATTCAAGATGCGATTCATCCCGAGGACCCGCCGGGGATTCTGGTGTTTGGGTTTCAGGAGCTTGTTGATCTCGAGGATAAGAAGATCACAGCCAGTACGTCTTCCGAATGCTTCTTATGTTATGATTGTTGCTAACGGAAGCCCAGAGAGCCTGCTCAAGAGCAGCAAAAAGAAAGAAAAGAAAGAAGCCGGCGAGAAGGAGCATATGAGTCGTCAATACCGGGTATGGGCTGAGCATTTGACACGATGCATTAACGACTGCATGCCGCTTGACGAGTCGTACGTGCTGCTTCACACAGCAAACATGGTCGGTCTTTTTACCTGTGTCTTCGTCCGACACAAAGAGCGCGAGCGCATCAAGAACGTCCGTGCCGCAGAAGTAAAGCGCGGCATGGGCGGATTACACGGCAACAAGGGCGCCTTAATCCTCCGCTTCGTGCTCGACGACAGCTCCCTCTGCTTCGTAAACTGCCATTTAGCAGCTGGTCAAACGCAAACTGCCCACCGCAACAACGACATTGCCGCCATCTTAGAGGCAGAATGCCTCGCCAGCGAATCCAGCCTCACAACCCGCGCAGACCACTTCGTCAGCGGCGGCGACGGCTCCATGGTCATGGACCACGAAATCTGCATCCTAAACGGCGACCTCAACTACCGTATCGACTCAATCCCACGCAACGTCATCATCGACGCCGTCCGCCAGAATAACCTCCCCAAGCTCCTCGACCGCGACCAACTCCTCGCCTCGCGCCGCAAAAACCCAGGTTTTCGGCTGCGCTCGTTCAACGAGGCGCCAATTACCTTTGCCCCGACGTACAAGTATGACGTCGGCACAGACGAATACGATTCCAGCGAGAAGAAGCGGTCTCCCGCGTGGTGTGATCGCGTTCTATATCGCGGGTTGGGGAGGATAAAGCAGCTGGATTACCGACGGCATGAGGTCCGCGCCTCAGACCATCGGCCTGTGAGTGCGTTTTTCAAATTACGCATCAAGACTGTTCTACCGAGTGAGCGCGCTGCGACGTGGGAGTCTTGTCAGGCGGAATTTCAGAAGGAGAGAAAGAGGTTGACGTCGGAGGCTAGGTAGGTCCCCTTTCCTCCCCCCTCCATTTCTTCACTTTTGGAAATCGTCGGTGCTAATTTTGTGCAGTATCGAATACCTCATCAGCGTCCTCGGGACAGAACCCAAACAGGCGCGCGCGCTGATCCTGGGCAGCGCATGATCACTTTGTGTTTTTTTATCTATCAGCATTAATCTTAGTAGGCGCGTGGAGATGGAGCGAGGATATACAATGTACGACTAATGATTTCACGATAGATATGTATGTTATTATGAGGGGTTGAGTGTTGCTTGATTTGGCTTTATTTAATTGCTTTGGTTGTTCTTTGTGGTGGTTTGTTGATGGGATGAGTGGATAGATAGAGCAAGCAGGTCATTGCATGAGAGTACAGCCTTCTGCATAACATTAGATGATTGAAATCAATAATCCATAAACCAGTCTGTCCCACGATCGGTTTGATTTCCAATAACCCGCAGTGCCCTAACGAGACACAATTATTGAATGGACCCTGAAGCTTTAGTCTAGCGTATTAGTGATCCAAGCACATGCTACAGCCAAGAGACTATATGCCAGAGGTTACCAACCCACTATCCAATGGGTACCGGGACACACAGGAGTAGAAGGGAATGAGAGAGCCGACCAGGCAGCAAAGCAAGCAACCAATAAGCCTCCAGGAAAAGGCCAAGAGAGATCTCTCTGGCCTTCACCTGTAGAGCCCGAACAGAGGCCATTACAACACAAAGGCAAAGATGGCTCACTAAGGAGCTTGGACAGCGATCCCAACAAGGTCAACGAATATACAGGCCACAGAAGAACTGGCGGCTTGACCCTGCAGCGGCAATGGCCCCCAAGCACCTAGCAAGCCGCTATTTTCAACTGAAGTCAGGACATGCAGCCATAGGAGCACACCTACATCGGATCCGGGTCCAGAAGGATGCAACCTGTGAGGGATGTGGTATATCAAGGGAAACAGCGCACCATCTTCCCTTTGAATGTCGGGAATGGCGACATCAACAAAACAGGCTCTACAAGGACCTGGAGACAGACAGAGTTATGAGACCCACTACAGCAGAAGAATATCCACAAGGACGACTTCTAGGAGAGCCTAGAGCTACCAAAGCGCTGCTACCATTCCTAGCCAGCACCAGCATAGCTCTACCCCGAGCACACCTAAAAGCGAACGGCGGAAAGGGCTCGAAGAGATGATGAATGGGGACTGGAAGCACTGGAGGCGGCAATAAGAACAGGAGAAGGATAGCAGGAAGGGTAGCCTAAGCTGAGAATCAGCCTAGGCTGCACCCATCCTGCTCCGAAAACACGAGGAGAGCACTGTGCTCGAAAGCCCTGCGCATACAGGCGGTTTGGGGCGAGGAAAAGGATCAGAAAGATTGTAGGAAGGGGGTATCGCCCCAGGGACTTATAGGAACAAGAGACTGTAGGATGGCTGCTGGCCTTGAGTCCATGGATCATGGTCTGTCATAGCTCTAGGGCTCGGTATGGACAATAAACTTGATTAAATAATAATAATAATAATAGTTAGTCTAGCGTCCATCTAACCACGGAGACCTTTCCCGGGTTATCGATAAACAGTGGTGATCCAAACACAGACACTATCTCAGCTATCAGCCAGCTATTGACATCCACTAAGGAGTATATACTGAGTTTATTCCATTTCAGCCGCAAAATATAGCATTGATCGTCGAGCTATGTAAGAGCTGAAAAAAAAAAAAAAGGCAGTCGAGGACTGAGGACAGTGTAATCCAGAAAGAAAAGGTATAGAAAGGCTTGCCATTCCGACGGCGATGATTCCCTAGCGATGACGCTATACTAATGAGAGCTCAATTCTCATAATGAGCTGAAGAAGGCTCATCCATGATTCCCCGCTCACTTTGTGGACCATGATCAGTTCATGAAATGCGCTTTATTAAAAGTTATTCCAGAGGGAAGATAACAACGCCATAGTATGTGCGTAGCCTCCATATTACCGATATTGGGGACTTCAGATTGGGTGTTACCCACAGCATGACTTATACACTGCATTATGAAGAAACTCAAGGGATTCATGGAGAATTGAATGAGTCCTTTTGCAAATGCCATAAGCAATGGTGATAGCACGTTTTGAGACTTGTTCATTGGGGTCATTCTCTACCGCTCAGCACCGAACGTTGCAGCATCCATAATCTTTGTCGACATGCTCCATGCTAATCCCTTTCTCGTTTAAAGCTCATTAACGCAAAATTCAATTTGCACTCTCAATATTCGTTTATTTCAAAGCTGAGCCTATACGATAATGGTATAAGATCCAAAACACGACCGCATTTGACTAACATGAACTCGGTCCGCTCTCTTTGCCATTTGAAACTTGTTTAAGGATCTTGGATAAGTCGAAGCGCTACCTAACCCGCACTTCAGACCTGTCGTGTAGTCGAACATCCTCTTCGTAGTATAAACAATTGATATGGCATCTTGGGACAGCACGTTTTGGTATGGGTTTCCGAGAAACGGACCAAACACGATGCGAACGGTCGGTTGGTCCGGTGTTTGGATGCTCGAGCACCGTCCATCTTCTGTGGTCGAGAATGGATGGTCAGAAAGCAGTTGTACTCAATAAGACAGCAGTTCAAAGGGGGCAGTCATTGAAACGGTGACCCATGACTTGCTGTGTCAAACAGAGCCCAAACCGTTGCAGATGAGGAGCACTGAATTCAACTACCGGTAAAGATCATTTCCTTTTTTTGTTTTTGTCCCCTCCAACTCCCTTTGACTGACTACTATTATCCAAGAACTCAACAACCTTACTATTTCTGGCACATGCTTTGGCAAGGAAAGCCTAAGGAGCTGGAAGTGCGTGGAGCAAAAGGCATTAATCTCACCAGAAACGGGATCTTGAGAATTTCGAAAACAATGCGTTCTGTGCGGTTTCAATCAGAAGTAATCAGCCTTCTTGCTGTATCCCATGATATAAGGAAGAAATGGAATAGCGATTTTATTATGTGATACCTCAGCGATGAAGCGTCAAAACGAAGTAGGTTAAGATAATCTGCTTGATTGATATGCCTGAATTTTCAATTCTATTACATTTCTCTAAAAGCTAACCAACCGCCGAAAAACAAACCGAACACAACCATACGCAGCCTATGGAAATATCGAGACATTCGGAAATTTAATACCACGCCTTGGTGCCACCTACAAGTCCTGCAAAACCCATGTTTATCCCTACCATCTATTAACCTTCGTGACCCCATTCCCATGATCGAAAATGGATGGAGTAAAAAGCTGCCTGATCCTCAATTAAACGACAGACAGAAGAAAAACAAACTGGCAGCAGGAGATGCTAGTCTAGCAACATGTCGCCGAACCCCTCGATCACCAAAACGCCCCTGCCATCACTGAGTCCGAGTTAGCCTCCCAAGACACCGTCATAGACGCGCTCGTTTTTGGGGCTGTTTAGTTTATGGATAACGATACGATGTTGTCAGAGGCGAAGGGAGCCCTTTAGCAGCCAATGCTTTGGTGTTTCTGGCAAGGCGTTTGCAGATCGGCCTTCTTTCCTTGATCGGAAAGCGAAAATGAAGCCTGGCGTTGGGTGCTGATCGATGCAAGAGCTTTGGATTCTGAACAGCATCTACGAGTACGTGCAGCGTGTTCCATTTATATGCATTCAGCTACGGTGCGCGGAATGAAAATTAGAAAGTTAGAGTAGGTATGAATGCCTGATCAACGATTTATTTCACATGAAGTAATAGATGCAATGAAGGATATAGAATATCTTCTAGATAAGCACATGGCTGAACGCTAACTCCTGATAATCCTGATTTGAGCCCATTTTCATTAGCGCCATTAGATAGAATACATAAACGAAAAATCATGCCGTGTCCGCAGTGGGAATAGGCGTCGGTGTCTTGGTGACCTGTTCACCGGCACGAGTGATGTGTTGGCCCGATTCATTGCGAATGTACTTGTTGCCCTCGACCTGGTTATGTCTCCAGATCTCGACCTCACTACCACCACGGATAACGCCAATACGCATGGTAGACAGCAAGTTGTGAGCCGCATTGGAATGGTAATAGATGCCACCATTAAACATCGCCGTTGCATCCTTGCCAATGCCGGAGCTGATCATAGCCTTGCCGCCAGGGTGGTCCTTGACGAAGTCGGTGACATCGTGAACAATGCCAGCAATTACCACCAAAGCACGACCGCCGCTCTTGGCCTGGTCCTCGTAGTCGTCCCATTCCATGATGGGCAACTGGTCCAAAGAAATGCCCCAGTCGAGTTGAGAGCGCTTCTGGTCGACCTTCTTCTGGAGTTGCTGGATGCGGCCCTTTTCGATTTCGTTGGCGCGGAACTGCTTCAGGCTGTAGGCCAAACCAAGCTGCTTCCATACCCAGATGCTCCATTTAGTGGGATCATATTGATGCCATTCAATCGCATTGCGATAGTCCGACGGGAACTCATGGTGAAAGTTATGGTACCCCTCACCCAGGGTGGCCAGCGCGGTGAAGACATGGTCCCTAGGAGAATTCCGGTCATCGAACGGCTGGTCACCAAGCCAGTGAGCCAACGAGTTGACACAGAAGGTGGCTTGCTGGACAAAGAAGATACGCAAAATACCTGCGTAGATAAAGCCACCCCACCAATCACCCCAACCAAGCCCTGCCACCAACATGGGAAAGACCAGACCCATGGTGAAGACCACTTTGATGTAGTTCCGGTGCTGCCAGACCACAACCGGATCCTCATTGAGATCAGAGATGTCCGTACGGCCAATCCGCTTGGGGTTCTGTTTCATGACCATCCAACCGAAGTGCGAATAGAGCAAGCCCTTCCGAACCGAGTAGGGATCCTTGTCCGTGTCCGTGTAACGATGATGGGCCCGGTGGTCACGTGCCCACCAGCGAATCGAGCCCTGGGCCGAGCCACCACCGGCAGCGGCAAGCCAAATGCGAAGGGGAAGAGTCGCGGAATAGGAGCTGTGAGCCCATAGACGGTGATATCCTAGTAGGCAGTCAGAACCTTAAGCATCTCTCGTGTGATCTAGATACTTACCAGCCGTGATGCCCAAACCAGTGAAGAAGTAGTAGAGAATGGCCCAGATGGCGGTGTTGAGTCTTAGTGGCACCCAGAAGGCCTGGATGCAACCGTACAAGGGGATTCCCAGGATGAAAAAGGTGTTGAGCCAATTGACATGCTTGTGCCAGTTGTAGCGAGTGACGGGGGTATCTGCGATGTGAACTTTGCCCGTCATGATGTCTGTAGACGAGGGATCATGACAGGGGGAAGAGAAAGAGAGAAGGAGACAAGCAGTAGAAGTACCCTAGAGTCATAGTAGAGGTCGTTGGGGACTCAACGCTTAGGGCGGTCTATTCTAACCGCGCTGCGATTGGCCCGGAGGACAATCTGCTGTTGAGATCACATGACCCTCGTATTTCTTGTGCTTCATTCTCTTCGTTTTTACTATATTCACTTGTCTGTCTAAATAGTAGTAAATGTTCTTTATTCTCTGTCCATTGCCCATAGTACAGTAGCGCTGTACTGTACGTGCTCGCCCTATATGGAGCTGGTGGACCCTTGCGACGGCCCGAATTGAGGCTAATCTCGGATCTGTGGGCCTTACTTGGACCCTATCGGAGTCCCGAAGAATGGCCGATTCGGACTGTTTGGAGGACGCGTCGGAGCCTTTCAGCCGCTCCGGGCGCGGGGGGGGGGTTGTTTGGATGCTCTAGGCTGGACAGACATCCCATCCCTTTTAAACGTCAGATCTTATTTGCATAAGGGGTCTTGGTAGTCATGAGTTATCAAAGCACGTGAGCCAGAAAACGTTTGTCACAACCGATATCTCCATCCAAAACGGATGATACTACTCCAAGGCTTAGTCTTGCTGACTTCGTATATACCTATGGACGACAGTAGGCAGCGTGGTAGACCACTAGACCACGCAACAAATGTTAGGGCAACCGTAACCGTCTTGGCGCCAAGCCCCCCCTTTTCGATCCGCGATCTAGTAGATCACGACGCGTTTAACATACACCAACTTGTCATATTTATGCCTAGAACACTCTAATTATTTCTAATCATTAGACGTTGGCGACAAAGCGAGACACGATGGTTGCCTGGGCAGAATTTGAAGTGCAAAAACTGATTACCTGGATGGAACATAACCTGGACTTCATCAATTACAGTCCAATAATGACATGGGTCCAACGCGCCAAAGAAGAGGCCTTTCCTGACTCCCGGCATATCGACATCAACAGAATCAGAGTAAAGTACTATAACTTGAAGGCTGCCTGGAAATCAGCCAAGAGCCACCTGGTGGAATTCAAGGTGATGAGCGGGGAAGGAAATGAGGAGTGTAATGATGCTGTGCGACGTATGTATAATATCTTGTATTGGGTTTGAATGAAAGCTAACCTACTGATGAATAAGATGCGATGGATAAAAAGTGCCTGTTTTACTGGAGGCTTGATAGGATTTTCATGTCTAATCCACAGCTGTCTTGTCCTTCGGATTTCGCAGATAATATGTTATCCGTACGGATGACTCGATCGCAGCCCCAAGTTCAAACTGAGCAGGCATTACCACCACCGACTACAAAGTCTCAGGATCAGACCATGCCCGATACCTATCCCAATCCCTTACAATCACAACAAAACTCTCCCGCACAGCCGCAAGCCAAAGCCATTTCTAACCCCATTCAAATCCCACCAACGCCACCCGCACAGCCCCAAGCCACTGCCACGTCCATTCCCAGTCCCAACCTCAACTCCAACCTTAGCTCTAGCGGACCCAGACCCCTAGCGCCCAACCCGTCTGGACATGTACTGTCTACTTTCAAAGGGCCCAGTCCCGCCCATCAGCCAGCGCGAGAACAGCCAGCACAAGTAGAACCCTCGCACAACAACACAAACACAAACGTGCAGCCGCCGCCGCCGCCGCCGCTGGTCCAAGAGAAGGAACAGCTCGAGCACGACGAAGACGCTGCATTCAACCAATACCTAACGGCCGTCCCCCGTGCAGAAAGAATGAAAATTGAGACCTACATTACACAACTCCGCGCACGACATCAGAGACGCATAATCCAGATTAAAGGAAGGCAACTAAGAAGACGAGCAGACGCGGAGTCCCCGGATGCGACGGTGACGATGCGAACCGAGTATGAACAACGAATCCGCGATTTGGAGTTGCAGAATACGAGGTTACAAGAAGACTACGAAGAAAAACTTCTGTATTTCGAGGCTCGAAATGCAAATGTACAAGAAGAGCTTGAAAAAGGAATCCGGGATGTGAGATCGTGGAAAGCGGAGACGCAAGAAAAGTATGAAAATATGATTTGCGTCCTGAAGTCTCAAAATGCAAAGAGGCAAGAAGAGTATGAACAGCAAATTCGGGATCTGGAGTCCCAAAATGCAAACATACAAGAAGAGCATGGACAACAAACACGGGATGTGGAAATTAGAAATGCAAAAATGCAAGGAGAATATGAAGAACGAATCCAGGATCTGGAGACCCAACATGCAAAGATGCAGGAAGAGTATGAAGAACGAATCCGGGAACTGGAATCTCGAAATGGAAATGCAAAGATGCAAGGAGAGTACGAAGAACGGATCTGGGATCTGGAATCGCGGAATACGAGGATGCAAGAGGAGCATAAAAAGCAGATGGCAAATATACAGTCGGAGCAGTTTGAGAGGTTTATGGATATGCATAGGCATTTTGGGGAGCAGCAGGCTAAGGCCCATGATAAACATATGAAATTGCAGAGTCGGATGTTCAGCAAGGCATTTGATTCGGTGGTGCGGATGGCTGCTGGGGATGTTAGTGGGGATCAGGGAGGCGGGTCTTAACGGGGATACATATGAGCATGAAATATACATATCCATGTATATATATAGTTTAATATTATTGTACAGTGGATTGAATTGCACAGCAGCTACACAATCTTCACTTTTGTTGGGCCAAGCCCCATGTAGGAAATCTTCCATTTACGTGGTTGGATCCTCACATCTCGCAGTTTATGGTGAGGACCTCTGGGCCCGAACCTGCTATCAACCAGGTCTAGCCTAATACATACAGTCATGGATGGAGATCGAGAACAAGGCAGTATTATTGACCTAAGGATACTAAAAGAATCATTCAGCAACCTCAAACTCAACCAAGCCCGAACGATCCTCGAATTTCAACTCGGATGGGTCTTCACCCAAAGCTCAGTTTTCCAAATCTACAGGGAATGGAGCATCGAGAAAATTGAATCCCTTTTGCCATGCATGGAAGGGTTTATCATTGAGATCACCTTCCAGATTACCCCAGCACCATCACGATGTTCCAATATACCTGTCACTCATGTGCATTTCAAGATGCTCTCTGGTTTTAAGCTTGCCGCTTTTCACCGTGTCAGCCTGGGCAAAGAGCCTAGATATTGACAGCAGTTCATGTGTTCACAACTGCTTCTCCAGTAGCAGGAATTGTAGCCCATTCCAGGTCACATTCCCTGAGGTTCATAGAGGATCCTGAGGGGCGGGAATAGTGAGGTCTGAGCATTCTTGGGGAGATACGACGGATGGGGTTAGAGGAGAGAGAAAGGTTGGGGGTGGAGAAAGTGACGGCCACGGAGGCTTTGATGTCTTTAGGATCGCACCTCAATTTGAGCAAGACCATGGTGATAGATATGAAGGTAGACAGGATATTTGGGAGATTCCAATGATAGTAAAGATAAAGGAGTTAGAAAGATCGCAAAGAAGCTTGTAAAAAGGATGGCGGGGTAAGAACTTAATATATGTTCCTGCGTACTATGGGTATAAATTGGATCGACACATGGAGTTGGATTCGATGGTGCGGATAGCTACTGGGAATGCTAAAAGGATTTACGAAGGCGGGTTTTAATGGGATGCAAATGTGCATATATTTATGTGTCTATACGATTTAACCTTGTACAGCTGCATCGAATAGTACCAAAACACTGTTGTGGGACCACAGCCAGGGATCTCTTAATGAGAAGCACCTCATCCTATGTAACAATAATCGGCCCAAGTACTTTTATTCCAATGTACTCTCTGTCCACGTGGTAGGTATTCTCCTCTCATGAAAAAGCGCGCCAAGAACTGAGGATAATCTTGAATACGCTAAATCAAGTGACGAGTCGCGATTCACAAACGCCAAACTTTTCATCTTTACACCTACACGCACACATCTCCCCAATCCATCCCCATATCTACACCAACCAATCACAAAGCCACCACGCGCTGGGACGACTCCCAAGTCCGTGCCCTAGTCTCCTGGATGCGAAGAAACCGCAAATCCATCCACACTAAACCACCAGCAACATGGACCAGACGCGTAAAAACAGAAGTCTTTGCCAACAACAGATATATCAATTATAAGATAATCCGTGACAAGTATTATAGCTTAAAGTCTTCTTGGAAAGACACCAAGGTTTTGGGGGAGAGTATGAAGCTGACGGGTTGAAGGAGGAAAAGTGTGCAAGTATGCTGGGTTTGAGATGCACCTATCTCACGGATCTGGACTGGACTTTTGGATCTGAGGAGGATACTAGGTTTTATCCTCGGCCAGATTTGGAGACGAATCATCATCAAGTGGGTTCTGTTGATAGAACACTTGGAACTTCCCAGTCTCAGCAACAAGCTCCAGCTCAGCCCCAGCCTGGACCACGCTTACTGCCATCGTCCAAACCCAATTTCAATGGCAATCCCATACCGGCACAACCAGTCATTGACTCCAAGCCTTAACCTCGACGAGTCCAGAGAGTCACGACTAAACGCAGATGAGCTACCGCAGAACAACACCAACATGCAAGATGTTGATATGCAGAACGTGGACGCGGGCATGAACGACAACTACAAACATGATGACAATAACGGCAACAGCAACAGTGACGACAACGCTAATGGCCCAGACCGTCACTCACCTTCTTCCCCTTCCTCTCCACCCCCGGTTCCATCTTCCACTTTGCCACCAGACTCATCAGAGCTCATGCTCATTCAGCACCAAAAACAATGGATAGAGCACGAAGGAAGCTGCTCGAAGATCCAAGCAGACGAATGTATAAAACGCGACAGAATACAAGCAGACAGCAAACCCAACTCGCCAAAATCCACGCAAAAACCCAAATGCATTTTCAAAAGATGCAAGCAGTGACAAAAGGTTCTGGGAAAGACAAACTGAGCGCGAAAAGAGGCAGTCGGAGAGAGAGGAACGGTGGGTGAGGATGTTTGAGTCGATGACGCAGGTTATTGCTAGTCAGAATATGGTCTCTGAGGGTGGATTGGATCTTGAGTTAAGGGAGAACGTCTAATGTCCATGTATCATCCATGTATGTATCTATACAGCGAAAATATTATACAGCAGAGTTGCGAGATTGCAAGTCTATGTGCACATCAGAACAACCACTTTTGCAGGCTACATCAATAGCCCACACACAAAAGGAAACACCAAACGCCATAATGCTAACCAAAAAAAAAAAAAAAAAAACGCCGTCCCATGTCCCAGAGCATGACCCAGACCAAGTCCAGAAATCACTCCTCATCCCCCGGCATCCGCATATAAGCATCAATCGCCGCACTAAACGCCGCAAAACCTGCACACCCCCAAGCTGCAGCCTGCGGGCCCGCCTTCGCACCCAAAATACCACCAGTAATACACCCCGCGCTCACGCTATTCGTAAGATCATTTTTCGCCCGCAACCCTTCAATACAACACTCGGTGCCTGAATACAAAGCGCCCACAATGCCGAAGTTCTTGGCCGACGACCAAGAGCGTGCGCCCATGTCTTTGAAGCCATGGCGGAGTTGTTGGCGCCAGGGGAGGTCGGCGATTTGGCGACCTTGGGGGGTTAGGGGGGAGTCGTAGGACATCTACCGCGACCCTGAGTTAAAATTGGGATTGAGGTGAAGGCTGAGGAGACGTACACTGGCCATGAAGAGACCGAACACACCACCGAGGGCGAAGCCCATACCGCCGGACATGACGGTTTTGAATGGACAGGATTCCATTGCGGCGTGCATCTGCGGACGACGTTAGCTATCTTTGCTTCGCGGTATAATTTGCAGTTGCAAGCATACACCCTTGACCATCATCTGTTCCTGCTCACTCATTCCTTGCATGTTGGGACCTCCTCCAATGCCGCCCATCGGCGGGGTCATGTTTGGGAAACTCATGGTGTAGATTTGGGAGGTGGAGGCGAATGCGGGTGTGTAGGATTCGAAGTCTGTTTTGCAATAATTTGGGGACAGTCGTGTAGGAAGAGCGGTTCAGGCGCTTGTCCGTATGCAAGTCGCAGACACAAGCGTCTCTATATTCGTATAGAAGATAATGAGACGTGATAAAGCTCTCCGCGGAATCGCCGTCGGGAATTTATTTTTTGCGGTAGGCGGGATGCACCAGAAGCGCTGGAAGTCATGTGACTTCTGGAGAATTTGTTTAGATGGCGAAGTCCAAAGCATTTACAGAAATAAAGTACTTTACATTTGTTAAATATTCATTCAAGTAATATACATACAATCAAATGGCTATGCCAAAACATTCCACATCAGAAGAAAAAAAGTAAAGGTACAAAATAGTCTATAAGATAGACAAAAGAGAAGATATAGTGAGGGTAAAAAGAAAGAAAGCAGCAGAAGTACGCTTCGTCATAAAGGGTATTCGGGTCACAATCATAGCCCTGCGTTATTCGGTTCTTGTCTCGTGTTTGTGTCGTGGTCCAGTTATTCAATATACCAGCAACTCGTCCAAGTGTCCGTGCCAACAGACACATTCCTTGTTTAGGCTTGGGAAAGGGAACAAAGGAAAGTATGAAAAAGAAAAGCAAATAAAGAAAATGCCCAAACCAAGCAAGCTTAGTCTGCCTTATTCTCCTTCTCGGAAAGAGTAGGACTAGCCGGGGTCCTATCAGGAGAGAGGCTTCGTTCCCATTCGGTCATGAGACTCGACGCGGTGCGGTTCAGCTTAGACGGTGCCATCTTGGTAATTGCAGGCCACGGAATGCCATCAGAAACACTGGGGTCCGGGACAGAGTCGCCCTGGCTAATTGGACGCCAGTCTCCGAAACTACAACCATCAATTAAGGAATCAATACCAACTTCAATTGGAGAATACCTACCTAGTACTCGTCCGCGGACTGCTAGCCTGGGATCTCGGAGACTGGTCATGTTTCGATTCCAGCGTAGATCGGCTCGAGGAAGGGGTGTGCGTCTTGTTCGGCTGCTGAGGACTAGCCTCCCAGACATCCCAATCATCATCGTAGACCTCGAGATTGTTGCTGTTGTTGCTTTGCTGTTCGTTTGGCCGGGGTTTTGAGGGTCCGTGAGCGTTCGGGGACTTCTGCCCAGGTGTATCAATGCCGAATTCACTCCAAAACGACGAATCGATGTCGGTCGATTTAGTGTCTTTACCAGAAATTCTCTCAGCTCCCGCTCCCTTACTCCGCGACGATGACGACGCAGTCCGCGATAACGTTGCTCCCCCATGCACAGACAACCGATCTCTGCTGCTCCGCGATGTCGAGGTCGACGTCGAATCTCGCTTGCGGGATATGCCTGACGGCGACATCCCTCTCACCTCTGTAGCATTAATCCCCTCCTCACCCACGGTAGCTTGCCGAATATCCTCCAAAAACGTCCACAAACCCTCCCGCAGATCCGAAGCCATCTGCTTCCCCGTATGCACAAGCGAGGCCCGAGACGAAGCCGGCATGTTAGTCCGCCACTCCGTAATCATATCCTCTGTCGGCACAAAAGCCCCATGATTTGCACTCCGCTCAATCGATGAAGGCAGCGTCGCAGACCGCGGCGTCCTCCCCACAACCTCGTTCTCGATCGACTTTCCAGATAGCGATATCTTACCACTACTAAACCCAGAATCCGTCGACGCAGAAACCAACGACAACGTCCTCGTATGCGAGCCTTGAAACACCCGTCGCCCATTCGCCGATATCGTCGTTCCCGGAGCAGGAGCAACACGCATACTTCTCCTCCTTTCCAACTCCCTTGTGCGCTGCTGCGACTGCACAATATCCGCAGCGGCCGACTCCTTGCGATGCTGTTGCAGCAGCGACTCGCGCTCCTCTCCACCAACACTCTCAACGGGGGACCGCAGCGATATTAACGGTTCGGCATGATGGCTGATTTCCGTACGTTTCTTGGACTTCTCCGATAACGTCCATTGTTTCTTTAACGTGGAGAGCTCCGTCTCCGCCCGTTGTAGCTCCTCCCGTAGCTCGAGCACCTTCCGCTCCTGTGATGCAATCGCCGTCAGCAGGTTCGTGCTATCGTCTGCCTGCTGCTGCGTATCTAGGGGCAGGGGGGTTCCGAGAGCAGGACTCGTCGTGGATGTCATCTGCGAGAAGGGGGTCATGGGGGTTGGGATGGGATTTGGTTCGACGGCGGAGGCTGGTGCGGTGTTGGTGCCGAGTCCCGCTGGGGGAATGTTGATGGGGAAGTTCAACGTTAGACGTTTTGTGTGTCGGGCTGCGGCGTGCGGTCGGGCGGGGAGAGATTGACGTTTGAGTTGGCGGAGTTTTTGCTGTTCTTGTTGTTGATGCTCGTGCTGCTGTTGTTGGAGCTGTTGCTGGCGGTGGCGGTCATGGTCGAGGTCGAGGTCCGCCTCGGCCCTTCCCAGGCATACCTCCATTGTGGATGTGGCTGAATGATGTATGATGGCGGATGGCAATTGTTCATAACATGACAGTATAAAACCAGAAGAAAGGACAGAGATATAGGAGAAGACGGATAAGAATATTCAGCCGTCCAAAGCCTCCATCTTAATTAAAGCCCCCCCAGGCGGGTCAGCAGCGCGCATCCCTTCCGCCTGTAGCAGCGCCGGCCTCGTTTCAAGACATTCAGGGGCATGGCGGATTTTATGGCTGACTTTATAACTGCAAGTACTGCTTGTAAGTACAAGAAGATAGATTCTAGAAGAATTGGCATCGGTATGCTGTATTGTGTAACGGAATTGTGTGAAGAATGCAAATTATGTGGTGAGCCACAGTCCATAACCATAGTTCACTCTGTAGCCCATAGTTTAAAAGGGATAATTCACGAGCCACAGCCGATAATTATGCTTACGATCACTTATTCCGATTGCCGTGTTTAATTGAAGTCTTGGTCTGGTCTAGGCCTTATTACGACTGACTTGACAGCTATACATAGACCACTATCGATAGGAGATTAAATATCTGCACTTGGTACGGGGTACAGAGGTTCCTGCATGTAAGAAATTGACGGTTTCCTTCAGACAGGAACAGGATGCAATGTATGTAGGAAAATTATTTGCAGACTGGTATTATCATATCCACACAATATCAAAACATACCTACAGTCCAGCGGACAGAACACCTATATCACAGCGTTGGCGTGCAAAACAGTAAACCAGGAACCAAAAGAGTACACACGAAGAAGCACAAATCTATCAACCAGGAAAGGGGAACAATCAAATACAAGAAATATTGCACTGCATCAGAAATTAAACGCCAGTCCCTTATCCGGAAAACCAAATCAATAGGGTAAATGAGAGGAAGGGGGAGATTAATCCAGACTTTCATCAGCTCGAAATGAGGATGAATGCCTGTCGTCGATCAAGGGCTGTCGTCCAGCAGCTAACCCAAGAAACGAGTCAAGTAAAAAGTCAGACAAGCCGATTAAGCAAAGCCGTTAGTCACGGCCCAGCACGAACAAAACATTATCGAAAATAGTGTAGGAGAATGGAAATAAGTAAGCAAGATATACCAGATCGAACGCCAACAGGGATGGTTTATACAACGAGTCAAGAACTTCTCGACGTGTTCGAGAAGCAGACCGAGATTATAGGCGTACAAGGGTGGTTAGACTGCAGGCCAACGGTTGCGGAGTCCTTCCGCCCAGCGCGAGTAGAGCACATCCGATAATTGCTTGGTGTGTTCCATTCCCGGAATCTGCTGGCCAGGAAGGCCCGCAAGCTGGGCCGGCTGCAATGGGAATTCCGGCGATGCCGCTGATTGTCGCCGGCGGTGGCTTTTCAGGTGTGGGTTGTTCTGGGCCAAGACAAGCCGTGGTCTCTGGGGAGATTCGGGTGGTGGAGCTTGTGGGACGAGGCTGGATAATTTCGGGTCGCTAGACGGAGATCTGTCAGCTGTCTGTCAAAAACCAAATGGCGGTATGCGGATGCCGGCATAAACAAAGTGAACCTACCTTCCAAGTCTTTCGTTCATACCCCGGATGATATGATATAGACCCTCAGGGTCAACCATCTCCAGGTCACTCCAAGCCTCTGCGAGTCGCGAAATCGCATCTCGCTTTTCTTGATCTGCAGTGGTACCCAGAACCTCCTGACAGGACAATCCCACCGCCTTGCTATATGCTCGCTGACCCAACCGTGCTTCTTTGCTGTTCGATTCGGAGAATAGCGTCTTGGGGCTTATGTTCTCGTCCGTAGCCATGGGATAATATTGTGGGCTATACGAGGCATCGCTCGGGATCTTATCAGACACGCGACGGAATTGACGAACGGTCGAGGGGCTGTTGCCAAAGCTCAAGTCCAAGCCAAGTGGTTGCTTGTTACTTGACCTTCGCTTCATGTTGGCTCTTCGTGACAATGGACTCGGATCTGGGGCCGGTGTTCGTCGCACTGTTGGACTTGGGGTATCTTGGAAAGACACTGATGGTGAGGAAGTCGAAATATGTAGATTGTCCATCATCTGTGAGGGTTCGTCCAGCCATTCGTACGGGTCGTCTTCGTCGGGTAGGATTTCCACCGATTGCTTTGGTTGCTTCGGTTTCTTCATCGTGGGCGCCTTGACGGTGTCGAATACCCAGTCGTCGTCATCATCGTCCTGATCTTGTGCGACGTGATGCCTGATCAAAGAAAGGATCGTGTTAGTGTGCAATAAGCCGCGAAAGGGGTATTAAGCTCGACTTACAGCGACTCCGCATAATACTTGACGTTCTGCATCGCACCTCTCCCAGCATCGAAATCTTGTTTCCGCTGAATCAATTCTTGCAACGCCTCTGTCCTCCCCGCATTGCGAATGAACTTATGCCTCAGAAGCTCCTTAGCACTAGGCCTCCGCTCCGGATCCTTGGTCAAGCACTGCGCGATAAAATCCCTGAAAGCACCACTATATTGGCTTCCCTCCAACCGCGGGGCAGGCTCCTTCGGAATCAAGAAAAGCACCTTCATAGGGTGCGTGCTGGCATGCGGCGGCTCTGCGTTGATCATCTCGATAGCGGTAATACCCAACGACCAAATATCCGCCTTGTAGTCATATCCAGCCTGTTCAATTACCTCGGGCGCCATCCAGAACGGTGTACCGACGAACGTATTCCGTTGAGATTTGATGTTGACCAGTTGTGCTGCGACGCCGAAATCCGCCAATTTCACCTTTCCGACATTCGAAAGAAGGACGTTGGCGGCTTTGACGTCCCGATGGATCTTGCCTTCGCTGTGTAGATATTCTAGACCCTTGAGTAATTGTTGGCAGATAATCGCGACATGCTCCTCGTTAAAGACGCCCGGTTTCAGCTAGTTGGGTCAGCATGGCTGATGTAGTCGAGAGTCACCAATATTTACCAAATCCAGACATGACCCTCCACCGAGATATTCCATCACAATCCATAACTTGTGTCCTCGAAGAAAGCTGGCTTTGTATTGTGTTACGTAGGGGCTCGCGCATGTCGATAGGACGGAAATTTCCTGCTGAATTTCGTGGATATCGTCTTCGCTCGATTCGAGGTCGATCTAACGCTGCCGTCAGTCGCTGCGAAGGCAAACCAATCGGTTTACATGGAAAACGAACATGTTTAATCGCAACAATTTCCCCCGTGGCTTTATCAATAGCCTTGTATACCGTCCCAAAACTCCCACCTGTTCAAATTCCTTCCTGTCAGCCCCTGCGAGCACCGCTCACCGCAACAAAAGCACGCAGAAAACTCACTTCCCAACTCCTCCAACATTTGATATTGACTCGCCATGTCTGCCATGGTTCGCGCGATGCTGGGTGATCACCCAACGAGATCAAAAGGTGCAAATGAATAGGAATGGTGGACGTAGTCAACAAAGGAATGCAGCCTGCTCGCGCTCGCAGCCCGCTTGCAGCTTTAGTTCCTGTCCGGTGGAACGGTACTGGGTACGGCCAGGTGTACAAGATACCAAGTGGTATTGGCGCAATAATAAAAAGACGGTGTAGCTAATAGCTAGCTATCATTAAAGAAAGGAAAGAATGGTGTGTTATCAAGTGTACGAGTAGTACAAGGGAGCTCCTCGCAGGCCTTGGATCCGCCGCACTGCCCATGGTTCGGGAGCAACGGCCGTAGCGCATGGCAACCGGGTGCCTGAGGCATAATTACATCATGATGTTTCATGCCTGAGGCATGTATCGGATATTGTTTCATGGTGGTTACAAATGATGATGCTTTTGGATGTGAACGAAAATGGTATATACATACAAGGAAACACAGGATTTTATTTAAATGTATTTGTACGGGTTCATGATGCCGTTCTACACGGGTTAGCCGGGTTACTACCAAACCAAGGGACAAATATACTCACCGGATCGTACAAGTCCTTCAACTGCTTCATCAGTTTCAGCATCGTGTCGTTCTGGCTGTATCCGATGAATTCCTTCTTAGCTAGACCAAGACCGTGCTCAGCGCTGATACTACCGTTCCGCTTCTGGATCCATTCGTACACCCAAGGCTCAATGGCCTTCTCAACCTCCTTGTTGTATTCCCGCACGGAAACATTCAGATGCAGGTTAGAGTCACCCATGTGACCGTATCCGACAACAGCACGGACAGGCTTAGACTCGTCGTCACCGACGAAGCCCATCTGAGTAAGACGCTCCCGGCAGTCATCAACCAACTGGTACAGTTCGTTGAGCGGGATCGACACATCGTACTTGTAGGTACCGCCAAGGTGGCTCAGAGCCTCCGTAATACCCTCACGCCAGCGCCAGAGGGACTGAAATTGGGTCTCGTCCTGAGCCAGGACACCGTCGGCCACAATCTCCTCGCCCATGATGTGTTCCAGGAAGGCCTCCAGCTTGGCCATGTCGTGCTCTCCGTTCGAGCCGCTGGTCTCGATCAGACAGTAGAAGGGGTAGTCGCCCTCCAAGGGCGATTTGTTGCCGGTGGACTGGTTGACCAGGTGCTGGCTGCGGCCGTCCATCAGCTCGAAAGCAGACAGAATCTCCGAGAGCTGACCCTTGGCCTCTAAGAACGCCCGCTGCACCTTCTCGTAGCTCTCAAGACCAAAGTAGGCCACATTGACAGCCTTGGGGCGCGGCGGGCACTGGATCGACACACCAGTGACGATACCAATGGTTCCCTCCGCGCCAATGAACAGCTGCTTGAGATCGTAGCCGGTGTTGTTCTTGCGCAGGGTCGAAAGCGAGTCCACAATAGTACCATCGGGCAGAACAGCCTCGAGACCCAGGACGTTTCCGTGAAGGCTTCCGTAGCGAAGCAGACGAAGACCACCAGCGTTGGTCGCGACGTTTCCTCCAATATGACACGAACCCTTCGCGCCCAAGTCCAAGGGGAACATGTAGTCGCGCTCCGCCAAGTACTGATCCGCGACCTCGAGAATAACACCAGCATCGGCAACCAATACACCCGAAGCAGCATCGAACGAGCGAATCTTGTTCATGCGCGAGGTGTTGATGACAATCTCATCAAAAACCGGCACCGAGCCACCGACCAAACCCGTGTTGCCACCCTGCGGGACAACCGCCAACTTCTTGTCATTACAGTATTTCAAAACCTTGCTGAGCTCTTCTTTGTTCTGCGGCTTCAGAACTAGCCTCGTCTGGCCGCGGTACTTGCGCATCCAATCGCCGTTGAAGGGTTCGATATCGTCCGCTGCGTCGGCCGTCACGCCGTCAACCACCGCAGATTCAGCACCCAGCAGCTCCTTGAAGAACTTGACGTCTTCCGCAGAGAGCTCGCCAAAGTTGGGGTTCCGTTTGAGGTTGGGGTAGGCGTTGCTGGTGAGTTTGACCTCCTTGGTCGCATTCTGTGCAGCGGGAGTGACGCTAAATGCGCGGACGGGTGTCACGGAGGGGACGTATAGAAGAGGGCGTGCATAAGAGCGGCATCTGGGCACTCGGGCCCGTCGAAGGGCGAGAGACAAATTTCTGGCGCTCGACATTGTCTGGAGGTTGAAAAAACGAGAGGAACAGGAATCGCAATGCGCTAGATTTTTGGATTTAGAGAAGCGTAATCGCTCACCGGAGTTTTATCCGGGCTCCGATGGCACTCCGATTGTGCAATTGAACGGGGTACTATTGCTCCATGTCTTAACTTATACTCCTAGTATTATACATGCATAGGCCACGTTGATATCTTAGTTGGCCTTGTTATCATTTAGTTTCTCTCTTTTAGTTCTAATATAGTTCTGATATGCAGGGGTCCTGGTGCGCCGGAAAATATGCAGTATGACATGCAGCGCAAACTACCCCAAAGCTCTCAATTGCTGCAATGATCATTGAAATAAACAAGATATGACCAGAATATCAAATTTCCTAGAATATCCAACTGCTAGTTATGTCTTTTCCTAGAACATCGAAGCTGATGTGGACTCGATCTGTTACGTCATGCCCCGCCGCCGCCGGAATCATTCCACTTCCACGTCTTCGGTCACTTATTTCGACCTTTCTTCACCATTGCTGCATAGTATTCATTCCTCTGAAAATGTCGCTAAACGTTCTTGTTACCGGAGCCAGTGGCCTCCTTGGCCGTCAGGTATTCAACACCTTCAAGCACTCGGGCTGCTTGACTGTCGGCCAGGGTTTCACTAGAGCTACCCCGCCTACAATTTTGAAGGCGGATCTGGAGAAGAGTGAAGATGTAAAGACGATTCTGGATGAGGCTAAGTGAGTTATAATTGACAATTGACAGTTGGATATATGTAGTAATTCTGTTGCTGATACTTTCAAACGACAGGCCTCAGATTGTCATTCATTGTACGTTGAGTTGCTTGGAGTTGCCGTCGCGGAATTTCTCTTAACACAGATCTAGGTGCCGCAAACCGTTCTCCGGATCTATGCGACCAGAACCCTGAACAAGCTCGCAGAGTGAATGTTGATGCTACACGTCTTCTGGCAGAACAGACCTCCTCGCGCGGTGCCATGCTTATCTACATCTCGACGGACTATGTCTTCCCGGGAACCGAAGGAGACGCACCATACGAGGCAGACACAGAAACCAAGCCACCAAACTTCTACGGCCAGTTGAAGCGGGACGGTGAACTGGCAGTCCTGGAAGCCACCAAGGACACCGGCTTGGGTATCGTTCTGCGTGTGCCTGTGCTGTACGGAACCGCTAGCAACAACTCTGAAAGTGCCATCAACACCCTCATCGATGCAGTGTGGAAGGCACAAGATGAGAAAGCGGGTATCAAGATGGATGACTGGGCACAGCGGTATCCCACTAACACTGAGGACGTGGCGCGTGTGTGCCGTGACATTGTGATCAAGTATGTCAAAGAGAAGGAGAAGCTGAAGGAGCTTCCAAAGATCCTTCAATTCTCATCCGAAGACCGGATGACCAAGTATGAGATCTGTGAGAAGTTGGCACAGGTGCTCGGGTTGTCGCTCGCGGGGATGGAGCGGAACAAGCAGGGCAACGACCCGAATGCTTCTGTGCAGAGACCTTATGATACCCATCTGTCGACCAAGACTCTAAAGGACCTTGGGATTGATGTTAGCACTATGGATTTTGTTGCGTGGTGGTATGTGCCCTTTCAATTGGAGCTATTGCAGAAGCTAATTCACGGTATAGGCGCAAGAGCCTGGGAGCCTACAGGAAATAAGACTAGCCATGACTCGTGGAACAGGTCTTCGGGAACTGTATTTAAAAATAAACGCGGATTTACATGTACCATATTGCATCGCTTATACGAATCGTTTACTCCAGTGATGACAAAATAAAAGGATGAAAGCCGCAATGCGCGGAACAAGTCTACACCACGCGTTCGAACTAGCAGCGCCTCGATTGACAGCATTCCGGACGTGTTGATTCCGTCTGAAGTGAGGTCTGTACACCGGAGTACGTACTCTGTGCTCCGTAGTCCATATCGCGTTAGTATCGCTGAGCGCGGACCCTGCATGAATGTGTCAGTTAGCGCCCGCAGAATTGGGATATACTTCGTTAGCGTGGAAAGGTCCCCATTGTGGCGTTTCTTGGATTCGCCACGTTCTTCTTTTGTAGTAGCGAGGCGGTACTATGGAACTACAGCTACCGAGAGGCCAGACCGCAGGTGTTGTTCTTTGAGAAAGACAGTACGGAGTACTCTGTCTGGAGTAGGATGGCAGTAGGAAGGCGGATCGTCGGAGCAATGTTGCCCTACAGGAATATGGCAGGCGGTGCCCAGCGGCAGAAATAACACCAAACAGGAAGGTGATCGGCGATTGTGATGTCTCCGGTTTCAGCAATTCGCAAAAAGCAGCACAAAAAGACGCAGAGACAGTCAGAATTGAGATTTGAGACTAATTCTTGTTCTTTTTCCTCTCATTTCGTCGTCTTTCCACTCGGTGATTTATTTATTTATCTGTACAGCGAGCTGCATTACTTGCGACAGGTTTAATTAGCAGGGCCTCCACTTTGGTCCAGACTCCAATCTCGCTTTGCTCTTCCCCAGAGATTCGACGCCCGATCAGTCTCTCTATTCCTTCTTCCGGTACGCATTTATTCGTCCAGGGCCTTCATCTCGTGTCCCGAGTCATACTGAGACTGCAATTTCAGCGACAGCGCCATCATTTTCCAACAACAGGATTTCCTCGTTGCTACTCCGTATCTTGGACCAATCTCATTGAATCGGCAGCCCGGAAAAGCGCCCCATCGCCAGGCACAGGATCAAATCCATCTTCTCCACCATCCGCTGTCGATTTCCATCCGTCTGACTGTGCGCGCTTTTTCTGACTGCGCCATATTTACTTTTTGTGGCTCGACTGCTCGGTCAATTGGAAGATCTTCGCTCGTCTGTTGGCTATTGCTTCTCGTTTGATTAGTCTTGCTATTCCTCCGATGACCTGTTAATTATTGGCTTGGAGCGCAGAGAATGATGTGGTTGAAGGCCTGTGGAACTTGGCCTGCATGCGTTGTTTAGGGGGTGGCAAGGAAGCCCTGTTGTTGACTAGTATTTTGGTCTTCCCCTCATTTTCCTGTTTCGTTTGTATCTGGTGTGGGCAAGCCCTTCTTCCTAAGACGATTTTGCAACATTCTCCTTGACTGTGCTCATAACACTGTGCACGACTCAATCCGCCTGGTTTTTGTGAAGGCCGATATAGGGCATTCTGGAACAATGGCGGTTGAAGCACAATCAATGGGTCTAGGACCCGACAATCAGGCCCCCCCCATGAAGTTCTCCCGCTATCGATCTGTCAGACGGGCAGCTTCCCAAAAACAGGAACCTCTGAAAACAGCGATTCCTGCGGTTCCCGTTCCTCCAGTTCCATCTAAGCCACCCTCACCGATTTCTGCCAACCCACAAGAAACTACGGTGGTGAGGAGTGTGTCGCGATATCGACGCCAGAGAAACCCTGCACCATCACCCACCGTGCAGCATCCAGTACCGGTTCCTATCCCTTCCTTTCACGCGCCCGGAAAACCCGATAGACCGTCGTGTAGTCCACCGAAGGATTTGGAAGGAGTGGAAAGGGCAAACATATCTAGTAACGGAGAGGAAGATGACGTCGCACGTACAAGACACCGACAAGATGCGATGAGCCGGTTGGTAGGAGGAGATAGCAGACCAACATCAAAACAAACCTTGGAATCGAGAACCGATACTTCTAGTTATCACAGACCTATCGATGACAACAACAACAACCGCGCTACTCCATCAAATGGCCAGCAATCTGGTAAAGAGACCAAACTTAGATCATTAAAGGACACCATGAAATTGTTTCGGTCAAAGGGTGATGTTGAAAAAGAGGGTGCATCAGCAAAACCTATCGAGCCAAGTGGTACTACCTTCCCTGGCGTGGATGCCCCTGTTTCCGCAGTAAACGCGGGGGAGCGGCATGTGCTTGTCCAATACCGAAAGGCAACCAATTTCCTTCCCATCACGACTTCGACCACAGCGCAGGATCTGCTACTGTCGGCCCAAAGCTGCTTCGATGTTGACGCACAGACTTTTGTTTTGATCGAGCGTTTCGCTCAGTTCGGTCTGGAGCGACCCTTGCGCAAATACGAATATGTTCGCGATGTCATGAATTCTTGGACCAAGGACACGGACAGCAAATTGATCATAGTGCCTGCAGCAAGCTTGGATGCTTTACACCAGCTCGAGGCGCAAAGCGCTCCGATCGAACAACCTGCGGACACAACGTTCCACATCTATCATTCTCAACGTTCTCGGAAATGGGACAAGCGCTACGTGACGTTGCGATCAGATGGCCAAGTGACAGTGTCCAAGAAGTATCAAGGCCAGGATCAGACAAATATTTGTCACTTGTCGGACTTTGACATTTATTCCCCTACGCTGAGTTCACTTTCTAATGACGTGAAGCCACCGAAGAAGATTTGCTATGCGGTCAAGAGTCAACAGAAGGCTAGCATGTTCTTGTCGACAGAGAACTATGTTCAGTTTTTCTCTACGAGTGATAAAGAAGTAGCTGAAGGTTGGTATAAAGCTATTCAGGCATGGCGTAGCTGGTATCTGGTTAGCGTGTTGGGTACTGGCCAAAACAAAGACGAAGCGTCGCTACCAGAACTCTCCCGACAACAGAGCGACGAATCCCCAGGATCAAAGACTCATCAGCCAAAGCCTCTCAAACCGTTGCTTGAATTCGAGCCTTTGGATCAGCAGTGCGACGATGAACAACCCTCGTCTCCTGAGCGTACGAAGTCTTCAAAGACAAAACAATTCCTTTCGCGAAGCAGAAGCACCAAACCTTCTCAGGAAAAGCCACTCACAGTTAACACCGATGTTGGTACAAATTCGCAGGGAATTGAACAATCTCCGTTTTCTCCCACTGGACTCCTGGGCCATAATTACATCATGCGACAGCGTGCGATGCAAGAGCGGGAAGAGATTGATAGGAAGGCATACGAAGAAGTATTTAGTCCCCAGGGCCTTGTTTTTGGAGCCGGAGCCGCTGGACGTCGCCAGTACCCTGCTACTCAAAGCCAACCCAGCAGCCGATCAAACACAATGACCAGTACTCAAGGTCCCGATGCCAGCGGACTCGTTCGACGTTCGCACTCTGTGAGCAAGGGAAACCACAGACCACTCGTCGATCTGACCCCTGTCTACCAAGAACCGCCGCAGCACGCTCGCAAAGGAAGAGGTGTCGCCGTCGACCCGGGAACACCGCTAGTTGATGCTGCGACAACACCTGACTTACTCCGCGGTGCTATTGTTGTCCCATCCGCCACGACCTGGAAGCGACCACCGATCCCGGAAGAGCCTACGTCTACCACCAACGTCAAGACCTGTAGTCGTTCCAATACAGTCCGCAGCACCCGAAATACTCGCCCACGCGCATCCTCGACAACTCCTTCCGACGACGCATTCATCCCAAACAGCCTTCTCGCCCGCTCTGCAACCCAAAAAGCTGCCAACGGCGGCCATGGAGTAGCCACAGGTGACCGCAACGCCACGAAACCCATGCTTGACATGTCCTCCGGAAACCCATTTGTGGAGGGAAGCTTGCTTCGGGATCTGTAGCCTTTATACGGCGATTCCTGATTGATGATTATGACCTGGCCGTAATTGCACTTTTGCATATTACCGAGGCTTTCAGTTTCAGCGCATAGATACCAGATTCTGGCGTTTGGTTGTATTACTACATTGTTACATTATTTTCGGATTATGTTGTTTTTCTTGATCAATGTGTAGGAGGTAGGTAGTCTTGGATTGGCTTATCTCTTGATGTTGGGTAGGATAACATAGCTGTTTGTGTTAGGTACTAGAGTTAGCATTATGCAATATCCATTGTCATTGCAGCCATATTTCTTCTTAGGCGGCTTCCTTTCATTCACTCTTGACTTCGTTCTCTTCGTATATCTATTGCTTTCAGCCATCCTTTCTACTTATCCTTCCCTCACACCACAGGAATACACCAACAGACCCTCCGCTTCGTTCTTCATCAGCCTCAAAAGCCAGCCCTCTCCTAGAGTCCTAGCGTGATCATACATCCTGACAAACCGCGAAGTAATAAGAGATGGTTTACCGAGTTTATATAATTCCCTTCGAATCTACCACATGAATCAGCTTCCCACCTATATAGGCGGGAAACAACGACTGCAAAAACTCGCGACACAAGGTCTGCTACCTCAAGCCAGGCGGAAATGACAATCATAGCAAGCGTATCAGATAAATAACGAGAGAAAAGCATGCAGCAATTTCACTATTTGTTGGTAAACATGGCGAGGATATGTAAATGAATTGATAATGAGACGGAAACAGGAGATGCGGTCCGAATGCCTGGATCTTCCAGTCCACTATGTCTATGAGTAACGAGCTGCTTGGGATAAACTAGAAGGATAGACTTACTTGGATTTGATAGCAATGGCTTTATTCTGTATCAAGACCTCATCATCACCATGACTAGGGAAGGGTGCTTCTTGGACGACGAATCGGCCACCGCTTTCGAGGAGCTATGTAGCGGAGTTTGTTGGAGCAGACATGGTTATTGTAAGGACTTGGATGATAATAACGAGAACAGTGATACAGCCCAGCACCGAAAGGAATACTGAAGTATCTTATATAGATCTCCTGGTACTCTCTAAGGATCTCTCGGCAATAACCGCAACCACGTATGCTTATCTCCAGAGGAACGTTAATTCCGATATCCGGTGGATGTCTTAGAAACCAACGCATGGTAGGCTCTAGACAATATTTCTCCGATATTGAAGGAATTCTTTGGGACTGCGAGTCTGCTAGGTAAAATCCCGGTACAAACCTAAACATAGTTACAACTCGCCAGAGGCATGGCAGTTGCGACAGTCATATACATTTTGATCCGAAAGACTTACGATGGCACCCCAGAGCTAAGGATCATAGAAACTCCATGTCTAGTCATTCTTCTTCAATAGCCTTTTTGACTATACAAACTATGTAACTAAGCGATGAAAACATCAATGCCAAATTGAAAATGAAGAGTATGGGAGTAATCATCGGAACGACCTAAACTAGAGGACTGACTCTGCACAGGTAGTCGGTCGATGGTGGATTCGTGCTTTTCCAGGCAGTACGCGATTACTCGAAACTCGTACCATACGTGGAGAAAAGACATGTTGTTTTCTTTTGGAGTGATGCATTGAAAGCAGGGTCTCGATGCCATTCACACAATAAAGTTTCGAAATTTCTTAGGTTGCTGCCTCTTCATTTGATGCTGCTGTGGCCAACTGTCAAGCGTCTAGGTTACCGTTCATTACTTTTTCTGTAGCATTACTGTGATTTCCAGCTGATTTCTGTAAGGCTTATTAGCTGGTTGTTGACGGAGAAGCAAGAAGTACAGCTCACCACTTAGTGACTATCACACCATAGATTCTACATGTGACTAACCACCTCCTGCATCTTCATCAAGAGATAGGTCCAAATCTCACGATTTCTCTAAGTCCGTTAGCCTATTAAAAGCCAGTATGGGACAGCCGATGACATACCAAAACGCGGCATCTCCCCAGCTGATCGCCAGTACAACCATATAGAACGTCTTCCTATTGTTGGGAACATTGATGAGCTCGATGAATAACTTTCCTTTTGTAGACGTCCCGAAGCTGAAGCCATATTGCTTCTGATACTGGGTATTGTCAAATTGTTGCTGCGACATTAGATTCTGTACCCAGCCCACAGAGTTTAGCATGAAGCTCCGATATACTAAGTGTGGAACTTACCGAAGAACCGCGCCATATCCTATGGTGCACCCACATAATACACGGCCTGCTGACACGAGCCCGAGCGAGATGCTTGAAAATGCCTTTGGGCTTGGCCATGACTGTAGCGGGACCAGAGCTCAGTTTCAGGTTGAAGCCAATGAACTCATAAGTTTCGACGCTTTCCGACTCAATGCATTTTGTTCACGCATTTCGTCTAATGCCCCGCCCAGTCTGCAGCTGTTACTGTTGTTAGCTATAAAGCTAGCAGAAACAGACCGGAAAAAGGAGATTCCAAGGACGAGGGAGCGCAGCTAATTCGTCGCTTTCCTCGCTACTGATATAAATATCTTTGAGAATAGCGAGTATACCGAAAAGAAACAGGTAGCCTTTGCGACAGTATCGGCGGCTTGACCCTACAGCTTCACTGGCTCCCAAGCATCTGGCAAGCCGTTATTTTCACTGAAGTCAGGACATGCAGCCGATTGCGCGTCGAATGGGAGAACCATACTTGTGAGAAGAAAGAAGTCCAGTTCGAGGCAGCCAACTATATATTTTGCCCTGTCAGCACTGTCCATAACTTGAGAAGTCTTTTAAAATTACCAATAATTCCGCGGAAACAGGACCGGACAGCTGTCGCGGAAGTTAACTGTAAATGAGGTAACGGTATGGCCGGTCAAGGTGATTAACCAAAGTGAGATGCGTCTGCGAAACTGCGCTGGCGACTATTGAACCGCAGTAACGTTCCCAGTTATATATATATATATATTTATATATATAAAATGTAAGCCGTCGCGAGACGATACGATAGAAGGCGAAAACACGCTCAAAAACACAAGATGACAGCCTAATTCTTGGCTTCCGTCTCTCGAGCCCTGTAGTCTCTGGGGTTTGTCGTTTCGTGTATTGTACTTGACATGCACACCACAGCTAGTTGAACGTATAGTGTTGGTCAATCCCATAGCACGACAGATAGTTCTAAGCTTTCGAAGCTACTAATGATATCATTGTTAGTATATGTTAGAACTGACAGTCAAGGCTATAGCATATGATAACCATACCTGCAGCAAGCATTAACCGGACAGCACTCAGAGATCAAGTGCATCCACAATCCTGCATATACCAGACTCAACCCGACCCGATCCCTACCCCGAATTCAAGCCTACCAGTCTTGACTCACAGCCCTTGTGACCAAGCACGGCCCTTGGGCGGTCTCGACGAGAGCAATCAGACGCAGCAAACACAAGCCAAAGATGGGTGCGACAGAAGAAACCTGGCGATTATACTGCGACTAAGGAGGGTTGGTATCAAGAGATCACCCAAACAATTGCAGCCGCGACGATGCCATCCGTGGAGAGCGTGAGGAATATTTATGCGCTGTCAGAGCCCTGTCAGCCCTAAAGTACTAAAATAGAAAACTCCATATAAAGGATATGAAAGAGACTGTAAAACAGTAGAGAAATCGGGGATAGTCATTAGTTTACCAATAGATTCATTGTGACCGTGCGTTCTTGCATCTCAAGTGTATACAGCAAACAAAAGACTCGAAGGCGCGAGCAGGGATAAAGACGACCCCAAGCAAGCCTACATATTCGAAATAATCCTCTGCACGAATGAAAATCGAGACAGGCTTTCCAAAGCCCTCTCCAAATTAATTATCGCTATCCTAAGCATTACCCATGAAGTACCTAACTAATTTGATCAAGTTTCCCAAGACCCAGAATCATTACTCATAGAATCATTGAAAACAACAAAGAACGACAAATATAACAAATTAACGAACGACAATCACTGCGCCTGATAGACCTTGAAGCTCTTAAACTCCCAATACGCTTGGGTGAAGTTAGCCGCGTTGTGGGCCACAAAATTCTCGCAGGTTCCCGGGCAGTGATATTGCTCTGTGTAAAACTGCGGCTGGGCGCCGAGCTGACCGCATAGATCGATATTAACAATGATACTTTGGTTGGTGAAATGCGAAGGGATGTCGCAGTTTGTGCTGGGAAAGTCGGCCAATGCCGTGCCCCATGTAGCGGGATCCGGAGTGCTGTTGGAGATGTCGTCGGGGATACCGTCCCGCGGGAAGAACCAGGCCCGGATACCTGCATTTCGCATCTCCAAGGTGTACACCTTCCAATAAGTTAGCAAGTTTAAAACATCAATACTTCCAAAGTGCTTACCCCTCCACCAAGAGCGTTCAACCACTCGCCGTAGGACTGTGGCTCAGCCTGAACTCCACATCCAGCATTACCATGCGTGCTATTATCGCAAGTCACATAGTTGGGCTTTCCAGTCTGCTTCCGCTTGACTTTCATGTTACACCCAGCGGTACTGTGCAACGTTACAGCATTCCCCTCTGTAGCCAGGTTGTTGGTCTCGACGACGTCGATCTCACCATTCGTGGGCCAATTATACCCGTCCGTCAGCCAAAGCGCCGGCCATAGACCACACCCGTAGGGCGTATGGGTGATGTCGAAGACAAACAGCCCATCGTTGTAGTGAGCCTTTGACTCGATCCGCACAGACTGACGTCCAGATGCCGCGTAGGTGTTCGAGGTATCCACCTTGACAACAACCGACTCGTCCGTGGCATACGTCAAATTGAGATTCAGCGCCGTCGTCTGATCCACATATCTACCACATCGTTAGCCAAGAGAACATACAGCACGGGACCAATCATAGAACACATACTGCACGAACCCATCCGTCGGATCCTGCGCCGAGAAGTAATCAAACTTGTCAAAGAAGCTCGATCCCGAGTAATCATCCACCAGCCTATAGTTCAACGACGTATAGTCCGGGTACCGATTCCTCTTCGTCCCCACCACTGCTCCCACAATAACACCCACGATAACGACCACAGTAACACCGCCAACAATCAACTTCGTTCGCAGTGACCATCCACGGGGTTCGTACCAGGGCAACGCACCACCGGTACCACCGGCTGCAGATGTTGGAGTGATTGTAGGGTGTCTGGTGTTGACCGGGGTGTAGGGATAGTCCGGATTCGGCGAAAGTTGGGCAGTATACTGCGGAGGTAACTTGAACTTGGGGAATTGCGAGGTTGCGCCGCCGTATCGACTGTAGTCGTCACCGGAGTACAGCTGCGTGTTTGCCATGATGATAGCAGGATCGGGATCGGAACGTGCGTGGCTATCTGATTGGGCTGACTGTATGTCCAACCGTGGGGAAAAAAGAATGTAAATAGGATTGTTGGTAGTAAATGTAGGTGAGCGTATAAATCAACGAAAGACGTGGTATATATAAGTACTTGTAAACGAGAGATATCCCACGAAGCGAACGAGAAGGAAGAGTTGGTGCTTGGAAGAAGAAGTCGAATAGCTGGTGGAGGTTTTGATTTTGTCTTGCAGGTTCCTGCTGGAAAGGGAAGGCGTACGTCACTCGCCGGACCCTGTCGATCCTGCCAAAAGTAGAATGTTCTTTTTGCGCATTTTGATTGGTAATTTTGCTTACATTATTTTGCTCGAGCATTAGCAGTATCCCTAGAGAATTGTCCGTATTCAATTGAATAGTACTCCGTAGAGACTAATTCAGCTGTACAATCGCATTGTATCGAGCACATGGGAACCAAAGACTTGAGTCTATAAAAAGCAACACCATTACCGCCGCATTACTTGCCGATCCATCAACCAGAAACAATTCCCAGGCACGCAATCGTAACCCGGTATAAATCATTCGCCCGGTAAGAGTGCCTGCTCTCTACAGACAAACCGCAAGATTTATCGGCTGTTCAACATGTTAACCGCAACCGGACAATATCCAGAGAACAAGGAAAGGGGCACTTTTCAGATAAGCTTTTCCTTCCGACGGACCAAGTGGGTTTCGCTGTCACGGTGGAGACGAGTTTATATACGGAGTTTGAGTATGAGATCCTTGTAGTAGCAATAAGCGTACGTGGATATTTTGAACCAGACCATTGAGGGGCATTAGCTAGTTACACTTTGTACAGCAAGCAACGCAATTAATATTAACAAGGAAGCGAATAATAACACCAGAAGACCTCTCCATATCGAAACTCTCAGTCAACGCTATCTATAAAAAAAAAGAAAACACTCTCCAACACCTTGCTCGCTCGGAATAACACGATGATTTTTTTTATAAAAAAAAAAAAAAACGCTTGAACACTCGACGCCAACCCAACTCCAGAGTGTAAACGATAAACAGAATCAAGGTAAATATTTCTATCGTTGCGATCGTTGCGATCGCAGGGTGCCATGTCGGTGCAGAACCGCGTCGGCATTCATAAATGAATCACGATCCCGCGCATCGAGTCCTGTCGATACACCAGTCTCCGTCCGCGCCTGCGACTGCTGTCGGTCCATAGACGTCGTGCCGCTGAGATTCGACGCGCGTCTTCGCATGCGCCGCTCGCCATCCGCGATTTCTTGTTGATTCAGCGCTTCCGATGGCAGTAAAATAGCACGGTCGAGGGAGTATGGCAGACCACGATGTCGTCCACGGACTTGCATTGCAATGATCACGAGCTTCGAAATGACCTGGAATTCACCAACGAAAGAAGTGTTGACGCCCGGATAGCCCATGGACAGTCCGACGGTACCGTACGCCGAGACCACCTCGAACAGAACCGACCAGAGCTGGAACGAGTATTGTCCCGTATCCTTCAGGCGACCACCCTCAACGATGGAGATGATGAACAACCCGAGAAACACATACCACAAGTCAAAACTCAGCTGCTTCCGCAAATGAGCTCCAATATAGGTGGGTGCGGTTTGCTGGTCTTCATCCTCTTCGTCTTCTGGCTCAGTGGGATAGATGCCAAGACTTTTCTCTTCGTACACGTTCGTCCGTCGCATCGAGATAGCAATCGGGAACACGGAGATATACATCATAATCATGTACGACACCTGCACGGCCGGATGTAAGTCCGAAATCGACACCACCGAAAAACCCGCCGTTCTCGTACAAGCCGCTTGAAACAGACCATCCAGAACCCGGATTCCAGCAGGCAAGGCAGTCACCGCTGGATCATTGAGGTCCAGGATGATGAAAAAGATCAAGTCAATGCCGTTGAGCGCGATGAGGATTGCAAAGAGCCACCAGGTGGCATTGCGTGGGAAGAGAAGCGTGAAGCAGCGACGGGGGTGGTCAAGCAAGAATTTTAACTCCTCCCACAACGGACTGTCGACGGGAACCAGCTTGGAACAAACCCAAATAATCAGCCGAAGCATGCACGGGAACCCTGTGTTGCCGATGATAATGAGAAAGGCTAAAAACAACATTGGGAAGATGGCACCTTGGAATGAATTCATCGAGTCCGCAGTTAGGGTGAAGCCAACATCGTTAAAGGCTGAACCGGATGTGAAGATTCCCCACCATGGGCGGCCCTGGCCAGCAGCCTGGACGACAGAGCCCCAATGGGTATGCATAATCCAGGGAACCATGCAGACGACGCCCAGTAGATGGAAGCCAACATAGTAGGCGATCAGCACAACTGCCAAGGTCTTCAGAGCACGATACTCAATGCCTCCCAACTCGTCGCGTTGTTCTTCGGTCAGGTCGACAAAGTTGGAGTTTCGACCAACAGTAGCATCCCAGCTGAGATACGGAAGAGTTGGTCGGTCGCGTTCTTGGGTGAAGGACCGAACAATACTGCTCATCGTGCCACGTCGCGCTCGACTGAAGGGACTGGCATCGCTCGTGTCCTTGGTCTCACGGAAGGTGGGACGAGTGTCCATGCGAGGAATGGTAGACTGTCGGGTTTTTGTCCGCGTAATCTCCGGCTCGTTGATGGTAATGTGTGGGCCCTCCATTGGAGGCACTTCATCATCAGCCTCTCGAGCCTCATGCGACTCCCGACTCCTTTGTCTGGCAAGTCGTTCGCCATCGTCGTCTTCTTCCAGCACCTCGGGCATACCACCGCGATCATATTCACGTGGACTAGGAATGCGCAGAGCCCCTTTACTTTTCCGCTGGTGCTCCAGGAAGGCGATGTGCTGGTCGGGGCTCACTTGGGAGGGGACGCGCAAACTTCCGAGACCCAGTCTGGGTGTGCGCTGGCCAGAGTCCTCGCGGTCACTGGAATTATTACTATCCTCACCATTGGCCGGCCTTGTATCGGTAGGACTGCGAGAAGAATCCGAACCGTCGGGGGTTTGGTTTTTGATGGGGGAGCCTTGTGGCGTTTTATGGATAGCATCGCCCGATTCGTTGCGCAAGACAACAATGGGCCGGCTGGTGATGCCCCGCTCTTCCCTGTCATAATCACGGCTATCATCGTCATCCTCCTTGCCCTCTGTGACGGTGCGCATTCGGGTTCGGGTGGCGCGCAAGTTGCGAGCGTCGCGAACAACGTGCTGGAAACGCTTTTCAAACCAGTAGAGGCGGATGAACACCAAAACGGTATGGATGAAGATCGGGGTGGTAAGCATGGAGATAAAGTACAAGATTACCTGCTGATATGTGTGCAGCAGATTGAAATCAACGGTGTTCAAGCCGCTCTGGGTCGCGGCGCCGGCGGAGAAGAAGAGGGCATCGATGTACGCCAGCTTGGTCCCGGGATAGATGATGATGGAGGCGATGAAGCTCAGGCAAATGATATAGGTATAATGGAGGAGGATAAAGTTCATATGAATGTCCCTCACGAATGGAATGCGGGACTTGACCTCAATTGTCTTCTCGATGAATTTGGAAAACATCCTGGCGACCGAGCGAGCTGTCGCTGAGCGACGCCCACGAGAGACAAAAGAGTGGAACCGGAGGGACTTCAAAACCGCGATATTCATGTGGGAGGATATGATTCTAGCAGTTGAGCGACAAAAGTTAGCTTCTCATACCGGAACAGCCATCGGGGGTGATAAGCTACCACACGCGGTCAATTGCCGAAATCGTCTCTGACACCTGGTCAAGAGAGGACAATCAAAAAAATGACAGAGAGAAAAGAATCGGACGAGATACTGTTAGTCTCTGGTCCAAACCGGGCGGCCTTTAAACAGAATCGAGGTGTCCAAGGTCATGGTGAATGGCGATACTAAAACGAGGCGAGGTGAAGAGGGACAACTAGCCAGGCGCAACCAAATCTAAGGCCACACACTCAAAATAAAAGCAAGAAGAAAAAGAGTGAGAATAAGAAGAGGAAGGAAGCACACAAAAAAAGAAAAAGAAAAAAAAATGCTTCAACTCGAATAGGAAAATTCGAAGAGCTCACAGCGAGGCAGCAGAGATTGCCAGAAATCGCTCACTGGGGCTCATGGACAGTGCTTTTGCGACCGACGACGCAATGCACAAACGGCGTGCTGCACGGCGACGATCGCTGTATCAGAATAAAGAATTCAGGATCCTCTGTGGTTTCTCGCTGGGTCGCTGGGAGGATGGACAGGTAAATCTACTTGTAGACAAGAGAAAGGTTGTATGGTTGAGGGGATGTCAGTGTACAATCACCTGATCTCAGCTGATTTCCCGCTTTGGACTCGACAAGACTTTTTGTATAGCCTCAACACCACTGAGAATGAACAATTTCATAGTCTATTGGGGCCTCGAATCTTGGCGGGTTGTAAGATCGCTGCAGGTGGATGCAGGAATGCAGCGATATTCTACCTGACCGTATGCTATGGCTTCATTGCTATGGCGGATCCCAGTCCTTAATGGATTCCTTAATGCGACCTTGTCCAATTCCGGCCTTTTACACCTCACCGGATAATCCGACTTTTCGGTTCAAAGCTGCAGCTTACAGGGGTTTTGGTGGTTTTGCTTTTTTTTCGCTGTGCTTTATCGGCTTTATCTTGCAGGGTTTTTGTCGTGCATATGCATAGGGGCAGATATACACCGACTTGCTGACCACCGCCCGCCATAGATCAGCCATACAATCTTGGGTATCACCATGATTATTCCGATAATCTTGAGGCTGGTTTCCAAACATCTTTCTGATATCTGGCGGAAATAAAAAGAGAAAAATGCCCCAATATCACGCTGTCGTCGCTTCGGACCAGCTGACTGAACATTCTCTCAACCCCTGAACTAACTAGTATCCTATCTAAGAAATGAGTACTGACATGGCAAAAAAAGCAAGTAAATACGACAATGCAACATAAACCTATTTTCAGATCGATACATTCAAATTTTCGGTGTCGTGACTCCCGCGTGGAACTCACGGTTGATATTTCTGCCATATGCTCCCTCCGTCGCAAGGGTCATACAACGGCTGCCAACATCAACTTGATTGGGAAATAGAGAACGGGAGCGGTGAAATCAAGGTCCTCCCAATTCAAAATTCAGTAGACGCCAGGCATTGATCACACAAGCTGCCGCCAACCGTGAGCGTTATTGATGCCAGACACTTCATACCAAAGCGTTGATATCCGCAATGCCAGCGGTTAAGGCAGGTATTCCGACAACGTTTTGAATTACACCGTATCGCCGTATAAGAATTACTTTTTTGTCGTGTTTGCCAGATCATCTTAGATATGTCATTTGACAAGGGTATCTCGAAATATTGAACAATCGGTATCAGAGCATTGCTGCGCCTATCCATTCGGCCAGCTACGCCATGTGTTCTTCATATTCTGCACGGAATGCGTGACCGGGATGGAAACACAGGATCCATGCGCGAGCTTATCTACCATGAATGATAAGATACAACTCGCATGGCTGTGACGAGCACACGGAGGACCCCGATGTCGCAAAACGACTGGTTGAATCCCCGCAGCTGGCAGAAGTGTGGTGGTGGCGGTGCAAACAATCGGTGTGACTGTTAGTGCTTGTGCATACTTACCGAACGCCGGGGTTAGAGTATTAATCCAAGTCTTTCCGCATCGGCCTTATTTCTTGGGGTCAAGAGAGTTTCTATTTCCCTTTTCGGCCATCATGAAGCCATAGCAAGTGGTCGGGTCACAGGCTGCGGTACAATGCGTTGATTGGTCAGCGTCGGTGCTCACGAGGTAAATTCTGCATGATGATTGGTTGAGCTAATTAGATGGGTCAATTTCCCTTTTGGGCGATATAGACAATGTATGAGAGACGTTGATACAGGGGTATAGCCTATTAAGTATGTATATAACTCACTTGGAAGAATGGTACAAGTGCAAGGATTCTTCTCCAGCCCTAAAACAAGTGTATCTTCATCCACGGTTGACCAGAGCAGTGGTATCAGCAGTATGTACTCCGTACTAAGGGTCTCCAAGGAAGCTTGGACGCAATTTTAGACCACCACATAACTCGAAATATGAAGTACGGGCAAACGAATCTCTAGTCAACTGATCATCCACGGATACAATGCAAATCCCCAATTACTAGTGCCATGCGTCCTTTTCCAGCCCAATGACTGGTTGCTCAGGAAGACTCGCACAGTACTCCTATACCAGAAGTTCACGTGATTCTGTATTCACTCAAAAGCCATGAACTGCTCTCATCTGACCTCTGTACCTCTCTCACCCTCTCTCTCCCTCTCCCCAGCATCGGGGACATCAACCTCGTCAAGATGCTCCAGTGGGCGTCTCGCTGTCTTCCTGGATTCAGCATCATTGCTTTGGTATTCCTGCTGGTCTTTACATCTAATTTGATACCCTTCTCGCCATGGAATTCAATTTGGCCTCCTGCCAAGGGACCTCCCTCGACGGGGGATAATTCAGTTCTCAACGTTGCACAGAAGATCTTCATGGTTTACACGGTCCTCGTCCACACTAACATGCTTTGGTTCGCTGCTCGTCTGTCTTGGTCTCTCTGGTATGTCACCAAGCAGACCAAACAGGTCCTGAGCAGACGTTGGAAAGCGAACGAGAACGACTACGTCGATGACCCTCCTCCGTCTCCTTCCCGCAAACTCCCTGATCCGTCCATTTTTAAATTCAATAATCCCGCGGTTTACGAGGTGGATGACCAAGAGGTGATACATGCTATTATACTGCCCAACTACGGGGAGGATATCCATACACTTATTACTACGTTAAACGTGCTTGCTAGTCATCCACGAGCTCGTTCGCAGTATGAGGTGAGCACTTATCTGTACGCTCTGGGTCCTCTAACTGACATACCTAGATCTATCTCGCAATGGAGCAGAAAGAAACCGACGCCGCGGAGAAAGCTCAGAAACTCATCTCGAAGTTCGAAAAGTCTTTCCTCCACGTTCGAAGCACTTTCCACCCGGCAGGGTTACAAGGAGAGATTGCAGGCAAAAGCTCGAATGTCGCCTTTGCAGCTCGTCAGATCGTCCATGTCCACCGTACAGAGCTTAGTACCGGCTCTTGTAATGTAATAGTCACAGTGATGGACGGTTAGCCACTTCTTTCCAGAGCACAACAGGATGAAACTGACAGGAACAGCCGACACGCATCTATGGTTGGACTACTTTACCGAAATCCGTCGCCTCCATTACGCCCACCTCACAGACGACGCAGACCGCACGCTCTACTCTTGTCCGATTATCTTCGACCGCAATTCTCACGAGAGCCCTATACTCGTCCGTTGTGCAGACCTCCTCTGGGGCTTTGCTGGTCTCTCGACCATGTACCCAGGTACAACCATCTCAATTCCAACCTCCGTGTACTCGCTACCCCTGTCTTTGGCCGAGAAGGTGGGTGGTTGGGACAGCGACCCAACGGCTATCGGCGAGGATATGCACATGATGCTCAAATGCTATTTCGAGACTGCTGGCAACCTGCTTACGCGCGTGGTCTACGTCCCTGCTAGCCAGTGTAACGTGTCCGGTGACACGGCCAGCGATCGAAAGATACCCAGGTACCGTCGAACCCTCGACACTTGCCACGCCCGGTATCGTCAAGCCCTAAGACATATGTGGGGAGCACTGGACTCTGGCTTTGCGGCCCGTCGCACCTTGACCTACCTCCGTTTGCACAGCAGATGTCTCTTTCTCCGTCCCAGACACCTGGCTCTCCTCCATCTACTCTGGGAAGCACACTTCCTTCCTGTGCATCTGATGATCCTCATGGTTTTCTCGGCCGTTTACGAGTTGACTTCTTCGTCACTGCACCCCACCATGGCGCTTGCGCTGTCTGTCACTAACATTCTTCGCACGACCTCATTTATCTGGATGAATCTGTGTCTCGCTTTACACGAACGCTGGTACAATATCTGCCTCCGCACGAGGAAGGGAGACATGCTGCAAGCCAATGTGAATGACACAGGCTTTTCTATGCGCGTTTGGTGGTACCTGCCGTTCCTCCTGGAGAGAATCTGTTTTCCCATTGCCGGAACGATATTCGGTGCTGTTCCGACGTTGCATGCGGTCTTTTCGCATTTCTGGACGGATCGCTTGGTGTATAGGGTTAGTAAGAAGCCGGACTTTGCGTCTCTGGTTTGATGGTGATATACGGGATATATGAATTTATGATTCACTGTCTGTTGTCCACGTTCATGTCTGTTCATGTCTTCATTTGCCAGGTCTGATATATTCACGCATGCATGTACAAGTACCATATCTAACACCTAATACATAGATCTAATGCGATGATCACGCAGCACTATGCCGATAAACATAATGCCACCCCTCCTTCTTAATATCCTGTCTAACCTTGTAATTCTCCTCTGCAATCCTCACCAGCCCCATATCCATATCCACAACCATCACCCCTTCTTTGTTGCCCATATCCCCCACAACACCCGTAACCGGCAACACAACCCTCGACAGTCCAAAATACTGATCCCCAGGCCCCCCAGCAACATTCGCAAAGATAATCCCGCACGTGTTCTCAAACGTGCGAGCCGTAAGTGTTGACTCAAGAAACAACACTTCAGACTCACGGTTATACTGCAATGCCTCGGGGGAAGCATCATACCGACTCCCTGCACACAGATCAGCACCCAACTCACGGCATCCCATAAGCCACATGCTAGTGTTAAACTCACAAAAAGTAGGAATAATAATAAGTTCAGCGCCCTGGGCAATCAACTCCCGAAACGCCTCCGGAAACGCCAAATCCCAACAAACCAACAACCCGATTTTCCCCACCGGCGTCTCAATCACCTCATGCGGCTCCTCTCCCGACGACGTCAGATACTTACGCTCAGGGTGCCAGATGTTCTTCTTCCGGTAGGAGCCTAGGATCTCGCCGGTGGGAGCGATGAAGTAGGCGGTGTTGTAGAGGAGGGGCTTTTCGTTTTCATTGTGGGCAGGCGTCGGCGAGTGGTTCTCGACGATCGTGCCGGGGATGAGGGAGATGGAGAGTTCGCGGGCGAGGGATTGGTAGGTTTGCAAGTAGGGTGTGTAGGTAGTTGTTTGGTGGATGTAGAGGGGGTCAGACGGGTTGAAGCCGTTTAGGTGGTATCTGGCGGCGTTAGCACCCCTCATCATATCTTTGCATAATGAAGATTTGGAGGTGTTTACTCTGGCAGAACGACAAGTTCAGCGCCTTGCGCTGCGGCTTCACGGATGTATTGGCATGCTTTCGCGTGGTTCTCGTCGATGGCTAGGTCCTGCGATTGTCAATGCTGTGCTGCGTACCAATTCCCATATCATAGAGATAAAAAACTTACCTTGATGTACCACTGCGCGACAGCTACGCGACGAATTGGAGCCATTGTTCCGTTTGTCTGTTGATATCAAGAATATAGAGAATTGGTTAACTTAGGGAGAAAAACCGCAAACCGCGGGGAGTGTCATGGTGGGTCTGGGGAACTTCATATTGGGGTCGGTTGAGTTGGGGTAGGTGGGGTAAGTATTCCTACCCTTCATTCCTAGCATATCATTGACCTGGTGAATATCTAATTCATAATGGAGCCTGAGGGACATAAAACCGGGTCAATTCCATGGTTCTTGCCCCGAGGTCATTCTACTTCCTCGGAGGTCCAGCAGCGATGTCAGGAACCTCTCAACTTTCTCTGCAGACCAAACAGAGGAACTTGCCAAATGCTGATGGCTGGACTGCTCGATGGTCGAAGACTTGGCTGCTCTAGTCACCGGTCTCAATCCCATCTAATCAAGCGTACTTAAAATTTACCACAATACTCAAAGCTGCACAATGGTAGAGGGATCAGCACGCATTGCGGAGCGGTACTTGATACTCATTCGCATAGACGTGAAAGAAATACAAAGAGGCCTCGAAGCTGGAACTGAACCCGTTACCCTTTACAAAGGATGCACAAGCGACCGGAATGCTCATGTGGCCCAAAATGCTACATATCAGTCTATTCTATAATCCCGGGCACTTTTCCGAACATTCGAACGCATTGAGGGAACTCCTGTCCAAGGAAAGCCCACCTTCTTGACAAAGCTCTAGAAGATCCTCGCCATGGTTCTCACCAAATGTTCGTCATGTGACGAGACATCGCGGGCTCGCTGCATGGAAAGATTCAACAATCCAGCACTAAGAGACACCTCTGCTGTACACATCTCTACTGGACCCGAGTCACATAGGTAAATCTTATGCGGTCTACTTCCTGACGAAGCAACTAAACAATTATGTTGTATACACCGTTTCGGCGCGCCTAGCATACCCGAAACGCATTCTATTAGCGTTCATATTCACAATAGCAACATGAGACGCCATTCTGATATTGCTTCTCATCAGAAGCAACATGCGTCCACATTCGACAAATAATTCAGTGCTTGTAAGTATATAGCGACTCAGCTATTGTCGTCAAATCAAGTATGCGCCAGGCAACGAGTCCGCATTTTCTCACCACCCAACGCGGCAGCATAATCCCTTTAAGTTCCTCAGTCGACCCCCCCCAACTTCTCCTCTCTGCCATGACTATAAATTAATGACTACTTTCTCGAATGTTACTTTACTGGTAGCATTGTACTCGTTCATCGGGCTAGATCGTACCGCAGTGCATTCGCGACTCACGCGCAGCATCCTTACGATAAAGTATTTAGCACACCAAGCAGCAAAGCTCACTGGAAAGTGTCCAGAGACGGAGGGGGCAAACCGCAGGCTCATATTAAAAAAGGTTCGATCACCAAAAGCATGTCGGAAGGCACATTGACTGGTTTGAAGACCGAACTCTTCCGCAACTGCCTCCACTAACTCGTGAGCAAGCCAATTGATATAGCCACTTATATTGACGAAAGCAAACAACGACATCCGCTTTGACGGAACTTCAACTGGGTGCTTTGTGCTGGAGGCCACAAGAATTGTCAGCGGAATATCAGGCCAGCAAGTGGTCGTTAAGGCCATATTCACCGATCAAACCAATCTTCGACGTTAGTATATTATTACGGACACACGCTCCTGATCACCAGATAATGAATTAACCGCCATGATCTACTTTGACGAAGCAAGAAAGTTATGCAACTAGGCAGGAAATCCACAAATAATGTCTCTTGCGCTGAGACGAAGCATGCGCCAAAGGTTAAAGATCCTGCTAGAAGCAGATACCTCTTCGCTTTGGTACTTGGCACCTCTGCGAAGGTGTCTAATTTCTCTCCCCCAGGGTAAAGAGACCTGGATCTCGCCTATATCCGTTTTCCTGTCGCAATTGACTTGGAAGTTCGCATTGAATATAGTGCGCAGGAAACACCTTTCCCGTCAACATTTCAAGACGATACAATGAATCTCTTTGCAAATGAGCCCCTCGTGGAACGGGGACACAGGACTTTCCCAGAAGCTTTTCCTCTTCGGACACCCCTTTACGGGTCTCTTCTTTGATAGTATAGTCTGTGGAGGGTGAAAAGAACACTGATCAGCACGTGCTCGACTTTTACCTACCTGTTCTCCCAGCCAGCAGTCATCCTCCCTTTCAGTACCCCGAGAATCACTAACATGGCACCTCATCCATTCCAAACATTACGTCAAGAGGTGTCCGCTATTCTCGCGCTAGCAATGCATAGATCCCTTGCCGGGACTCACTTCCACGAGTTGGTGGTGTTGTCCGGTTCACTCCATAGCCTTGCGGAGTTGTTGTCATCTGGGGACCTAAAATATGTGATAAGGATTATTCCCTCGCACTATGCAACCTTCGGACCCGATATTAGCTAGGCTTCTGCATGGTCAACATTTGACTTGATCCGAAGAACGGCTAGCTCACTGCACAGATTTGTGACAAACGGAGTCGTCTATATTGGTGACATTGGTGAGGCAATTGTCTACAGCACGCTTCGCCCTGTTAGGTGCGCGAATTTATCTCTACTCTCCCAACCAGACAGACAAGTTAGAACCCATCGAGGATCAGATGGGGAAAAGAAATGCAATGACAACCTGTGGAGGAATGGGCACATCCTATTTCATCACGCCGTACGAGTGATCGAAAAGCTAATGTTTCAAAATCTCAAATTGTCATATATAGGACTAGGGCTATGGGGATTCAGCCGGAGCGGATTGCGCAGAATGCGAGAGATTCTACGAGACAAGAATCCTCGTCCTATTCGATTATTTCATACGAGTGACCGAACAGCCAACGCTTGAAACTTTCCAGCGGGCGAATGTCATGTAGGATCAGGGCTACGGAGGTTTACAAGAGAGTGATACTGGTGTCTAATGGGTTATTAGGCATTAATTTAATAAATACAGCTTCAAGTCTAAGATAGCAGGCCAATAAGCCTGAAATGAGTGCCTCGAAGGTCAGATGTCGGATACATGGAACACGACCAATGTCCAAAGTCCTGCCTTCTACCTGTACCTCTTCGATCCTGTATCCCTCAGTCCTCTTCCTGTAGCCAACTGGATTGAAATGACTCTCCCGAGTCGAAGAAAATACCAAGAAACAGTCCTAACCACAACTGTCCAAGACATGAGACGAGACAAAACAAACGGAGATGTGCTAAAAGAAAATCCAGCTCCCTTGACCAGAATCTCCATGTCCCTGCTCGAAGAGCCCGTCTTCCTGTCCATTCTCAGACCCCTTCGATTCCCCTCCACTAGCAACCTGATAATCACCACTCTCCATAACCTAGTCACCTCATCAATCAGCCTTCACCCCCTCAATCAAACACAATCCGCAGACGAAAAAAACATACAAAAAGCACCCTCTCCCCCACAACCTCCTCAATACAATGTGGACACTCGCCCTTCGACCGATAGGACCCAAAAACCCCATATGGAATACAATCCTCAGCCTTACAATGTGTCATGCCCCATTGCGGATTGTTGGTGATCTCGTCGCAGATGAAGTACATCGTTAGGTTGACGAGGTGCCTTGGGGCTGCGTGACAGAGGGATGGGAGGGAGGGGAAGGTTAGGGTGTAGCACATTTTGATGTAGAGAGGCTCGGATTGCTTGAGGGGTGTGGGATTGGTTGGGGGAGCTATATAAAAAGGGTTAGTTACAGAGCCTGCGAGAGTGGGAAGATTCGAGACGGACTAAGATGAAGGATGCGAAAGCGAACGCGAAATGAGCGACGGACGATATTTTCCTACACTATGATTAGTCGCAGTACACCAACGCAACGCGCACTTCCCGTGGAGCTCTCTCCTCGAGCCGTCGCAAAGTAGAGAGAATCGCAATTGAGAAATCTAGTGGACTTACCACACCGGACCCAAGAAGCAACCGCAAAAGCAAAAAAGCGTAATGTAGATGATCCCAAAGGAACAAACTGAACAAGCCCACCTCAACCAAACCAGAAAAGCAAAAGAGCGCGCTAGGTATAAGTAAGAGAAGGGGAAATAAGAAATAAAGAGATTTTTTTTCCAAAAATATTGAAATGCCGTAGCCTAATGGAACATCCTTTCTCTCTCATTCACCAGAATGCACAGAGCGCTTGCGACATCATCTCAGAAATGGGGATTTTGACTTTGTCTTTCATTTCAGGCTGGGTATACAAAGGTTTATGGTGAGAGACTGGTCTTTGAGGAAGAGTATGCTCCTTTTCATCTACTAAACTGGAAGTTATGCTAATTGAGGGCTTCCAGGGCACGTGTTTTCATGTGGGATATTGTGAATGAGGGTTTAGGCAGTTCTATGAAGCAAAGATCCCCACTGGCTACATCTTTGAATATACACTACTCAGACGTCTAATGCTGTACATTTGCTATCTAGAATAGTCTTTGAACGTACTCTATGGAGGATCACCTCGGAACATCAACAAATCATTATTTGATACAAAGAAAGTCGTGATATAGAATCTCAGCTCAGACAACTTGACATCAGAAGGAACCGTTATGGTATGGAGTCTAGACTTGACTTCGGAACGACGTGCAAACATAAAAAAACACAACACCTCCGAGGCAGCGCAACCAGACAGAACCCTAAGGAAAGCGAAAGGAACAGAAAAGGGAGACAGGATATAGCTCGAGACAGAATATTGAAGGCGATTACTGCACCTGGCTGACAATCTCGCTGGCGCGAGACAGACTCTCCACCATCTGCTGGCACTCTTTCCGTCGGCGGATTGTGTAGTCGCTTTCCTTGAGCAAGTCGTCGAGTTCTTGGTTACGGTACATGTTCTCGAGAAGCTCGCGCTGCATCTCATCCTTAGTAAATCTAGCGGATACAGTCAGCATGTAGTTCAAAAGATGCGAAACGGTACAGTACGTACTGGACGAGAGTGTACATAATGGCCTTGGGGACCATGTCAATCATAGTCCGTTTGACGATGTTGTAATACGAGGTGATGAGGAGCTCTGTAGCCATATTAGCTTATGATCCCATAAACGGTGGAGAGTACTCACTGATAACCTCCACTTCAGCACTTTCGCGATCCGACATGTTGGCCGACACCTTGAGGGTCGGCGGCGGAGGCTCCATGGCAGCCGCCTTCTTTTTGTTCTTAGAAGCCCAGAAGCTTCCAAAGAATCCAGAGTTGTTGGTGGTTTCGGGGCTGGTTTCCAACGACGGACTGTTCGCACGGCTCGGGAGAGGCTTGCCGGTCTTCGGATCAACCTGAGTGGGCTTTCCGGCAGCTTGACGTTCATTGACAATGGCCATGGCCTATTTCAGTTAGAATGGATCAAAACAGTGAAAAGCGTTTTGCAAACTTACGCGGTGGCCATTGAGGAAGTCAGGGTGACCAGTGTTGATATAGCATGCCTCCATGTTGACTAGATCCCGCACCAGCTTGTTCGTTGGTTCCATGCACTTCTTGAAGAAAGTAATGACGACGGCGTGGAACTTCTCCTTCAACATAGGGTATCTGCGGAACAGCTGCTTGTTCAGAAGTTGACCCAGGATACGAACAAGCTCGTCGTAGACCAGAGAAATACACTTCAAGCTGGGGTCCTCCATTCTTCTGATCTGTTGCTTGACAATCAATTCGAAAGCGGTGGTACCAACGAACAGCGAGGGCGAGGGGCCAGACGAGTTGTAGAGGAACATCCGAATGTCCATGTCCTTCACAGTGTCGAAAGGATCCACAGCCTTGATACCGTTCGAGTAAAGCTCGTGGAAGACAAAGCTAATACGAGCACCGCCCGACAGCTCAGCGCTAGACAGTTCCTGGTTCCGTCCTTCCAAGACTGTGCGGTATTCGTTGCTAAATTCGGTGATGATGTTGAGGATAATGTTGGCACTGTTGCCCAGCAGCGAATCACCAAGCTGCGAAAGCTCAGAGCTGTACTTCTGAAGGGAGGAGGAAATGCGGGCCTTGATGTCCGGCAGGGTCTGTTTAATGTGCATCATGAGAATCTATTAACAAGTCAGCAAGTGTTCCATGCCCACACAATAAGCGTCGGTTACAAACCAAGTTCAGTTTTCTGGCCAAGTACGGTGTTCCGCAATAAGAAGCCTTATTACGGTACGCCTTGTGGTTCTCGAAGAAGTTCTTCTCGTTTTCCAGCGCAGACGCAATTGGCCGCTTGTTCTCAATATCACGCTGGCCACGGTTGACCACCGGCACATAACCCAGACGCAATGGGATAACCCTGCCCGCAAGAATATCCACAACGTCGGTTCCTTCGTCCATGAGGTCGACCTTAGTCAACACACCAATCGTACGCTGACCCTCCGGGTCCACCTCACGTGCCAGCTGCAAACCGTCCGAGTTCGCCAGATCCTGGTTGGCGGAGGTCACTGCAAGAATGATGGCGTTGGGCTTGCTAATGTACTTCAAAACCATATCCCTGATCTGTCGCTCGATGTCCTTGGGCTGGTCACCGACGGGAACCTTGGTCAAACCGGGCAGATCGACAAGTGTAAGGGTAAGGACGTTGGGCGAGTAGATGCGGAGGTTAATCGGGATAGGCGAGATACCTGCATTCTTGCCAACTTTCGATTCGGTTTCGCGAACAATCTCTTCACGGATTTTGTTGAAATCGTAGAACTTCTGTCCGGGGATGTGAAGAAACTCTCCATACTCGTTTAGGTTCGCCGCTTCGTCCGTTGTATTGTCCACCTTCTCATCTGTCGATCCGTTCACCGAATTCCTTGCGGGCTTGTTGATGAGCTGCAGTACAAGGGGTCTCCGCGTAACAATTCCCGAACCACGAGGAAGACTATACAGCCACTCTAGTCAGCCACTGAAACCACACGCATACCAGCACAACCACCGCACCGCGGCCCGGGCGCCACTCACAAGTCCCGACCAACAATGTTTTCTAAAACCGAACTCTTTCCGCTTGACTGCGATCCGACGACGGCGATCTGAGGCAAATCGATGGGGTTGTGAACCTAGACCAGACCAACAGATGTCAGTACGTGCATGCGGCGGGGCGGGAAGCCGTCGCTGTCTAGACGAAGCTACCACTAGTTCCAAAATCACTATTCACTTACCCCGACTGTCGAAAAGACATCTTGGAGTTTGTTCACCAGCGAGATCAAGCTGGGATCGTTGACGTTGATCCTGTGGAATCCTCGATGTTAGTCAGACCGCTCGGAGGTTTGGCTATCAGGGATAGGTAGCAGGGGGGGGGTGTATGCGCACGAGAAGCCAGTAGGGCTAGCCATGGCTGCCGGAGATTATAGACAGACGCTCCAACCGGAAAATATAAAAACAGGAATTGAAATAGGAAGAATGGGTATCGCTGTTGAGAGGCGCCGTTGGTGGTGGCGGACAGGAAGCGGGAGTGTCGAAGTTGCGGCCAAGTGTACGGAGTAGCTTCGCGAGGTCGATCAGTAGTATGGGGTAGATAGGCTCCGCCAACACGTTCTCGCAGCAATACTGAAGTGTAAAGGGATAAAATGTATAAGAAAGAGCTGCTGTCATTCAAATGCAAGTATTATGGAGAAATGCAAATTCTTACAGAAACTCTGGAGGTCCTTCAGTGCAGCCTGGGACGCGTCATGTGATATTTCAGCCGCGATGCCTGATATCCATAGCAACCCAACAGATATGGAATATCAGCTATGGAGGGTAATAATGACTCAGATAATAGTAAAAGAAAAAAAGAAAATAAATTCGTGACATCGCAAATAACTACAAATGGGAATTGGTTATGCTATACAGGCCTCCAACATTATCGCCCGTCAAAGTGCGCCACGTCCTACTCCATCAATGACAGTTTACACATCCGACACCGAGGCGAAGCGTTCCGTCATGGACTGCAGGACCTTCTCGTACTGTGGCGGAATTAGCATGAGGAACTATTACCAGGGTTTTTCTTTAGTGGCTCACCTTATCTGTAACTTCTTCTCGGTTCTCAGGAAGCTCGAACTTCATACTCCGCAGGGAGGTCTGGATATCACCGGTTGCGTCACGGACCTTGGACCAGTTCTGACCCTGGGCAACTGCCTTCTGAGCCTCGTCATGGAAGCCCATGAATGCCTTCATCATGTACTCGGTCTTCCACAGCGGGCAGAATTGATCGTAGTCACTGTAACCGTTCTGCTGCAAGAAATCGTCCTTCACCATAGCTGCCACGTCCAGCGTAATCTTATCCGAGTCACCCAATGCGGCCTTACCAACCAACTGCACGACTTGGTCCAGATCCTCCGACTTGGTAAGCAGCTCTCGAACACTCTCACGCAGCCGAGGGAACTCGGGGTGGTCTTTCTCGTAGAACTTATCGAGCACTGTCGTGTATTTACTGTAGGACATAGAGGTATTGATGGAGGGGAAATGCTTCCGCTGGGCCAGCTTCTTGTCGAGACCCCAGAACACTTGCACAATACCCAGAGTAGCGCTAGTGACAGGGTCGGAGAAGTCACCACCAGGAGGACTAACGGCAGCGACAATACTGACACTGCCATTTCTTTCAGGGCTGCCCAGAGCAGTACTCTTACCCGCACGTTCGTAGAAGGAGGCCAGCTTGGCTCCCAGGTACGCGGGGAAACCCTGATCAGCGGGCATCTCTCCCAGACGACCAGAAATTTCACGCAATGCCTCTGCCCACCGCGAGCTGGAGTCTGCCATCATGGCCACGTTCTTGCCCTGATCACGGAAGTATTCGGCGATGGTGATGCCGGTGTAAATAGACGCTTCACGAGCAGCGACAGGCATGTTGGATGTGTTGGCGATCAAACAAGTACGCTTCATGATGGGTTCTTTGCGGCCTTCGACTTCGATAGAAAGCTGCCGTAATCATTAGCACTAACACACCAAAGGTCAGCCATAACGTATGTGCGCGACTCACCTCGGGGAAATCCATCAGGACTTCAGCCATCTCATTACCGCGCTCACCACATCCGACATAGACGATAATATCACTGTTGGAGAACTTGGACACACTCTGGGAAATGACAGTCTTGCCGCATCCGAAAGCACCGGGAATGCAGACAGTACCACCCTGGACACTAGGGAAGAGAGAGTCAAGCACTCTCTGTCCGACAACGAAGGGCGAGTCGGATGACAGTCTGTCGTTGACCGGTCTAGGCACACGCACTGGCCAAACTTGCATCATGGCGTGCTCTGTCTTCTTACCATCGAACTCGATTTCCAGGAGCTTCTCCTCCACCGTATAGCTTCCAGCCTCGGCTATCCGGGTGATGGTACCCCTGGCGCGGGGTGGAAGCAGGATCTTATGTTGGTTCACCAAGCTGTTCTCAAAGACGGTACCCCAGATGTCACCTCCGGTAATGTGGTCGCCGACCTTCATCGTAGGCGTGAAGTCCCACTTCTTTTCACGATCCAACGCATTTACCCGAATACCACTGGGGATGTAGATCGAACCGGACTCTGAGTGAATCTGCTTGAGAGGACGCTGAATACCATCGTAAATCGTTTCCATCAGACCGGGGCCAAGCTCGACCGAAAGAGGCTTGCCGGTTCTGTACACAGGGTCACCGACAGCCAAGCCCGCTATAATCCAAGAGAGCCACATTAGCTATCAATCCATATCTCGAGTATCCAAACACGATTATCGACTATCGCAGCGCAAGAGGGGAGCGAATGGGATCGTACCGGTTTCCTCGTAGACCTGGATGGTGACCTTATCTCCATCGACACGGATGACTTCTCCGACGAGCTGACCAGTTCCTACATGGCACTATTTGGGACAGAAGCGTCAGAAAATAAAGATAAAGTCATCGCATCATTGGAGACAACCAAATGCTGATCTTACCAACTCATACATAGCACATCCGATCATATTCTCGGCCACGACGACCGATCCGGAGACGGAGAAGACAGCGCCACGTTCTCCATCATTCGCATCCTTTGCAGGCGCCATGGTGTGTGAAGCGGGGATGCGGATAGAGGGAATTGGTAGAGAAGGAACACGATGTTCGATAGTAGAATTAGTGTTGTTATTGCTGATGCTGTAGCTCCAACTGGAGGTCGTCGAAGTGGGCGAGTCCGGGAGCGGTGGCAGGTTGGCAGGTCCGGGCGGTGATGAGACGTCGACGGTTACAGATGGGAGCTCCTCGTCCACGCCGCGACTGGCTATCAGATCCAGCAGTGATGGCCGTGCTTTAAGACGGTTGTTGACTCCCAAGCCTAGCATACAGAATTCTTTTTTATTGGATTTTTGTTTAGGAAATGAGTTCGCTTCTCTGGCATCAATGACTTTCCCCCTGGAAGTTGTTTACCTGGTCTAGTCTGGGCGTTATCCACGGCCACTAAGATTAATCCGGGAGATCCCAAAGAGGCGTTGCTGAACAGTGCTGAAATCGACTTGGCCTTTTTATCGTCAATATTCCGACGCTTATAATGATTTTTGTCCTTTCAATTGCCGTTCAAGGGCAATCTGCGCATAATGGATAGCACTACGACCTTACTTCCCAACAGTAAGGTCCTCGAATATATCACCACTATATTGTCGAATCTCTTGAAGAAGCTGCATTTCACATCTTTTTAGGATATCGCAGTCAGAAAGCTATATACTAACGAGGCGGCTTGGCCAGAATGACATTGACGACTCAAGGCATATCATAGCTCCTATAACTGTTTCTTCGGCGCTTTCCCTCCCTTTTTCGGTGGCTGATGGCTGTCTCTGCCTCCCATCCCACCTCCATAAACCACATTCCCATTAACTAAGCTTAATATTTCCTCTATGTCTTTTGTGGCAACTGATACAGTCACTGCTTCGGTATTCACATGTTCAGCAGCAAGGCGCACACACTTCAGTGCAAGTTTGTCATCTTCCCTCTGTCCCACATTCTGCACCATCAGGAGTGTGTCTTCGTCCTTTGCTGTCTCCTCGTCTGCAACGAGAAACACACGCGAGTCAACAATGCTCCCGTCTGCGTTCTCATTCAGAAGTTGGCCGGCATCGCGAATACTCCACCCGAGGAAGGGAGACTTGAGTGGAGATTCGACAGGAGGATATGTCACTGAGTTCCTGGTGTATTGATGAAGTGTGTTCCTGTTGTTATCAAGGAGTAGGAGGGATGGAGGGGAGTCGAGATTAATGGCATATTGGTAGGCTTTAGTGAGTATAGATGATATGATCTAAATTATTAGAACGATCATTCAGATGATTATAACCTTCTGTGATTTACGTACTGGAGCCGATATATCACTGACACAAAATATGGCGATGAGTGATTCGCCCATTTTATGATCAATCGTTTCGTTTCAAGGAATATATGAATTGCGGTGCAAAAGTCAGCTGGACATTGGACAAAAGTAGCAGCGACACGTGGATCAATATAAGCAGGGTTGACTAGGGCTACCACCTAACAGTACAATATCATTCAGCATCCCTGATACAATCTACCAAATAGTAGCAAAAACATAGCTAGAATTAGCATAGATCAATGATCCAGTGCAATCATTCAAGTAAATCTCCTCCTGCGCCTTGAAGCATGGCAATGACGCCATGACATCACTGTATCCAAGTTCCAGTTTTCCGGAGCACACGACAGCTTTCTTAAACCCCACGATCCTTCAACCCAGGAACATCCTGGTAAATGCTCACTTGAATCGGATAAAAACTCACCATGGGCGCAGAAGGCTTCATTGCACCGTTGCTGGGCGCCTTACAGGCCTGCGTGTCTGTCCTCCTCACTATCTGCTACGGAATCGCGGCCCAACGACTTCAATTGATGCATAAGGCTTCGATCGACGATATGGCAGGTTTGAATGTCAAGCTCTTTCTGCCTGCGTTGATCATTGTCCATTTGGGCGAGCAATTGCATGCTGGGAATCTGTTGAACTATGTTCCTGTCCTGGGTTCGTGATGACCTCTCTTCTCTTTCTGATGAAGTAAATTGTTGATGAATTGATATATTATGTTAGTTTGGTCGATGATTTACACCGGCGGTTCAATCGGATTCGCATACCTCCTCACGAAGGGATTCAAACTCCCACCCTGGGTTACACCGGCTTGTACCTTCAACAACACCACATCACTCCCGTTGCTCCTCTTACAGTCTCTGGAAAGCGTTGGAAGTCTTCATCCGATTGTTCGTGGTGAAGATACGGTCCCGGATGCAATTCGCCGGGCTCAAAGTTACTTCCTCGTTTGCGCCGTGGTCAGCAAGACTATTGGATACGCTGTCGGTCCCAGGTTGCTTGAGGCGCAGACCAGCAGCGATGATGGACAAGGTAGACGCATAACAGAGGCAGAACAGGGCGATGCCGAAGCGCATCATGCTTCAGCAGCGCAGCAGGAGGATGCCAATGAGGAAACCTCTTTACTCCCAGACCGCGCACACAAAGCAGGTCGTCAAATTCGCAGTCAAATTAAGCACTACGGGGGATTTGTCACGTCGTGCCTCCCAAAACGGGTCAAGCAACGACTTCTGGCGCCATTTGAATCTCCATTTGCAGATGTCATGATTACTTGTACGATAGTCGGCGTGATTTTGGGATCTGTGCCGCAACTACACAAGGCATTCTTTAACCACTCAGATGAGGGTGGTATTTTCAACGCATGGTTAACGTCCAGTGTCAAAAACATTGGTCAGTTATTCACGACGCTTCAGATCTTCATCGTCGGAGGGAAACTAGGTCTCGGTTTTGAACGGATGAAAGGTAGATCTGGTCGTATCCCTTTCAGGGCGATTTTGACTATTTTCCTCGTTAGATTGGTTCTATGGCCTGCGTATGTATCTCACTTCTCACGTCAAGGAAACGCAGCTAACGCTATGACAACAGAATCAGCATTTCTGTCATCTATGCCCTTGCCAAGGGGACAAACATCCTCCAGACCGACCCGATTCTCTGGTTTAGTATGATGCTAATGCCTGCTGGACCGCCGGCGTTGGTGATATCAGGATTAGCTGAATTGGCTAAGATTCCTGAAACGGAGGAGATTGAGGTGGCGAAAACGTTGACGGTAAGATCACCCTTATAACCTTCCTCAATGGAGTCAAGCTAATAGGTTGAAGATCATGTATGCATTGTCGCCATTTGTATGTCTGTCCATCACGGGAGCGTTGAAAGCTTCTCAAGCTGCATTGGATGCGAGGAGTTTATGAGGATGGTATGTGGACGATACTGTATATATTGCATAGAGCTGGTTACAGAGTGCCAGATAGTATGTCCAAAAGTATTGATTCAATGATGCATTCCTCCCCAAGCTACATTTATGTTTCGGGATTCATTCTACATCCAAATAACGCCGGAAAAGACCGATGGATACACGTTAATTACTTTGCATTTGATACTAATACATAATTCCCATCGAACCCAATTATTGGAAGTTAAGATCGTTGGGATGAAAACCGATTTCGTAAACGACATTCGAGCGGAAAGATTCACTTCTATAAATCCCGTGATGGTTAGCCCTCACATCCATCCTTTATCAAGCAATCCCACCAGTTCCTTGTCTGCCAGGATCACAGGGAGTAGGGTACATACTCCGCAGCCCTTGCAAGCGCAGTTGTTGTTGCAGGTGCAGCTCTGGGCACCTCCGCAGGAGCAGTTCGATCCGCAGTCACAGCCCGCCATTATGGATAGTTTGGTGGGAATGGAGTAATAGTTAAAATAGGAAATATGTTTTGATTTGTTCAAAGTAAGGTCAGATGGTGTGATTTGAGGACACCGGTGACAATGCTGGGGGTATATATAGCTTAGAGTGGTGGCGGTTTACATACCCGGGGACCAAGGACGCATCATTATGGCGTCAAGGAGGGAACGGATATCTGGGGATGGTTCCAGCGGTTCCGGAGAGGGGTTCTAGAAGAGAAATACATATGATGCTGCTGAAGATAGCGTGGTGGCTGTTTGCTACTTTATTCGGCCTTTTCTATGCATGGTTCGCACTCATGTACTATCGTACAAGAATACAAATTGCTCAAATGCAATTGTTGAATATACAATTGGTGGCATGCTCTATACTCTGCGGTACATTCCGAACGCAACGTCATAATGTGGTCTGCTTTATTGACCCTTTTCCGCATTCGATATCTTCCGTGGTTCATTTCTAAGGCTTATCCTCAGTGACTGCTACGTTATAAACAAGCCATGATCTTGCCCTGTCTGGGCCTTTTCAAGTGGCACCAAACGGCCCGTCCGCATCTTTCACGCCTAAGAGTCGTCAAGAAATACCCTGCATCAATATGATGACCGAATGGCTTACCACGTAGGTTGCCCAAGTGGAACAGCCTGCCTTTGTCACCATCTGCGGGGACTTGTTGTGTGGTCGATAAGAGCAGTGGCCCTTCTTCCAGCCCAGGGGTGCAATGAAGCCGTACTAAGTACGAAGTACGCAGTGTATCGGGCTGCCATTGCTACAGGAAGGGTCATGAGGGGGTGATGTGTCGTGTGTTCACGGGCCTTGTCTCTCCTGTCGTTCATTATCGCTGTCAGAGGGTCGTCAGCTGCAGCTTATCGGCGTCCAGATGATCATGACGATATGCTACGAAGCACTCCATTGAGTATGAGAGTCTCTCCGACCGCTGCGGAATTTTGGCCATCTCCCATGAGAAATCTTATGAAGTAAACTGTCTTCTTGTTAGCTTGACAATTCTCTTCTTCATTGTGATCTCGGATAAATATTTGAGGGGACTAAACCCGAGGCCTAACAGCCTCTATATGTAGTATTCCTATAGAACAGCAGCAACCCGTTGTAGCGTTTTTATGCGCGCAAGCATAAAGAAAACCCATCTTAATAAACACCGATATCTCAAATGATAATGGAATATCAAAGTCGGTGGTGAAGGCGTAATCTGGAGTTGATGACTGCTCATTCTCTTCCCCCTCCGTGACCCGAGCGTTGTTCCTCTCCGCCAGCTTCCTGGGCCTCTTAACTACATCCATCCATCTGGCTTGTCTTAACCAGACATCTTCCCACTGACCTTTATACTTGCAACTATTTCCAATCACGAGAGTTTTTTATTCCTCCTCCGCCTTCCGTTCCTTCGTCATCGAACTGCTCCGCTTTCCTTCTCCGACCTGATACTGAGCTTCCTCCCAATCCGATAAGAACGACCGCCCCGTCTCACCAATTTTGGAATAACTTGGTGCTATACTCTCGCGGAAACCAATCTGATAAATACATTCTTGTGCTCCTCTTCTCCCAGCCGAGCGAAATCGAGAATCGCCAGGCATTCTGAGTTAGTTTCGAGCTTCAGAACGTGGGTTAGTTCTCCGGCGGTATCCTATCATCAGTTAGTCACTCGCCACTGGTATAGGTCTGCTCGCCTGGTTCTTGAACAAGAGCCGGGTAATAGGGGCAGATCTGACAGACTGCCTTTCGACCTGGCATATAACCGTCCCTCTTCCTCCGCTGCTCCCGACCATCCTCACTCTCCTATTCCCTCCGACGCTACGAACGTGACCCCCACCGCCCAGGGTCGCTCGTCACCGCAGACCCCGTTGGAAACCGATAACAGTTATCGTGGAGAAGTTAGTTTAGTCGGGAGCGTGGACCCTACGGTTTCTCGTCGACGACGCCGTCGTTCTTCAACCACACCTAGTACTTCCGGCTACTCGACATCTGCGGGAACTGAACCTCTTCCAGACGATCATTCGGGAAGCGAACCCGCTTCTCAGGGACAACCACATACGATCCAGTCTCACGCCCACTCAAGGAGCCCTTCGCCGTCTCCTAAGCGCAGACGCCTGTCCAGTATGCGGCTCGACGGTATTTCGAGTGCAAACGGCTATAGTCAAGGGTCAAACGGCACTGCTTCGTCTCCATCGCGGAAAAACGACCAGACCCCATATGTGTCGTTCAACGGGGATACACCTACAAACGGACACGCCAAACCATCTGCCAACCTTCCATCATACTATGGCCATGATCGAGAGGAAGTTACCCGGATTCTGATCCAGAGTCTGTATGAGTTGGGATACAACGGAGCGGCGTCATTACTAGGCAAAGAAAGCGGCTACCAGCTAGAGAGTCCAGCAGTTGCTAAATTCCGCGGTGCTGTATTGGAAGGGCGATGGCCGGAGGCTGAGAGTATCCTACTCCAGTCGTTTTACCCTTATAATGGGGGTTCTGGAAAGGCTGGCCACAACAAGGAAAAATTATTACTGGCAGAAGGTGCCGACAAGAGTGAGATGCTTTTTCATCTTCGACAGCAGAAGTTTCTAGAGCTTTTAGAGTCTCGGGATCTAGGGGCCGCGTTGATTGTTCTTCGCCATGAATTGACCCCCCTTAATTACGACATCGGACGTCTTCATGCTCTTTCTAGGTGTGTGATATACGCGGAGGATTTTCTTCCTTGGATACTGACCCTTTCCGACCAGTCTCCTTATGTGCCCGCCTGAACATCTTCACGACCAAGCCGGATGGAATAGTCCCATAAGTAGTTCCCGGGAGCGCTTATTATCTGAACTCTCCAGTAAGAGTCCCCAAGAGTCGAAGGTGGAAGAGATTCTAATTGGCTATAGAATTCATTTCGCCGTCTGTAATGATCCCGGACAACCGTCTTGCTATATTATTAGATCATGTCAAGAAGAACCAGATAAATCAGTGCTTATATCACAATACGGCAACTCCCCCGTCCTTATACTCGGATCACATGTGTGACAAAGCCGATTTCCCTCTTCAAACCGCAATAGAATTGAGCCAGCACTCGGACGAAGTATGGTTTTGTGAATTCTCGCATGATGGCACGAAACTGGTTACGGCGGGCCGGGACCGCAGTGTGATAATTTACGATACGAGCACATTTGACGTGCTTCATAAATTGACGGAGCATGATGACGGTGTTGCGCAGGCTAGTTGGAGCCCTGATGACACCAAACTGATTACCTGTTCTCAAGATAAGGTGGCTCGGGTGTGGAACGTCGAGACCGGCCGTTGCCTTTTGACAATTAAGCACCATAGCGAACCCATAACAGCTGCCGCTTGGGCAGCTGACGGAGAATCTTTTGTCACCGCTTCTCTTGACCTGGAATCGCAACTCTGCCATTGGAGCATCCGTGGCCAAGCTCTCTACATGTGGCCACGAGGCTTCCGTGTCCAAGACTGTACCATTAGTGCTGATGGGCGACGATTGGTCGCCGCGGACGTTGAAGGAAAGGTGCACGTTTATAATATGCACACGCATGAAGAAGAATACTGTCTACCCATGAAGAGCAAGCCGACGTCTATTGCCATCAGTCGAGATTCACAGTATATGCTCGTGAATCTGTCCGAAGGTCAGATCAATCTCATCGATATCGATACGACAGAAGTTGTCCGTCGCTTCCAGGGGCAAAAACAAGGCTCCTATGTTATTCGGAGCACATTTGGTGGAGCTGCTGAGAACTTTGTTATCAGTGGAAGTGAAGGTAAGATACTTCATTTCCTGCTCGTCCCGTTCTATTACTAAAAAAAACATGTCTAGATGCTTGTGTGTACGTGTGGCACAAAGAGAACGGGGTCCTCGTCGAGACATTAGAGGGACATATTTCTGGCTGCGTGAATGCGATATCTTGGAATCCTACAAATCCGGGCATGTTTGCTTCAGCAGGTGATGACTGCTTGGTCAGAATGTAAGTAACCTCCTTTTCTCCCCCTCGCGTATCAGACTAACGAGAACTCGCAGTTGGACTCGAGAGAGTGATATACCACGTAGCACTGTCCGTGGCATTCAAAGAGCAATGGCCTCGAAGTTCCTTCCACGTACAAGCGCCTTACGGTCAACTTCAAGCTTCCAATAATCTCCTCGCCTGGAATCCGTTATCTTACTCTTTCAGTATCGATACTCTAATGCAATCCCATAAGATCTCACCATTTGCTCATCTCGCATATATATAGGTTTAGGTTCCAGTTCCCAGTTCAGTATCCCAGAGTAACAAGCATGGGCACGTTTATTTCATGCTTATCATCGTCTTCATGCACATTATTTTATTCTCGGTTTTGGTTTTCAATGGTAGGGTGTGTTTCCTCGCGTTTTTCTTTACTGGAGTTATTGCTTTCTGCTGTCGTCTGTTTATGTACTAGACCCAGACCCAGACTTGCATAATCTATGAGGAATTTATGAAATATAGTGGTTTACCTTACTTTCAATGCCGGGTAGAGAGCATAGATGGATGCATTTCATTGTATGCAGCCAGACCAGGTAATAACAACCAGAGAGGGAAAAAAAAAATAAAATAAGCAGATAGATACTCCAAAATACTTGCAGAACCCCGGGAAACAAGCAGAATAGACAAAAAGCAGTTATCTAGACGAATCACGACGTACCGAGGTCAGTTTCTATTCCAAACAAAAAATTCGGAATGGATAACTCACCAATTTGGTATTTTACCCTATCCTCCACGCTATATTTGGCCCTTTTTCCCTTTCTAGATCTCTGGTTCTCCGCTACATACGCTATGTAGTGTAGTACAGGCGGGTATATTCATTCTCCTTTCCGGCTCATGACTTTCGGTATCCTTCTAATATCAGAGTGGTAAAGGCAAGGAGAGGGGAACATTGTATAAGACCGTGGACATGTCATATCGTTAATTAATCGCCAATGATAGCGGGCATTTCTCGTTGCGTCAATTGAAATGGCGTGGTTCGATTAAGAAAGAAGATCGGCGACTGGAATATTGTCAGTGGACTGCCATCTGTAGCGTCTGCCGGAGGGGTGTTGAAGGACTCACCGTTCATGGGCATTTCATCAATCTGTGTAGAGTAATAAAGTTCAATATCACGCAGGATCCGGACGTCATCGCTAGTAACGAAGTTGATGGCGACACCCTTCCTACCGAAACGACCACTACGACCGATACGGTGGATGTAGTTTTCACGGTTGGTGGGCAGGTCATAGTTGATAACAAGAGACACCTGCTGGACATCGATACCACGAGCCCAGACGTCGGTGGAGATCAGGACACGCGAGTTGCCCTGCCGGAAGTCCTGCATAATACTGTCACGCTCCTTCTGGGGCATTTCACCGTGCATACTGGAGACAGTGAAATTGGCCTCACGCATCTTGTCGGTGAGCCAGTCGACCTTGCGGCGGGTGTTGCAGAAGATGACTGCCTGTGTAATGGTCAAGGTGTCGTAGAGATCGCAAAGAGTGTCGAATTTCCATTCTTCCTTTTCGACGGCGATGAAGTATTGTTTGATTCCTTCCAGGGTCAATTCGTCACGCTTGACCAGCACGCGCACAGGGTCCGTCATGAACTTCGTTGTCATGTCGAGGACATCGTAGGGGAGGGTAGCGGAGACGACGACAACTTGTGTGGCTGGGGGGAGGTAACGGTAGACGTCGTAGATCTGCTCACGGAATCCGCGGTTGAGGAGTTCATCGGCCTCATCGAGGACGAGCATCTTGATGTGGCGGGTGCGTAGGTTGCGCCGCCGGATCATGTCTGCGACTCTGCCTGGTGTTCCCGAAACGACGTGCTGGCCGTAATCGAGTTTCCGGATGTCTTCGCCAATATTGGTTCCTCCGATACAAGCGTGGCATTGGACGTTCATGTAGTCACCGAGGGCCATGATAACAGACTGAATCTGGGTTGCAAGTTCGCGAGTCGGGGAAAGGACAAGGGCTGTTATAGTTAGCCACCACATAACCTCTAGGTGTAATCAAAATCGCATACCCTGACTCTCACGAACAACGGTATCAATAACCTGAAGAATACTAATAGCGAATGTAGCCGTTTTACCGGTACCGGACTGCGCCTGGGCAATGGTATCGCGACCTTTGCAGATCTGGACAATCGCACGCGACTGGACCGCAGAGGGAGACTCATATCCGTATGCGTAGATACCCCGAAGAAGGCTTTCCTTCAGGTGCATGTCCTCGAAAGTCGGGGCGACCGTCACCTCCTTGGAGGTGTTAAACTCCATCCGGTCTGATTTTGCGCCGTCAGTACGCATAGATTGTGAAGAAAACTCTTTCAGATCTTACCATCAGCACGTCTGTCAATACCGTCCGCCATGGTGTATGAATATCTGCTCCGCTACCGCTCAAGGATGAAACTAGAGGATCAATTCAATGACTTGGTGTGCCGGCGCGTGGCTTCGTTGCAGAATCGAGAGCTTTCCTTCACAGGTCTGGCTCGGCCATCGGTGCCACCGCAAAAATCACGTGACGCGCCTCGCCGCAAAGCTCTCTTGAGAAGCTTCAAACTGCCGCATGACGTTCAATAACAGCCACATCAGCAAAAGAGGAGGACTTGTTTCGCCAGTTGCTTCAAAATGGTGCTCGAAGAGCAGAGATTTATCCATGAGGACCTCGAGAGGTTAGAGCAAGCCGTCGCGGATCGCGTGGCCGAAGATCCTCGTAATGTAAGTCATTTATCCTAATATCTGTCGCGATTACTTGATCTGACCAGTTTGCTTTCATCTAGATTCGGGACCGACTTGCTCGCGACCACGAGGTGGCCCATTTTCTTGCGCGTATCGAGGATCAATCGAAACGGCTACTCGAGATTTACAACGATGCGGAGGGTGCACGCGAGAAGGAAATCCAGGCGATTTCGACCGGTGACCAATTCGAGGAGTTCTACAAGCAACTGAATGATATCAAGGATTTCCACAAGCGCTACCCGAACGAACCTGTCGAGAACCTCGAACGAGCCTATAAGCGTCGTGAAGGAGAACCGATAGGGGTCAACATTGACAACATGTTCAGCGGTGAAGAAGGATTTGGACAGTTCTTGGACTTGACAATGCTACACGAAGACTATCTGAACCTCCCTGGCGCGAAGAGGTTACCGTACACTCAATATCTTGAGGTGTTCGACTGTTTTGTCCCTCCGCACCTCCTGATTAAACGCCCCAATAAGATCTCGGATAAATACTTCAACTATGTCGGAGAACTTGCGTCCTACTTGGAGAACTTCATGAAGAAGGTGCGGCCTTTGCAAGGTCTTGACACATTGTTCGCCAGCTTTGATGAGGAGTTCGAGAGACAATGGACAGCGAACGAAGTCCCTGGATGGGCCGAGGAGAAGGCTGAAGACGGCACGCAAGGTCCGAAAACCGAGGGGTCCGGAGAAGGTATCTGGTGTCCGGACTGTGAGAAGGAATTTAAAAACGAGAATGTCTACAAGAACCACTTGACTGGTAAAAAGCACATTCGGGCGGCAGAGGCCCGTAAAGCTGCCGGAGGAGGCGACGAAAGTTCAGCATCAACGAAAACTGGCTCATCCTCTGCCGTTCATCGCCTAAAGGAACGCGCGGTGGCTGAACGTGAACACCGGGTCCGTTCACTGGCTAAGGTCCTCGAGAAGGAGCGTCAGGCTACACGCATCAACGTTGAGCGGAAGCAAGGCATGACGGAGCGTGAACGCCAGATGGAACTTGAATCCATCTATGGTGATTCTGAGTTTCCCGGCGAAGGCCGTGAAGAAGAGGAGTCTGACAATGAAGGCGACGATCGAATCTATAACCCCCTCAAGTTGCCACTGGCATGGGACGGCAAGCCCATTCCGTACTGGCTTTACAAGCTGCATGGGCTGGGTGTCGAATACACCTGCGAGATATGCGGAAACTTTGTTTACATGGGCCGTCGTGCCTTTGACAAACACTTTTCAGAGGCGTTGCACATTTTCGGTCTCAAGTGCTTGGGTATCACATCTAATACGAACCTCTTCCGGGAGATCACGCGAATCGAGGATGCTGTCAAACTATGGGAGAAGCTCGAGCAGGAGAAGAAGAAGGACAGAGAATCTCGCGATAACGTAGTACAGATGGAGGATGCAGAGGGCAATGTCATGCCCGAGAGAGTATACCTGGAGTACGTTCCCATTTCTTTCATATGTCTTGACGGATATGCTAACTGTGTCCAAGTCTTCAAAAACAGGGTATTCTCTAGTAGTTTACCTCGTTCATCTGTTCCTTTGTTCCTTCGATATGGTTAATTTGTTTAAAAGCTCGGAGTTTGGCGGACGTTGGCTTTCCATTTACACGGTGTCTTGGACGTGTTAATCGGTTATTATCATCGGCATATGCTTTATTGAAATACGCCTCGTTTTACTAGAAATTACATTTACTGAGATTATACCACTTCACGTGCTTTTGATCCTAACTGCTCCATTTTTCCTCCTGTGACTCTGGTGATACTCGCCATGGTCGCAATGCAATGTTGCTCCGTACAGAATAATAGAGAGCGACCATGACTGGACTGATATTGTACAAGACCAAAGTTAGTTATTCCCGGTACGGTCACGTGGGTTCGTGTTCCATGGACGCGCATTCGGTTCTTGTCCTTCGTGTCATGCTTGCCCACACACACTTATTCTGTATTCCCCGCGAAGGATTCCTGTGACTCTTAATATGCCGTCGCATTTTGAACTTAGCCTGTGCTAGCACGTGAGAAACTCTCTTGACGCGATGTGCAGGGTGAACGTCATGACCACAGCAATTTCCGACTGGTTAGGACGGGAAAATGGGCTTCAAATTTTCATATCTGTGTGATTTACTGTCCAATCTAGAGAGTACCCGAGTCGTGAAGGCCTCTACCGCCGCCAAGAATAGCGATCTAGATATTAAGGTTGTGACCCGGTGGTTTGCCCAGCATGAAAAGCGAATCCACCATAAAGACACGGACCAGCGTGCCCTCCTCTCTTGCATGTTCCCCGAGAAACTTCCAGAGCGGGTTTATTGGCTTCAACATACCTCCCTAGCACGAGTGATCGGTCGTTGTCTTTTACTTGGGCTGTCACGAAGGGAGCAACTCGAACGTTGGCGCGTATCCGGGGTAGTGGATTTGGGAGAATGCGTGGAGAATGTGATGCGACAAGCCGAGAATGACATCTGTGACGGTCAGGGGGTAACTGTGGAAGAGGTCGATGCAGCACTGATACGGCTGGCTTCACGATGCAAGTTCTCAGGTCCTCGGGTACGGAGACAACATATCGCAGTTGACGTGGAAGGGTGTCTTGGTCCTCTATATCGGCGGATGAGTAGCAGGGATGCAAAGTGGCTCACGCGAATGATACTGAAGAGCTTTGCTCCGGTCATATTGCCAGTGAACTACATTCTCAGGAAGTTCCATTTTCTGCTCCCATCTCTGCTTCTTTTCCAAGACTCGTTCGATTCTGCGTTGGACACGCTGGCCTCGGAAAAGATCAGCCGTTTCCCTTTTCATCCTGAACCAGGTCTAGCGCAAGACTTGGCTGCCATAGCCCTGTACTGCCTGAATCCAAAAATGGGCGTTAAGATAGGGCGCCCGGACTATTACAAAGCTCGAAGTATCAAACACTGCTGTCGAATGGTAGACCGACGGAGGATGAGCATAGAAAGGAAGTATGATGGGGAGTACTGCCAAATACACGTCGACCTCTCGAAGCATCCGAACATTCAAATCTTTTCGAAAAGTGGCAAGGATTCTACTATGGATAGATCGGGTATCCATGAAGTTCTCCGGGACGCATTGAGAATAGGAAGCCCTAAGTGCAAGTTTTCCAAGCGTTGTATCCTAGAAGGTGAATTGCTTGTCTGGAGCGACAAACATGGTAGAATTATGGATTTCCATAAATTGCGTAAGTTCATATCACGATCTGGGACCTTTATTGGGGCGGAAAATGATTCTCTGTACGCCAACCCCTGTATAATGTGAAGTTCCATCTCTGACCTACCTAGGCCCCAACCATATGAACACCTGATGGTCATATTCTTCGATATCCTGGTGCTAGACGATGATGTTTGCTTGAAAAAGGCGCACCGGCAAAGAAGGCTTCTGCTAAAAGACGTAGTACAGCCTGTCCACGGACGCGCTGATATCTCAGAACAGCAAATCCTAGACTTCTCCCGGCCTGACAGTCCGTCCCGGCTCGAAAGGATATTCGCAAAGGGCATCGCACAACGATGGGAGGGATTCGTGCTAAAAGGATGTGAAGAACCCTACTTCTCTATCTTTCCCAGCGACACAAACGGCACCTTTGGTCGATGGATCAAGCTTAAAAAGGATTACATACCAGGACTGGGCGACACACTGGATCTTGCACTGGTAGGTGCAAAATACGAGCCTCGCGATGCCACTGCGCTTAGTCGGATCCCTAAGCTCCTGTGGACGCACTTTTTCATCGGCTGTCTGCTTAATAAAGGCGCCGTCTCGCAACAGAGGGCCACTCCACGATTCAGGGTCGTTGATGTTATCGATCATCATTGCATGAGTTTGCGAAATATGCAGATCTTAAATCAATTTGGCGAGTTCATAGCCTGCGACCCAGCGTACAACCCTGACTTCAAGTTCGAATACGAGAGAGCTAACCTCCCAACAATGGGTGTAATATTCAAGACGCCTTTAGTTGTTGAAATGCTGGGGAGCGGTTTCGAGAAGCCGTCTGGGGCTAGGTATTTCGCACTGAGATTTCCTCGAATACTAAAGGTCCATTGGGATAGGACGTTCGAAGATGCAACATCGTTTCAGGAACTGCAGCAGGTGGCAGAGAAGGCCCGGTCAGTTACTGCGGAGGACGATTCGTCCCAGGAGCATTGGTGCAAACGTCTGAAGCTGGCGAACGGAGCGTGCCAGTATATCGACCGTGGATCGCAAAGCACGTTATTCGAGTCTACGTCGACGTCTGGATTGGACGACGAAGATTCTGTTGAAAGTACCAACACCAATGCTATGCTTCCTACTCCTCTGTGCACGCGCGACTCGTCAAGGGTTGATCAAATGGACACGGCAGTTACCGAGAATCAGGAGAGCCCTATTCCAATACATATCGATGATACGGCTGGGACCCTTTTATCTTCAAGCGAGTCTGGCTTCCACAGCCATCCACTGACCGAGAACCCCAATCAATCATCTTACCAAAAAGCGCGAGCACGAAAAGACAACGCACGCCCTGATAACTTGGCAGCTTCTGTGCACAGCAGTGGTAAAGAAGGGAATGGAACTATAAAAAGACACGATACAAAGGTCACAGCTGCTCCACGTCCCTTGGTAGCGAATGTCGATAGTCACTCTACAAACAAAAACGGATACACTACCTCAACATCGGCTTTGTCTACGACTAGAGAGCAGCAATTAGACCTCAGATCACCTATCCTAACGCTCCCACAGTATTCATGCTCTTCTTCATCCTCCCACGAATACCACTCCAAACTCACAAAAGCAACTCACAGTCCAGACAACCTCTTTCAGGAAATGACCTCCCATCACAACTCGAATCCACACACCACCCCCCAAAATCAATCTCTAGGCCTAGTGCTCCTGCCCCAATCATTCTCCCTGGGCCAGGAGATCCTCAACATCATCAAGTCCCTTTCTCAATCACTTAGAACCGTCCCCAAGTTCCCACCAACCGGAAAAGTCTTCTTCCTCGACTCAAAAGTCCTAACCTTGGGCAATGGACCTGAAGACACCCGATTCTGTCTACGTGCAACATGGGAGAATATCAGTAAGGTGTACTTCTATGCGTGCGTCTCGTGGAGTACCACTACAGCGGAACAGTCTCTACATCGGCGCTCGCTTGCGATTGTGGATGAAATTCCTTGTACTAAACCTGGAGATGATATCGCCCCAGGTTCTGCTCCTATGCTGGATCAGATGGAAAAGGTAGACATCTCGGTTTGCTTTGAGAAAGACGAGTTGAACTGCTTGGGGAAGTTTGTCTCTATTGAGCCGTTGATGCACGTTAATGGGCAAACATATATATCTTGATTTCTTGAGGGAGTCGCTTGCTCAAACAACTTCAAAGAGCTATGGCTTCATTGCTTGTATATAACCAAGCCTTCTCAGGATATGAATTGAATGTCAAAGAAAGATTATTACTTCAAGCTTTACATGCTCTAACGAAAAGGAAAAAAGAAAACAACAGTATTCATAATGTCATGCAGGTGTATCATGCAATAAATCACACGCTCAGCTCATCTACAACCCATGAACAAGAAAAAGACTATGCAGCAGATCCCGCTCCCTCCCTTCTAGCCCTAACATCCCTCATCAAAGCCTTAGCCTCCTCAACCTCAACTCCATCCTGACACAACTCTCCCGCCAACTGATCCGCTCTTTCGAGATCCCCATTCTTCAAAGCCCACCTAGCAAGCCACAGCCTCGCCTTCGACGTCGTCGCCGTAACACCAGTTCCGTGCCATGTATCTTCATCGTCGTCATTTGGGGATGGTTTTCGAGGTCGACGGGAGCGATGCTGGGAATCGTCGTTATCGTCGTCATCGTTATCAGATGACCCTTCCTCTTCGCCTTCGGGGTTTAGTGGGCCGGATTCTTGCTGTAGAGTTAGTTCCATGTACGCGGCTGCCTCTTCGGGCTCCTCGAGGCGTTCGTAGAGCATCGCAATTTGGTGGAGGGTTTCTGGGTCTAGGATTTTGCGGCCGGGGCTGGGGGACATGCCGCTAAGTTGTGATGAGGCGTCGTCAGAGGCGTAGTAGGATCCTGCAACTAATGCGCGCTTGAGTGCCTTGATGCCCTGCTCGGGACGCTCCATTTTAGCATAGCAGGATCCTACTGCTTGCCACATCTTGGGGTCGTAGGGCCGTAGGGCTGCGGCGCGTTGGTAGTAGAAAAGGGCGTAGAAAGACATGTCTAGGACTTCGTAGGCCTGGCCTAGACCATACCAGGCGCGGTAGTCTTTGCGGTTGACGTCGACGGCGCGACGGTAGGATTCGATTGCGGCGTGGGTGTTTTTCATTTCGACGTATTCGTGTCCCATAAGGGTCCAGGCGGAGAGGAAGTTGCGGTCTAGTGTTAGCGCGCGGCGGAAATACATTACTGCTTTTTCGTGCTCTGATTTCAGGGAGTAGTAGTTTCCGACGACGCAGCAGGTTTCGGGCCGGAATTTGTCGGTTGCGGTTGCGACTTGGGCGACGAAGGCAAGTTGGGGACGCGCTCCCATGACGTAGAGGATGTTGGAGTAGTGATCGAGGCTGTCGAGACGGTGGGGGGAGGAGATCAAGATTTCGGTGAAGATATGTGATGCTTCTTCGAAGTCTGCAGGGGCAATCAGCATAGTGGACTTCAATGCTCTTGTAATGCAACGTACACTTAGAATGATAGTAAAGTAATGCCCGCTGCGTCTTGAGGAATGCACTTGTCGGGAAGATAGTTTCGAGTTCTGATAAGGCTTGGTAGGTATCGTCGGTTGCTTGGTACAGCTCCTGGCTGCAATAAACGTGGAATATCAAAGTCATTATGTTCTGAGGAAGGAGGTCAACGACTTGTTTTAACTGCTCAGATGTTAGCTGCAGGACACCAAAGCACATGGAAGAGTAACCCACATCTTCCGTACTTGTAAGCAAGTCATTCAACTCTTGCCAGGCGCCCCAATGGAATGGGTTCAAATGCACACTCTTTATGAGCCACTTCTTTGCCTCCTCTTCATTCCGCCCCTTCAGAAGAATCACGCCATACAAATATTCCAACCATCCTTGATTGCGACCTTCCATGCCATTTTCCCTTCGTTCTGTCAACCATCCTTCTAGCCCACGCGCCAAGTCCGGCAACTCTCGATTGGCCGCCATACCTCCATCAGCAGGGCCTAGGACCATCTCCGTTTCCTCATCTTTCCGCTTTTCACCCGAAATGTATTTAGCATATAATGCAAGGAACAACGACTTCTGGCTCAGCGCCGGGTATGGATTTCTCGTCGAGGTACCCTCTTTCACTCCTCCAAATGCAGACATTCGCGACTTTCCTTTCTGTGGTGTCAAGGGCTGTTTCGATTTGGCATGAGGTGATGCGGTCGAAAGAGGAACAGGGGGCATGGTCGGGGGAAGGAAAACGGCCGCGCAACGGTCATACTCGCGTGTATCGAAGTAGGTCTTTGCTAGAAGGTACTTGTGGGCTTCTTGTGCTTCTAATCTGGCCTCGAGAGGGTCCTGGGGTCGGAGGTATGGGTTCGATGGCATGGGCAGGGTATCCGCAAGGCCCATTGGCGAGTCGGGATCGGTGTCATATTCATTGATTGGTAGGAGAGAATCGAGCATTTCCGCGGCCCTGCCGCCATGATGCATGTCAGCCGGGATATGAACACCGGGAGATCATGCGCCGTACGTACCATTTTGCAGACTGGTATAGACATCGTTCTGAACATTTGATAGAGGCGTCCTCCAGGCGGTACCTGAGGTCTCTGATGTTATCTTCCGTGAAACCGGCGGCCATGATGTCGGAGACGCGGCGGAGGTTTGCGAGAGGCAGAGATAGCGCGGGTGTATCACAGACCGAGTCGAACAAGCGCCAATATCATATCTTTATTACAGATAGTCAACAGGGTCACAAGGATCAATTGCAACCTGGACTGTTTGCGCTCAAGATGAACTGCAGGTAAGTGTCGGCACCTCAGCGCGGTGCGACTCCGACAGCGATGAGAAGTCCTGCAGTGGTGCAAAGAACCTGGCAAAAGATATCGCGGTTCCACAGCACAATCTAAGCAGATCGGAAGAATCAAGGCGTGTTGGTTAAAGTGAGAAGAGACGAATGAAGGTAACGCGATGAAAGCTGCGAAGATGCGAATTGACGGATTGCCATTTCGGGATGGTGCAACAATACAAACAGTACAAACATACCGCGGGGACATTTTTCTCCTTAACGCTGGCTGTTATCTCTCGATATTCCCTTGTCTGTCCATACGTATACCACAAAAGCAATTGTTGTGCATTCTGAACTGGCACTAATTAAAATACCCCTGTCAAGTCACAATGACCTCCCGCGAACAGTTCGAGTCCGTGTTTCCCTCCTTGGTCGAGGATCTCCTGGCCCACGCGAAGAAGTACAATTTGCCCGAGAACGCTCTTCAATGGTTTGAGAAGGTGGGTATACAATGCTAAAGCGCCATTCAAAGCAATAACAACTTGCTGACGATGTGGTCTTCCGATAGGCCATCAATGTCAACGTCCCCGGTGGAAAGCTCAACCGTGGTCTCTCCGTCCCCGACACCGGTTTGGCTCTCCTGCAGCAGCCTCTCAACGATGAACAGTTCAAACACCTCAGCACTCTGGGCTGGCTCACCGAGCTGCTTCAGGCTTTCTTCCTGGTCAGCGATGACATGATGGATGGCTCCATCACCCGTCGTGGTCAACCCTGCTGGTACCGCCACGACGGAGTGGGCATGATTGCCATCAACGACGCCTTCATGCTCGAGTCCGGAATCTATGTCATCTTGAAGAAGCACTTCCGCTCTCACCCCGCCTACGTCGATCTCCTCGAGTTGTTCCACGAGATCACCTGGCAGACCGAATTGGGCCAGCTGTGCGACCTGATCACCGCCCCCGAAGACCAGGTCAACCTCGACAACTTCTCCCTGGAAAAGTATATGTTCATTGTCACCTATAAAACCGCGTACTACAGCTTCTACCTCCCCGTTGCTCTGGCCCTCCACTACCTTCAGCTCGCGACCCCCGGCAACCTCCAGCAGGCCCACGACATCCTCATCCCCTTGGGCCAGTACTTCCAGGTGCAGGATGACTACCTCGATGCCTATGGTGACCCGGCCTTCATTGGCAAGATCGGAACCGATATCCAGGACAACAAGTGCTCGTGGATGATCAACCAGACCCTTCAGCGCTGCAACCCTGAGCAGCGCAAGATGCTCGACTCTGCTTACGGCCGCAAGGACGCTGAGCAGGAGGCCAAGGTCAAGGCTCTCTACAAAGAGCTCGACATTGAGAATGTCTACAAGGAGTACGAGGAGAAGACTGTCGGGGAGATCCGCGCCAAGATTGCTGCCATTGACGAGTCCTCGGGTCTGAAGAAGGAGGTCTTCGAGTCGTTCTTGGGCAAGATCTACAAGCGCAGCAAGTAAACATATAGAAGTGATACCTGTGTTTATATCTAGCGATAGTACTTTCTTTTGTTTATATGTCGAATAGCTATTTAATTGAATAGAACTGGCAATTGAAGTGCCTGTGTATATACTGTTCGGGTTAGATAGGAGCAACGCTCTCAATATAGCTTCCATACCAGACTATTCGTGTACTCCGTAAACCAGCATCTTCAGCGTAACACGGAAGGGAATAGGAGGCAAACTCCACACTCTCCTTTTTACGACTGCCAAGATCCACACCAGTTGTTTTTGGTTTTGTTTTCACCGAATTCACCATGTTATTTCTGGCACTGTTCTCGCAAACTACAAGTACTTACGAAGTACGGAGTACCCATACATATGAAGCAGAAGACCCGTTATCCTCTTCGGCACTCTATGAATTTAATCCGTGACTCGTGAAGCGCCAGTTGCCAGCCTTACAAGGCTCCGCAGAGCATGTCGATCCATCGCGTGCTCACCTGAACGAACACGGGAAAGCCCCTACGACTTCACGATCCTTCCCTTCGCTCGATGCCAGCTCCTGTGCACGTGAAACCATGCCCGCCTGGCTATCCTCCCTCCCGACAATCCTCACTCTGACGCTTGCAACCTTGGCGAGCGCAGATTTTGGTCCCCGAAATCAATCCACCGATCACGATAACGGCCTCCTTGGTACCTTCCCAACGGAAACTTACCGATCCTCGCCCCTGATCGGGCCATCGCTTAGTTACATTCAGGACAGTTTGCTCTGCCACGATGGGTTATATACGTTGCTTGCGCCGCGGGGTAGTGAAGTGCGAACCCCGGGCCCGATGATTATCGATAATGATGGGCATTTGGTCTGGACAAGTACAGGGTATGGGAATACGCATGCGGTTGGAATATATGAGTTCAAGGGAGAGGGGTATTTGGGGTTCGGGGTGGAGAATAGTGGGTTGAAGGGATTTGGGGATGGGGTTTATTATCTGGCGGGTTTCCCCGATCAACAAATGGAAACGGGTTGATGCTGACGTTTCTGGTAGCTCGATTCTTCCTATGAAGAAGTTTATACAATCAAAGGCGCCAATGGGTTCCGCGTGGACTTACGTGAATTCCACATCACTCGCGACGAGACCGCGGTTATCACAGCATACCAGATCAAACCTGCCGATTTACGATCCGTTGGCGGCCCCCAAGACGGCCGAATCTATGATAGCATTGTGCAAGAAATCAGCATCGAGACAGGGGAAATACTCTTCCAATGGCGGGCTTCAGAATATGTCGATATCACCCAAGTACCGCGTACACTGAACAGAGAAGCAGGAACATACGTCGACCACGAAGGGCGGCAAGCATGGGATTTCTTTCACATCAGCAGCATCGATAAGGACAGCAAGGGCAACTTTCTCATTTCGTCTTCTTCGACCAATGCCCTGAGCTACATTGACGGCAGTACTAAGAAGATTCTCTGGAATTTGGGCGGCCAAAACAACAGCTTCAACGACCTTTCTGGCGGAATAGCGACTCAGTTCAGTGGCCAACACCATGCACGCTTCCATGATGATAATGCAATCACCCTCTTAGACAATAACGTCAATGCCGCTGACGGTCCCAGTCGAGGCCTCTACCTTACCCTCGACTACGACCAAATGACCGTCTCCCTCCTCCACGCCTACACACCGTCCACCAACATTCACAGCTCAGAAGGCGGCTCCCTCCAGCTCCTCCCAACCGGCAACATCCTCCAAAGCTACGGCCTAAACCCCGCCTGGACCGAATTCAGCATCAACGGCAACATCCTCTGCCACGTACATTTCGGTGCCGCAACGTCCTTTGGCTCAGCCAAAGTTCTCTCAGACCGCATCGCCAAAGGCCCCTGGACCGGCCTCCCAAAAACAAGCCCCGATATCGCCCTCTACGGCTACGAAGCCGCAGTAAGCTGGAACGGCGCAACAACAATAACAACCTACATCCTCGAAGGAACCAACGACCCCGAACTGGACAAAAAACAAGCCACCTACACCCGCGACCACCCGCCCCCCACTGACCTGAAGGACAAAAACAAGCCCCCAGAGCTTACTTTCTTATCCGCAACGCCCAAATCGGGGTTTGAAACTATCCTCCCCATCCCTAATACCTTTCCCGCGGGGAGTTATCTGCGCGTCCGCGCATTAAACAAATACGGCCACGTCATTGGTATAACAAAGCTCACGTACTGGGATCCAGACGCCGACCAGCCAATCGTAGGCATCGGTGGTCCTGCGTCCCCAGGACCCGATCTACGACCCGTCGGCTACTTCGTGGGCGGGTTTTCTGTTGCCCTTGTGCTTGCTGTGGGGGTGTGGTTGATGAGGAGGCGGATTGCGGCGAGGAGGGTATATGGGCGTTTACAGAAACGTAGACGCGGTTATGGTCATCATGATGATAGTGAAAATGATGAATGGGATAGTGAGAGGGTTGGATATGGAGGGGGGTGGGATGATGGGGATGAAGAGTTGAGTGATGCGGAGTTGATTGATGCGGTTGAGTTTTCGTTGCTTGGGGGGGAGGCGTTGAGGGCGAGGGGAGTTAGGGGGTTGGAGGATAGTGATGAGAGCGATTGCGAGATGGGGAAGGTTTAGTATGCAAAATTTTATAGACTTGGGTATAATGGCATAATAGTAATGTTTATGAGCACCGCCTACCAATGAGTGGATAGCGTACATCTACGAGTATATTTCAAAAAAAAAAAAAAAAAAACAAGACAGATAAGATTTTGTTTATTTCGCATCACTAACGAGAGAAGATTGTACAGAGTAGCTCATAAGAATACCTCTATAGGCATTTAAGCGGTAACCTCCAACCGCTGGAACCCACCCTCAGCAGCAACCTTCTTCTGCAACGTAACCATGCGCTTCTGGTCACCACACGGGTCAACCGAGTCAGGCTCCAAAGCCCAACCCAAGTACTCATTGGTGTAGTTACCCACGAAGCTAGGATCCAAGATGCCCAGACGCTTGCCGTAGTTGGTGACCTTGTTCCAGTCACGGTTGACGTTTTTCATGTCCCGGCTGAAGTACGCGAACGACCGCTCGAAAATCTTCCTGTTAACAGGAGTGCCCATGATGGGCTTGACATCGATGTATTCCTCATACGCCTTGAGCGGTTCCGCAAGAACATAGTCCGTAGCGCGCTTGACGGCGGCCAGGAACTTGCGGACCTTCTCGGGGTTTGCGGCGAGGAAGGCGTCGTTGGCGATGTAGAGGATTGTGCAGAAGCAGCAGCAGCCGAGTTCGGCGAGCTCATCAATACGGAGCATCTGGACGTCGTCGCGGGGGCGGTTCTGGGTGGCGAGCCACTCGGCGAGTTCGACCATTTGCACGTTTTCGAGACCGATGCCCGCGTCGATGTCGCCGCGAATGATGGCCTTGGTGACGTTCATGCCGCAGCGGACGGCGGTGTAGTCATCGGTGGTCATGCCGTAGTGCTTGGTGAGTTCGTCGATTTGGATCTGCTGCATGTTAACATGTGGCCGGTGAGGGATTGACAGGGATATGATTGACCTTTCCGAACTCGCCAACGTATCCGATCTTCTTACCCTTCAAGGAGCGGAAGTCCTCGGTGATTCCGCTGTTCTTGAGGTAGACGATACCGGTGAAAGGCTCATCGAGCAACGAACCGATCGAGGTAACGGGGAAGTCACGGGCTTTAGCCTGTATCAAGTTAGCATATTTATGCCCATAAGACCCGAGACAGTGAACACGCACAGCAAGAGTGTGAATCATAGCCTTGAAGCCCATGTCGACCTTGCCGCTACCGATGATCTCAGTGACATCGGAGGGGTCGTTGGGCTCAAGGAGAGCAACCTTGAGGCCCTCATCCTTGAAGTAACCCTTGGCCTGAGCGAGGTACAGGGGGGCGTGGTACGGCGTAGCATGCCTTTACAAGTCAGTAAAGTTCTTAATCGAGTAAGACCTTGCAATTGCTACCAGTTGGTGAGGAAGGTGATCTTGTCAGTAGCCATTTTGATCAAGTATCACGAAGCAATTGCAAGTCTGCGATGAGTCAGCACAGGCACTGAATCTCTCCTCCGTGTCACCGGAAAAGAGATCAGGGAGTCAAGCCACGCATGTCCTTTCGCTGGAATTATCCAGATCAAGTTATGACAGTATAATCTCAGAACGACGGTATCCGAGCCAGCTTTGTGGTCTCTCCAAAGCTCAGTGACCGGAAAGATACACGATGGCTCGAACAGACCGACGAACACCTGTCATGCGTTGCATAGACCTTATACTTGTACGATACCTTGACCCGAGTCCACCCAGGAAAAGACCATTCTGACTGCGCAGCTCATGGTGCCGTACCGAAGAGCGCGAGCGATTTAGTTGGGTTCGATAAAACGAGAATAAGAATTATGGAGATGGAGAGAGAGAGAGAAGAGCAAGAAAAGAGGCGGCAGAGGAGGGGTATTTATGCCCCTCCGAGAGCGGGGTGGTGCTCTCCGGTGAAGTCATGATCAACACCCAATCTTTCCCTCCAGTTCTCAAATGTCCTCAAACCGGAATCCACAAGCGCCAATTAACTGTCAGATAAGTTCTTTTGACATGAGGCGTTTATTTAATCGGTCTTATTAGGGCCGTCTAACGGTACGCATTTCGGAAAGTGGTGCATCGATCCAAGCGTCCACGGATCCGGAATGCGGTAGGTATGAAGTCAGAGCGCTAGAATTGATTATCATATCTCGGTGTATCGATTGCTTCCTTCTAACTTGTACCACTACAGATATGGCAAGCTTCCTAGAAGAGCTCCCTCGTACTATCAAGAAATATCCATACAACGGAAAAAAGCAATTTGTAGAGATTTTCGACCAAGCGTATGATAATCTCAGAAATAGCACCCCAGACGCCAGTGAATACCTACTCTTTGAAATCGATCAAGAAATCTTCTCCCGCGATTTCCTGCACACAGACTCGGACACTCCAGATTCTGGACCTCATATGATGCATCGCAGCAATTACTCTTGATTCTGATAGGGACCCTAGAGCACTCACAAGCAACAGCATTCAATCACTCGCTTTTCGCTGCACTGGAACCTGTGGTCTCCACATGGCGTTGCAGACGTATTCGAAAGTCATTATCATAGTAGATAGTACAGGAAACTGCAAGCAAGGCGACCATGGATGGGGTCCCATTCGTCCACCACCGGGTCGATCTAGGAAGTGACCGGCTGTCGTTTTGGAGGGCGCTTCGTCTGCGTCGCAATCAGAATCACGAGTCAAGTTGCAGTCAGACGTGCGGTTTTGGCTGCACGAAAGCAAAGGCGATGTGAAAATCGTCTTGACATTTCAATAAACCGACAAAAGTCCGATATTGTGATAGAGAAGCGAGAGCTTGAGGGCCATCAGCCTCGCCGCACACAGCAAGTCATCATTTCTATGAGGGGAAACAGCCAGACCATTATCCACGGCGCTTCTTCAGTCATCGAGTTTGGCAAATTGTTCTTGCGCGACGTCGCCTTACCCACGGAAAAAGACATCGAAATCGACGAGAATGGATTGAAAGATGTTGCAACTTCGATTTGGCTTGTCCAAGAGTTCTTGGATGCGTGAAAAACAGAGGGACGGTATTGTGATTTCTCACCGTTAGAAGGGTACTAAATCCCAACGCCCGTATTCAATTGGCACTAGGCCAGAGAGCGGCAGCCCAATAGCCAAATCATATCTATGATCTCCCAGCGTACGGAGGTACTGAGGACCTCATCATGCCTTTCCTAGTGGTCCACACATATTCCACGTGTTGAGTAATATTTTGTAGTCCATTGCAAGTGGTGTTTCCTCCACAACACAAAGATAGTATCGTCCGTATTGAGCAGCCCAGAATGCCTTTCGAGAATCTCCATCAACCGAGAAAAGGAGTAGTGTTCCGGACGTAAGTGCAGTTGATCCCCAGGGTGTTCGCTTATTGCTTTTTCCTACCAATGGACCCGTCGTTTTGGGCCGACGCGGGATTCCACCGGATGGAACGATAAGGGTCCCGTGGAGCATGTGTCGGCTCTTGGGGCACCCAGTGACCCAGTCAGCCCCCTCGACCACGACCCTCAGCCGCGAGGGCCCAGGTTTCTGAGTTTTCGCCTTCGAGAAGATCAGCTGTCGGTTTGCCGACGAGGAGGGCTTTCGCATGTCAACCGGAACATGCCTGAATAAAGACTCGCAAAACAACCATATAGAATATCATTATGGCAATGGCTTCCTGAAAGATCTTTCTCCTGATATTAGGAGGTATCCGTACAAAGGCAAAGAGCAATTCCTGGATATCTTGCACGTAGAATTTACCCGCCTGCGGGATGGGGATGCAGGTGAATGGGTGCTCTTCAAAGTCGACGTACAAACCTCCACCTGCAATTTTCTCAACACCAATGATCCTTCAATATCCTCTTTGTCATTCTTTGGCGGAATCGAGAATCTGCTACTCGCAAAAAATGATGATCGCTGAGCATGCTCACGCGCTGGGGGTATTCGGCCAGGCACTTGCTGGGGCTCTAGTGCCAATTAGCCTCAACAAGGCGCTGCAGACTTTTTTTCAGGGGTCATCATCAAGGGCGAGACGAAGAATAAATGGGGACCCATACGGCAACCACGCGGCCGCGATCGAAAATGGCCAGCGGTTGTGCTAGAGGTTGCTGTCTCTGAATCCCAGTCCAAGCTCCAATCCGACGTCCGTTTCTGGCTCCGTGAAAGCAGTGAAAATTCCAAGGTTGTTTTCACCCTTACCATGAATCGCCAAAACTCAGAGCTTCTAATTGACAAGTGGGAGTTGCACAACGATAGACTTCAGCATATCAGGGCTATAAGACGGCAAACATCCGCACCGTCGTCCAGGGAGATGATCCTCTTGTCCTTAAATTCCTAGGCTCTTTTGAGAGATATTGATATTCCCAAAGAGACGGACATAATAATCCACGACAATGTTCAGAGTGACCTTGCCAGCTCCATTTGGCTGATCCAAAAATTACCAAACATTTGATGATTACCGGAAAATCTCCAATTCTCGGCAAGAAAGATGTCACCTTCCCTGTTGGCTTTCTGTCGTTATTGCTTCAGTTTTAGGGTGGATGTCGTGAGGACGAGCTGCTTTTGTTTCAATTCAATTCATCTTAGATCTCCTGAAGTATTATCATTAGTATATTAGCGGATTGATGACTTATGGAATATAGCAGACATGCTATCAACTCATAACTTCAATCAAATAAAATTTCAGTTCCACTTATGCTTCGCTCGTCCGTGTACTTGGTGGTAGGCATTCCAGTCGGGCAGGAATGCTCCAAGGTCAAAATATAGGTTAATAAAAGATTAAGAGAACTCGAAGGCAAAGTAGAAGGAAACTCAAATGATGAAAGAAGACGGATCGGTAATTTTATTAGGGTCAATTGGCCCGATATCAAAGTGCATTGTATATTATAGTAGTGGAAGTATAGATGGAGATGGTAGCATTAATTCACTAACCAGACAATAGATCATTTAATGGGAGAGAGAAAATATAAATAATGGATTCGGGTCAGGCTATTATGCCACTGCCTCAATCTGCATGTCTGATACATTATCTTAGTGAATTTTACCTTTGCATCAGATTTTATGGCTTTCCATTTCCGTTTCAGTATTCACCCTTCGTCGCTTCCTAATGCGCGCCGAGGTGCTTGACCGTTGTCGATCCTAGTTGTTTCGCCTTTAGCTGGGAGGCAAATGACACAGTGAGACTAGGTTAATTGGCATGGCTGTTTCGCGGCACTGCCATGGAAGACGGGTAGCTTTTGGTACTTCTTTCGGTAGAAACACGAAGCACAGGACCGAGGCTGTAGATTGGCAAACTATCGGCGACTCCTGAGATATAAATCGTTTTGGAATCTCCATGGATAATAATAGGCTAACGCTCTACATGGTAGCTTCAGCTCCTTAATTCGTACTGCTCAAGAACGCGCGCGAGTCATTAATGAGAGCCTGGGGTATTTTATCACTTCCATTAAGAAAGGACTTGATATAAAGCAAGATCTGCGGCATCCAATCCTAGACATTAGACAGATACAAGTGACAGTCGTCTATACTAACTGGCCGAATTCCGCATACCGTTACTTGGGCTAAATCCGACATAATCGGAGTTAGGACTGATCTACGGACGGGCCATCCAGAGACAGCCAGGAATGCAGCTATAGTGCTATCTATATCACATCCTATCCAATGCATTCTTTGTTCGTGTTGATACGTCTGGGGCATAAGCGGAGTTAACGGGGTTTAGAACCCATGGGTAGCGCAATGTTTACTCCTACACTCGATTTCTATGACAGACTACAAGATGAATATGGAACAGAAATTGGTTTTCATCACTGGTATGACATAATATTCCCCGTGCATGATCTATTTGGTTCTGACGGGAGTACCCAGGCGCCAACCAAGGCATTGGTCTCGAAACATCCAAAAACCTCATCCTCTCCGGCAATTATCATGTTATCCTAGGCTCCCGTAATCCAGCCAAGGGAGCTAAATCCATCAAGGCCCTACGGGCCCTCCCTGATGTGAAAGGCACTGCCTCCTGGGTTCAGATAGATGTCACCGACGATAAATCTGTCGATGCAGCTGCTGCCCAGATAGCATCTCAGTATGGAAAGCTCGATATTCTAGTCAATAATGCCGGAATCATTTCCCTGGCCAGCCCACCAAGCCGCGAGGCACTCAGGCAAATCCTAGACGTTAATGTCGTCGGCGCCCTTAGCACAACCAAAGCCTTGCTGGACCTCCTCCGCAAGGCTCCTGAGAAGGGGCTTGTGTCCGTGAGCTCCAGCACTGGTTGCATCACGCATGCAGTGAATCCCAAGTCGCCTTACTATAGCCCCCTTGGAACTGAGTACCGCACGAGCAAGGCAGCTGTCAATATGCTGATGGTGATATACCAGGCAAGACTGAAAGATGATGGATTTAAGGTGCTAGGGGCGGATCGGGTTTGTGTGCTACGAATTTTACAGGGAAACCAGAGTCGCTGCGCAATAGAGGCGCTGCAGAGCCGGAGGATGGTGGCCGCAGAGTGGCGATTGTGGTCAAGGGAGAGAAGGATGCGGATGTTGGGAGGGTGCTGAGTGATTATGGTGTCTCCCCTTTTTGAACTTTATGCTACCCTAGGTGTACACCGTCTGGCTACCCACTGGCTACTCGCTATGAAATGCAATAATCCAAGCTGCCAGTATCCCCATAGTAAGCCCCTTGAGACCCAAGCTTCAAGACAAGCCTTCCAACATCGCCCATATTTCCAACCAATCCATCACCAACTTGCGGACATCATCTCCAAGTAGCTCCGGAGACTCTTGGCTATTTGCAACTTGTGCCTGTATGCACGGATCCTCGTCACTCACGCCGCGCATCATGCATAATGTCGGTATCCAGCTCCTAGTTGCGTCTGCTTTCGACATGAGCCGCTAATATGGTGGTTGGTAAAAAATCTAATCTGAACTATAACCAGCCTCTTGTTTCCACCACGTTGAATGAATGGTCCTAACTGAGCCCTAATAACAGCCGTGGAAAGGCTGAAGAAAAAGCATGCAAGGATCCAGGTTTGTCGTAATGTAGTACAATCAGTTGGATTGGGAAGAAAGTATCTCGGCATCACCTGGATATCCCTTGAATATAATGACAAGGGTTTTCGGCATCTACGAATAATTTACTTCCGTTCCCTTTCTCGTCTTCTTAGTGACACCAACCAGCGCATACCAGACAGAAAGCAAATCCCATATATCGCCCAATTCACTACTCTACCATTAATTTAATCAAACACACTAATCGGCTCGGAATTTTCGCGTGTAGAGAGCCATCTATGCTTTTCCCCAGCTTCTTCACGGAGTCTATCCAGCTCCATCTTATTGAATCTTCCTTGGCGTATTAACTCCCATATCCGGTCCAGCTCCACGCAGCTCCATCCGGCTCTGACAACTGCTGCTATTGCTGGGTCTCCGAGTTCCTTGTATTCGTGCCATGTTAGATGTTCGTAGAAACGACGACGACAAAAAATCACCACCAGATCGTCTGGTCCTTTTACGGCATCGACAAAAGCTATCTAGACTGCTGTTAGATTGATTACTTCACAATAGAGGAGCTTTCTGTCTTGCCTCATAATCTTGTGTTTGTCTGGTTATTGATCGTACCCGGCGTTTCATGTTATCATGGATGAAAGCCACGCTGTTGCGGAAACCCATGATTATACAAGAGCGAATGAGGATGCAAAGAATGCTCGATAAAGTTGGAACAAAACTTTTTTCAATGGATAGTACGTGTATGGTTTTTACTTATAAGCCACAGTGCGCCGATGATTTTAAATAACGTCTCCATTGCTCTTACAGAGAACACAGTACCCTATATCGCACCGTCGCGATTCAAATCCCATTCGAAGATGGTCCATGCAAGCACAGAGAGGTCGTGGATCTCCCGGCTGTCGATCATACGCATAAGGAGTCCTTTTTTATCATCGGTTCTGCTCATGCAATATCCTTGTATCGTACTACGCAATCGTCCCTTGCGGTTAACCGCGCTGAACTTGGTTGTGATAAGTGGATCTCGTGGTGACAGTAACCTCAACTCCAATTCTCATTCATTGAAGCGGCCTTCGTGCATTTCTCATGTGCCACTGCCAAGCTGTCACTCAGACACTGGTCAGGCGCCTGCGATGGAAGCCCCGTAAACCGGTGAATAGCATGAACATCGTGCTAATTCGGTATAGTTCAGAACAACTGGCCGCGCATAGTTCTTAGTTGTACCAGAAGCTGAGTTGCAGTGTCAATATGGAACCTATGTGCTTCAGTGCAGCCCAGTCTGAGTCATCTTTTTCCAGAGGCTTCGAGCGAACATCCAGTATGCGGCCAATGCTCACATGTTATAGGTGGTAAAAGTATGTTTAGTTTACAGCTCAAAATAAAGCTTGATATTCAGAGTATGATGGACGGAAGATAGTATGAAAACTGATTGGTGAAGAAAATCATACAATATCATGCTGTCATGTGACTGTTCAACCGGTTTGGGCAGTTTTCATACTGTCAGCAATTTGTCCTTCGTTCAAATACATGCGGTTTGCCAGCTTCTGCACCATCTCTATTGATTGCGAGCTTTCTACCGCCTGTCATGGATGACGCGGCTCGTCCAACCAAAGAAGACTTTGGGCGAATACCCCACGACAGCTATAACCAATGTCATTTTATTTCAGAGACGCGAATGCTTCACTCTACTCCCATCTTGTTGCCTTGATATAAAACAAATTGTACGGAGAGCGCCATCTTTTCTCGGATCAAACTTGCTTCCCGAAGAAATCAGAGTCGGGCCCATCTGCATTGAAAGAAATTAGGGAATGAGCCACATGGCCTACTAGCTAGCGAACAGTCGGCCTGGGGGGTATCTGGTAAACGTTGCCGTCTCGATCCAAAACAATGTCCTTGAATATGCTTCCTGCTGTTCTCAATCCGGTGACAGTGCGGGTATCTGATTCAGCCCCTCTGGTGAATTGGCCCGGGGTTGAAGGTCTCACGGGATTCGATGAAGGCATTTATTTGACGGTCCTGTTTCTCGCATGGCGTATATCCTTTCTGCACGGTAGCAGGAATCATTAGTACATTCCCCAGAACATCGGTGCACGAAAACCTATAACAACAGGGGCTGTCGGTCTTCTTTGGGGCACGACCCGCAACAGAAAATTGAGCTCAATCTAGGAAGCAATATTAGTGCTGAAGAAGCAAGTTGGTGGAATGCTCTGCTATCTCCTGCTGGGGGATGGGAAGCCACAACAGAATATAACCAGAGAACATACTTGTCGCCTTGGTCTACGCAACTCTAGATACAGTACGCATTAGCCTTATAAAACCTTTTCCATTCGAGAAATCTAAGCCACCATCATCCAATATGGCGCTGGAGTACCTGACCAGATTCTGCTCCCATCACCGTCTTTACGGTCAATGCTTCGCTGCTCTGGCCGCTGCACTCTATATCCCTTTCATTAACGGCAAGCCGGTCACGCTTCCTCTTCCGAAACTAGTCTTGCGAGCTCAAACAGCCTCGCCCCCTTGAAGATGTACGAGTTTCAGGCCTAGTAACAGATCACAGTCAGGTGCTAAATTACTACATGACGTTGAGTTGCAATACATGGGGCGTGCGGTCTTTGCTATGCAGCACATTCTTCAATATGGAAGTTGAATGCAATCTCGTCAGCGCTTGGATCAACCCTGCAATTGCAACAATAGTTCCACTGGTTAAAGAAGAAAACTTTACTATGCTCATGAAGATTTTGGCCAGTCGAAGTCCAAAGCTATCTAGCCTATGGCTCGGGGCGATGCTTGTGGGAATGACTAAACCTATATTAAAATACGCTAATTGGACTGATAACACTTGAGCTCAACGCAGTCCGCTTGGACTGGAATTGAACAGTCATTCATTACCGGGAAACCAAGTACCAGTGATGGGATCACCATTTGGAGGGAGGGTGATCGCTTACTATTCATGACTAGCCATGAGGAGCACACTAGATTGCCAATCCACACGTGGAAGCTCTTCGGGAAAGCACGACTACTTGTTACGGAGTTCCAAGTACAAATACATTCTTCTTGCAGCGCCATTTCCTGAACTATCAGTATTAGGGTTGCGATCTAAAAAATGGCGGAATGCTGAAAGACGCGGGCATGACCCCTGCATCTGGAAAAACTATTCCAACTACGCACAGATGGAACGATGCTCACCAAGCACACTGTAGCTTTTCCGTCAGTTATACAGTCCGCCACACAAGGGATATTCAGCTGGCTACGATCAACAGGATACCCAGCAAACGAAAAGCCATTGTACTAACACTCGTGAACCTTGAGAACTCTGATGGCGAAGACGAAGATTATTCCAAATTCGATACTGCTGAAGGGACCGCCTCTGACATTCGTCGATGATTGGCTTGAAAGTGTAATATATTGATGGTCAAGTGCCCTACTGTCCCAGTGAATTTTCCACGTTGAGGCGAGAAGACTTCGATATATAGGCTCCGACGAGAGAAATAACATAAACCAACGTTTGTACTGCATTCAAAAAGCGATTCCTGAACATATGTACTGGTATAAACACATAGAACATCATATCAAAAGATACAAGAAAGTCAATCATAAACCTCATAATCATCAAGCGGGAGTTTCATCCATAAGCATAAGTCGTCACTGCTTATCCAGATTCGTAAGTCATCACTGACGGATAAAGCCGCATCTACATGTTGCAGGCAAGGTTGTTAACATTGGGGCCACCGCAGTGTTGCCCGTCCGCGCACTGTAAAGAACACTATAGTTAGCCTGATGCTCTGATAGAAGCTGACTCGACAGAGTTAGAAATGCCACATACAGTGCCAACGTAGCAGTCACTATATAGCGTTAGTAAAGGAAAAACTGATATTCATTGTTCTCAGTGCACTTACTAGTCCTTGCCATCGACCCGGCACTTGGAGCCAGCGCATTCCTGCAGGGTATTAGCTTTAATGAGATGAGTTAGGTGGTCTACGTCTTCGAACATACGGAGACAATGTTAAATCTGGTTTCGAGGGTGCTGAACCCCACGGCGGCAGGAGCAGGCGCAGGCAAAGAATAGACAACACTGGCCATGAAGAGAACGGCAAGGCTGGTGAACTGCATTGTGTAGACTGTTGAGTGTTTTGGTAAGAGGAATAAGAATAATTGAGAACTGTGCTTGGAGTCTGAAAACTGATGAGGATGCCACTGAGAATGTAGGCCTCAACAGCGAGACATTGGGGGGGGGGGTTCTTATAGCATTCGAGATGAGTTATTATCATGAATCAATCTCTATGCTTACGGTGCGTCCTTTAGAGAGGATCCCTTTCCTTTCCGAATTTGGAATACTACGTGTTCCCCGACCCTCATTGCACTCGTATGATGCCTGATTGCATGCAAGTAGCGATGCTGAGCCATCTTACCAACGCCATCATCGTGTTGATTCATATACATAGGCAACAACAGTCGAATCCCGAATTGGCCAGACTCATGATTTGCCATGTAGCGTAGCAAATGATTTTGTATACAGCACCGATGTGTGTGCACATACCAAATGTGAGGATACGCGGCGTTCATATCAAGCATCCGGCTCGATCTCTAGCCGCTATCAATAGAAAAGAAACCTCCGAGCTTGTCCGCAGGGCCGGGAGGAACACTACTCGATTAGGTGCAGATATTATGTGAGATGAAATGTCAGCCTGGAAAATACGAGAAACCCCAAAGAATCCAGTGCCAATCCTGACAGCAATCAGCCGACTAATTCTCAATTGAGGCTGTATTCCGGAAGATTTTGCTGACCTTGGTGCCCGAAAGAACTGCCTCTGAGCATCATGAGTGGCTGATAAGGGTTAGTATGACATGTCAAGACGAATGGGGAAATGATCTTTTGTCGATCATCACCCATTCAGGTAACTCTTAGGGCACTGTCTGCATTTCGCCCCCAGAGCCATACACATGGACTACGGCGATGAATGACACATTATCACTACAAGACCCAGTATTTGAGGCTCTATGTGGAGGATTTCTGGGTCTTGTAAGTTCCTTGGCTCCGATTTGCGTAGCATAGTACCCCATTTGTGGTCAGAAATTGCCGGGCAGATTTCTGAGCGAAGTAGTCTTGGAGGGCCAATGATTCGCCCATAGAATCTCGTATTCTCTGATTGTTGGATTCTACTAGATAATACTTCGAGTTATCAGTTCAAGGATCTCTGGCCAATGAACAAACCAAGGTTGAAAGTAGGTATATACTATACGATTAGTGCACAAGTGCATATGGCGCAAACTACCACGTTTTGAAACGCATATCAAAATCGATTATCTTTCTGGGAGATCACAGTTCGAAATCTATAGTTATTGTTTTTTTTTTTTTCTTGCCAATCAGTCAATTGACTAAGCTTTTCCCCGCAGGCAGTTTCCCCGACCTGCAACGCCAAACGATGACATAAGTACCGTGCAGCTGTTCATACCCGTTTGGTATACATTTCAGTCCATGCTTCTACGGTTATGCTTCTCAGCAATGTACATATTAACAGAAAAATGTCACTATCGGGTATTTGGATTCCAAATTTGTAGACTTCGATACCCGGATCCGTCCGGATATAGTGGATTATGCATGTCATCGCTTATGGTTTCTTGTCGCAGCGCCGCAGCAAAGCCTAAAGAGAACATGCGGTTAATATGCAGCCAATGACTCAGTCTGTCATTGTTTTCGGGCCAACTCATTTTACCCCGACCATCATCTAACCAATTTTAGCCCAATGTCGCTGAGTGAGAATAAGAACAAGAGGAGTGTTCCGTTGGAATTGCAGTGTCCGTTGTTCCTAATTGAACTGTGTTACTCTATGACTTATCCGTAACAAACTGGTAAGTAATTTGATGAATAACACAGCCCATACAGTGCTAAATGCTCCGGAAGATAATAAAGCTTTAAATGAGGGGCTGACTGCGGCAACTGCAAGGTAATACATCTACCGTAACATCGGACCTCAAGTCAACAAAGAAACAACTTTTGTAGACCATGCTCTCAGCGCAGGATAATATGCATGGCCCCTCTCAGAGCCTGAAAATCCCTCACACCTCTGGAGGCGAGGCATTCTTGATCGACAATATCAACATCGGTCCTTTGTTCGACTAGCATCGCACCAGCATACACGAGCAATTTTGATAACACGAGAAGCATCGAATATCCTCAATTGCGCGTATGCGTGGAGTTTTGGAAACAAGCTGTCTCGGGTTGGGCTTTATGGAATCACCAAGGTGCTCAAAGCGAGTCGAACATGAGAAGTTCTCATATCTATAAACCCCTCGAGGTCTCGCAGCAACATTTCCAATCAATCTACTTCTGCAAGTGCTCTTTTCCAAGAATCTCAATTTGAATCCTCTCAATCAACCAAAATGCGTGCCACTACCATTGTCTTTGCTTTCATGGCCAGCGTTGCCCTCGCTGGACCCGCAAGTTGCCCAGTCAAGGCTCGCCAGATGGAGGGTGTATGTTCTGAGACATTCTCATCCTGCCTATTTGTTGAGCTAAAGCTAATATGATTTTCTATCAGGTCTGAAAACGGTAGCAATTGCAACGTTGATGGTCTTAGCTGGTAAGTTCCAACCCGTGACTCGATCAATTTATACCATAATAACAATGCTTGTACAGGAATTGCAGCACCGGTAAAGTATGTGTTTCTTCTTGAAATGCTTATGTGGCAATACATGAGCCCGCAAACTAATATTTAATACAGTGCACTGCTCAAAGCGGCGCTGGTGACGGCACGCCCTGCGGTGGCCGCGACTACGAGAGCATCAGCTGCCCCGGTACTGGCTAGATACACTCGAGATGTCCCCCTCTATAAATGGAGGTACGACTATGACGCAATTATTTATGCGATTTATGTTGGAGGACGTTACGATGCAATGGTTTACGACGTTAAAGATGTTTGATTTCATGGTCCATATATTTCCAGTACAGAGTGTTTGCGTAGCAAAAACTCGACTTTTTCGACTTGAACCATATTTTATTTGATTTTGCATGGATCACGAAGTCATTCATAGTCGATCTAGGACGTTTTTCGATGATCTTGGGGGAGCGATAAACATCATGAGTTCTCGAACATACTTACCAGAAGCTTTATATACCGCCATCAAACGCAAATTTACGTATTAGTGCCGGAAAGCTCTCGATGTGTATAATAGTTGGACTTTGCTGTTCAGATTAACAGGTACTGTCTTGAGATATTCTAGTCTATCTTATAGACCTAGATCTCTCAGACGTCTAACGTTCCCATGCTATGAGACAGAGCCGGGGAATTAATCAATCAATGAAAAGAGGAGACGGAAAAAGGGCCATAAATCAACTGAAACGGGGATAGAGCAATGAAAACAAGGACGATACGATTCGCGACCCCATGATCTTCGGATGATATTTTCAGTCAAACACGATGCCTAGAGCAGCATCAGGGACCAACACCGTAGTATGTACCCCATATCGATAAATGAATGAGGATGGGTATCTAAAACCGCCCACGCATTAGATTTCCAGCCCTTGAAAGCTACCAAGGTTTGCGATTACGTTCAGTCGGAGTAGATGCTTTAGAAACCTGAGCAACAGGATGGTTCGGCGGGTAGGAAATTGCTTACTCTGTAGCTCCGATTGCCAGCAAAAATGTTTCGGTGCATCGCATCAGAGAAGCCCGAATCTCTACGTTTATTGGCAGCTCGCAATAGTACTATTCGGATCTTAGGGTGCAGTAAAAGAAATGTATCGCGACTTGCCCCCAAGGCAAGTAGGCTCTTTCCTCCACCAAGTTCGTCCTGGATTCCGGGAAGATACCAGTGCCGGAAACTCTCGTGGGAGCACTCATCCAAGGGCATCACCATCTCAATATCTTTTACAGCCAGTCTAACACCTACCATTCCCGAATAGATCTGGCGAGAAGCCCCGGGTTCGGACAAATAGATCTTCCAATAATGGATGTGGGATTTGGAGGATCGCATTTACGTGCCTTTTCTCAACTTGGTACCAAATATGCGGACGTTTCAGTAAATTTCAGCGGTTTCAATTACCCTGGGCTTAATACCCACCGGCGCAAGGAAGCAGACACATTTCTTACCTCGATCAAGCAACCATTTCCGTTAATTGTACTGGAGTCCGGTTGGAGTGAGTGGCTGCATGAGACCCAACAAGCGGTATAATTCGTAATCGTTTTGATCACAGACGAGTACTCAGACCATGACATTCTATATGCCAGAATAGCATTGTCCAGTGAAACAGTATCTTCCAGTTAATCCGCTCTCAAAGATATCACCACCAACAAGGAAAATGTGAGACTTGATTCTGATATCCAAGCCACCCACACCAAACCTGAACCCCAACTTCATGAGAAGAATGACCGAGACATCACTCAATGATCTGTCTCGGTGCGGAATCACACCAGTGTCCCTCCACAACAACATTATCCTTAGGATGCATGTGCCAACGAAGCGCAGAAAATTCCAGCCACAGGGGATATCAGACTTATTCCATTGTCACGGAGACTTGCGAAATGATATGACAGGCTAGATTTGGTCCCGTGTGTCAGAATCCCGGTCAACATTAGCTTTATTCGGAAGGTGGGCGAAAAGTGGCTGTCGAAATTGCGGAATCCTCCATCAAGTGCCTTCTTTATTCGAGGATCATAGCTAGCATGGCCAGGATGAGGCAATATTAAAGGCAATATTCCAGTGTCATCCACCTCTTCCAGGACTATTTCTCACACAATGTCAACCTTGAACTTCCCCCGACCCAAGCGCCAATCGCTTGGATCCCGATACAGGCCCCTTTCACAGACCTCCCAGTTTCTTCTTCATAAGCTAGGTGGCTCTTCAAGGCCACTTCCCCAAGGCTATGCTAATCCATCACCTCGTATCGGAACCGTCGATGAGGACTGTATCCTGTACAACGGACTTTCCGACCCGATGGAAGTCGACTATTCGCGTGACAGACACTCGATTGACAGCACCAGAAACAACTATTCAAAGCGCGGCTCGCTATATATGGCGAACTCTGATATCGACACCCAGTCCATCAGCAGCAAGGGATCAATCACAAGTGATATGTCTGTCGAAAGTAACAGTGAGGCTGAACTCCCAGTGTGCTTGACTCCGGGAAGGCTTTCGCTCGTGCCGCATCCCTCTAATGTTCATATGGGGATCCAGGATCTCATGCAAGGAGTGAACCGGAACTGCGACAGTTACATCGAAGACAGTGGTATCAATATCGCACCTGCTCCTTTAAGGCCTAGGAAGCGTCAGAATAACAAGAAGTGTTCCCACGACAAGACCAATCGCGCCTTGAACCAAGCTGAAACGCATTTCGACTATTCCGATACCGATGCCCATGCCCATGATAGGCGCGCGCAATCGACCGTCGAATACGAAATCGAACAGCATCTAGCCCAGCTGGAGCATCAAACCGCGGAGCTCAGGGAGATTTTGACTGCCTGCGAAGCCAAACTCTCGCAAATGACCCAACAGCTCGCACAGTCAACACCAGAGAAGCGAGCTGTGTCCTTCGAACCGAAGGCTGCTGAATATAGAGCGCTCCTAGTCCAAGATAGTCAGTTTCCGTTGGTTGGTTATAGAAACGAAAGCCGTCGTCATGGAGAGCCTTATATGGATTTTTTGCATGTCGACTTTGCGAATGCTGAGCAGGTCAATCTCCTGTCCCATTTGAATACTGCGGGAACGATGGCGCAGCGGCGCAGGGGTCGATTACCGCGAGCTTGGGCTGTCTGACTGGATTAGACTAAGGTTAAAAACTGTCTGTTGATATTTATCTGCTTTCTTTCCTTTGTAGGAATTTGCTGGCGTTGTTTGCTTTCTGCTTTGCTTTTTATATAAGAAAAGAGATATATACATCTCCTATGCATTTACCAGAATAGACTATTTCTTTATCACTTTAACTCCACATTAAATTATCAACTCCATCCGTGGACCCATCCATATCATAAGCATAACGGAAACTGTAGTGCATGCTTAATTAACTCTGACCTGACCCATGCAAATCATATTACAAATCACAAAGTATTACAACGAGCCCCGCTCATGCAAAAAGAACTCAAGTCTTCTCGGATCATAGATCATTGAGCACCCAGCCCCTTGTTCTCCCCAAGAGTCTTCGGGTCATGACCACCCTTTCCATCCTGGTGGCCGGCACTGCCCTGGCCGCTAAGCGGGTTGGCAGCGGTACCAGTGCCCTTGGCGCCTTCGGGGAATTCGGCGACCTTGTTTACGCGGTTGAGGTCGGTATTCTGGATGTTTGTTAGTTGTGGTTCATGGAGGATGGCGGAGGAAGGACGTACGCCAGAGGTTCCGTGGGCCTTGGTTTCGCCCGCTTCAATGGGGTTATCGCTCTGGGCAGGGGCGTTGGCGTATTCGGATCCGCGAGGCATGGTGTATTTAAATTGAGTTAGATTGGTAGGGGTAGAGGTAGAATTAGTCTGAAGTACATAGTTAGCGCTGGCCAATAAAGGTTCGAGGAGTTCAGACGTACCTTAGGAAATATGTCTTCTAGACAAGAGAGATGCAATTGAGAATTGAATTATCGTTGAAGATGAAGAAGAAGGATCTCAATGAGAAAGTGCAGCTACTAAATAACCACGATCTGGATCTGATGATAGCATCGATCGGTTGCATTCCTGGTTTCCTGACAGCATCATGAAGTCATGGTGGAGCATCCGGGCAGGGGAATGACTTCAGCGTAAGGCACGCTTGCGGCTTCAGTGAGAATCAGGGAAATCATGTTGGCAGTGGAGTATCCTGGGAGACGAATTATCTTGAGCGATTGTTCAAGTTATGCGATGTACAAGGAGGATGATGCTCGTGTGCTTGTGTTCTAGATCTGGAGGCAAATTGAGCAAATGAAGCAAACCGGTGGGACAAATAGTGCAAACATGCTGCTTTCCGAAAAGAGTAATCCCCTCTATGGTACAACATTGTTTGCAACTCTAACCTGAGGATAAGTGAAATATTAACAGCCAGTTGTCCCCTGCCCCTATAAAACCCTATCCAATGGCTCGAGAGTAGCCTCCCATTCATCACCCGAGAATAATCAACCAATCCATCCCAAACACCACCATGTCTACCATGAACGCCATCGTCATATCCACCCCAGGCCCTCCCAACGTCCTCAAACTCCTCCAAAGACCAACCCCCCAACCCCGCGCAAACGAAGTCCTAATCCGCATCCGCGCCTTTGGCCTCAACCGCTCGGAAATGTTCACCCGCCAGGGCCACTCCCCCGTCCAATTTCCGCGCATCCTGGGTATCGAAGCCGTTGGCACCATTGCAGCCACAGCCCCGGGTCTCGAAAGCCGGTTTCCGAAAGGAGCTTCTGTAGCTACGGCTATGGGCGGGATGGGGAGGGCCTTTGATGGGGGGTATGCGGAGTATGCTTGTATTCCAGCGAAGCAGGTGAGGGTTCTACCGAGGACGAGTCTGGGTTGGGAGGTGCTTGGCGCACTGCCAGAGATGTTGCAGACGGCGTGGGGATCGTTGATGTGGGCGTTGGAATTGAAGAAGGGGGAGAGGCTGTTGGTTCGGGGCGGGACATCGAGTGTTGGACTTGCGGCGGCGGCGATTGCGAAGGCTCATGGGGCTATTGTTGGGGCGACGACGAGGAAGAAGGAGAGAGAAAGTATGCTCAGAGAGAACGGGGCCGATGAGGTCTGGATTGATGACGGGGCGATTGAAGAGCAGATACGGCAGGCGTCGTCAACGTCTTCCTCGGCGGGGTTGTATGATAAGGTGCTCGAGCTGGTTGGAACTGTTACGCTGGCGGATTCGTTGAAGTGTTCGAGGAAGGGAGGTACTGTCTGTATGGCTGGGATTGTGGGGAATGAATGGTCTTTGAAGGACATGAGCCCGATGGAATTGATTCCGTCTGAGACGAAGCTTACAGTTTATGGGGGTGGGGATGAGCAGTTTATGAAGATGCCTTTGGATGATTTGGTTAAACTGGTGGAATTTGGGAAGCTGAAGGTTAAGATCGGGCGTGTGTTTACAATGGAGGAGATTGTGGAGGCTCATCGATGCATGGAGAATGATGAGGCACAGGGGAAGATTGTAGTTATTCCGTGATACATATAGGGTAGGACTCTATATACTGATAGCAAGCATAATCTTTGAAAACCACTCAAACGTGCGCAATAAATCTTTGAATTATGTAAAATATGTCCTAGATAACTCGGGCAAACAGCAGCCCCTGTACAAACGTTGAATTATCAGGATTGGTTGCTCGTCCCTGATTTTGAACCATCCTCGCTCTTCTTGAGTGAGTTTGAACCCTCCCTAGTTGAGCCCGATTCGACGTTCTTCGCTTGAACCAGTTCCAAGAGACGCTTTCCCAGTTCTCCAGATCCTTCGATCTTGTCCATCTTTGTCTGGAAGTACTCTGCGTCGCGTTGCATTCTGCGTTCATTAGCATGGGTTACGTGTTTGAGGAAAAGAGAATATTTACCGTTGCTTCCCAGCCTCCGTCCGCACATTCGTCTCCCCATACGCCTTCGTCCACTGATCACGGTAACTCCTGAAGACGGGATCCATGATCATCGTAACAGTAATATCGGGGAGATGCTTGCTCAGCACACGATGAAGTGTGGCGGTTTCCTTGGTTAAAGTCTCCATATATGAATTCGCACCGCTGGACGCAGAATCAGCATCCCAGTCGATCTTCTTCATCGCGTTGACGTGTACGTTAGAGCGAGCGCTCATAATGTCGACTAGTTTTTCATGGATGCCGGACTGGTGGTCTTGGTATAGTCGCTTCACTTTGTCGAATTCGCCCATTAATGGGCTGGACGGTGCTTGGCGGCGGACAAACTCTCGGATGTATGGAACCAGGGCAATGATGAAGCTTAGAGATTGAGATGAGAGGGCGAGGTGCTTGGTCGTAATGTTCTTCAATCCCGCGCTTCGGGTTGCTCCCGCGCCCAGAATTAGCTGCGAGGAACGCGAGTTGAAGAGCTTGAGCGACTCCAGCAGACCAGATGCGACGTCCTGGATCATGCTGGGGATGTTTGCTATGAGGAATTGGAAGCTCTCGATGCTTCGCATCATCGCGATGGCGGAGTCTGACAAGATGTATTTCTGTTCGTCGATGAGGGCGCTCCGCGCCTTTTCCTTGCCAGAGCCATTTACAGGTGCTGTGCTGTTCTCTGGCGTATCGTTCGCCTTAGCCGATAGCCAGATCTTCGATGCATGTGTCCAAGTCTCAATATCCTTGGTACTTGCATCAAGAATCCGACTGAGGGCTGCGTTTTCAGCATCACCAAAGTCTTTAGCATCCCATCGGTCCGCATCCATCACCTCGACAAGACTATGTCGCTGGTTCTCACCGAACCGTGTGACGTAGTCCCGGATCTGGTTGCCCACAACGGTTTTCAAAGTAGTACCGCTTCTCCCGGAAATTGCCTCGCATTCATCGGCAAATAGCCTGTTCAACGTGAAGTATTTCACGAAGTCTTCCTTGGCAAGCTGAGAGGTCTGTTCGGTCCGGACTTTCAGAACCTTGGTTATCTGTGACTGGGCGATGTCCACAGCTTGTCCCAGGAGACTAGACATGTCTAGAACCTGTAAGATTTCATCCTGCGCGACTATTGTCGGTCGTCTACTACGGCTCTCCGACCGTCGCGGATCAGGGCTTGGAGACCGGGACTTGGATTCAGATGGATTGTCCAAACCACTGGCGATGTCAAGGAGAATCTTGACTTGGACGCTTAATCTTCGCAAAGATTCACTGACGTTGGTATAAACTCGGCTCAGCATGCTGTAAGAATCTTCCGCATCCATTGCACGGAGGTTGCGTGCGAGAATCGACGACTTCTCTTGCTGGCTAAGTGATGATGACCTTGCCGTAGATACAGAGATTGCTGACTCGGCATCATCATCGCTGGAACTGGGCATCTGCTTGCGGATCAGGGCTTTCATCTCTCGGAGAACAGCGGTCTTGAATGAAGTGGTCGCAGGAGTGGTATGATGAGTGCGTGCGAGTCCCGTAAGCTGAGACAGTAACTTGGATCGGAACTTATCATCAAAGGACATATAGGCCGGTGATATTGTAGAATCAGAACGCTGTGCTCCGCGTTGTCGCTGGAAAGAGGAACCCCATCGTCGCAAAGTTGAATCAAGCGGCACTTTGTCCACATGTTGTCTTAGATCCGCAAGGAGTTCGCTTAAGAATCTGCTCTCGTATCCCCCACCAATCCTAGTCCTCAATCGCGCAAGGTCGTCAGATGCGCCCTCTAGAGCTTTGATCCCCCGCAAATCGATTCTTCTCTTCCGCTCTGGCGAAGCATCATCTTCGCTAGGACGTCCATCAGCATGCTCACCGGCCATTAACCTCTCAATCTCTTCAAGGCCATAAGCAGCCTGCTCGATTTCACCGCTCTCCACAAGCTGGTCACACCGAGAAACGGACTCGACCACGTCGCAAAGTTGGGACACGGCGTCAGCAAGCATTCGAACGTTTTCCCTTCGACGCCGCAGGTTGACGATTTTTAGCCCCCCTAATGCCATTTCCCGGTCAATCTTTTGAAGGTCCTTCCGCAAGGTTTGTATCCGTTTCACTGAATCGGCTGCTTCAGAGTGTAGTTCACGCAGAGACCCTAGGGCTGAAAAGAAAGATTTGGACGCTGTAGATATAGACGAAATGAGGTGTAGTTCCACTGTATCCATGTACCATGACAGTTTCTCCTGCAGAATGGCATTCGTAGCAAGCGCCTTTCTACCAGTTGGTGCGGGCTCTCCAGCCCCATTTGAAGGAGGCCTAATTATGTCCGATTTCTCCGACACCACATCGAATATCCGGGGGTTCTCGAGATGAAATTCTTCCTCAAAGTATAACGGCGGAATCGTCGAAAGCGGCGTAATTCCCTGACCACGGCTTAGTCCACCAGAAGACCGTCTTCTACCTCTAGCATCATATGGCGAACTGGCACGTGAGCTAATAGACAATGTCGACGGTCGTCGTTCCTGCGATCTGGACCCGAGTCTATCGAAGTCGTCCAGTTTCTGAGGACCCTTGCCTCCTCGCGCGAGTTGTGATTCTTCTCCGGCGCTTTCCTTGGCCTGCTGGAATACATCGTACAATGACCCCACCTGGGACACATACGGTTGAAACGCTTTCGATTCGACATGGGGTATGTTCGTCAATGTCACCGGGGGAATATCGCGGGACGACGGGGGTTTATATCCGGTAGACGACACCGCGGTATGAGGAAGTAGTCCCGTGCGGACAATCGGAGGTTGAAGCAGGGTGGAAATCGCTAAACCAGTATTAGTACAGTCCCCTCTCCCTAACAGCCAAAACACAACGCACCATTCTGCCCTGATTCCGCAATTGACCCATGACGTTGTGACGAGTCCAGAGCTCCTCCAATGCTCACAACCGAACTTGCAGTCGACCCTCTCCTTAGGGGGGTGTTTCGCTGAGGCGGGAACCGGGGCGAATCCAACGGATTGGCGGACTGTTGGGACAACGACGGCGTCGACGTACCCGAGCCAAGGCTGTCAATCGACTTGCGCGGACTCGCGGTGGACATTTCGTTTGTGCGAAAAGGCCGGATCCAACGGCTAGCGTACCTGATCGTGCTGAACTGCTACCTGATCATGACAGAGGACAGCTGTTCCTGTTGGGAGCCGCGGTATCGCAGCGCTGTCGTCAATGAGCCTTTCACGGCAACGTAATCGCGATCGGTAACTCGGAATTCAGGAATGAAGGCGTATTGGTCTCGAACGCAGGTGAAACGTCGTCCACCAAAACCGCCCGCATGCGGTTCGCTGTTAGGAAACACATGACAGCTCACCCCGATCGGGAAATGCGCCCACTCCGCAGCCACGGCACCTAGGCCAAATCAGGAACTTGGGAATATCCTTCTTCCGGTGCCTGTGTCAATTGTCAGGCATAAAATATTATGTGCCTGACAAAAGAAACCACTTAACGCGTGTCCGTGACGCGACGCGTTCCCCGCGGTCCAGCAAAAAAGATATTATCCGCGACTCCTTGCGGCGTTGATAGTTTACAGCATCCACAACCATCACTACACCTGCTTCATAATAATTCGGTTTCTTTCGACGTCTACGGCATGGATAGACGCACTCCCTATACCTTGAGCGTGCTACCGCCCAGTGAGGAGGTTGGCGAAGACTCTCGCACCCACATTCAAGCCCGACTGCGGGAGTTTGTGCTGGAATTCCAGCTGGACAACGCCTTTATTTACCGGTACGGACTCGGAATGAATGAGATATAGACGAGGTCAAGGGTGAGGAGAGACTGATGAGATATACAGAGACCAGCTTCGACAGAATGCCTTGGTGAAGCAATACTACTGCGACATTGATATCGCACACTTGATTTCGTATAACGAAGAGCTGGCCCACAAACTCACGACGGAGCCCGCAGACATCATCCCTCTGGTATGAGAGCTATTGACGGACTTATTCTCGGTGGAAGACTGCTGACACGATTCGTCCATAGTTCGAAGGAGCCCTCAAGCAGTGCACACAACGGATTGTGTTCCCGTCCCAAAGAGACATTGTCCTCCCGTCGCATCAACTGCTCTTGCACTCGTCCGCAACACACATCTCGATCCGTGATCTCAATGCCACCAACATTTCTCATCTTGTCCGTATTCCCGGTATCGTCATCGGAGCCTCGACTATTTCGTCGAAAGCAACAATCGTCCACATCCGGTGCAAGAACTGTGACCATGCCGAAAATATTCCAGTTGATGGCGGATTCTCCGGCCTCTCGCTACCCAGAACCTGTGGTCGTAAACAACAACCTGGGGACGAACCAGGAGACAGATGTCCGTTGGATCCTTATGTGGTTGCACACGAGAAGTGTCAATTCGTCGACCAACAGGTTCTTAAACTCCAAGAAGCTCCCGACCAAGTCCCTGTCGGAGAACTCCCCAGGCATGTGCTCATCTCTGCGGATCGCTACCTGGCCAACCGGGTTGTGCCAGGATCTCGTTGCTCAGTGATGGGTATTTTCTCGATCTACCAAGCCAAGGGCGGCAAGAAAGACGCCGCAGTTGCCATTCGCAACCCATACCTCCGTGCCGTTGGTATCAGCAGCGATTTAGATCACACTGCGAAGGGCAGTGCTGTTTTTTCGGAAGAAGAAGAGCAGGAGTTTTTGGAATTGAGCCGTCGACCGGATCTGTACGACGCCTTGGCCCGGAGTGTCGCTCCCTCGATTTACGGTAACCTGGATATCAAAAAGTCTATTGTTTGTTTGCTTATGGGCGGTTCGAAGAAGATTCTCCCTGATGGAATGAGACTTCGTGGAGATATCAACGTCATGCTTCTTGGTGACCCCGGTACCGCCAAGTCTCAATTGCTGAAGTTTACCGAAAAGGTATCGCCAATTTCCATCTATACTTCCGGTAAGGGTTCGTCTGCGGCTGGTTTGACCGCGTCGGTGCAACGAGATGCCGCCACACGCGAGTTCTACCTCGAAGGAGGTGCAATGGTCCTGGCAGATGGTGGTGTCGTCTGTATTGATGAGTTCGACAAGATGAGGGACGAGGACCGAGTCGCTATCCACGAAGCTATGGAACAGCAGACCATTTCCATCGCCAAGGCAGGTATCACCACTATCCTCAACTCGAGAACGTCCGTCCTGGCCGCCGCAAACCCTATCTTCGGTCGATACGACGATCTGAAAACACCCGGCGAGAATATTGACTTCCAAACCACCATCCTGTCTCGTTTCGATATGATCTTCATTGTCCGGGATGACCACGACCGCAGACGTGATGAAAACATTGCACGCCACGTAATGGGTGTGCACATGCACGGTAGAGGTATGGAGGAACAGGCTGAGGCTGAAATCCCGTTGGACACTATGAAGAGATACATCAGCTATTGCAAAACGTGAGTACCACTCTTACTTTTCCAAGGAAAGACCATCACTAACAATCTTGAAGTCGATGTGCCCCTCGCCTTTCCCCCGAAGCCGCAGAAAAACTGTCCTCCCACTTTGTCTCCATCCGCAAGCAAGTCCACCGTGCCGAACTCGACGCCAATGCTCGTTCTCAAATCCCTATCACCGTCCGTCAGCTTGAAGCCATCGTCCGTATCTCCGAGTCCCTCGCAAAGCTGCAACTATCGCCAGTCGCCACCGAAGCCCACGTTGACGAGGCCATCCGGCTCTTCCTGGCGTCGACCATGGATGCTATCACGCAGGGTGAGGGACAGGGTAGCAAGGAGATGATGGAGGAAGTTGGCAAGATTGAAGACGAGCTCAAGCGCCGTCTGCCTATTGGCTGGAGTACCAGCTTGGCTACTCTGCGCCGTGAATTTGTCGACGGGAGAGGATATACCGAGCAAGCTTTGAACAGAGCGATAGTGGTCCTCCAGCGGAGAGATACCTTACAGATTCGGTCTGGAGGGTCGCAGGTTTACCGACATGGTGTTTAGTGTTCTTTTTCTCTTCTTTTTCGTTGTTTTTGCTCCATTTCGACGAGGTGATGCTTACATATACCGTGAATGCGTTATGTTCACTTTTTATACATGTTGAGATAAGAGGGTTAAGTTTGGGTACAGCGGGACTGGACTGGTGTATGGCGTGTTTATGGGAACATTGAGTATATTATCTATTTTCATGATTGGAAACAATTCGAGCATATACAAGCTACCTAGCCCCATTGATTACAAGACCTGTGGTAGTATATAACGACTACTTCATTGAGATAGGTTCGATTGTGATCTGCTTCTTACTAGACATTAGCTGGTAGCAACCCGATTTAATCGTTAACTGTTCATATATCTTTACCTGAGCATACTAGCGGCATTTGGGTCAAACTTTTGGTCTTCTCATTCACTACTTTCTTGCTCCATTTTATATTCACCTAAACCAGAGCGACTGAGCCATTGTCTGTGCCTCAATTTTAGTAATTTTGACCAACCACTATTCAGCCCTCTTTTGTACGTTTAATCCTTCGTTGTGGCACGATAGTGCTAGCCTTCTTTCTAATCAAACTCCGATAACTAAGTTATGCTCTCCTTTAGAACCAGGTCGAATGCCAAACGACAAGCCAGACTCATGCCAATCCGTCAACAATCTTCGTCGTCGTCGAGATGCTGAATAGCTGTTATGAGGTTTCATCCCTACTTTGGGTAGCCAAGAAGATCAGGCACACGACAAACTTACTGACCATGCGTCCACAGTTGACATAAATGGACCAATGTCCCTCAATCTCTCATTAGTGAACTGGTTGGATTTGCATTTGGTGAATGCATCACAATACGTTCAAACATTTCGTGTGACCTGCTACCACAAGCCGGGAGTTTCTAATTTAACCGCGGATGCGCTTTCCTATCTGCAAGCAAAGGACAGAGTCTTTTCACAAAAGCCTAATCTTGACGCATCAAATACTTATGCTTATTGCAATACAATCACAATGGACTACAACTCAGTTGTCTGAGGCCTCCAAATCAAAGCTGAAAGAAGGGTATACGAAAGTGAATTAGATGTGTGCTTGATAAAGTTGACGGCGAGGTCGTTAAAGGGAACAAAAAGGAACCAAGGTATAAACTTCAATCTCGAACTCCACTACCGCGCCGGCACTGTCTGACTCTGGCTGTAGCACTAGCACTGACATCGGTTCCGCTTCAGAATTGGCTCTGGCGCGAGTGCAACCTCTCCTCCTGATATTTTGACGCTCTCGGTATTCGCCTGTGTTTTCATTTCCTCTTTATCCCAGCATGAGTTGGGACGGCTCATCGAAGACCGATGCGCGTCCCGAGAAACACGCTCGACAATGCGGGAAAAGGGCCCGTCGAGCGGCACATCAGACTTCTCAGAAATATCCAGGCACATGAGAAGGGATATCCTCTGAGATATCAAATTTACCAGGTTGATGCCCGGGAGGAATGGAGAACCCTTATCACCCTGACGATCATCTCGACTATTATGACAGGACGCTTTCACCCCCCGCGTAGTCGATATAAATCCCTGAATGAATTTGGTTTAATGGAACTTGCGAGGAGGGCTTTGAACCATTTGCCTTTGCGCGCGATGGTGACGGTAATGCCTATGGGGGATAACCGAGGCCGTATGATGAGGTGGTTACTTGTATTATGCTAAGGGCATATATGTTGACGCCGTCGGTTGTTGAAGACCGGCGAGTTCATTCTTGGAAAGAAAGCTTCCTATACGGACTTCCATTCTCACCTGCATCTGATATTGAGAAGAGGTTGGCAAGGTTGCACACGGCGATGAACCTGCATTTTATTATGCAGAAGATCATCCCATGGAGTCTCCTCATTATCAAGTCTAACGGAAGTTTTAATCCACCTATTCGAGCTCTTTGCCAAATTGCTAGAAGCGGTTTGGGCCGGCGATACTAGCAGTCCCATTCTTAGAACCCAATGTCGGAGCGCATCCCAGCAACGCAATTTGTTGTATATGGCGGCAATATCCTAGCTGGTATAGAGTGCCGAATACAGATCGTGTGCAATAAATGTCCAAAATTATAGAGCAAACTGAATACTGTGGATTGTCATTTGCCTATGGTGCCTCAATCTTCCGGGTGACGGTTAGTATAGTGAATATAGCCAGGGATCAACAGTCGATATTCTTCATCTTTTCACGTTCTATAGCAATGGATGTATGACAAGCATTTAGTACTGAACTTCTCAGAGTACGTACAGGAGTAGATAATTGTCATAATTGGGCGTCACATCATAGAACTGTTGTACAGTTTGCTTCTATATTTGCCCTCATTTATCTCCCCTGTAGTCTCTCTTCTATAAATCTCGTCTTCCCTCCCATCAAGAATCCAATCCAATCACCATCATCTTCCTCACCTTATTCTCACTCAAAAAGCTTTCCACCGCAACCACCGCATCAAATTACCATCATGGAAGAGCTAATCAATAAGCTCCCTCATATTCAAGAGTTCACCCAAAAGTTCAACAAGTCAAGCCAACATCATCTAGAGTCACTCAAGGCCAGACTTTTGATCTTGAGCACCTGCCTGCCCACCAAGAAAGCTGCCATCTCATACGGTGGCAATATCCTCGCTGATATCGAATGCATCCAAACGATGCAAACCATCGACAAGCGGCAGGCTAAAGCCCTCGAAGCAAGATTCAGAGACCTCTACGAACTGCCTTTTGACTCCCATGCACTCATTGTCAAATCACCGAAAGATTTGATCAGCTCATGCAACATCCTCGCGACTACGAAGATCCTGGCTCCTTGGGCGGAGAACAAGGAAGCTGTTGGATATCAAAAGCAGTTGAAAGACTTTGTTCAGGGATGGTTGTTGTATGAGAAGCAGGGGACTGGGATAGATTATTTGAAAGCCTCCAGATTGGAGCATGCGAGACATTGGTATATTGAAACTATGAAGGATGGCTTTTATGCTAAGAATTTGTGGGATGGGTTTGGGCTTGGGCTGTTGTCGGACTAGACTAGATGAAGGATGGCTATGATTTTTAGGATCCGTGTGACTAAAATAGAGTTGATGCTATCTGGTAAGTATTTAGATAGGTAATAAATTAAGCGTTTACCGCGGGTTTACTATGCTTTCTGAAGAGTTGTAGTTGTCGAGGTAAACTAGGGCACGGCGGCAATTCTTTGTGCCGGGTTGTGGTTGAGTGTAACATTGTCGCTTATTAAATTAGACAACCATAATCTTAGAAGCAAACATTCGAAATGCTATACAGATTGTTTGTTATACAGTCCCAATTATTGGAGTCTTCGTTTGGGTAATACATATAAGAAGCTTGCCATGTGCTTGTTTTGATGCACTGGGACATTAAGTGTAGTACTAGAAGTACTAACAGCATGGGTATACGCTGGAACCACATATATCACTGTTGTACAGGCTTCCTGTATGTTTGCCTCGCTTATTATTGCTGCATTCTTTGTTCTATATATTTCGACTCTCCGCCGCTTAAAACTGTCATCACCAATCTATCCCCGGTTCAATCTGCCAACTTCATTATTCAACCATTAACCATTCAACATGGCTCTCAGATCTATTAGCTTTGCTCATCATACCAGCTTTCCAAAGAGCGAGGAAGACTATCAAGCCCGACGAAAAGAGTACATCAGAAACTCTCTGTTAAGAAAAGCCAATCTCAACAAAGTCCTCCAAGTAGCCGACCAATCAGAAAAGAACCGCGAAGGAATGGTCCAACTCAGAAGAACCATCCTAGATACCGACCTATCAGTGGTCCAAAACACGGTCACCTACGCCGGCAACATCGTACGAGACATCGAGTGCATCGAACAGGCACAGAACGATGTTGATACGCATGTAGATGCGTGGAAGTCTACATTTCGGAAGCTGTACAGGGTGTCTTTTGACGACCGGGAGGATGTTTTGAAGGCACCGCAGGCTTTGGTCGATACGTGCAATATGCTCTGGACTTCGAAGGTGGTGTATCCTTGGGCAGAGCATGATGAGGTTGCCCGGTATTGTGTCACGTTGGATGAGCTTATCTTTGGGTGGGAGGTTGCAAGGAGGGAGGAAAGGGGTGATGAGTATTGGGATATGGAGCATGTTGTTTCTACGTTTAACGATGTGAAAGCGTGGTATGAGTATGGGGTTTATGGGATTCCGGAGTGAACTGGGAATCGGATCATGCGGACCAATTGTATTTCTGTTACACTTTCGGGATGAGAACTAATATTCAAAATAATATATCGCTTGATCACTGGTACAGTTGTAATTGTAGCTGTACTCCGGAGTAGTCCGAGATAGGGCTGGTCAAGCACCGACGTAAGCCGAGGCCCCACCGAACTTGAACCCCACGCGTGACAGCATCGTCACTTCCACCACCATCATCTCAACTAACTAGCTTGCGAAATCGCTAGTCCTTACTCTTTATATATCTCTACACTTCCACACTGAATTGACACACATTACGATACTACGATTGTACCGCAACCACCACAACCACAACAATGCCCCCTCTAATCCGCGTCATCGGCTCGCTCAACGTCGACATGGTCTCAGTAACCCCCCGCTTCCCCTCCCCCGGCGAAACCATAACAGCATCCTCCTACTTCATGTCCGCCGGCGGCAAAGGTGCAAATCAAGCCGTTGCATGCGGCCGCACCTCCCGCCCCAAGCCCACCTCCCCCAATACCCCCTCCACACCCAGCACGCCGATCGATATTGAAATGGTAGGCGCAGTCGGAGCACTAGACGGCCACTTCGACGCCCTCTTGAAACCTACGCTCGAGAAATCGGGGGTTGATACGTCGCGGGTACGGATTATTCCTGATGCGTATACGGGTGTTGCGGTGATCATCGTGGATGAGTCGGCTGGGGGCGAGAATCGGATTTGTTTCTCGCCTGGTGCGAACTATAAGGGTATGCAGCCTGTTCCGGAGGTGCTGGGGTCGGGTCTTGCGGCTCCCGTGCCGGATGTTATTGTGCTGCAGGGTGAGATTCCGAAGCAATCGTTGATTGGGACGTTGCTTGAGATTGGCGCATTCAAGCAGAGAAATCGTAAAGAGGGGAAGCAGGGGATCGAGATTGGTCCGGATATCGTGTTTAACCCGGCGCCCGCGCCTCCAGGGGGTTTGCGGCCGGAAGACGGGATGTATTATGTGGATCACCTTATCATGAACGAGACGGAGGCGGAAATAATGAGTCCATCGGAAAAGGAACTGGGATCGCATGCCTGTATCGGTGAGGACAGAAAGAAGAATATTGCGGGCTTTTTTCACGGATATGGCACGAGATACGTTATCATCACGCTTGGTTCGAAGGGCTCCTGGTACAGCGCCTGCCGACCCGGCGCCGGCGGTCCCGCAAACGGGGTGGACAGATTCATTGGCGAGATTCCGGCGGATAAGGTGTCCAAGGTGCTTGATACGACGGCCGCGGGGGATACGTTCGTGGGTGCGTATGCGGTGGAGATTGCGCGGTGGCGTGAGGCGAGGAGGGCTGCTGGAAAGGCTGGAGTTGATATCACGGAGGGTGAGATGAAGGAACGGTATGAGACTGTGACGGAACAGGCTATGAGATTGGCGACAAAAGCAGCGGCGCGGTGTGTTGAGAGACAAGGGGCTATGGATAGCATTCCTTGGGAGGATGAGCTCTGAGATGCGCGTACGATGTATCATACTTTATACTTCATGTTAGATATAGATATCCATAAAGCACCATCAATATGTGGCAAAGCGAGATGTCTCGCGAAGAATGGAATGTCCGTGTACCAGCGGGCATCTATGTGTGGACGCGCATCTGTTATTCACATTCCTCACGTTCGATGACGAGCCCTACTGCTAGATTCTTGCACGTGTATTCAAGAAACAATTCATTGTATAGTCCTCTAGATCACTATGTTGGTCTTCTCTGGTTGTTCTACCTGGCTTCTAGTCACATCCCAAGCTAATGGCCATTCACCGACTGAAATTTGTCTTTCATTTAAAGAGATATCTGGATGAGAACATTTATTTAAGCCATCCCCAGTACCATGCAGTCTCGTTGTTCAGCCTCGCCAGCGTGTCACTCCAGCTCTAGAAGTCCCCTCCCCCCTGCTGGAGGCTCGCCTCCCACTCATAGATGAGTGATTGCATGATTATCTCTCCAGGCACTCGCCGGGACTTCTGCTCACGGTGGCGCCAGAGCCGCACCTGACGGAGGTTGAAATGTACATTTTAGCACCTGACGGAGTGCGAGAATGTACAAATGTACTTTTCAACCTCCGTCAGGTGCGGCCCTGGTTGCCTTGTGCATTGAAAAATGCACGCCGTAAATCCTTTCAATGGAGCATTTCCACGCATTGGCTCGCGCGGAATCAACCTTCTCCATTATCTTCGTCGCCTTCAAGTCGGCGGAGACGTTTCCCCCGTGGGCGACAACGTTTCGAGTCAGCCGTGGAGGCTTTAGGATTTGCCAGTGTACGTGGACATCTTTTAAAGCCTCGTTGGACCTCTGGCATCAGCCATATTGACGCATTATAGTACCCAATGTGCCACTAAAAAAACATAGATGTATCCACTCCATTTCTTTGTAAAGCGTCGCCGCCATGCACGATAACTGCAAGACGAGTCAGAATCCAGGAACGACAGATGTAATAGGGATCAAAGTACAATATGACTGCCATATTTTGACTTTTTTAAAGGCCAAGACGACACGTCAAAGGACGGCCACAATGGTTGAGGTCCCTGATGTCACTGTGTCCGGAGACAGTATTTGGGATGGTTCGAGTAAGACGATATCGACCAAAAAGGATGCGTGGATGCGATTGGACGTTGTAAAAGGTATTTCGAGATGCAGGAGTAGAAATAGAAGAAATTTTATTGTAGTTTGATGACATTCACTGATTAGATAGTAGATGATGGGTGATGGGTGATGGGTGAAGTGGGTGGTGAGAAGGAGGTGGATGCTAACCGAGAAAGGAAGGAGCACGGTCTACGGTCCTAGCTAGGTCGAGGATGGAAGACAGTAGGAGTACAGTATTCTATTCACTTTCTTCGATCCTGTATAGGCACGAATATTGAATCCTTTAGATGGATGTTGAGTCGCGAGGATGGTATGCCTGTCCTGTCATAGCATTCCTCACGCTCTTCGGATAGCCCCGGAAATGTACTGAGTAGTATGAATGAAGATCAGATCCGGCCGATCAGGGAATCCCCTCTCAGGATGGACGTATCAGAGTAAGCCCTCACAGTAATACTAGGGCTGTAGTGTACTGGTCTGTTTCATCACGATTGTCTCTGGCGGCAAGCATTGGCTGAGAATGCCTTAATCCGGGCATTGCGTTACACTAGAGTACTTCTATATGTAGTCTGTACCCCGTAACCCGTAGTCTAATCACCGTCCGATCGATACCACGTATCCAGGCTTCTACTTATAGCACGCGTGAGGTCGCAAGAAGAGGCGGTTTCAGAGAAGTGATCAGTATGGTGTGAGGAGTGCAGACCTGGAGAACTGGAGATACGGAGACACGAAGACGCGACGGACGCGTTAGAGGGATGAGGAGGTGAAGCAATTAATGATTATTGGGTTTGTAGCTTGTGTTAGTGGATGGTCTGTGAGGTTGTACTCCATCTGTACTCCATCTGGAATAGAAGCGGTCTAAGAGAGTCGTAGTGGTATCCGCGTAGTCGAACCGTCATGGATAGCACCTGTTAGCTATCCCAGTATGGCTAGAGCATGGTTAGACCCCTTAACACAGGTAAACGATAGCTAGACATACAGACGAAGGAAGATTCATTAGATAAAACACGCGCCTTGCATCACACACGAACCACGTCAGGGACGCGCCGGCTGGCGTTGAAACCGCATGTTCAGGTGGAGAGGAATGAATGGAGCCTGCCCTCCATTTTCGCCCGCATTTTTCCTCCTTGTGACCCTTCCTTGCCTTTCCCAGGAACAGTATATATTCGTTTCTTCCTCGTTGGCTCTTCAATATTGTCTGTCAATTGCTTATCATCGTTTCAATTCTTTCAATTGCTCGTGTAATCTGTACAAGCACTCTTTATAACCACTCTATCATAGAGTAGCTGACAGCCAATCACCGTCCTCCATCTCCACCAAAACAAACTCCTCAGCTCAGCTTGACAGCTACAGAATACATATCTCTGATCTGTATCAACTCTGAACCTCCGTAATGGCGGCTGTCACCATGTCTACTCCTGCACGCCAACCGTTTGCCAGCTTGGACGCGCCTCGTCTGCGCGCCCTGGCCAAATCTCGCATGAACATCCGCAATCAACAAAACGGTGAGTCCCAATTCAGCCTCGCATCTACAAAAACAATCAATCTAACGCGTGTAGGTGCCATCATCATCACCGGCAAAAGAAAGCCCCTGGGCGACATTGACACTGAAAACATCGACCCGACTCTCAACCTCTCCTCCAAACGCAAGCGCGGATCCGACGAAGACGATGACCTGTCCAGCAAGAAGACCTCCATCTCCACCGCTCCCTCCAAGCCTCTCAAGACCTCTCGATTCGCATTGAAGACTATCGAAACTAGTCCTGCCCCTCGCATCTCGTCCACTCCCCAGCCGTCTACTCCGAAGTCCGCTCCCAGCCTCAAACCTGCCGGTCGCTCGCCCCAATCCCTCAAGTCCATCTGCAAACCGTTTGCTCGGAGGTCGAATATCACCAAGGGGACTCGTCCTGAGCCTACAAGTCGGAAGAGTGTTAGCCGGCCATTCTCGATTGCGACGGCCCTGTCGAATGGAAAGTCCCAGAAGACCATTGCTCCCTCCACTCCCTTTACCAAGACACCTGTCCCGGCCTCCTGGTCCTTTGATATCTACGTCGACTCTGAAGAAGAGGAAATGACCAACCTCATGCAACACTCTACCGGTGTCCTTGATATCAGCGACAGCGAAGCCAAGCAAGAGACATCATCCGGTCGCGGGAAGGAGAACGTTCCGCCCGCTGAGCTGGGCATTGAATTGGCTCCTGCTGCACCTCAACAGGAGTCGCCTGCCGCGGCTACTCGCAAGTCTGTCATGATGGAGGAATCGCGTGCTCCGCTTGGTGAGCTCAATGCTGCTGATTACTATGGTGCTGACTGCCATGCGTTTTCCTACGCCGTGGTTTGGGATGAGGAAGAAGAGACTGATGTTGAGAACGTTCCCGTTCCCGTGCAGATGCGCAAGTTGTCTGCATCTCGTGGGAGCACCAAGCCTGCTCGCAGCACCAAGCTGTCTTCCGTCTCGTCTATCTCTTCTATTGAGCCTACTGCTTCGAAAGACGAGTCTGCCAAGAGTGAGCCGTCAGAGGCTGGGATTGAGATCTATGAGAGCGAGAGTGCTGCTGAGGAGGAATCCGCATAATTCATTCGTTCGTTTTATTTTATAATTTCGGTGGCATGGCGTTTGTGTTGGTGGTCATCTGAGCTATTTCGTCTTGATACCCTTCTCCTTTGTTGATGTGCAAAAGCAAGCCGGTCTTTTTATTGTTTACTTTGTCTGATTATCTGTCATACTAGTGCTGTAAATACTGTATATCAATTGAACAATGTACCAATTATCAAGATCCCTCATCCATCTCGTCATCCTCATCTTGATCCGTATCATCCCCGTCCTGGTTCTCATCCTCATCCTCGCCCTCTTGATTCTGCATCTCAACCTCCTCCCCCTCACTCCCTTCATCACCCTCACCCTCACCCTCATCCTCCCACTGCACTTTCTTCCCGGCCTCCCCGCCCTTTCCATCAACACTCCCACGCCGACTAACAACAGCCCTCCAACTAACAGCACCCCTAATCGCAGCCCTAATATCAGTAGCCATCTGCATCTCCCTCGAACTAACTTCTTCCCCTTCACACGAGAATTTCAAAACGTCCTCATTCAAATTCTCCTCGTTCACATGATCTGGAAACGCAAGAATCCTTCCAAACTCAGCCTCATCATCCGTAATCCGGTTCTCAGTTAGAGCCAGGATCTTGGCACGCATTATAGCCTTCGCTTTCGCCATCGTACCAGTCCCGTACCACCCGTCTGTAACCGGTTCGCATGTCTCCCTGAGGAAGCCTGGGGGTGGCTTTGTTGGGTCAGACGGGTTTGGCGGGAAGAGGAAGTTTCGGAGCAGGGGGTCTGCGATGTCGCAGAACATCCACATTCGGCCGTCGTGATGGAGAGGCGGGGTGCCTGTAAAGATATGTGTTGTTTCGGCGGGGACGGGGGTAGTTGTTGTGAAGGTGTTATCTGCGGAGAGTGTTGTTCTGGAGGATGGGTTTGCGAAAGGGTTTATGGCGACGACGTCGGAGTAGCGGGTGTGAGTGTGGCGGCGGTTAGATTTCATGCCGCCGTGTCCGCCACTACCAGTTGTCGTAGTGCCTGTGGTGTCTGTAAGGGTGTTGGCGCTTCCGCCGCCGTCACGCGCGACTTCAGGGTCACGGGGCAGGAGGCGGAACATGGCTGTTTGGTAGATGCGGTAGTCTGGAGAGGAGCGCGGGTCGTGGCCATGTTTGACGATCGCGTCGCGCCATGGTCCTGAGCGGAAGATGTAGCCGACGTAGGGAACTGCGTATTTCAGGGCGTGTCTTTGCTCGAGCTTGGTGAGGGAGTTGCGGAGGCCGCGTCTTGTCCAGGCTGGTCTTGTGCTGAAGAGGGATTCGAGAACTGAGATGGTTTCTTGAAGAACTGGCTCGAGAGTTGAGATTGGGGGACAGCCGGGGTGGGGGGCTTGGGGGACTGTTTGGATGTCGTAAGGGACGAGGTGGGTTGCGATTTTTGTGGCGGAGGAGGTGTTGATTGTTGTTGGTTTGCCAGTTTGGTCGAGAGATTGTCTAACGGTTGGGTTCTGGCGGTAACTTTTGGCAGTTAGTACTTGTCTTTGGGAGAGAAGGGAGGGAGGGGACGTACAAGTAGTTGAATGGGATGTCCCCGTGGCTGTAAGATGGTGGTGGTATGATGTCCACGTTGGAGATGGCACCCTTGGACATGTTGATGTCGAATTGTTTCATTTTTATATCTGCGACATCAGTATATATATATTTGAGCGGGGGATATCACACATACAGTCGAACGACAAGATTTGATCACGGAACCGATTGGTAAATTCGCTGGACGATGTCGACCACACGAAATCCGGCATTCCTGTCCAGTAAGTATATATTCAAGCGTGTAGAAATGTATAGGTGTATACCTCGAAACACATGCGTCCGATTCACCATCCCCACCGGCTCAGCCCGATATCTCCCAACATTATCCTCTAAGCTTCTCCTCAAGTCTCTCGCACTACGTCTTGGACATACATCATCCTCAGATGGATGATGTGCCTCCTTAAACGGCTCCTCAGTCCCCCTCTTCCGTCTCCGTCCCGTCCACCTCGGAACAGTCACCTTGAGCAGGACATTGTTCGTCTGAGAACCAGTCGACTGCAAAGGCCTGGACATGGCATCTTCTGGGCGGAGGTTCAAATTGGCTCTTATATCAGTCCTTGAGGAGTTTATAATCTGGTGCTTATTAGTTTGCGTCTTCTATACCGGGAAAGGGAGGGGTACCTTGGAAATGCCCGCGTTGCCCTCGAGCGTATCGACTGCTTTATCGACATTGCGAATTATACCCGGATGCTCGATGCTGACTATATGGTGGGGTGGGATTGTATAAAATGGGGCTGTTCTTTGCTCGTCTGTCATGGCTATAAATTTACTTTGGTGATGGTTGCAGTGATGGAAGGATCTTCCGCGTTAAGCAGCGTAAATGGCATTATCATTTCTATTAATTTTTTAGAGAAAATCTATTTGTTGGTTTAGCCTTCTATGGTCTGATGGGCTGTCACGCCCTTGTAGCCGTAATATCCGAAAATAATTAGTGAGCAGGAAGACCTGTGTTCGATTCCCGACAGAGTGCGAACTCCCTCTTTTCCGTTGTTTTTTTTTTTTGGCCCTTTCTGCTTATTCCATTATTACTCAAAACTCCCTTTTAACTAATTATCTCGTTTCATTTATTTCAATATATTTCAATAGAGTAAAACTACAGTGACTTATGGCTGCACTCCAGGGATATCCGCGACTGCACAGGACTTGAATAACACATAACCAGCAGAAAGCTCAACACCGTTGTCTCTGTAACCAGTAGAAAAAAAGTACCAATAAGAATAAGAATCCTTCTGTGTAATGGAGTAGAACTGTAATCTGTACTCCGTGGTCAGTATGTACATGCGCACCAGAATCGGCCACCTCGGTAGCCTCTGCCCTTCGAATTCAACAAGATACCAGATTTGCCTGAGATTAAGCATCTTTTGGACTCTATAGTTATCTAATTCGTGCTTCTTTCTCTCTTAATCGCTGCCCATATTATTGCTTTCTCCCCGCCAGCTCCCTTCCGCCAGCCGCTAAGCGACACGGAGTCGATCGCCCAAGCAGCAGACCAGAGCCAGGACCACCACCATCACTTTACTTCGACGACAACTACGACGACCACCAGCAACCCACACCGACAGCAACCTGCATTGGTATAGCATCGTTATAATCATTATCGCCATTTCGCGTCTTTCTTTCCTCTTCAATTGTTCCCCCGAGGTAAGCCTCTCCCCCCAACATCATTCCTGGAGAACCAGCCTGCCGGTCGCTTTCTCCCTGAGATCTCGCTCTCTGCCTCTCATTCCAACCACCTCTTCTATTAACCCCCCTCCCCTTCTATTCACCTCCTCCGCTTCGTCCAAACTCCCATTGTCTCTCGTTTCGTCGATCAAAAATACCCAAGCCAGTCAATCCCCCGCCAGTTCTCTGTGTTCAAACGGAGCTGGCCTCGATTCAACGGTCCCGCTGTCGTGTTTATCCGGTGTTGGTCGGCAAGTCGCTCATGTGGTCTTATTGTTTCAGGTCCTTATAAACACATTCCTCTTGTCCTCCGTCGTGACTGTTCCTTGAACCGCCTTTCCCGTCGCTCACCTCTACATTCGCTCCTGCTAGTGTGCGGCGTCCGGCTGCACTGGCATCGAGAATCCTGGCCGAGTACATGTGGTTGTTTACATACCCGGCATAATGAAGGGCTTCAGACAGAGAGTGGTAAGTCCTGGGGTTCTTCTTTTGCTCCCCTCTCCGTTCGGTTCTGTCGCCTGGTCGCCCTTGCTACGTGATAATCCGCGTTCCCCCCCCTTTTCTGTTCACAGTGGGAATGATGACCCAAGGCGACGAGCAGTGGAGGAATCATACCGAAGCCCCGAATTCTGAGTTAACGTCTCCCAGCATGAGCAGTTGTCGCGGGCGAAAGACAACAAATCGTCGAAGAAGAAGGATTCCAACCAGTCTCGAGACCAAGCAGCGCTCGGAATCTCCCAATCTGCATCTCCAAACCATGGCACTCCTACATCCTCAACGACTTCGGTAAATGATACAAAGGGAAGGTCGCCAGATAATGCTGCGCAGGGACTATACCCGCCGGGAGCTCCTGGGTCGCATTATCTTCCCCAGGGAGGCCAGCCGGGGAATAATGGCCCCGCAACCCCAACCAAACAGGGTGGTGCTCCCAGTGTGGTCATCAGCCCCAGTGCACCGGTAAGCGCATCTTTGGCCTCCGTTTCTATTTTTACTTCCTTACGGCCTACTGATCTTGAATGAATGGTTACAGCACGCACCTCCGCCAGGTGCGGCCGAGACCATGCCGGGAGATCTGGCACCTCCCCGGAAATCCAACGTTTTTGATCGCCTCCAGACAACGCCCAAGGACATGTCGGAAGGGATTAGGACCCCCAAGCGCCAGCACTCGTCGCGATTCGACATCTCCGACCAGCGCCAGAGGGAGTTGGAGAAGTTGCCGGGATTCCACGAAGTGCCTCCCAATCGTCGCCAGGATCTCTTTATGCAGAAGATCGATCAATGCAATATCATTTTCGACTTCAATGACCCGACCGCCGATATGAAATCCAAAGAAATCAAGAGATTGGCGCTCCACGAGCTCTTAGACTACGTCGCCAATAACCGTTCGGTGATTACGGAACCAATGTACCCCCGGGTTGTCGAAATGTTTGCCAAGAACCTTTTCCGTCCTATTCCACCGCCCTTGACGCCTCAAGGGGAGGCTTTTGATCCCGAGGAGGACGAGCCGGTGTTGGAAGTCGCATGGCCCCATATCCAAGTTGTCTATGAGTTCTTTTTGCGGTTCATCGAGAGTCAAGATTTCAACACCAATGTTGCCAAGGCGTACATAGACCACCATTTTGTGCTTCAGGTATATTTCTTGTATCCATATCTCTAAGCCGTGGGTATACTGACATGTTATAGTTGCTTGAACTATTCGACTCGGAAGACCCTCGTGAACGCGATTTCCTCAAGACCACCTTGCATCGGATCTACGGTAAATTCTTGAACTTGCGGTCATACATCCGACGGTCGATCAACAACGTCTTCTTCCAATTCACCTATGAAACCGAGCGGTTCAATGGTATTGCAGAGTTGTTGGAAATCCTGGGCTCCATCATCAACGGTTTCGCCTTGCCTCTTAAGGAGGAGCACAAACTCTTCTTGACAAGAGTGTTGATTCCTCTCCACAAGGTCAAGAGTCTCAGTATGTATCATCCGCAGCTGGCATACTGTATCGTGCAATTCCTTGAAAAGGACTCGTCATTGACAGATGAGGTAAGTCATGAACATTCATTTCCCTGTCACCTAGAAGGAAACCTGACAAATGAAGGTTGTCTGTGGCTTGCTGCGCTACTGGCCCAAGGTCAACAGCACCAAGGAAGTCATGTTCCTGAACGAAGTGGAGGACATCTTCGAGGTGATGGACCCAGCAGAGTTCGTCAAGGTCCAGGAACCCTTGTTCCAACAATTGGCCAAATCGGTTGCTAGTCCCCACTTCCAGGTCGCGGAACGCGCTCTTTACTTCTGGAACAACGAGTATTTCTGTAACTTGGTCAGTGACAATGTTGAAGTCATCTTGCCTATAATGTTCGCGCCATTATACGAAAACTCCAAGGGTCACTGGAATAGGTAAGCTTGCTTCATTTTATTATTTACGTACCGTTGCTGATGTTGTTCCAGGACGATCCACAGTATGGTGTACAACGCCATGAAGATGTTCATGGAAATCAACCCACAGCTCTTCGATGAATGTTCCCATGAGTATAATGAGCGGATGAATACCGCCGAACAGCGCGAGCAGGCTCGACAGGACCGTTGGGCAAAACTTGCTGAGCAGGCCAAAGATCGGAAGAATGGCGTCGCCCCACCACCGTCCAACACTGGAGAGATCCCACTCCAAATCGACGAGGTTGACGCGATCGCTCAAGATACTCAGAACCGTCTGAAATTGCAGGATGAATCGGGCTCGACTCCAGAGCGCAAGCCAACCTCGGTTAGTCCCACACATTCATAAACACGGCGGCATACATCTTTGTGTTCCAGCAGGCGACTTCATCTTCCTTATCCTTCCTTCTGTGTGTGTTTGTCGTTTGCTAAGATTTGCCGATCTGCCGTGTACAGCCAGCGTGATTCTAACGTGAAAACGTCCGTTTTGCTCCAGAGACGTCGCCGCGGCTCCCTCGATGGTTCTTCTCGGAGGCGGCGAAGTGGTAGCGGCAGTGAGATTCGACCACGCATCTTTGATCGACGACGGTCGACTGGTTCCGGTATCGCCGTACAGTTTCCGACGCGAAGCAATTCTACCAAGAGTTAAGCTGTGGGGTAGTGATGGCTTGTTCCTTCCTCCCATCCATTGATTCCCTGCAATGATGGCATAGCGACTACGAGCTGCGATGATGTGTGTTCCTTTCGATTTGATTATTCTTTTCTCTTTTTTTACCCTTCTGCCTCGTCAAAGCCCCTTTTGTGCTCCTCATTTCTTCATTTTCTCTTCTTCATACTATTTCCCCCAACCCTTTTTTGTGTACATGGCATTCAATATTCTTCTTTTTCTCCGTGAGTGGCCTGCCCAGGCCCGTGAACTCGGAGTGGACACTTTTCATTTTTGACTTGGGCTATTTTAGAACTGTGTTTCGGATATGGAAAATGGGTGCAAATGGCGTTTCCCTTCATCGACCAGTTATAACGAAATAAGTATTTTTGGCAACAGCAAACACCCGTTTGCTATCTCCCTACGCGCTTCCCTCCATCCCCTCCCCTTGGTAGTACAATTAATTCCTGAGGCACCTAGGGCTTGATAGTACCGGCCACCGCGCTAATCCACGTGTCGTAAGCGAAAGTCGCGTTCCTCTTTTCTAACAGAAGCTCATGATTCGCTGTTCTCGAACAAGCGCGCGTGTAGCCGGCTGGAAAAACGAGCTTCCGTGCTTTTCCCAATTAGGACTAGCGTATCCGCTCGGGGTCTCTGCGATGCCCGCGTTCTCTCGCTGCTTTCTGTTCTGTCGGTTTTCCAGGCGTGTGTCCGCGCGAAGCTCCCTCTCTATATCCAAGTCCTTCGCTCTTTCCACCTCCCTTCTCTCCCTTTTCCTTCATAATACCCGCCGTTTTTCTAATTCCCGGTTTTAATATTAATTATATTGAATTTTCCTGCATTTCCCAATTAGCGAAAGGGAGCGATTGATGACTTGATGACCCCGTTTCTTATGCTTAGACTTTTTGCAATCCCGGGCGAATAGAAGATAGCCCTTGCGAATGTTCTCGAGAGAGCACACTTAACCACCCACGTCCCCGACAGTGCTGGCTCTTTTTCCACTCGACCTTTAGCCGGCCTCGTGGCCTGGCAGCGATTCGAATTCCCGTTTGACGTTATCCTAAGACCTCCGAACCGAATCGGGGGCGCGAGCTCAGTCGCAACCATGGAGCGCAATATCGACATTTACGCCAGCAAGCTGGGAGATGAGAAGATTGGTTGGTCTTCCTTGCTTGCGATACGGGGCCCTGGTTTATATGGGCATTGGATGGAAATGTGGTTAGGGTTGGAGATTGCTAATGGTGCTTTTTCGTCTGTTAGATATCAAGGTCAGAGCCAATGTCGCAGTCGAATTGCGAGATAATATCGAGCCGCTATGTTCTGGCGCAAGCTACCCGCTTTTCCTCGCGAAGTTGTGGCCGGTTTTCAAGACGATCTTGAAGGGGGATCCGGTTTTCACGAATTTGTCGTTTGACCAGGTGCGTTTACTCGTCAGATGTGCGCTTGGAATGCTGGGAGCATGGGGTTAATACGCCTCAAACTGATCTAGAAACTGCGCAATTGTGTTCTCGAGACACTTCACCGGCTGCCAACCGCTTCCCTCGACGTCGAACCCTATGCGGAGGATATGGTTGATCTGCTGATGGACCTCGTGCGCGTCGAAAACGAAGAGAATGCGGTACTGTGTATGAAGACGATTATGGATCTCGAACGCAACCAGCCAAAGGCCACCGCTGGTCGAGTGCAGCCGTTCCTAGAGCTTATCCAGGAAATGTTCCAGACCATGGAGCAAGTGGTCCGCGACACCTTTGACACACCCAGTCAGAACACACCGTCTGGGATGCCCTCGACACCCGGTGCCACTGCGCAGGTCTTCCAGTCTCCTCGTCCAAGCTCGCCAGCTACATCAGTCGCCGATCTTGCACCGGATCAACAACCAGGCAATGTTTTGTTGAAGGGAATGCAATCGTTCAAGGTCCTGGCCGAATGCCCGATCATTGTCGTTTCGATCTTCCAGTCGCATCGCGCTTCCGTCTCCGCCAATGTCAAGCTGTTCGTGCCGCTAATCAAGAGTATTCTTCTTCTACAAGCAAAGCCACAGGAGAAAGCCCATACGGAGGCCGCACAGCAGGGGAAGATCTTCACGGGGGTGTGCAAGGAAATCAGAAACCGAGCTGCATTTGGCGAGTTTATCACGGCGCAAGTCAAAACAATGAGCTTTTTGGCATATCTGCTCCGGATGTACGCGCATCAACTCCAGGACTTTCTTCCTACTCTCCCGACTGTGGTTGTCCGTCTTCTGCAAGATTGCCCGAGAGAGAAATCCAGTGCCAGGAAAGAGCTTCTGGTCGCTATTCGTCACATAATCAACTTCAACTACCGGAAGATCTTCCTGGAGAAGATTGACGAACTCCTCGACGAGCGGACATTGATTGGTGATGGCCTTACCGTGTATGAGACAATGAGACCGCTTGCGTACAGCATGCTTGCCGACCTAATTCACCATGTACGAGACCACCTCACAAGAGATCAGATTCGGCGGACTGTCGAGGTATACACGAAGAACCTCCACGACGACTACCCCGGCACCAGTTTTCAGACGATGAGCGCGAAGTTGCTTCTGAACATGGCAGAGCGGATATCCAAGCTTGAGGACAAGGGGGAGGCTCGCTACTTCTTGATCATGATCTTGGATGCGATTGGTAACAAGTTTGCGACAATGAACCACCAATTCGAAAACGCCGTTAAAGTTTCCACTGCGTCCAAGGAGAGGGCCGCGCAAGAGGCAGATCCTACTTCGGAGACATACCTCGCTGAGAAGGAACAGCCACCAGAATGGGATGAGATCGACATCTTTTCCGCACACCCCATCAAGACTTCGAATCCTCGCGATCGAACTGGTGACCCCGTGGCAGATAATATCTTCCTCTTCAAGAACCTGATCAATGGGTTGAAAAACATATTCCATCAGTTGAAGAACTGCAACCCTGACAATGTTCAGATCGACCCTAATAGTCTTCCCATTAACTGGTCTGAGGTCTCGTACGGGTACAATGCTGAGGAAGTACGGGTTATCAAGAAGCTGTTCCACGAGGGTGCTCGCGTTTTCAAGTATTATGGCGTTGATCAAAGCCCACCGGAGGTGAATTACTCCTCCCCGTTTGACTTCCTTGCAAGTCAGTACACAGCGCCTATGTCGCGGGAGGAGAAGGAGCTCCTGGAGAGTTTCGGTACTGTCTTCCACTGCATCGACACCGCCACGTTCCACGAAGTCTTCCATTCAGAGATTCCGTACCTGCATGACCTCATGTTCGAGCATGGCGCATTGCTTCATTTGCCGCAGTTCTTCTTGGCAAGTGAGGCTACATCACCTGCCTTCTCTGGAATGGTGCTTCAATATCTCATGGAACGCATTCACGAGGTTGGGACATCTGACATGACCAAGGCGAAGATTCTGCTTCGGATGTTCAAGCTCTCGTTCATGGCTGTGACGCTCTTCTCCCTCCAGAACGAGCAGGTGTTGCATCCTCATGTCACCAAGATCGTCACCAAGTGCATTGAGCTTTCGGTTACTGCTGAGCAACCTATGAACTACTTCCTTCTTTTGCGTTCCCTCTTCCGCAGTATTGGTGGTGGCAGGTTCGAGCTCCTGTATAAGGAAATCCTTCCGTTGTTGGAGATGCTTCTGGAGACGTTCAACAACCTCTTAATCGCAGCGCGCAAACCACAGGAACGTGATCTCTATGTCGAACTTACCCTTACTGTTCCTGCTCGTTTGAGCCATCTCTTGCCTCACCTCAGTTACCTCATGCGTCCCATTGTGGTTGCTCTGCGCGCGGACTCGGAGCTTGTTGGACAGGGTCTCAGGACTCTTGAGCTTTGTGTCGACAACCTCACTGCTGACTATCTTGATCCGATCATGTCACCCATCATGGATGAATTAATGACAGCTCTCTGGGATCATCTGCGACCTCATCCTTACAACCATTTCCACGCCCATACGACCATGAGGATTCTTGGCAAGCTCGGTGGTCGGAATAGAAAGTTCCTTAACCATCCACCTGAGCTCTCGTTTGAGCAGTTTGCTGATGATGCTCCGAGCTTCGATGTTAAGCTTATTGGTCCGAATGAGAGGCGGCCTTTCCCCATTGAGACTGGTATCGACTTGGCTATCGGGAAGCTCATGGAGGCACCGAAGACCACTGCTTCGAAGGATTCCGATGTGTACTACAAACAGCAAGCCTACCGCATGATCACGTCTCAGTTAAAGCTCTACATTGGCTACGAAAACTTACCGGACGATTTCGCATCGATTCTTCGTCTTCACGCCAATGACCTCGTCGAGGGAAAGACGACGGCTGTGGCAGATATCCTGGAGAAATCTGAGCGATCTAGCTCAATTCAGAAGAAGTTGAACCAGGAGGGGCTCTTGAAGAAACTGCTTAAAGCGACAATATTTGCTACAACAGTCCCTGAGCTTTCGCAGTCCGCGACAGCGTTTGTGACCGATGTCTGCAAGCATTTTGCCATCGTTGAGGTAGGACGAGCCCTTGCCCAGGCTAGACATAACCGCAAGCCGTTTGATGTCGCCAGTGGAGAAGGTCCTATATATCTCGACTCGAGAGTCCTCGCAGAAGCTGTGGTTGAGAGTCTTTCATCCGATGACGCCAGCGTCCAGGACGGGGCTCATACTGTGTTAAATGTCATGAAGGAGGCGGCTACTGTGATCTTTGGGGCACCTGAAAAGGCCTCTAAGCTGCCCTTCTTCCAGCATCTTGGCCGGGTTTTCTGCCATAGCTGTCACAGTGAGGAGTGGTTCACGAAGGCCGGAGGTAGTCTCGGCATTCATCTGTTCGCAACCAAGCTGGACTTGGGAGACTCATGGTTATTCGATAAGCAAGCTGAATTCGTTCGCGCGTTGATGTACGTTATCAAGGATACGCCGTCGGACCTTCCTGCCAACACGCGTTTACGGGCACGAGATACTCTTGATGTAATTCTGCGAAGGTGCATCAAGCAAGTGTCCAAAGATGACTTAAAGAACGAGAAGAGCCGACTGTTCTCCCTTTGCGGCTTTTTCGTCTACGAGTTATCGCACATGAACAGACACGTTCGTGATGCTTCGCGACGCAGCTTCTCGACCATTGCGGATGTTCTTGGGTGCGAGGTGCATGAGCTCATTTTCCCTGTTAAAGACCGTCTCTTGCAGTCAATTTTCAACAAGCCTTTGCGGGCCTTGCCATTTGCGACTCAGATCGGTTTTATCGATGCGATCACCTTCTGCCTGGGCCTCCACAACGACATTGTCACTTTCAACGATCCCTTGAACCGCCTGATGCTTGAATCTCTTGCGCTTGCGGACGCTGATGATGAATCCCTTGCGACCAAGCCGAACGAGTTCAAGAATGCCGATATGATTATCTCTCTACGGGTGGCTTGTCTCCGACTTCTGTCGATGGCAATGAGTTTCCCCGAGTTTGCCAACACCCCGCAGAACACTAGTCGTGCACGTATAATTTCGGTGTTCTTCAAGTCGCTCTACTCCAAATCTTCTGATGTGATTGAGGCGGCGAATGCCGGGCTGAGAGATGTGTTGACCCAGACGAACAAGTTGCCCAAGGATCTTCTTCAGAATGGTCTTCGTCCTATCTTAATGAACTTGCAAGACCCTAAGCGGTTGAGCGTTGCTGGTCTTGATGGACTTGCACGGCTTTTGACTTTGCTCACTAATTACTTCAAGGTCGAAATCGGGGCTCGTCTTCTGGAGCACATGAAGGTCATTGCAGATGAGGCAACTTTGCAGAAAGTGTCCTTCAGTCTTGTTGAGCAGAGTCCACCCATGAAGATCGTGGCTGCAATCTTTAACATTTTCCACCTCCTCCCGCCGGCAGCTACATCTTTTATGGAGCATCTTGTCAACAAAGTCCTGGATCTCGAAGACAAACTCCGGAGGACATCGAACAGCCCGTTCCGGAAACCACTCGTCAAGTATCTCAACCGCTATCCGAAAGAAAGCTTGGCCTTTTTCCTGGCTCGTTTCAAGGATGAGCGGTTCGGACGGTTCTTTGGACAGATCATTTCGGACCCGGAAAGCGAGGGGTTGAGAAATGCAGTCGTTGCCGATACTGATAACTTCACTTCGGTTGCGTTTGGCCAAGAATCAGAGACGACTGCTGCGATCAACGGTATCTATGTCGCCCATTCCCTTTCTTGCTACCAGTCAACCAAGAAGTGGCTCGTTTCTCATCCGGATTTGAGGGTTAAGATCTTGCACTCTGGCCGCGATCTTGAGAGGAAGCTCCGCGCTGATCAACTTATGGCGAGTGAGCGGTTACGGGTTGAGCAAGCAGAAGAACAGCTCATGGATATCTTCACCACTTATCTGTCGGAGTCGATTCAGGACTTGGACTTCTTGTTTGAGGTCATTGATGGTCTCTCTGCGGAGGAGTTGAAGCGTACGCTGGCGTTCCCCAAGTTCATCTACCACCATATCATCACGAATGAGTCCATCGACTACAGAAGATCAGTTGTGATGCGCTGCTTGGATCTCTATGGCCAGAGGTCGTGCACGCAGAAGATGAAGACATACGCCTTCCGAAACCTAGTAAATCCGATCTTTGCCATGGATGTTCAGCTCTCCTGGAACAATCCTCCGAACACGCCCAAGCTCATGGACAAGAGTATGACTGAGTCGATTCAGAACCGTCTGTGGCGGCCTCAGTTATCCGACTTGGCTGAGGAGTCGAGCCAGATTGGTGTTGACCACTCGCGCATGGAGCTGCTTCAGCTGTCCGCTTTGCTTATCAAGTACCACTCTACTACCGTGCAAGACTCTCGGAAGGATATCATCAAGTTTGCTTGGAACTACATTCGACTTGAGGATATTATCAACAAGTATGGTGCTTACGTCCTTATCAGCTATTTCATTGCCCATTATGAGACGCCTTTCAAGATTGTGATCCAGGTCTATGTTGCTCTGCTTAGAGCGCATCAGAACGAGGGCAAGGCTTTGGTTACACAAGCATTGGATGTTCTGGCGCCTGTTTTACCCACGAGAGTCCTGGCTGCGAACAATGCCAGCAGTGCCAACAGTAGCCAAGTGGCGGATGCGCGGTATCCTCTGTGGGCGAAATGGCCGCGTCGCATTCTGGCCGAAGAAACCGCCAACCTGCAGCAGGTTATGTCCATCTTTCAGTTCTTAGTCCGGCAGCCGGATCTCTTTTATGAGTCGCGTGAGCATTTTGTGCCGCTTATTGTTCCTTCTCTGATCAAGATTGCTCCGCCGCTTAGCAACTCCAACGAGGCCAAGAAGCTTGCGCTGAATCTGATGAACCTTATTTGGTACTGGGAGGAGAAGAGAACGAAGAATACAACTCCAATCGTCAGTAGTAGCGGAGCACTCGAATCGCCATCGAAGAAGCGAAAGGTCGAAGAGAACCAGAGTGCACCGGCTTCCTCACCTGCGCTCGGTCCGCCCGTTTCTACTACTCGCGAGCGTGGAGAGTACACCGTACCTCCTGACCTGCGGGCTGCGATGACAAAGTACCTCATTACGTTTATCACCACAATCTCTGAACGGTTCCCGGTTCCCGCGGCTCGGATTCGGGAACTCTCGACGACAAAGACACAGCAGCCTGTGATGGCCGGTGATATGATCAAGAAGGCGGTCTATCTCCTGAGGAACCTCTTATCTCCTGGGTATTGGGGTGAGATTGATGTCGAGCTCTATCCGAAAGCCACAGACCCAATTCTGGCTAGTGAGCGGGCGGATAAGCCTGACGAGAAACACCTTACGCACATGGTCAATGCCCTGCAAGTTGTTCGGGTTTTGCTTGCTTCCAAGTCCGATGACTGGATTGGGGTTCGGTTGCCGGCGATTCAGAAATTGTTCGAGAAGTCTTTGCGCTGTGACAACCCGGAGATCCAAGATTGCTTGCATGGTACGGAAGAGGAAATGGATATCTCTCCCAAGTTGCCGTCGCCCGTTAAACGTGTTCTGGATTCCCTGCCGGATGATCAACCCGAGGAAGAGGATGCCATGGATGTTGACAGCTCGCCGTCCGAGTTTGTGACTTATCTTTCAGCTATTGCGACGGAGACTCTTTCGGCAAGCAATTACATCTCGAGCTTGAATGCGCTATGGTCGCTTTCCAAGAAGAAACCTGCTGAGATGGATGTGCACATTCCCCAGGTTATGAAGGCGTTCTCCCAGAAACTTGCCAAAGAGCATGTTGCGGCCACTGCCAACAGCCAAGGTCAGTATCCATTGGCCGTCAAGCCTGGCGAGGGGGTGCCTGATCAGCAGGAATTTGAGATCGGTGTCGACCTCATTTTCAAGACGATTGAACTGATCTCGGTGCGCATGTCGCACCTTGGGGAGCAGCGACGCCCTTTCCTCAGTGTGTTGGCGCAGCTGGTGGAGCGATCGCAAAATATCAAGCTTTGCAGTAAGGTGCTTGGAATGGTGGAGACTTGGATCTTCCGGTCTACTGAGTCGTGGCCGACGTTGAAAGAGAAGACGGCTGTTTTGCATAAGATGTTGCTCTTCGAGACGCGTTCTGATCAGACTATGCTCAAGAAGTTCTTGGATCTTGTTATCCGGATTTATGAAGATTCAAAGATCACAAGGACGGAATTGACGGTCCGGCTAGAGCATGCTTTCTTGATTGGTACTAGGGCGCAGGATGTTGAGATGCGGAACCGGTTCATGAACATTTTCGATAGGAGTTTGACACGCCTCGCCAGCTCGCGGTTGAGTTATGTGTTGACCTGCCAGAATTGGGATACGCTTGCGGATTCGTTCTGGCTGGCTCAGGCTTCGCATCTCGTTTTGGGATGTATCGACATGACGACTTCTGCGAGGCTGCATCCGGATGATTTCACCGTTTCGCCTGTGACATTCCTTTTCAGCAGTTCGGAGAATGATTCCAGGAAATCGGATGTTATGGTTGATAGTTCATTGGAGGCCTTTGTTTCTGACCGCAGACGATTCCTGGCGGAAATTGGTGATGTTAAGGTCCGGGATCTGCTGGAGCCTCTGTGTCAACTTCAGCATACCGACCCTGAGGTTGCTCAGAAGCTGTGGACTACGTTGTTTACAACAGTCTGGTCGACATTGCCCAAGGATGATCGGATTGATCTTGAGAAGGGAATGGTTCCTCTGATTACGCGCGAGTATCACCAGCGACAGCTCGACAAGCGGCCGAATGTCGTGCAAGCCCTGCTCGAGGGTGCTGTTCGGGCCCGGCCACGGTTCAAGATCCCTCCGCATGTCATGAAGTATCTCAGTCGCACGTATGATGCTTGGTACACTGCTGCGACGTATCTAGAGGAGACTGCCATTAGTCCGATTATCGACACGCCAACCGTCCGCGAAAGCAATTTGGATGCTTTAGTGGAAGTTTACGCAGGGTTGCAAGAGGACGACTTCTTCTACGGTACATGGCGGCGTCGTTGCAAGTTCGTCGAGACCAACGCCGCCATTTCCTATGAGCAACAAGGCATGTGGGATAAGGCGCAGCAGTTGTACGAAAATGCGCAGATCAAGGCTCGCTCCGGAGCCATGCCCTTCTCGCAGGGAGAGTACTTCTTGTGGGAAGACCATTGGTTGATTTGCGCCCAGAAGCTCCAGCAATGGGACATTCTGAGCGACTTTGCGAAGCACGAGAACTTGAACGATCTTCTCCTGGAGGCTGCTTGGAGGAATGTCGAGAACTGGCAGAGTGAAAACAACCGGGAGCAGCTCGAGTCTCTGATAAAGTCTGTTTCGGACGCGCCAACGCCCCGTCGCACGTTCTTCCATGCGTTTATGGCATTGCTTCAGTACCATCTCAAGAAGGAGAATATCCAGGAGTTCAATGGTATTTGCGACGAGTCGATTCAGTTGTCGATTCGGAAGTGGCTTCAGCTGCCTAAGCGGATTACCAACGCTCACATTCCTATCTTGCAGCACTTCCAGCTTTTGGTTGAGTTACATGATGCTAGTCATATCTGTTCTAGTTTGTCGCAGACGAACGAGCGGAATCTGGATACGAAGTCTGCTGAGTTGAAGCTTTTGCTGGGAACGTGGAGAGACCGACTTCCCAACCTCTGGGATGACATCAATGCCTGGCAGGATCTTGTTACGTGGCGCCAGCATATCTTCCAACTGATCAACGCTACGTACCTTGGGTTGTTGCCGCCACAGACGAACAATGTCGCCAGTAACTCGTACGCTTACCGGGGTTACCATGAGACTGCATGGATTATCAACCGTTTCGCGCATGTGGCTCGCAAGCATCAGATGCCCGAGGTGTGTATCAATCAGCTCAGTCGCATCTACACGCTGCCAAACATCGAAATCCAAGAAGCGTTCTTGAAGTTGCGCGAGCAGGCCAAGTGCCACTACCAGAACCAGAAGGAGCTTACTAGTGGCCTGGACGTCATCAACAACACCAACCTGAACTATTTCGGGGCTCAGCAAAAGGCAGAGTTCTATACTCTCAAGGGTATGTTCTTGGCTAAGTTGAAGTCGGTCAAGGATGCCAACGAGGCGTTTGGTGTTGCTCTGTACTACGATTTGCGACTTGCGAAGGCGTGGTCTGAATGGGGTCAGTACAGCGACCATCGATTCAAGGCTGATCCTAAGGACTACGAGCTGGCGAGTAACGCTGTGAGCTGTTACTTGGAGGCTGCTGGTCTTTACAAGAACGCAAAGTCGAGGAAACTGCTCAGTCGGATTCTCTGGATTTTGAGTCTGGATGATGAGGAAGGACGTGTCGCTAGTGCATTCGAGAATTTCAAGGGAGACACACCGGTTTGGTACTGGATTACGTTTATCCCGCAACTGCTTACTAGCTTGTCTCATCGCGAGGCGCGTCTTTGCAAGGCGGTTCTGGTCAAGATTGCCAAGTTGTACCCGCAGGCACTTTTCTTCTTGCTTCGGACGAACAGAGAGGACATGCTTAGTATCAAGAAACAGCATGACCAGAAGCAGGAGAAGTTGAACCGTGTCAGGCAGGCACAGCAGCAGCAACAGCAGGGGCAGCCGCAAGGCTCGCCACAGGCCAAACCTCCCAACGGCAATGCGAATGGCTCCCCGGCGCAGACTTCGAACCCAAGTGCCAATGCTAGTCCGGTTGTGAACGGTCAGCCGATGAACAAGCAGCCATCACAGAGCCCGGCTCAACCTCAACAACAATTGCCGCAACAAGGGCAAGCACAACAGCAGCAGTCGCCGCCCAATCCAGGCCAGATGCAGCCTCCTCAAGGGATCCCTGGCCAGCCTCCAGTTCCGGGACAACAGCAACAGTTCCAGCAACCGCCGGTTTCTGGACAGAATGGCCCGCAACCGCAGAATCAGGGTTCTGGTGCAGAGCCAGAAAAGGAACCGCTCAAGAAGCCGTGGGAGTATTCGGATGAGATCATGTCTGGTCTCAAGACTGCCTTCCCGTTGCTTGCGTTGTCGATGGAGACGATGGTCGATCAGATCCACAAGAACTTCAAGTGCCCGCCCGACGAGGACGCGTACCGTCTTATCGTCGCTCTTCTCAATGATGGTTTGGCGTACGTTGGCCGCATGCCAGTATCGTATGCTCAAGATTTCAAGCTGCCTCCCGCAACCGAAGCCAACATCACGCGGTTCGCTGAGACCATCTTGCCTGCGCATATTCGCAAGTCGTTCGAGGTGGACTTTGTGGTCAAGAAGCCGACCATGTACGAGTACATCCAGAAACTGCGTCGCTGGCGTGACAAGTTCGAGGAGAAACTCGACCGGCGACCTCAGTTCCAGTTCCTGGAGAGCTATTCGCCACATCTCAGCGAATTCCGATTCCTCAAATTTGACGAGGTCGAGGTACCGGGCCAGTACTTGTTGCATAAGGACAAGAACCAGGATTTCGTCCGTATTGATCGCTTCTTACCGGACATTGACCTGGTGCGCGGTATTGGTGTGTGCCACCGTCGTCTCAGGATTCGCGGCCATGACGGTAGCATTCATCCGTTTGCTGTGCAGCATCCTGCGGCTCGTCACTGTCGTCGCGAAGAGCGGATCTTGCAGTTGTTCCGTATCTTGAACGGACTTCTTGGTAAACGCACGGAAAGTCGGAGGCGCAACTTGTACTTCCATCTGCCGCTCATGGTTCCCTTGGCTCCCCATATCAGGTTGGTTCGCGATGATCCTTCGTATATCTCAATGCAAGGTATCTACGAGGATTACTGTCGCCGCGTTGGCATCAATAAGGATGAGCCGGTGCTGTTTACTATGGAGAAGTTGAGGTCGTTGGCGGAGACAAAGCAGAACGTGAGTGTTGCTCCTCTGATTGTATATGAAAATGTGACTGACGCTTTCCAGCGCTCCGCCGATCAGCAGCAAGTCTTGCGCACTGAAATCCTCACGGCCATTCAGGAGAAGTGGGTTCCCAGTAATGTAGTGCTGGACTTCTTCCAGCAGACGTACCCCAGCTTTGCCGATTTCTGGCTCTTCCGTCGCCAGTTCGCCTTCCAATACGCTGCTATTGCGTTCATGACATACGTAATGCACATGGGCAACAGATACCCCAACAAGATCATGATCTCGCGCTCGACCGGTGACATCTGGGGTTCTGAGTTGATCCCCACAATCAACCCGGCCAAGGCCTTCTTCTACAACCCCGAGCAAGTTCCCTTCCGCTTCACTCCCAACATCCAGACATTGCTGGGCCCGATTGCCACCGAGGGTGTCTTCGCCTGCGCGATGATGGCCATTGCGCGATGCTTAACAGAACCGCGTCACGAACTGGAGCAGCAACTGAGCATCTTCGTCCGTGACGAGATGATGTACTGGGCTACGGCACAGCATCGCGGCGTGCTCCCCGTGCCGCAACTTCGGGACTTGGTCTACAACAACAGTGAGATTATCGTCAATCGAGCTGTCAGCTTGGCCAGTCCGCCTGAGGGCAACTTGCCTGCGAACCAGACTACGATTGATCTGATTTCGAAGGCTGTGAACCCGCAGCATTTGGCGACTTGTGATGCTTTATGGATGCCATACCTGTAATCTGCGCTTTTTATGTGTTTTGTATTTCGATTTTGTGTACTGCTTATCAGGCGTTCTATTTTGCATTTTTCGGGTTTTAGCCATTTGATAGATGACTTTTAGTTTTATGGCGCTGGGTGATTTGCTTGCTTATGAGGATATTGGTTATGGATATCTCTATTGTTTTACTCGAGTTTTGTATTCAATCTAGCCATTTGCTTTTGACTCCTTGATGTACAGTAAACAATGCCATAAATCTTATTCAACGTTGCTAGATTCTGTAGCTCAAAGCTGTAAATGCATGACCTGTACCAAACAAACGCCAAATTCCAACCATTATATAAAATTGATGTAGCGAGGGGAGCGCGAGTCTATACAAGGGACTGCTTCTTCTTAATCCCGAGACTGTTTGCCAAAGGCTTCTTTGGCTTTTTGACCTTCGCAAACGACGGAGGGGGCATATCCGGCTTCTTCTCCAGAGCAGCAGTACTCGTCGACGGCCCATCCTCCTCGACAATCCGCTTGACCTTCTCCCCCGACTCCGTCATGAAAGCCTTTCTCGCAGCCTCCTCAATCTCCTTCTCCTCCTTCTCTTTCGCCTCATCCACAGCATCTCTAACCTGCGCTATCGCCGTCTCATCCCCCAACGCCTCATTCCTCTCAATCCTCGCATTCCTCGTCCGAATCTCATCCAACGCATCCGCAATCGCCATCTCCCTCTTCGAATCCAACATCTTCGACTCCAACTCTGCCATCTTATCCCTTTCCTCACGCTCATGCTCCTCGTTTTCTTCCCGTTCCAACCGATCCAGCGTCTCCTGCTCCGTCTCATGGTAATTCTCGGCCTTGGGGTCCCGCCACGGCTCGAAGTTCCGCTTTGCACCACGCTCGCAAGTGTAGTCCATGTTCTTGGGGTCTGTTTTGAAGGTGATCTCGCCGGAGCAGCGGGTGCAGCGGATGTAGAAGCGGAAGACGGGGATAGCGAGGTATTTTTCTTCGGTGGTTTCTTTACGCGCGTTGAATTTGCGGCCTTTGTAGATGTATTCGCCTGCCCTTCATATCAGTACTTGATTTAGATTAGAAACAGGGAGGGGAAAAAGAAAGCTTACCACATGAGGTACATTTCATCGAGAAGGGCGCCATCAATCGGACGGTGATGACTTTCGGGCCCGTTGAGCGCAAGTGCTTCGGCTTGCGAGTGATCGCGGACGGGTCGAAGTCCGGGGGGTAATATTTGGTAAGGACTTTTCGCTCAGACATGATGAATGTGCTGAATTAGAAAGTACTCTGTAGGTTGGGGGTGTAGATGTGGATGTGGTGTAGTTGTTGATGGCGACTCTGCTTTGCGATAGAGATCGACGTCGGCGATAAAGTCACGTGAGAGATGAGTGTGGTTTTTGCCTCAGGTATCAAGGAAGCTTTATTAACTAACGTAATTCCCGCCCGAGTGTCCACCCGGCCGTGTGGTCCCCAAAATCGCATCTCCTAGCGTCACCCCGAATTCAAACACCATGCCTCCGAAACGCACTCAATTCTGGCAGAAATCTATTAAACAAGAGGGCAAAATCCTCTTTACCATCATACATATTTAAAATAAAACCACTGAATCTATACGCGAGATTGCAGCGCGTTTTGAAGTCCGAAGTCTACTTTGTTACGCCGCCTTAATGGACAGCTATCTCGCGCTCAAGCACGCCCAACTGGCCATAAATTGACTGAATATGAGGAGGACTCGCTTGTCAAATGGATATTGGATATGGATATGCGTGGAGCAGCACCAAGGCCATCAACAGTGCAAGGAATAGCCAATATTCTACTTGCAGCATGCGGTTCTAGTCCACCACATACAGTTGGTAAAAACTGGGCTACAAGCTTTACCAAACGCCGACCGGAGCTATGTACACGATTCTCAAGACGCTATGATTATCGACGTGCGCAAAATGAGGATCAAAGGGCCTTATGTGATTGGGTTCATACTGTTCAACGTGTTAATGCTGACTATGGTATCTTACCTGATGATATCTATAACTTTGATGAGACTGGTTTTGCAATGGGCCTTATTTCTACTCATAAGGTAGTCACACGTGCTGAATACTATGGCCGACGAGCAGTTTCACAGCCAGGAAATCGTGAGTGGGTTACATCTATTGAATCAATCAATGCAAGTGGCTGGTCGCTGCCACCATGTGTGATTTTCCAAGGCCGAGAACTATATTGAAGAATGGTTCGATGGCCTACCGAGCAACTGGCGTTTTGAAGTTAGTCAAAATGGCTGGACTACAGATGAAATAGGTCTGCGGTGGCTTCAAAAGCTCTTTATTCCAAGTACTACTATGCGTACGAAAGGAAAATATTGCTTATTGATTCTTGATGGCCATAATAGTCATCTCACAGGTCAATTTGACCGACTCTTCAGCGAAAATGCTAATATATCTCTCTGCATGCCAGCACATTCATCTCACCTCCTATAACCACTTGATATAGGGTGTTTTGCTTTATTTATGTACAAGGATTCTTCCGTTTTCGGTAATCAGGCCGCTTTCAGTAATCGGGCCGACTGTTAATCCATAATTACTTTCATCAGCTTTGTTATTTATTGCAGCATCACCTCGTCTCTTCCTTCCTCATGTTGATTATTCCCGTCGATAGCTCACTAGGTAGAACTCATGCGTTGGAAGTTCCATTATCCTAGTAGAGCGCCGTGGCACATACACCATAGATGTATAATACTCGCGGCGCCGCCCACCAACCACACCACTTAGCCGTGCAACGATGTCAAACCTGTCAGTTGCCTGAGGTGTCAGAATCCAGCATCACCTAGTACTATTGGAAAGCTCTCGCAAGCTCCACCACTCTTTAGATAGTAGCTTTCCCTGATTTTGGTCGGGATATAGATTAACTCTCTGAACGCTTACCAGATGATTCGAATGGCACATTCTATATTGTCCATATAGCTTCATAGCAGCTCGTACTCTCTCAATCTCCGGATCTAATAGTATCGCTGCCGCATTATCTGCAGCCCTGACCGTGAGAAAGTAGTTGGGTTCGACACGCTAAAAGCTAACGCCAACGCTCTCCCGGTATCATGTCCCGCCGCTGGGACGGTGTATGACATAATCAATCAATCAACCAATCAACACACTAATATCACATGCTCACATTCCTTGGCGGCAGGTCTTCCTTAGCATCCATCTCTAATGATCATAATGATCATCTCACTACATTCTATTCCCTGAAAACTTCTTTTCTCAACTGATGTAAAATAATCCTGGATGGAAAACTGACACGTATCGCCTGCCTGCGTGTGTAACAAGGCCGTTGGCAATCCCTCTTCTTACAGTATTGTTTGTCAGGCAGGTGCATTTCTCGCCCTTATTAGGCAGGTGCAACTCTTGTTCTCATCAGGCAGGTGCAATCCTTGTTCTCGTCAGGCAGGTGCATTTCTCGCCCTTATTAGGCAGGTGCAACTCTTGTTCTCATCAGGCAGGTGCAATCCTTGTTCTCGTCAGGCAGGTACATTTCTAGTCCTTATCTTACAATGGCCGCCGCCATCACCAGCTGGGTGCTCAACCCAATCCAATCTTTGACAATGTCTCGACCACGTACTCGCGAATTATGGTGTGCTGTTCCTGGAAATCTTAGGCAGCCATTCTCTATAGAGTGCATTGCAGACCAAGACAATATTCAGACACTCAAAAAGAAGATTTGGGACCATGCACCAGCACACGCCAAGAAAGATGCAGCTGACTATGGTGATCTCACCCTCTACAGCCCTGTGGTGCAACTCAACTATGAAGAGGAGTTTAAGATTGATAATGGTGAACTTCTACATCCCCGCCGAATGGTCACATTCAACCCACTCTTCCCTGAAAGCAAGGATCCAGATGTGGATATTGTTGTTGTTGTTATGAGTGGAGATACCACTACACGGAAACGGAAGCGCTCTGAATCACAAGGTGGTGAGAATATCTCATTCTTAATGATCTTTTCATACTTATAATTAACATGTATATATGATAGTGGATTTATCTCCGAAACGGCTTATCACAGAGGATCCACATGTATGTCCTCGAGAGCGTACAGTGTCAGAACTCGCGGCCATTTTGGATGATGTGAACATAGTCCATGTGCGTGGAACTCCAGCCAGTGGGAAAACATATCTCTCTGAACTTCTGAGGCAACACTATCGCAAAGGGGGAAGAAGGGTTTCCTTGATCAAAAAATGGGAAGGTCTCGATTTTAAGAATCCTTGGGACAGTCTTGTCAAGCTTGTTGAGAAATGGAATGAAGAACTAGAAGGTGCACCAACCACTAGTTTCACCACAACTTCATCAGAATCCAAACATGACCTCTCTTGGGTTCTGACATCGAACACTGTTATTCTCGTGGATGAGGCACAGATGACCTACAGTGATGATGTGCTCTGGAACACAATCCTCAAAGGGAGACAGTCATCTCTTTTTGGTTATAATTTTCGACTATGTCTTTTCTGCTCTTATGGCAGTCCAGAAACAGGCCCAGATCAAACATTTTTCACTCCAGTCAGACTTTCTAACCAACAATGCATCTCATTGACGCCACAAAGCCAGCAATACTCACCACCTATTGGTTTATTTTATGACAAAGAAGAGTTCAGGGATGTTGTTTCACGGTCAATTCCAGTTGAATATCAAGAAACGTTCACTTTTGATGAAGGTGCCCAGGACTACATATTTGCATTATCAAATGGTCATCCAGGAGCGGTCGAATCCATCCTCAGCACACTTTTCCAGGTATGTACCAAATATGATCAAATAATTTTGGGATTCTTTGGACATCCCCATAGTGGGCATGTTGAGAAGCTTTATCTGAACCAAGAAGCTAACAGTTTCAGACCTATCGCCATAAAATCAAGCATAGACATATTAAGACCTTGACAGAAGATCATGTCATTTGGTTCCTGGAGGACACCGGCACAGTCTTTCAAAAACTAAGCACGCAGCCAGTTAATCGCTCCTTTCCAGATATATCAAGAGCTACAAATGGAATCTGCAACACATTGTGCAAAATCACAGAAGAAGGAAGTATTCCATTTGATATCAATAATGCAAGCATCAAGTTCTGTTATCAGAAAGGTTGGATTCACAGGGTAGCTCTGGATGGTGGTGATATTGCAGTTCTGCCATCGCGCTTACATGAGAAGTGATTCTCCTCACATACCCCTATTGTCGATCTGATCTGACCATCTTAGATACATCGAATATTGGATTGGCAAAATGTCAATACCCATGCCTGCCAGATTTGACTCACTACCAAAATTATGCAAAGAGGTTCTCCGCGAATTCTCCATCACAATTCTGAGGCATTCAGCTGAGGGCAAAAAGATATCAACTGCATCACAACCCAGACCTGTGGAATCCCAATATCAGGATGAATTCCACAGGGGATTTGTTCATGTAGCTGGCCTAGGCGTACCAATATCCAGTGAATGGTCAAGAACCAAGGATGGTCGAGTGGATTTCTATATCCCTGAAAAAAAATGGGCGATTGAATTATTGAGAGATCACAATAAAATTGATGAATATATCTCTCGATTCAAGGAGGGTGGAAAATATCATCCCTGGCTAAAAGAGAATATGGTCAAGGATTGGATCATAATCGACTGTGCGACTTCTTTACCAACCAAAGGTGTGTTCTCAGTGTTCAATTCAGTATCTATGATTTATTCCACTAATAACTTGATAGAGTTTTCTGAGCCTAGGCTATGGCATGCTGTATTCATCGATGATTATTCTGAATTGCGGCTGTATAACCATCAGAAAGCTCTTATTATGTCTGTGCATCTACATATTTGAGGATCAGCAGAGATAATATGGCTATTGCACTGTTTACATGCATGTCTTTCATTGTGATATCTTTGTTAGCTGTAGCCAACTTCTCAACTATCAAGCAATCAGATGAATTCACTTGGTTTCCTTTGTCTTACCTTGTGGCTTCTTCTCTCTCCTCTTCAGGGCTGATATTCTCGCCTTACGGCTACCTCGTTTAGATTGGGAATACTATCTCTTTTCATCTACTAGACCGAGGCCGTGAGAACCAGGGAAATACTATTAGAGGTTATAGACTCATACCTGGAAATGAACATCAAAGTTCTAAAAAAAATACTATTGACAAAGTGCTTATGCAGTCAACTGACTCAACTTCAATAGACTAAGCCTTTGGAAATAGAACTAGACATTATAGAATAGTAGGTATACCTCCATGTTTCCGAAACTAAGCCCTGATTTGAGGGTTGGCCATGGAAACTTTCAATTTCCTGTGGATCTCAGCCCTAGCTCACAGGATAATTGGTTATGTTCCAACGAGCTTGCTCAAAACTCCTATAAACGGACGTTTTCAGTTCGAAGTAACGAAGAGACAACCAAGCCCGTCATAGTCAACATAGGGCACCATCGTTCGGGTAGGTGACTGCGATACACTAACATCATTAGAGACGAATATGATATGGCAATGTCACCTTTGCAAGCTCAAAGCTTGTATGATAATTTCCGACTGATTTTCTTCCGCAATAGTTACATGGAATCGATCATCCGCGTAGAAAAACGCATTGGGAACATAGATCTCTTGGTCAAAGCGCGTGATATAGGCTCTCACATAAGTATGGAGAGGCTCGACCACTACTCCTGAGTCGTAGAAATCACCCTCTGGAAAGATATTGATATTGGTATGAATCTCCACGTAGTCCGGCATGGAGGGCCCCGTAGGGTAAGGGCGGACGTCGTCGATAAAATCACGGTGAAAAGTGATGGTCAGTTTTCCAAGGGCTCCTGCCATTTTGAAGACAAAGCAACGAACAAGGGAGAAAGATTGGAAGAAGCGAGTACAGGTAGTGTCGGAAAAGGTCATGATGAAAGGAAACTACCATCTGGTTCTAGGACCATGCTTTTTTCTGATCCATAGATCCGATCCTCGGGAGATTTTTTTTGACACATCCAGTTCGCTGTATTCACTAGTTATGACAATCTATCATCCGTCCTGGGCTCATTGATTTGGTCGGATCGATATCAAAGCTTTACGATACTTGCAGGGCATTTTTCGGCCCTGAGCATGGGTATCCTGCAATCCGGCATTGTAAATGTCCAGCATAAGGTACGGCGTCAAGTCAAGACTGAACTGTATTTCAACACGTATTGATGTTTTATAGTAGTCCAGGGTTGGAGACTTGATCAACTCTTGAATATGACTGTAATTTTTGCACGCCATCATGAGATGAGAAAAGGCGGAAGGAGGTGCAAGAGCAACGAAGTTTCCCGATGGGGAAAGGTGCACGTGCCAATTCGACGCGCCGTTCGGAGCGACGAAATAAGCAGCGTATTTGTTTGTCTTTTCGTTGCTGCGACAGACAACGAAGACAGCACAGACGAGCTTTTATCTCATCCTTATTGCAGCTGGGTTTTCGTCCCTTACGATCTCCCTCGAAAAACAGCAGTGGGAAGCTCGTCTTCGCGTCAACGAGGGAAGCTGTTTCCTACCGATCTCCGTCGTCTCTGCCCCTCCTTATGCCTGCAATCGCAAACACTTGACAATTGGATCTTTTACAACCTTTTTTGGAATTGTGCGCCGTCGAGTCTAGCAATTGGCCATGGAGAAATTCCTGCGCTCCTGGCGTCAGGATGCGCTGAACCGCGGACAACATGATGCGGCCATCTACATCGGCGACAAAGTGCTCGCGTTGACCAGTGAGTGACTGGGATACATACAGTCGCATACGAATTGGACACTAACAGTCGTGGCCATTGAACAGATAGCGACTCTGATGCCTTTTGGTTAGCCCAAGTCCATTTCTCCAACAACAACTACACGCGAGCCCTGGCCCTCCTGTCCCGGAAAGACCTCATCTCGAGAAGTACCGCCTGCCGTTACCTCGCTGCCCACTGCCATATCAAACAGAATCAATTCGAGCAAGCACTATCGGTACTGGGCGACCATAACCCAACCCACTTAATTCGCAATACCACCAGCCGTCGCAAGATACAACACCTGAATGGCCAGAGCCATGTCACCCTGCGCAATGGCAAGTCAGCTGCCTCACGCGACCGTGGAGAGGACCGGGAACGGGAGGATGCAAATAATATCCGTTTCGAGGCGGCCATGTGTTATCTGCGGGGACTGTGTTTTGCTAAGCAGAACGCCTTTGACCGTGCTCGTGACTGTTACAAGGACGCTGTGCGCATCGATGTCCAGTGCTTCGAGGCTTTCGACCAGTTGATGAAGAATTCGCTCATGTCGCCAGCGGAAGAGCTTGAGTTTCTCGAGTCTCTTGATTTTGACTCGATATCTGGGCCAGATCCATCGGTGGCTCAGGAAGCGGCTCATTTTACGAAGATGCTTTACACTACTCGCTTGTCCAAGTATTCGTCCCCGGCTATTCTTACAGATGCTACCGAGACACTATCGACACACTATAATCTCGCTGAGAATCCGGATATTCTGCTGTCGCGAGCAGAGGCTCTTTATACGCAATGTCGGTTTGCGGAAGCTCTCGAGCTAACTTCCTCTGTTCTATCGACACCGCAGTCGACCCAGGGTTCATCGACAACAGTGATCGCTGCTTCGAACTTACCGGCTCAGAACCATCTAGGACATCCCCCAGCAGTATATCCTTTGCATCTCGCTTGCTTGTATGAAACAGGTGCTACGAATGCATTGTTCCTTCTTGCTCACACGTTGGCTGACTACGCTCCGGAGGAGTCGTATACTTATCTAGCCATTGGTGTTTACTACTTGTCCGTATCCAAAGTTGCGGAAGCACGACGCTTTTTTTCCAAATCATCTTTGCTCGACCCACATTCGGCACCGGCGTGGATTGGCTTTGCTCACACTTTTGCCGCGGAAGGGGAACATGATCAAGCTATCGCCGCATACAGTACAGCTGCTCGGTTATTCCAAGGCAGTCATTTGCCGCAGCTGTTCCTTGGAATGCAGCATCTAGCTTTGAACAACATGTCCCTGGCCCACGAATATCTCTGTGCCGCCTATGCCATGTCGACGGGCGCTGCTTCCGGATCAGTTTCATCTGTCCCCATAAATCCAACTAGCGGGTCAGCTCCATTGGGTGGTGATCCATTAGTTCTGAATGAACTAGGCGTTGTTTTGTACCACCAGGATGAACTCGAAGGAGCCGTAGAGCTGTTCCGGCAGTCTCTCGCTCTGGCCAAGTCACTTCACTGCGAGCCAGGGGCCTGGGTGGCTACACGGGCAAATCTCGGTCATGCACTGCGTCGTCTTAGCCTCCATTCAGAAGCTCTGGAGGAGTTCGATGAATGCCTCCGCATTGGGGCAGGGGGCGCAAGCATGGGTTATACTCCGTTCTTGGGTGGCAATGGTGGCAGTACTTCTGGTGTATCGTCATCAGGTGTCGGGGGATATGAGGACCGTGGTCTAATTGGCTCGCTCTATACCTCTCGCGGATTGGTCTTGCTGGAACTTGGGCGTACGATGGAGGCCGTGACGACACTTCACGAGGCGGTCCGTGTTCTAGGAGCCAGCGGCGGTGGAGATGCGGCCGGTGGCGCTGGCGTTGCTGGAACGCTCCTCTCTCGCGCCCTTGAGATATGGGCGTTGGACAATCATGCAAACGATGAAGCATTAGCAAGACAAGAAATGTCGAGAACACCCGCTAGCCAGAGCTCTCGCTCACGTGGTAAAGGAAAGGAGAGACTTGCGTCTGCAGAGCCCGTGAGACGGCGAGGAGTATCACATGACCAACTTTCCGAGGATTGGACCGACGAAGTTGCCCAGGCCGAACCATCTGCTGCAGCACCCGAGACAATGGAAGATAAGGTGGAAATGGAATTGGATGAGGAGGCTGATGGACTACTACACCAAGCATTGAGCCGTGTGCGATGTGGACGGTCGAGACAACGAAGGGCAATCAGCAGTCCGATAGAAGAAGTCGACGAGACACCCATACCGGCGGTCAGTCGCAGTCGGAATCCGAGGGCTGTACGCGGTAATACCAGGTATTGATAAACGTGTTAGATTGTTGTTCTTCTACTGTCCTTTTGGTTGATGAGATTGGGTGCATATGCATTGCGAATGGCGTTTTGGATCAGCCGTGCTCTGGAAGGGTCGTTTTGCCTTATTCTTTTTGGTCTGATATCCCATGGGATTGGTTGCATTGCATCAGGCGTATCTTGTTTCTTCTTGTTTCTTGTGTTTGGCCGTTTTATACTTATACAGAAGCAAGAATTTTGACTGGTTTTTCTTCATACATTCACCCTGGAAATAATAAATACTGCTGTTTCTCTGTATCGCACATACGAATGAGCACTGCATAGGAATGATGTTGGCAACTATGCAAGGATGGATGCCGACACGGCACATCGTTGGATAAGGTTACGGCTCACTCTACTTTAACACTTGTTATGGTGTCCTGGAGAAATATAGTATCCATTTTGAATTCCTAGCCAGTCACGCCCATCTCCAAATCTGCACATCATTAGGTTGCTAACGTGTTCAACAGATATAATTACTGGCCGTTCAGCTCATATAAATTCTGGCAACGTTTTTCTCTTTTTTTTTTTTTCCCAACAAAAGACCTGCAATCATTCACCTTCATAGGATTTCTTCACCATGAAGAATGGTTGCGAAAACAATAAAAATGCCACAGGAGCGTTTCCTGAACTGGGTCTTCAAAACCTGGCCGCTCAATCCGAAAAACAAACTGTTTCGAGAATACTTTGGCGAAGACCGGAATGAGTGTATAACGTCTCCATAGTGCGGCAGCGGCTGTATGATAGTTTGAACGAGGATGTCCAGAAGCAACTGCGCAATCCTAACACGGATGTGTTTATTGGAGTCCTAGCAGGCCCGGGATACGGGTTTGCGGTGCTTGTTCTTGCGATCTACTGGTTAGGCGGTGTTGCGGTGCTTCTATGTTGGTTTGCCGTCTTCCCTATTGATCGACTTGAGTTCAGGTCATTGATCCTCTTCTAGCGACGTCCGTTCACCCGAAGAAGCTGAATACTCTACAACTCTGCAACGCAACCGCCCTGACGACAATCTGGGACTGCATAGAGAAAGTTCAAGCCATCAGCGGTCTAACTGGCGGCATCAAATTCTACACATTTGACGGCAGACCATCCCCGCAACCCGCTGAGATGGTGATCTTCGAATTGGGCACCTTGACTTCCCTAATCAACCCCGAAAAGGGCTGCATGATGTTCTAGACATCCGGCACCACAGGCTCCCCAAAGAGCGTTCTGCATTCCCGGCAAGGTGTAACGCTAGGGTTGCAAATCGCAATCGAAGCCATCGGCGCCACGTCCAAAGATATCTGGGTGCAGAGCGAACCTGTACATTGGATGGCTGGGCTCCACATGTTTCTCACTAGCTTGCTTGTGGGCCCTTGTATTGATATCCCCAAATTAAAATCAGTCCGGAGTGATTATTTGAGCGACTATTCTCGGGTGATACAATTTGTTTGTTCCTTGGGCCGACCTTTCTAGACAGCATAGCTGCTAAGCTTGAAGGGTTGAATAATACGGATGTGGCTGGCTATGAGGAGCTTATTCCTAAGCTCCGTGGGATCTGGAAGCTGCTCTTGGGGGGGGGATGGATGCAGGTGCGCCCGGGGACTCAAGGAATCTGGTGCAAGGTTCGAGATGAAGAGCATATTATGGCCACCTACGGCATGGCTGAGGCTTTTGGTTGTTTGGCTATGGCTGATGGGAATACTGGGTCTCATATTACACCGGTAAGTAGGGTGCTAAGACTGGTTATCAGCAACACTCTTGGAAGATATACCTACGACTTTGATCTTCAGGGCTCCTGTGGTCGTCGCCAGCAGCATGCAACTTTCAAGGCCAGTGGGTATGGTAGCTTTGTCTCAGAACACCTACACTGTTCAAGAAGTATGGCATCCCCTTTTTTCCCCTGTGGGCTACGTATAACACGTGTTTTCTGTGTAGGTATATTTCTGAGAACCCCGACGTGATGAAAAATGCCTTTGACTCGGAAGGGTTCTACCGAACCGGAGGCATCGGGAAACTCGAAAACGACATCATCTATATCCTAGGACGAGCATCCCAAGATGGTAAGCAAACCCATGCATCCCAATGCCACGAAAACATTTTAATCAAAAAACAGTAAGTAATTCGCTTCGAATGCTGGGAAATCTACGCACCCGAAGTCGAAGTAGAACTCTCCCTCGTTCCCCATCCTCCAAACCATCGTCCTCGGCGTGTCATACCCAAAATCCACCGACGAGTCGCAGTCTTACTCACCCTCAAAGATCAGAGCACCATATCACAGAAACTGGACATTGGCTCTCTGCATCAGTGGCTGTTCAATGACCGGAAACTAAACAAGTACAGACGACCAACTGTTGTGCGGATCCTGTGGCCTGGTGAGGTCGTTCCAGTGACTGCTTGGAACAAGCCGGTTAAGGGGAAGATTAGGGAGGCGGGGGTGTTGAGGTTTGGGATCTTGGTGTTGAGGAAGGGTTCTGAGGAGAGGCCGTTTCATTGGGCTAGGATTCAGGCTGATTGAGGGGTGTGAAGGGGGGATACTGGTACGCTTGGGATTAGGTTTGGTCTGTTATCTAAGTTTTTATTGCCATGTGGTTTGTTTGGTATTTTCTAGAGATTCGGTAAATCATTGTAGGGCTGGGTGTTGTTAGCTAATTTCTGTTTACAGGCTAACTCAACAGATGACTCTCTTCTTTCGTCCTTCTCTTCTCTTTCATCTTCCTTTGTTCCCTCGATATTGTCACATTCAAGAACATTCGCTCTGTTATAATCCATCAGGGGAAAGACACTATGATGATTACAAAGTGCTACCCCAAAACACCGAGGTAGAGAGACTTTCGGCACATAAAACTGACATCCGATGATCGACAAGCTGATATGCGTCTCAGGGTGCTCTTGTGGGTTTCAGTCATATCCTGGTCACTGTGCAATACCAGAAAGTTTTTAAATCTGATACATAATCTATCATACGCATAAGCGAACATACTATGAATAAAAGTGGACATTTCTCCTACGGTGGCACTAGCACCAAGAAAACAATCGATAATTTCTTGATCAGTGCGCCCGCTAAGCCCTCCATATTGATCAGATCTATATGTGGGCCTCGTTATGTTCATGACGTCTCGACTTGCATGGTCTATTGACGGTTATGGTCCCAATCAGTACAAATGTCGTCTGCCAACCTCCTTTCCACTGTGCAACCTGCAGGTCCCCGCTGTCTCTTTGGCTTCTGATTCGCGCGTGCCATCATTTTCTAGTTCTCCGACGCAAGATTGGAGAAAATTATTTGCATGGGTGGTCAGTCAGGATTGGAATGGATGACGAATTCTTCCGCAAGAAGAACAAGTCTTCCTTGTCTCTGATTACGTCGTCGGTGATGTGATATGGATCAGCATCGCTTGTACTCCGGCGTACGAGGGCGACGTCTATTGTGGAAGAGTAAAGTGCGAAAATCCTGCATGCCACGATCTTCATGGCCTAATCAAGACGCTCTAGAAAAGTTCTTGCAGAACCCACAAAGAGGTGCTAACGATTGGCAGTCGAAAAGCTTGTTACAATTGATCTGCGCGTGAACGTTTCTCTTCAAGCGTTCAGGGTCTTCATGAAGGCGCGATGTAGGACATGCTTGTTTGTGATTTCTGATGTCTCCCTCTTCTTGCGATACAGCCACGCAATAACTTTCGCAAGGGGGTGCACCATTCAGTGGGTACACCATGTTATCCCTTCTCAGCATTCAAACATGGCATTTTGATTCAAAAGTCTCGAAATGTCTCGAAGAAATCCTGGTCAGAGAGAGCAGCCACGAATTGAGCTCAACAAGCGACTGTCTTTTGTCGCGCCATAATGCATACCAAGAACGAAGAAACTCACCTCCATGTTCAGCCACGGGACGATGACAAGGCAAATTTCCCGCCCGAAGATCCGTCATCGTTCGACCAGTACCCAGATCGCGGGTGGCGTGCATGGCTTGTCGTTCTGGGCGCATGGTGCGCGCTGGTACCTGCATTCGGGATTGTCAACACTATAGCGGTGCTCGAGGAGTGGCTGTCTGAGCATCAATTGAAAGATTACCCCAAGTCGTCGGTATCGTGGATCTTTAGCCTATGGGTTTTCTTCTTTTATCTAGGAGGCGTTCAGGTTGGTATGCTTGTTTCGCAATCATCCCGACGCGGTTTGGCATTTTTGTACATTCTGTATGTTCTGTACGCTGATACATTGTGATCAGGACCTATATTCGATGCTCATGGGTTGAAGCCTTTGCTTATTCCAGGATGTACTGGAATCGTGGTATCGCTCATGATACTGAGCGTTTCTACCGGTAAGCAATGCATCCCACATCAAAGCCAACGCATTTGTTAACCTTGACAGAATTCTATCAATTCATTCTCGGCTTTAGCCTTCTAGGAGGGGTTACCGCATCGATGGTATTCACCCCCAGTCTCGCCGCCGTCAATCATTGGTTCCTGCGTCGCAGAGCCTTGGCAAATGGCTTCGCCAACACTGCCGGAAGCATTGGCGGCATCATCTTCCCCCTTATGGTAGGAGATCTCAGCGAAAAAGTGGGCTTCCCCTGGGCAATTCGGGTCATGGGCTTTGTCTGCGCCATCTTCTGCGTCGCCTCCACTCTCCTTCTCCGAACTAGACTACCACCCAACAAAGAAGGTGGAAGCAGCATCGACCTACGCGCACTGTGCGATGTACGACTCTCCACAGTAGCAGTCGCAATCATCCTCATCGAAATCGGCTTCCTCATCCCAATGACCTACCTAGTCTCCTACGCCACCTCCCACGACGTCGACGGCTCCCTCTCCTACCAACTAATGGCCATCCTGAATGCAGCCTCTATCTTCGGCCGCGTGATCCCGGGCTACCTAGCAGACCAATGGGGCCGCTTCAACGTAATCATCGTGACGACCTTCGTCTGTACAGTCTTGATTCTCGCCCTGTGGCTGAAATCCGGCACCAACGCGCCCGCCATCGTCAGCTTCGCTGCGTCCTTCGGTTTCTGGAGCGGGACGGCAATTAGTCTTGCGCCTGTTTGCGTGGCTCAAATCTCCAAGACGGAGGAGTATGGGAAGAGGTATGGGACGACGTATTCGCTGGTGAGCTTTGGGTCGTTGGTTGCGATTCCTGTGGCGGGGGAAATTTTAAAGGCGCAAAATGGGAATGTTAAGCCGGAGACGAATTATTCAGGCTTGATTGTTTTTGCGGGGGTTGCGTATGGGGGTTCTATGTTGTTTTTTATCATTTCGAGGGGAGTTAGTGGGGGGTGGGGGTTGAAAAAGATTTTCTAATTTCGGGTTCCGTGGCTTTCTTTTGGATAGATTGTGCAAGTAGATAGGGTTGTTTAATATATAGACTGCAATGCTTTTCTGTTGTTCTCTTCGAACTTGGATTCCCCATACAAAACGATAGCAATCAAAATTCAAGCCTATGACATTCCAACGGTCTAACGACCTTACTAGTTTGGTTTGTGGATGATGATTTGTGCTTCCCATATGGTATGTGTCAGTGTTCCTCCTATCATGCTCCGGAAACAACGATATGCCTTGTTACACTGGAAGGTAAAGACTCCTGTCCTCATCTGAGAAGGGATCGATCAGTAAATTACATGCCATTGGCCTGTATTGATCCAGATTCGCCGTATTATCGATTGCATTACGGCGCCTAGGAGGATCTCAGTGGATTGATGTTAACACTTACCCTAAAGGACCTGCCGCAGACGCCAATGCTTCCACAGTATCCTGGACCCTGGTCCTTAGTACACCGAATATCGTCTGTCCACACCTAACTATAACTAGGAACTATGTTTGCTGACGGTAAGACATAACACCAGCCTACTCGTTATTTCACACCAAAAAAATGGATGCGAATAGGAGAAGACGAAGCAGGATCCTTGTCAACCCCAGCGCCTAGAAAAAGAAGTTAGTTGGCTACCCGTATGCATTTGGCTATGACAAGCACAGCTGAAACTAAATGCTCTTCTTGCCTCTTTCTCCTTTTCTCACTACCCAGAGAGCGCTGTCTTGTCCGGACCATCAAGATCATCCCACCGTGCCTTCAACGTTTTGTTCTCGGATATGTTCCATACAAATGAATACATAATCCCTTTCATATGCCAGCCAAAGATTTCGGGAACAGGGACCTTATCTTTAAAAATTCGTTTGAGCATCCAGAGGCATTGAGCTTCAGTAACGGTGACATAGGGCCCAAATTTGACAATAAGATCGAGGTCTTCGAATATCACGGGCTTCAGTTGAGGGTCCCTACCGCATCTGGCGAAGGGCTTTCACTTGCGCTGGTGCTGGGAGATGCTGGTTGGTTTCAAAAAAGGTAGTCTCTAGAAAGTTATGCTCTCGTTCGGTTCCATCTAGTAGTTCAGAAGACGGAAGAGCCCGAAGTAGACCATGAGAAGTGTGCACATTGCTCTTAAAAAAGAATAACATATTACTATTGCAGATTGATACAGAAAAGTGCGCCTTAGGAAATCCCAACGCGCGTTTAACAAACAAGAGATGCAACATGTGAGTGGAATCATGTGACTATACTATATTTAGGCGCTGACCTTTGCAAACCATGCCTATAGTATGAGGAATATATGATCTTCTTCTTCTTCCTCCTCGAGAAAGCGAAAGGAAAGGGCAGAGGGGGTCTCCACTAATAGAACTTAGGGCAGAATACCTTCCTCCTCCTTCGATCTTCCTCACTCTCAATCGTACGAGGAACGCAGAAACAGACGTCACAAAGGCATTACAAAAAATATTCCTGGTGCCTTCAAGGTGAACACTGTTCATGGGATAGTAGTAGGCCTGCATCTTATGGCAGAATGAAATTGCTCGTTGGCATGAGTAAAAGAATGCAGTAAATGATAATAATAATTTGTTATACATGACTTTTTATAGCCGGAAAAAAAGGCACAATAGATCAATTATCATGGATAGTATTGAAATTAGAAGTAGAAAAGAGAAAACACGAGAATTTTCATAAAACAGTTTCATTGTACTCAAACATGGATACGAAAGGGGCAGCGCAGCCCAGGGTGAGTGATAAACAAATTGCTCAGTACGGCATCCTTGATATCCCGCAGGAACCTATCCCTGTCCAGATGTTTCCGCCGTGCGAGATGTTGGCATTTTTGGCTGGCCGGACGGAGCTCAAGATCAAGAATCTGGACTTGAGTTTAGGTGCTTCGTTCGGGAATGATATAGTTGCTCTGCCAAGAGCAGGCTGCATTGCGCTTGCTAATCGATTGGCGACAGTTCCCCGGTATGAAGCAAGCCGGGATCAAAGGCCCGCTGAATAGCCTTGTCGTGCTACTCATAATGTGATCCCTATTCAGAAGAGTATGAGATCTACAATAAGGCAAGTCATGCTGTACACGTTCGACGCGGCAGTTATCAGGCCTGCAAGCCCCGGAAAACATTCCTCCGAATTTTTCGGCTCCAATACCAGTTCGTCATGTATTCCCTACGTGCGTATATATAGGGGAGAGAGAGAAAGAGAGAGAGACAGAGAGAGAGACAGAGAGAGAGAGCAGTACGCTGCATTGAGACCCACGTCGTCTCAGATGACCAACAATGCCAATATCACTGTGTCTCCACGGACGATGACGCTGTGCACTGCATTCTGGCTGGTATATCATTTTACCTAGGCTGTTGGGCTATGTTAGCATTGTCCGGATTCCCAATATCAGGGAGAGCAGCAGGTCTGCTTACAGAGAGCGACGACAGGGCTCGCATCGTCATTGACACAAAACACTCAGCCGGTTACATATTGCTCCAGAACCAGCCTATTTGATCAGCACATGGTTAAGTTCAACCACAATAACTAAGGAGTGCCGCTTACCGCGAGCCAGCTAAGCCGCGACAACTTCTCCAGGGACATGCCTCAATGTACGAAAGAGGCCTTGAACCGGTACGATCCGCCCGGTGAAGCGAAGTATATATAAGAGAGACGTATTCATTTCCGCAAGCAAGCAAACAAGACTGAGATAATCGTATCACCAACACCAGCAAGTATAGGAAATGTCTTACACAAAAGCCGTCAAACACATCTAGACAGCTCAACCAGCAGAGCCAGTACCTCGCTCTTAGAGGCTGTAGAGGCTGTGATGATGGTGATCATCCGGGATATATATATCTGGAACCGTAATCCGTAGTCGACATCAGGGTTAAGGCAGCGCCAGCACTGTCGAAGGCGAAATCAAAATCGGCAATGGGAGAGAAAGCTTTGTCGCCCTCAAACAATGGAGCTCCTGGATAAGATGTGGAAGTTCCTTCGTAGAGGTTACATAGTAGTAGTAGTGAAAACAAGTGTTGATATATAGGTGGCGTTCAATATTCGAGCTATATGAGTTAGGACGAAAGTCAGACGAAAGCGAGACGGAGTACATATATAGCCCACCCAAAAAAAAAAAATAAAGAAAACACCACGAATGTATGCAATACAACGAATTGTTTGTGTTATCCTACTTGTCACACATACATCTCGGCGGCTACACAACAAAAAACAAAAAAGAGATGACAAGAGTGGGATTCGAACCCACGCCCCCTGTCGGAGATCAGGAAACTTCTCGAAGTTATGAGTTAAGGTAACCTTAACCTGACGCCTTGGACCGCTCGGCCATCTTGCCTTGGATGATGTATTGGTTGCATATTAGATTATATGAGATTACCAAGGATTAGGCAGGCAGTAACCACGGGAGAGACGCGCAATACCCCTGTCAAGTGCCACAGCTCGAGCCGCCTGTTGGTGATCGTGTAGAAGATCGTGGTCGGTGCTGTCTCCTGAGAAAGGGGCATACTCTAATTCTGCTATATTACTATTGCTACGGAGTAAAAGCATGCTACTGGAAACAAGAATACAGATACGGAGAACGGGAGATCCAGAACAACCGGTGTTCTGGCTACCCCGTACATACCTCGTTCCAGAAGCCAACAACCCATGGATGCCACCCGATCATCAGGGGAACGGGACATGACAGGTCATGTAGCCATGGCGGGGATGGTGAGCCGTGGAAACGGGAGACGTAAACCAGGAAGCACTCGTCAGCTCCTGGTCCTGGGTTCAGAGCCTGTACTTGTACACCGTGGTTGTACAGGTAGTGTTCGCTGCAGGGAGTCCATCGGAGAGTTCTGGGGGATGGCATTCATATGAACCGGGATGGCAAGTCGAGCAAATAAGGTGCTGAATGGAGATACCCTGTTGCTGGGGGAGGGGGAAACCCGATTGGTCTATTATGCTTGGGATAAAGCATATGTACTTCGTGGAAAACTGCAAAACAAGTTCATACGTACTCTCAAACAGCACTCTAAGGGAACCAACTGAGACTACGGGTGACCAATTTTCCATCTCGCCGAAAGAGGCGAAGATCCCTCGTGATCAGCACACCTCTGCCGCCCACAAAGGAGGGATGCTGAGAATACATGGTGGTAGTAGTAGAGGGCAAGGAATATTTGCACCACTAAAAGCAGACAAGCAATACTAGTAGACTAGAGATAACTAGAGAAGATGGTAGCCAAGTAAACCACAAAGACAGAATGAAGAACCACGGTGCTATCATAGGGTGGATGTTTCAGAGATCGTCTCAACCCTCAACTGAGATCATTCCTGATTGTGACGACCGCCTGCCCCCCTGCCTGTCCCAATTTCTTTTTCTTTTCTTTCACACATTTCCCCCTCCTCTTTCTCTCTAATCTTTCTTGATTTTCGATAATGAATCATCATCCCCGCCGCTTCGCTCTCCGCGATGGCGCTTCCCAGTTGTTCTTTCTGGCGCCTGCGTAGGAGTACCCTCTCTGCGCTCTATGTGATTTTCACCGTGACCCTCTTCTGCGTCGTGTCCATCTGGTATGGCATGAACTCGGACAGAAACTATATCCACCCGCTCCTGACGCAATTGATCCCTGCCGGCCACTGCGCCTGTCAAACCTCCACGACCTTCCAATGCTCCAGCTGCCTCTCGTGCTCCCAAACGAATCTCCTCCAACAACTCACCCCCTCGACCAATTGGCGCTACCAGTACGAACGCGACGCCGGCGATGAGGCCCTCGATCGGGGACAATGCAGAACTGCGTTTCCGGGCCTGTTCGAAGACGTGTTTCGCGCGGTGAATTACTGGCGGTATCACGGTAACCTCGCGACAGAGGACCTCGATCACATCACCCTGCAACACGGAATGGCACGCGCATCGATCTACCGCGGAGAGCTCTACGTGAACGCCGCCCGCGCGAAAGGCGAAGACCACCGACAGAAGATTCTGGCTGTGTTGAGCGCGATCCATCGGGCGCTGGTCGCCGACCGGGATCGCCGCTCGCGAGACATGAGTTTTATATTTTCCGTCGAGGATAAGGTGGAGGACGTGACGAGTTCGGAGTATCCGGTGTGGGTGTTTTCGCGGGCTGCGACCGAGGAGGCGGTTTGGTTAATGCCGGACTTTGGGTATTGGGCTTGGGATAATCCGCAGAATCCGATCGGGCCGTTTGATCAGGTCGTCGAGCATATTCAGGAGGTTGATGTGCCGTGGTCGGAGAAGAAGCGACAGTTGGTTTGGCGTGGGAAGCCTAGTTTCGCTCCGAAGTTGCGACGGGCGCTGCTCGAGGCGGCGCGGGATAAGGCCTGGGGCGATGTGAAGCAGGTGGATTGGCAGGAAAAGGCCAATATTATCAAGATGGAGGACCATTGCAAATATATGTTTATTGCACATGTTGAGGGTGAGTCCCCCTCCCTTTGCTTTTGATTCTGTCAGACACTAACAAGACAGGGCGCTCCTACTCTGCCTCCCTGAAATACCGCCAAGCCTGTCGCTCTGTGATTGTGGCCCACAAGCTGCAGTTTATCCAACACCATCATTACCTATTGGTCTCCAGCGGTCCCGAACAAAACTATGTCGAAGTAGAACGAGACTTTAGCGACCTGGCCGACAAGCTGGAACCTCTGGTCGAGAACCCAGACGCCGCCAAGCGCATAGCCGACAACAGCGTGCGGACCTTCCGCGAACGATACCTGACCAAGGCAGCCGAAGCGTGCTACTGGCGGGCACTCTTCGATGGCTATGGGGCTGTATGGAATAGCAGCGGCGTGCGCGATGCACGAGAACGAGGTCTACGATATGAGTCGTTTGTGTTATTGGAGAGTTCGGAAATGGTCGAGTTTGCACATAGCTACTAATCGTAATACGGGGATGGGGTTTGGGTACATACAGGGGGGTATATTGGTTGTTTATACGGAGTACTGCCTTTAAAGGCGTTAATATTAGTATCTAGACAGACACGAGATATGAATACAACACATACAGAGTACTACTACACCGTAGTCAGTACGGGAATACGTAGTCCTGCAGGTGAGGATTCCGTCCTGCTGGTCCCGATCGGGCCAAGATGATCATCAGTTCGTCTCAGCCAGCCACCGAATTGGAAATCTCTGTACAGAGAAGTCCAGCACAATCACTATCATCACGATAACAGGACATAGGATCTCAAATCAACCACGCAGAATCCTTCTGCAAGCAAATCTCACCGCCATCACCACCTCACCATCTCACTATCTCACCATCTCTCCTCAGCTCAACGAACCGAGTCCGTGCTTATACTTTTTTTTTTTTTCAACTTTTCAGCTGAAGGTCTCAGTCTCCACATCGTCCGCTAATCTGTCCCTCAACTCTCGATCTGGTTGCTCCGATCTGCATAACTACCGGGCCAGTCACAGCGCCGGCGAAGCTAATGGAGTGTTGCACGGCCGAGCTCCAGCTATCCAGCCAGTCATTTTCGCCTGGATTACTACGAACAACTCGGACTGGAGTCATGAGCTGCACAGCTGAGAGGTTGATTGGCGTGGTGCTGCGAGGGGATGGAGCTGTAAGAGGTGGCCTCGGTTGAGTGGGTTGGCTGGGGTGAGGTTAAGAGCTGAGCTGAGGGATTCTTAAGTGCTGGTGTCCGGGGTGTTGGGCTTTCCTCTTTTCTTCCTCTGTTTTCCCTCCGAGTTTGTTATTTTCCGATGATTTGAATTACCGCTGTCTGCCATCATGCCCGCGCCTATCCCAGCACCACCCGGTCTCCCGATCCTGGGTAACATTTTTGATGTCAGCCCCTCCAACACGTGGGGATCTTTGAATGCGTTGGCTGAGAAATATGGTGAGCTCGCTTTTATCGTGAACCATCTCTTGGTGCGGTGTTAATGGACAGGCCCTATCTTCAAAATCAACGTCCTCGGCCACCAAATCGTCTTCGTCGCCAACAATGCCTACATCGAAGAAATCTGCGACCAGACTCGCTTCCGGAAATGCGTGACAGGACCCGTTGTCGAGATCCGCGCTGCCGTCCATGACAGTCTCTTCACAGCCTTTCACTCCGAAGACGAAAGCTGGGGCAAGGCACACCGCATCATGGCCCCGCTGGTTAGCCCCGAGGCCGTCCGTGAGGAATTCGCAGGCATGCGCGACACAGCCAAGGACTTGATTAAGAAATGGTCCTCGGGCCACCACCAAAAGGTCAGCGTGACCAACGACCTCGACCGCCTGAACCACGCCGCCAACATGCTGTGCTTCTTCGACCAGCGCATCGACTGCGTCCTGGGCGAGGAGCCAGTCGTACTCAAGGCACAAGAAGCCGCGACCGGCGAAGCCATGCGCCGCCCAACAAGACCCCGTCTCTTCAACTGGCTGTACTACAACCGCAAGTTCGACAACCACATCAAGACGATGCGCGACTACGGTGCCAAGATCGTCGCCACGCGCAAGGAGACCCAGAACCCCAAAAAGGACATGCTCTACGCCATGCTCTACGGCAAAGACCCGCAGTCCGGCAACGGCTTGACAGACAGCCAAGTGCTCGATGAAATCATCAACATTTTCATCGGCTCCGCCACGGCCCCCAACCTCGTGTCCTTCGCACTGTACTACCTCGTCAAGAACCCCGAGGAAATCAAAAAGGCACAAGCGGAGATCGACGCCGTCGTCGGCACCAACGAATGGGAATACGAACACCTCTCCCAACTCCCCTACTGCGAGGCCATCCTCCGCGAAGCCTTCCGTCTCTCCGCCGTCGCACCGGGGTTCAACATCGAGCCTATCCCCGATACACAGGGCCCTGTCACGCTCGGTGACGGGAAGTACGAAATCCCCACCAACCAGCCCATCATCGCCATTCTGTCGCAGGTGAATCGCGACCCGGATGTCTTCGAGGATCCCAACGCCTTCAAGCCGGAGCGCATGGTGGGCGAGAAATACGACAGACTGCCATCTGGCGTGAAGAAGGGCTTCGGTAACGGCAAGCGCGAGTGTATCGGAAAGAAGTATGCGTATGACTGGTCGTTCTTTGCGCTTGTGGCTATCCTGCGCGAGATTGATATCGAGGAGGCGGATGCGAGTTATAAGGTTGCGAATGCGGGGGTGAATTATAATGGGGCGTTTAGTGTGAAGCCGTTGGGATTCCATGCCTTGGTTAGTCCGCGGAAGAGGTAATTTCTTTCTGTTTGCTCTCTTGTTACTGTTCCTGTTAAATAATTGATGAGGATATGATATACGGAGTAATATACCATGGTTAGCTTTCAGTGAATTGAATCAGATCCAGCCCTACATACCGGCTCTACAGTCAGCCATGTCCTACAGAAATAGTCTATCTTCATGGGAATAAATGAAGCCCATGTGAATGGTTAATGCAAATGAAACCATAACGCTTGTTATCCATTCACCTCTGTCCCCCATCATCAGAAAACTTCCACACCACTGCACTGGCGGTGCGCGTTGATATGGCTATCAACAAGACATGGTCAAGAAGGAATATCTCGTGCTAGCCCTGTCCCGTCTATCATCTGGACGGTCACATAAGACGTACCGTATCGTTCATCAAATCATTAATGATCTTCGCGATCTTAGCGGGAAACCCGGCTATGCACCCTGGTTGGTTGCACATACTAATCTAGTCGCTGTGGAAAGAAGGCAAAAATGATTTTGTTTCAGGCTGCTTTTGTGAATTTGCAATTTAAAGGGTCTCATAACATGGTATTTATCACCAATGATACTGGCACTCTACGGAACAAACCAGACTATACACTCTGGTACGGTCTATTGACCGTGGCAGAGTAATCCAATAACTGCCGAAGCGATGAACTCTTCTGGTGCAGCTTCTAGGCTGCTCCTGTATGGTCGAACCTGAATGGCCATATTAGACGTGCGATCATCAAATCACCGATGATCGTTTGAAGACAGACAGGGCAAGCCAGACTACACAGTGCGGTACGATGTATTGGCCGTGCAGACTGATCTAACCACCGCCGAACGAAATTAAGCATGAAGTATCCTGGTGCAGCTTCTCATACGGTTCCTCGTCTGAGAACATTCTGCTCGTGTTACAAAACGAAAAAACAGATTCCACTTCGGCCGATACACTTACCGTTGCCAGATGGTATATTCGAGGTACACGAACACCAAAACCACGCATACTACAACGCCTATACTTTGAGTCTTAAAAAAAAAAAAAAAAACTACCACCGTAACATAACTGAAGTAAAGAATCACAAACAATTTTGCACGGATGGTACAACCTCCCGCACACTTGTGGGCTGGTTCTTCTCAACGTGAGAAAGCTTTTGTCGTCTGGAAGGAGGCATCTCTTCTTGAGTGGAAGGATATATGAAGATATGAATTGCCAATCACCATCTATATTCTCGGGCTTCAAGTGGTAATATGGATTACAGCTGCTGGTGTGATGTGCGGCGCGAATCAATCTAGTCATTGTTGAAGCAAAGTAAAATGACTGCGCTTTGCAGTTTCGCCTGAGAAAAGCACCAACCGAACAGAAAGCGAGCTTGCCCATCTTCGCCCTACAATGAACGGAGTTTGATCGAGGGGATGAAACCAGGCCTTACAAGAAAATACTCGAAATTTCTGTCTATCAAGCAGTACTATCATGCCTGTGAGATACCACTGCAGAAGCTTTATTTATGTGGAATTAGTTCTGTTTAGCTATGTAAAGCAAGAAACAAGCGATGCCACATATAGCCAAAAAGACACGACAGCAATCTCAGAACTAGCTGGCCCTAAAGCATTTCCGGCGAGAAGTAGATGCAGCGCTAAATCCGCATTTATCAGCATGTTGGCCGTTCATAAAATTAGCGAACAACTTTCATTCTTTCTTTTGGTAATTAATCCAAAATCTAACAAAGCTTAGATGGTATATGGGAATAGACCGCTACCCCTTCCCTTTAATATACCCAGCCAGCTGGATGTTCACGCATATCTACACGAAGAAATCTATAACCACCCAACCATAATACTAACATCTCACCAAAATTCTTAGACAAACAACCTAAGCGCTAGCATAGGCGCTTACCGAGAAAACAACACGAGGACGGAGCGAAACCACCCTCCAAAGTCCAACGAAATTTTCTTCCCGGCAGGGCTTGCGAGATGACGCTTACCCGCACAAAGTCGCACGCAGATCTCTCAGAAGAGCACCCATCTTCTCAGCTCCAAGCTTGTAGTACGCCAAACCACCAAGCGCAATCGAGTACCCAACGAACTGCTGGAAGGTGACGGGGTCACGGAAGATAGCCATGGACGCGAAAACAAGGAGGATATCCTTGAGAATACCGGCCATGGTGAGGACCACGGCGGAGGTTTTGCCGATCTACATAGTTATTAGCACTGTAATTTCGTAATTAACTTGAGGAAGGGTGCTCACCAAGAGAACGACGGACACATTAAGCAAGAACGCAACCATCGCATTAGCAATCAGGGTCCCGAGACCCAAGCCATAGATATCAGCCATGGTCATGCGCGGGACTTCAGTGAAGAGGGTGACAACACCGTTTGTCACGGCGCATGCGGGCGCGTAGTAGTACAGCGAGACCAGAGGGTCCATCTTGAATTCGGCGGAGCTAAGGAGGCGCTGGACCATGACGAGGCGGAGGGCCTCGAAGATGATACCACCAATTTGGACTGTTGATTTGTTAGACTGCATCATTTTTTTTAGGAGGGAGAAAGGGACGCACTCAGGAATCCAAACATATCGAACTTAATCTCTCCAAACGAGGCAATCGCGACACCAACCACGATCAGGAGAACATTGCCCAGCGTGCGGAAATTAGCGGGCGCAATGCCAAAGGCCCATGTTGCTAGGAGAGTTGCGACGGCGTTTGTTGCCTTTTACCATGGTCAATCGATATATCCCGTTCTCTTGGGAACTAAGACCCACCTTGAGCATTTGAATAAAAGAAACACTGAGATACAAATACGACAGGTTTCCGCAGATAAGACTCAAACTGAACATGAGACCGATAGGCACGATGGCGCGACTGGTTGCTACGGATTAGCTGCATTTTCAACAGTGATGAATTCGACCTGGGCGCATACGTGTATGTTCGCGGAGTCATGGGAACATTATGCCGCGAGTCGAGTTTATCGGTGAACCGCGCCAGAATCTGGGTCATGAAGGTCGCGAATCCCATATGCCATGTCGTCAAGAAGAGCGCTAGAAGAGTCAGTAATTTGCTTGATCGCAAAGGACAGCATACAGTTCCAACTTACGGAAGTCTAGAGATCGGAATTAGCACGGAATCACAAAATCACATAAAAAGGGGATCCGAAGACTCACTGAATTTGGCGGTCGCCAGCACCCACTTGTTGAAAAGAATTACACTCGAACTCAGCGCAATCCACAGACTGGTCAATGTTAGTATAGGAGTCAATAGGATACTCGTGATATTCGTAGAACTCACGCGATGTAAAATGCAGGGTGTAAACCAGTGTTGGCGGACTGGTTGGCCTGTCCGCTCTCGAGTTTGCGGTCGGCTTCCTGTGAGCGACGGGGAGCCATGGTGATAACTCTACTTGTACAGGGTCAATTGGAAGGAGAAGATTGTAAAGGAGAAGAGGAAATGCAGGGAAAACAGGGATGGAAGAAATGGAGAATATAAGCGAAACGACACGCCCGAAAAGATCGCGATCGTCGAATACGCGCGTCAATCGGTCAATCTTATCTGATTCTAATTTGTAGCGCGACAGGGTGTTTTTTACATCGAAATAAACACGAATTCGACCCTATTATAGCGTTGTAAATAATGCCAATCTCGGCTAGGGCTAACAATGATGTCAGCCATGATTCAAGGCGAATTTCTGCCTGCCACATGGCAAAAAGACATGAATAAAACAGAACCTTGACTTCTCAAGTATCAATTGAGTACTCGAAATGGCACAAAAGGCTCTCTCTCTATATGAAATTCTGGAGCTAATCCTCATCTATACAGATAGGCGAACCTTACTACTATCCCAGCGTGTGTGCCGGAAATGGAACGCCCACACCAACAGCTCACATAACCTCCAGGAGGCTCTCTTCTTCAAACCGGTTAGGTATGAACTGCCATATGGCTCCAAAAAGTGTGTGCGGAATCCATCTATCGATGAGCATGTGTGGTCTTGGTTAGTGCGCAAACAGATTGAAGCCGAAGCCAAAAAGGAAGAAGAAAACCACCATAACTGGTATTATTATGATTCTGAGTCTGAGCTGGATACTGTGTCGGATCCCACATCGGATCCTACATCGGACTCTGATAATGGTGATGATGATGACCCCTTCGCTCGGCCAGAAGCCAGCTGGAAACGTATGCGATTCCAGCAACCCCCAACATCCCATGTCGGCTTCATCTACTACGAATTTTGTTGGCATGAACCCTCACTGTACAGACGCATGCGATCCCTGAAGCCTGATTATGATCCTCTTCGGTTGAAGGATATCGCCCCGGCTCTGGAAGACGGCTCCATGGTGGCTGATGAGGGATCGTGTATTCTCCGGTCTAAACCGCACTATTCCTTTGACATGATACGGAATTTTACGTGGTAGTGAGGAAGAGTATATAGGCTACATCTATATTCATGAGTTTTTGTGGCTGTGATTATTTTATCATCTTCGAAAATAGGAATGAATTGCATAGCGACGATGATAATAGGGGCAAAGCTGATGACGACGGTGATTATGAGGATGCGTCAGAAAGAGAAATGGTCCACTGGACGGGCTCAGTGGGAGAAAGAGAAATCGATCAAAATAACTACCGACAGGATGTACGGAGGTATCTCCCTTGGTCGTTCGAGATAGATTGAGCATTGTAACCCTCCAGGCCATTTCGCTTCAATGCATTCCTTCTTCTCTGCAGTGTGTTTTTAGAACAGAAAACTAGCTGACTAGCTCTGCCTCCGTTTAATGGAACAGACTGTATGTGTGAATTTCCTAGTTCCAACCATGATCCTTCCTCGGACCTATCTCGAACACATTGATAACGAGCATGTAAAACCAACAATTACAAAGCTGTAGACTTTCATACCTCTTTTCTACAGATTTTACCCAAAAATTGTAATATTTGGAGCTGCGCTTCGTATATCGGTTTCGCAAGCAAACCTCGGCTGGGAATAATAATGATATCAACTGTGACTCAAGGCAAACTTCTGCCTGCACCAGAAAAGAATACATGTATATCTTCAACTTTAAGTCACAAATCCCACAATCGGCACAGAAAACATAATTTATATATGGAATTCTATAACTGATCCCCAGCCACACGGACACATACCCACATCAACAATTCAAGGCACCTCCAAGAAACTCTCTTCTTCGAGCCGGCTGGATACGAACTCCCATGTAGCTCAGAGCAGTAGGATCTGGCACAGATTCAGATGCAACGCAGCTACTAGTGGACTCGTAGTAGGTGATGGATCACTGGAGGTGAATGAAGAGGGTGAAGTGCTGTTGGGACTCGAGGTACGCAACTTCATGGTCATCTATTCAAGAGGAATCAGGGGTGGCTGCACTGATAGCCTGATTATTCCCATGGAGTATGGCGCTATTCCTGCAGGAACTAACTGGTCTCTGTCCGCACTGCTAGGCATGACTATCCGGGCGTCGAATCGCAACAATCTACCATTTGACATTGTCGACTTGCTGTACTGGTGCCTGGAGCTCTACAAGATGGCGTTGCCTTTGTCTACTGCTGCCTTCTCCTTTCTACTTGCTCCCTTTTTCCACCCTCCCTCTCATCATACTCGTCGCGTTTTTTGATTCTTCTTCATTTTGATCGATTTTCATCTTATTCAATCTATATACAACTTCTCATCGTTTCTTCGAATATCAACAGGCCAGAAACGCACAGCTCAGGTTGGATAGACTGGGCAGGAGCTGGGCGTGCAGACTAACCACTAACCCACACAGCCCCAGCACCCAGCCCACGGTGGGAGGCCGGTACGATGCCAGCCCACTGACACACAGAAGCAATCTAGAAAAACGCTGGATCAACCTGAGACGTGGGCGGGTGGCGGTGTTCCAAGCACCTAGATGTTTCTGTCCCTGTCAGTGGTAGCTGGTACTTCTGCCCGGTCGACTGATCAGGCCTGTGAGAATGTACATCGAGCCATCAGGTATTCCTTGACACCGGGCTTTTTTGGTAGGGTTGAGTAGGGTGTCTGGTTGTGTTGATGCTTGGGTGGCTTTGTGGATTGGCTCTTGCAGGATGTTCTGATTGGGTGTTTGGGACGGGCTTGGGAGAAAACAAAAAAGACCGTGTTGGGATAAGTATCTAAGTCCGTTGATTTTTTTTTCCCTACTGCTGACTTTGTATAGTACTGTAGGTACTCAACAGGCCCTATTAGGGTGGCACGGGCGGGTATGAGGGGGGAAGACGGCCGAGTCTTCCCCGTTTCGACATTGACCTTGTGCCAAACACGGTATGAGTCCATTGACGCTGCTTCCGACAGTCTTCTACTGTTACATTAGCACTAATCGGTCTGGGAGCTACTCAACGGCAGCTTCTTTGGGTGAGTTGGGCCTGGAGGGAGGGTTATCGAGTCCTCGTTCTACATCAGGATATCCAGCTAAAGCGTTTACAATACTTGATACTTTAAGACCAGAATACAGAGCATGTATCACGTTATGAATTAAGAAAACAATCTGTGATACCAGGATACTGTTTCATTTGACTTTACTATCATCGCTCGCCGTGTACAGTAGAGACAATACAGAACCACTTGTAAGACGGAAGTATGACACGATCCCACGCACACAGCCGAGAAGATCACTCGTTACGATCCTCGTCATCCTCAACAAACTTTCCCTTCCCAATAGACTCCAACCACCCGTACGCTGCCGCTCCCCGACATCATGCCACGTGCCGGAACGAAAGTAACCACAAACCCGGGCAAAAATAACAAAGTCATAATCCACCAGAAGCATCGTAGCAGCCGCCCTCTCAGCCTCATGACTTCCCTCGAGCTTCTTGACCCTTTCAAGGTCAAGGCTGAGCTCGTTCCAGAATATCCACTTGTCCTCCCCCGGAACCAGAATACTGATAGAGACCGTGGTCGTATCCAATCCCGGAGCAGCAGCAGCAGCAGCAGCAGTGACGATATCCCCCACCCGTAAGCAATCACCATCCGCCTTCGAGAACTTGATATACCGGTATTGCGGATCTCCCAGAAGCGAGAATACTCGATAACACATATGGTGGATGTTGGTGGTTGTCGGAAGAGCATGCGGCGCCAGCTTGCTTCTTGTTGAGTGTATGTGTCGTCATCACTCTACAGGAAATGCGGCCGCCAGAGGTAGTCCCCAACCAGGAAGTTACGGACGGACCCGCGAAGCAGTCGGTGGCGGGCTGGTTTGAAGAACAGTGCTTCTTGTAGGGCGCTTGAGGCGTTGATGGTGTGCTATTTTCTGCAGACACGTTGTGATAGGAGAAAGGTGCGTATATCGACGGAGATGAGGATGGACTCAAGGAGTTCAGGAATTGAGGAAACTGAATGTGCCGATTTTTTTTTCCTTTTTTGGAATCTTGGTTGGTGGTTGGTGAGATGTCAGCTTTTTGGTTCTGGGTTGGAAGAGATTAGACCAACCTGACAAACAAAGCAGGGGAGTCTGGCTAGTAACCTGGGCGTTCAAGCAGAGATGGACGCGGACTCATTAATAGGGATTATCGAGCGCCTGAAGATAGACTTGATCGAGTATGATAAGAAAAAGAGAATGTATTCGGTTGACGATCGAGATGGTTGGTAGGTCGAGAGGAGAAGGCACCAACTATTCCAACACATCATTCCACCTTCACCAGCATCATATAGGAATAGGGCTGTGTATCGCTTTTGACAGTGAATTCTTTTCATTCACAACTAAGAACTAGATCCATTGGTTATAGTACAGTGACACAATATTAAAGCTTATAAGAAAATAAATATAAATGCAAGAATACTGCAAGAAGATAAAAGAATTATAAGAAAAGATGTAAAGAGAAGAGAAGAACAACTGAATTACCTCCCATAGAAACAAAGATATAACCGTGAAAACATACATAGTCATCCCAACCCAAACTCATGCAATTCCAAGAAATCCAAACCAAGTCAGTCATTAGAGAAACGAAGATAGAAGAGAACGCGAAATATCACCCCCATAAAGGCGGATGAATATACTCCGCCGCCCGATCCAAGATATTCGGTATCGTCCACTCCCCACTCGTCGAGCTCTCCGGCGTTGGCGGCGGTAGTGACCCCATCCCCGAAACAGGAATAAACCCACCCATAGCTGTCGTCGAGCCGGCATTCGGGTTCAGATACGCTGTCGTTGCCGCAGCGGTGGTAGGGGTACCCGTAGCATCAGCGCTGCCACCCTGGGCGGCGTATCGTCCAGGAGCGCCCTGGTTAGCAAAGGCCGCTTCGAGCTTCTCCAGTGCGCGGAGGGTCTTTGTAAGAGGCTTGGCCCATTGTGTTTGCGTGTCTGCGGCCACTGCTGCGGGGACGGGGGAGGTGGCATTGATGGCACCCGGGCTGGCGGCGGTTGTGTTGGTGGTTCCTGGGATTGTGTTGAAGACCGCGTTGCGGTCTGGTTGTTGTATCGGGGTGCCTCCCGGGATAGGGGATGTCATGGGGTTGCCTCCTGCTGCTGCTGTCGCGGCGGCTGCAGCAGAGGGGTCGCCTGATTCATAGACAGATTCATTACTGGCTCGCTCGGCGATGATGAGTTTGAGTTGTTGGAGGAGGGTCCAAAATTGTGTGTCTGTCTTGGACTCTTCGATGACGGCGAGGAGGAAAATGCAGCTGATGGCTCGCTGCAATGTGATCCATGATCGGGACGCGTGTGAGCTAATCGAATGCATTTCGACATACGCCTCGACCGTCTTCATTAGGTTACTGATGCAGTCAGCTCGCATCTCGGAGACTATGGAATCCGTCGTGTCGGCTGGTGACTTGAGCGCTGGCCTGCAGAGCTCGGATGTGAAATACGACGCGTGTAGCTTCAACACGACCCGTTCCAGATGTTCCGTCGCTGTAAGACAGTACTTGCGGTCGCGTAAACCTGGTTTCGCTTCGATCATGATCTTCTGGATTCTCTCCTTGTAGCCTTGGATAGTTTTTGGTGTCATTTGTGAGTGGAGGCTGAGCATTCGGCTGCGGACGACTTCCAGAGCGAGTGCGATGATTCTACAGAGGGTTTCGAAATACGACAGTTCGCCTAGCTGGGTACTCTCCCGGTATGCGATGTCGGGTTGGCTGACTGCTGTCGTGGACGGTCGATCATAGGAGAGTGAGAAATGGCTATCTTGCCATGCCATGGACCACCAAACGTGTCTTCTCCGGTATCGCTCAGCCGGTAAGAAGCGACTAGATTCGACGTGCAGACCAAGCGCCAGTCCCATACGTAATGTCATTCCTGTGAGAGTTAGTGACGTCTTGCAGGGTCAATTCCGGATTTCCACTTACCAAGAAGCACATAGGAAATTCCGGGGTTCATATTATAGGACAGAACATTGCCGATTATTAAGAGTGTTTGGATTGCTTCAATTGAAGGTTGTGACAGGAAGTTTGTCATTCGCAGGCATTGGTAAGAACAGCACACTGAATTCGTAAGCATAGCACTGCGCATCAGAAACAGATTAAGACATACCATATACTTGAGAGGTCAATTCTCTCTCTTTACTAGGGAGATCCGACGATTGACATCCCGAAGCAAGCACAGCGAATAAAAGACCTAAGAACGCGATCGTCACACCAAACGGTCTCTGCGCTTGAACAGGATCTGCTCGATACATCCCTCCTGTCGATGTTCTACTTTGCAAAAGTAGGTCGAGAATTCTTTCGAACTGACGGACATCTTCAAGGACGGGATAGATGGCGCCAGCGATATCTCGGTAGTAAAAGAAGAACCTGCATCCGTTAGTAACCGTCATGTGCTCAGACTCGAGGGAAGAACTCACTCCTTGCACTGTTGGTCACTCGGAAGCGCGCTGCAAACTGCACTGATATCAAACGTAGACATATCCGAGGACCAGAGATCCACAAACGGGTATGTAGCAGACTCATTATCCAAACCCAGCTTGGGCAAAATCCCTCCTTCCAGAAGAGTATGCAGCTGATCCGAACCCGACTTATTATTCAAAATGTATGCCAGGACCGATCTCGAACCCAGATGAACAGTCCCTTCACCCAGCGTATTCGCCGCATGGATACCCTCGCGCTCCGGCGAAGCACCTTTCGACCGGGTGCTCGCATCACCACTCTGCACACTCCCCGTCTCCAATATCGACCCACTCCCTTCCTCCGCCCTGTCCAACCCAACACGCAAATTCGTAATCGTCTTCTCCATCTCCCTCAACCGATTGCGAACGTTATCCCACTCCTCGCGCGCAATAGACACTCTCCCGTTCCCGTTCCCGTTCCCCGCCGTCGCCGCAGCCGTAGCAGAAACCGCAGCATTCCCTCGACTCGACAAACCCGGCTCCTGTTTCACCCGGATCGAAGGAGCACTACCATCCTCTACCGCAGACGTAGGCCCAACGACAGGACTATTCCGAAAAGTCTGCGGCACAGCGCTGCTAGTAGCTGCTGTTGTTGATGCTGCGGCCGCGGTGCGCTTCTTCACGGGCCGTTCGTACGAGCACAGGTCTGCGTGGTCGCGCTTCACGCAGCCATCACAGGGGAGGTTCCGGTCGCATTTGACTTTCCGCGCATGGCATGGGTAGCAGGCTTTTGGTTCACGCGCTTTTCGCTTCGTGCGGATGATAGCGTCGACTTGGGATTGCGGGAGTTCGGAGACGGAGCGGGATGGGCCAGCCGCCATGTCGGAGGTGGTGGCAGGAGAGTACGACATGGAGGGCTGATATGGCGATGCCATGGGAATTATTTCTTATTGTAAATTTGAAGTGTAAGTTCGCTTATATTCTGGAATGACACCCCTTATTTCGTTTTCGTCTTGTTGCTCGGCTTGGGTGTGCGCAAGGGCGATGAATGACCGAAGCTGTTACTGGACGGGATGCGGGAAGAATTGCGGAAATAAAAATCGACAACTGCAGGCTCTGTTATTATGGTTATTGTCGAGCCATGTCTTTTAAAAACATCGCTAGTACTGCAACTGCTGCTTCGCGAAAACGGAATAATTGATCTGTCCCCGGGCTTTGCGCTAATGAGTGAACCACCCCGTTGGGCGCGACGTCAAGCTTTGGTCGTTATTAAGCAGCCTGGCATCACGTGGCAACTAGCGGGGCCATCCGCAATAGGAAACCCTAGCCCTATTCTGTATACCTCTTTTGTACGACTTTGTACGCATAGTAGGAATTGTGCCTATTGGGAGATTAAGAAGTTGGGTATAATAATATTCCATATCGGCTTAATATTGAGAACCCATGGGCTTTATGACATATCAGGTGGAGCTGATCCGACATCGGGTTCATTAGAGGATGTACTCGGAGTATTCAGTAGTCTAAACGCTCTTTGAGTTCTGGTTATTATGAGGTTGAATTATAAAATTGGCTAGCTATCATTAAATCTATATATATTGTTTATAAGAAAACCTGTACAGGGTATCTCCTCAAATCGCCCGTGACCATAACAAAACGCCAAAGTCTTTTTTGAGAACCATAAATCATGAAACGATTAAAATAAAGACCAAAGAAACAGCCCATCTCAGAATCAAAAAGATATCAAATGGACCTCTAACGGACTATTATGAGGATACCTCGACAAGCGCTTAATGCTTCTCGGTGCCCTGCTGCTCCTCATCGTCGGCAAAGGCGTACTTGGAATACCGACGAATCGACTCCCCCTTGAAGTAGAAAACATAGGGAATGGCACAGCAAGCCAGCGCAAGAAAAGCAAGGAATGTACTGGCCCATTGGTAGCCCATGCGGTTGTACATCTGCTCGGTGAACAGAACCACACTGGCACCCCACATTGAACGGAGGAAGGTCTTTGCGGCAAGAGCAGATGCTGCTTGGTGCTGGTAGGTGTCGACTGCAATGTTATTAGCACTCTTTATTTCTTAAAGTTCGTAGTATAACAAATGGAGCATACCAAGGTAGTTGTTTGCCGAGTTGTACAAGAAGATGAAACCGAATCCGACAGGCCAGCCTCCAATGGCAGGTCCAAACCAATGAATCCTTGGATATGAGGTCCAGGCAAAGATGAAAAGACCGATTGGGATGAACCAACACGACAGCATCATCGGGATTAACCGCTTTTCGGCAGGAGGCTTTCCGTTATACTGTTCGGAGACCTTGAGATAATGCTTGTTGACGAAAGGCGCACACATAGCACTCATAACGACTCCGATGGCAAGAGGAATAAACATCAGACCAGTGGATCCGGCATTCCATCCTTTACCTTCCTGGTAGACGATCGGATAGCTGGGGAGGAATGGTTAGAATGAAGCCAAGTAAAAGAAGTGAGAAAGGCCACTTACGCAACAAAGAACATGTACAGCAGTCCGTACAGAACAGACATGTAGACGGAGATGAATAAGACGATGGGCTCCAAGAAAAGAAGCTGGAACGGCCGGAGAAGGACGATACGCAGCTTCTCGTTTATGGGCAGCGCATTAAGCTCTCCCTCAGTGACGTACTTTGGGTCGTTCTCAGCCTTCCTCAGTTTCTTTGCGCGTCGCTTCAGAATCGTGGGGGCGTAGGTCTCGGGAACAGTAACTGTGATCAGAAACCATGCGACACCAGACAGGATCAACTGCAGCCAGTATAGCCATCTCCAGCCGGCAGCATCACCCAAGAAGCCACCAACAAGCGGACCAATTGCAGGGCCAAGGAACGGAGCTGCAGAGAAGGCGGCCATGGGGACACCTCTTTCCTCGTTCCTCCAGAGATCGGCAAGTGTGCCACCAACCAAGGTCATTGGAGCACTAAAGGCAATACCATCGATCAATCTGCAGACGATGAGAGTACCAATGTTCTGGGCCACTGCGCAAGGGATAACAAAGACAACTGCAACAAATAGCGTGACGCCGTAGACCAGTCTGCGCCCCACCATTTCTGACATCGGAGCAAATACCATGGGACCTTAAAGATAGGTTAGCACGATGCTTAAGCCAAAGCCTGGGGAAAGAGATCGAAAAAAAAAAAAAAAAAAACATACCAACACCAAATCCAATGACGAAGACAGTGACAGTAAGGAATGTAACCTCACGAGAGACATTGAATGTCTCCATCACACCTGGGAAATCGGCCGTGACAACACTACTGGCTAAAGCGACAACGAAGCACGTAAACGCAACAACCATTGTGATGTACCACTTGAACAACTTCGACCAGTTCTTCGGGTTCTCTGGGTCGTCCTCCTTGAAGGTCACAAGCTTGTAATCTTCTGTTCTGCCATCGTTGGTTGTAACACGCTTGGGGATTTGCCCAGAAGCCGTTTCTCTGGTGTATTCTTCAAGGTTCGCGTTTTCGTTCAATTCACGGAGGGGTAGATCGACGGGGCCCAACGGGCCAGTGCCATCAGCCACAGACAGGGTCCGGCTCGAAGGGTTATGGGAGTAATCGTCCTGCATTTTGTCGTCTTGGATAAATGCACTCAATTTGTTGGACTGATTGAAACGTCTGGAGTCCCCAGATTAGGGGATATCAGATGGTCTTTATAGGCCATAACGCCGTCAGCCACATATCAAGCCAGAATCCATGGTCAGGGCAAGTATCAACAGAGATTCCCTTTTTGGGATGATATCGGCCCGGGTCTCCGTCGGCCCTATTTCGCTTTCCCGATCTGGAATTGGCACGCTAACCGGATCGGGTAACATATCACGACAGACTGCTTGTCGGAAGTTCAGCAGTCCACGCAAGGTTGTCTTCCGGAAAAACAGAGAGTAGTGGTGGATAAAAGGGTTTCATTCTCTCCTGGGCATAGTATATGATACGATGTTAGCGCCCATCTCTCTCGGGCCATAGAAGGACAGAAGCAAGTCATTCACCCAGCTAGGGAAGATGCTACTGCATACGGCATGTTCCGTGAAGAATTGGTCAAATTTGATTTAAATGAAGATAGAATTTTGGCGGGTCTCACGTCTATCCACTTTGGCCTTACGGGTGGTTCCGTGTTCCATGTGGCTCGACCCTTCTAGTACTACCTTAGGCCCAAACACAGATTGCCGTATGGGATGCTTTACAGTTTTGAATTCGGCTCACAGATTTTGTTACATACTCGGTGCCATTTTAGACCTGATGCCATTCATACATATTGTATTGATGCCTCTCATGGATTAGGTTCACGCTCGCGGTTGTCAACGCCCAGGTTAATCTTCGAGCGATGTTTTGGCCTCAATGTGGCCAGGTATAAGTGAATGTATCCAACAACAGTTCCCCCATGTACTCTGCAAGTCAAGTTTAGGGGAGCTCGTGACCTGCAGATCATTTTGCGCAAATATCAGTTTCTGCTCCATGCAGCATGCCGGACTGCAGAGCACGGAGTACGGAGTATGCTAACGTCGGGACATATTACCTCTTCGGGAAGAATTCTATGCATTCCGTTTCGGGAAATAAGCTGTTTGTCCTGCGCCAAGTTCTATATAAATTGATATCAGAATTCTCTGTCCCACGGTTCTCGTTGGTCTCCTTTTTCGAGACTCTGAGCGCTCCACTATCAATCATGGAGGCGTAAACATGTCGCCGGTTTACATTATGCGCTCGGCATGGACTCCGTGAATGCGCCGGTTTTCCATCTTGCCAAGTCCTTCCAAACAGGAGTCGAATACTCCCTGCGTATGTCGTTTGCTCTATCTCTTTTCTGTTGCTCATTTCTATGTTGGAGAGGGATTCGCTTTCCATCGATTGTCTCAATCATGGAACCCAGGATTTAACGCGGCTAAACACGGAGTAATGCTTTAAATGTATGTAAGAGTACGGGCCATGTTCCGTAAATTGGAATATCAGTGCCGTATGCGAACTATTTGCAGATCGAAGAGCCAATTGAGAGTCCAATTCCATTAGTTCTCCCCGTGGTGTTGCCGGAAATATATATTCACCAACGGCATTTTATATTGACTTTATCCACCTGCCACCCCTTTGGTTTGCTACCTGAAAAGTGCCTTCTACCCTAAATATCCCCCACACGCAGAAACATGGCAAATAAGCATACCGTCAACCCATCGTCATTCTCCGACGCCTCTTTACCAAAAGGGTAATCGAAGGCAAACGGCATAAGGTTTGTCCGATAAAGTCACGTGCTTGATAAGATAAGCCGGAAGCGGGATAGCGCGGGGCTTCGAGTGGCCGCGAAATTTTGACCCTCACTTTGTTCTGGACATTGTCAGCGCCTACGGTGGTTGTCTTGTGGCAGTTAATATTGTGCTCAAGACACGCCGTTTCCCAATTTATCAGCACCAGGTCACTTGATTGATTTGTTTCGTTCTCGAGCCGACCCCTCCACCATTCTCGATACCCCGTCGGACGTCTGATCGCCGCCGGAGAAAAAAAGTCGAAAAAAAGCGACAGGCCTTCGCGCGCCATCACGATGGCTGCTACACCCAGTAACGACGCCTTCCTGGCCCTTCCAGGCTCAGTCGCCTTCTCTCGCTCTCGGGGCCGTGCGGTTGCAGCAAGCATTGGAGCCCGTGAGGTCCGGACTCAATGGGTTCACTATGTCCATGCTTCGCAGCCGTTAGACGAGCGCCAGCAGAACATCTTGGACCAGCTCCTCCGCTACGGTGATATTACGGATATCCCAGAGACCTTCAGTGCCGACGAGGGTCCTTTCGATGTTTTCTACGTTTTCCCCCGGACGGGCACCATTTCCCCATGGAGTTCGCAAGCCACCGCTATCGCCCACGTCTGTGGCTTGCGCAACACTGTCAACCGCATTGAACGGGGTATGAAGATTTCGTGTTTGCGTGCTGACTCCGCGGAGTATAAGACTGGATACCAGGATGTCTTGCACGACCGGATGACACAGATTATCAGCCAGGATGAGCCCGATCTACAACAGATGTTCTCCGAACAAGCTCGCCAGCCCCTCCAAACAATCCAGCTCCATGGAAGCGACAAGTCCCCCAAGGAAGTTCTACAGGAAGCAAACAAGCGGTTGGGATTGGCCTTGGAAGAGTCGGAAATTGATTACCTGGCAGAGGCTTACGGTCCCAACGGTGCTATCGCTCGCGACCCTACTGATGTTGAACTGTTCATGTTTGCTCAGGTCAACTCGGAACACTGTCGCCACAAGCAGTTCAACGCCGCGTGGGTAATTGATGGACAACAGATGCCGAACAGTCTTTTCGCTATGATCAGGAACACACATAAGAAACACCCAGACCACACCGTCAGTGCGTACAGTGACAACGCGGCCGTGCTGGAAGGTGCCGATGCCGCATGGTGGGCCCCCGATTCCTTCACCGGGGAATGGAATCACACCAAGGAGCTGGTCCACTTCTTGGCCAAGGTTGAAACCCACAACCACCCTACAGCAGTCTCTCCCTACCCTGGTGCCGCCACCGGTTCCGGTGGAGAGATCCGTGATGAAGGTTCCGTTGGACGCGGATCGAAGCCCAAGGCTGGATTGGCTGGTTACTGTGTTTCCGATCTCTTGATTCCTGGCCTGAAGCAGCCTTGGGAGCTTGATGTTGGCAAGCCTAACCACATCGCAAGCGCCTTGGACATCATGCTGGAGGCTCCTATTGGAAGCGCTGCCTACAACAATGAGTTTGGACGACCTTGTACCGCTGGGTACTTCCGTACTTTGCTTACTGAGCTTGACATTGGAAACGGTGAGAAGGAGCTCAGAGGCTACCACAAGCCCATCATGCTTGCTGGTGGTGTCGGTACCGTCAGACCTCAGCACGCCATCAAGAAGCCGGATGCTGTCAAGCCTGGTGCTTTCCTCGTCGTCCTAGGTGGTCCTACAATGCTTATTGGGTTGGGTGGTGGTGCTGCATCTAGTATCACATCTGGTGAAGGATCCGCAGAATTGGATTTTGCTAGTGTGCAGAGAGGCAACGCCGAAGTGCAGCGGAGAGCCCAGGAAGTCATCAACGCCTGTGTCGCTATGGGACAGAACAACCCCATCAAGTTCATTCACGACGTTGGTGCCGGTGGATTGTCCAACGCCCTTCCTGAACTGATCGACGACTCGGGCCTGGGCGCCACCTTCGAGCTGCGTGAAATTGACAACGCTGACAAGAGCATGAGCCCAATGCAGATTTGGTGCTGTGAAGCTCAGGAGCGGTATGTTATGGCTATTGGTGAAGACAGCATGAACAAGTTCACTGCCATTGCCCAGCGTGAGCGCTGCGGCTTCTCTGTCGTCGGCCGTGGAGGCGGTACTTCCGAGGAAGAACAGAGACTCGTTCTTCTCGACAGAGACTCTCCCGAATACCCCAAGCCTATCGACCTGCCTTTGTCTGTCCTCTTTGGTAAGCCACCAAAGATGACGAGGGTTGTGGACTCCCGTAAATTGAAGCTGCCCGCCATTGATGCCAGTCTTACCACATACTTGCCTTCGTTGGCCGCGAACAGCGGAGAGCTCCTTGGTGAGGCCGTCAACAGAGTTTTGTCTCTTCCTGCAGTCGGCTCCAAGTCCTTCTTGATCACCATTGGCGACAGAACTGTTGGTGGTCTTACTGCCCGTGACCAGATGGTCGGCAGATGGCAGACTCCTGTCTCTGATGTCTCCGTCACTGCCACCTCGCTGCTTCCGGGCATGAAGACCGGTGAGGCGATGGCTATGGGTGAGAGACCGAACCTGGCTCTCATTTCCGGTGGTGCCTCCGCTCGGATGGCTGTGGCTGAGTCGCTCATGAACATTGCTGCTTCCGACTTGGTCAACCGTCTGAGCCAAGTCAAGCTGTCTGCCAACTGGATGTCGGCCAGCAGCCACCCTGGCGAGGGCGCTGCAATCTACGAGGCTGTGGAGGCCATCGGTATGGATCTCTGCCCCAAGCTTGGTATCAGTATCCCTGTTGGAAAGGACTCTATGTCTATGAAGATGAAGTGGAAGGATGAGGCCTCCAAGGAAGCTAAGGAAGTCACGGCCCCCATGTCCCTTGTCATCTCGGCCTTCGCACCTGTTGGTGACATAACCAAGACATGGACCCCTGCTCTCCAGCGAGTTGAGGATGTTGGCGAAAGTGTTCTCATGTTCGTTGACCTCTCGTTCGGCCGGAAGACGCTGGGTGGTTCTGCGCTCGCTCAGGTCTTCAACCAGGTGGGTGACGAGTGCCCTGACGTCCGTAACGTCGATATCTTCAGAGACTTCTTCGACGCTACACAGACGATGCAGGAGGCTGGCATCATCTTGGCCTACCACGACCGATCCGATGGTGGTCTGTTCACCACTCTCGCAGAGATGATGTTCGCTGGCCGCTGCGGTGTCGAGGTCATGCTGGACAACATCTGCCCTACCACCGACACCCGCAGTGTCGTCGAGACGCTCTTCACTGAGGAACTGGGTGCCGTGTTCCAGGTGCGTAAGAAGCACGAGATGCAGTTCCGCTCCTGCTTCGCCACCTGCGGCCCGCCTGGAGGTCTGATCCACAAGATTGGACGTGTCTCTGAAAAGTCCAAACAAAACCTCGCCATCTACAAGGGCGCTACTTTGATCTACCGCAACAGCCGCGCGAACCTGCAGCAAACCTGGGCTACCACTTCCCACCACATGCAGAAGATCCGTGACAACGCCGCCTGCGCCGACCAGGAGTTCGCCAACATCCTCGACGACGCCGACCCGGGTCTCTCCTGGAAGCCCACCTTCGATCCCAAGGACCGCGCCATGCCCGTCCTCACCAGCCTCTCCCAGTGGTCTCCCTTCAGCAGCAAGCCCCGCGTCGCCATCCTACGTGAACAAGGTGTCAACAGCCAGGCCGAAATGGCCTTCGCCTTCAACGTGGCCGGCTTCTCCGCCGTCGACGTGCACATGACCGACATCATCTCCGGCCGCGTCTCCCTCTCCACTTTCGCCGGTCTCGCTGCCTGCGGTGGCTTCTCCTACGGCGACGTCCTAGGCGCCGGCCAGGGCTGGGCCAAATCCGTCCTCCTGCACGACAACACCCGCAAGGAATTCCAGACCTTCTTCGAACGCCCCGACACCTTCGCCCTGGGCGTCTGCAACGGCTGCCAATTCCTCTCTCGCCTGAAGGAACTCATCCCCGGCGCAGCCAACTGGCCCAGCTTCGAGCGCAATGCCTCTGAACAATACGAAGGCCGCGTCGCTATGGTCCGCGTCTCCGACCCTGACCCATCGAACCCCAGCGTCTTCTTCCACGGCATGAACGGCTCCGCGCTGCCCATCGCCGTCGCCCACGGTGAGGGTCGTGCTTCGTTCGCACCGTCGTCGAACACGACTGCTGAGTCTTTCGTCCGTGATGGCCTCGCGCCTGTGCAGTTTGTCGACAACGCTACCCTCAAGCCCACCATGAAGTACCCCTTCAACCCCAACGGCAGCCCTGAGGGTATTGCTGGTGTGCGCACGCCTAACGGTCGTGTCTTGGCTATCATGCCTCACCCCGAGCGGACTGTTATGAACGGCATTGCTTCGTACTTGCCAGATGAGGCGAAGGAGTGGGGAGATATTGGCCCCTGGGGTCGTGTGTTCTTCAGTGCTAGGAGATGGGTTGGCTAGATTGGATGATGATAGTAAAAAGTCGACGGCGGTTCTTTTCTTCTTTGCCTTATTCTCTTTCTACGGTTGTGTTTCTTGGATCTGTTTCATTTTGCCATTTGCCTTGTCGAACTTTGATACCTTGAATGGTGAAAAAACTAAACTGAATGTCTTATGGTTTATGCATCATGTCTTCTATGCTAGTGTCAATCTACTATGATTTCAATTAAGCATTTTATCAATTAAATCATGCCCGTATAGTGTCTCGGCTCGTAACTTTTGAATCCCAGGTGCCAGTAGACGCCCTAAAACCACCCCAGATATCATGACACATAACCATTAAACTCCTAACTACGCCAATTAAAATGCTTCACGCTCCTTCCTCCACTCCAACTTCTCCGCCAGTATCTCCCAACTAGGCTGTCCATCAACACGTCCCACACTCTTCAGCCCAGCCGTGAGGAAGCCAACAGACCGATCGAATTCATTCTTCAAAGATCGTATCTGCTGCGGATATGATGCACCTTGTGTGGGGATGGTGCGGGTCGTGTTTCCTTGGTCGAACTCGTCATCTTCATCCTCGTCGGAGTCGGAGTCGCTCTGCTCCTCATCGTGCTGTTTCCGGAAAGACTTGCTGCTCTGCATTTGGTCGAGTTGGTTATCACCGTAATACACCGCTTGTAAATCCGCGAAGCGGACGCACAGGTCTAGAGTGTTGATAATAGCCTCATGCAGCGGAACGAGGTTTCTCGATAGCAAGCACTGATCTTCCATCGACGAAATATAAGCGCGATGAACAGCGATCATAGCATCAATGTCCTTCGACGAAGAAAGCTCCTTCCGCATTGCGCTCGTCGTAGTCGATATAACCACATCAACAATATGGCCGTAAAGGGTGTTCAGGAACCAGAGCATGCTATGTCGGACAGCGTAGCCTAACACGTGCGTTCTATCGGGGTTCTTTTCTGTAGAATTGCTGGGGTACTGGAGACGTTGTTTCACGGTCACGTATTGAGCTCTGCGGATCTGCATGAGAAACGTGGAGATGCGTTGATATGTGGAAATGGCGTCTTTTGTGATGACGTTGGCCACGGGCCAGGGAAGAATGTAATCGAATGATAGCACGTTCAGCATCTTCACGGACTTGCTTTGGACGTCAGGGTCTTGTGGTGAGACCTTGGAAGATCGGACTATGACCCTGGATGGGTCGACCAGGGGTAAAGCGCTGAGTGCGTGCTGCGCGAGTTCTGTGAGTAAGAAACGGTCATTCCAGGCGCCTTTTCCTCGATCGATTGATTCGAAGATCTTGTAGTCGATGCTCCCTGTGATGCTCATGTCTTTACAGAGGTAGATGTAATCCAGGGCTTGGAGGGAGGTCCATAATCCACATTGCTGGTCGAGTACTGCTTGTAGCCAGTCTGAGGTAACTGAGTGGTTTGCGCCGATCAATTTTTCGAATGCCGATTCCAGTTGCACGGAGAACGGCAGAGTAAACGACGATGAGGAATGGTGAGGGTATAGATCTCCAAAGGTAAGTGTACTTTTGCTGAGACGATCTATGTCTGTTGGAATGGCCTCCAAATGGCGCAAAAAAACCATGCTTTTGCCGGTAGTAAAGATCTTGTGAGCAACTTGGTGGAGGAATTTAGGAGCATTCGGTAGCTTAGAAGTCTCATCCAGCGTATACCAATCATGCCAGAGAGTTCGTAGATCGCGATCTTGGCCGTTCTCTAGGATAAAGAAAGTTTCTTCCACAGAGTCCAAATGTCCCGTTTCCGTCCAGAGCAGGATCGGGCGTATATAAGATTTGAAGCAGAAAAAGAATAGTTCTGCAAGCGACTTGAATTCATTGTCATCGCCAACAGCTTGTGTCATGCATACCAGGTCGTACAATAGATCAAGGCACTGTACGGACTGAGTCTGCACATCATGGCTGATGGTGGATACAAGACCCGCTAAGCTCAGAAGGACTCGTGACTCGCGTCTGACAACTTCCAACAGCTCTAGTAAGCTTACTGCGGCTGTCCAAGTCGGTGTTAGATATTGTGTCTGAGCTTTTGACAAGAAAGCGTCGAACTTTTGTAAAAGATCTTCAATGCCCCGAATGAAACTTTGAACATAGGCGACTGTTTGCGGGATTGTGATGAATCGCCTCAAGATATCGATCTGGGCTCCTATGGTGCTAAATGACCGTAGTAAACATGACAGTGTTTCGTTTGAGGAATGCGCAAGCGCATATGTGCGATCTACCTCGACGCTGTCGGCGGAACGCCAGAACAGAGACGTGGGGAGGCCTTGCAGCATGAAGATAGTCTCCCTCACAATCTGAAGTTCAGTAACAGGGCAAGAATAGTTTTCCTTAGGAGATAGTGCCGTATTATTTTCAGGCTTCCAGAACTGGACGTCTTTGATGGTGACGAGTACGCCTCCATCTTCTTCTGGTATGAATACCTCATCAGGAATCACATACTCCTCATCCAATGCTATCGACTCTTGGGGCAATATGCGGGGGACGGAAATTTCGCTGGACACCGATGAGACGTCATCTTCCGAAGATCCAGCACGAAAGTCTACGTCTTCCCAGATATCCTCCTCATCACAGTATGCGGTCCCAGCACGGTCTGCTTCGGACCAAGAAAGCGATTCCTCGACTTGTACGGGCTTCTGCGTCACGGTTTTATCTCGTTGCGGTTGCAGAACCGGACGGTCCGAGAGCTGCAGGAATAGAGATAAGATCTCCGGAAACCATGGACTCCGGTAGTTGTCCAGTTCGATCAGAGATGAACGCAGGTCCGTCGCCAGCTCATCTCTGTTCAGGACTCGGAATTTCTCCTGCAGTCCCTCCAGCTGTTTCGCAACTGCAAACTGATCCGTCCGTCCATACTGGCTAGCCTTGAACGTTTCCTCGATACGGCGTTTGAGATTCTTAGAACGCGATGTATTCTTTTTGTCTGGGGATTTTGTGACTGCTGTGATTAGCTGGTCCGTCAACGCGCTAATGTTGGCTGCGTGTGCCATGGTAAGGATGCACTGTAGTCAGTGCACATAGCATCCATTCCTGCAACTTCGTAGTATAACTGAATGACTTGTAATCGTCTTGGTGACGCGGTCTGGATGCGCGGGCGGTGGGTTGACGTGTTGTTCTGCCGACGCTAGTCCCCAATCAGGAAGGACATTAAATAAGGCCGCCTCTCCTTGTGGCGGCTCCTGAGGCTACAGTAGCTGGATGCTTATTTTTCATACTCCTTTTGTTTATCCACAATCGCAGTCAAGATGGCTGTTGCAAGACCCATCCGCATGCTGGGCGCAGCGTCCATTCTGCTGTGTCTCTTCCTTATCTTCCAACTTAACAAGGGCCCAACTCCTTTGGTCAGCCAGGGGAGGACATACAATGGCATGAAGTCGGACCCTCTCTTAGAACGTGCGTCGAATCCCTTTCTCCCTTGGCTTGTCCTATGATTCTTGGCTCAGTATGATACTAACAGATTTGTCTTACCAGCAACCGGAGAGCCCGAAGGTCAGTTATGGCGTGTGGACGACGGCGACTATTCCCCCAACAGCGCCAACTCTGCCCGCACCAATGCCGCGCTCATTTCCCTCGTACGGAACGAAGAACTTGACGACTTGATCCCCACAATTCGCGACTTGGAACGGACCTGGAACAGCAAGTTCAATTACCCATGGATCTTCTTCAACGACGTCCCGTTCACGGAGGAGTTCAAGAGGCGGACGAAGGCCGAAACGAAGGCGAAGGTTTACTATGGTACGGTCTAGAAACATACGCAAGCAAGGGAATGATATTCTAACGTTACGTTTAGAGCAAATCCCCAAGGACCACTGGTCGGTTCCCGACTGGATCGACATGGACCTCTTCTACGAATCTGCGGAGCTGCTGAAGGAGAAGGGTATCCAATACAGCGACAAGATGTCCTACCACTTGATGTGCCGCTGGAACAGTGGCATGTTTTACAAACACCCGATCCTCAAGGACTACCGCTATTACTGGCGTGTGGAGCCTAAGGTCCAGTACTTCTGCGATGTCGACTATGATGTTTTCCGGTACATGGAGGACCGCAACACCACCTACGGTTTCACCATCAACTTGTTCGATGCGCCGCAAAGTATCCCTAAGCTCTGGCCGGAGACCAAGAAGTTCATTGCCGCGAACCCCTCCTACGTAGCCGATAACAACATGATGGAGTGGTTGACGGATGACCAGCTGCGGCCTGAGCACACCAAGGAAGCTAACGGCTACTCCACCTGCCACTTCTGGTCGAACTTTGAAATCGGTGACTTGGATTTCTTCCGGGGTGACAAGTACGAGGCATACTTCCAACATCTGGATCGTGCTGGTGGTTTCTTCTACGAGCGCTGGGGCGATGCGCCGGTTCACTCGATTGCTCTGGGTCTATTTGAGGATGCAGCCAAGGTTCACTGGTGAGTCGAAATTCGACCTAACACTTCATTTACTATAGTACTGACTCATGGTGTCACAGGTTCCGCGACATCGGATACCGCCACACCCCATACTTCAACTGCCCCAACTCCCCCAAGTGCTCCGGTTGCACTCCCGGCAAGTTCTACGACGGCGAACCCTTCCTGGCCAAGGAAGACTGCCGGCCAAACTATTTCAAATACGTCGGAACGCATTAAAAAACGCCGGTACATTCGTCTTTTCCTCTCCGAATACAACACCTCTACCACAGGCTGGAAAACTCCCCCAGCTTGCTCTGATCCCATCGGACATGAACATACTCGAATTTTCACGGCTCAGCATCGCGATGCGGATTTCAGTGTCATGACCAACTGATTTGTTTGCATCACATACCCAGCGTGCATGAGGATAACCTATTCTGTTGAAAGCTATAGAAACATAGGCGGCGTTTGGGAAGAGGATGAGCTTTTTGTTTTTGTCGTTTGTGTTGTACTTGTTTCGTTCTAGCTTCTATTAGTATATCAAATTGTATTTTCGGGTCAGTGGATCGATTGTTTTGCTGTGTATGTATTTAGCTATCTATGGCGTGTGTTCGTTGAGTGTCCATATTTCAAAATCCAACCATTATTACACTTTACTCTGTTTTTGTTAAGCCATTTGGTAATCCAATCGAGTACTCAGAAATTCAACTGCGTAGGCAGCCTACAAAGTACAAATGCCATTCAGATATCTAGAAAGGTACAGGTATAGAAGATCAAGAAAAGAGAAAACCACATCTGCATCACTCATTTTTCATTTCCTCCATCCAAGTAGAAGCCGAGCCAGACGACTTACTCCAGAACAGGGAAAAACGTCACAATCAACAGCAGGACAAAAAGGAGTAAAAGAAACAAGAATGGGGGACCCTAACTCCACCCAACTGCATTTCTAGAGTATGTATACAGCTTTCCTATCTTCATAGATATGATGATAATCGGAACATTTGAGGAAAGATTTCCGGGTTCTAAATAGAATAAGGGAAGTGGGATATGGTATGGGAACGAAGCGAGCGAGAGCATGTGACATGTTTACTGCTCGCTGGGGTAGAGCTCTTCCCGGAGAGCAACGCCAAGCTCCTGGCGGAGCGTGTCGAGGGCCTTGAGGTATTGCTCGTACTGCTCCTGGTTCTCGACCTTGGCCTTGACGCCTATTTCAGAAGTATGGTGAGTATTGTCCAACAGCGAGTATTATGTTGGGGAGTACAGGAATGGGGACACACCCTCGAAGATGCGAACAGCGGTGGGGAAGTCGTTGACGCGGCGGGCAGCCTTCAGGGCAGCAGTGAGGACCTCAACGGAGGGGACAAGGTCGTAGGCGAAGCAGTTGTTGAGGTTACGCTAAAGGACAGGGAAGACCGTGTTAGCCGTATGATTCGTTCCAGATGTGATTTAGTGACAGGCCACCAGCAGGGATGTCCAACTGTGACCACACGATCCGACATAAAACGAACCGTGTGTTTCCGTATGTGCGAGTGGACGGAACGGTTCAGCTTACCTGGAGCTCGAAAACATCCTGGACACCGTCGAATTCCTTCTCGAATCTATCATTGAGCAGTCAATGCCATGTTCCTGGTACGATATCCTTTCCACCCCAGAAAGTATTTATAGCCAAGCGGAGAGAGAAGGGAGTGCGGAAATCGTTTGCGATTTACTTTCACTCCCGATAACTCCCGCAAAGCCAAACCCCCCATTCAATGGCTCGCTAAAAAGTGACTGCATACCTGGCAGAGAACTCCTCATACGTCTCGTCATCGTGCTGACCGGAGCGGCGAATCGAGGTGGTGCTGAAGCCGGGGCGGTTGATAGCCAGAGCCACGGGGGTCTGCACCCGGGATGCAGACCGGGGCAATTGGGAAGCTCTGACAAAGCTGGAGGGGCGGACGGCGCGCGTCGCAAGACGGAAGAGGGAAGTCGAGGCCATTGCGAGAGTTGGTTAGGTCAGGACGGATTGTGGCGTGCTGGGGCGGACGGCGGGGGGGGAGAATGGCAGGACGGGGAGCAAAGACCGTTTTGGCGAGGTTGAGGTCAGAGAGGGAACAACCGACTGCGCTAGGTTTTTGCGGATGGTGTGAGGTTGTTGATGCCTTGTTGCCTCAGGATGCATTGCTTGCGGCTCCCGTCGATGCCCGAACTAGGGGTGCCTGAGGCCCTCGCAGTGTCATGATTTCTATTTATGCGCCGTGATTGGTTGGGTCATAGATTGATCGAACTGAACTCTGATTGGTTGAGACAGCTATCATAGACAAAGGTATCGACAATATACTAATCAAAGATGAGGCACTGCATGGTCTTCAATAGTGTTGAGAGGTGTACTCTTTGGCATAGCTAAATATCGAGGTTCGTCTCGATCGAGCCTGTCGGGATATTCTACGCTATGTCCAGCCGTGAGCCACGAGGCCAGAGGCCCGTGTACATAATTTAGGCCATTAAATGATCGATAATCATTGGAGCTAGGTTAGTTCTAATCTATGGGATATTTTGTTGAGCACTCGAGGACTCAGGATCCTACCGTCAATTGCAAGTTTTGACAGCCGCAGAAATATATATAGGTTCACTGCAACTACTCGGGTTGTACCATACTCAGTGAAACGACATAGGCCTCTATAGTGTGCTTATAAACTAGATCATGGTTTTGTAACCTCGCACAGCTTCGTAAGGAACTGTATTACGAGTGAGATGCGACGTAAAGGGTTTCACATTGAACCAGCAAATTGACGTAGATCACAATCCTCGTGCACGCGGTGAACCATCCCCAGATCAGCATCATCCGCAGGGTGGAACTGAAAAAGCCAGTGTTAGAGCAGTTCACTAGATATTGAGAACACTCGCCCCAGGCGGCAACCATCGGCAGTCGAAAAATGTCGTCGGCCTGTTTCCTCAGATTACCGGAGGATTTCCGGGAATTGGGACCCTGGGTTCTCCAATATTGTACCGAGCCTGCATTTATTAGCTGCCAATAAGCCTAATAGGGCTAGGATCTGTCCCCAACGAACGTTTCACGTTGGCCGATTGGAACGATATGATTGAGTTCGAGACCCCAAAAATGAGCTTGATTGGTTCCGGTCAGCTAGATTCAGCATGCAGTATCATTGACAAAACCAAATGAATCGCAAAAAGTAGATATTGTTGTATCAAGATGGGGCGATCTGAGACTGAAAATTGGTAAGCTTCAATTTGCAGTGCATGTGAAAATTACCCCATACGGTAAGCGTGTGGTTTACAGTAGGATTGTTGCACAACAGCAACGCTGGTGTACATGTAGCTGCCATTGACATGGGATACAATAGAAGTAACAGTAGGGTTATATAGAGAAAAGCACAGAGTACTCTTCTGTATACAGAGTAAATAGTGCAATGTATAAGCTGGATGCAACCGGAAGCCCGGAATAGCACATGATCCTCCGAGGCCGAAAAAGGACTAGTGCCATCTGCCCCTTTTGCGGCGTCCGGCGCTATCCCCCTTTTGGAGGGTCAGACTGTCCTCTCCAAAAACGACACGCAGAGAATAAGAAGAAAGAAATATTCGACTCTCTCGTCGGCCTCTCCTTGCTTTTCTTTCCTTCTTCTCTTCTCCTTTCTCTCTTCTCTTCCCTCTCTATCGCATTTTTCTTCCATTCCTTCTTTTTTCTCTTCGTTTCTTGCTGCTTCTCGAAGCGTTTCCTTCCCTTTCTCCTTCCTCCCCTGCCCGTGTTTTCCGGGGACTTCCAGCTGTCGCGCTTTTTCTGTTTGCCTGATTCGCACCGGGAAAGGGTCAATTCGACTTCCACAATGGCACTCGAGTTCCTGCAGGACTACCGTCCGACGATTGATCGGCCGTTTGGCATTCAGCTATGGCCCATCTTCGACAAGGCGTTTGAGTATGTCATGGGTTATCCCGCGAGCCAGTTCGAGTTCGTCCGCGGCGAGACCCCCTTCTCGACCATCGAGTCGACGGGTGTCATGCTCGTCGCCTACTATATCATTATCTTCGGAGGTCGCGAGTTGATGAAGAGCCGTCCGGCGCTCAAACTCAACACACTGTTCATGATCCACAACCTCTACCTGACCCTGATCAGCGGAACTTTGTTGGCTTTGTTCATTGAACAGCTGCTGCCTACGATCTGGAGAAACGGTATCTTCTACGCTATCTGTGACTACAACGGTGGATGGACTCAGCCCCTCATCGTCATTTACTATGTAAGGGATACCGATCCGATCGGGAATCTGCGGAATGGAGCTAACATGAAGCTAGCTCAACTACCTGACCAAGTACCTCGAATTGATCGACACCGTTTTCCTCTTCCTCAAGAAGAAGCCTCTGACCTTCCTCCACACCTACCACCACGGAGCCACCGCTCTTCTGTGCTACACTCAGCTGATTGGTTTGACTGCGGTGCAATGGGTTCCCATCACCATCAACCTTCTCGTTCACGTTGTGATGTACTGGTACTACTTCCAGAGCGCCCGTGGCGTCCGCATCTGGTGGAAGGAATGGATCACCCGTCTGCAGATCCTGCAGTTCGTCATTGACCTTGGTGAGTAATTGATGTGACATATCCCGAGAATTCAGCTAATCAGGACCCGCAGGCTTCATCTACTTCGCTTCCTACACCTACTTCACGAGCACCTACTTCCCCTGGATGCCCAACGCTGGCAAGTGCGCCGGTGAGGAATTCGCTGCTTTCGCTGGAATGATCATCATCACTTCCTACCTCGTCCTGTTCATCTCGTTCTACATTGCCACCTACAACAAGACTGCTAAGGCTGGTCGCCCTCGCCGCAACACTGGCCGCCAGTCTCTGATTGACATGAGGAACGCTGAGATCCCCACTGTCGGTAGCCCTGCCGGTGACAAGAACGCGACGACCACTGGCCGGTCGAACGGTCCCGTCACCCGCTCTCGCAAGGCATAAACGCCCTGCTCACACGGGGTGGATATAACGTTAGCTCTTGTGGCTCACCTTGTCCAGTCGCATCTCCCCGCAGGAATCGTGACAGGAGCACAGCATAATTCTAATCTAAAGGCCCCTCAAGGCCATCTGCTACTCTGTCGATGGCCATCGGAGGTTTTTTGCTTAAAGGGTGCGAAGACCACGAAGGGCACCACTTCTTTTTCTCTCTTCCCTTCGGTTTTGTTCTCTTCTGGTGACTACATATTTTATATTGTTTAATGAATGAACCTTACGATACTGGTCGCTTTCTGTCTTGCGACCAAGGCATGCACGGCGCTATTGTGACAGTGAGGATAAACGCTTTGGCGGAAGATGGCGGTGATCTTTTTTCCTTCTTTTAGGAACGCTGTTCGAGTCGACGGCTTCCTAGACTGTATTTTTTTCCTTTTATTTTCTTCTTCGTGTCTTCTTTGTTTATTTTTCGGGCTGCTGGCAGCGGTCCTTTTGCTTTTATTTGAGTGTAGCATTTATAGATGATAGCAAACGTATATGTAATCGGTTATGTGTACTCTACATTTCCCTTCAATGCTTCAAATGTGTCATGTTCTGCTTAGCCTTGATTGGATTCTCCTAATGCGAAAGTCGCCTTGGGTGATCCTCTCTTCATTTCGGTTGGAAGCCGGAGCGAGGTAAATCACTTGGAGAACAGAAGAACGGTCTTATGTAGATTGCCCTAAACATTTCGGTCTCAAACCGATGATCAGCAGTTCTGCCCCGGAACTAACATTGACCAATATACTCTGGAGTGATAGTAATAGCAACCAAGTACTATAGCTGTCACTCCAGTGGTCTGTGTGTACATCCATTCCTGACGGTAGTCGATGGGCGTGGTTAACGCACTTAACGTAGGTCGAATGGGTGTACATCGAATCAATAAACATTATCATTGCATTCTACTTCATACAAATTCAGTCCCAGTACCCATAGAATGATAATCAAGAAGACAACCAGCAGAAAAAGACTCCATTCAGTGCAAAACACACAGACCATTCTCCTTTGGAACACCGTCGAAGAAGCAGTCATAGTAGTAGGAGTACGTGAGATTGAGCCTAACCTTTTCATAATCCCGAGCCTGCAGGGGACAGATAAACCTGTCAGCCAGAAAGCGTACCCAACATGGGTAGATAAAACCTCACCATAGTATCAACAAAGCACTCCATGGTATTAACCTCCCGTCTGATCCACGTTTCCTGATATTTTGATAGTGGCCCGTGCTCTGGAAGCGTCTGCGCGGAATCGAAAGACCCAAAGCACTCTATCAGGCATTCCCATAGACTCTCCCGGAGACACCATCATGTTCCTGTCTCGCGTCGCCGTGGTAGAAACTCGCCCTGTGAATATCGTAGAGAATACTGCGGATTTTGTCCAGGCAATGCTTTCAGTAGTTGGATAGGTCTATGTGCTACAGGTTTGGGATGTACTCGATTAGGATGGCGTTGGGCGGCAGCTTGTCGTCGAGGAACATGTGAAGCTGACCAGATAGATGGTTGGGTTTCTGTGATTGTTCCGTAGAAATCTGGAGTGACTCCTTGTGAGCAGAAAGCCTTTGACTTGCAAGCGCTGGTAGGCGGTAGACTCGCGGACGAACATGTCTATTTCGCGGTATTTGCGAATCCATCTAGACCAGCCTCTATCGCGATACTTGAAGAAGAAGCAATTAGCAATGCAGTCACTAAAAGAGCAGGGTTAGCTTACCACTTTCATCACACAGGGTTTTCCATGCATGGCAACTTTGAAGATGGCAGAGTACTTGGACTCTTTGAGCTTCCGTCTACCAAGCTCAAACATACTCGTTACAAGTCCACTTTGCCCTCTATCTGCTTATTTTACTCTTTGATACGATACTAAAGCCACGATGGCTGATGAACTTGGCGAAGTTGGACCTTCTGATGTGATGGTTCTCGAGATACTCAAATAGTCGAAGTACTCTGTCGTTTTCAATATTGTTTTCAAGGTGGAGGTTCATGGAAGACGTCTGTGGTGAAAGTGGTAGGCCGACTGTCCCATCTCACTACTACGTTTGCTAAACTCTCTTAAGTTCCGTGGTAGAGTCCATGCCAATTGGGATCCTAAATACCTGAAGTAGACATGCTTGTTCGTGAATCTACCGCGTATCGATGTCTGAAAGCAAAAGGATTCTCCCAGTCAGGCGTTATCCCTGATTCCTACGGAACAATGACGAACATGCAACCAGCTCTCTGGCTAAATCTACACATGTCTCTCGAGGACGAGCTGCCTCCAGATGCCGTCCTGGTTGAGTATATCCCAAATTCGCAGCACATAGACTTATCGAATTACTCAAACGAACGCCTGCATACCCTGCGCGACATCCATTATGAGATTCATCAGGCGAGAGTTTATCACGGCGACGCGTATCCGAGAAATACGATGATATCTATGGGAGACTCGGGAGAGGAGGATAGGGTGCTCTGGGTTGATTTCGATTCCTCACAGACCCTTCCGGAGGTCACTCTTACGGAGAGACAGGAAAAGTGGATCAAGCGAGATGTTGATCTCATGGAAAATTTCGTTGGTGCTATGGTACGTGTTCTATCATTTCCGGGCACAGATTTGACTGATAGATTCCCACAGGCAAAGCATCACGAAGAAGACCGGCTGAATATCGCATAATCGTGTTATTATGGCTACTAGAATGATGGAGTTCCACCGAATGGAAGAGCTGAATTAGGTCGATACTGAAGGGAGCATGCCGACTATCTTATTTTGTTCATGGATATTTTACAGATGAATTCACGGTTACTTGATATGGCCATTTGCAGTCGGACATATGGTGGATAGAACAACTCATCTCAGACATACTGCATACAAAGTACCCACAAAAGTACTCGACGCTAAGAAGTCGAGAATCCGGTTTTCTTTCTCTCGGTGAGAACTGTATCCCTTAACCGGCGCCTTCACCCGTTACATGAACGGAAGATGTAGGAAACGAACAACACCTCATACGATGCACGCAGAGTCGAAATAGCGGTATAGTAATGAGAACTCCCAATCCATATTGACATATTCCATCTGACCAATAAAAACCCCGATGAAATAAAATCCTGCATGTACGGGCCATCAACTCCATACCGAATAAACGATTTGCATTAGTCCCGGCTCGGGGAAAACGGTCGATAGTACCTTGTGGAGACTCGATACCGCTATGCCGCTTCGGCCGGGACCTGCTATTTTAGTTCTTTTTGTCGTTTTCGTTTTTAACGGTTCGTATATTAACGGTTATAGTAGTCTTGAACCCGATTGCTGCGGATTAAACGGATGACAGGTTTGACAGGGTAGTTTGTGAGGCGTACCTTGATGTCATGGAATTGGGCCACTTTTCTGTTGTTTTAAGCGGTATTGGACGGGGAAAGTTTGCGCCCATGCAAACTCGACCGTATGCTATCAGATAGGTCGGAGATAATCTGGGGGAATTAGGGGAAATGTGACCCCTCCAGAATCGCGACAGTCAGGCGCAAGGAGGGGACTAAGGTTCGCCATAAGGTTGTATACGAGCTCTACGTCGAGAATACGTATCACGGAGTAAGTGGTGGAAATTGCGTTTGTAAAGGGGGATAGAATCTAGAAGGTTGGAACGAGAGACGACACGTAGACACGTCGAAGAATCTGCAATGTGTGCGTATCCTGCATGCTTTGCTTTACTGTTTGTGTATATGCATTGCACATGCTTATTTTCCCGCATATAAATGATTCATGTAACGGAAAAAATTTCAATCGTGACTTCATTCGAGGATTGTTTGCAGACCGACTGTTCGTATAAAAAACTCATTCAGAGTAAGCTTGACGCACCGTAGGACCCTGAATAAGCCTCTGCGAGATCTTGACCTTCGAAACTCGTAACCCCAGAAGGCGATGCTTCCCGTTGTGGCGCCTAGGAAAGCAGAGCGTGACCAAGGCAATGGGTAGTTATAATAAGCGCTGGCAGTGACCGTACCGTGACTAAGTGGAAGGAATGATAACTTCACACAGCCCTGTTGTCGCTGTGTTTGGGGTCGGGGGCTGAATATGCACCACTCTACTGAGTCCAGCGGACATGTGTTCTGAGATGATTGTGTCCTGAAAGCCCTCAAACTCACCCAGGATGCGGTAGCCAATGTCTCTATTGATGTGTTTGCGCGTATATGATATGCTTTAACTTTGCATGAGGTAGATCTAAAGCAAGGAAATGTCAGCATAATCTTCTGCATGTCCAGCCACAAATCTAGAGATGGTGTTTGTTTTCAAGCGCAAAAGCACTGCTGCGTTACGGCTGATGCTAAGCGAGTCTCGTGAGTTGGAGACGCCGACGACGCGACAACAGTCATCGCTTTCTCATTCAATTAGATGATAGTCCGGGCTCTGCTCTATACTCCATACCCTGCACGATGATGATCTTTCCTACCTTAACCGTCAATACCGATGGCTTAGATAAACTGTGTCCATTGAGGCGTGTCAATTTCGAGATGTTCGACTGATGCCTATCCCAGATTCCTCATTGATACCACTGGAATCCAGCAGCACTCCAGTCTCTTGTGGCAGCTGCAAGGGAGCCGAATTATGCTTTGTTGCAGGATGTATCAATTACAATCTCTCATTTGCAGACAAAGTGAAACCGCATTCCCCACGATAAGTCGATGTCTCTCGGAGATTTACTCGAGCCAGTAAGATCGACTGGACGATAATTCCTGCAATGGAATCACAAACGGAAATCCCGGACCTACAAAGTGCTATATTCTGCACGTACTGTACATGTTTGTATTATCGACTCCGCAAATTGCAGACATTCTCTGGAAGATGCCGTTTCATCCAAGAAGCACGGGTAATATATTACCATATGTGTTTGGCGGATGGTGTGTTTGAGTTATACACGCTCCACCATCTTAGTGCAACGGCGGCTCGCTTGTACCAAGGTACCCAGACTCAGAATAGAACCATTATAGGAACAAGAGCAGCTGGGGAGTGCTATCGGTTCTTCTCGATCGCAGGTATCACAGGTATATGTGGTGTAATCATACCCGGGAGATCAATAATCGGAGCGGCCGCACGAACTGACCTGTGCGGCACTTCCGTTTTTTTAAACCGGAGGTCTCTCCGGCAATAATAACGATTGATAAATGTCACAATCTGTCTGAACCTGGAACATCTCTAGCCGAAGAGGAGAAATGAGGAGACCAGGAGATCAAGTCGAAAAAAGAGGTAAAAAATAAACGAAAAAGAGCAGGGAAGTTGTGGCCACCGCTCGATCTTTGGCCGGCATTGCTCGATGTGCTATGCGCACGGCATATCATCTTTTTCTGATCGAGTGTCACCCGAGTGGTTTTCGAGTGCGATTCGGAGCACACTCGGACAGACCACATCTAGACAAAACACCCAGTCAAGCATAGACCTGGTTTTTTCCATGGTCCTGTTCTTGGCAACGGATGCTCTTTTCCACCCCTTCCCGGAGGGATAACTCCGATACATCCTCCGTATCTCAGATCGGCATACTGGCTGCCAACTTATACCTCGAACAGTTCGAGGAGCAGAAGTTTGCAATCTAAATGCTGCCGCCACCTCTTTCCAACGTCATGCATTGAGGGGACGCGCCAGCCATCGAGTCTCCTGAACGGCGCCGAAATGCACTGATGCACTGACCTCTCCTCCGCGACAGCTCACGTTGATACGTCAAAATATTCCCCCAACGGTGTACAGTATCTTTACGAGGGGGAATGTGTGTATGCAGTCAATCGGAATGATCATTATTGAATTTATGTCCTCCCTCCTTTCGCCCCGCGTGGCGTTTGGCGTAGCAAATGGGGCCTAAAATAAAAACGCCTTCCACTCTATTTTCGGCGCATGACACGGGTTTTTATTTTTTTAATTTTTTCCCCTCGATATGCAAGGGTGCTATATGCCCTGCTATTTCTGAGGCAAGATGGCCCGCCCGCACATAGACTCTAGTCCTGCAGGAGGGAAAATCCGCAATCCGGTTTAGGCAAGGATTAAAAACGGCGTAAGTATGCAGGACACACGGATAATGCTCCTACATACATTTCAGAGCACATACTCTACGGGGTATGTGCTGGATTCTCTTTCATCCATGTTAAAAGGACTCGCCCTTTCCTGTCACACGTGTCAAAGTACGGTATTTCCCCCTGGCCTTTGCTTTTCGGACCCTGTTCCTGTGGATCATTTGGCCCGTCCGTTGTGATCTGATGGCATCGAGGGCGATTTCTTCCTCAGAGACATAAAGTGCCCCATCTCGGATCCACCCATTTAAGAGCATTCCATCCCGTGTGGCACCAGCGTACATCAGAAAGAACAAGGCAATATATACAGCCAGTCGCGGCCGGGCATATTTCCTTGTTGTCTTAGCCCGACTTCCTTCACTCTTCCATTTTGATTATTCTTTGATCTTGTCTTATCTCTGTGTTTATTTTGACCCTCACATTAGTTTCATCTTAACGTGCACACGAATTCTTCCGAATCACGCTTGCAGTTTCTCTTACTTCTTGTGCTCTTTCCCTCTTTTTGGGACAACACTCAAATATCAACCTTGTACCTTGCCACTTGCTGTTGACCGAGTGAACAGAAAGAATCAAGATGTTTCAGGCCGTGGAGTCCTTCGATCTCGACTGCATCAGCAAGCAGCAGCCTCTACAGCGGTACGAATCCGAAGAGGAAGACATTTCCGAGTCCGAAGCAGGGGGCCAGGACCATTCATTCTCACCTGTCGACTTCCATCGTTCCGACTCGGATCTAAGTGCCGACGACATGTCTAATGTCGACGAGCCGGACAACTTTCCTCAACTTGTATCATTATGCCAGCCAGTCGACAAGGACTCGAGGCCTGTGTCGATGGCCACCATCAAGCGTGCTAGCGATGCTACGTTTGTCGCGGGGTCATACATCTACGATGCTGAGGACGATATGATCATTGAGCTTCCATCTCCTGACACCCCTTCACAACTTCCATCATCAGCTTTTCTGCAACCTACTGTCTATAACCCTCTTGAATCAAAACGATCCTCAGCCCGTCTCTCTTTCCGGTCACCGTCTCCCGCCTCGTGTCTTTCTGATGATGAGTCCGATGTACTCGTGGCCGAGCAGGTCAAGTACGTTGAGCCAGTAACTAGACCTAACCTAATCGTGATCAGTCCTACCTCGACACAAACGCCATCCTCTTCTACCGATGAAACACCGTCTGCAGGCAGCGGGAAGTTGTGCCCAAGCAGCACAAGCTCATCTATCCAAAGGGAACAGACCGACATGGTTTCTTCGCTCCGCCAGCCAGCTGAGCCACTGACGACAAATCGAACAGCGTCGAACAAGCGCAATGCGCTCTATGATCACAGCGGAGATGTGCAACCCGCACAGAAGCCAAATAATTCGGAACCGATTTTCCCAGGGCAATCATTAGAGCGGACGAATACGAGTGCAACTGTCAATTGCCTACCCGTTCCAACACTGCCTCATCCAGCATCACGATCGCAGTCTATATCAACCCCGCGCCCTCGAACCTCGATATCCGACAGAGTGGCCAGTCATGTACGACTTCCTAGCAAGTCTCTCGGGAGACCGCCATCACTACGAAGCGTGAGCAGTTTTTCTGCTCCATTCTGGCAACGACCATTCTCACCTCGCTTTGAAGACGCTCACTCCAGATCGTTGTCATACTCCCACAGTGTTTACAACTCTGATGTGACATCATCGCGGGCCACGCGACCATATTCCGGAACCCCCAGCCATGCACCGTACTCAGCATTTAGCAGAGGCCGATCCGAGTCGACATACAACTTGTCTAGTGCAGCCTGTGACACCCCTCTACCGATACGGCACCAGACGGTCAAGCACTCCGCCGCTCCGAGTATCTGGTCAATCAACAGCTTCAGGTCCGACGAGACCAGCGAAAACAGTCTTGATGGTTCCGAGCTGACCGACAACAGCTTCAAGAGAAAGCTCGGTCGGACAAAGACCTTCAGACGGACCAAGCAACAGCAAACAGGGAGCGCAGAGAAGCCTCCCGGGAAGAGCTTCTTGGGGCTCCGGCTAGGCGGTAAACGGAAGTCTACCGTGAAAGATGCACACTTTTGATTCCGGTCTGATCCTATCTCAGATCCTTATCTCAGATCCTATCTCAGAGCACGAAGTACACGAACATCCTTGCTTTGTTAAAACCCGATTTTTGCGGTTACGTCAGTCCTCTTGGAACCTCGTTCTATATCATTTGTTTTTTGTGCTTGGTTATCGGCGTTCAGGTTTACATACCCGATCTGGATCGAGTGATCACCTTTCTACTTTGTACTATAATTTGACCTCCCCGGACTGGGAATACCATTGGAACCGCCCATACCTTGCTGGCAACGGGCGGCCAAATCATGGATTGAAGAGTTTTACAGCATCTACTGTGTCAGTACTCGATGTGCATGCATGAGTCACTTCGTAGTCAGTAACTCTACCCATCCCGCTGTCGTCCCCTCTCTTCCCCTCCCATGAGTGGCAAGCCTACCATAACCACACTTTTCAAACATCAACCGTACCACCCGATAAGATCAAATACCGAGTCAAGACATCGATCTATAATTCTCCACTATTACTGTGGCACAATGCGCTCCGCACGGAATCACCGGGCTCCATACATTCCACACATATTCCGTTCCATTCCATACCATGACAAACTATGTATCAGATCACAATCAAATCAGATCTTTTATCCGCTGCTATTTCTATATTTGGGTTTTTGGATGATCTAAATGCGAATCATGTATGTGTGTTTGGGTGGGGTATGTATGGGGGCATCTTGTGTCTCAGGATGAGTCTGGGTGTTTGAAGGGTTCATGAATGACTCGTTGGAATCGACCGTGCGACTGGGGTGACCTTACTCTGTATATATTGGACAAGAAACATTACTTAATCCGTGGTGAATTGTTTTGAGGTGTTGTGTGACATCACTGCTGATGCCCTAATTCAAAGAATAAACATGATGACAGACGTCCGATTTTTCTTTTCGTCGTAGCAGTGAAATACAGAAAAAGACAAAAACTGCTTCGTCTTCTACAATCATCCAAGCTACAGAGAAGATCGTAGAAGCCATAACACTTCTACTTCTAATTCAGTAGTATCCAACTTGACCCACAATAGCATTCTTCATTCTTCGTTCTTTCTGTTTTTGTGTCACGATTCTATCTAACTCCATTCAACTTCATTCAAGAAAGATAACAACACACACAGAAGAGCCCCCAAAGATGGATGATACCACAAGCCAAAGCCTTCTGTCTGGTCTTCCAGAGAACTGTCCCACCCACACCCTGAAGAGCTTTAAACAACCTGGGGCAGCAGCAAGTGAGGTCTAAAATAAGCTCCGAGAGAACGAAGATAATGGAAACCAATATCTCGTGGTACGAGGATTAACCAAGTACGCCATAGAATATCTCTTTGATGACAAGACCATCCTCGGAGGAATAGGATTCAGGCTCTGGTACGAAGCATCTATAGGACTTATGAAGATCATTGTGTAACCTATACACAGCTGCGCAACTGATCATTTACTCGGTTGATGGATAGAGAGTTACATGCAATGGGTGGTGCTGTGGTCGAGCAATATAGATGGGATGTGACGAACGCACACCCAATGACAAAGTTTATTACGGACAAGGGAAAGCAACCAGGCCAATGCTTTGCCAACTACGCGTGACAAGGTAAATGTCTAGCCAACATTAGCCATTGAAACAAGAGTGAGTGAGGTGCTCCCTCAACTCCACACTGATGCAAATTGGTGGTTTGAAAACTCCCACAGAAAAACACGCATTGTTCTGGTCATCGCGCTGTGCAAGGAACCGCGGAAAATTTTGATTGAGAGCTGGCAACTAGAGCCGACAGAGCCTAATAATATCCAACAGCAAGATTGCGCTCAAAGATAGAGATTAGCGTTGATGCTTCTGGCGTGGCTACCCCTAGTGCGCCATTGTAACTCCCATTCCTGGCTCTTATGGATCGAAACCAAGTCGGGAATGAGGGGGGAATGTTGATGTCAATGTTGAGGTTTTGACGACTTGGGCGCGATATTTATTCTAGGCACAGTCCTGGATCTTTTGCTACGCTGCTACGGCACTTTTGCTCAGACATTCTGATGTTTGGCCTAAAGCAAACGCTTTCATCGATGTTGGAGGCTTGCCTGTATACTCAAAAATGACTAGATCTGCTGCAGAAAGCCGGCTTGCTGCTGTATGAAACAATAACCGGCGCCGATATTGCTTACTCTTTCACCTTGTTACCATTGCGAGCGATTGCATATGCTTGATCGAACGTGCTGCAAAAATGAAAACCGATTTTTCAAGGCTATGGGAGAATCTGGAATCTGGTTCAAGAGCCATCCTTAATCATAGGGTTTACTTTTTTTTTCTTCATAAAGGATCCGTGGGAGTGACCAAAGTCATACCATCTGAACAACATGCTTCCCCAAAAAATTGTTCTCAGGAGCTGGACAGACACTTCTCATCAAAGAACCGAGAATGATCTTCGAGGTGGGATATTCACAGAACTCAACACCCCTAGAAAGTGTAATGCACGGATAGATCACCACAATCATCCAAGTAATTACAATCAACATTGACATTGGCACTCGCACTCTGATTTTAAATAGTATAAGTCTCTACCAGCTCGGCCAGGCGCGGTAACGCGTAATATGGGACCCATCCAGAACGACCTAGAGCATGTACAGAGCGCCTGACCATTGTTTCCTACGAAATCCGCAATGAACATTTATTGAAGGGCAATCCCTCACTCCAAGCACCGGTGCGAATTACGCATACCAAAGCGCAGATGCTTGTTGATGGTTTCCCAATTCATGTGGAATACATCAACGCTTGTCTTTTTCTCGCCGTGGGTGCTGGGCTTCTCCTAAGGGATAATTTTATTGATGGGACCAAATGAACTAAATGAATGGCTTTGCCAGTTCTCAGTCCGTACGCTACCAAGTTGATCACACCAGTATTGGCCTTGTCTAGCAATACAAAGACACACACCCCAATCTCCTCATGGATGCTATATCTAACCTCAGAGCAAGCCGGCGCTAACAGCCGGAGTCACCTAGCGATCAATTTGACTGACGGCCTGGACTGCTTTGCAGCCAAGTGCGCGAAATGAGACCCACAAGATGCAAAGAACCCCGTTTGGGCAACTATAAACAAGATGACAATGATTATTATCAAGCAAGATGGCAGAGTGGTCTAAGGCACCTGCATTTAGGCTGCAGTATTGAAAGATACATGGCTTTGAATTCCATCCTTGCCAACACATGCTTACTATGTCTTTTAATCCTGTAAGCCCCTGGTAGCCTAGTTGGATATGATGGTCGGCTGCAATGGAAAAAATTGTAACCTGGACCTCCTCTAGGAGTTGGTTTTTGCCATTCCGAAACAAAAACAACTCTTAGCTCTACAAATAAGAGAATAATGGAGATATCTGTACCAACAGCCAGATCCTGAAACCAAGTCTAACAAGCATTGAATCACGCTTAATTGAATAACCGCTTACTGTCTCTTTTTGTAAACTACTGACCGTGGTGATTCGTTGGCCTCTTCTAGGGTCGTTCCTTCGGGTAGGTAGCCGTGGCTATGCGACGTCGAACTTGCGAGCGATGATAGCGGCTTTACGTGATAAGACTGCCATCGTATGAACATGTTAATCAGGATATCTTACATGAGGAGACGCCATATGGATGGTTCTACTCGCCGCCCAGAGTATGGCCGGTCTCGGCTCTTGGCCAAGCTCTAGTAGTCGAGACTGTTGTCCCCGAGTCTTTACCACCACTGCACACAGATGCGATCTGGTAGTTGACCAACGGTCGCTTTGCTCATATCTATACAAAAAGCGGCGAGAAACTGGTTACCGAGTCGAAACTTCTCACCGCTGCTATAAGTTACAACCTAAATGATAGGAGCATCCTCGAAAGAATAACATAGTGGTTCATGCACGAAAGATAGGTGAAAAAGATCCAATCACAGATGCAAAAGCCCATTTCATATTGCAAAGCCAAACGACTTTGGTCAACGAGCATTAGCTATGAGCAGTATTTGGGAATGAGCAACAGCCCAAGCACGTACACAGCTTCCAACTTTAAAAAAGGAAAAAAAGGAACCAAATGCATGTTCCTGGTTGCTTCACTATAAGCCACTAGAGACTGGCCGACCTTCTTTGTCGAGTGCAATTGAATCCCAAACAGACGCAGCTAAAGATGCCTGTTGGTGGTTTGCCAACCCATGCGGAAAGCACCATGTCGCTCTAATACTTGCTGTATGGAATTGAAGGCGCCGATAACTCCGTGATTCCATTAAAATTATTCAAAGAACACTTCCGCTACAATCGTCATGTTTTCCGTGGTGGCTGTAGCTTGGCCGTGGTCGTCGTGGCTCGTATCATCAAAGCTCTCTACTAGAAATGCTGGGGGGTTCCTTCAGTAGGGCATTGAGGATCCTGACTGTCAGCATTGACGACAATAACAAAGTCTCCTTCCAACACAGCGTTCTTCTGGGGAGTCTGCAGACTAGCAGATGCTTGGTTGGATTCAAAGACTGAACTGCTCTCAGTAGACATACAACTAAGCGAGACTTTGATCAGGTGACTGAAAGACTCGATGTCGCAGATTACCCTAAGGCTTTTCTATGAGGACATCCACGGTGATGGATATGCTTTGGTTTTGTGCCTGGTTTCCAAACCGCGACCAAAATGCCGGGTTGTCATTCAGGCTACCATACCGCGGGGCTAGGATATTCGGAAACGTGTAGCGAACACCATCCGCCTGAGCATCCTGCTTGAGATAGCTAAGGAACGTAATCTCGACGACCACCTGTTCACCCACCTTGACATTCCCCAGCCGGACATTTAGGACGTCCCTGGCGCTGTAGTCGAGAACACTTGCCTGTCGACCCTGGGATACGGCTTCGGTATAGTCTTTATTGGCTTGTTCCTTGAATTTGACCTGACTGTAGAGGACTCGGTCGCCAACTTGGCAGATGTAGTCCACGACGCTGACACCGTCATATAATGGAAAAGTGTACGAGACTCCTTTGAGAGGTGTACTCGAGGGGTTGGTGAAGGTCTGGGTCAGGACTGTCCGGGAGATGGAGGACAGATCGTTGCGTAGGCCTGCAGAGAGACCTCGGGGAAGTATCGCCAGGAACCCAACCGCCGTGGCTATTGTCGAAGTAGCGACATCCACATGGGATTGGCGGGCGATTATAGTACATTGTCTCCCCGAGTAAGTGTGATAAAAGTGCTCGATTCAGAAAGTGTTCGATTCAGTAGATTGATAGATTGTTGATGGAGAGAAAAAAAAAAATCGAGGGAAAGAAGAGACAACACGAGGGACGATGTTGCGTTTAAAGAAGGAAAGAGGGCAAGTCACGGGACGCAACCTCATTCGTACTTGACTCAGTTTTGACTCACAGAAGACATCATCCTTATAACCACACACTACTTTCCTTACAAGAAAGAGTCAGGAACAGCACTCGGAAGCCCGATTCTGCGTGAAAACAAGCAAAGTTCAATATCCTTACGACATTCGTGCGACCTATTAGATACACTTGCCACCGTCAATAACCAGCTCAGTCCCGTTGATGAATCTCCCCTCGTCACTCGCAAGATACAGACACATATTAGCCACATCATCCGCCTCTGTCAATCGTCCCAACGGCACATTCCCCAGGAACTTCTCCCGATTTTCGGGGGTATCCTCCAGACCAGTGAACATGGAGAAAAGACCCGTTCCGCTGAGCAGAGGACATACGGTGTTGACGCGAATATTGTGTGGGCCGTATTCGGCTGCGAGACCTTTGGTGGCCTGTGATGGTTAGCCGAGTGGTATCGCATGCTATGGGATGGCGGATACGTACATTCGACACAGCACCCTTGGACGCATTGTACCAGACGAGACCCGGTCGTGGTCGCGATGCGCCTGTGGACGAGATGTTGATCATGGAACCGCCCTGTCCTTGTTCGATGATACGCTGCATGAAGGCCTGACTGCCGTGGAAGATGCCCTTGACGTTGACCTTGAAGACGCGCTCCCACTCTTCCTCGGTGACTTCTAGCGTGGGCTGCATTCATTAGTTTCCTTCTTTTCAAACCATTTCCCTTAATACAAGAAATAACTAACCTTATTCCGATATGTCGTCCCGGCATTATTAACCAACACATCCAACCGTCCAAATTTCTCAAAAGCCAAATCAATCACAGTCTTCCAGTCTTCCGGATTCGTTACGTCCTGTTTCTGGAAAATGAGACTCGAAGGATTCTGCGACGCGACATTCTGTCCTCCTTCGGCATTGATATCGGTGATGACAACTTTAGCGCCTTCTTCGCCGAAGCGGCGGGCGATGGCTGCGCCGAATCCGGAGCCGCCCCCTGCTCCGTGTCAGTCCTGTACAATTGCCATAGATAGCAGTAGATATGTACCGGTAACTATCGCGACTTTGCCTTGAAGTCTGTTGCCTTGAACGATGGCCATTTTCCAGTGTAGATAGTGCAGATACAGTGTAATTGTAGAAGAGAAGGGGTGAAATGTCAGATGGATGCTACGCCCGTACGACCGAGAGATAAATAACATGTAATTTTCTTCACTACTGGTTGATCAAAAGAGGGGAGGGGGGGATCCTGCGCGGCGGGGATACCATGCTATCGAATCTCGCTAATTGGTTCGTACCGCAGCTCTTCAGAGAATTGCATTAGCTTGACTCGACTAACGTAAAGTACAAAGCCTTTGTTAGTCTTTGTATTGTTCGATGTTCTCTCCGAACTTTTGCACCATAACCGACAGCCGATGCGGGGTATATCTGACAGCTGACACGAACCACTTCCAAATCGGGTAAATTCACGGCTAACTATTATTGTTATTATTATTATTATTATTATTTAATCAAGTTTATTGTCTATTTAGAGCCCTAGAGCTATGACAGACCATGATTCATGGACTCGAGGCCAGCAGCTATTCTACAGTCTCTTGTCCCTATGAGTTCCCAAGGTAGCCTCCCTCCTATAATCATTTTAATCCTTTTCCTCGCCCCAAGCCGCCTGTATGCTCAGGGCTTTCGAGCACAGTGTTCTCCTTGTGTTTCGTAGCAAGACGGGTGTGGCCTAGGCTGAGTCTCAGCTTAGGCTACCCTTCCTGCTACCCTTCTCCTGTTCTAATTGCCCCCTCCAATGCTTCTAGTCCCCATTCGTCATCTCTTCGGGCCGTTCGCTGCAGGTGTGTTCGGGGTAGAGCTACACTAGTGTTGGCCAGAAATTGTAGTAGCGCCCTGGTAGCTCTAGGCTCTCCTAAAAGTCGTCCTTGCGGGTGCTGCTCTGCAGCAGTGGGTTTCATAACTCCATCCATCTCCAGATCTCTGTAGACCTTGTTTCGTTGGTGTCGCCATTTCCGACATTCAGAGGGAAGATGGTATATTGTCTCCCTTGATGTGCCGCATCCTTTACAGGTTGCATCCTCCTGGGCCTGGATCCGATGTAGGTGTGCTCCAATCGCTGCATGTCCTGACTTCAGTTAAAAATAGCGGCTTGCCAGGTGCTTGGAAGCCACTGCAGCTGTAGGGTTGAGTTGCCAGTTTTTCTGTGGCCTTTACATTCATTGACCTTGTTGGGATCACTGTCTGAGTTCCTTAGTGAGCCATCTTTGCCTTTGTGTTGTAATGGCTTCTGCTCAGGCTCTACAGGCAAAGACCAGAGAGATCTCCCTTGGGCCTTTTCTTGCAGGCTTACTGGCTGCCTGCTTTGCTGCCTGGTCAGCTCTCTCATTTCCTTCTACCCCTGCGCGTCCCGGAACCTATTGGATGGTGGGTTGACGACGTTGGGCATATAATCTCTTGGCTATAGCATGTGCTTGGATTGCTAATGCTTGATCTGGCCCTGGCTCGGTATGTTGCTGTCGTTGCAGCCTCGTAATGACGGCTTGGGGGTCCAGCAAGATAGTAACTGGTCTCCGATCTCCCACTTTCCCTGCTACCTGGAGTGCTCGAACAACTCCAAGAAGCTCTGCTTCAAAGACCTCTTGTCCCTTGCCTAATGGGATCTCCTTGGTCTTCCAGGCCACTCCTGCTTCTTGCCATGCAATTCCTGCTCCACATCTGCCATTTTCTAATCTTGAGCCGTCTGACCAAATTGCCAGTCCAGAAGAGAGAGATTGCGCAGCTGCTAGGGCCTCTGGGCCTGGTAGCACCGCTATTCGGCCTGGGAACTGGTTAGTGGTCGTCTGTATCGTGTTTTCAAAGCCCTCGGATGGGCCTGCTATAGGATATTGGCTAACTGTCGAGCTAGGTGTTGTCCCAGGGACCATAGGCCCCGGTTGCTGCTCTCCGCCCATTGCTGCTGCCAGCTTTTAATTGGGGGCTGCTGTAAATTACTTGGACGAACAAGAGAAATATACCATAATCACACTACAAGTAAACAGTAACATTCAGTAGTAACTACAGTAACGGGCGATGTGACACGTACTGTATTAGCCCAAACTGCATTCATTAAGTGATGCCACAACGCGCAGTTGCGGCGTTTGACATCAGCGTCGACAATCTCAGGAGGGGATTGTTGCAGTGGCTGAGGTTCGGATTGCTATTGCAAGAGGAAACGGAAAATGAAGCGCAGGAAAATGAAGCGCAGGAAAATGAAGCGCAGGAAAATGAGATCTACCATCCATCCAAGCTGATTTTTTTAGGTTAAGTGTGTTGAACACTTGCAGAGTTCGGGTTTGAATCAACTCGTTGAATCCGCGTTTTTAATATCACCAGCACGGCTTAATTCGGCTCATTCTGACTCAACCAGAAGTGGTTTTGCGTAGCCGTGTAGCCCAAAGTACATTGCCAACACCATCCATTCACGCCAACTATTCTCGCCGTCCCTACTTATGCCGAACTGACATGGCCACTCTCGACTCCCTCAAGTGGACACTTAGGCACAAAGCCACGGCAACGGGGTCATCCCTGAAGCAGCCATTGTCAGACACACAGTACAGCACTGGCTTCGATATCTTGATGCGGGGCTCAGGATGGATGAGATACGAAAACTTCATTATCTCGCAACTATCTCAGCTGCCAGCCCCTCTCTTCGACTCGCGTGCTCATATCTCGGCGCTAGAAATTGGACCCGGCCCGAAAAGCGTACTTGATCCGCCCGGTCATCTGAGACGGAAGGTCAGGAGATACGTTGATTTGTGCCTAACGGCCTGTTTGCTATAAGGATGGAAAACTGGCTTTGCTCTACCTCGCAGACGGAGTCCCCGCTGCCCTGTCTCGAAAGCCCGCCTGGCATCCATTGAATTCCATTCGTTCTGAACAGAAACACAGGGAGGGGTACTGGTACCGGTACGCATGAAAGCGACGAAAAGTCCGACATCATCCTATTCTGTTACAACATGTACGGCATGAAGCCCAAAGCTAGGTTAATTGAACGGGCGCTGGAAATGCTTGTTGAGCAGCCCAAAGGCGGAATGGTGGTGGTTTTCCATCGCGACGGGACTCTACACCTCGATGGATTAGCGTGCCATCGAACGGCTTCTTTCCCTACCGGAGTCGTTAGCGTAGCGAATAACAACGAGGCTTGGACTGTTTGCTCCTTTCTTGACGGGGTTGGTCATGCAGGGTGTGGAGGCGGACAAGGCTATCCGAGTTGAATGGCGTAATGTGTGCCGCGCCTTGAGCCGTCACGAGGAGGCCCATGCAGACCATCTCTAATTCAGTTCGCCGGACGCTATGGTGACCTTTACCCAACATGCAACCCATTGCGGGAGTTGATGGCACAGGTGACATTGTTGAATGGGGACAAGGCAGTTAAAAACCGTGAGGCTCGCCTCCACCATCCCGCCTCAATTGTCAGACCGACAGAGCTCCGACACGTCCAGCAGTGCGTTCGATGGGCTCTAAAGCATGGGGTCGGCCTGACTGTCGTTGGCGGGGGTTACAGCAGCTACTGTCTATGGTCCAACGTTTTTTCGGTCGACATGGGCGCCTTTGACAAAGTATACATTCTCACGGCCGGGGATGCTGGAGGGGAATCCGGTTCTGAATCTGTTTCCTCGGTCGTCGCCGAGGCCGGCTGCAAGACAGGGGATATTGTCTGCAAGACCATGGCGGCGGACGTGACAGTGCCCTTGGGGTCCTGCTCAAGCGTAGGCGCGGGGCTTTGGCTACAAGGTGGCATTGGGCACTTTGTACGGGCTCGCGTGCGACGCCATCGTCGGTGCTATGGTGGTCAGTGTTGACTCTAGCCTGGCCCTCTGCATCGACTATGTACCAAGCCAACACTGGCCAGCCGGTTCTGTGCGCCCAGAAAACGAAGCCGATCTGTTGTGGGCGCTGGGACTAATGTTGGTATCGTAGTCAGTGCGACTTTCAATCTTACATGGCTTCGACCTACTCAACTCGAAACTGGGTTGTCCTGTTAAGTGACAACCATCGGGGCGCGGCTCATGGTTAGCGATTTTAGTAACTTCGTCACCAGGAAACTCCCCCCGTTCTGCAGACGCGTATCTGTACTGGGACATCGGCCAGCTGCACCTTGGCGTGACCATGTTCGAATCTTCCACGACTAGGCTCACCTCTTAAACACCCACGCCCACACTGACGCCAGCAAACACAATTTTTGGGACCGGAAGACAATTTCAAGGCCGTGGACGGCGTCAGTTTGCTTGAGGCTGAGATGTACATGTCCGGGATGCACGGCGGGCACGGCAACAGCAGGACCTCCTCATTCAAGCGATGTTTATTGTTAAAACGCGTCGGAGCACCGACGTCACCGACATTTTGGTGGCAGCCGTTGAGACTCGTCCCTCGCCACTCTCCTATCTCCATCTGCTGCAAGGTGGCGGAGTGGTCGGCGACGTGGCCGCTGATGCCACTGCTTTCAGCTGTCGAGACTGGGATTTTGCCTGTGTAGTAATTGGTGCCTGACCGTGAGACCAGGATGGAACCGAATTCGCTCCAGCTGCCGTGCGATGGGTATACAAGGTCGCCAGGGGCTTGTTGCCCCTGAGTATCGGAGTTTACGGTGCAGGCCTCGAGCCAGACTCTAGAGACGCCGCGCTGGCAGCCAAGGCTTTTGGTCTGAACTGGCCGCGCCTGGCTCGCCTCAAGCACAGCTTGGACCAGCGCAATATGCTGGCTTACGCCTGCCCGCTCCTGAAAGCACCAATGAAACAGAAGCTCATCATTCTTATCACGGGTGAAAGCTGCGCCAGTGAAGTCTTTTGCACTGACATCTGGGTCTCTGTATTCCTCACATGCACTCACAGAAGCCTCAAGGTGCGCGCAGTCAGCAATAGTGATGTGACCAAGCGAGAATACGCGACAGCTGCCGGTGCCGACCTGAACTGCCTGCTTCGGAACCGTGCCTACAAAGAGCAACATTGGCCAGGGTTGACAGCGTTCTTCCAGGGCCAGGTGCGGCATCAACCTCGGCTACCAGAGGAGCATTCTCTAAATGTGGTCTACGGCGCCGTAGATTTGGATGTGCTGCTAATCACCGGGATAATAGATGAGGCCCCGGTTGCAACGTGGCCACATTTGGTGCCATATAGCAGACTGCTCGAGGTTCGCGTCAAAGCTAGCCAAGAGACGCGGCGTGCTCATCGAGGGTGTAACGGTGTTGATGATTGACGACAACGTGGACAAGAATGGCAGGTCAAAACTGACGGCCTTAGAATACCGCCCTAGTCTCATCTTCGACAACGAGTTCGGAATAGTAGATAATAATGAATCAATGTTCCTATCTAAGCTATTATAGCCATCCGCAAGAATATCGAATCTGGAAGAAAAAAAGAAGTGGAATTTATCTACAGGAGAAAAGGAATTTCATCTATAGATTGTGCAGCTGCACTAAGTGTTTCCTTTGTCTGCTCAGATGGCGGTGTTTGTCGATATCAGTGTAATGGGCCGAAGCCTTGCTATCTAATATATAGATATGTACAAAAGAACTCGTTGGGGAAAGGAAAGAAAGAAAGAAAGACACGCTGGCGGTGGATTTATATACTCGTGATCAGGTGATCCACGATCACCTGACTTCGGCACGCTCTTGTGAATAGCTTCAATCGAGAACCATTTATGGTTCGAGGTGCCTTTCGGGCCTAGCCCGTTAATCAGCCACTGAGGCGATATTGAGGCGTTGAGCTGTCACAGGTAGTCAGGTTTATGTATTAACACCCCTGGTTCTGTCTACAGAAAAAAGCAACACATTCAAATTCCCGGCATTCTATTACGAGGGATGAATATGACTGAAAGGAGACTAACAATTGCCAATGCCTGACACGCAAAATGATTGCCCACTGTTCAACCTTACTCCATGTGCAGAAATTCACAAACTACCTAAAAGAATGCACTTATAACTCTCTCCTAAAGGCAGTTCCTTGAACAACGAAGGAAGGGATTTTCCCTCTTCATTGCGTTCAAGTAGGCCTCGCCCAGGCCCTCATGGAATCTCATTCTCATAAAATTTCCACGCTTTACCTAATTTGTATGCATAAAATTGATGATGCGTCTTGATATTATAGTTACTGTTGTTTACACTGTAACACCTGTTTTGGTACCTCGGATGATAGGTTAAATATAGGTTCTTTTTATCCAGCATTGAAGGATTCACTCGTACACATTTCCTAGGCTAGAGAGTCTCCTGACAAATTCACCATGGCAATCATCCAAGAGTGTAAAGAATAGAGCACGATATTCGAAACCTGAGAGAGGAATTCTTTTCAATCCCATATTTGAGGATGGTATAGTACAGGCTAATGTCAACCACCACGAGCTACGCACCTATCCATCCCCTCTATTGCAGCTCTGCAAGCCTCCTGGGTCGCCTCCGTAGCATCCGAATGACATTCCACCTCCCCAAACCTCTTCCTCCAAAAGGCCCACCGAGCAATCGAGTACCCCTGCTGCGGCTCGCCCTTCCAAAGCCCCCCAGGCACCTCGCGATCCGCGCATTCCTGCCGCTGGCAAGCCTCGTATATCATGGATGGACAAAGAACAAACCAGATGGCAGCAGCGGGCACACGACGGTTAATCGGAGTCTTGGGTTTCTTTCTCCGGAATTCCTCAAGGGCCTTGATTATGCAGGCGAGGGCGCGGAAGGCGTTGGTGCAGAGGTTGTGGTTAGTGAAGTGGGCTAGGAGGCCGTTCATATTTCGCCAGCGGACGGCGTAGAGATCCTCCGGGGGTTTGTTTTCGGGGATTCCTGATTTATTATGAGCATTGCAGGAGCACCATGGTTTGATATGCAGAGAATGACATACGATTCCACCGCTCATGCAGCATCGGTTCGAAATAAAGACCATCTCGCCATACAGGCTGACCATCGTAATTGCCCCCGTCCTGAATAACAATCGTCTCGGGCAAATTTCTTAATGCTTTGACAAGAGCAACGAAGCGCTGCATTGTCTCATGTCGGTAATCCAACTGTGGCGCGATGCGAAACATCAACTCCCAGAACTCAAAGAGGAAACTGGCTGTAGACTCTTTTTCCTCTTTTGGACCCGGGCGGTGGGAAGGGAGCAGAGCATTGATCTGGTTTGCTGCTTGGTCCGGAGTGATGGAGGAAGTTTCGGGAAGATATGTTGTTAGTAGGGAGAAGAATGCGTGCTCAGTGTTGGATGGCTCGTGGGGGGACTCAAGGTCCAGATTGAGGGGGTTTGAAGCGATCATGATATTGTGAGTGGTAATTATGGAGAAGAGTATGTGCTTGAAGAAGAGAATATATCAATAAAGTACTTTCTTCCATATATAAAAGTCCGCCTGAGGCTGTGCAAGGCTCTTTCATACTCAGCCCCAGATCTCCTAACCTAGCCTTGCACAGCCTCATAGCCAACTGCGATGAGGCTGACTTAGGGTTATTGATGCTTTGCAAAGGTATTCTGGCCCCGGGCAGAATGCACCTTGTCGGTTTCAAGTCGTATAAGCAGGGACAGGAAATCGTCCATTGAACTGGGCATCAACATACAAACAAATCTCACCACTGGTCTTCAGTATTTCCAACAGCAATACCAAGTCAATCTTATCATCATCTCATGATGATCCTCATCAAAGCCAACGTGTTTGTTGCACTCCTTGCTGGAACTTCCCTGGCTATCCCAGCCAAAGAACCAACAAGCGCACACAATACAGGCAAGGTAAGTTGTCTGCTTGTCTGAAGCAAAACTCCCCAAGATCTCAACCCCGCGACAATGCTAATACCAATGAAGACACTCCAATGCATCGTCGATGGCAAGACAGCCAACATCCACGAAGATGCCGCCAAGCAACTCGCCAAAACCGCCCCTGCTGGCAAGGACATCCAGACGAAGTCTTCATATCCGCATATCTATGAGAACAATGACGCGATCAAATGGGACAACCAGGCGTGCAATTCAAAAAATGTCAAGACGCATGAATTTCCCATCGACGAGACTGGAAGAATGTACCCGTGGAATGGGGTGTGGATTGGGAATACGCTGGTGAAAAAGAAGGAGGATCCGGGTCCGTGTCGGGTTGTGTACAGTGAGACGGACCGTCATTATTGTGGTGTGATGTGTCATAAGTCGATGAAGCCAGAGGGTGAGAAGGGATTCAATAAATGTACTTGATTGCACTTGTATAGAGATAGGATAGGGGTTGAGGGTTAGGGTTATGAAGCGCGCTGTACTATGTATACAATAAAAATTATTCTGGGAACCTTCTAAACAAATAAATTTAGGGAGCTACTACTGCCACACCCCGTATTTTTGATGCTACACCCCCTTTTGCTAGCACCACACCCTCCTGCCCGCTAGTGCCACACCCTTGATGATTTCCACGTCAATTATAATGTGACCATCCAACTTCGTACTGGCAGGCATGTCTGACTACATGTTAGATAGCCGTATAAGACTGTGTACTGTTAGCGCCATTTTCTTTCTTAGTTTAAGTGCTTTAAGCCCACGCTTTATTAGCCAATGATAAGCTGCCATTCAGAATTATTTACTCGCTGTCACGGAGCATGAGTGCTCGCTAAGTCACATGACATGTTTGATTCCTTTGTGTTGATTTCTTTGTTCTGTTTCAGGGCCAGGGCCCCTCGCACATTAAATAGTTCAGCGCCGGCAGGCACAGCGTTCTTTCTTCTTTTCCTCCTCATGCTAGTATTTCGCCAGATAGTTCACCAATAAACTTCATGAACGGAACTGTCACACTCGCTAACATTATGGGTGACATTATAGATATCTCAAACAGATGTGTACCACCATCATACTCATATACCCTTACCACAAATGAGCTGAGATACTAACATCTCTATTTTCAATAGGTTAGCCACGTCTTTGACCCCGTTGACGGCCACATCCACGCCCACGTCCACGCCCTCGTCCATGCCCTCGTCCATGTCCACAGCCAAGGTTCTCCTCTGCAAGGATGTACTCATGTTGGGAAGGTTCTCTTTGAGTTGACTCAGGGGCCTCATTAGTTGAAATTTGAGATGCCGTTGGGTTATTAGTTGCGCCTCTGGGTCTGCCATGAGACTGAACGACTGCTGGATTGAGCAATAATGATCGGGGTTTAATTTCATGTGGTATATCATCATCGAGCTGCCAATGTGGATGGAAATGATGAAGCTGTAAGGGTTCATTACTATCCATGCAATTTTTGACAGTGAATGCATGGCATGCCGGTGTTCTGCATGGTCTGGCCAGAGCATTCTGGACTGAACGGAGCTCCTCCAGGCCCCAGATAGTGATTTTTGATGTCCATTACTTTGCCCAGCACATAAGATGAAACTTGATTCAAAACCAGTTGAAATAGAGGGTGCCGTACAAATCGTAGAGGTCGGACAACCTTATCATCTTCATGAACCTGCTTGATAGTTGTATGCTGGCGTTGTATGGTGCGGTCAAATGATATCCAAGTTTCTAAAAGATCCTGTGTAGAGACCTGCAAGTCCCGCTTTAGCAACCAGTGAGCTGACTCATTCCGAGACGTGGATAATTGTCCAAGATGAGTACTGTGTCCAAGATAGCAGGCGAGAAAATGCTCTGCAGTTTCCTGATTCAGCCATTCTTCATTGATATACTGCATGTCACGGCGCTCTACTAGGATAATGGAACGTCCAACTCATGGGTTCTACCTAGGTAGCTATCGACGAGAATAATCAACATGAGGAAGGAAGAAAGGAGGTAACGCCATATTTATCGACAAAGCAACAAAGCAAACAACCACACCTCACGTGATAACCAACCAACGTGACCAGGCCGTCACACTGCAAAGCAGGCTGCCAAATTTCATCAGCATACTGTGTATTGAAACTTGCCAGGGCAGTATCCTTTTCTTCTTCAGTTTTTGCGAAGACAATGGCATTAAATGACTTGAGAAACCTCTGCCATAACTGGTTGATCCGTTCCTTGTATTCAGCATTATTTCCAGTTGCTTCTTGGACATCATTATGATAGACAGTATGCATCACCTCTCTGGCAATTATCGGCCGGACTTTTGAAAGAATGTTCTGCTGGATATGCCATACACACAAGATGTTTCTAGCAAGTGGAAACACTTGTTTGATTGCGTTCATTAGGCTTTTTTCTTTATCTGTCAAGATGGTCTCTGGATGGCGAATTTCAGCCTGTTCCAAGACAGAGATGAGGCAATCCAGTAAGAATCTGTAGCTCTCCTCTTTCTCATTTGAGATAAACCCAAAGCCAGCAAAAAAAGTCTTGTTGCAAGCTGTAAACCCAACAATATCCAGAAGTGGCATCTTGTACTTGTTTGTTTTGTATGTGCAGTCCATAGAAAGGATGGTTGGATACTGCTGAAGAAGCTCCAATGATGTCTTATGACTGCAGAAAACAGCAGTTACAACTTTTGACGGTATTGTTGTATGGTATTATCCAGCTGTTGTGAAGCTGGATCTATATCAGACCCCATTGTATACAGCATAGAAAAGTACTTTGGAAGGCAGAAAAGAAGTAACTACTTCTTTTGTGATTTCATCATTTTGTCAGGGTGCAGGGTCAGGTGCAGGAATATAGTAGGAATTGACGAACAGGTTAAGCTACAGGTCAGGCTATCTACAGGTTCATAGACAAGACGCAGCTCGAAGAGCTGCAACAGGATCGGCGTTGGCGCAGATAGATATTGAAGCGGGGTGTCACAACCTGGCTTCTCTCGTATCGTACCTAGGGTTCTAGTTAGTTGTATTTCGAGACTGGACACTTACCCTAAGTGTCTTCCAGATATCGTATGCTCAATGCCCCTCCGGGTCCGGTTCGATAAGTCGTATGCGTTGATGGGTATATCGCCCCCTCCAGGCTCCGTAAGATATTCAACAAGTAGAAACAGTAAAGGTAACGAATAGAGAAACAAGGCCAACCGAGTACGTATACTGGGTTGTTGGTTAAGTGCGGACGAGTCAGAAACTAGAAGGTAACCAATGCTGTAAGACTTGAAATTGATCGCGAAGAACTAAGCTAAGTACATGAATGAGCGTCCTTATATATGTTTCCTCCTTCATAGCCATCATGTCCCTTTGCTATGCTGGGTATGATTGTCATCATATCTGATCATACCTGTTGCTATGTTCGGGTCTGATGAAGGATCACGTGACATACCCGCTGGTTCGGCCAATTCGATCCCTGTTCCTCCTACATTTCCTTCATCAACTATAGTAGTAGTAGTGTGTGTGTGTGTGTCTCTATTTAACGTCGAGGGTCGGGTCTTTCCACGCCTCCACGGCTCCTTGGGAGCCTCGGAAGCGGAAAAGCCCTGGTCCCGGTGCGGGACATACGACGGGCAGATCGGAACTGCCTATCTCCTAGCTAAACTACCATCTATCATCTAAATACAGGTAGCTCCCCGCGCGGGGAGCTGCTTGGGTTTTCACAGCTGTTAAAAGCAATCTAGGCATCTTCGAGTTTTCTTGATATGGAAACAAGGAGAAGTGAGAAGAAGAGGGGGGGGGGAAGAAGGGGAAGAGGAGGGGAAGGAGGAAAGGAGAGGAGGGAACCAGAGGTAAGCCCTAGAGGTTCCCAACTTTGACACATTTAGCATCTTAATGGCGTTTACAGATGGCAGTATAGAAATGTGATCTATCCATCCAATCTGCATATGCAGTGAAACCGGTCTTTTTGGTGAGGATATCCACTACTCGTTGTTGGCCCCAAGGATGTGCCGCTGCTTTGCGACCCTCTCGGCAGAAATAGAAGTGGGAGGGCTCTTTTCTGCGGCCACATGAGCATGTCAGTAGGGCCTCATCATGTTTAAAACGTTCATGGTACTCTGCAAAGTCACCATGACCGCTCCTGGCTGCTAGGAGGCGACCCAGAGCTGCTCGGGGAAGATGGAGCTCCGGTGGCCGCTTCTCTATTCCTATACCAAGGTTCTTATATCGTTTGGGGGCCTTTTCTGCCCAGAATTGTGCAAAGCATTGCCAGTGCACTGTCTGGGCTGCCCGCTTGGCGGCTGCTATTGAGGCAGGTGGTAGAGGGAACTCAAAGGGAGCATGGCAGCCCAACTTGGCCTCCTTATCCGCCTCTTCATTTCCTTTGATGCCTGTGTGTCCAGGGACCCATTTCACCTGTACTGTGCCTGATTGTATGCCAGGTGCTCTGGGGCAGTGTGGCCAAATCTGGGCGGCTTTTTGGAAGTTCATGAACGTTGATTGACTTGATCCTTTGGGTTGGCCTTGGAGTTGCTGTACTGCTTCCAAGTTGTCTAGGCAGATGTATATGTCTGTTGCGTATCGAGTTCTGGGGTCTTTGAGGGCTGCCTGTAGGCCAAGCAGGGCCGCATGGGCCTCTGCATCAAATACCTCCTGGTTGGGGAGCTTCCTGTGCCCACAGAGGATCTTGATCGTACTGGTGCCCCAGTAGCCTACCCAGCCAGCGCCTGCAGCAGTGTCCTCCTTTTCTTTGGACCCATCTGTGTATACAACCATTGCTGAAGGTGGGATGCTCTCTAGCCACTTTTTAAACGCTTCTTTGGACTGTGTCTTCGGAATTGCAATTGGCCGCTCTTTGGGCTCTGGATTTATATCCCAGGGGCTCATCAGTAGTGGATCTATCTGTTCAACGAGATGGATGTTTGCCGGGTCGATGGCCCGGCGGAAGCGGGTTTTGATGTGTCGGCTTTTTTGGTGCATGGCCCGGCGGTACAGAGGGTGTCAGGCATCCAGTTGTTGAACTCTGACTTCTAGGCTGCGCCGTCTCTGGTTGAGGAGGAGTTCCACAGGCGGTATAGCCGATTCCCGGTGAAGTGCTGCTGTTTGGGTGGTCCTGTAAACTGGGAGGGTCCCTAGGAGCGCACTGCAGAGCACCTGATCCAGACAGGCTAGCTGTGCAGCTACCCCATTAGATACCAGTTTTTGTTCACCTGAAATGCTCTGCCTTGGTCTGTGCCGTCCTGGCCACCATGCCTCAGCCCCATAGCATAAGACTGAGACCACACAGGCAATTGTTGCTTGCCGCAGTAGGGGGGCTTTGACTCCTCGTACAGTGTTGGCCAGGGCTTGTATGCCATTAGCGGCCAGTTTTGCCTTGGCTGCCAGTGTCTGGGTATGTATTCTGAATTTGAGCTTCCGGTCAAACCAGATTCCCAGCCAGCGTGTCGCCTCATTGAGTAGGGGAGGTTTAATCTCCACTGTGCCCTCAGGGGTTTGGATTGAGCAGGTGGGGTTGTTCCTCTTCCAACCTCTGGTGAAATGCTGGAGCTCTGTTTTAGCCAGGTCAAAAGTGAGTCCTTCTCTACAGCCCCAAGCCATCAGGTCTGTTGTGATGTTTTGTAGCCTGGTGGTGTTTTCTTCAAGGGACTTGCTGACAACTAGTTGGCAGATATCATCTGCATATCCAAAACGACCTCTGCGGGCGATTGTTGGACCTATCTTGAAGACAGGTTCAATGTACAGCATGAACAGGATTGGTGAGACTGGGGAGCCCTGAGGCAAGCCTGCTGGGACTGCAAAGGTTGAGCTCTGATGCCCGTCCAATTGTATAGCTGCTGTTCGGTCTTGGGTGAAGCTTGACACCCAGCGGAGCACTGTGGCAGGCCATCCTTGTCTGCGGAGTCAATGGTTCAGCCTGCCTGACAGGACCGCGTCAAATGCGCCTTTCAAATCCAGAGTTAGTATGGAGGCGCTGAGACCCCGGGCCCAAGATTCTTCAATATCATGCACCAAAGCTGCCGCCAGGTCGGTAGCTGAACGGCAGGGGAGGGCCCCAAATTGTTGGGGGTGGAGGACCTTGTGTTTGATGGCTGTCCAAGCTAATCTCCAGGCAATAAGGCGTTCCAGTCCTTTCCCCAAGGTAGAGAGGAGAGCAATTAGTCTGTATGAGCGTGGGCTACTGTAGTCCTTCTTCCCTGGCTTGGGGAGGGCTACCAACAGGGCTTGTCGGAAGGGAGTTGGGTGCCATCCAGTTGCAGCACAATGTTTGTACAGAGCTGAAATATGGGGGCCAAGAGCAGGCCAGGCCTTCTTCAGGACTGCATTGGATATCTCGTCTTGCCCAGGTGTGCTGCTCTTGGCTTGGAAGATAGCTTGGTATGCTTCTCCAGATGTGATGGTCGGAAAGGGGAGGGTTGCCTCCGGATTGTCACTATTGTCAAAGGGGATGTCATCTGCGCAGGCAGCCTTCTGGAGGAGGGTTTTTACCAGGAGCTCTGCTTTGGCGTCAGGAGTGGTGTGGACTGTTTCTCCATTCTTGAGAGGTGGGATTGGGAAGGATCCCACTGTCCTATTCCACTTGATTGCTCTGAAAACATCCTGGCTGTCAGTGAAGTTATCCAGTTGTGTTCGCCAGTATTGCCGTTTTGCTTGGCATACTGTGCGGCGCAAGGTTCGTTGTGCCATTTCTAATTCAGTTGGGGGGCTATCTGGGTCTCGTGAGGCTCTTCGGAGTGCCACTATTGCATCCTGGCAGTCCTCATTCCACCATCTATGGCCTGATGGGTGAGCATGGGCTCTTTTTGTGGATGCTTCCAGGGCATTTGTGATTACTTGTGTGATTGCAGAGGTGTACTGGTCTAGAGCTTCGGGTGTGAGGTCGAGCTGTGCTGGTGGCGGTTTGCCCAAAGCTGTTGCTTCCTTATGGATGACTGAATAAAAGATGTCTTCCTGCATGGTGGCCATTCGGAGGGGCGGCACAGGCTTTGTGTTGTTGATAGGGTGCCAATGGACGGTTGTGGACAGAGCTATGTGGTCTGCTAGGACTGGGAACCCTGGTGCTGGCTCTGTGTGTGTTCCTAAGCAGACCAGAGGCCTATTGGCCCAGGTGAGGTCAATGGTGTTGTTATCATGTGTTGGGGTGTTTGGCTCGAGCATCAAGGTCATCCCCTGATGATCTACCCATTGCAGGAAATGCTCTGCTCCTGCTGAGTTGATTGTATTGGTCTGCCAGGATGAGTGGTGGAGATTGAAATCCCCTGCAACCAAACAGGGCCTGGTAGGGAGGGACTGGCTTAGGAGGTGCTTCAGCCCCTCCCCTGCATCCACAGATCCAGGGGGAGCATTATACAGATTCATTAGTGTCACTTGTTGGTCTCCTGAACCCACCTGGACTGCTGTCAAGTCCCGGCTGGGTTGGGGGCCATATGGCACAAGCTCTGCTTTAAGCTGTGGATGTTTGCGAGTATATGTAAGGGTACGTGGTTTGTGTGTCCAGTCTTCTATTGGTGTGAATAGCTTGAAGGCAGGGTGGTGTTTAGAGAGGCGTCGTGCGCGGAAGGTGGAGATCCAAGGCTCTTGGATGAGAACAATGTGATAGCCTTGTTCAAAAGCGAGTTGCAGAGCGGCTTCATGTGGGGATGGGCTCCGGGCCACGTTGACCTGGAGGATCTGCAGTTGTGGGAGAGATTTGTCATATCTCATTGGGGTGATGTGGGACTGGGAACTGCTTCCACAGCAGGGTTCACAGAGGAGGCATCAGTGCCTGTTTGTTTATCCTGGTTGCTGTCCTCTGTAGTTTTGGGTGGCAGAACTTGTTGTCGACCAGATTCAATTCGTCGAATAGCTGTTACCTGTGTCTTGGGAACCCGGACCAAAATGCCCTGCTTGATACTCGGCCGTACAGGGCAATGTGCATGGTCAGCAGGAGCAGGTCTTTGGCAGTTGGCACATTGTTGGGTGCTTTCTTTGTGATCCTCTTCAGTGTGGTCTTTAGCTCCACATAGCCGGCATTTGGGTCGTCGGGTGCAGGACCGGGGGTTATGGTAGTCCCAGCACCGGGCACATTGTTGGACTTTGGGGGTTATGATCTTGCGTCTAATGCGGAGGTTCTTGCCGAAAAAATGGATCCAAGGCGGGATCCTGGGGGCAGAAGTCTCTGGCACTGCCAGGACCATTGTTGCTGTGTTGTCTGTATTGAGAGAATGTTCTTGGCTCTTCCTGGACCAGTGTAGCTTTAGAGGCATGGTGCCTGTCTGCAGCTTGAATTCTTCCTTTGCTGCTTGCTCTGATACAGTGACAATAGAACCGTCATAGCCAATGTATTGTTTGATGGCACCGGGAATGACAAAGATTGCCCATCTCTGTTCTAGCTCTGCGTTAGAGCCTTGGATTGCCTGTTGTATCTCCTCCTTTTTGTTGAGCAGGATCTGTCCGCTTTGGGCGTCTTTAGGTCCAATGGCGAGTCCTGTGGGAATATGTTGTATTTCTTTTATGGTAGCAGTGACCGCTGGATCCAGGCTACTGCGTAGCTTTTGTAGTGCCACATGTGGGCTGGCGTGACGGGCTGGGTGGTCTGTTGGGAGCCGGAGGAAAAGGCGTAGGGGCCTTTCTGGCTTAGGGGGTGTGTTATGGGGTTTCCTTGTAGTTTTGTTGTCTGAACTGGGTTCGGTGGCAGTGGCTGCGTATGTTTGGGGAGCAGTAGTAGTAGTAGTAGTAGTAGTTGCTATTTTACGTCGGAAATTCGGTCACATGTCAACTAAGATCACGTGCCGCGGGGGTCCCGGAACGGAACATACGACGGGCGGAGCGAAACCGCCTATCTGGTAGCTAAGCTGATTCTATCATACACTGGCGAAGACTCCCTCGCAGGAACTTGCTGAAAAACTCTTGGGCTGAATAACCAGCACTATATATCCATTCAGGGGGAGGAGGGGGAGAAGGAGGTGAAAAGGGAGAGGAAGAGGAGATTTTTTTTTTTTTTTTTGGGGTTGGTGGGTTTGAGGTCAGTGTGCCGGACATATCGTGCTGTAAAAGTGAGACCTCTGCAACCATCCATGGAGATCCCTTGTTCCTGACTTGGAGCGCAGAATCTCATCCACCTGCCGGTTACCCCATGGCTGTGGGGAGGCCTTGTGGCCTTTTCGACAGTAGTAGAAGTGGTGGGGGGTCTTTGGGCGTCCACAGGAGCACTCCAACTTGGCGTCTTCATGTCTGAAGCGCTCATGATACTGTGCGAAGTCCCCATGGCCCGACCGGGCGGCAAGGAGACGACCGAGGGTGGTTCTGGGAAGGGATAGTTCATGGGGTCGTTTATCCAGGCTGATGGAGAGATCCTGATATTGTTGTGGCGCATTCTCAATCCAGTACGATTGAAATCGTCACCAGAAAAACTCCTTCAGAGCGCGGTGAGCCCAGGCATACCTTGCTGGAGGGGCGTTCGTCTGTGGGATCAGTCTGGCACCTTTTTTTGCTTGTTCATCAGCCAGTTCATTCCCTGTGATGCCAGCATGACCGGGGATCCAGTGGACATAGACTTGTCCAGGCTGAATGGCCTGACATCATGGGGACCGGGAGGGCCAGGCCTTTGCAACCTTTTGGAAGGCCAAGATGGTTCGTTGACTGGAGCCTCTGGGGGAGCCCTGTAGCTGCTGTGCCACTTCCTGGTTATCAAGGAGGACATACAGATTCTGTGTGTAGGGGGCTTGGGCACTATCACAGGCGGCCTTCAGCCCTTCATATGCTGCAGTGGCCTCTGCATCAAAAACTTCATGCCTGGGGAGGCAGAGATGGCCGCAGGTGGACTCCTGCTTCCAAGCACCCCAATGTCCATACCATCCAGCACCAGCCACGGCATTGTTGCTTAAGCGGCTGCCATCAGTGAAGAGGAACATGGAGAGTGGAGGGCATGTATCAGCCCATTGTTGAAAGGTCTCACCTGCCCTGTCTCGAGTCGGGCATATATTTTGGATAGCTTTGGGATTCTCTGTCTGCCAGGGGGGATATAACAGAGGGTCAGTCTGTTCTACCCCCTGTAGCCATGGCAAGTGATTATGGGTTAGGCGTGTGATCACAGGAAAGGGTCGTGTTCGGAATAAGCGCCTGTGAACTGGATGGCGGTCATCCAGTCTGGCAACTCGCAGTCTGGCAGAGGCGCGTTTCTGGTCAAGGATGATCTCCATTGGAGGAATGGCAGTTTCTCGATGGATGGATGGAATAGGGGTGGTTTGGTATACTGGTAGGGTGGCTCTGAGAGCATCTCTGAGTACCCGGTCAAGGCAGGAAAGGGATGAATCGACTCGGTTTGATACAGAGCCCTGGTTCCTGGGCTTGGGCCTGTTTCGGCCCGGCCACCAGGCCTCAGCCCCATAGCAAAGAACTGAAATGACACAGGCAACTGTAGCTTGTCGCAGTAGGTGTGCCCTAGTCCCTCTAACTGTGTTTGCTAACAGTCTTATACCAGCAGCTGTCTGCTTGGCTTTTGCAGTGAGGGTCTTGCAGTGTTTGTTGAAGCTCAACCTCCGGTCAAACCAGATGCCTAGCCAACGCGTTGCACCGCCAGGAGGGGGAGGTGTGACTGTGTGTGAGCCTTGAGGAGTGTTTATGGAACATGTAGGGTTGGAGTGGTTGGTTCCACGTGTGAAGTGCTGCAGTTCAGTTTTACTGAAGTCAAATGTAAGGCCTTCTCTAGCTCCCCATTGTCTGAGCTCCTCAGTGCAGTGCTGAAGCACAGTGCAGTTTTCCTCCAAGGAAGGGGAGGCCACCAGTTGGCATATGTCGTCAGCATATCCAAAGCGGCCACGTCGGGTGCAGACTGAGCCCTGTTTGAACATGGGCTCAATGAACAACATGAAGAGGATTGGGGAGATTGGGGAGCCTTGTGGGAGACCTGCTGGAACCTGGAATGTCTGGCTTGTATGGTTTCCTAGGCGGAGACTGGCAGTTCGACCTTGGGTGAAGCTAGCTACCCATCGGGCCACGTTGATAGGCCATCCCTGTTCCTGGAGCCGTCTGATCAAACGCCCCTGTAGGACAGCGTCAAAAGCGCCTTGCACATCTGATGTGAGCATGGAGGCCTTCAGACCTCGTGACCATGCCTCCTCGATGTCGTGTATCAAGGCTGTGGCTAGGTCTGTTGCAGAACGCAGTGGGAGAGCTCCAAATTGCTGAGGGTGGAGGACTTTATATTTGATAGCAATCCATGCCATCCTGCGTGCTATCAGGCGCTCAAGTCCCTTTCCCAGAACTGACAGGAGAGCAATGAGCCTGTAGGCCCGGGGGGAGCTACGGTCCCTCTTCCCTGGCTTTGGAATAGCTACAAGCGAAGCATCTCGGAATGGAGTAGGGTGCCAACCCTGCTCTAGGCAGTGTCGGTATAGTGTTGAGATGGCGGGGCCTAGGGAAGGCCATGCCTTCCTAAGGATAGAGGTAGTTATACCATCTTTTCCGGGGGTGCTGTTCTTGGGCTTGGCGACTGCAGCATATATCTCTTTCTCTGTGATGGCAGGGAAGGGCAGTTTGGGATCATTGATAGGCTCCAAATTGACCTCTACATCCTCTGAGCATGAGGCCTTTTGTAGGAGTGCCCGGACCAAATAATTTGCCTTGTCATCTGTAGAGGAATGAAGCTGGTCACCCTCTTTCAGAGGGGAGATAGGTAAAGTTCCTTCTGTTCTGTTCCACTTTACTGCGTTGAAAACATCCTTGGGTTCTTCAAATTCTTCAACTTTTGAGCGCCAGAACTGGCGTTTGCTGTGCCGGACAACACGGCGGAGGGCCCGTTTGGCATCCCTGATGTCTTCTGGGGTGGATGTTGGGTCTCGTGCAATCCTGTGGAGTGTCCTGACTACCTTGGTGCAATCCTGATTCCACCATTTGTGGCCGCCAGGGCGAGTATAAGCCCGTTTAGTGGAGGTTTCCAGAGCAATGGAAATCGCCTGGGTGATGCTGACTGCAAGCTCATCCAGTTGAGAGGGAGAGGGGCATGGGGGAAGAGTGGAGGCTGTTCCATCCACATGCCTTTTCTCCCCTTGTATTGTCTCCTGGAACAAATTGTCATTGAGGGTAGACCAGCGGAAGGGTGGAGCATCTCGGGGTAGGTTGTTTGTGCCCCATTGAATGGCTGTGAGGATTGGTTCATGGTCTGCAAGAGGTGGGAGATCTGCAGTGACCTCTGAGGATATCCCAAGGCTGAGCAGAGCACTATTGGCCCAAGATAGGTCAATCATGTTTTGTCCACGAGTTGGTGAGTCTGGTGGGAGTGTTAGGGTGAGGTCCTGGGACTCTGCCCAAGCTAGGAAGGGTTCTGCTCTGAGAGAAGGTTGAGCAGAAGACTGCCAGTTAGGGTGTCGGAGGTTGAAGTCTCCAGCTATCAGGCAGGGGAGGGATGGAATCATCTGTGTCATGAGAGACTCCAAGCCTTGGTCCTCATCGACTGCATTCCGGGGGGCGTTATAGATGTTAACCAGGAGTGCTGTCTTCTGGGGGGTGTTGATTCAGACGGCCAGGATGTCTCTGGATGTTGGTCCAAATGGAACTAGTTCTGCTTCCAAGTGTGGGTGTTTCTGTATGTATGTGAGGACTCGGGGCCTGTTTGACCAGTCCTCAATTGGGGCGAGTTGGTGGAATGATGGATGGTGTTTAGATATTCGACGGGAGCGGTCTGTGAATATCCAGGGCTCTTGAATTAGCACTGCATGACAATCACTTTCAAAGGCCAGTTGAAGCGCAGTTTCATGTGCTTCCCAGTTTCGGCCAACATTTAGCTGGAGAATTTGTAGATGAGATATCCTATCTAACATGATAGAGGCTGTTCTCTTGTTGGTGGGAGCTCAGGTTTTCAGGGGGCCCAGTTGTGTCAGTCTGGTCTTTTAGCATATGTTGGCGTGCACCCGCTTTCCTGACTGCAATGAATTGTGATCTGGATAGTCGTTGGATGACACCCTGTTGTATGGTAGGTTTGGTGGGACAGTTTGAGTGGTCCGCTGGGAAGGGGCCACAGCAATTGGCACAGTTTGGTTCTGGTGATTTCTTGTGGTTGTGGTGGGAGTGCAGTTCCTCACTATGGTCCTTCTGGCTGCAAATGCGGCATCTAGGGATGCGGGTGCAGGTCCGGGGGTTGTGATAGTCCCAGCACTGTGTGCACTGTTCTATTCGGGGCCGGAGGGGTTTATGTTTGATTGGTATATTCTCACCAAAGAGGTAGACCCTTTTGGGCACTGTTTGAACTTGAGTTTCTGGGACTGCCATGACAAGGGTGCCAGACAGCGGATTCTTATTTGAGCGGTAAAATCTCAGAGGGGAGAGGCCTGTCTGAAGCTTAAATTCATCCAGAGCCATCTGCTCGGTTACAGGCACTTGGGTCCCATCATAACTGGTATACTGCTGGGGTGCATTTGGTAGGGCGTAGATAGCCCATTTCTGTTCGACTTCGGCTGTGGCTCCCTGTATAAGGCGTTCCAGGAGCTCCCTGTGTTCTGTGAGGAGCTGGAGGCCCGGGCCATCCTTAGGCCAGATTGCCAAGCCCGAGGGCACTTGTTGGATCTCTTTAATAGCTGCAGAACAGGTCTTGTCCAGGTGTTTCCTCAGTATGTCCATTGTGGCGTGCGGGCTAGCTTGACGGGCTGGATGATCTTTGGAGAGGCGGAGAAAAATGCGTAGAGGTTTCTCTGGTTGTGGTGGCTTGTATGTGGTCTTGGGTAGCTTGGGCTGTGTCCTGGGGGCGGTGGATGGGGATCCAACAGTTTTGGCATAGCTGTTGTGTACCGGGTGCGGGGGGTGGTGATTCTCCTGTTCAGAAGGATTTCCAGTTGTTAGATTCTTGCTGAAATTGAGGACCAGAGTCCTAATATCTCTGCCCAAGGAGGCTGCTCCCTGTAGGCTCTGCTTTTCCCAATCAATGACCTTCTGGCTAACCATGGAGACAAGCTCTAGAACCTCATCTCCGGTGGTCTTTATTTGCAATGTTTTCGATGCCACTGCTGCTGCAATGTGGCTCTGGAGCTCTGAGCCCAGTTGGCTTTGGGGGGACTCGTGGGTCGGAGTTGTAGGAGGGGTATCCCGTTCAGGCTGTGTGGGTAGATACTGGTTTTCAGGAGGATTGCAAGGGAAGTGTTGAGCTTGCATCGGTATCTCACATCTCAGCTGTTCTGGTGATTGTTGTGGGGTGGTGGGCTCTCGAGGAGGCGCGGTCGGGGTCTTGCAGACCTCTGGGGCATCCTCCATGCTGGCATCTTCTTTTCCATTGTGCTTGTTGAGTCTTTTCTCACTTCTCAATCGCATAGAGTGCAGGCGATCTTGCGCTCTGGTAGCAGGGCCCATTCTTCTCCTGGCGCCCATGGTTGTTGTATGTTTGGGGAGCCCCAGCTGGGGCCTGGTTGGCTGTGGCGGTTTGGTCACGTGCACTGGTGCCGGAATGGGTGAAATAGTTGTGCACGAAGCTTTGGAGGGCATTGCCAAAAGAGGAGGCCCTGTCTAGGCTTTTCTGTTTCATAGAGGAGACTTTCTTGTCAAGTAGAGTTAGCAGCTCCAATATCCCCTTGTCCTCTTCTTTTTCTCTCTCAGCCCGGGCTTGTAACGTAATCGGACACTGAGCTGCGCGGGACACCGAGCTGCGCAGCGGCGGCGAGTAACTAACTCTTCTATACGAATTATTTCATCAACCTAGTTAAATAAATGCCACATTGAACTGTATTCGATCTATTAAATTTACTACTATTTAGCAGGACATTTTAACCTATTATGGCCTTCTTCATTGCAGTTGCTGCATCGTGCTGGCCGCCGTGGCCTTCTTGATGGCTCTTGTATCGCCTCCCTCTCAATCAACCTTTGCTGACCTTCAGAGCCAGTTAGACTACCTCCATCTTGAATAAAGGCTCGTGTCATATTCTTCTTCCCTTTCTGATGTTTATTTGACGTGTGGAGCTGATGGAATCCCTGTCTTAATAGAATAGCATCCTGCATTGCGACTTCTGTGCTCTTTATAAACTTTTCAAGCATCTGCTCTGCAACAACTGAAGATAGGGATTGGCTTTGAAGTTCTTGAATCTGCTTTTTCTGTTGATTCAACTGATAGAGATTGACTGGTGTTCTTCCTAAATAAAAGGATTGGTTGCTGGATGAGGAAGAAGGTGGTGTCGGTGTCTTGATGTTGAGTTTTGCAAGAACTCTCTCTGGTTTAAAAGGAATAAGACCAGCAGCTGCAAATGCACTCAATATATTGGCCTTAGAGAATGCACGGTGTAATGGGCCGAAGCCTTGTTATCTAATATATAGATATGTACAAAAGAACTCGTTGGGGAAAGGAAAGAAAGAAAGAAAGACACACTGGCGGTGGATTTATATACTCGTGATCAGGTGATCGTAGATCACCTGACTTCGGCACGCTTTTAGTGTGCAAGCGTCGTTGATTGGATGGGTGGTCTATCGGCTCAGCTAACTATATAACTACCGGGCAGAAAGCGAGGGCGGTGAGGCACGTGACCCGCTGGGTACTAACACCCCCCCTCGCCCGAGCTGGGTGCCCGGAGATCAGAGGTTCTAAATACACATCAAAACGCATACACAATAAAGCAGAAGAATAAACAGGCAAAAAATCAATCAAGAAGTGAGAAAGTAGTGAAAGTACATCGAACAAGAAAGGGTGCAAAGGTATAGGGGCTGAACGATTGGCTGCCCAAGTGAGGTGCCGAGATGTCGAATGCCTATTATTGAGCAATTAAATCTTCCCTTCTTTAACAACTTTCTTCATCCGCAGTATTGTCTGTTTGATGATGTTTATCCATATTGATGAGATGAAGGAAGTGGCGATGGGCTGGAGCGTTGAGGATCTTGGTAAGTCCATCTGCCGGATTCTCCTTGGAGCGAATGCTTTCAACGCTGACTAGGCCTAAAGCTTGCAGGTCTCGTACATGATGAAATCGCACGTCGATGTGCTTCGAGCGTTTAGTTCCTTCTGTTGAAGTTAACGCAATAGCGCCCTCATTGTCCATATAGAGCTCTAGTGGTGGAGTTTCATGGCCAATCAGGCCCATTTCAAAACAAAGACGGCGAAGCCAAACAGCTTCCTTGGCTGCCTCAGAGCCAGCCATATATTCGGCTTCATTGCTGCTTGTCGCCACGCAGGTCTGGCGCTTTGATTGCCAGGAGATAGGCGATCCACCAAATAGGAAGATATATCCGCCAATCGACTTCCGGTCTGAGTTGGGGCCTGCCCAGTTGGAATCCGAGAATCCCTGCAGCTGGGTAGTGACAGTTCTTTGTGTATGCGGGTAATAGATGAGACCTTCATCAATAGTCCCCTTTAGGTAACGTATGACATGAAGAAGTGCGTTCCAACATTTCCTGGTTGGTGCAGTGTTGAAACGGGCTAATAGGCAAGCTGCCTCAGCAATGTCAGGTCGGGTTTTCACTGCGAGCCATTGTAACTTCCCAGTACCACGTTGGTATTCACGGGTGATGATGGTACTGTCAGGTAGATCATCTATCATCAAACCTGTCGGTAGGGGGGTAGGCTGTGAGTGAGCTTTCTCAAGGCCAAATGATTTGATGAGTTCCTTGATATATTCGCACTGATTGAGGTAAATACAGCCGTCTTCGGACCTCACTTCCATGCCAAGATAGTGTGTCATATCGCTAACATCTTTGACTTCCCATTCATTGGCTAGGGCGTTCTTCGTCCATTCAATATCCTCAGCACGCTCAGCGACAAGCTGAAAATCATCGACGTGGGTGGTAATATAAAGATGTGGGCGTGTTTGATGAATGAAGAGTCCAGCATCATATGAACATGTCTTGAAGCCCAAGCGGTGAAATACTGCAGTCATGGTGTCATACCATATGCGGGCTGCAGGGGTAAGGCCATATATTGAGTTCTTTAGCCTCCAGGCGAGGCCATCGCCCTTTTCAAATCCAGTTGGCTGACGCATGTAGATTTCATCCATTAGTAGCCCATTCAAGAAGGCTACGGCGATATCAAATTTCCGCAGGTGCCATCCATGTGCTGCAGCTAAAGCAAAGAGCAGGCGAGTGGTGGCTGCAAATACAACAGGGGCATACTTGCAGTAGTCATACTGCATATCATCTTTCTCAACAAGATTGCCCAGAATCACCCATCGGGCTTTATAAGATCGGTCATCTGTGGGCTCATAATCTTCCTTGCTGTCATACACCCATTTGCCAGGGAATATGCGCTTGTTTTTCGGAATATCACTAATGCGGACAAGCTCAAAGATCCCTTTGCTTTCTAGCTTTGCAATCTCTTTTTCCATTGCGTGCAACCATTTAGCTTTATCATCTCGATTCAGAGCGATCTTCAGTGTCTTAGGCACATCTCGAGATGTAGCACCAACTGTGTATGCAGCGAATCCTTTGGCAGGGCGTGTCATGATGTCGTCTGAATAAGATTGGGTGTTGTTCGAATAAGGTTGTTGGGGTGCTTCTTGTTGATTGGTTGATGGAGCGTGTAGAGCCACTGATGGCTCAGTGAATGACGGGTTGCTAAGTGAGACTTTTCCCTCATCAACGTGCCCATCAGGCACGTCAATTATGATGTTTTTCTCCTGGTCCCAAGCCAGAGCTATGTTGCTCGCTCGATGACCTAGAAGTATGCCAGATGCTCCACGAGCATCTATTTTATCTTCTGGTTTCTGAGTGCCATGGCGATGATACCATATTTTGGCACCAAAGGGGCGGAGGTAAGCTATATTCATTGGGCGGTTTTCCCAAGCTTCCGCAGGGATATAAAAGGCTGACTTCTTGATGTGCTCGTTTAGGATATTGCCATCCGGTGCTGGATCATTGAACAAAGGGGTTGATGTGGGCAGATAGTTGGCTTTCTGCACTGTATCCATTAAGGCATCTAGCCAAAAGCGGCGCGGCAAGCCTGATGCATACAAAACGGCTCTAGTGCGCTCCAAAAGAATCCGAATTCCACGCTCACTAACACCATTCTGCCAGGGTGAATATGGAGCAGATGGTTCAATTTTTATGCCAGGCCAATCTCGGGGGTTCTTGAAGAATTCACCATCTCCTCGCAGATAGGCTACTTGATAGCCTATTTTTGCAAGCCAGTCGATATGGTTCTTGATGGTGTGATTGGGTTTATCACGATTTTGAAGAGGAAATAGCCATCGAATTCGAGTGGCGTCATCAGTAAGGATCATGACATATCTGTATTTGCCGTTTGCAGGAGGGGTATCGTCGTCAGATGGCTTGCCTAGTGTTAGGCCGCCACCAAAAATATCAACATGCAAACGCCGGCCAGGTTGGGTGGCACGGGGTGTCGGCCCATTGCCTACTCTTCTTGTAGTCTTTGCTTGGCGACAGTAATCACAGGTGGGTAGGAGCTTCTTTCCTTGAATATTGATTCGTCCAATTCGATGTAGGTATTGCAGATCATGCTGATTCATATGGGATAGGCGATGATGCCAGTGTTCAATGGGGGCTGGAGGAGGCCTATTTGGCGTCAAGTTCCTTGATTTATTTTCATTGGTTTCCTTGGTGTCATTGACTGCATATGCTACGCCTTTCTCAGCCTCTAGACGGTCGAACATGCCATCTTCAACTGTTCTGGAGATGAGGAAAGCGGAGCCATTGGGACTGATTATCCGGAATCGATAAGGCTTTTCAGCAGTCAGCTGAATATGAAAGCCCTGCTTTTCGAGCTGGTTAAATGAAAGAAGGCGTGTGTGTAGTGCAGGCACATATCGGACATTTTTCAACTCTACCACGTGCTCTCCAATGGGTAGGTGAATGGTTCCAATTCCTTCTACCTTATGAGTGCTGCCATCTGGCAGTCCAACAGTCGACGTTGTCGTCAGTGGCATGTAATTGACAAATGCTGATTGATCATCATAGATAGTCCAGGTGGCACCAGTATCTAGTACCCAATCATCTGCGTTGGCGGTTGAACGGGCTAGATTGGCGAAGCCATCCGGCTTCCTCGGCGTTGTATTAGAGTTATTTGATGTCGAAATTGGATTGTCAGATTTCGGTGGGGGTCGTTTCTCTGGGTGAAGTATCCAGCAATCATCCAGTGGATGCGGGCCTCGTTTGCAATGAGAGCAGAGGGGTAATCGTTTATTAGGCAACGATGATTCGCTAGAGGTGTTGGAGCCCAGGGAGTTAGGTTGAGAGCTCCCCCCTTGTGTGTGCCACGATTGGCTGGGTTGGAAGTTGGGTGACTGGGATTCCAGGGATCCTGTCGATAAATTGTGTATGAGAGCTGTCGATATGTGTGTGGTGGAGGTGGTGTACGGCTTTCTATTTGGTCAATCACGTCGGCCATATCCATCTCATGAAAGCGGTTTCTTTTTGAGCCGGCGAAAAGATTATCCAACTGAGTACGGACGAATGAGCGCTGGAAGTCACCTAAAAGGATGATGCCTATGTCATGGCATATCTCTGAGACATCATATCCTTTTCGCTCTATCTCAGTGGTTATACGTTGCCACTGCCGCATCATTGCAACAGTGTTGCCATTCGGTTTCAAATTCATGAGCGTTTTGACAAGAAGCAGGCGTTCTTCTGCAGGTGAGACACCATAAATGGTATCTAAATGTGATAGGATCTCGCTTGGGTGTTGAGTATGGTCTGTATGGACTTGATGGAGGATATCGAGGCTCAAGCGGTCTAAAATTCGGGTATGTAGCAGCTGCTTGGATGTGGTATATTGAGCTAACTGCAGTGGTGTGTCTTTAGGGACATTATTGGGGCGAAGTAAAACATCTCGGGCGCCAATATAGTCAGCATCAAATAGGAGGTTCTTTCTCCATTCGGAATAGTTATCCCGGCCTTGTAGGCGTCGGGTATCTCGCCAGTGAGTCTTTGCAAGTTCATGAAGTCTCTTTTCTTCCTCTCGGACTTCCTGCTTTTCTTGTTGAATTTGTCTTTGTTCATGTTCAAACGCTGACCGACTATCTGATCGCTCAAACAGTTCTGATAGTCGCTCCATAAGTTGACTACCCCCTCCAGACGATGTACGCTTAGGCTGTCTAGCCTGGCGGAGAGTATCAACTTCATCACGAAGTATACGAATGATCTCATCTCGATCATCTGTGGTTTCTGATCGGCTAGTGTGGTGTTCCGATTGGGTATCAGCCGGTTGGGCGGCTCCTTTGGCGTTCATATAGGCAAATTCCTGGGGTTGAGGTTGTGGTTGCCCCCCTTGACCAGGTGGTGTATTGGGAATTGGGTAATCGGCGGGATTCTCATGAGTTTGGTCGTTGATATCCATGACGGTTTCAGCATCAGGATTGGTAGAATGGTGGCGTATGGTATGGGGCGTCTCCTGCTGGAGGACTGCCGGCATTTTATTCTTCTTTGGGGGCATATTGGCGAGTTTTACAACGTTGCTTCGGGAGGTGGTGAAAAGCGGTTGAATTCAGGGGATATCGGAGCGTACGATAGCTATGAATTCTCACAGACAAATAGCGCAATCTGATTAGTCTAGCAAGAGATTCAAACGCTAAAGGAACCAAACAAAAAGCCTCTAAAAGAATGGTCTCTCACTATAGAGCAAGAGGGCTCATAACCTTTTAGTGTGCAAGCGTCGTTGATTGGATGGGTGGTCTATCGGCTCAGCTAACTATATAACTACCGGGCAGAAAGCGAGGGCGGTGAGGCACGTGACCCGCTGGGTACTAACACACGCTCTTGTGAATAGCTTCAATCGAGAACCATTTATGGTTCGAGGTGCCTTTCGGGCCTAGCCCGTTACATGTCGAGCTAGGTGTTGTCCCAGGGACCATGGGCCTTGGTTGCTTCTCTCAGCCCACTGTCGGTTCCCCGTGGTCTGTTCCCCAGGCTGGGCGTGTTGATCCCCCTCTCGGAAGCTTACTGGGTGCAGGGTGGTTCTCCGGTAAGCTGAGCAGCCGGGTAGTATATCTCAACTGTCGGGCCTCCAGTAGAACCTCTGCAGGTGTTAGGCTTGCTTCACGAACCAGTGACCCTATAGGGGTGGATTTCAGCACGCCGGTAACAGCACGAGCCTGTTAATTGATCATCGGCTGTATACCGGCTAGCCGATCCTTCTGACCCTATCACCAGATTTCTGCTCCATACAGGCCTACTGATTGTACCGCCGCAACTTGAACTTGGCGGGCCAGTCCTGGGGCGAGTCCATGACTCTGGCATAGGCGTTGTACCCGGTTTTCTGCGGCTGTGCCTTGCGCATGCAGGTCTGATAAGGGCCTTGAGATTTAGCCCAGAGTCAAGCCAGATACTGAACCATTGGGTTGCCTCTGGGTTGAATGGCACACAGTGGCCATCTACTTCCACTCATGCTTATTAAATCTGATTTTCCAGCTCCCAGCCCTGTTTACAAGTAAGTAGGACTGCTTCTGTTTTCCCTGCATCAAACTGGACCACATTTTCATGCCCCCACTCGATAGCCACCTTGTGTTAGGGGACTAAGCCCGCAGTGCTAATAACTAGCTATAACACAAGGTGTTTCGTTGAAGAAGAGAAGGACGAATGTCCGCTCGGGCGATTCTATATACATATGTGCGCCGTGCGGAGTGGATATCATATTAGTAATCCCCCCCCCGTCGTCTCCCATTGAGCATACCGTTTATGCGACAGGCGCAGCCTGTGACAATATGGAGTTCCGACATGGAGGATACCAGATATATTGGCCGGAAGCAGGATCTCTTCGAGAGTGGCGGTGGCGATCCAGCGTGACCTAGTGGACAAGGTGATAGTAGTCAGTCAATTAGTTAAGCTAGTATACGATGTTATTCCTGTCTTTAGTAGAAGTCTTGAAGCCATGATGTACCCATGCATGGTTTAGTAGGCGGAGTTGCTGGCGGTGATTTGGTGGCCATATATATCACCTCCGACTTGCCTCTACCGTATTCTCTCCATTTACCTACACATCATGGGGCGAGAAACCTCAACCAGTGGCCCTTTCACAGTCCTCCCGCAATTGAAATGCACGTGGCTATCCCTGCATCCCCACCTATCCTCCTCCACACGGATAGCAAAGGCGCCCAGGCATTGGCGTCAACAGAGGGAACGAAGCGGTCAAAGCATATTGACGTGCGCTATCATCATATACGGGAACTGCAATCATTGGCCCTGGTTAGCGTCGAGGGAATACGATCCCAGGATTATCCCAGCTGATGGACTTACTAAAATCCAAAGCACACCAAAGCATAGACATTTCCTTCACCTCATTAATATGGATTGCAATCATCTACATCCTACTTCGGATGGAGAGTAGATGAAGAAGGAAGTATTGAAAAGCTCGAGGATGGGCAAGCGACGCCTTTATGTATCCTCGATTTTTCCTGGCGCTATTTCAGCGAAGCCAGTTACTGGCGACTATTCTGTCTGCTATTTTGTTTTCTGTTCATCTGCCTGATTCTGTATGCAATCATCTATGTATTTAGAGCTTTTGGCCCGGGCTTCAGCTCGTTCCAGGGGTGGTGTTGGTACCTGACGAGGATCTATCGGACAAATAGTCGGCCCGATTACCGAGGCCAGGGGATCTTTATATAGGTCGGTGTTTACACGTATTTAGATAGTCAAGCACTCAAGCACTTGTTCTACGTGTGGTTACCATAGACTTCAATATCACTCCTTTCGGCGCATATTGAACTCTCCATCTTCTGTACGCCATATAGCCTCGTGCAGTCGGATTATCGGCTCCCGATTCCCCGAACCTGAGCTACCCGCTTCAGTACCCAGCGGTCACGTGCCTCACCACCCTCGCTTTTCTGCCCGGTAACTAGTTAGTTATAGTTAGCCTTAGCCGATAGGCTACCAACCAATCAACCAATCAACCACTCACTACATACCAAAAGTTAAAGCGGCCGCTGGGCGTTACGGGTGGAAATGCGGCCGTAAACGGCCTCAAAATGTAGTCATTTTCAGCGTCATTTTCACAGGTCCTCACATTCTATGTGTAAAGCATGACATTATTCCCTTTTCTTTCCCTTTGGACTAATCCACTACCATGACTTGTAAAACAAATAATGGACATAAATCCAGATGACAGAATATTACGCTCCATACATACTAAAGTAGGGCTTTTTCGCTCCACAGCACCTTTTACGACACTTGGTGGGCAGTATTTAAATTCATTCAAGTTAATGCATGATTACAACTTGCCTTGATGAAAATCCACTTATACCAACTGTCTCGGAAATGCAATCAGTCATTTGGGTAGTAATGATCTTGACTTGCAGTCATATGCACTCTTTCGGGCATTGAACATGCCGTAAAGTACTAGCTGGCCTTAGCACTTGGTGTTCATCGGCTGAATGGAGATCATGTATGTACGGACGCCCAGTTCCATGGCGAGCTGAAATGCACGGTATCTATTCCTTATTCGGCAATGATGTGGATACACAATGTACCGACAGTGATGGGCCTCCGATGCAATATACGCGTCGCTCGGCGCTTAGCTCTGCTGCCTTGCGTTCTAGTGTGATATGAAACCCACGCCGTGGGGTAGAAAGAGAAATAAAACGCTAGTACACCGTAAAGGCACTGTCTTCTTACATCAGGCCCGAATTTCCTGTGTTGAGCTTTTCGCGCTCAATCGATCCATCGGTCGGTTGTCTGTTATATGCTCCTTATTCGTGAATAAAATATTTAACTCAAACTACCAGCAATGCATCTCTCTATTACGTATGCCGCCGATCTATTGCGAGCGGGTGAAAATAAGCTATTGTGTATTGCCAGCTGTTACCCAGGGTTCAGCTGATACATTGCCATGCCGACTGCAGATTATTGCCTAAATTGAGGTTAACAAACAGTCTAGTGCAGCGCCCAAGGCTGAGCTGAGTGTTCTGAGATGGAGTGAGATTCAGCTCTCCCAAATTATAGATATAAACTCAGTAAAATATCCTAGACGAAGTATCGTCTATGAAGCATACTTTCTTCAATTGACACCATGGCAGCGCAAGGCAAGATCAATCCGGAGGAGCTCCGGGCCCTCAAACCTTTTCCGTTTCCGTCAACGACGCTTGAGAAAAAGTCATACAAGCTTGAAAGCGATGGAAATGTACTAGAAGTCACGCCTGAATGTGATGAAGGTGTGGAAGTTGCGGCCGAGGAGGACAACCTCAAATGTGTAATGTGGTTTAATACTGGTGTATGTCTGCTCATTCCTATGATCCTTGGTAATCGATAACTAATAAAATATACATGTAGCCCATGTCGCTCGAAACGATCCAAAGGATTGATAGCGTTCAGCTGTTCACTGAGTCGCATGATGCGAATTCTGTCCTTACTACGGCTGATAACCGGACCTGGTTCGATCTTGCCATTCTGGAGCACAAAGACGATCAGCGTGCTAGAGTCAAGCAAGATGTTGAGCTGGTGTGGACGAGCCATAGGAATCGAAGCCAGACGACGGAATTTGGCTGGGTAGGTTTACTTCATTCCGATCAGGAAAATGAGCTGACCGAACATATTTAGGACAAGGGAACTGTCTTCGACAAAAATCATCCATTCCTGCGTTTGCTAGAGGTATGCATACTATATCTTTTATTTGATAAATGCTAATAAAGCCCAGGACGGGAATTGTCTTGCAGTCCGTGTTTGTGCTGGTGACCAGAACGCACACAACGTGGTTAAGAATGCTATACTAAAACTGGACATCGGTGATAAAACGGGTGAGACGAGCCCCAGGCGCAACTTTGAAACGATGCTAATTGGTCATACTAGAACGTGAGGCAGTTACATACAACGAGACCCCAAGAGAAACCAAAATCATGGTAGAAGTCTTCAAAGAGTGCAATTCTGCTGCACCTTCTGGCAATTACATGCCATGGGTGTCTCTTGGTGCTTTCAGGGCTGATTATTACGATGACGGTCATACTCATCCCTTACGTGTTCTTGCTATGGGTATGGTCTTCTTTGCTGCCAATGATGATTGCTGCTGACGAGAGTAGACGGGGGTGGTGTGCGTGGACTGTCTTCTCTTTTTATCCTCCAGAAAATCTTCAACAAGTTGGAAGAAAGGTTGGGAGAAAGGAAAAAGCCATGTGAGATCTTTGATATGATTGGAGGCACCAGTACTGGAGGGTATGTATTGCATGGTAACTGGTCGCGAATTCTACTAACTTCTTCAGCTTGATCGCTATCATGCTTGGTCGCCTTCAAATGGACGTTAAAGACTGCATTAAGAAGTACCAAGAATTGATGGGCATAGTCTTCAAAAAACGAGAAGGAACTCTGGGATCGATTACGGATTGGTTTACCAAAAAAGCGAGCTTGCTTTGGAGCGGCCAGGTCTATGACGACAAGCCCCTCGAAACGGAGATCAAGAAACTCGTAAGGAGCCAACTAGGAGACGAAAATGCCGAACTACTTGACGGGAAAGGCAATCCGGGTTGCAAAACGTATGATTCCTATCCTCTCATCGATTTACATCCAGCTAATATATTTTAGATTCGTTGTAGCTACCAGGAGAGATGCACTCAACAACCGTGGCCCGGTTTTCCTGCGTTCCTATAAACATCCTCATGATTCTCGAGGCCTCAGCAATGTCAAGATTTGGCAAGCTGCTCGTGCAACATCTGCTGCGCCCACCTACTTCTCTTCTATGAAGGTGGGTGACTATGAATTGGTTGATGGAGGCTTGAGTGCCAACAATCCTCTCGGATGGTGAGAATAACCCCCCCCTCGTTCTTAGCTTAGATATACTGCTGACCCCTTCAGGCTGTGGACAGAAGTATTGAGCATCTATGGCATGGGCCGTAGAGCCAACTGCTTCCTCAGCATCGGTACTGGCATTGGCTCCAACCAAGCACTCACCGATCCTAGGAAAGCGCCAGGCCAGGCCATATCGGCTATAACAGCTGCCGCCACCAATTCCGAGATTGCCCACCTTCTCTTCAGGACTCTTATCGATGCCTTTGCTCCGAATAGTGGGAAGCCGAAATACTGGCGTCTCAATGTCAACAAGCCTATCAATAAGGTTACCGATGGTCAGGAGCCCGAAGACTATGAGAAAGTAGTGGAATTGGATGATAGTGGAGCTGCTAAAGTATTGGAGGATGGCGCTGAAAAGTATATTGAAGAGATCAATGCTGACATTCAGAAGTGCGTTGATGCCATTCTGGATAAGCATTAGGTTTTCCAGATTTGTTTCTTTTTGTGAACTTCATTTATATTCGCCATTATACCCAAGGAGGGTTGAATATGTTGATTGACAAGTTTGAGATTGTCCTTGCTTCCAATATGTAAATTCGGCATCAACTCGAATACAACACATGTTCATCTTGCTCATCGCACGTATTTGCATTCATTGTATCGTTCTGTGGCATGTGAATCATCCGTGTCAAGAAGCTAGAGTTATATTTGTCTTTCAGTTCCGTTTATGTGGCGCTGGTAGACCTCAATTGATAAATTCCTACTCTTACTTTTTATCTCTTCTCGAGAATTCCAACCACAGCGGCGCCGCGACCAGCGTAAAAGCATCCACTTTACCATCTAGGAAAGACTTTCCAGATTGCCCGGGCGCAAAAGAAATGTCGAATCGCGAAGCAGGTCCGCAGTGACGCGACGGATCTCCATTAATGCCAGACGTCGCCCGACACAGGCATAGGATCCTATAGTTATCAGCTTATACTCAAAACAACCGTGCATAATGGGACACAAACCAGCCAAAAAAGGAATAAAGTTGGAACGATGCTTGACCAACTCCGACTGCGTCGTCTATCTCATGGGGATGAACTCGTCTGGACAGTCGAAGGCGCGTGGATCTAGGCATTTGTTACTAAGCAGTCCGTTTGAATCAGGGTTAGGGTACTTGCCTCGGAAGACAGTGTGAAATGGAACTTGAATGAGTGTATGGCATGGTATGTACGTCTCACCGTGACGGTGATACCTTCTGCGGAAGCCAGGCGTCGGATACCAGACGGGACAGCAGGGTGAAGATGGAGAGATTCATGAATAACGGCGTCGAGCAACTCAAGTCCTGCGAGGGAGTCGTCGTTGTGGTTGGATAGTGCGTCTAGCTGTCGTTGGAGCTCTTCAGTGAGTTTCTTATCTCGGGAAAGATGGAAGAATAGATGGGTCATGGTAGCAGAGGTCGTGTCACTAACTGAATTAGCATGTATGGGATAGTATCTATAGGGTATGTTTGAGGGATATTTACCTCCCCGCTACAACAATCAAGTACCCATAACCATGAAGGTAATCGAATAAAAAAGATAAGTACCTCAACTCGCTTCGTCATGCAATCCTCGATCCATTTCCAAAACGCCAGATGGTTAGCATTCACCAGCGGCGCCTTTGCAAACAACGGAAACAATCAGGGCTGGTGTTTGAGATAGCCAATCACACCCATATCAGTGCGACTTGTCCGGAGGAAATATGATTCCTCTCCGTCACGAATTATATCAAAGGTCTTGCCGAATGCCAGATTGCCCATCACGTCGAAGACGTAATAACTAAGCCATCGGGTGATGTCAATAGGCTGGTCAAGGTCGCGGTCGATCACGTTGACCAGCTGATTTGTCTTGCGCGACCTTGAGTTATACCGGGTCTTCGTATAACATTTGTTTGCCTTTATCGCAGTCTTCCAGGTGGGCGTTTAGATCAGACTCGCTGGGCATGTCTACTAAGACGCGGGCCTCTCGGGTATTTGAAGCTGAAATGCCTTCGTGGCGATACACTGTGGTGCCTATATTATTGCTAACGTCTGCCTTTTTCCTTTCGACACATCGACCGCAGCTTACTTTTGATTTCCTTGGGAAAAGTAACGTGCGAACATGTTATACTGAACGGAATCCACTTGCGAGTGTTGCCGTCTAGAATCTCGACATATCCTCCAAGGGTCCCAGCACCTTCATCAAAACCATGAGGCGCAACGCTCTGGCCTACAAGTGCTTTCCCACTCAACATGCTCGATTTAGTTCTTGGGAGGCGGGACGTGACAGCACGGAAGCTATCGGCTCTCAAGATTTTGATACCAACCATTGGCAAATCGAAGTTGTTGAGGGATCCTTATCACTTCCTCTCGTGACGCGCCACAATCACGAGTGGTACTTTTTACCATGACAAGAATAGTGGGTGGGTTTTGAGACGAATCTTTTTCCTTTCCGATCCTGTAGACGCCAACAGAGTTCCAGTTTTCGATATCGCATTCGTCTAAGATCCTAGCGAGGACATCATTCCAAATTCCAAAGATCTCGTCGGCTTTTGCGATGGGATGATGGTTATCCCTCAAGAACGCGCGTTCATCGTTCAACACAACCGAGACCGTTGACAACCCCTCAGCTTGCAGCAAAGTGCGAAGTTCACAGCAGACCTCTGTCCAGTATTCGTCCAGAAACTTCTTGGTGGTATTAATTTAGCAGAACGGAATGCAGAGTATAGATAGAGGATGCGAGTATACGAGCAGCACAAAGACAAGGACAGAACACCCCCAGTAGCAATACAACCAACTGCACACTGGCGTAGAGAATCTCAGCAGGAAATTGGCAGAAGAAGAACAGCCAGGGAGCGAGCAGCACAAACAGTGCGAGAACGGCGGGATAAAAAAGCAGCAAGAGCGGCGGCGCACGACCACGAGAAGCAGCACTGAGCCCTATCGCCTAGATGGACTGTCTGTCATCTAAAGCTACGGAATGACTACTTTTCAATGTCTAAACTTAGAGCCAAATCTTGACTATCAACAATTTACCGGTTTATTTCAGCGATTAGGCTCGACATTTGCTTGTTGTCGAGTATGGTATACTTACCAATTACCCAAAACGGTGGCCTCTTGCGAGAACGCCCCCGGATTGATCCAAATACCGGCATCTGTGGATCTGCAACCCTTGGTTGGCCACCATCCTGTTCTTACCTTCCTCGAGATGAAAACCGTCGTTCCCTCTGGAATCCTACAATACCATCATCCACATGCTGATGTCGATTCAATCACAAAATCGCACGCTCTGATCCAAAATACAGCTCACGGGAGCCTACTCTACGCCTACTCTACGATCTGGCTCGAAAAACGATACTCAGATCATACTGTTTTCGAAATCTCCGCGTCAATTAGGTAGATGCCACGCGCAATTATCGCCCTGGTCTGTGGATACGATCCCACCCACTCCCACCCCATCCGAGAACAAACTCACAGCGTTCCTTGACCGGTTCTACTCTATTTCTCACGCACCGCCCGTCTACCTACGGACTCATATCCTTTCCAACGGGAATTGGCCGTGTCAACCGGTTTGCTTCTCTGCCTCCTGCTGACGCTCAAGTCCTGGGGGTGTTTTCCTGAGGGGGGGGGGCAAGTCCACCTGGACCGGCCTTTTCAGCACCTGGAATGCTTCATATGTGTCTTTCTATTGTCCATCAACGGCTACAAGATGCGTCAGTCTCCAAGCAATATTGAACAGCGCCACTATGCTGCCCAGTAGCAGCATATTACGATTGTCATTAGCTTTGTAGGTGCTCGGAGTGGGATATAACCCAAGATTGATCCGTTAACTTGTTTTATAACTTCGAATATAGTGTACAACGATCTAATTTATCACCTCTATCCAAAATCAAACTTTTATATGTGTGCCGGCATCAGCACCGACATCATCTTGACTCCGATGGTCCCGGCTCTCCTTCACCCTCGTTCGCACTTTCTTGTCTGCCATGACGGCCAGCATGAATCTCCTCAACCGTCTCCTGCACACCAGCAACACCCTTGCTATCAATGAAATGCGAGATGCGGTTCCGCGGCAGCCACGATTCCTCGGGCATGACGAAGTATGAAACCAGTGCGAAGATAGTAACGGCGGCCATGATAATCGGTGCGTCTGTTCGCCATAGTCAGTACCATCCTCACAACCCTCATCGCAAAAACGCAACCCAAATCCAGGGGCAGACTTACAATTCAAATTCTCTCCACTAACGGGAAACTCATACGGTGAAAACAGCACCGCAACAACCCACCCATTCCAGAAAACACCAATAAACTGGAAGACCTTACTCCACCGCCCCAAACTCCACTGCGGCTTCGGGAACCTCTTGGGCGTACAAACCAATCGCCCCAGGCAAATCAGCCCATAAGCAGCAGCACTGGGGACACCAGCCGCAGAAACGAGCGATGTGAAAGCGACGTTGGACGCAAGCAGTGTGCAGGTGATGATCGCGGCAACGGTCCAGACGACGATTACGGCGTTGCGGGGTTGGCCCGAGTGCACGCGGGAGACCCAGGAGGAGAAGGGGAGGACGCCGTCGCGGGCTACGGCGAAGACGAGACGCGAGGCGGCTGTTATTGCTACCGCTGTATTCTGTTTTTTATTTTTTTTTTCGTCAGGCGGTTCAGAGCGGTTGGGGCAAGGTAGGGGACATACCAGCCATAGGGCAAGGATGCAGATAATGTTCATGAAGATATGTCCACCACGACCAAGCACCACAGCATACAACGGCACAAACGGCTGGGGCGAGCCAAACGAGAATAGCGTCGCGGGATCGGGCTACACAATTAGCATCACCACTCCCCTTCTCAGCACCATCTAATACCAGGGGTAAAACGTACCGCACAGAAAAGGAAAAGAATAACAGTAGCCAACCCTCCAATCCCACTAACAACCGTACTCCAGAAAATGCCCCTCGCCGCCGAAATACTCGCATTCTTCGTTTCCTCAGCCACATGCCCCGACGCATCAAACCCGATCAACACACCCGCCGTAGCCAGATACGACAGACACCAGTTCCAGCCCGGAGGGGCGCCGGTGCCGTTGTAGGTTGACATGAAGGCTTCGTCGGCGGTGCGGAAGCCCCAGGTGTTGGCTGTGCCGATGGGAAGCCAGATCAAGTTTAGGAGGAAGTCGAGGAGGACGACGAAGGAGGAGAAGTAGAAGACCCAGCGGAAGAAGCGGGCTGCGTGTGTTAGTATCCTTGGTGTATCGGTAAGTTTAAGGAGGCGTACGAGGCATGAAGTTCAATAGGGCAGCCAAGGCGAGTAGGACCTCTGTGACGATCCACTGCAAAGTCCGGAACTTGACCTCCGTCGTCTCGGTGGGAAAGTCGACGTTAAACACCGTCATTTCCTACTCCATTAGCACCTCATCATACAATCCATCAACACATACTCACCGACAACAAGTAATTCGCCGCACTCTGCGTATTACCTATAAGCACTCCAGTCAGCACTCCAACATCAACCAAACCCAAGACCAAGAGTCGCATACTAGCACAAAACGTCGTCCAAGCAGTTGTACTCCACCAAGCAACAATAAACCCCAACAACCGACCAAACCGTGGCCCTCCAGCCTCAGCAGCCCAGAGATAAATCGAGCCAGCGGACGGCGAAGCAGAACATACTTCTGCGATGACTGCCGCCGTGATGTATGTGAACACCATTGTTACGAGGTAACTTGTCCTGCTCCTTCATTAGTACTGGGACTGGTAGGGTATATGGGGGGTAATGGAAGTACCAGTAGGCGAGGTTCCCGCCGGCAGCGATACCGGTGCTGAATGTTACTCGGACGCCGCCGACGAAGTACAGCGCAGCTATACCTCATTAGCATTTTCACCCTATATAGAGGAGGTATAGAGAAGACCAACCAAACGTCGTGGCGAAATTCTCAAAAAGCGTGTACGTCCGATGGAGGACCTACAGTCCTCATTAGCATACATTCCCATTCCCGGTAGACGTCGGAATGTAAAGACATACAGGCTTATAACCCATCGTTTTCTATACCTCTGTTAGCATATCCCTCCATCCTAACATTATCGTGGTAAACGAACATACCAATAAAGCCGCATCATCGACAGCTTCATTCTGAGAGCGGTCGCCCTCGCCGTCCGAGGGGAGAGCATCCTGGCTCTGCGCCCGGTCGTTGTCGTCGTAGACGAGAGATGACGGTGCAGCCATCTCTATACTATATTCTACAGTGGTATACTGTATGTACTCCGTACTTGTACACAGAATGATATAGATGCAGTGACAGATGAGGATCTGATAATATATGGCCAAGAAAGACATCCGGATGGGGACACTCCACTCACCGGAAAAATTCACCATTTTTTTTTTTGCACCTTAAATTACTGAAAACGGAGCTGTCTGGTCCGCTGTCAGTGCGAATGCTATTTTATTAGGATTGGCATATAATTAAAAGCTCATTTCTCCTAAGCGTTTTCTCCTTAGATGGTAATACTATGCTCTTAAGTGTAGAATAGAAGAATATAAGTCTTGTTGTCTATCACTCGCTATACAGTCGTCGCTCGTAAGGGTCCAGCCCTCCCACCCAACGCCTATTTACAATAAATACTCTATGGTAAAGAAAAGAATAACAGAGAGAAGAGAAGAGAAAAAGAAGAGGGAAGAGGGAAGACTCAAGGAATCAAAACCGACGTGCGGATATCGTCCATCGTCTCAATCCATCCTTCGGGGAACATCCGTCGCTTGAACCACACCCGCTCCAGTTCTTCCAGTCCTTTTTCGACGTTCTATTTTGCATTAGTGGCTGTCTAGGAACAGGGAGGGGGAGGGGAAACTCACTTTAAACCCGTAGCGCTGCAGCTCCTGCATTGTTTGCTGCACATACGCTTGCTCCATCACATCGTGCGTTTCACGACCCGCCGTGAACAGAGGCCACAGAACAGCCAGCCGTCCCACGCCGTTAGCGCATTTTCCGATCAATTGTAAGATCCGCGTGGCCAGCATCTGTAGTAATGGGCCTTCGGTTTGCCGGTCGGGGCGGTTTGCTGCTGCTACTTTGTGTAGGTAGATCACGGTCGCTTTCTCGTAGGCTTCGATGCATCCCGCGTACTCGAGAATTTCTAAATAGGGATAATGTTCTAGACTGGCGTCATCGAGTTCGAGTCCGCCTAGGACCTGCATGCACTCAGGTGCTGTGGCCCGCCAGTTCAGGAGGCGGTTGAGCAGATCGCCGTAAATCATGTCTTGCTGCGCGGGTGCGAGTTGATTTTCGTGTTTGGCTCGTCCGAATGAACTGATCGCTGCTTGGATCTCCATCATCACCGACCAGCAGTTCCGAAGCTCGACTAGTATCTGCTCACTGGGCGGTGTCTCCGACGATAAACTGGGAATGCCCAGGTTGTATTCCCAGCCGCCTGTGTATTGCCGCCAGTAGCTGCCCTCGACCACGGTGCCGTCGCTGGTCGCACATGCGCCGGCAACATCAAGATAGGAGAGGAGGGAGATGAGGAAGTGTCGGAGGGGGTGGTTCATTTCGGTGACCCGCTGGGCTTCTTGGTTGGGGTCGGTTGAGTTTTGGAAGAAGAGGATCTTGTAAATTTCACGGGCGCCTTTCAGGTGGATGGTCCAATTGTCATGTTGCGAGTCCATCATCTGCTCAATTAGTACAGTGATTATATCAGAGGTGAAGGGGAAAGACCAACCTCGAACAAAGACAATAATAAACAAGTCGCAAAATCATTCAATCCTAATTGGGTATTAGGCTCGGTATATCTCGTCCGAAACGACTTGACAACCTCCCCATACTGTCCCATGGCCTGCTGGAAATGCTCAATCCGCTGCTGGCCCTGTGATGTATTGGCCAGATGCAGCGCACCGAGAGCCTGCATCGCGCTGGCCATGGATGGCGAATCGCGCGCCATTTCCGGGAAATACCGCCGGTACGGGTTGACATTGATATTATTATCGTAGATCAAGAGTAACGATGCGACCTGGTCAATGAAGTGCGAGTAGTACCGGGCATCCTTGGAGTCTAAAGGATTGTTCATGGTCACGAGCCGGAAGGGATCTTGGAATTGGTATCGGGTAGGGGTGGATTGAGAAACGGTGGTGGGCGATACCACGATCGCATCCACGCCATCTTTATCTTCATCGTCCTCTTTCTTAATAATGGCCTGTTTGCCGGCGGCGGCAGACTCATTGGTACCGGCCTTCTTGCCGCGTTTCTTCGGCTCCGGTTTGGACGTAGTATCCTGCGAGGCCTGTGATGGCCCATAGACCTTAAAGGTCATCCGGCCCTGTGTGCCATCGCATTCGAGTCCTAGGCGAGTGCAATTCCGGCACGACGGGGAAGCTTCATCGCAGCGGACATGACGTCGACGACAGGTGGAACACCCGGTGAATCCCCGGTGGTGCCATCGGCGAACTCGCTTTTTGGGTTCTTGGCCTGAGGGAGTCGAGGCCGGAGCAGGAGCTGTAGAGGGAGTCGTCGTCGCGGAGGAGGTGGAAGGAGGAGCGACTGCGGGAGCTGCGGAAGAGGCGGCGGCGGCAGCGGCGGCGGAAGAGGAAGAGGAAGAGGAAGAGGACGAGGAGGGCGGCGGGGGAGCCATTACCGGAGCAAACACGGTGGTGTGAATCTCCATGGGGGGAGACAGTCGAAGAATAAAAGGTAGAGGAGGATTGAGGAGGATCGAGGGGCGAGAGACATAGAGATGCGAGGATTAGTGATGACAGAAGGAATCAGCCGGAGAGGCCATATAACTGTCGCGTGTGTGGATGGGTGGATAGGACCGGGGTAGAGAGAAGATATAAAAAGATACAAAGAAAAAGACGAGAAAGATATAAGCAGGAGGATCAGCAATGTTAATGGAAGTGCTTGTACTCCGTACTAAATGAGGATGCGAGAAGTCAAAAGGTTGTGTGAGAAAATCCCAAGAACGAGAAACAAATGAAATAATCGACCTTGGCTGGTGGGGCGTGATTTTAGGGGCGGGAGGAGCACCGGTTTCTAGGGGCCCCGTTTAGGGGTGTGTAACTAGAGTTTGGTTACCATCTTAGTATCACCCCGGGTCGGTAGGGTCTCTTGGAACTCTTGGGGAGTGATTGGTCTTTGGTCTTTCTACACAGACAACTGAACCAAGTCCCTACAAGCAAGTCTACCAGTCCTCCACAACTACTCTCTACACAACACCTGCTCTACTCAGTCGCCACAAGACTCAGGAATCGGTCCGTCCACTGATCGACCCTAGTGGTTGATCATGACGGCGTTCTGTGCTCTGCCGGAGCCTCTCCGTGCCTCGGTTTGGAAGGATTGATAGAGACAAGGTACGGAGGACTAGCGTACTCAGTCAGAGACTAGCCAGTAGCCTAGAGTCAGAGACAACACTTCGTACCCCATAGAGACACCACTCATAAGAGACAGGCACAAAATCACGCATCGTTACCACTTACCCAAACTCTGTTGGCCGACTCCATCGCATCGCCACTGGATGCTCCAATCTCGTGGGATGGGGATGCCTGTCCTCCGGTAGTTCCACGCACTTACATAAGTAAGCCCTTGGCCATGGCGTTGCTGATTTCGTGTCCACAGATCACGCCACCTCAAAAACGTGGACGCGTGACACTTATGACCGCCAAGACCATTAATCAGCGAGGACGTGACACGCGATTTATTCAAATACAATACCCATTACTCTGAATTTCAATTTCAATTTTCTTCTTATGTTACAGTTGTATGTGATTTCAAAGTATACGTTGATCTTCTCATTACTATGGATCCTCAGCCTGAAATCTTCAATTTAGAAGATTTTACTTCATCAAGTCCAGAGACTGATCCCAATGTCGAGGTATTTATTTTAATTGAGTATTTGTTAACTGATTGCTAACGGCTCAATGCGGAAATAGGGCATTCCTGTACAACTCACAAATTCAAAAAGCCATTCTCTCCAGACATCAAAAATTGAATATATTGATGACTTACCAGAGTATCCGACAAGTCATATTCATGGATATTCATATGTTGTTGCATCTAGAGGGCGATCACAGAATGAAATGGAGCAGCTTGTTCATGAGGTACTGTTGAGTACTTTCTAATTGCTTTTAAAGTGCTTGCTAATCAGTTACAGATTCAATACTCACGGCGTCAACAACATGGACCAAGGAGACCAGTCAAATGCCCATTTTTCAACTGTTTAGTTAAAAGATGGACTTGGAAATGCTCTGGTATCTACGCATGTGAATTTTTGAATCCATTTCTTCAATCCTATCATCATACATTTGTTGATGAGGATTGTTGGGATGTGATTCGAAATACTCAGAGGAATATCCAAATCCTGGAGGCAAATATTGGAAAACGAAATGCATACAGGTATTTAAACATCTCCTAAACAGCTTTGAAGCAATTACTAAGTACTTCTAGCTATTATCGGTCAAAAAATGAATTTTTCAATAAGGGTTATGCATGCATTGACCAGCTTCCAACTTGCAAGCCAGTTTTTAAGCGGCATACCCAAATGGTTGGTTAAATCTTTTTACAATGCTCCAAGTGATTTCTAACTAGTCATAGAATGTCCATGGTGAATTTCCACCATATATTGGCTGTAGTAATGGATCCAATGAGTTTTTAACAAAACATCATCGAGGATCTATTCAAGGCCATACATCAATTGATCTACAGTTCCTTGAGGACCTTTTTAATCATGATATTATGCCACCAACTGAAGAATGTGGTGTTTTTGAATCATTAGCATCCCGACGAAAGTATTGCGGTAAGTGTTTTTTAAGTGATTGTCAATCACCTATTAACTGGTTAAAGATCGAGATCACCTTCAGGGGCCAGGCAGACTACAGCATACTTCCTGTGGTGTTATTTTTACTGCTTTAGTGCCAGTTGATATCAATGAATGTCCATATATCCTCTTTACATCCCATGGAATTCACCAGCATCCACCTCCACCACCAAGCAAGGCACCAGAACGAATTTTACAAGGGGTTAAAAGGATTATCCAACAAATACAAGATCCGAGTTTGACCACAGGTAAGTGGTTGGTTCTCAAGTGATTGAATAATACATACTAACTAGTGTTAGCACAATTTCTTCGAAGTCCACAACTAGAGGCATTTTGTCAGCAGTATGGTGCTTCTACATTAGCAGAGATCCACTCTAGCTTCTGTAATAAAGACCGAATTGCAACAATTATCCAGAAACAACGACTTCTTTCATACCCTAATGGACAGGATATTAATGGGTTGCTATTCCTACAGAACCGGGATTCGCTAATCAATGTAAGTGGTTCTAATCATCCATTGCCTCATTGAATGACTATTAGAATGCTAATGAAGTGCCTAGGAATACATTCAAGAGAAATATCATGATTCTCAAGGTACAATGGTATTTTGTGCCTTCAAGGATCAGATTGACTTATTATCAACTTTATCTTCATTTGAAATTGATATGTCTTTCAAGCGAATTCGATCCAAAGAGATGAATGAGGTTCTTTTTGCAACATTCATGCCAGATCAATGCAAAAGTTAGTATCTGCATAACTGCTTGAGAGCTACTTGCTAACCACTTGGCAACTAGTCATAACTTTACTTCGAGTCTTTACCAGTGAGGATTCTACTGAAGGTTACTATTTACTTTTCAAGCGAGCATTCCATCTTATTGAGAAGGTTTCTGGACGACCAGTTCTATTTGATCCAATTCATGGATCTGGGATTCATGGTATTATTGTTGATATGGACACAAAACAGTACACAGGTAAGCACTCCTGAAGTACTTTTGATGCAGTTACTAAGTAATCAGGGCTTGGGCAATATCTTTCTGAAATTGATCCTCAACACCAAGATCCTACATGGCAGTTACAGCATATTATCATATTCTGTCGTGTTCATTTTCAACGCTCAATTTTAAAGGCAATTGGGACTAAAAATAAAGGATCAGGCCTTTGGAGTCGCATGATGAGTCTCCTAGATTGCCAGTCAGAGGCTGAGTATGATGAGTTGATTAAACTACTGATACGTTAGTATTGAAGTGGTAATAAACCACTCAATAAGTACTTGCTAACTATCGAATAGAATATGAATCGCCAGCAGTCCAGACCTGGGCCATACAAAAAAAGAGTGCAGTTATTAAGGCAGGTCTAAATGAATCATGCTCAAAAATTCAGCCACATTATTTTAATATTCTACGAAACCATACAAATGCTGTTGAGCAATCACACCAAAAATCATATGCTTCAGGGAAATATTTGACTTTGGCTGAAGCAGCTCGGAAGTACTTACCAACTACTCATCAACTGCTTGATACAACACTAACTATCTTAGTTCTGCAAAACTTGACAAAGATGATATTCTTCAATATCATAATTTTCAGCAGTTCAATATTCATCATTCATATCGAGCTTCTACAATGGAGGCAAACTATCTGCGACACATGAGTCGGGAAAGTAAGTTATATAAGTACTTCTTAAGTAATTGACAAGTACTTAATTTAATATAGGAAGAGGCCATAAACGTCAGCGATTATCTTCAACAGCTGAATCAGAGAGGCAAGCAAGCAGTCAAAATTTTGAAATCTCACATGAAAATTCAAGAGGTTCTTCTTCTCAGGTTGCTGATAATGAGTAAGTATACTTTCATGTCAAGTGCTTCTTGAGCAGTTACTGACTAGTTGATAACTACTTAGATCTACAACCTCATCACGGAATCTTCGCCGAGTGGCTTCAACAAACATACTGACAATTGAACAACGCCGTCAAGAATTAGAATTACGAGACCTGGAGGCAGAAGTCAAAAGGAAAGAAGAAGAAGTTCGCTTGAAACAGCTTCAAAATGAGCAATTAGAGCTGGAACTTATTGTAATGGGCCGAAGCCTTGCTATCTAATATATAGATATGTACAAAAGAACTCGTTGGGGAAAGGAAAGAAAGAAAGAAAGAAAGACACGCTGGCGGTGGATTTATATACTCGTGATCAGGTGATCTACGATCACCTGACTTCGGCACGCTCTTGTGAATAGCTTCAATCGAGAACCATTTATGGTTCGAGGTGCCTTTCGGGCCTAGCCCGTTACATTACCCCCTTCCTCGTCGCCTCCGCGATCGCCCCCGGCGTGGGGTGGCTCATTTGGTATACTCAAGGCCGATTGGACAACAATCCCATTCATCGTTTTGTAGGTTTCCCAGTCATCCAATGCTATGGTATCCTCCATGTTCCTCGCATCGTTCCATTCCGGTTCCTGCCAGCCAATGTATTTGACTAAAAACTCATGTCTTTCGCCTCGTCCCCACCGTCGAAAACGCTCATCTAGTATTCGTTCGACCATATATTCTTCATTCCCATTGATCATTTCTGCAGGAGGTTGGTAGTCATCTTTCCGTTGGCTAGGGAAGGGATCCATTGCCGCTGGGCGGAGGAGCGCTGTATGAAACACGTTGTGGATTGTGCCTGGTGTGTTGAGGCGGTAGGTGTGGGATCCAATCTTTTCCAACACAGTAAATTTTGCCTGCCTGCTTCCCAGTTTCTTGCTAGGGCGTTCTGTTTGTATATTGCGCAGGTCAAGCCAGACTTTCTGCCCAACCTGGTATTCAGGGGCGACATCTCTTTGACGATTGGCATAGTCTTCTTGTTTCTGTTGGGCGACAGCCAGTTCTGTTGTGGCGATGTCAAGAGCTCCCCTTAGCTTGGCTGCAATTCGTTCACCTCGTTCACGCATGGTGCCCAGGTCTGGTGCTGAAAGGTTGATTTCAACATCCTCTTCTAACTGAAAGGGATCGACGTGGTAGCCGTGGTCAAGGAAGAATGGACTGACACCTGTGGAGGCAGCATCCCGGCTGCATATTGCAAGCTGTGCCATTGGTAGCAATGACGCCCAGTTCGATTGTGTGTGATCACAGAATGAGCGCAAGAATAGTTCAATAGTAGCATTCATTCGCTCAGTTTGGCCATCGGTTTCAGCGTGGTAGGCAGTTGATAATTGTCGTTTGATCCCCAGTAGCTCACAAAAACGCTTCCACATCTCATTGGTGAATTGTCTTCCTCTGTCTGATACAATACTGGCTGGAATGCCATGATAGCCAATGAAACTCTGAATAAGCTTCTGTGCTACTGTGTAGGTGTCGATCTTCTCACAGGGTATGGGGATGACACCTTTTCCAAGGCGATCGACAATAACCATGATGTTTTCATAACCATTTGAGATTGGTAACTTCTCGATGAAGTCAATTGCAATATATCTCCATTTTCGGTCTGGAATTGGTAGAGGCTTCAGTAGGCCTTGTCGGCGGTCTCTCCATACATTGTTGGCACTGCATTTGTCACAGTTCCGTACAAATCGTCTGACATCCTCAGAGATTGCAGGCCAGTAGACCCTTCGTGCCAGGATAGCATACATTGCGCTCCTCCCTGGATGGCCTGTAAGTACTGAGTCATGTGTTTCTTGTAGCAACCTTGTCCTCAGAGATTCAATGTCAGGGACCCATCGCCGGCCTCGGTAGCACAAGCGGTTGTTCGGTTCAATAGAGCATTCTGAGATTGAGGCTTTGATCCCCAGTTCACGTGGGAATTGATGTGCTCCTACTTGCACTGCTTCTCGTATACGACCATACTTTTCATCTAGTGGCTCTACCCGAGCCCAATGTTCATCAAGAGTCATATCCAGTAGCTCTTCCAACGATGGTCGCTCACTATTGAGATTGGTAGGTTCGTTCGCCTGTTCATATCCTTGAGGTGCGCTTGGCTCACTGTTATAGGGCTCCATGCCGACTGGTGCTAGAAGGATCCGGGACACATTAATAGGATGGGGTTCTTCAACTAGTCCTCTTTTGCTGCTTCCTTCCACTGGTCCGTCCTTGAGGATCTCAGGATCGAATAGTCGTTGTTCGCGATGCTTTAGCCGTTCATCACCCAATACAGGAACATCCTGCTCTCGTCGAGACAGTGCATCAGGGCGCCCTGCAAGCTTCCCTGGTCGGTAATGAAGTGTGAAGTTGTATCGGCTCAATAGATCTGCCCATCTCATCTGTCTCTCATTCAGTCGTCTCATGGTAGTAAAATAACGGAGATTGCGATGGTCTGTCAGTATCTGGAAATTTACCACTGATATGAGCTCTGATTCCCACTCTTTCAATGCATTGATGATCGCCAAAAGTTCCTTGTCATGAATCTGGTAGTTGCACTCTGCAGGAGTGTTTTTCTTGGAAAAGTACGCGCAAGGTCGTAATACACCATCATCATCATACTGTGAAAGTACGCCACCAGTGGCCCACCCTGATGAGTCAGTCTCGACGACAGTCTCGCGGTCTGGATCAAATTGCATGAGGATTGGTGCCGTTGTAAACATCCTTTTTAACTGTTGGAAGCTTTCCTTGCATTTATCATCCCACACAAAGGGTTTATCTTTTTGAGTCAACGCTGTTAGTGGAGTTGTAAGTTCAGAATAGTTTCGGATGAAACGTCTGTAGAAGTTCGCGAATCCCAAAAATGACCTGACACCTTTCACAGTGGTAGGGGCAGCCCAGTTCATGATTGCTTCAACCTTTGCTGGATCCATGCTGACACCTTTTCCTGCCTCAATAATGAATCCTAAATATTTTGTTGACTTCACTTCAAATTCGCATTTATCAATATCAATCTGTAAGCCAGCCTCTTGGAGACGGCCTAATACTTTGCAGACATGCTCTTGATGCTCTGACAATGTTCCATCCGTAAATATCAAGATGTCGTCAAGGTAAGCAGAAGCAAATTCATCTAGGAAATCTCGTAGGACCCAATTAACATAGCGTTGGAAGGTGCTCGGTGCATTGGCTAGTCCAAATGGTGTTACAAGCCATTCAAACAGCCCAAATCGAGTTCGGAATGCGGTCAACCATTCATCGCCGGCAGCGACACGAATCTTGTGAAAAGCAGCAATAACATCCAACTTGGTGAACCATTTTGCTTTCCCAATTCTTTCCAATGTTTCATTAATTAGTGGTAGGGGGTAGCGGTCCTTCTTTGTAATGGCGTTCAGTGCTCGGTAGTCAACACAAAATCGCAAGCCTCCACCAGGTTTCTTGACAAGCAATACAGGTGCTGCAGCAGGCGAATTGCTAACACGTATGAAGTTCTTTTCCAACAACTCTGTCAATGTCTTCCGTAGCACAAGCAGTTCATCCCTTGACATATTATAAAGGGGGCCCCATGGAGGTTCAGGGGTCGTTCCATCAGCGTTCTTATTGAGTTCAATCTTATGGTCGATATTTGGTCCTCGATATGGTGGTTGCTTGTCAGCTTCCTTCCGGTCAAATACTGATAGGAATTTATGGTAATGAGGTGGTAGTTTGGTGCGGGGGTCTGTCAGCAATTTGGGTCGTAATGCTTTCTCAATGTCCTTTAAACTTGCGGCGAAAATCTGTACGCTGCTGTCCTTTTTCTTTTGTCGGTTCCATAGTGCAAAAGCGTTCGCCCCGATGGGCTGGATATCCATTTGTGGTTGATCTTCCATGCTACTAACAACAATGCCATTTGTGAAGCGCAATTTCGGACCATTCGGGTCGATAAACACTTGTTGGTCGTCTATCCATGCAAGGCCTAAAATCATGTCGAGTCCCCTACCCAGTTTAGGAACAACATACAGCCATGCAGTGTTTTGGTGGTTTCCCCCACGTTCAATGAGATTTTCGCTACCTCCCTTATACAATCATCCGTTGGGCCCTTGTAGTCGTCGATAGTTCGTGGTTTGATGGTTACACGCTCCAGTTGATGTTTTCGGGTAAAATTCTCAGAAACCATACCATATGTAGTACAACCGGTGTCCACTAACGTTCTGCTGACCTGTTCTCCATTGACTAATGCGGATACTCTGAATTCAGGTCTGTCAAACTTGACTCTTTTTCGGAAGTCGTTCCACTCCTTCTGAAGGTCTATCTGAGCTGCTGGGGCCGGTCGCCATGTAGGTAGATCCATCAACTGCTGGTGGTGCTCCTGCAAGAGACTTTTTGCAGGAGCTATTCTTTTCCCAGCTTGGGTTGTTCCCTCAACTGCTCTTCTTCATCTTCGAGTTCCGGCCCATGAATGTGTGAGCGAGCCATGCGGGTACTGTTCCTAGGACTGTCGTAGGGGCAATGGGAGATAAAATGCGTGGAGTCACCACAACGAAGGCAACGTCGTTCTTGTCTGCGGCGTTCCATTTCTTCTCGTGATACATGCTTAGCCACGCGTCGAGGTTGGCTGCGTGCAGAAGTTGTTGTTGTGGGTTCCCAGTCCATATCTTGGGGTGGAGAGGAAGCACGGGTGGTATTCACAGGGTGAGCTGGAGAAGTTGAGGTGGTATGCTTATTGTTCCGTGAGTACCGCAATTGGTTCTTCTCCATCCGGTCCGCAATCTGCTGTAGCTGGCGGCAATAGTCTTCAAATCCATTTTTCTTTTCAACAGTTTCAAGGCGTGTGTTCATCTCACGGTTTAATGCATTGTCTAGGTAGGACCTTTTTGTGTTTTCAGGCCAGTTATGGCCATCAGCTTCCATGAGTAGTCGGTTGAACTCAGTGAGAAAGACTGTGAAGGGCTTGTTGTTCTGTTTCAAGCTTGCAAGGTCTCGTACAGCCTTCTCCTCCAGATTCCGGTCCAGAAAGATGAAGTCCATTTGATCAAGCATTCCGTCCAGCTGGCTCTCAGTAGCTCCTTTCTTAGCAAACCGCTCCATCCAGGGCAGCACCTGCATAGCAGCCCCATCTGTTAGACGGCCAAAAGCATACCACATACGATCATAGGCATTGCCCAAGGCTTCTTTATCGACCTCAAGTTTAGCGCGCAGCTTGCTTCGAAACGGACGGTAGAGACTTCGGTTTCGACCATCAAAGACTTCTGGGTCTGTCAGCTTGGGTCGAGGTCTCCTAACAGGGTCCGCCATTGGTTGGGGGGCTATCTCTTCAATAGTCGGTTGTGGCAAGGGCTCTCTGGGTGGGCTCGTCAACTCTTCTTTGAGACGACGAAGATCTTCAATCCGCCGTTCTTCCATTTGTTGCAGTTGTCGTTGAAGTCCTGCAATAACTGCGACAAGATCTTGTGGGACAGGAGTGGTGGTCCCTCCTGAGTGTATATTGTCTCCCATGTTGCCGTCGGTTTGGTCGTTTGACTCGTGGTCGCTGATTTCCGCTGAAAATGTGGTCATATGACTGACTTGACTATTGATTTGTTTGTAAATAGCTCAACTATCCGTGAATTTCGATGTCTGATATCCGATGTCCAATGTATCCAGTTATCCGGTATGTCCAATCGTTCAATGTGTCCAGTGTGTCCAGTGTTTCCAGTGTGTCCAGTGTGTCCAGTGTGTCCAGTGTGCGATGTACGATCCGTTGCGCGTTCAATCCGATGCGTAATCCGTTGTTCAATAAATAAGTAGATAGATGAGGGCGAACGAGTTCTAATGTAATGGGCCGAAGCCTTGCTATCTAATATATAGATATGTACAAAAGAACTCGTTGGGGAAAGGAAAGAAAGAAAGAAAGAAAGACACGCTGGCGGTGGATTTATATACTCGTGATCAGGTGATCTACGATCACCTGACTTCGGCACGCTCTTGTGAATAGCTTCAATCGAGAACCATTTATGGTTCGAGGTGCCTTTCGGGCCTAGCCCGTTACACTTATGAGGCAGCGGATTCAAATTCAGGAACAGCAGCAAACTGATTAGCAAGTACTCAACAAGCATCCAGAAACTGTTTATATAGTAATGTTGAGCCTTCATCATCTCACTGCCTTTTATTTTTCCATTGTATCTTTTTATCAGTAGCCAGCAAGTGCTGAAGAACAATCTATATGTGAGATTTGTGACCCTAATTTATTCCGCAACAAATATATATATTTTTGCCGGCAAACAACTTCAGGTAGCTATTGGCTGTCTCATACAGGTACCAAATATAGCACCTCTGAATCAATTGATTAGAATCTATATTCCAATCGCATGTACATTGGTTTTTATTAAATCCATAGACGTTTCGATGGATAGGGAAGTCATGTAAGGTAGTTGAAATTAGTGACGCGGACTGAAACTTTACACAGGCCGTTTCCGTCTGTATTTTAGTCACATGACCGCCAAGGCCATTAATCAGCAGGAACGTGACACGCGACCCAAAAAACGAGGCCTCGTCATCTGCAACCACGCTGATTTCTGTGTCCACAGATCACGCCACCTCAAAAACGTGGACGCGTGACACTTATGACCGCCAAGACCATTAATCAGCGAGGACGTGACACGCGATTTATTCAAATACAATACCCATTACTCTGAATTTCAATTTCAATTTTCTTCTTATGTTACAGTTGTATGTGATTTCAAAGTATACGTTGATCTTCTCATTACTATGGATCCTCAGCCTGAAATCTTCAATTTAGAAGATTTTACTTCATCAAGTCCAGAGACTGATCCCAATGTCGAGGTATTTATTTTAATTGAGTATTTGTTAACTGATTGCTAACGGCTCAATGCGGAAATAGGGCATTCCTGTACAACTCACAAATTCAAAAAGCCATTCTCTCCAGACATCAAAAATTGAATATATTGATGACTTACCAGAGTATCCGACAAGTCATATTCATGGATATTCATATGTTGTTGCATCTAGAGGGCGATCACAGAATGAAATGGAGCAGCTTGTTCATGAGGTACTGTTGAGTACTTTCTAATTGCTTTTAAAGTGCTTGCTAATCAGTTACAGATTCAATACTCACGGCGTCAACAACATGGACCAAGGAGACCAGTCAAATGCCCATTTTTCAACTGTTTAGTTAAAAGATGGACTTGGAAATGCTCTGGTATCTACGCATGTGAATTTTTGAATCCATTTCTTCAATCCTATCATCATACATTTGTTGATGAGGATTGTTGGGATGTGATTCGAAATACTCAGAGGAATATCCAAATCCTGGAGGCAAATATTGGAAAACGAAATGCATACAGGTATTTAAACATCTCCTAAACAGCTTTGAAGCAATTACTAAGTACTTCTAGCTATTATCGGTCAAAAAATGAATTTTTCAATAAGGGTTATGCATGCATTGACCAGCTTCCAACTTGCAAGCCAGTTTTTAAGCGGCATACCCAAATGGTTGGTTAAATCTTTTTACAATGCTCCAAGTGATTTCTAACTAGTCATAGAATGTCCATGGTGAATTTCCACCATATATTGGCTGTAGTAATGGATCCAATGAGTTTTTAACAAAACATCATCGAGGATCTATTCAAGGCCATACATCAATTGATCTACAGTTCCTTGAGGACCTTTTTAATCATGATATTATGCCACCAACTGAAGAATGTGGTGTTTTTGAATCATTAGCATCCCGACGAAAGTATTGCGGTAAGTGTTTTTTAAGTGATTGTCAATCACCTATTAACTGGTTAAAGATCGAGATCACCTTCAGGGGCCAGGCAGACTACAGCATACTTCCTGTGGTGTTATTTTTACTGCTTTAGTGCCAGTTGATATCAATGAATGTCCATATATCCTCTTTACATCCCATGGAATTCACCAGCATCCACCTCCACCACCAAGCAAGGCACCAGAACGAATTTTACAAGGGGTTAAAAGGATTATCCAACAAATACAAGATCCGAGTTTGACCACAGGTAAGTGGTTGGTTCTCAAGTGATTGAATAATACATACTAACTAGTGTTAGCACAATTTCTTCGAAGTCCACAACTAGAGGCATTTTGTCAGCAGTATGGTGCTTCTACATTAGCAGAGATCCACTCTAGCTTCTGTAATAAAGACCGAATTGCAACAATTATCCAGAAACAACGACTTCTTTCATACCCTAATGGACAGGATATTAATGGGTTGCTATTCCTACAGAACCGGGATTCGCTAATCAATGTAAGTGGTTCTAATCATCCATTGCCTCATTGAATGACTATTAGAATGCTAATGAAGTGCCTAGGAATACATTCAAGAGAAATATCATGATTCTCAAGGTACAATGGTATTTTGTGCCTTCAAGGATCAGATTGACTTATTATCAACTTTATCTTCATTTGAAATTGATATGTCTTTCAAGCGAATTCGATCCAAAGAGATGAATGAGGTTCTTTTTGCAACATTCATGCCAGATCAATGCAAAAGTTAGTATCTGCATAACTGCTTGAGAGCTACTTGCTAACCACTTGGCAACTAGTCATAACTTTACTTCGAGTCTTTACCAGTGAGGATTCTACTGAAGGTTACTATTTACTTTTCAAGCGAGCATTCCATCTTATTGAGAAGGTTTCTGGACGACCAGTTCTATTTGATCCAATTCATGGATCTGGGATTCATGGTATTATTGTTGATATGGACACAAAACAGTACACAGGTAAGCACTCCTGAAGTACTTTTGATGCAGTTACTAAGTAATCAGGGCTTGGGCAATATCTTTCTGAAATTGATCCTCAACACCAAGATCCTACATGGCAGTTACAGCATATTATCATATTCTGTCGTGTTCATTTTCAACGCTCAATTTTAAAGGCAATTGGGACTAAAAATAAAGGATCAGGCCTTTGGAGTCGCATGATGAGTCTCCTAGATTGCCAGTCAGAGGCTGAGTATGATGAGTTGATTAAACTACTGATACGTTAGTATTGAAGTGGTAATAAACCACTCAATAAGTACTTGCTAACTATCGAATAGAATATGAATCGCCAGCAGTCCAGACCTGGGCCATACAAAAAAAGAGTGCAGTTATTAAGGCAGGTCTAAATGAATCATGCTCAAAAATTCAGCCACATTATTTTAATATTCTACGAAACCATACAAATGCTGTTGAGCAATCACACCAAAAATCATATGCTTCAGGGAAATATTTGACTTTGGCTGAAGCAGCTCGGAAGTACTTACCAACTACTCATCAACTGCTTGATACAACACTAACTATCTTAGTTCTGCAAAACTTGACAAAGATGATATTCTTCAATATCATAATTTTCAGCAGTTCAATATTCATCATTCATATCGAGCTTCTACAATGGAGGCAAACTATCTGCGACACATGAGTCGGGAAAGTAAGTTATATAAGTACTTCTTAAGTAATTGACAAGTACTTAATTTAATATAGGAAGAGGCCATAAACGTCAGCGATTATCTTCAACAGCTGAATCAGAGAGGCAAGCAAGCAGTCAAAATTTTGAAATCTCACATGAAAATTCAAGAGGTTCTTCTTCTCAGGTTGCTGATAATGAGTAAGTATACTTTCATGTCAAGTGCTTCTTGAGCAGTTACTGACTAGTTGATAACTACTTAGATCTACAACCTCATCACGGAATCTTCGCCGAGTGGCTTCAACAAACATACTGACAATTGAACAACGCCGTCAAGAATTAGAATTACGAGACCTGGAGGCAGAAGTCAAAAGGAAAGAAGAAGAAGTTCGCTTGAAACAGCTTCAAAATGAGCAATTAGAGCTGGAACTTATTGTAATGGGCCGAAGCCTTGCTATCTAATATATAGATATGTACAAAAGAACTCGTTGGGGAAAGGAAAGAAAGAAAGAAAGAAAGACACGCTGGCGGTGGATTTATATACTCGTGATCAGGTGATCTACGATCACCTGACTTCGGCACGCTCTTGTGAATAGCTTCAATCGAGAACCATTTATGGTTCGAGGTGCCTTTCGGGCCTAGCCCGTTACATTACCCCCTTCCTCGTCGCCTCCGCGATCGCCCCCCGGCGTGGGGTGGCTCATTTGGTATACTCAAGGCCGATTGGACAACAATCCCATTCATCGTTTTGTAGGTTTCCCAGTCATCCAATGCTATGGTATCCTCCATGTTCCTCGCATCGTTCCATTCCGGTTCCTGCCAGCCAATGTATTTGACTAAAAACTCATGTCTTTCGCCTCGTCCCCACCGTCGAAAACGCTCATCTAGTATTCGTTCGACCATATATTCTTCATTCCCATTGATCATTTCTGCAGGAGGTTGGTAGTCATCTTTCCGTTGGCTAGGGAAGGGATCCATTGCCGCTGGGCGGAGGAGCGCTGTATGAAACACGTTGTGGATTGTGCCTGGTGTGTTGAGGCGGTAGGTGTGGGATCCAATCTTTTCCAACACAGTAAATTTTGCCTGCCTGCTTCCCAGTTTCTTGCTAGGGCGTTCTGTTTGTATATTGCGCAGGTCAAGCCAGACTTTCTGCCCAACCTGGTATTCAGGGGCGACATCTCTTTGACGATTGGCATAGTCTTCTTGTTTCTGTTGGGCGACAGCCAGTTCTGTTGTGGCGATGTCAAGAGCTCCCCTTAGCTTGGCTGCAATTCGTTCACCTCGTTCACGCATGGTGCCCAGGTCTGGTGCTGAAAGGTTGATTTCAACATCCTCTTCTAACTGAAAGGGATCGACGTGGTAGCCGTGGTCAAGGAAGAATGGACTGACACCTGTGGAGGCAGCATCCCGGCTGCATATTGCAAGCTGTGCCATTGGTAGCAATGACGCCCAGTTCGATTGTGTGTGATCACAGAATGAGCGCAAGAATAGTTCAATAGTAGCATTCATTCGCTCAGTTTGGCCATCGGTTTCAGCGTGGTAGGCAGTTGATAATTGTCGTTTGATCCCCAGTAGCTCACAAAAACGCTTCCACATCTCATTGGTGAATTGTCTTCCTCTGTCTGATACAATACTGGCTGGAATGCCATGATAGCCAATGAAACTCTGAATAAGCTTCTGTGCTACTGTGTAGGTGTCGATCTTCTCACAGGGTATGGGGATGACACCTTTTCCAAGGCGATCGACAATAACCATGATGTTTTCATAACCATTTGAGATTGGTAACTTCTCGATGAAGTCAATTGCAATATATCTCCATTTTCGGTCTGGAATTGGTAGAGGCTTCAGTAGGCCTTGTCGGCGGTCTCTCCATACATTGTTGGCACTGCATTTGTCACAGTTCCGTACAAATCGTCTGACATCCTCAGAGATTGCAGGCCAGTAGACCCTTCGTGCCAGGATAGCATACATTGCGCTCCTCCCTGGATGGCCTGTAAGTACTGAGTCATGTGTTTCTTGTAGCAACCTTGTCCTCAGAGATTCAATGTCAGGGACCCATCGCCGGCCTCGGTAGCACAAGCGGTTGTTCGGTTCAATAGAGCATTCTGAGATTGAGGCTTTGATCCCCAGTTCACGTGGGAATTGATGTGCTCCTACTTGCACTGCTTCTCGTATACGACCATACTTTTCATCTAGTGGCTCTACCCGAGCCCAATGTTCATCAAGAGTCATATCCAGTAGCTCTTCCAACGATGGTCGCTCACTATTGAGATTGGTAGGTTCGTTCGCCTGTTCATATCCTTGAGGTGCGCTTGGCTCACTGTTATAGGGCTCCATGCCGACTGGTGCTAGAAGGATCCGGGACACATTAATAGGATGGGGTTCTTCAACTAGTCCTCTTTTGCTGCTTCCTTCCACTGGTCCGTCCTTGAGGATCTCAGGATCGAATAGTCGTTGTTCGCGATGCTTTAGCCGTTCATCACCCAATACAGGAACATCCTGCTCTCGTCGAGACAGTGCATCAGGGCGCCCTGCAAGCTTCCCTGGTCGGTAATGAAGTGTGAAGTTGTATCGGCTCAATAGATCTGCCCATCTCATCTGTCTCTCATTCAGTCGTCTCATGGTAGTAAAATAACGGAGATTGCGATGGTCTGTCAGTATCTGGAAATTTACCACTGATATGAGCTCTGATTCCCACTCTTTCAATGCATTGATGATCGCCAAAAGTTCCTTGTCATGAATCTGGTAGTTGCACTCTGCAGGAGTGTTTTTCTTGGAAAAGTACGCGCAAGGTCGTAATACACCATCATCATCATACTGTGAAAGTACGCCACCAGTGGCCCACCCTGATGAGTCAGTCTCGACGACAGTCTCGCGGTCTGGATCAAATTGCATGAGGATTGGTGCCGTTGTAAACATCCTTTTTAACTGTTGGAAGCTTTCCTTGCATTTATCATCCCACACAAAGGGTTTATCTTTTTGAGTCAACGCTGTTAGTGGAGTTGTAAGTTCAGAATAGTTTCGGATGAAACGTCTGTAGAAGTTCGCGAATCCCAAAAATGACCTGACACCTTTCACAGTGGTAGGGGCAGCCCAGTTCATGATTGCTTCAACCTTTGCTGGATCCATGCTGACACCTTTTCCTGCCTCAATAATGAATCCTAAATATTTTGTTGACTTCACTTCAAATTCGCATTTATCAATATCAATCTGTAAGCCAGCCTCTTGGAGACGGCCTAATACTTTGCAGACATGCTCTTGATGCTCTGACAATGTTCCATCCGTAAATATCAAGATGTCGTCAAGGTAAGCAGAAGCAAATTCATCTAGGAAATCTCGTAGGACCCAATTAACATAGCGTTGGAAGGTGCTCGGTGCATTGGCTAGTCCAAATGGTGTTACAAGCCATTCAAACAGCCCAAATCGAGTTCGGAATGCGGTCAACCATTCATCGCCGGCAGCGACACGAATCTTGTGAAAAGCAGCAATAACATCCAACTTGGTGAACCATTTTGCTTTCCCAATTCTTTCCAATGTTTCATTAATTAGTGGTAGGGGGTAGCGGTCCTTCTTTGTAATGGCGTTCAGTGCTCGGTAGTCAACACAAAATCGCAAGCCTCCACCAGGTTTCTTGACAAGCAATACAGGTGCTGCAGCAGGCGAATTGCTAACACGTATGAAGTTCTTTTCCAACAACTCTGTCAATGTCTTCCGTAGCACAAGCAGTTCATCCCTTGACATATTATAAAGGGGGCCCCATGGAGGTTCAGGGGTCGTTCCATCAGCGTTCTTATTGAGTTCAATCTTATGGTCGATATTTGGTCCTCGATATGGTGGTTGCTTGTCAGCTTCCTTCCGGTCAAATACTGATAGGAATTTATGGTAATGAGGTGGTAGTTTGGTGCGGGGGTCTGTCAGCAATTTGGGTCGTAATGCTTTCTCAATGTCCTTTAAACTTGCGGCGAAAATCTGTACGCTGCTGTCCTTTTTCTTTTGTCGGTTCCATAGTGCAAAAGCGTTCGCCCCGATGGGCTGGATATCCATTTGTGGTTGATCTTCCATGCTACTAACAACAATGCCATTTGTGAAGCGCAATTTCGGACCATTCGGGTCGATAAACACTTGTTGGTCGTCTATCCATGCAAGGCCTAAAATCATGTCGAGTCCCCTACCCAGTTTAGGAACAACATACAGCCATGCAGTGTTTTGGTGGTTTCCCCCCACGTTCAATGAGATTTTCGCTACCTCCCTTATACAATCATCCGTTGGGCCCTTGTAGTCGTCGATAGTTCGTGGTTTGATGGTTACACGCTCCAGTTGATGTTTTCGGGTAAAATTCTCAGAAACCATACCATATGTAGTACAACCGGTGTCCACTAACGTTCTGCTGACCTGTTCTCCATTGACTAATGCGGATACTCTGAATTCAGGTCTGTCAAACTTGACTCTTTTTCGGAAGTCGTTCCACTCCTTCTGAAGGTCTATCTGAGCTGCTGGGGCCGGTCGCCATGTAGGTAGATCCATCAACTGCTGGTGGTGCTCCTGCAAGAGACTTTTTGCAGGAGCTATTCTTTTCCCAGCTTGGGTTGTTCCCTCAACTGCTCTTCTTCATCTTCGAGTTCCGGCCCATGAATGTGTGAGCGAGCCATGCGGGTACTGTTCCTAGGACTGTCGTAGGGGCAATGGGAGATAAAATGCGTGGAGTCACCACAACGAAGGCAACGTCGTTCTTGTCTGCGGCGTTCCATTTCTTCTCGTGATACATGCTTAGCCACGCGTCGAGGTTGGCTGCGTGCAGAAGTTGTTGTTGTGGGTTCCCAGTCCATATCTTGGGGTGGAGAGGAAGCACGGGTGGTATTCACAGGGTGAGCTGGAGAAGTTGAGGTGGTATGCTTATTGTTCCGTGAGTACCGCAATTGGTTCTTCTCCATCCGGTCCGCAATCTGCTGTAGCTGGCGGCAATAGTCTTCAAATCCATTTTTCTTTTCAACAGTTTCAAGGCGTGTGTTCATCTCACGGTTTAATGCATTGTCTAGGTAGGACCTTTTTGTGTTTTCAGGCCAGTTATGGCCATCAGCTTCCATGAGTAGTCGGTTGAACTCAGTGAGAAAGACTGTGAAGGGCTTGTTGTTCTGTTTCAAGCTTGCAAGGTCTCGTACAGCCTTCTCCTCCAGATTCCGGTCCAGAAAGATGAAGTCCATTTGATCAAGCATTCCGTCCAGCTGGCTCTCAGTAGCTCCTTTCTTAGCAAACCGCTCCATCCAGGGCAGCACCTGCATAGCAGCCCCATCTGTTAGACGGCCAAAAGCATACCACATACGATCATAGGCATTGCCCAAGGCTTCTTTATCGACCTCAAGTTTAGCGCGCAGCTTGCTTCGAAACGGACGGTAGAGACTTCGGTTTCGACCATCAAAGACTTCTGGGTCTGTCAGCTTGGGTCGAGGTCTCCTAACAGGGTCCGCCATTGGTTGGGGGGCTATCTCTTCAATAGTCGGTTGTGGCAAGGGCTCTCTGGGTGGGCTCGTCAACTCTTCTTTGAGACGACGAAGATCTTCAATCCGCCGTTCTTCCATTTGTTGCAGTTGTCGTTGAAGTCCTGCAATAACTGCGACAAGATCTTGTGGGACAGGAGTGGTGGTCCCTCCTGAGTGTATATTGTCTCCCATGTTGCCGTCGGTTTGGTCGTTTGACTCGTGGTCGCTGATTTCCGCTGAAAATGTGGTCATATGACTGACTTGACTATTGATTTGTTTGTAAATAGCTCAACTATCCGTGAATTTCGATGTCTGATATCCGATGTCCAATGTATCCAGTTATCCGGTATGTCCAATCGTTCAATGTGTCCAGTGTGTCCAGTGTTTCCAGTGTGTCCAGTGTGTCCAGTGTGTCCAGTGTGCGATGTACGATCCGTTGCGCGTTCAATCCGATGCGTAATCCGTTGTTCAATAAATAAGTAGATAGATGAGGGCGAACGAGTTCTAATGTAATGGGCCGAAGCCTTGCTATCTAATATATAGATATGTACAAAAGAACTCGTTGGGGAAAGGAAAGAAAGAAAGAAAGAAAGACACGCTGGCGGTGGATTTATATACTCGTGATCAGGTGATCTACGATCACCTGACTTCGGCACGCTCTTGTGAATAGCTTCAATCGAGAACCATTTATGGTTCGAGGTGCCTTTCGGGCCTAGCCCGTTACACTTATGAGGCAGCGGATTCAAATTCAGGAACAGCAGCAAACTGATTAGCAAGTACTCAACAAGCATCCAGAAACTGTTTATATAGTAATGTTGAGCCTTCATCATCTCACTGCCTTTTATTTTTCCATTGTATCTTTTTATCAGTAGCCAGCAAGTGCTGAAGAACAATCTATATGTGAGATTTGTGACCCTAATTTATTCCGCAACAAATATATATATTTTTGCCGGCAAACAACTTCAGGTAGCTATTGGCTGTCTCATACAGGTACCAAATATAGCACCTCTGAATCAATTGATTAGAATCTATATTCCAATCGCATGTACATTGGTTTTTATTAAATCCATAGACGTTTCGATGGATAGGGAAGTCATGTAAGGTAGTTGAAATTAGTGACGCGGACTGAAACTTTACACAGGCCGTTTCCGTCTGTATTTTAGTCACATGACCGCCAAGGCCATTAATCAGCAGGAACGTGACACGCGACCCAAAAAACGAGGCCTCGTCATCTGCAACCACCTGATTTCTGGTACGGGCTTCAACTTCATCCACTTGACTTTGGCCTAGTCCCGACTAACTTGTGGACGCTTCCAGAAACCTTTTCGTCCCAGACGGAACCTTAAAGCGGCTGATTGCTGTGACTGGCCGAACCGAAAATCTCTGCGTCTTTTCAGCGTGCTGTGGTAAACTAGTGCCATCGGCCACTGTGCGCTTGGTATGTATGGTTGGACCGGCTTCAACTGGAACTTTCTTTTCTGTGCTGCGTGTTATTTTGGTGCAGATCACTAGAACCTAACTCTCTGGCAGTCCAGTCTCGGGGAATGTCAGGGGATAATATCGCAAAGATTATTCCGGCAACTATCCATAACCATACTCATAGACCAGTTGAATCCTTCCGAAGTGCTCCATAGCATACTGGGTACCTAACTCCATACATAGTAGCATCTCCACTCGGAGATTGAAATTCCCCCGAGAGCTGATTCATTGCTGATTACTTGCTTACTCTGACCGACCAAACCGAACAGGAAATCAGCCAGAATCTCGCTTACTCCCAAGACATCACAGAATAACCTCAATTAACCGTCCGATCAGCACACCCAGTGATCCTTGTCTCAACCACGGGGGCAACGTCAGCCATTGCCAATCTCCCAGCCGTGTTGCTTGGCGCATGAATAAGTAAAACGCTTGGACATTTTCCGGTCCTCGGGATTGGGTGACAATCGACTCGTGGTTGGCACCGGCGTTGGAAGATAATCCGTCTGTGTGTTCATCCCCGGCGATTGCCAGTAGAAACGCTCTATCTAGCACAGATGTGGGCTACTAATGGGTACGATTTTCGGCCGAATAATAACTGTTACTTCTTGGCTAAACTTTATGCCGTAGCGGCTTCTTGGCTGCCCTCCGGCTACTCTGTTTTGGGGCTAGCTGGCTGGCTGTCGGGACTCCCTGTCGATAGGGGCGGTACGGCTCGAGCATCCAAGGTACTCCATTATTGTTGTTCATTCATTGCTATCGTACACTACTATCGTCAAAGACCTGGACCCTGATCATCATAATGTCCACTGATCAAAAAATCCCATGATTATCGGTGTCGCGTCCACATACGTCCCATGCGGATTATCACTGTTTGGCTCCGTGCTCGGCCACGCATGTCCCAACCTTTCAATCCGATAATGCACCACCTCCCCATGGTCGCCGAACCTCGAAACCTCAACTTTCCCGCCGTTTGTCGTCGTCGTCTCGTTCTTACCCCCCAGATCATTGCGGCTCGCCCATTCTCGCACAAAATGCGGTACTGAAGGCAAACACTTCCCGCGCCTGCCGCCCCCTGTATACGGGATCGTTTCGTCCGCAGTGCCGTGGAACGCGAGCATGGGAATCGGTGTGCGGGCGGGATTGCACTGGATCTTCACCGTGTTGGGCCTGCAACTGTCCTCGGTGACGTTTTGGTAGTATGCGCCCGCGACGGGGGCGAAAGCTGCAAAACGTTGGGAGGCTGTTGGGTCGCACGCGAGCCGATTGGTCAGGCCGCCGCCGTTGGATTTACCGGCTGCGTAGACACGGGTTCGGTCGATGCAGTAGCGGTCTTCAAAGTGGTCAAGCATTTGCAATGTGAAACTGATGTCGTCGATTCCTTGGGAGCTAGGGTCGCCTTGCCATTGGTTCTGCTCACGTCAGCTTCTACCCTTCACTCTCCCACAGAGAGAGATACATACCTTGATACCTTGGGGATATACCGCAATCGCATCCGGATTATATTCCTCATTGCTAAACTGCGACAGTTTCTCCTGCGACTTCGCCGTCCTGGTCCGTCCATGGAACGAGAAGATCACCGGCACCGGCTCGTTCTTGTTATAGTTCGAGGGAATGTGAATGATATACGAGCGCTCTCGTCCATCCTTCGTGGTGATATTCGTCGAATAACTCCCACCAGGTTCTTGCACCATAGGCAAGTCCTTTCCGCACCCCGGAGAGCTAGCGCCATGTACGATGCTACTCCCCGAGAAGAGGATCATCGCGCTGGTAAAAATCGATCTGAGAAACATCTTGATGTCGTCTGTGGATAATGAGATGCTAGACAAGCCAGCGAACGCGCTGTATATATACTGCATGTTGCTATCCCAGGCATATTGCAGGCTGACGGGCAAGGCTGAGAGTGAATATGGCAAGGGCGACGGTTCCCTGTCTTGGAGGAGGTAGGTGCTAAGGAAGAATAGAGTAAATACAAAAATAAGCGTAAGCATAGGGTATAGCAAGGCGTAGTATGGTAGGGGCATTTTCGTTCTCATTTTGCCTTAGATGGCCCCAAACAATTATTTAGCGCAAAAAACAATTATATGTTGGAGTCGCGAGGTTGACAAGTATAACTACTGTACGGAGTAACTAGTAGTAAAAACGCCTAGAGTCACGGGATCGGCTAAGCGAGTTGTCTACAAAGTACACGATTTTTTCACTCTCCATTAGTCCGTAGACAATTCATACTATCGGTTGGTCTTCTACAGAGTACAACACAATATATAGGAACAGTTCATGTAATTGCTTCTATTCATGTGGTTTATTCTCCGATGCATCTAATACCCGATAGTCGCATGCATAAGATCACAGGGATCATCACTGCGCGGGGCTTACCAAGGCACACTGCTTTGTCTACTATTCGCCTGACCTGCTCACATGGCGCATTATTCGGAAATATTCCTAGTAACTTCGATTTGGCCTCCGCTCCATACTCAACTGAGATTATCTGCCCTGTGTGCCTTGCGGGCGCTTACTAGAGGGGGGCTCTTGGAGTTCGGCATTGCTAAGCATGACATTGGCTGTTGTGTTCAAGGAATAGAACATTGGATAACTCGGATCGCTGGAGAATCATCGAGGGACTGGACGCTACGCTAGGTTCTCGGGGACGAGACATATCCCCGCTCGTCACCGAATGGGCCCCTCAAAGAGGTCCGAGGGTGCGCACGGTGATGGACTCGATATAGCTGGTTAATGACAGACAGAAAGGGTCGATAATGGACTGTCCGGGTCTCATCTCTGCGAATGGAGTCGTGATTCGGGTACTGCATTGACATGGGCGCTATATCCATACATAACTCTATATTTATAATGAAACCAGATCATTTTCCGTAACCCCTGCCAGGTACTATGTCTTTGTTCGAAAAACAGCAGAGCGACGTTTTCCGGCATCAAGAAATGGGCAATGTATGAGTCAACTATCTCATGGATGGACCCCAGGTTTAACTCTCCTGAGGTAGATATCTACAAGAAACTTACTACATGGAATCGTGGGACAACGACCCATACTGTATACTACCAGAAAGGCCGGATAAAGTGACCAAAGATAAACAAGCATTCGACGGCTCGAAGAATTTTGCGAGCTGCAGTTTAATTTCCTCTTGGGATACCCCCATGTTAGAGAGATGGTCTGAAAAGCGACTAAATCAGCACATTTGTTGAATGTTGCGTTGTAGTGGTCTTTGGTCTGGAAGCATGTCAAGAAGCCCCTGATCCTCGAAAGCCTGTCTTCTGTCGTTCCCTCGCCAGGAGACTTCATTGACACCACGTGATATTTTGATTCTCGAAATTTCACCTACTAGTCTATGAATACGCAAAAAGAGCCATGCTATTAGATCAATCGAAGGCCAAAAGAGTCGTGGACTCAATATATTGACCTGCACGCGAGAACCACTGCATCGACTGGCTCTGTGGTCCAATCAGTCGAGAGGCACTCAAATTCCGTTGAAACCTGAATCTGGTCCCTGAAGATTCCATGGAGTCCTGGTATTTCTGCGGTTTTCTATCTACCGACGTGGGTGGTGATGCAAGTGTGGGTGCTGGAGCTGAAGGTGCAGGGGTATATCCAAATTGTGTCCCTAACAACATCCAGTCTGAAATCGGATTTGGTAACATGCTGGACAAGCAATGAATAATATCAGCTGTCTCTATGTCCGCCTAGTTGCCCTGTCGCTTCTAAGCTCTTAAAGCGACCATGCCACTCTTGAAATCTGGGCGCATGGCGGGTCCTGTTTTGCTTTTGGACACTGATTGAACGCCGGATACTTGCAGGAAATAGGCTGTTACAAAGCCCTTTATTCAGGTGATAGGATTGTTGAAGACTCGTGACAAGACGCGCGTTTATAATACCTCTGATGGTCAGCCCATAGCACTGGGATTTTGCGGGACGATGAAACAGAAAAGAAAGAATCGAGGCTGAATATTGTCACGGCGCTCTACTAGGATGATGGAACGTCCAACTCATGGGTTCTACCTAGGTAGCTATCGACGAGAATAATCAACATGAGGAAGGAAGAAAGGAGGTAACGCCATATTTATCAACAAAGCAATAAAGCAAACAACCACACCTCACGTGATAATCAACCAACGTGACCAGGCCGTCACATTACCCCCCGGCTTCAATAGGCATTGTCCTCAATGTCATGGTCAACCCACAGGTAAGAAAACATGAGAAGGCAACAATACATGAGACACTTGAAAAAGAAAAACACATGAACATGTCCAAACATCTCCAAAAATCAATCATCGAGATCATTAAGGTCATCAAGACGGTTTGCCTCTAACCTTGCAATCATCTGCTGGTTCCATATTTTATTGGATTCCTTGTGTGCCTTCATGGAACAATCCTTCACCCAATGATCAGAGGAGCCACATCTCACACAGGATCCTTGTTGTCGTCGTCTGTTCCTTTCATCTAGGGAGGTGGACGCTGCTGACAGGGAGTTGATATTGATGACGCTGAGGTCCATAGGATCAGACTTGGTGTGAGAGCCAGATTGGTGTGATTGAGAGTGGGAAACATTGGTGGAATTTGAGCTGAAAGAATGACTTCCCAATTGTTGAACCACACGAAGGAAATCAGTGTATGATTTTGGAAGATTCAACTGCTGGTTGAGACGTCCTCGGAGAGTAGGATTGAGGCCTTTCCTGAACGCTGAAATCTTGGTGACATCAGGCCAATCTTTGCCCTTTGCCTCATAAAGAATCCTCTCAAACTTGGCGATGTAGGCTGCCACAGATTCACCACTATCCTGCTTTAGGACTAGTAGATAATCTTCAGCTTCTTGAACCTTGTTGGGGTTGTCATAAACCAGAGATAGTTGATCAAGGATGGTGTTGTAATCCCAGGTGTTGGTGTCTTCTGCATAAGATAACTGGGGAAGAACTAGAGCTTGGACTTTGCTTTCCAGATTCAGATAGACATAGTAGAACTGAGCCACTGCATCACCAATAGCTGGAGCATCAATCCTAAGCTTAGCCTTCATCGAAGCAAGCCAGGTATCAAACTTCAAAGATTGGCCATTGAATTTCTCGGGATCAGGGAGGCATGGCTTTGGTCGTTGAAGTGGTTTGGGTTCATTTTTGACGGATTCGATTTCATTCTGGAGGGCGCGGATCGTAGAAGAAAATTCGTTTCGGAGTTCTTGAAAGGGGTCCATGATCTTTAAGAAAGGGATCGTGAGCTTGAATCTTGAAAAACTTAAGTCTTGAGAACTTGAAGGGGTGCCAGCATAGTCGCAACCACTGGACTTCTTGAAAGTTGAACTTGAATATGCCAACAACAGAAGTTTCAGTCCTGAGCTCTAGAAACTTAACTGAAGCAGCGCTTGACTTGACTTGAGGATGAACTTGAGGATGGAAACTTGAATGGAGACACTGTTATAGCCTGGCCAGCTCCCGAACTGCGGCACCAGCGAATCCCTTGAAGGGAGAAGCCTTTGGTATTTCTCTCCCTAAGGTATAAAAGGAGGATGTTGATTATTATGTCACGGCGCTCTACTAGGATGATGGAACGTCCAACTCATGGGTTCTACCTAGGTAGCTATCGACGAGAATAATCAACATGAGGAAGGAAGAAAGGAGGTAACGCCATATTTATCAACAAAGCAATAAAGCAAACAACCACACCTCACGTGATAATCAACCAACGTGACCAGGCCGTCACAAATATGGAAACAGGGATAGACGGGGTATTAGCCACTATGCCAGTGAACTTCCATCTATTTGATGAATAGAAAAAATGACATTGAGAGAGTTACAGGAAGCCAAGGTATCTGCTGATTCGTTCATCTCCGTTTAAATGAACTGCAGTGGCTGAAATTGTGACGGCTCAGCTCAGTGCCTTCATGAACATTCATTGTCAACATGGCAAACAATGCCATGAAAGCAATCGAGACAAACAGCTGCTTAGCGAGGCCACACACAACCATATATAAGGCTTCTTTGTGTAAATAGACTCTTCTTCCTTTTCTTTTCTTCTTCAGATTCGATATTCTCGTCGATGGCTACAATAGTTTAGATAGGAATATCATTTCGTTATTATCTACTATTCCGAGCCCGTGACAGAAATTAACATGCCTTTATCTGTTTTTCTTCTCCATTCAGCCAGTCCATGAAGGTACAGGTATGCATTCTATGAGAACGGCAGTTGCAGCGGCTATGCGCCGGTAATTAACAGAAGGACTGCGGGAAAACAACGTATTTCTACTCTAGCAACTCATGTAACACAGGGCTGGCGTAGGAGCTAAAGGCTGGACCATCGTTGACAGCGATTCCCATACAACTGCGGAATTTCCCTTAGAGAAGGTCACTCGATATGATAGCAAAACGCATCATGAAGCTTGCAACAACGGTCAAGACTGGTACGATTACCTCAGAAGGGAAAGACCTAGTGAGGTTGGTAACAATGTGTCAAACGTAAGAATATGTACTGCACCCGGCCCCCGTCTAACTTGATCCCAGCTAACGCAGTAAGAAAAGCACCAGGTACACCCTTCAGCTCTCTAGATAGATAAAAAAAAAAAAAAAACCATAAAGACATCAATACTCTCTCCGAACAAGGATGTGGTGGTCTTGTTCCAGGTATGCAATATGCCATAGCAATTCAACGGCATAACTCGGTTTGGCGGATGGAATATCTCTATTGAAAACAGCACAGATATGTGGCTTGGAAGGGGAGAAAAGACTTCAGCAAAATCTCCTTTCTAAGCTCTGGCGTTTTTACAACAGTTCTGAATGAGTGGGACGATCTGCAACAACGGTAGCGTTTTTGAGTGATGGAGGGAGTCATAGTTAACTATTTTGTTACGAGGCTGGGATGCAAAAAATACACGGTCCAGGCAAGACTGACAGCGATTAAGAAGACTAAACATACAGGGCTGTAGCCTTATTACAAGATCGGCAACTAGATAGATATACAAACAGAATATACAGAAATCACTCATCACCCCCAACATAATCCCCCAGCAAGTCCGCTGTCTCATTCGGAAGCGCCGAAGACGACTCAATACCCCCCGGCGTAACATACGAACTCGCATCAACAGCAACATGTCCCGGCTGCGACTCCAGTATCACCTCAGCACCATTCTTAGCTTTCTCCGCAATATCCTCGGCACCGTTCTTAGCTTTCTCTGCGAAATCCTTCGCACCCTCATGAGCAACCTCAGCATACTCTTCCATTCGTTCGCGTGCGCGCTCGATGAGTTCTTCTGGGGTCGGGTATTTGCGGAGAACAAGAAGGAGGAGGTAGTAGGATTTCACGATGAGGGAGTAAACGGCGTCTTTGGCGAGCATGGTGAAGCCGTGCGAGAAGAAGCCTTTCAAGACTTCACCAGGAAGGCCGGAGTAGAGGGCTGTCGGGCCTTCTCTGCGGGCGATGGAGACGACGTTTCGGAGGATTTGGGGTGTGAGGAGGATTAGGAGGGTTTTTTCATTGGTGGCTTTCTTATTGCTGACACTAGCATTGCCGGATACTTGGGCTCGGGTCTTGGCCATCGAGAAGGGATATGTGATTGACGATGCGGCCGCTTTGCTCAGAGCAGCAAGCAAGAAAGTCGTAGCTGGCGAGGGTTTCGAGCGCTTTTCTCCTTGCAAAAGAGTATACTTCAGCACCTCGTTCAAGAAGAACGTAATCGACGGATTAAGCGTGAGAATCAACGTAGCCGAATACCCCGACCAGAACCCCTTGAGACCCTTTTCGGATCTAATCTGTGCTGCAATCTCCCTCGCCTTCTTGCTCGACGCAGCAGTCTGCTTTCTCGTAACGATGTTTGCCAGAGGCGTCGTAAACAACTTCGAAAACGACCCTGCCAAAATCCCAATAGCCAACTCATCCAACACCGGGAGAACAATACTAGTATGTATTCTTGCACGCTGCGCACCGAACCGAGCCCTGGTCCGTCGTTGCCGGAAGAACGAATATGCCAGGAAGAAGAGGAAATTATCCGCTACTGTTTTTGCTGTGTCCTGCGCGAGACCGGGGTAGAATGCCTTCAACCCGCCCTTCTGGTAGAGCTCTTTTGCTGCGCTGATAATGCTCGTATCTTCCTCTTCGTCCTCATCTTCATTTTCCTTCTCATTGTTGTCCGACTTGTTCGCGCGGTTCTGTCTCCGGGTCTGTAATCTCGCCACGATTACGCTTAACGGGTATGTTGCGACGTTGGATACGGCAGAGCCCATGGCGCCGGCTAGGGCATTTCCAAGAGCTGGCAGAGCGGGACCGCGTAGCGCTGCGGTGCGCCAGTCTTCTTTTGGTGGTTCATTGTATCGGTAGTATAACTGGAAGGTGTCCTGCAGAGAGAGGAGATGTCAGTATCCAGGTAGTTCAGATAGGAGACGGAGTAGAAGAACGCGAAGGGACAACGATACCAATTCTGATTCATATGAAAGATGATATTCCGCCATTACTTTCCCGCTCCAAGTACTCTCGTTGCCCTTTATCGTCTGCGGGATATAATAAGATCGAAAGAATCGACGGTGTATTATGAGGGTCGTACCAGTTGTAGTAGTACTGTAACGGCGATGATAGCTTCAACAGAGGTGCACCGGTCGAACTGAATAGACAGCACAATTACAATCGACAGTTCCCAGCTATGTTAAATCATTCCTCATCGATATATCTGGAAGAAATAGAGTAATAAAGGGATGGATAGTGGTGAGTTCGTCGGCATCGCATTATTGGAGACGGTTGGGTAATGACGTCACGGGTAACTGATAGACATGTGATTCGGGTTGCCGGCCATTCGACATTCGAGAAATCTACGGGCTATGTGCTAGAGCCATGTGCTATGCACTTTATGCATCTACGAGTGCAGGATAAGACATTATTCATGAAGCCGTGGAAATCAATTCCATTCTAATTCGAACCCCGTATCCATCAAAGTGTCGTTGACACCGACAGTAAACCAAAGGTAGATAGATAAATCAAACAATATCACCGTAGCGCATTAGAAATACCCGCATCCTTGATACTCCATGACCCAGTTAACCATATAGCGAATCCGCCAAGCCCATAACCCCGAGATATACCCATCACGAAATCGAAATCCAAAGCACGCAAACAATATCAAACAGCAGCTTAACCACCGAAACCGTACAGGGTACGGCCCTGGCGCTTCAGAGCGTAGACGACGTCCAGTGAGGTGACGGTCTTGCGCTTGGCGTGTTCGGTGTAGGTGACGGCGTCACGGATAACGGATTCGAGGAAGGTCTTGAGGACACCACGGGTTTCTTCGTAGATCATGGCGGAGATACGCTTGACACCACCACGGCGAGCGAGACGCCGGATAGCGGGCTTGGTGATACCCTGGATGTTGTCACGTAAGATCTTGCGGTGACGCTTGGCGCCGCCCTTGCCGAGACCCTTGCCACCTTTGCCACCTATAGTGATTGTTAGTATTGTATGAGACGAGTGGATGGAGGTCGAGAAGGCGTGTTGTAGCCTGAGGCAGCAATCACGACATCACGTGCAGGAGGCGATCAGACGCGACATCACCAACGACAAGGCAAAAAAGGAAGAACTTACGTCCAGACATGTTGTTGAGTGTTTAGAGATAAAAGAAGAGTATAAAATGTATTATAGTGAAATGGAAAACCACTTTTGGGATGGAAAAGTGGTGATGGACGTGACGCGTCGGACTGCTAAAAAAGAGGGTTGAAAGAGGGGAAGGAAAAGAGAAGAAAACGGGAGCAAAAGGCCTGTTTAAATATGTCTTGCGGGCGGAGAAACGTGATTTGACGGTTCCCTTTTATCTTTTTGCTGGAATTGACTAAGCGAGGAGGAAACAGTTGATCTGGAAAAGAACGGGAAGCGGTGATTGGCGGGAAGCGGCTGCGAAAAAGGGCGTTATGAAGGCCTGCTTTCCTGCCCGCGTTGGCCCGGCTTTTGCGGTGGCAGAATATCGCGCTCCAGGCGGAGTTTCGATACGCGGGAAGTCACGTGATCTTGGCGCGTATCACACCAAATGCAATCGCTTTTCAAGATCATCAAAAAACTTATACAATATTTAGTTGAGGTTTAATCTGAATATAACATATGAAGTCAACTGGATTTGGTCATATGATTATTCCCGGCTCTCCCAACTCATACTAGCCAACCGGAAAATACCAAACCAGAATACGGAGGAGCCCATTTCGCCAGATCAAAATCCCCGTGTTTTACATGCTTAAAGCCATATGACGAAAAACTCATATACCTGTGGCTCTGTGGAAAGCATGACTGGCACTCCGGCAGCTTTCGCTTTGTTGAACACATGCTCCATTAGAGCTCTTCCTATGCCACGACGACGGTGTGCGGGGTTGACAATGATATACGTCAGTTCTAGAGGCCGGTTCGATTAGCTTGGTTTCGTGTACATATTTTCATGAAGAAGGCTGGTGCAAATTCCTACCATAATGATCGATGTTATTCGTATCTTGAGTCAGCTCAGCTGCAGCAGCCCCAACTGCTGCGAGAACCTCCGGGTTGAAGAACTCTGGCATTTTCTGCTCGTTTCCAGGTAGAACTGATCGTGTCTCAGTGCTGGATATTGTTCACCTGCGAGTCAGGGCAAGATGGCCGATAAGGTCTCCGGTTTCATCGTCCACAACGGACACAAACTCAGTCTTAGGTAGATCCAGACCTTCAAAGGCGGCAGCGTAGTTTCGTCTTTGTACAGCTTCATTTGGCCAGTCTTTGAATAGAAGTTGACTGCGAGGGAGAGCTTCGACTTGTATAACAGATCACTCAGGGCAGGAATGTCGGCGGATTGCACCGGACGGAGCATGTAGCCGGGAATGGACATCTCTTTTTTCTTGCTTAATATCCTGCTCGAGAGTGTTTCTCAACATGAATTGAGGAAATAGTGAGCAGATGTCGCTATAAAGATTCGAATCCCTGCGTCGCGTTGCAAGCAAAGTGTTGCCGATGATGATGTTTTTGAAACGAGTTGGGACATTGTGAATAGCGCAGAGAAGGAATATGGATTGATTGGTTGTTGGATTAGTATTTAGAGATATTGTACATGCGCTAAATGGGGGATTATTTATGGCCAGTATATTGATTGCTTCCATGGTCACTCACCTTGGTGCGCGACTATTGTACAGCGATCACTAGCTCCTCAATTTGTATAAATACCAGTCATTCCTAGTAGGTCCTAACATGAGATTCGTATTGTCAATGAATATTCTCAAAAGAGATGCCGTGTTCACATAATCATTGCCAGAGTCGGTGCAATTAAGGCCCCGATCACTAATTGGGGCGGATCATCGGGGGATTATCTTCGCGGGGTGGTTTTCAGTACAAATATTCTAACATGCTAAATTTTCATCCTACAATCCTCATTATTATTCCGACTATATGAGAAATACTTTGTCGAAGGAAATGGAATTCCATGTGGTCTCCAAGTCCAACAATCGGACTCACGCAACCTTTTCGGTTGATGCATCTATCTATCCAGAGCGCAAGCAGTTGGTTACGGATTGCGTCCGTGTACAGCCTGTTGTGATAAGCCTGACGTCTAATAACCTGAGTTATGCTCGCTTGGGGGAGATGCTCCGCTGGTACGTTGTCTTCCCACAAATGAAGCAATTCAATCATCAATCGAATATCTCAGGTGGGATGTATATCCAATCCCGAATGCGGCCCCAGAGCCATACAGCGATAACACACAATGGGGAATCGTCCCAGCGTGGGGATTCGGGATCGTCCTAGAGTCGAGTATTTCGTCACTCCTACCGGGAACACTTCTTTTTGGGTTTTGGCCGACGGCTTCCGCGCCGGTGGATTTGATACTGCAAGCTTCTGAGCCGGATGGCTACTGGGTTGAGGTGTCGAAGCATCGGGAACAAGTCATGTCAGTGTATAACCAGTACCAAGTGAAAAGGCGTCATGAACTTTCGAGCGACACGACATCCTTCACTTTCCCAGAGGAACAGCTAAATCAAATGGCTTGGTTCTCTCTCTTTGGCGCGATCTGGCAAACCGGCTACTTACTCAACAGACACACATTCACGTCCGATCCAGAAATCTATCCTCCAATCGGTCCCCTGGGCAAGAAAATCCCCTGGTCCAAAGATAACGCGGATCTTTCGCAAGCTGTGCTGGTCAGTTTGTCAGCATCGAGTAAGACAGCACGAGGTTTTGCGTGGCAGGTCCTCACGAAGAGGGCTCATGGAAGTGGGCCCCTGGCCTTTTTGCAGGTGACACAAGCCCCAGATGCTATTAGGGATGTGGCAGCTAGACATGCACAAGTTCCTTTTGGGGCGTTTGATTACTCGCAGTTGGACGGTGCCGTTGACCTAACAGCTGAATTCAAACCTCAAAAGATCATACTCGTTGACTTTGGCGCAAGAGACAATGCCGTAAAAAACTTGATGGGTTTTTTGAGCGCAAAGCCAGAACTGGAAGGATTAGAGACTGTCATTGTCCACGTCGGCGGCGAGCAAAAGGTACAGCCCTTTCCTTATTCCATAATCCATGAAACTGACGCGCGTAAAGGTGTACTCTCCTGGAGAAAGCCTGGCTATGCGCAACGAACTGCAACGATTCGGCAAAATCCTATGCAACACCGCAGACATCCTCGACGAAGCCATCGCATCAGGCGGCAGACAAGCGTACCACAACGACCTTCGCGCAAACTGGAACGAGTGGATCAGCGGCAAAGAAACGAATATTCCGGACCTGAAGCTCGTATGGGGCCATGGCGTCTCTGGGGGGAACGGGCTCCACGATGGCTGGGAGAAAGTGACCAATGGGTCTGTTGCTGTTGATCAGAGTTTAGTCTATCGATTGTGGTAACTGTGGTAGGTGTACCCAGCGGTTGAGCCATATGCAGTGTGTCCACTTGGCTGTACACTTTCACCACGATGCTATATTTGATCATTGCTTCATCGACGTTTATAGTTTCGGACAGTGTATACGCGTTGCTAGGAGCCATGGTTCATGCGAAATGATATTGGACAAGCTAACTACAGGATCGATAGTCGAAATCGAATTACGATGGTTATCAATGTCTCGCCGAAATACTAGCTGTTTGTGACCATGGAGTCCAGTATACCTACTCCCAAGGGGGATTGTATCTAAGGCTTGTTTGAATAAAACATTATATGTCTTTTTCAAAAACTAGTACATACGGTCATATGGGTTGTGCGGCCGGGTGCTGCGGTATCGTTTGCCATGATTGTCCAGATGACAGCGTTTGCTCCATCGGTGGGTTTGTCGGTATTGGCCGTTGGAGTTGGCCGTCACAGTAGATAGATTTCTCTTCTTCTTTCCTCTCCAGATGCGCTGTTCTCGTTGCATTGCTACACTAGTTTATATAGGGATATTATTTTATCAATGTATACTACTTCGAGCCATGGGAGCTCCCTCCGTCGTCTATGGAAAGAACCTTCAAAAGCACCAATGCAACTATACCAGGGCCTACGGAGAGCCGCCACATCAGTCCTCATTCAAATGCAAACAGGGAAGATTGCGCTGGCTAGTTATCTTGGTACCTTTAACGCTATGGAATCGACTGAATGTGCTTGTGGACGCGGTTCAAGATATACGCCATGTTCTCCTCCACTGTACCAACCAGGCTGGCCCCCGGATGCGCCATCTTACGCAGGGATCAAGGCGGGAGCTGGATTACCGGGCCTATCTAACACGGCCAGACCTGGTACCGAAGGCAGTGCGCTTTATGCTTGACACAGGTATCCTAAGCCAATTTCAGACTCTACCAACCACATACCGAGTCGCGACAACGGACTTGAGGCAACCAGCAGCATAGTGCAGCTGAGGTTACGCGCTTGCAGAAGTAGGGAAGGAAACGAGGTAGTATCCAACAAGCCCATGGATCTGCGTGGCTATGGGAACAGCGGCACGAAAACTAGCAGCACGGGATATACAACATGCGGAATAACATACCAGGATGTGTGTAGAAAAGCGACGATGTACATAGCGATAACCACTACGGCGGCTTACCTGGCTGCCCTGCAGGACCTGCCGCCACTCGGCCTATAGGGCCGACAGATGCGTGTATGAACAATAAATAAATAAACTACTTCGAGCCTGTGACAATCTTCCTCTGGTAGGTCTGCTCAACAATTCAATGCACCCAACCCCAATACACCCTCCACTGCAGGTATCCTTAACCATCTTAACACACCTAACCGTGATACAGCCTCCAAGGGATATTGCTTGGGTAAATTTGCATATACCCAAGGGTACGTTTATACCAACACAATTTTCCTGCATAAAAATTCTTAGTCACTAGCGTGTATTTTTCTCTGTTCCTGTCCCATCACAGCATCAACAATTATCATAAAATCCAATAATCTATCTCTCTTTCTCGCCTACCATCCATAATATTACAAAAAGAAAGCTATAAACGATAACCTACAGTTAAATCAGCTGTATGTTAATTTCAAAGTATTTCCGGTCAGTGGAAGTCGGTCGATTTAGAAAGTAGTCTTTCCGCTGTGTATTCAGTTAAAATATTATTATTATTATTATTATTATTATTATTCATACACGCATCTGTCAGCCCTATAGGCCGAGTGGCGGCAGGTCCTGCGGGGCAGCCGGGTAAGCCGCCGTAATGGTAGTCGCTATGTACATCGTCGCCTTTATACACATATCCTGATATCCCATTCCGCTCGTTGTATATATCCCGTGCTGCTGGTTTTCGTGCCGCTGTTCCCATGGCCACGAAGATCCATGGGCTTGTTGGATACTGTCTCGTTTCCTTCCCTACTTCTGCAAGCGTGTAACCTCGGCTGCGCTATGCTGCCGGTTGCCCCAAGTCTGTTGTTGTGACTCGGTATGTGGTTGGTAGAGTTTGAAACTGGCCTAGGAGGCCTGTCTCAAGCATGAAGCGCACTGCCTTCGGCACCAAGTCCGGCCGAGTTAGGTAGGCCCGGTAATCCAGCTCCCGCCTTGATCCTTGTGTAAGATGACGCATCCGAGGTCCTGCCTGGTTTGTACAGTGGAGGAGAACATGGCGTATATCTTGACGACCACGTCCACAAGAGCATTCAGTTGATTCCATAGCCTTAAAGGTGCCAAGATAACTAGCAAGCGCAATCTTCCCGGTTTGCATTTGAATGAGGACTGATGTGGCGGCTCTCCGTAGGCCTTGGTATAGTTGCATTGGTGCTTTTGAAGGCTCTTTCCATAGACGACGGAGGGGACTCCCATGGCTGGAAGTAGCCCATTCAGTCTTCCATGCATTTGCTGCTTCTATGCAGAGGGCTCTTCGAATGCTAGCTTTGAGAGTGAGCTCCTCCACACCATTGGGTACTGGAGAATTAGCAGCTTCTTTTGCAAGAGCGTCAGCACACTCATTGCCGCAGATGCCTTCATGACCAGGGAGCCAATACAGCCGTATATCCCAGCCGCATTCCTGTAACCGAGATGCAGTGCGTGTAATCTCGCTCAGGATATATTGGCCAGAAGACCTTCCTGGAGCTGAACATGCTTGAATTGCCGCCTGATTGTCTGTAAAGATGATTGCTGTATAGGCCCGATGGGAACGTTGTGATGTCAGTCCAAACGTGTTGCCTATTTGGGTGAGAGCCATCTCTACGCCTCGCAATTCCGCTGCATATACAGTATGAGTAGCTGGGGAGCCAATGTGAACTGCTTGGCGCCCTAGAGGTGAAACCACTGCTGCTCCAACTCCCTGTTCTGTCAAGCTGCCATCTGTGTATGCAATGATGTCAGCGCCGTTATGTACAGCGGCTTGGTGAGCTGCTAAGGCATCTTCCCGAGTTTCTGCTATGTGGGACTCCAGACCTGACCACCATGGGGGGGTCACATGTGGGTGTATAACCTCCAGTCTGTTCTGAGGGATTGCAATTCGCTGTCCCCACCGTTCTAGCGGTGATGTCAGAGGGTCATGGTCTGGGGTGGTGGCCCATCGCATGTGTTGCCGTCGTTCCCATGCATTCCTTGGTGCTGGTCGTTGGCCAGAGTGGCGTATCTCAATGAGGGTAGCCATAAGGGGAGAGGTGGCTATCCGGAGATATGATTCTTTAGCCGCGCGTTCCAGTGCAATCATTGGAGGAAGTATGTTGAGACATATCTCTAAAGCAGCTCGAGAGGTCGTTCTGAATGCACCAGCAATCCTATAGAGGGCCTTGTACTGGATAGATTCCAAGGCTTTCCTAGCAGCATTTCCTGCCGCCTTGAAGCCCCATCCAGCCTGTATGAACCATGTGGAACTGGCAAATGTGATCTGTGGCCACAACACTGCTGTGTACATTTGGCGGAGATGGGATAGGGTGATTCCCCAGGTTGAGCCTGCTATGGAGCGGAGCGCTGCTATCATTTCAGTTGCTTTAACTTGGGCGTGTTCAATTTGCTTCATGCCAGTGAGATGCTGGTCTAACTGGACACCAAGGTAGCGAAGGGTAGGCACTGGCTTAACCTCTACCCCTTGCACTTTGACTGAAGCATTGGTTGAGCTCAATGGTCTAGGAACACCTCGGACCTTCCGCCACAAATGTATCAGCCCATATTTTGCCGGCGCAAACTTGGAGGCATGTTGAGCTTCCCATTTTTCTGCTATTTTATGTATTTGTTCAAGACGTCGGCAGTTAGCTGCAGCGGCCCGGCTCCAGACAAGTATGCATATATCATCAATGTAGCCAGTCACCATAGCTTTTCCAGGGTAAGCCTCATGTATTTGGTCAATTAGGTCTGCATTGTAGAACAGGTAGAGAATTGGGGAGAGAGGTGAGCCTTGGGGTATGCCTGTATCTGTGGTAAACTGGCCTGTTGCTCCCTCCATCAGGACAATATCTGTGATACGGTGGTGTAGGAAGCTCGCTATCCAGTTGACAGCATTGATTGGAACCCTTCGTTTCCGGAGGTTATGGATCAAACGTTTATGTGCAGCGTTGTCAAATGCTCCACTAACATCCAGGGTGAGCAGTGTGGCTACCAATGCGCCAGTACGCCAGGATGCATGGACTCGTTCCAACAAGAGGTGAATAGCATGTTCACATGACCGCCCTCTGCGGCCTCCAACATGGGTCTGTGGTAGGAGATTGTGCGCTTCAACCATATAGCTTATGCGGCTTGCAATGACTGCTTCTAATGCTTTTCCAACTGTGTTAAGCAGTGCGATGGGCCTGTACGCCTTTGGGTCTGCATAGTCAGGTTTCCCAGGCTTCCGCAATACCACTGTAGTTGACTTTCGGAAGTGCTCTGGACAGTATCCCAAATTCAGGCAAGCATTGAACAGGTTAGTGAGATGGCTCAGGAAGACTGGAATGGCTAGAGCGCGATGTAGGGTCAGATTCGGTATACCATCAGGACCAGGAGCCTTGTTTGGCGCAGCCCGTCGGATTGCCTGACAGACTTCCTTCTCTGTGATGGCAGGCATCGCTAGTGGTTCGGGGTATTCATAGCCAGGGATGTCGGAGAGATCCGCTTCAGGAGGTGGGGGAAATAGAGTCTCCCGCAGTGCCTGTGCTTTCCTTTCTGGAGTTTCACATGTTTGGTTCCCTGCATGAAGAGTTGGCGTATAGGTTGGTTGAACACCTCCGCGACGGCGTGCCCAACGGGCCAGTTTCCAAAAGCCTTCTATTGATTCAGTTGCGTCCTCCACACGGCTCCGATGGCTGTTCCGGCTCAGTTTAGTGGTTTCTCGGCCCAGTTTGTGTCTGGCCTGATGGAATGCCTTGATATCTTCCTCCTGGCCAGAGGCAGCCCAGCGTCGTGTGCGGTTAACGTTGTTGCGTAGTCTCCTCAGTTCTGGAGGGTATCCTGGGCGGGAGTAGGGAGTGATCTTGGCTACAGGGACTGTGCCTTCTGCAGATTGCTGGATGGTTCTGATCAGGTGGTCGACTGTGGCGTCTATCTCCTTGGTGGTAGCTAGGGAGCATGTGGGCTGGAGGTCTGCAGTCAATGCCTTTAGGAAGGCATCCCAATCAGCTTCCTGCCACTTCATCTTTAGCCTCTCTGGAGCTTTCTGCACAGATATATCCAATTCTGTGAGAATCGGTATGTGGTCTGCTGCATGCATCCAGTCCCGTCGGTCTTGACAGCGCACCAGGAGATCTGTTACCTCAGCGGTGGCCCATGCCAGGTCAATTGTAGTCTGGTGACTACCTCTGCCTGTATGCTTCTCATATGTAATGGTGCCTGGTGGTGTAAGCAGTTCTAAGCCGTGATCTTCAGCTACCCTGATGAGATCATCTGCTTCCTCATGGCGGTGGTTGTAGTCAGGTCGGGCCCACATTGGATGATGGAGGTTAAAATCGCCCACTACCACATGTTTCTGGTTGGGGTATTCAGCCAGTGCATTGTGCAATGCACCAATGACACTGGGTTGGCCTGTCACAGGGCTGGGATTGTATGCGTTATGAATATGTATGGGGCCTATTCTTGTGTGAAGTGTCAAGGTGCTCAGGTCCTTTGTATGGTGCTTTATCGCCCACTTCGTTGGATCCAGTGCCTTACTGACAAAGAAGCAGATCCGCGGCATATTGGCCACATCAGTGTCCTTGCTAGTAGGCTTGATCAGGAGGTGGAAACGGTTTCCAAGCATTTGTGAATATGTGGTCACTTGGTCTGTGTGTCTGTTGATGTAGGGCTCCTGGATAGCCAGGATCTCTAGGTCGCGCACCTCTTTCTCACCAAAGAGGTGTATCATCACTTTCTCTCGTGATTTCCAGCAGTTGGCCTGCAGGATTCGAATTTGTTTAAGATTCATTATTGATTACAGTTCCTCCTCCATTGGGTCTTCATTGGAGGGATACTGGCTTTGCTCATCATCAGACTCTTGACCATGGTGCCGGGTATAGCTTTTGCTTCGGTTTCTGGTCTGTCTGAGAACTCTTGTTTCTGGTTGGGTATCCGCCATAACGCTGTTCAGTTCGGGTTCCTCTTCTGTGCGAGGTCTTTTATTGCTCTTTCTGGGTCGGCCCGGGCCGCGGCGTTGGGTGTGGTACTCTGCAGCTTCTGCTGGGGTGGGGTCTTGTTCCTTCCCTGAGGGACCTGCCGAGTCAAGGGAGACAGGAGCACTCTCATACCATCCACATCCATTGGCTCTGTTATGACGTGCAATCTCCACCTGTTCCACACGGGCTGGGCAGCTGCGGTCAAAGGCGAAATGGTCCTCTGAGACCTTCTCACTTCGCTTAGTGTTCTGTTTCTGGCAGACTGCACATTGGGCCTTAGTGCGGTCTCTTGCTGTGGGGCATTCCTGAGAGGAATGGTTTAGTGCACAGTATGCACATGAGGTAGGCCGCTTGCAGTTTCGGGCTATGTGGCCATATGTTTGGCAGTTGAAGCACTGCTGGATCCGGTGAGTTTGGTCGTAGAGTTCACATGGGTGGTCACGGCCGTCAATTGCCAGGCCAAGCAGTATGGCTATGTTGGCAGCTCGGTCATTATCGAACTCAACAATTAGCTTTGATGTTTCTGGTTTATGTTCTGCGATATGTCGGGGGCCAAGGAGCCATCCAGTATATGTGATCGTTGTGGGGGCAGAGGCCAGACGCCCTAAGTTATCAGCCTTAATGCGAGCTGGTGCAGCTGCTAGGTCAAGATGGCAGTTGACGCCATTCATGACAACACGGTATGTTCTTCTTTTGATGGTTGCATTGTCTCCAAAGGCATGGCACCAGTCTTTTGCTGCTCTGGCCAGTTGTTCCACATCCTCCAGGCTCTCCGCACGTAGGATAATGTCTCCACTGGGCAGGATGCGGCCTGTAGAGACTGATCGGTGGGCAATGATATTGTTGTTTGATTCTCTAATAGCACGGTTTGCTCGCTCCACGACCCTGGCCTCCTTCTGGTGGCGCAATGGGTCAACAATTTGGCGATCAGTGCTTCGGATATGGATCTCCAGGTCTGTTTTCAGCGGGAATGGTGTTGCTGGGCTGCTTGGAGAGGTGCTTGGTGTTCCATTTGTACTGACAGATCCATTGGTGTTGCCCTGCATCCAGCCCGAGACCAAAGAAGATTTTGCTGATGTCAGGTGACTTGCTAGAGCCGCATCCTGGAATGATTTTGCATGGCCGGAGGGACTAGATGCTAGGGGGCTGCTGGTTAATTTTGGGGGTTGCCATTGTAGAGCTTTCATCTCCTGTGTCTGCTTATCGAACATGGTTTGGATTTGTTCAAGCACCTTTTTCTGGCTGTCATGGTCTTCTCTGCTGTTGTTGCTGGCGCGGTCGCGCACCTTCATTGCGAGGTCTTCGACTGAACTCATAAACCGGATGAATAGATCCCTGGGGGGCAGTCCCTGGGTCCGTTCAGCAATTTGCCTCAGCTCTGCCGTTTCTGTAAGGGTGGCAGCTGCATGGGCGCTTTCGTCGTGGTCTTTATGGTTGTACGAGTGGTTAGGCCACGGAGATGCGGCTCCGACCACCCCTTTCTTCTTTGCACCCCCCATTGTCAGCGACAGCTGGGGAGAACAACGTCGAAAGTAGTATCAATCGATTCAGCGTGAAGTTAAATATAAGATTCGAGTTTTCCGCGATGCGGGAACTCGCTCAGAAGGTAGGGGGGGGTTCGCCACTGAGGAGTTGTTTTCGTCCGGCCGTCTCAGTTAAAATATATATATTTTCTCCATATAAGTTGTGACAGTTAGCGGCGCACCAGAAACGGCTCCCATTGAACCATCCTTCGACGCCTAACCAGCGTGTGGCATCCCGGGGGTTCTATAGTCGCTTAACATCTTCTATAGACCAATCGATACGACTCTGACTACGGGCCTCACCCTCGATTAGTTCCCTACACGATTATTGGCCAGTAATCTGCTCAGCGGAGCCTATTGGGTTGTGAGAACGTCATAATGGTAGAGACTAGCAGTGAGAGCAAAACGCCATCAAAGGAGCCGCTAGAGGATCCTGACATAAAGATCTACTCCTTCAATATCGAGAAGCTGAACGAGGAAAACGCCGATACTGGTTCTGTGCAATGGAGAGTCAGTTAAAGGTCCAATTTGCATGGCAGGCGATTGATTACTACTACGAAGTAGGAAAGGAGACATATAACCAAATACGGAAAGACAATTTGAAATGGACGAAGGTAGATATGAAGGCGGACATGATTATTCAACAAGGCCTTACTCCCACTATTGCCCTGGAGATCAAGGACCTGCCAAATGTTGGCGCGAAATGGGACTACCTGAAAGAGGCGTACCCGAAATCATCAAATGCGATGAAGCCCATGCAGTTGATGAAGATGGCCAATTGGTATTAAGGTTCCAATTGAATGCCAAAGACGCCTACCGCGAAATCGAACAACTAGGATGCGAATCAATCGACATGAATGGCAGCAAAAAGATCGATATTGGTGGATTGGTCGTGATTTGGTATCTCCGTGGCCTGCGGGAAGAGTATGCAATGATCAAAGGAACTGTGATGAGCTCAGATGTTAACCTAAACAAGAGCTACGTGCTCAAATGAGCAATAGATCTTGGCCAGTTACGAGGTGGACCGACTGAGAAGGCATCAAGGATTCAAAAAAAAGGCACAAAGTGCTTTGCTTGCGGGAAAACTGGACATCGAGCAAGGAACTGTCTGAGCAAGCATGATGATCATGATGCTAGCGCTGATGAAGGCAAGCGCCAAGATAGCCGAGGTGGCCGAGAAGGCCGGAACAAGAAGCCCAATCGATTCTCCGAGCAGAAAGGGAAGTCTGCAAAGGAAGGAGGTAGCATGGCTGGCAACAACAACAATGATGATGATGGCGGATACATGAGCGAGTACGGTACTCGTGCCATTGAGGTGGCCAGCATAAGTGAGGAAAACTGCTATGCATGCAGCTGAATGTGCTGTTGAATATACTGCTGAAGATGCAGGTAGCTGCGTGGGAGATGGCCATGTGGATGAAGATAGCGACGTGCAAGGTGGCTCCATATGTGAAGAAGCCCAATTCCCTGAAGAGCGAGATGCTTGTACAACAGAGGATGTGCAAGCTAGCCCCATTACTGAATATAAGATTGAGTGGGCCAAATACATCATAGAAGGAGCACACCGAGTTAGAATGGATCCATCAAGATGGTGCTTTGACAGTGGGGCTACGAGTATGTGCTCTGGCAATCGAAGCATATTTGAATACCTTGATGAGACTAGCCGAGGTCATTTGATTATTGCTAGTGGTACTGAAATGCCCATCAAGGGATGAGGGATTGTCCGATTCAACCTGCCAAATGGCATGACGGCCAGGTTAGGCAGGGTGGTGTATGTGCCAGGCCTAGCAGAGAACTTACTGTCATTAGAGGTTCTACATATGGCTGGCTTTCAATCAGTTGGCTCTAGAAAGGGGTATGTGCTCAAGAAGGATGGAAAAGTGGTGGCCCAAGGAAAGTGAGACGGACGGATCACATATTTGCATTCAGTCAGGCACGTCAATGCGCTATTTATTGGCCCAAAAGCAGCGAAAAGACAGCAATACGCCCGAATGGCCCTATCTGCAGATGAGCAAACGCGAATGAAACAGGAGCTCATTCATCGACGCCTTGGTCATGCAGGAAGAAGCCGATTTAACACCTGTGTTGAATATATGGAGCTAGATGAGTTGAAACTGGGGAAACGAGACCAGTTGCTCCATGATAACTGCGAGGTGTGTGCGAAGGCCAAGAAGGTGAAGAAGCAAAGCCATGCGCCAATTAGGGCTAGAAAGCAGCTCGAACGAGTGTATATGGATTTTTGGGGCCCAAATCGCGAAGGCATGGGGCAGGAAAGGTATTACCTGTCATTGATTGATGATTGTACGCGATATTCATGGATCTTATCAAGATGGACCGAAGGGCTGAAAGTGTAACAAAGATGGATACGAAAGCTATGACGGATCGCCCCGCCACTCTCGCGGCTCGAAAAGACGAAGCAAGAGTGTCTCCGATTACATCAACCAGGTCCTCGCCTCGTTAGGCCTCGAGGACTCGAACGAAAGCGACATCAGCCACAGGGGCAGTGACAGGGACAGGGACCATGATCGGCGCCGTAGGCACCACCATCACCGCCGTCGATCATCGCCCCCTCGTTCCGACGATGGCTCGTATTCCGACGATAGCGGAACTGCAAGTGATGATTCCAGACGTCGATATAGGAGTCCCCCGAGACGGAGCCATAAAGAGGTACGATAAGACATGACCCACATGGACCCTTGGATCTGCGAGGGTTCGTTCCACACACTGGATAGTTGGCTGCGCCAGGTTGAAAGGCAGTCAGGGAAAATGCTATTGGTCATCCGCACTGATAATGCTGCTGAGTTTGTGGCATTGAGACCATGGCCGGAAGAGAAAGGCATTGAACTGGAATTTATTGAGGCTGAAACACAGCCCAGAATGGTGTGGCAGAACAATACAATCACGTTGATATGGATATAGCGCGTGCCTTGTTGATTGACTCTGGTATTAGCAAAAGCTCATCAATAAGTTCTGGCTTGTTGGCAAGTCGTCGCTTCATGTTCTTAACGAACCTCTCGTGTGCGTCAACCTGCATTGGATCGCCTGTGAGAGTCATCCCATGGATGGACTGCAATTCAAGCTCCACCGCTATTTATATAGTGAGAGAGAGTACAAACCCATCAAGCAAAGTTGCGCCAACTTACCTTTACGGAACCTCTGGTATTCTTGATGATCCTTCTTGAACTTTTCGATTTCCTCTGGGGAAAACGTAACTAACGTTTCATCGTCAGAAATTTATGTCGGTTGGAAAGAAATTCTTACTCACAGTTTTCCAGTCCCTTGCCATACTTGTCTATTTGTTCTCTTGCAAGGGTAGGAGACACCCAGGTGCGGCTGCGAATGTAGTGGTCGATGTGCGTTACCTTTGGGAGCATTGCAGGGACAATCTGAATGCCACTGGATCCATTACCAATGACCGCTATGCATTTGTTCTGGTCAAAAGGTTAGGAAAATTGTCATAGATGTAGAAGGTACATGCACATACGGTATAATCATATTCTTCATCCATGTGCCAGCTTCGTCAAATTGACTGAGTGTCTGCACTGCTTCAATCGCGAATTTATACCCATTTCCTATATCCCCCATTTCGCAGCCTCTGAATCTAGGGTGGTTGGGCTTGTACGGTCACTTGCTCGACCGTTGGCAACTGAGCACATTCGAATCAATGCCCTAGCCCCTTCCGTCATCGGTAAGTCAAAACATGATTGCTATAGAATTCCTCATAGACTGGTCGTGGCCTGGACTAACCATGTGGATTATAGAAACGAACATTGCACGGAATTCGGATTTGTTCAAGGCCATGGTGTTCACGCCGATGTCTACTGCTGTAAATGCAGTAGCACAGCTTGTGACCGATCAATCATTGACAGGAAAGGTCGTGGAATTACTTGGTGAGCATGTCAGCTTTGCAGAGCCCCCGGCCTATGTGGATGAGGCCACGGGTTAAAATATAGAGGCGTTCTGGAGTTTAGGTTACGCGTGAGAATTCATTGGAGTTTGTATGATGCTTGCAGGCACATTGGGTCTCGCTTGCAAGCTGTCGACTGTTGGTCATTGACCATTGATGCTTATTCGAGTGAGCCTACTCTGTAGCGCCAAGCCTTTAGCGAATTTAACTATATCCACGAGGGTGAGTTGCGGCGCAGACATTTACTAGTGATTGATGATCACCCATAACTACTTGTACACCTACGCTGGAATACGACTATCAGATGCGGGGTTTGCTGAACGACAATCTACCCATTGATGACACCTTGCTGCTGAAGGCACAAGGCACTGAACACAAGAATAGGACTGGATAACGTGGCAAAGACGAGTGTATGTACTGTCTAAGTGACACCATGTCTGTTCTAGTATTCTGAGTGCTGGGGAAGCTTTAGATACTAACTGGATATGATATCTCAGGCACTACTTGAAATTCCATTCCCATTTAATATGACCAGCCATGACTATCAAAAGGTGCAAGCTAAACGGAGGTCACTCTCTGATCATACACTACTCAACCAACATGTCATGTCGGTATTCATTAGATTTTTGCTCGCAATTCTCATCTTCGGCCCACTACTTGCCTGGTTCGTTTCCATCGACACCATTGATACACGGTCGCACTCCATGTGCCGCTACCGAAGTCGCCTTACCAACCGCCCTGAAAACCAAACTCCCCTCTTCCCAGATTTCGACCATGTCCCAGGCCTAAATGGTACAGCGACAAGCGTCATCGACCATTCAATTCCACTCAAAGGGTTTTTCACCAAGTTCTACACTGTCAACATGGTGTTTGGGGATTACTCCTTCACGGTAGCCAAGGCCATCGACGTTGTATGGGACATTATTATCGGGCGGGGCGGACAGGCGCTTCTCTTGTATGTGTTCTCGCGGGTTTTTTATGACGTTCTGCACATGCTGCTGGAGAAAGACTCCATGACGTACGATACCTTTACGTCGCTATCGCTTAGCGGTGCTACTGCCTGGGGACTCTGGATGCTCGGCCGCGATCTGTTTTCTACAGCCCAGAAGAAAAAAGTATGGTTCGTCGCTATGGGCGTATCTTCGCTTTGGTGCTATCTTTCCCGACGGTGATGAGCGCCATGAGGGGATACATTGCTTTGAGCACGCCGTATGTCAAGCTGGAAGATAAGGCCCTCCTGCCGTGGTACGATTTTACTCTGCGCTGGGCAGAACAACCGGCTGCGCATGTGGCAGATGGAGATCGCATTGGGCTGCAACCTAACCAGGTTATTTTCAAATCGAATGATGAGCAGATCTACAAGGCTCTTCAGAACTGTGTGTTTGTGTCTCTTCCGGATGCTCACCTTCACGCTGGTCTAATCAGTCATTTTTTTTTTTCTCTCGTCTTATTCAGATACATACTATATCTACCCAAGCATCGGCGTAAGAGAGTCATATTGCGACCCAAGTATTGATCCATTGATTATCAACAGGACAACATACAACCTGATGGCTTTCCGGCCACGACTGAATATCAAGATGGCATGCCAGGTCTACGATGACACCGTATACTGCGAGGAAGACTTCATAAGTGACACGTCCAGCCGAATCCAGTGTATAGGCAAAGAGACATATGCGTGGGGATTCTCAGAAAGCTTCCTGACTATGTCTGTGTCAATGCACTCGGCCTGGTACCTCAGCTTGCTCGTTATGCATCACGTGGCGACGCGAGGGTTTCAGACCCCGAGCTCTCAACAACAGAAAAGGTCTGGCACGCGATCGGGTGCAATCAGAGGGAGCTGTGATTTGGTGTAGGTGGCAGAAGAAAAGCTCGGTAGGGAACGGGCACAGATGTCTGATCACTGGGAGTTGGTCCAGGACTTATCAGCATCGCCTACAAGGCTCCGATATCGAGATGGCTGGGAGTCTGAGGATAACGGTACAAGGGTAATTACTACCAGTAATCGAGGCGTGGTTTAGCATCATTTCTTCATAATCGTTAGATTAGTTGTATGATTCTATCTCAACTTGTTCTTCGCTTGGGACATTGACACCGAAGGCTCTCTCATCATGTCTGTCCAAATTAAAAACGTCACTGATCAACCAAGCCTAGTGTTAAGAGCACTAGGCAACAATCTGTCATACGCCTGCATTCAAAGGCGGTGTTGGCTATTTCAAGGTATATCCCAAATATGGAGCACTTCCTGTATGATCTGTTTTGACCAGCTGTGAGATGCAAGGATGCCATAACTCTCATACGGTTTGCTTTAATATGTATCCCATGGATGTATAGCTTGCTTTTGTCACTTAGACAGTCAGGTTCGTTTGGATATATTGTTGCTCCGTGATTCGTATGTACATTTGAACAAAGCACCACGAATCTAATGATGGTAGTTGACTGTTTGGTCAAAAAGACCGGGCGTCAGAGACCACATGCCAACATCTTAGATATAGTCTTGCGCCAGACGGGTGGCGATGACTTTGTTCCCCTGGAATTTGAGTATGCTGGTATTGAGTTACCTACAAACATCATACACGCCCTTCAATCGCGAGGGTGTGGGACTACAACTAAATGAGGTGCTGGTTACGAAAGCTAGGGTGGGATTCAAAGGGGAAGATTAGGACGTTGAGGACGAGGTATTGGGTTGGTAGTATTACGAAGACCAGAAAATATGTTTGCCTAGCTCGATAACAAGCATACACCAACCACCTATTTCTATATAAAAGTCCTCTAGTACACCAATGCTTGGGTATTCAGTATGCCGTGGAGTCCGAGAAGGCCTATTCCGATGAATTTCTCAAAATGCTTGTCGCTGTACATCGACACTTACACTGATATCTGGCGACAGAACCTGAATCTGTCTCTGAATGAAGTCAAGAGGATATACTGCATTTTAATAGCAATAAGTTATCTTTTTTTTTTCTTTTTGGTAAAACGAGGACCTGTGACTTCGCTGTTCCGGTTAGTTTTGCCGTTTCTGGTATAGCCTTAACAGGCTTCCGTAGAATCTCGGTCCGGTGGACTCGGCTGTATCTACCATTAGGGGTCGCATAAATAGATATCAATCAATTATCTTCCTCAGAGGACATCGCACTTTAGCACCAGCTTACTTAACTAAGTAAACCCTCAATATCGCCCGATACTCTGGACTGCTCTCCACGCATCGCCGCTCACCATGACACTACACGATGAGAGCTCTCAGGAACCAGAGCAGCTTCCTCGGGAGAATTGGGCCTTTCTCCCCAGCCTCCCTCTGTTCTCAGGGCCGACCGTTCCAAAAGTTGGACGCCAGTTTTTCACTCATTCTCCTTCTACCATCCTCAAACTGGGCACTGACGATGGCGAAGGCAAGATGACCGCGCTCGCCCATTCCATCCTGGGCCCCTGTGTCCCACGCGTCATTTGCGTCGTCACGCTTCCGAGAATAACCTCCGACGCCTTGACGCCTAACCGCACCCAACAGGGCCTCGTCCTCACTCACCAGCCGGGCACGCCGCTAGTCGAGCTCTGGCCCTCACTCACCCCTCTGCAGCGCCAGACCATCAAGGCGGAGCTCTGCCGTCTCCTCGTGCGTATGCGTACGCATCACTTCTCTTACTACGGCCGGCCCACGCGGCAGCCGTACCTCCTCTTCTCCGAATTCGGCATAGAGACGTATGTATGTTGCGCCTCCCGCTCAGAGTGGGATGACTCGCGCATCCGCGCGCTGCAGGCCTCTGCCCCGGACGCGGAACATGCAGTCGCCCTTGAGCAAGTACAGCGTGGCACCACCGGCGCAGGTGATTGGGACCGTCCTGTCCTCTCACATGGGGACTTGTCTGACCGGAACATCCTCGTGGACCCCTGCACGCTCGCGGTGACGGGTTTCCTGGACTGGGAGATGGCCAACATCATGCCCGCGTACTTTGAGTACGTCGCGGCACGGCTGTCTGGGGGCCATCAACCTGAGTGGAGGAGGGAACTGTTAGATGTGCTGAGGTCTGTTCTGCGCTGCGAGTGCGATGCTGGGCGCCAGGAAGACCTGGATGCTGTCAATGTCGATGATGGAGAGGAAAGATACAGGACGACGTTGGCGGCGTGGGATGCTGTCGTCGATGTTGAGAGAATCGCGCAGGGATACGACAATGACTGTGAATGGACTTTTGAAACCGGCCTACCAGATGTTTCACAAAAGACTGGTTCTGCCTTATAGTTCAATGAGTATGAGAAGCAGCAGTAAATACATAGGAGTAATTCAGACATTATAGAGTAGTATTACCTGATGTTTCTTGATGAATCTGACTAGGTTTCTGCTGACTGCCACACTTTTAGCAGCTGCTACAAGCCCTTCGCGACTTGATACGACTTTGTGGGGAAAAAAAAAAAAAAGCCTCGCTGCAGAGCTGGGGGCTGCTGGGGTATTACCAAACGCACGTGATATGACTCAAACTCGTCCTCTTTTTCAGAGGTAAGCAGGTTTGTGCCAAAACATGCCTCCTCTGCGCACACGCAGCGGCGCAGCCAGCACCATGGGTGTTAAGAAAAGAACAGCCCCTGCTACCCAAACACATTATCACCTGCGCGCCACGAAACAGAGACAAGAGAAAGAGCCTGAGCCGATTAATCACATTGAAGATGCTAACATGGGAGATGCCCCAGAGGTCCATGTGGCCCCGAACGCAACTCCCCTCATCCCCATCAACCCCCATCAATCACCAACCCAGGCTGGACCAAAGCCATCAAAGCAAGCTCAAGGCGACCCAACCCTGCCCCAGAAAACCAACATAGGCGGCCAGTGCCTGGACAGGATACCCCCGGCCTCTCCGACCCATGAATCCCCCAAAACCCAGCTAAGTGAGGAGCTCCAAAGCCACATCACCGATGCAGTAGCATCTCGCACTGCTCAGATAAAGACTACAGGAGATAAATTCCTAGGGCTTGTCTCTGTGATTAGGCAAAGGATCGCTGAATGGGAAGAACGGAGCCTGCAAGGAGCCATTTCTTTGAGCAGGGACATTAGGACCCTGGTCATCAATTTCAGCAAAAACTTAGCAACAGAGCACCCTACTGAGGGAGAAGAGAATCACTTGCCCACATGCTCTGAATATCGCGGGGCTTGGAGGGTGGTTTCGTGGTGGCCTTGGTGGTTGTCTTGGGCTGGGGCTTGGGCGGCTCGTTGTCTGTGTCATCGTCTGTTGTTTCATCGTTGTCCACGGGCGGTTGCTGCGGTTGCTGCGGTTATTGCTTGTGAGGTAGTTGTGAGGAGGGACTTTTTGGTTCAGGGAGATCAGTAGTTGGTGATTTCGGGGTTGGTGACTTCTGTTTCGTCTGCTTCTTGCCCCCGATTGTACCAAAGCCTTTTGGTTACACTGATGCGGCTGCTTTAGGGCCCATTGCTGGGGATGGGTGATCTTCCACCGTGGTTGCTTTTGCTGGTTTCTACTTTGGCGGGCTTGCTTCTTCACTTCGTGTCAGGAAAAGGCCATGTCGCCATACTACAACGCCACCTGCAAGTCAGTTCCAAACATCCGCCTGGTCGGGGAACGCGGAAAGGGCCTGAGAGTGTGCAGGATGCATAATCCCACTGACAGGAAGGTCTGTTCCAGAAGGCGAAGACAGAGACTGAGGTCTGGCCCGCACAAGGAGGATTAGCTGCAGCATTCCGCACCCGACTATGTACTATAGATCCTCCCACTCTGTGCCAGCTACAGGCTCAACCCCGGTCACTTGGGCATCTGTAGGCCTTTTCCAGTAGACCCATTGCGTCCCTTTTGTAGCACGAGATCCAGCCTCTCGCGGGCGATGAGTGTCCCATTGGCTCAAGCAGAACATGGTCGCGTTTCACAACCCTGGAAATATGGCAGTCCCGCAGTAACTCACGCGAAATCTGCGAGACAACCGCAGGAAGAGGGATGGAGAGGCGCTTTTGATCGTCCTGAACCTAGAGGTCGAACCACGCAGGGCCATGCGGTGTTTGTTTGTCTCTGGCGAGGAACCGCTTCAGAGCGAAGGCTGAGTGCAGCAGCAGAAAAGAAACTAAATTGGAGTGATTGCGATTGGGCGTTCTGTTACTACGTGAGCTGTGCATCCTCGTGTCTTCAATCGTCACACGTAGTAAAGCCTACTAGGGGCTTTAGGCAGGTACTAGAAGCTTGCAGGACTGGCTCTTTTCTTTCTGCGAGAAGCCTTGATATTTTATACCTCGCTCTAGCCATTTCAGACTCTGATACTCCTTCACTCTCAATTGATCTTGCAAGTTACAGCTCTACCAAGATGGACCGCTTCACCTCTACTCGCGGCTTCATAGACCAGCCCGACCTCTACCAACCCCATTCCAGCTCCAGCTCCTCCAGAACCCCCGAGACTTCCCCTTCTGTGCTCGACGCCTCATCCGACTCCAGCTCCAGCAGTCCAGAGACAATGATGCCTTATCAGCACCCATGGGATGTTGAGTCTATAGACGGACTGCCCCGGCTCATGGGAAATGGCAATGGGTCAGAGTGGTGATATCGACGTCTACCAGCTGGAAAAGGCATATCGCCAGAGGCCTCGTTATCGTTATAAAAATAGTCTCGGTCTCAGTCTCATCCTTTTGGACTGTCGCAGTCGCCCTCTACGACGACGACGAACAGTGCTGCTCCTGGTGTGCAGGTGCAGTACCATGCGCTCCCGCTCAGCGTGGTGAGTCCTCTTGCCAAGGTTGAGATAGACTGTGATCCTGTGCCGCCAGCGAATTCTAATTCCAATCCGACCCCGAATCCGAGATCGAACTCGAATTCGAACGGGGACGGGCCAGAAGATAACAATGCGGACCCGCCGTACTCATAACTCATCTACGAAGCTCTGCTGGCTGGGCCGGGGAAGAGACTACCCCTTCAAGGCATCTATCTATGGTTCGAGAAGAACACAGCCAAGGGGAAGGATCGGGGCTCAAAGGGGTGGCAGAATAGCATCCGACACAATCTTCCATGAATGCAGTAAGACTAAGACATCTTCACAAAAATTCTGTTCAATGGCTGGATGGATGCTGACCTGTCATGCAGGGGTTCGAAGCCGTCCGCGAAGAGCCCACCGCAGGAAAGAAGCCTGTCAAGTATTGGCGCCTGACAGAAGAGGCCGTCACCAACAGCATCCAATCTACAACGCGCTACCGGAAACAGACGAATTACAAGAAGTGGGTGGCGTCGGATTCGCTGCACCGCAGCGTCAGCGGTCAGGAGCTATGGGGGGGGGGGGGAAGGCGACGAGGTTCACTGCGCTTGTAGTTAGGGGGAAGCCACCCCAGATTTCGGAAATGCTCAAGTCTGGTCCGAGTCTCCTCACACAAGATAGGATCGGTCCAGTACTGGTGCTTGTTGGGGTTCGCAGGAGGAAGAGGAGGTGGCGTCATTGAGACGAACAGATATAATATGAATAAAGGAAAAGGGAGTTCTGAAGGCAGTGCTCGCAACAGTTGATGCTGGGTTGGGAAGGAGAGTTCGTCGAGAGGCGTGACGAGAGACGGAGAGATGGCCAGAAAAAGGCGACAAGGGGAAGAGAAAAAGTGACATTTTATACAGTCGCCCAGGGAAGCCCCTAGGGATCAGAGAGCAGCTGTATTTGGCAGCGAGAGATGCCATTTTCGGCGGCGATTTGACCATGAGTCGAAGAGGTTCGCAGGGTAAGCCAACAGCACGGGGTGCGGTACTACAAAGAAAAACGGGCTTGGCCGGTGCAGAATAGTGGCCAGACCACGTGTGTGAATTGTTAAAGCAGCAACAGGTTGCTGGAACGCCGTGTGGAAATGACGCCGTAAACAGCTTCACTGGCGGTCATTTTCAGCGTCGATTTCACAGATACTCACATTCTAGTCGTAAGAAAAGGGCTAAATCATCGCATGATGGTTTTTCCTCTTATGATATCATCACTCGGAGCAGGGTAAGAAACTTGCCAAAACTAGTTTACGTTTGCATCATGAAGGTATCCCTGGTAGACAGTAAGACTCTTTATGCTATTCTATTATCAGAAAATGTGGGATGACCTGTTTTTGATGAGGTCATTGATTATTTCCATGTCGCTGGTCGAATATATATAGAAGCAACAACCGAAGGCGCTTTAGCGCAATAAGCAAGTGACATACCACTAGAAAGTCGGACTACACCTACAAAAAAAGGTATAATCTACTACAATTATATGCTCGGGCCTTCGGAGCCCACTACCATATTTTCCTAGGCGAAGCTAACATTTCCCCAAACTAGCTATCTTACTACCGCAGAGATGACCTCCCATGACGAGGGGATTCAAGCCCAGAGTTCCGACCAGACAGAGACCCCGCAGAGCAATCACACCCAGAATAACAGCGAGGAGATCAAAGAGACACAAGCAAACAAGCACGAGAGCCAAAGCGCCCAACGCAAGAGCCAGGGACGCGACTATGAACAGGAAAACAACAATGGGAAAGATAAAGTGAAGAAGCAGGAAGAGAGCAATGATGAGCATGACAACAACAAAGGAAAGGAAGGGTCTGAGAAGGAAGGTTCACAGCAGCAATCCGGAGAAGGCAAATCAGGCAATGGCAACGGCAATGGCGGATCCAAGCACCCCAAAGTGAGCAAAGAGGCACTTGAAGGTCCCCAGTCACCAGCCCCAACAACGAAATATGACTTTGAGGCAGAGGCAAGGAACGGTACGTGCTGCTGGTCTATTTTCATTACGAGTCTCCATCAGGCTAACAGATATCAGATGGTTCCGGTAAAAAAACCGGTAAAGATGAAGCTGGCAAACCCAAGGATTCGAAGAACCAATCCCCAGGCTCAGATGACAAGAAAGACAAGTCTTCCGAGCACAAGCATGGCGGGACATTGGGACATATAAAAGACAAAATGCATGAACATCTTGGGCGGTAGTTCTGGGGCAAGGGGAGATTGTTGATTCGTTTCTAGTATTCAGCCACACGGTTCCAATGCATTAGACCTTCTTATTTCTAGCACTCTTTCAATATAATTTGCTTTCTGGATATAAATAGATGCTGTTCATTCTTTGCCTCTTTGTAACTAGTTAGTTAACTGACTAACTAGTTAAGTTAACTAAGTTAACTAAGATAATTCACAAGCGAGTGGGCCACACAAGCAGGTAGGCCTGGACATTGTCCTTGGGTATACCCAAGTTTTGTTGAAATTGATTCGATCCTGCAACCAGGTATTATTATTATTATTATTATTCATACACGTACAAAACAATCGGCAATTTAGATAGTCCACCTCCGAGCTATGGATTCCGACAGATATCTATCTGCGCCAACGCCGATCCTGTTGCAGCTCTTCGAGCTGCGTCTTGTCTATGAACCTGTAGATAGCCTGACCTGTAGCTTAACCTGTTCGTCAATTCTTACTATATTCCTGTACCCGACCCAGCACCCTGAAAATCTCCACTGATACAGCTGCCCAGTGAACGTGTGCTCAGTAAAAGGCCAAGGACTGATGCCACAGAGGACCAGGAGCCATCAACTGAACTAGATAATGAGAATAATGAAGATGAAACCCCTCTGCCTGACAACAGCAACCTGCATGGCCAAAATAATACTCGGAGGCGAACATCAGGGCGGGTTCCAAAGCGTCTGAGGCGAGATGAGGATCAGTTTGTGCATAAGCCTTGAGAATAGTAGAATTGAAAACTTGAAAGCTCTCATATAATTCTCTACTATGATTACTTACTCTGACCTCTCTGCCTGAACTGTAAATCAATTACATGAAAATACAGACAAAATCTGCATAAAATATGCATATCACAGGATTTCCTACATCTGCACTGTTTGTGGAACCTGAGGTTAGATTCCAAAACCCCTGGAATCGGATCGCGACCCTAAGATCTTGGAACCTGAACCTGAATCTTGGCGGTTCCGAGTTGAATCGAACCTGACGAGTCGCGACTCCTTACGAGGTCTATGTACGCCAAGATGAGCTGAGTTCATCAGCCGCACAAGCTGAGGCCACCAGCTACGTTCCGTCCTAACATAAGGCGAGAATATCAGCCCTGAAGAGGAGAGAGAAGAAGAAGCCACAGGGTAAGACAAAGGAAATCAGACGAATTCATCTGATTGCTTGATAGTCAAGAAGTTGGCTACAGCTAAAAAAGATATCACAATGAAAGACAGATGCAAGGAAACAGTGTAATAGCCATATCATCCATGCTGATTCTCAGCCACGTAGATGCACGGACATCATAAGAATTTTCTGATGGTTATACAACTGCAATTCAGAATAATCATTGACAAACACAGCATGCCACAGTCTAGACTCAGAGTACTCTATCAAGTTGTCAGTGGGATGAAATCATGGATACTGAATTGAACACTGAGAACACACCTTTGGTCGGTAAAGAAGTCGCACAGTCGATTATGATCCAATCCTCGACCATATTCTCCTTCAGCCAGGGATGATATTTGCCACCCTCCTTGAATCGAGAGATATGTTCATCAACTTTATCATGATTTCTCAATAATTCAATTGCCCATTTCTTTTCTGGGATTTAGAAATCCACTCGACCGTCCTTGGTCCTTGACCATTCACTGGATATCGGCACACCTCGCCCTGCTACATGGGTGAATCCCCTGTAGAATTCATCCTGGTACTGAGCTTCCACAGGTCTGGGTTGTGACGCACTTGAAATTTTTTTGCCCTCAGCTGAACGCCTCAGGATCCTGATAGAGAATTTGCTGAGAATTTCTTTGCATAATTTCAGTAGGGAGTCAAATCTGGCAGGCAGGGGCTTTGACATTGTGCCAATCCAATGTTCGATGTATCTAAGATGGTCAGGTCAGAACAACAATAGGGGCATATGAGAATAATTACTTTTCATGTAAGCGCGATGGCAAAGCTGCAATATCATCACCATCCAGAGCTACCCTGTGAATCCAACCATTCTGATAGCAGAACCTGATGTCTGCATCATTGAGATCAAATGGAACACTTCCTTCCTCTGTAATTTTGTTCAATATGTTTGAAATCTTGCTTGTGCACCTCTCTATACGAGGAAAAGAGCGATTAACTGACTCTCTACTAAGCTTGTCAAAGACTGTGGCAGTGTCCTCCAGGAACCAGATGACATGATCTTCTGTCAAGGTTCTAAGATGTCTATGCTTGATGTCATGGCGGTAGTTCTAAAACTGTTATCTTCTTGACTCAGATAAAGCTTCTCACCAGACCTCATTATTGGTGGGTGGGAGGAACATCAAAATAAAAAAAAATAATTTGGCACATACCTGGAAAATTACATTGACTAGGGATTCAACCGCTCCTGGATGACCACCTGATAGCACAAATATGTAGTCCAGGGCACCTTCATCAAAACTGAACTTTTGCTTATAGAGATACTTAATCAATCGTGAAACAACATCCTTGAACTCTTCTTTGCTGTAAAATAAGCCTATAGATGGTGAGCCTGGCTGGCTTTGTGGTGTCAATGAGATGCGTTGTTTGTTGACAAGGGTAACTGGAGTGAAGAATGTTTGATCTGGGCCTGCTGATGGACTGCCATAGGAGCAGAAAAGACATAGTCGAAAATTATATCCAAGAAAAGATGACTGTCTCTTTTTGAGGATTGTGTTCCAAAGTGCACTGTCATTGTAGGTCATCTGTGCCTCATCCACAAGAATCACAGTGTTTGATGTCAAAACCCAAGAGAGATCCTGTTCTGATTGTGATGAAGTTGTGGTGGGAGCATCCTGTACTTCTTCATTCCATTTCTCAACAAGCTTGACAAGACTTTCCCAAGGATTTTTGTGATTGAGTTTCTCCCATTCCTTGATCAAGGAAACCCTTCTTCCCCTGTTGTGATAGTGGTGCCTCAGAAGTTCAGAGAGATATGTTTTCCCACTGGCTGGAGTTCCGCGCACATGGACTATGTTCACTTCATCCAGAATGGCTGCAAGTTCTATCACTGTACGCTCTCAAGGACATATGTGTGGATCCTCTGTGATGGGCCGTTCCAGAGATAAATTCACTATCATATATAAATGTTAATTATAAGTATGAAAAGATCATTAAGAATGGATATTCTCACCACCTTGTGATTCAGAGCGCTTCCGTTTCTGTGTAGTGGTATCTCCGCTCACAACAACAACAATATCCACATCTGGATCCTTGCTTTCAGGGAAGAGTGGGTTGAACGTGATCATTCGGCGTGAGCGTAGGAATTCACCATTTTTCACATCAAACTCCTCTTCATAATTGAGTTGCACAACAGGGCTGTAGAGCTTGAGCTCACTGTAGTCAGTTAGAGTATCTTCAAAGCGTGCTGGTAAACGATCCCAGATCTTCTTTTTGAGAGTGTCAATATCATCTTGGTCTGCAGCACACTCTATAGGAAATGACTGCTGAAGATCATGGGATAAAGTGCACCATAACTTGCGAGTACGTGGTCGAGACATTGTCAAAGATTGGATTGGGTTGAGCACCCAGCTGGTGATGGCGGCAGCCATTGAAAGATAAGAACTAGAAGTGCACCTGCCTGATGAGAACAAGGAGTGCACCTGGCACCTGCCTAATGAGAACTAGAAATGCGCCTGCCTGACAAACAATACTGTAAGAAGAGGGGTTGGCAACGGCCTACACACACGGGCAGGCGATACGTGTCAGTTTTCCATCCAAGACTATTCCAAGCCAGGTCAGGAAATAAAATTTGCAGAGAATAGGATGTAATGAGATGAGAGATGATCATTAGAGATGGATGGTACGGAAGACCTACGGAATATACTACCACCGCCGCCGTTGCCGCCAAGTGAAGCGGGTAGCTCAGGTTCGGGAATCAGGAGCCGATAATCTGACTGCACGAGGCTATATGGCGTACAGAAGATGGAGAGTATATTATACGCCGAAAGGAGTAATATCGAAGTCTATGGTAACCACACGTAGAACAAGTGCTTGAGTGCTTGACTATCTAAATACGTGTAAACATTGACCTATATAAAGATCGCCTGGTCTCGGTAATCGGGCCTACTATTTGTCCAATAGATCCTCATCAGTGAGCAGCCTAAAAGCAGCGCGAGGCGGCGCTATCCCTGATACAGTAGACGCCATACCGCAAAGGGCAATGGTATTCCCGTCGACGGCAGGCGGTAGGGCTCGGCAGAAGGATGGTTCAATGGGAGCCGTTTCTGGCGCCCTGCTAACCGTCACAACTTATACTTCCTAAAGATTTTGTAGCCTTTTGTAGTCATAGGCGCTCGAATATTGAAAATTACAGAAAAATACAGCGGTAATTTATATCACTTGGGAGAAATATTAATCTGAAGAAGCTTTCTACTCAGAATATATAATTTTAGTACCATAATACGCTATATTTGAATTTTAGGCTCTGTATATATTTCGTTGCTGAGATATTGAGGTTATAAAAAGTGCCATTTTATATGGAATACAGAGCCGCGCAGCTCGGTGGGATGCGCAGCTCGGTAGTTGGTTACGTTAACGTCGATTTCTATATGCTTACTCATCCATTCGCCGTTTCAGTTCTGCCCGCCACCAATGCTACGTCCATGGTTCTTGACATAGCTCGTCCTAGCCTCAACCACGGTTCATGACCTCTCGAATGCCTCATGTCGGGTGAAGCACGCGCAGGCCCCGGTTTGGGGGACCTCGAAAACGAACTCACTTGCTCGGTATGTGCCCACAATCTACGGAGTAGTTCCCGGGAATCACAGCGATCGCTAACCCCCGCTTGGTCCAGATCTGTACGGAACTGCTGTACCAACCTCTCACTCTCCTCGACTGTCTTCACACCTTCTGTGGCTCATGTTTGAAAGAATGGTTCTTCGTCCAAGGTACCCGACGCCGGTCGTCCAGATCCGCCCCAAAATTCACCTGTCCGTCTTGTCGCGCCGCCGTTCGTGAAACTCGACCCAACGCCACTGTGACTACGCTGCTGGATATTGTTCTGGCGTCGAATCCGAGCCAGGCGAAGTCTACGCAAGAAAAAGAGGAAATTGCGCAGAAGTATAAACCGGGAGATTCGGTGTTCCCCAGGGATGATACGGGGGAGGAGGATGAGGAGGATGGGCGGGTGCTGGATGAGGTGCGGCAGCTGAGTCTTCAGGAAGGTCGGTCGCGGACGAGAGAGCAGCGCCATCGAGCACCACATTCATCGAGAGCTCGCCGTGCAGAGCGTTCGGATCACGATTCGCGAAGAGATGATGGTCGTTCCCGCCGGCGACGAGACGATGATCGGTCGACTCGGCGACAGGCTCATGAGCGCGCTGCTCGACAGACCGAAGAAGTAGCAGAGCAATCGAGACGGATTGAGCACCAATCTAGTCTGAGGTCTCTCCTGAGTCTCTCGGATGCTGAGACTATGGAGGAGGAGATTCTGCGACAGATCCTGGAGGAGGGATTGCTGGACGATATTGATCTGGATCATCTTGGGCCCGGGCAGGAAGAGGAGTTGAGCGAGCGAATCGCAGACGCATATCGTCGGAGACACAGACTACGCTCTCGCTCACGGCAACGACAAGAGACGAGGGGAGCATCGCATTCATCTGACCGTCCTCGTGCTAGATCGCATTCAATGCAACGGCCTACGACTGGACCGCCACCACGCGACACCTCGAGAGGCCCTCCGGTGTCTAGACCGTATCTGCTTGACCCACTTGTGACTCGTCCAGGGCCATCAACCCACCAGAGACATACATCTGAGCAAGGGAGCGGCCGCCGGAGGACGTCACTCAGTCCTGCCCACCCAGCATCCTCGTCCGAGGTGAATTTACGACCAACTACAAGGTCTTCCAGTGACATGACTTCCGAGCGTCCGCGTGCACCTCAAGCGGCTACTAGGACGCCAGAACCGTCGACAAGGAGAAGACGCGCAACTGAGTCTGGACGGGATTCACCGCACGTGTGGACTCAAGGGACCAGAGAACGCGGTTCTTCAGTGGCCCGGTTGACGAACTCACCTACGGTTGCGTCTCCATTGTCGAATGTTCCGCAGACACCTGTCCATTCCACTATATCTGTGGTTGATGGGTCAGTGAGCCACAGTCGCCCCAGAGCACGCTCGCGATCGAATGCTGCCCCACCCTCTTACGTTGAACCTTCGATTATCTGTAACGGATGCGGGAAACCGGACATCCAGTATGAACTTCACAAAACATGCACTAAGTGCAATGACGGAGACTACCACCTCTGTCTCCGTTGCTATCGCACAGGACGAGGCTGTCAAAACTGGGCCGGTTTTGGTCTATCAGCCAACACCAGTTTCGAGCGGATCCTCGCCATGTCCAACAACGAAGCAATCGCGGAACATGAAACTCCCCACATCTTCACATCTTCCAAATACAAACAACCTGCAAGACCACGTCGAGCTACAAATAACGATGATAGACAAATAATTAGCGACGATCCTGCGCGAAGATTACAAACCGGCCTTTTCTGCGACATCTGTAGCTCAGAAGCCAACGACACATTCTGGAAATGCGACGAATGCAACGAAGGCGACTGGGGCTTCTGCAATACCTGCGTCAACCAAGGAAAATGCTGCACCCACGCCCTTCTACCAATATGTCGCATCTCGTCATCTAGCGATGAAACCCCAACCGAAACCTTCAAAATTCTCTCCTTTGCCACAAACTGCGATATCTGCACACACCCCATCCCCGCCTCCACAACCCGCTTCCACTGCCTCGTCTGCAACGACGGCGACTACGACATCTGCACAAACTGCTACCTGAAACTCGGCGTGACGGGGAAAATCAGTAAAGAAAATGGCCACAATGGCTGGCGAAGGTGTGTCAAGGGCCATCGGATGGTTGTGGTAGGCTTTGAAGAGCACGAGGAGGGACAGAGGAGGGTTGTCGTGAGGAATCTTGTTGGCGGACGGGCGTTGAAAGATGAACATGTCAATTATCAGGCGACGGCTTCGTCAGTCTCTTCGGCACATGCATCTGCCACCACTGCTCCCACTGCTGGTACCACCACACCAACCCCCGAAGTCGGGACCGGTGACTGGAGCTGGAAAGAAGGCGCCGAACGCCGCAAAAAAGCCTCTCGCACACGGACACCATGGACAAACCCCAACGCCTCCGAACCAGCGCTCCCATCCCCATCCACACCCGTTCAATCCAGCACCCGCCGCTTCCCACCTGACGGTGGCGTGGGCGTCATCGCACAAGCGCTGTGGAGCTGGTACCCCGAGGACGGCGTTCAAGATGAACTGATGTTTCCGCGGGGCGCAGAGATCACGGAAGGGGAGAATATTAATGATGATTGGTTTTGGGGGTGTTATGCGGGGGCGACGGGGTTGTTTCCGGGGTCGCATGTTAGGGTTCTGGGGGAGGTTGTTTAGTCGCATAATATTATGAGGAAAGGATTGGTTGGTCGATATTCCAGTTGTGTTTTGTGCTTGCATACCCCGTATGGATGATGAGTTATGATTATTTTTTATTTTATATGAAATGATATGATGTGAAATGAGGCTTCAGTGGAATGGAAAAATAGTGATTATTCTTCATAATAACCGTAACTGCCATGGTATCACGAAGACAAAGACAAAACCGACCCATAAAATATACAACAATGAGAAGATGACAATAGCCACAAGAACCACCGAATAATAAAATAGCCGGAAGGAAGAAGCGCAAGGCGTCTACTCAACCAAAGCAACCATCAACCTTCCATAATCCCCACTCGTCTCCCCGCGCACTCTAGCAGCCAACTCGGTCTTATACTTATGCCGATAAGCCCCCTTGACCTGCTCCAAATGCGCCTTATTCCAATGCACCCGCACAGCCCGCACAACCAACTTCTCGTCCTTCGTCCCCATGCCCTTCATGCAATCCTCAAGAAGGACCGCGTCCCGCATAGCAGGATCCAGCGCGGTCTGCAGCATATGCAGCAGCGCATCCTTCATGTGTCCCGAGAACTGGCTCTCGATGTGCTTCTCGAGAGTGGTGTGGTAGCGGTCCATGAAGGCGTGGTTGATCGCGCGGATTTCATTGTCCGAGGACCGCGCGAAAATGCCGCAGACTTCATCGACGTTGTTGACCATGCGCGCGGCGGTGGCGTTGTGGATGGCCTTGGCTTCGTCCTGCATGAGCTGCGGGTTGATCGGGGTAGATTCCTCGTGGCGGTTTGCGCGGAGGACGTTGGCGAAGAGCGTCGCTGTCTTGAACGACAAGTCACCCTCTACATCCTTCTGCAGGGAGCGGCGGTAGGTGCATTCGTAGGCGGTTTTGATGGCGTTGAGGTCTGCGTTTGAGCGGCCGAGAAGGACGTCGTTGAGGACCCATTCTTTCGTGCCGATGCCGTCGACTGCTTCGCGGACGAGTGTCACGTCGTGCATGAGCGGGCCGTCGATGATGGCGAGGAGGCCCTGGCGGAGATAGCTGCCTGTCTCAGACTTGACGTCTTTGTATAGATCACGCTTGATGTGCGAGGAGTATGTGGAGCGGACAGCGGCGGATTGTAGGGGGTCGAGCTTCGCGAGGACTTGGATAAGTGTCTTTTCGTCGGTCCCGAAGCCCTTCATTGCTTTGCGCAGGAGGTCGGCTTGCTGTCTGTAGTCGCCGGGGGCTAGCTGGCCTGGGGTGTAGCCGAGAGAGGGCATCGCGGGAGGGCCGTGGGGCATTGGGGAGGGTGCGAAATGGTTTGGGCCGGCTGGGGCGGGTGGTGCGCCGTAGGGACCTGGAGCTGGTCCTGGTCCGCCATGCTGAGGGTATCCAGGGCCGCCATACGGAGGCTGTGGCGAGGGCGCGTGGAAGCCGGGACCTGGGGGGTAGGGTGCTTGTGGTGGTGCGCCGTAGCCGCCCTGGGGAGGTGGATGACCGTACTGACCCTGCGGTGCGGGATGGCCGTATGGGCCCTGCGGCGGGGGATAGTAGCCTTGCGGAGGGGGACTGCTGAAACCCGCTTGTTGCTGGGGATAGGGGGGTTGACCGGGGTAGCCTTGTGGGGGAGGATGGCCGTATGGGGGGTATTCTGGCATTGTTAGTGACTCTCATTTCCTTATAGGTTGGTGACGGACTCACGGTTAGGAGGAGGGTACGGGTTGTAAGACATTATGAATAGTAAGTATGCAATTGGCGTTAAGCAGTACAGTAGGATAAAGTGAGGTGCCGTTGAATTGAAAGAGTGGGAGGCGATCTTTATATCAATGAACCGCCCCGCGATCTTCCGTCATCGCCATGCCGAAATTTGGTTCAGTGGCGCAGTAAGGCACATTTTCCATTCTGGCTGATTGCGAGGCTTACCATTTACTGAACGAGTACGAATCGCATTAGACAGCAAGATTATCCTGGTAAGAAAATACATGGTTCATTCGTCATTACCCTGGTCGCATTGTACGTAGATATCGCGGAATGGCTAATAGGGCTCATTCTCACGACAATATGCCCATTCAACGCAAGACACGTCCTCCTCATGTTACCCCAATCATGTCCAAGTTACATCCAAGTATCCGTATCTCGTTATCCATCATTTACTGGCTTTTGCGCTCGTCACTCCCCTCAGCCGTCACGAACGCACCGTGAAGCTCCTTAGCAGACTCCCACAAAATCCAAACCGGAATCCACACCCACAGCGTGTTAAAGAAGAACAGATAAAACCACAAATAAACCGCATTCCCAGTCTCCAACTGCGAGCTCCCCGTAAGCCACTCCGGCGCAAACGTCATCCATCCCCCATACAACTCAGCAGTCGCCAACGCTGGCGCAACAAGCCACAGCTTCGCCTTGGCCGCACCACGCGCCGAAACCGTGGCTCGGCTACTCGACGACTTCCACAGCAAATAACAAATGTAAATAGCGGCCGGTCCGCCGAGGAAAACCGTCAGAAGCTCCAGCGCAACCACATTAGCGTCCGCGGTCGCCCAGCGGAAATCTGCCTTTGCATATTCCTGCCACAGGCGCGCACTGGGGCCCGTGCCATACGCAGCGCCGTAGACGCGGTCCTTCTGGCCGAGGAAGAAGGGTTCACGGTTGAGGGCGGCGGGGACGGAGACGTAGCTGGTGAAGCATTCGTAGAGGAAGGAGCCTTCGACGAAGAGGTGGGTGAGGGCATCGTAGGCGTGCCAGAAGAAGAGGAAGCGGTTGCGCTTCTGGGTGGAGGGGATCAAGGCCGTGCTGAAGAAGTAGGCAATTGGCATCATGGACAGTGCGAATGCCGTGCACAGGCATGTTGGGAGGTCGAGCGTGAAGGGGACGTTGGATTCCATGGTGATTGTCACTCCGTGTACCCGGGAGTTGTGGTAGATAGGGGCACCTATTGTCTGCGATGGTTTGCGAAAGACGAAGAAATGCGATCTTGGACAGGTGGAGGATACACTTCAGCCCCTGACGTGGCAGCCTGAGGCAGAAGCGGTTTACGGTTTACTCGGACTGAATCTTGGTTTCGACTGCGTTTTCCCTTGTTGTACGGATCTAAATATCGCTTCAATTCGGTCTCCTATTTCACTCTGGAATGCAAATTTTTTTTTAAAGAAAAAAAAAAGAAATAGTCACGCCCGGGATCGAACCGGGAACCATCTCGGATCAAAGTTCAGATTGTGAACGAGATATCATAACCATTAGACCACGTGACTGCTTTTGTTGGGGAACATTGCCTTCAATGCTCTATTACTATAATTCGGGAATTGCACATACCCTCGACAGCATTCATATCCATCTCGTGATATACTCTGTACACTCGATCTATTTCCGCAGAACAGCCTTATAGAGTGATGTAATAGACCACTTCTTCGTCTGCTGATTATTCGAAGAATTCCCGAACAAGCGGGGAGCAGCAGTCTGATATCATCATTCATTCATTGCATTGCTGTTTGAAATATTTTGCACTATTGACTCTGCTGATACTCAAAGTCACTTATGAAGCTAATTGCCAACACCGGCTGATCCAGATCCCACCCTCTGCCATTATTCGTTATCCACTCGGGAATATATACCCCTCATGCCTGTTGCTGCACTGACTCGACACAAGGCACCATCCTCCCCGGGTGATCGGAGTCATGGATCCCCGATGGCATTCATTACAAAATGCATCCTGATCGGGAGGAATGATATTCGTCAGATCGAGCCCCGTTCGATCGCCTGTTCGTTATTGAGATGCCTTCCAAGTCACCCGGGCACCAACGCGTGCGCCTTGCACGTGCAGGTCTCATGACTAGATCGGGCGCTGGCTGGGGATACTGTTTCGCCTATATTACATCTGGCATATCCTGCTCCAGGATCTCGTCATGTCTCTAGAGCGGCACTTTGCATCTGTTATCCGTTTCGGGTTTGGTTTCAGTTTAGCTTCATCATGATTGCGGGTTACCGAGAGACATTTCGGGAGATTTTGGTTCTGGCTTGGTGAACGGAGGATTGTTCTAATCGTTCTCTTGCCCTGGTTATTTCCTCGCATAGAATTTTGAATCTCGATACCCTGATATGCCTCACTTCCACCACAAACGCCGCCATACTTGGCCCTATTGTGGCTCACCAGCGAATTCGACTCCTCGGTACTATACCCCCATTTTCCAAGGTCCAGTCTCAGTCCCAGTCCCAGTCGCTGTACCAACACCAGTAGCATCACAAGCTCCTCATGCGCCTCTAAACTACCACCAATTCGCAGTCCCCCTGGGCACCACAGACCTCAACGACCAAGATGATGCTGCATCCGCGGGGATCATCCGTCCTAGACATTCATTCGCACAGCGGTTTTGGTTCACCCCCAAGGGACCTATACCTGTAACCAACGCGACTACCAATACCGATACTACGAGCGCTTCGCCCTCACGGCAAGTCGCACGACCACCTCTAGACAAAGCGCGATCGCTTTTCGTTATCCCTACGACGAGTACAGTCAGAACTTCTACCGGAGGGAATACTATGATGGTCCCCTATGCGCTACCGTCACTACCGCTTACAGTATACCGACCCACTGTGGCGGTTAATACATCACAGATGGGCAATGGCGGATACGGAGACGGGTATGGATATGGATATGGGCATGTGCCAATGGGAAGGAGACATCATCGGAGGTGCCACTCGGAGAGACCACGAGCATGGAGGGAGCCGAGTGCGAGTTTGTGGACGCTTATGGAGGAGTAAACAGGAATTCGATGGTGTTTCAATAACGGCTATCATGACTTTGAATTTAGATTTGGCTTTATATTCCCATCTCCATTAGGGCTTTTACAGTGTTGGGTCAATATCTACAGCTCATTTAATTCATTAACTTGGTTCTGGTTGAATGTTCTAAGCAATTCCTGCGAGAATTCCGTTCATGAAACCCTACCTCGTACTGTCGTACACTAAACTCTTTTTAGACAAAGGACCCACAGATACAGCATCTTTTTCTTCCTTTTCAGTGTAGATGCTGTATAGGAAGATATTTTTGGACAACCTTTAATATTCTCCTTTTTTTCAAAGAGGATGAAGGTACTCCCAAAATTATAAATAGTTCCGTAAATTTGTAGTTCAATTGCATCTTCATCCTCAACATCGTTCCTTGCAGGACAATATTTTCATATTTGTCCTGATAAGTATACCGGAGTATATACAACATGAGCGACAGCAATCGCCAGATTGATTTTGAGCTCTACCGCTACACACCCAACATTGCAGCTGCAGTCATTTTCATCGTTTTGTTTACTCTTAGCACAGCGTACCACTCCTACCAACTGATCAAATGCCGCGCATGGTACTTTATCGCATTTGTTATTGGAGGCATCTGTGAGAGACAAGCATTTTTGATAACATCTATAGCCCAGGAGCTAATGGCATTTGTTTTCTTCACTACAGTCCAGATAATCGGCTATGCAGCGCGAGTAGCAGCCAATTCGAATAAAGAGAACGTACCTATCTACTCAATACAGACGATCTTGATCCTTCTCGCGCCGCCGCTATACGCCGCGTCGATATACATTGTTCTCGGAAGGATTGTCACGTATCTCCATGCCGAACATTTCAGCTTGGTCTCTGTGAAATGGATGACCGGTATCTTTGTGACCGGAGACATCATTGCATTTGTGATGCAGGCAGCAGGTACATATACCATATGCATGATGATCCTTTCCTTTCCCAATCACAATGCTGAACGTATATTCCAGGTGGCGGCATTATGGCTAGTGGCACAATCAGCGCAATGAATACGGGAGAGAACATCACCATCGGCGGTCTCTGTGTTCAGCTCGCCTTCTTTTCCTTCTTCGTCCTCACGTCTCTGGTCTTCCATTTCCGCATTCGTCGACAGCCGACAGCTAAAGTACTCCAGTTAGCCCAGCATGAAGATAGCTCGGTTCTTCGCACGTGGGAATCGGTCATGTGGGGACTGTATATTGCCAGTGTGCTCATTCTCATCCGCTCTATCTTCCGCTTGATCGAGTATGCTCAGGGAAACGACGGGTATCTGATTAGCCATGAAGCTTTCATGTACGTCTTTGATGCGATGCTAATGTTCTTTGCCATGGTTGCGATGAATGTTTTTCATCCCTCTGTCATTTTGAATGGGAACAAGCGGGTGAGTAGGGGGTCAATGTGGTCTAGCTCCCAAACGGAGTTGCGTGGTCGGAGGTATTGAAGGACTTTTTCTGAGACGGACTGATGGTTATAGACCAAGCAGTACCTTTAGGTCCCTAGAATGAAACTGTCAACATGATTGTTATGTCTGCATTCTGCTAAGAATATATCTGTACATATCCACAATCCAATAGTGTTCCGTTACACGCCACAAACGGCCTTTGGCCATTCAACCCACGAGCGTAGATCCAATGGAATAAGGCACCAAATCTCAGTAAGAAGTGCCTTATCCCATTCTCGCAGGAACCAGAACTTGTTCAGACGATTCAAAGTCACGCAATGGTATGAAAGCAAAACTAGAGACAGAGGCCTATTCTCTTGGAGGAAATCGATAAATTTCAATGGCAACATAATGGGCCAAGCAAACGCCATTCCGCATTCCAATGGGATAGTTGCCTTGTCGATGATATCAAAGGAAACCTCCAAGGAAAGAAGTGCGTCCAAGTATGTGGATTTTTCACCGGGTTCAAGGGGGCAAGCTGCGATGAATTGTCTTAGTTGCGATATTCTATTTTCGAAATCTACCGGTAGTATTGCGTTGCTATGCGGTGACCTTCAAATATTTGTCAGTCGTTCCCTCAACATTCTCTCTTGCTCTTTTTTTTTTTTTTTCTCGCTTGAGAAATTTACCTTGAAAGCTGCTTATCCATACGGTGGTAATCATCACGAAACAAAGGCTTCATTGGAGATTCTCGTATCAAAGAGAGATACGGTCTAAGAATCGTTTCAACTCCCCGACACATGTTGAATAGAGAAATGGCCTTCCTCGTAGAGGGCCCTGATCCATCTGCACCTGGTAATGCACACACATGGACAACAATAAGAGATGAGAAAGCGAATAAGGATATGCAGTTTTGCGCAGAAATAGTAGAAAGGCTCCTTCTGTAAGTATTAAGTGCATAGTGCAGATGAAGCATGGAGCAGTTGAGATAATCCTCACTTTGCTCCGACTTTTGTATTGCAATATGCAAAGCCGAAAATGCGAGTATCCCGTGAAGCAAATAGTCGCATGAGAATGATATTTGTGGTAGTACCATACCCCATACGTTCTGCACATCCTCCCGATCTGAGAGGGTCGAGCAGACAATTGCAGTAAAATGGTGCATAAGCTCAAGGTCTCGAGTCCAGCCCGAATTTCCAAGCACCGAAGATGGCAGATTGGCGAGTTCAGCAACCTCGTTTACCTCGGCAAACAGAGGATTCTGTACAGGACGCGGTGGGTGTTGGGATGACCTATTTGGGGTGCTCCTCGGAACTAAAATTTCACTGTAAACACATTGGCTGTCACGTTTGAGACAGTTCTGGCAAGGATGCCGTTCGTTGCACTACGGTAGTGTAAGTATTATCCTCGCAGGGGCGACATTGACCATCAAGAAGTACCTTCACTCGGCGCCTTTTGCATTCGATACAGCCATTTCGGGATTTTCGGTGAGATTTTCGCGAGGGCATGGCTATCATGAGCTTCCCTCATTGAGCAGTCCAGAATTGCAGCTTCAGTTTTTTCCACGCCATGTGCCGCTACCGTGGGGTAAAAAGATATAGCCTCCTGAAGATATCGAGAAGACAGGAAAGGTGTGAGCACCTAAGTCTCCCGATCCCTTTTCTCGGAACAACAACGGTCCGCAGTTATAGGAAAGACATTCTAAGCGAGTGAGGCAGTGGTTTTAAAATAGCTATTTCCTCTATTTCTATCTTGCAAGAACCCATAAGATACATTTATAGAACTACTATCAAGCGAGCGCGAACGCGATGAACCAAACCTATTTCGACCCCGTTGGAGACAGCTACTAACTGAGTAACGATGGCGACGGAAACTCCATCTTTCTTGATCACTCTTACCACGAGGGGTAGCCTGCGTCCGAAAATGAATCCAAGAAGGAACTGCGCGATAGATGGATCTCTCACAGGAAGTATAACAGGTGTATGTCCTTTCTCGCAGTCTTCTAATATCACAATAGCAACATACGGAAGCGAATTACCATATTCGAGCGACACATAGGCTTAAACCCGCACTACAACAAACTGCACCCATCATGAAACTACACTACAGTATAGCCCTTCATCATCGGAATATCAAGAGCAACAGACAAAGACCAGCTGCTAGCAACCCAAGTTACAGCACAACGGTTTCTAGATTACATACCTTAAATCAATAGAACTATCCGAAGTTATCATTATTTGTCTTCATGTGTACATATCATGGCTCTAAGTAATCCAAAACTCGCTCAAAGTCCATCTCAAAAACGATAACAGTTTACCAAATCACTTTCCCTCAAAGCGTCTCCAATCGAGCTTCCGAGATCTCATGCTTCTCCGCGTCGCCCGAGGCAGTATTACCCGTTCGTACCTCACGGGGTTCCACCGGGTGCATGCCCCCAAAAATCCAGCGCCAATGCTTGACCAAGTTGCGCAAGTTGAGCCCGACAAGCTTCCGCGTCGGCATCAAAAACAGCTCATCAATCTCCTCGAGCGTCTTGTCCTTGGTCTCGGGCATGAAGAGCAGCTGGTAGAAGAAACCGAGGAGCGCCAGACCGCCGAAGAACCCGATCGTCAGGCCCGTGTAGGTCATGGCCGCTTGCATGCGGTCGAAGTTGTAGGTCACGATGAACGACCAGAGATACAAGAAGGTGGAGCAGATGGCCATGCCCTGGCTGCGGGTGTTGAAGTCGAAGCTCTCTGCGGGGACGACCCATGTCAGACACGAGTATGCGCCGAAGAAGCTCATGTAGAGGACCATGCCGGAGAAGAAGAGGCCCAGCGCGGTGTCCTTGTTTGCTTGGAAGAATGCGTCGCCCTTGTTGGTGTACAGGTAGCCGACGCCAACGAGGACCAAACCCACGATGAAGACGAGGATGTTCTGCGCCCACACGCGGCGGCCGAACTTGTCCATTGTGAACACTGCGGGGATGGTACCCAGGAACAGCGCGCCGCCACCGACCATCGACATGAGCACGGACTCGCGGTCATCAAAGTTCATCTTGGCCATCAGGTTTGACATGTTGTACATGACCGCGTTGATACCGGTCATCTGGCCGAAGAAAATCATCGCCGAGGCGTAGATGAGAGCGCGGCGGTTGCGTGGAATAAGGCACACCTCCATGTACCGCTGCCACCATGCCACATTGTTCGAACGTTCAACCTCATTCTTGACCGTGATCTCCATGGCAAGGTACTCTTCCAGATTCTTAGCTTCGGATACCTCACGCAGCGACTTCCACACCTGCCATGCGCGTCCGTTCTTGCCCTTGGACACCAGCCAGCGCGGCGATTCCGGCAGGAAGCACATTCCAGCCCACAGGATGGTCGAGAACAGGACGGACGAGCCCAGCATCCAGCGCCAGCTGCCCGATGGCACATCAAAGAATATAGCACCCGTGGCATAGCCGATGACCTCACCAAAAGCGATCATCAGCTGGTAGATCGACACCAGGTTACCGCGCAGCTCTGGCGGAACACATTCAGAAATATAGATACCGACACAACCACCTTCGATGCCAACGCCGATGCCGAGAATGAACCGGCCGGCAAACAACATCCCCACGCTCCGTGCTCCAGCGCAAAGACCGCCTCCCAGCGAGTACCACATGCACGAGACGATGATCGAGTTCCGGCGGCCGAGGTAGTGATTAAGCGGCATCATCATCAAAGCACCAGCCATTGCACCCAGAGGCATCAACGACGAGATGAGAGAAATATCATTTGCCAATTTCGGATCGTCCATGCTCGCCCATTCGCCGGTGCCGATGAAATGCTTCCTGATACCCGGAAGAGCACCAGAAATCACGGACTGGTCCAGGCCGCTCAGCATTCCGCTGAACGCAGCGAAGGTGCCCAGAGTAATGACCAGGGCTCGCGTGTTCTTCGCGCCAAAGGGGATCCGGGAAAAGGCTATCCGGTCGTACACCGATTCATTCTCCAAGTACTGCCGGCTTTGCTGCTCTTGCACTTCGATCTCGCGCTCGACTTCGGCCGGGGAGAGAGTCATTGCAGGGAACTCCTTGCCACCCTCATTGCGGGTGGTCACGGGTTCACTCATGGTTACCTAGTGCTAGTGCTGTCAGGACAGATGGGTGTTTTTGATCAATAGTAATCGATAAATTCAGTCAGGACACCATCAAAAGTAATAAATATACTAGACTTCTTTTGCCAGCCACCCCTAATAAAACGGAAAAGAAAAATGGAAGAACCGGAATCAAAATGTGAACGGGGAATGCGGGATACAATAATATAAGTAAACCCCACGGGCCAAGTTCACCAGTTTCGCGGAAATTACTCTACCCCATCTCTATCCCCAGTCTCCACTCCCGGACCCCGCAAAATGCCTCGAGGAGCCGGTCCGCGTATGTACTCCGGAGTATCTTCGGAAAATGCAAACCATGGACTCAATCCAATCCACCGATGGCCCATGTACAGTATGCAATCTGGATCTCTGGATACGTAGGTATTATAGGGAATGAACAGGGGATGATATATAGAAGCCGAATAGATTGGATTAATGACTATGATATGGTAGCCTTGTTTTCCTTCCTCTACTTCTTCTCTCTCGGTCAGTCCGACTTGGAATCGGTGGCAAGCCAACTAAGTTGTACCGGGCCCGGACAGGTTCCGTGTCCCATACCTAAACCATTGGTTCAACAACCAAGTAAGTTCAGTCAGACACTAGTCTGGGGTGGAGACCCACGGTCCTGTTTGCGGAGAGAAGGGTTCAGATCAGACACGTGATAGATGGATCGATGGGCTTGATGTCGTCCAAATACCCTATTCAGGTTGATACCCGATGTACGTCTTTCCGTGTTCTGCTAACGCCAAGTCCCGGAGGCTAAACTAGTCCCTCCTGTCAGCCCGTAAGGGCAAGGAAGTGAGCCGATGAGTTTGAAGACATATCCCCCGACGTCCCGGTTTCAACTCGGTAAAGCTCCGTGCTCGGTATGGAGTAGAGGATACAGGTTTTACAGCGCCAATGACAGTGCTTGGCATCTTCGCGAATGCACGGGGCTCCAGGATCCTTCGGGATCTTTCGGGATCTTGTCCCTCTCAACCGTTAATACGGAGGCCCCATGGGCCGGCCGACTGGATGCATTCATGGCTCGTATTAAACTCAAAGACATCCTCGTAAATTGCTTCACCGGCATTCCGAATTAGTTGATTTTGACGGGAACGCTCGGCTCAGGTGAGAGAGTGAGTGTCCGGATGACAGTGACAGCTGCATTTTCCCCGGTTGCCCCAGTTTTCCCCGGATATTCGATTGCTGGTATGTGATTATCCGGCCCACACAATCGGCTTATGTCATTGTAATATTTCTTTGACGTAATTTGTTAAAATTTTTCTTTGTTTTTCACTAGGGCTACCATATGGCTAATTTATGACTACCTCGCCGGACGGAGTAAACAACTCGGTGTCTTCAGGGAGGGTCCCGAAGCCGGAACCTCACCCCAGGATAACACCCGGTCGAGACATCTCGTATTCAGTTCTGTCGGGCCACCCTGCGTCAGCCGTGCTCCGGGAATTGATTTCCGGCCGCGCATCTTTCGAGAACGACGACAACCACAACAGTGATGGAAATTCCGGCCCCAGAAGATAGCTCCGTATGTGCTTGAAGACAGTGGTAGCTTGCTCATCGTTTCAAAAGTCGCTCTCCGGTGTCAACTCAATTCTCGGCCAACTCGGACGATCTCGAGGTGCATCCGGTCTGTATTCCTCGGGGTTATCCGTAATAAAACATGCCAATCGGCGACCACGACCGGCCACGGACGGGGAGGAGAGTCTTCCGTGCTGGTGTTGTTGCGTCTGGGTGGGCGTGACTCCCGTATGTCTTGCCTATTTGAGTTATGGTCAATCCTTTTCTTATATTCGTTGGTACCCTCGCTCTATAGCACGATGAGGTACTTTGAAGTAATCTGATAGTATTAGCTGGCAAAGGCAAGATGTTCAATATCTAGCTGCCCTCCAGCCCTTATTAGGGATCTTTAATAAGTGCGCCTGGATAGTATCTCGCGCTGATCTTGGCTCTGAGTCGGGCGCGTCACTTTTCAAAAGCTGCGATGAGTTTGAGGATTAATGCTCTTTCTCACATATAATAATCGGCTTCAAGTGGCAGGTGTCGAGGATGAAGAAAGGATATGGCCAGGTTGGGTTGCCACTGACTGGCGCGCACGAAGGTCTCAATTGTTGCAAAGCTAGGTTATGAGAGGATGTTCGGTATCGATTTCCTTTGGATGTCTTTCGTCACTTTGTTTGACAAACAAGAGCCCCACTGCTCTTGTAGGAGCGCACGCACATCCGCAGGACCTGAGATGTTCGACTTCCAGATGCATCTCGTAGATGACCCACCGAGAACTTGCATAAAGTATTGTTTTCCACCGTCTCAGAAGTAACCGAGGTGATTGTATGAATACCCTCTGATCAGAGCCTTGTGAACAACTTTTCGCCGCGACTCATAAATGTCTTACCGCACTGAAAGTATCGAAACCATGGTAATTGAGTATTAACAAGGCCTTGTACAGAATTCCAGCGACTGAGGTTGTGTTGCTATAGGTCCCAATGAAAGCCCAGTGGGTTGTTCCAGAATGAGACACAGCCCGTTCCCTATTGATTCTAAACATGGGTCCTCAGAACTGCTCCGGTGTCCCCATATTCAAAGGCGAGAATTGCACCACGGAAAGCTACACCGTTTATTACAGGGATCCTATTACCGTCATATTGCGACAGCGAAGCAGACTTGGTCCAGCCACGCTGAGCGCAGCCTCGCAGTGCTCGTCTAACCTTCCTCAGCTTTAGACGACTGGGAATAATTGTTTCAGTGTGATCTCTCGTTGTCTTAGATAGAAGCTACAGGAACATCCTTCTCAAATGAAGGCTCCAATAATGTACAATTCTTATCAGCAAATGGTAGGTATCAAGTCTTTTTAGCGGCCGCGTCTCTGCCCTCCAACGAAGGCATCCGCTTTCTCTTTGGTCGACGGTCTAATTTAGCCCAATGAAGATCAATAATCAGGGCCCGCAGCAGCGCTCCATAGAATATTTTATAGATCTCGAGATCTCACGATTCAACTCTTCCTCATTGAATTCTGGACATGGAGGCATATTCTCGATACTGCTGATAGGTTTCCCACACCACCCATAAGTAGCATATGCCGAATTGCCCCAGTCCCATGGAGGAAGTAGGTCTCCTCCAGGTCAATTGGTCCTAGGAAAACAGGAACTGCAGAACCCTGAGCTTGCTGAAGGACACGATATACCTCAGCTTCGCACAAGAGCTCCGGCCACCGCCAGGAGGTCGTGCCTTTTCCAACACAGTATACCCATATTAGCATAGGTGACTTTGAATGGCGCTCCTGATGCTCCACAGCCTCCCATTGGCGTGCAGTTACGATCGGTGTTTTTATCCAGCTGTTCCTTCACGTGCTGCACCAAAGTTGTTGAATCAATGGCGTGCTGCCTACCGTCTCCGCCCTGTTTATGGAGCTCCACATTTGGGCAAGTGTCATCGAGCAGATCACGCTGTTGCAGGCCAAGTAGACACCGCTGTGTACAAAAGCATGCGTTATGCTGCCTATATTGACTGTCTGACCGTGAAATATGTCGCGAACCCGCCCGGCGTACCGTTTGTTGGACCGGCGATGAACTAACCTTGGCGCTCAGCGTCCCTCAGCGGTGGGAGATTCCACTGAGGATGATGACGGCGGCCGATACTCAGATGTGGCAGACTTGGGGCTGGGATAAGTGTCCATTGAATTTGGGGTATTTCGTAGCGATTCAGCTTCAGAGACTGGAGACCGAATGTCATCAAAGCTAGATTTCCAGGTTGGAAGCTGCGCCTCTGCTTTGTTTCGCCACTGTTGGCTACGAAGACAAGAACGAAAACTCATTAGGCATAGACACAATACCCGAGAGATAGCTGTTGCTCGCTACAGAAGACTCTGGTCATCTTCTGGGTTCACTTCCAAGTTCGGTTCGCAGAGATGGTAATACAGAGTCCTGGGTCGTCATAGGGGACCCGCAGAAGGATTGATGCAAGTCCATTGGTCACATAGGGATACTCAAGTCCTTCCTGAAACATTACATGGTACTCTTGGGCGATCACCGACCCAAACGATTCTTTCAGCTTTCTCATCCTCGGTAATGGGAACATCCTGAGCCCTGACAACCTGTTCCTAGAAGTCCATGGATGTAAGACCTCTGCGAAAGCTCCAGAAGAGCAATCTCCCCATCCTTGGTCCTGCCTTGGAGTTCTCTTTCAGCACGTTGCACTCCTTGTTCGTCAATGCACTCTTCATATCGTTGGTGGATTGAACAGAGCTTCTCATACAGCCACTCAGGCTTTTCAGAGACAAACTGGAGGAACTCCTCCAATGTCACCATTTGTCGTTCTTCATTATCGTCTCCATCAATGAACACAGATGATCGTCGGTTCTCTTGGTTGGTACTGTCATTCGCCTCGTTTCGGTTGGTATCATCATCATTCGTTTCGTTCCGGTTGGCTCTGGTAGAGGCAATGGTGTTTCTTGGGCGAGGCATGCCTGCTGGGTTCGTTGTATCGGTATCGGTATCTATCGGTTGGTCGGAGGGGCACACTACTATGGCTCTACGATCGCTGGATCGAGCCAATGAAGTAGATATGTGGAAAGAGGAAAAAAGGAGATTCGATATTATGTCACGAGCTCGGAATAGTAGATAATAATGAACTGAATTCCTATCTAGACTATTGTAGCCATCGACGAGAATATCGAATCTGGGGAATAAAAAGGAAGAGGAATTCTATCTACGGGAAAAGGGGCTTTTATATGAGTGCTGTGTGGCCTCGCTAAGTGCTTTTCTTTGTTTGCTCAGGTGGCATTGTTTGTTGATGTCTTTCACTGAGACACTGAGCCATCACAGGGGGGGGCTTGCTTGTATTCAATTGTGGTGAGAAGAGTGCCGGTGCCATTGTCAACGCGATGCGATATATGCAAAACTGATCAGGCCAGGATGACCCGGATCTCGATGGTTGGTTTGGCTGTGAATCAAGACTATTGGTATGATTGCCACGAAACTCGATTCTGGTCGCTTAAATTTAATTTTTGAGAAAGCTAACTTAGCCCATTATCTCATTCAGCCTCTATTCATCATGGAAACGCTGTGAAAGGCCCTTTAGAAAAGCAATGAATATAGTTCGGGAAATGAAAACTGTTATCAAAATCAGGGGTACTCTAGACCGACGCAGGATCTTGGGAGTTTTTCTCTTTCGAGTACCGGTGGGAACCAAGCAAGTCTATTACAATGAAGTTGGCAACCATCAGTTACAAATCATTTTTCATAAATAACCTCTAGCTAGATCTAGCGTCTAGCAACCACGAAGGCGGGTCTCCAGTAGTTTTCCCAGTACATGCAGCATCCACGCACATCTGCAAATTTCCAAAAGCAAATTGCCTGCCCGTTAGTCCAGGCCCATAATGAATATACTTGCCAGAATTAGTCATGATCGTCTTAGTGCTTTTCGGAATAATCGGTTCCTCGATAGAGCACCAGCAAGTGTCTTGTAAGAACTGGACCCCGAACTTCTCAAGCTCCTGAACGTAACCTGCCTGAGAGGCAAGGCCATACCGAGCACGGCCACAAGTAATTATCACGGCCACATCCTCTTTCTTGGTTCTTCCTTGGCATAGCTTTGCGACCTCCTTGATTTCCCGGAATGGGAAATGCGGATTGCCAAACAATATAAGGTTGATCTCTCATGGCTCAGAGCCATGGTTGAACTCATCCCAGATAGCATCCAGAGCCTTCCAGTCCACATCAATAGCTTCAAGGACAATACCCTTGGGGCACACAGCCTCGAGCGTGGGAGCCTCTGGAGTTAGGTTGACCATATGAAACATGGGAGCACTAGAGGATGTAGCAAATGCAGCTGAGAACGCCTTAAAGCCGTCCTTGTTGGGCTTTAGCTTTTCCAGTCCAGTGATTACCGGAATGCGAATATTTGCGAGAGCACCAAGGGTGTAGCCCAAGATAGGCCAGAATGAGTCGTCGGCCGCTTCGGGTGGTGTTACTCTGAGCCAGATAGACGCAAAACGATTCTCATCCACATAGGCCCCTGCCTTCGGTGCGCGGCCAGTCAAGGCAGTCAGAGCCTCAAGCATATTAGGGTTCTTTAGTGTTCTCGCACCAAGTACACTGTTTGCATAGATAACAGCATTGGACTCTCCCCAGGCGATCGGATCGCTTTAGTTTGGGGGCAGTGTCGAGTAGGTAGGGGGCACAGGTGAATGAAATCTTGCCACCCATATCAACAAAAGCCCTTGCTAACTCAGAACAGGTCGACCCAATCTCTGCATTTACTCCAAGAGTCCGCCAACGTTTTTGGTCCACATTCAAAGAGTTGATAGTTGTAGGGACTTGGAATTTACCGCCCCAGTCACGAAGTCTTTGCCCAAATGCAACCGAGCCGGGGCCATACCAGGCACCATCTGTATGGGCTTGGCTGACATCCATCAGTTCTCTGGCTCCCATCATGTCTGCCATTCGAATAATGATCTTCAGCGAAATCCTCGCTGCCTCACCGTTGGCTCCATCTAGTGTCGCCCGGTCGGAATCAGTTAGTTGGATGTCGAGATTATTAAGGTCAACAGCAGGTTTCGCAGCCAGATTGGAAGTGTTGGCCCTCAAAGGGGCATCCGAGACTAGTTCACTCTGGATATGAACGGTCTTCCCATCCCAAGCCAAAACTTGACGAAAGTCCTCTGGGTTCAGTGTGATCACAGCGGCTGTCTTGTTGAACAATTAACTCCTAGCGTGATAATCTCCTCGCGACGCTCGAAAATCAGCGCCTTGGGTCCCAACCCGTTTAGAATGAGCTCCAGCATGATGACGCTGTCACCACATGATCCTCGTCCTCCAGGTATCGCCAAGATTGTATCTTTCAGTAGGCGACCACTCAGCGGATGGAACCGATCAATGACCTCGCCCGTCCTTGGATCAACGCGCCCCCCCCCCAAGAAGCTCAGTTCAAGATCAGCTGCCAGCAGCGTCGCTGAGGCGGTGCCAGTGATATAAGGGGTGCCGCGAAAGATATGTTGTCCTAACAAGGCCGTCTTTATAATGTCAAGGGAATGTGGTGTAGTTTAGAGACAATGTAAAAGATAAGAAGTATAGTATCAGGCCAGAAATTGGCGGGAGGCGGGGCAGGAATATATCTAAGTTTCGAGAAGCAGCTCTAGTGGGAAATAGGATAAGTCGTAGCATCTTCGATAGAGTCGGCTAGTATGCTCGGAATTTAGCTTATTAACGGTTCAAAGAAAAGGGAATCTCGGGTACAAGAGCCGAAGTACGATATATGATATAAAATATCCTGGAGTCGCTCCTGTACTTCAAGGGACAAGGATCGGGAGGGCCGGGACACGGCCGGAATATGGTGCATCGCTAACTTGACCCAGTTTTAACTGCGGCTGTGGGGTATTCCCAATCGGATATTAAAAAGAACCACTCCACGCCGTTTGCAGTGTGAACAGTGTGAGGACAACTATATAATATTAAAAAGATCTTCCACACGATCTCACTATACGTCGCTGATACTGCTATCCTCATATACGAGCCGTATCACTTCCCAACCATGACAAACGCTACGATCATAACCCGTCGGGCATTTCGCCGGACCGACGACTACACCCCGGGCACACCGAAGTTGAAGTATGTGGAGGAAACTCTGCCTCCTCTCGGTCTTACATCAGTGTTGATAAAGATTCATGCTATTTCGCTGAATTACCGGGACGCTAACATCGCGAACGGTGGAAATCCTTGGCCCGTGTTACCGAACGCTATACTATGCAATGATGCAGCAGGTGAAGTGGTTGCTACTGCTGAAAGGTGAAGAACCTTGCTGTCGGGGACAAAGTGGTCCCTATCATCGACACAAAAGTACATAACTGGGCGAGAGCTAGGTGGCTCCTGGCTAGCTGCCGATGAAGATGGTGTTATGGCGGACCATGTTGTTTTCGACGAGGAGGTTGTAGTCAAACTTCCAGATCATCTTGACTTTGTAAGCGCTGCAACAATTCCTTGCGCTTGAGTCACTGCATGGTCGGCACTAAAGGGCATGAGTATCGGTCAGACTGTCTTGATTCAAGGTATGTGCCTCGCCACTTGGAGATATGTAGGAGTTATTGATACTTAGACTCGAAGGAACTGGTGGTGCCAGTGTGTTTGCACTTAAGCTTTCTTGAGCCGCGGGCCTTCAAGTGATCTTGACATCTTCGAGCGATCGCAAACTGGAAAAGATGAAGGAGAAACACTCCAATCCACCACTTTTGACAGTCAAATACTCCAAAATACCAGCGTGGCATGAGGAAGTCCTAAGGCTTACTGATGGTGTTGGTGTTGACATTGTGGTTAAAAATGGCGGTACCCCGTCATTGGTTCAGTCTATGAAATGTACTCGAAGGGGTGGGATCGTTAGCCAAGTTGGGTATCTCGGCAAGCAGAATCCCCAAGACCTGGCTGAGCTCGTTCCGATTATGATTGATCGACGGGTTATTTTGAGGCAAGTTTTCATTTACTTCTCTTGGTTTGACTGAACTAACAAACTGTCAGCTACCAAGGTGCAACTGGACGACCTGATACTCAACATTTCCTTTTGAAAAGGCCGAGGAAGCAGTTGAGTATATTTGACAGAGAAAACAGGCCGGGAAGCTTGTTCTTTGTCTTTAGAGACTTGTCTTCTGGCCGTTTTTGTAGCTGGCTGTGACCTGTACATACTTCACATTCGGTAGGACTGAGAAAGTGTATAGACTAGACTAGGGTCTCGATTTGACCAATTTATGCGATTTTGAACATGCGGCTGTGTAAGACAACTTTCCCCTTGGCTTCTCATTACAGTTATCAAAAGCAGTCTCCTAGACCTGGTGAGTTTCGGCAGCTATGGGGAGCACTTTAGCTCTTGTTAATCTACGAGAAATGCTTCAGATGACGTACACCCGAATCTCCGTGGCGTCCGGTATTCCCGTACTCCGTCTTCTGGGTTAGAAAACTCAGCGCGGCTTTTCTCTTAGTAGCTGAGAACAAGTTGTTTATGTGCGATTGTGCTTGCCTTATTGCACGCCCAATTCAATTATAATTTGACGAAAAGATCCATAGACTATTGTGACAATTTGTGACCATAACGAGCAGATACTCCACGTTGGAAACTAGTAGAGGCAGAAACAAACATTAATACCAGTCTGGATGAAAGGTACAATAATCGGAGATTTTCAGAAACTCTAACACAAGCCAATAACAACTGTTGAACGCAAAAAAAAAAAAAAAAAAACGAAGATGGAGAACTCAAATATCGTAGCGAACATCATCATCCCTTTCCTGTCTGGATACCTCCCTCGGCACTTTCCATAGAAGAAGCCATGAGACTCGCACCTTATCTCTTCTAAATCTTCCCAAAACACCTTCCCAAACCCGTCCCCTCAGTCACAAACACATCAATCGTCTGGCTCACCATAATAACCGGCCGAGGCTAGAAGCAGACACCAACTCTTCTAGTCGAGCAGCGACAGCATGAACAGCTTGGTCATGAGCCTAATCAAGATCGTTGGAGCTAAAGCCCGAGTCTGGCTTACTTGATTCCTCGTCAAATGGCATAGCGCCCGCTAAAAACTCAGCAGATGTGCGTGCCAACACGTCCAAGTCAATACTGTTCGGGTAACGGATAGCATTCAGGGCAATGTCCTCCATGAGGTAACAGTGCGAATCTTGACAGACAATAATGTACGTGGAGTCTCAAGACTGAACAAGACGCATCACGGGCCTGAAGCACCTGAATATAGCGTGAGCCTCTCGCATCGTACCTTAATCATTATCATCAAGTCCCTTGACAAAGTTGTCGACGCACTCAGCCTTCTAATACGTAACTAGAAGTTCTCAAGACACCAAATGTTGTAGGAGTGGATCAACCAGTGAGAGATTTTCTCGCTGCTGTAGAATGACAGGAACAACCTTACGGATAAGCCCCTGTTCGGCAGTGCCACCCAGAATCCGCCAACAGGTGGTCAGGAAGCCAGAGAATAACTGGTTGAAGGTCGAACCAACATCGCCCTCGCGATATTTGTAATCACTCCCAGCAGCCAGTTGAATTCTTAACCGGCCGATGTGGTATATCGGGATTCCGGGCCTGAGTGATTTCAATTATCTGTGATGTAGCATGCGAGACCGGCAACTTTCTGCAGCAATGGAAGAGGTGGAGGGAGATGGGTCTTAAAACAGAAAGCCAATACTATGAGTACCGTACATGAAAATCACAGTGCCAGGGAATATGGCCCACAGGAGGTTCTTGTTTGACTTGTCGGAAAGTGCACTTCGGCCCTCCGCGTAAATCGAAATGGAGTATTATCTGCTGTGACGGGTTCGAGTTGACAAAGTCCAGGTGCCATGGGAGGTAAACGAGTGCGTTTAGCTGGTATGACTAGACATGTCTCTATGCACTTGGTTAATGCTGCGCACATCAAGTGGGGTGAACATTTACCAACTCTTGCCTTCCCCGTGGGCAAAAGTCTCGCAGGAAGCCGGAAAACAAGTGGACCAGCCTCCAATATGCCCCCCCCTCTCAAGGTACAGAGGCAGTCCGCAAAATAAGCGTTATTTTCTTCTCCTGAGCGGATTCCGGGGCCGGGATACGTGCTCATCTGCTGTCGCCGGTCAGTGTGTGTCCCAGAGGGAAAGGGCGGAGCTGGTTTCTTCATTCGGAACGTCCATGACGGCTAAATCCGTTGGTGCTTTGAGAATCGACTGAAATAGAAACAGTGAAGAGTTAAAGATAGAATGTGTCAGAAATTTCGCTGCCTGTGATGAGATAAGATGGAGATCATCAGCCCTACGGAACAAGCAGTCATGTTGGAGCCATGGGAGAAAAAATAGAAGCGCAGGGATCTGACTGAGCCATGGATACGGGGATGGTACCATGTTCCTATTCCGTGCAAGTACCAAGATATTTACTTGTATATACTCACACCATACAAATTCGCTACTGAGTACTCCGTACACTCCATGTAGGAATACGCCGCGGAGTAATTCCGGGCAATCTCAGAGGAAGAATCAAAATCCGGTCCGTGGGAGCCAACCGGCAAAGCAGTTCCGATTCTCGAATGACGATAGAAGGAAATCCCCTCGCATGGTCCAATAAGGACAAGTCATCCAGACGATCCCGATTATCAGACGGGACAGTGTGACGTATCATGTAGCTTGAGTATAGAGTACTCTGAGTACAGTTTGAACACGGAGGACAAAGTACATGGTCACCTCCATGCAAAGTTCAAGATAAGTAGCAAGTGAGTCATACGGCTATATTGATACTTGATTGCAGCATTGACTGAGCGCAGACAAATATGATTATCCCATTGCCGTACTTCGTACAAACACATTAACCTGCATAGCGGACGGACAGCAGGCAGCGGTGAAATTGAGGCTCTTTGACAGGCAGACTCCCCCTGATTGGCCAAGAGTCTGCCCTACAGGGCAGAACGGGCGTATTTCCCCACCTTTTCACCGCTAGCGGCACAGTTGACCCCATTTGCGGGTCCCTGGCACGTGCTGGCGGTGTTTGATTGGCTGATTGGTGTCTAGGCTTCCATGCCCCAGGGTCACTACGCGTTTTAGCGCAGAAGCACGGACGCTGATAGGCTGATTGGGTTGATAGGCGGGTTGTAAGGCTATCCCCGAGGAGAATTCGTGGAGAAACATAAATACCGGGTCTATTCCAGCTTTCTCCTTGCTTTCTCTCACTGTTTTACATCCTACCAAGCTATGCAAAAGCAGGCCCAGTCTTCCAAACAGTATAATAACACGGAACGCGGTCTTTACCTCTCTTCTACTTCAATCAACACAAACCAAAAACACTCCTCTCGTCCTAAATCTCCGACTCCTAGCGATATTTCCACCAGCACTACTCTGGTCAACCTCCCCAGAATGACTCAACGATCCGCCAGTCCCGTCCAGATGTCTCCCCGCTCTTCCTTCAGCAGTCTTTCCCGCTCCGACTCTCACTCTCGGAAGCACGTCCGTCACTCCAGAAAGACTAGCGACGACTACCGCCGCTACAATGGCACCGTGAACCACTACGGTCGTCACTCGAACGACTGGCTGTTCGGAGGATTCAGTCTGCGCGATACCGTTCGCGGTGGTGTCGAGCGACTCCGTCACCACAACCACCACGGAAACGAGGGCTGAACGTGTGCTGTGCTGTTCCTTGTACCGAGTACGCGATACAAACAAACATTTGCATATTCGACAAACACGAATATTTCCTACGAACACTAGCAATTGGGCTTTCGGCGACCAGTCGAATTCGAGCTCTGATGACAATTGTACATCCCGCCCAGTTGATACCTGACGCGACGAACAGCAGTCCAATGGATCGCATGCGGCTCTTTCTTCCGCTGTTCGACCTTACTGGTCATTGGCCACCACAAACGTGTATCCTGCATGTACGGACATTTCCGAGGGGTGACATGTGTTACCGCCCTCTATGGATCGTCAATAATTTCCTTTGTTGATGTGGTTGCCAGATTATGTATCTAGTTGATGAATGTTTGTGCGTAACAATTTACGAATTACGAATCATTTTTTTGTCTTCATCTTATCTTTATATTTCTTCTCGTAGCTTATACTGCTGGCTGTAGAACCTGCTTCGTCTCGGGGCATCGTATCCAAGGCGTATATTATTATTATTATTATTTAATCAAGGTTATTGTCCATACCGAGCCCTAGAGCTATGACAGACCATGATTTATGGACTCGAGGCCGGCAGCTATTCTACGGTCTTTTGTCCTTATAAGTTCCTGAGGTAACACCCCCTTCTATAATCTTTCTAATCCCTTTCCTCGCCCCAGGCAGCCTGTATGCGCAGGGCTTTCGAGCAGAGTGCTCTCCTTGTTTTTTCGGAGCAGGGTGGGTGTGACCTAGGCTAATTCTCAGCTTAGGCTACCCTCCCTGTTATCCTTCTCCTGTTCTACTTGCCTCCTCCAATGCTTCCAGCCCCCGTTCCTCGTCTTTCAAGGCGTATATTAAATGTATAGGCATAAATCTATCTGTACTCGCAAAGCATGCCTGTTCTTCTTATGGCTATACAAAACGTTCTGATTAGTCCATGCGATGAGGTATGGGTATGGCCATGTCGCACGCCTAATGGTCTATTGGCTTTTTTTTTTTTCTTTTTGCCCCTTCACCGTCGTACCATTCTTCACTTAGCCTCTTTTTTTCATACGCCTCATTTTTATTCTATAGAATGTTTATTTTGCATTCTACATTTCCGTGTTGCAAAGATCTTGCAATATCAGTCGGAGTAATGTCGGAGTAATGGTCGGTACAAGGTCCCGCTGAGCGTTTATATATAATCTTGTGCTTGCAGACTGCTCATGCAAAGCCACTCTCGATTAATCGTATTCTAAAGCCTTCCTATTAAATATACCGTAGAAATATTGAGCTGGACTGGGGCTTTTCAATCAACCCAGTTTCCGTGGTGTTCAAAAAAAAAAAAAAAAAACACATATACGGACACAGAGAGAAGGGTAATAAGAAAAAGAACGGTTAGCAATTTGATTTCCATTGATTCCACTGATCCATACCAGTAACTATCTAATGAACGAAAGAAAAGAAGACATGCATCCAAAGCCCGTATCCCTGTTTCAGAGTTCTGAACCAAATTACCTTACTATCTCTGAACCTCCAACACGCCTCCGATCTACATAATAGCATACACATGTCGCACCATTTACCGTTGCGGAGAATATTCGGAAGCAGTTCAATAGGTCGTCAGAGTGGCGGAATCCACAAACGGTGTGATCGCCCGGGAGCAATCGATTGCATTTGCAATGCATGAGCTGACCAAATGTCCGTAGCCTAGTGGCCGCAGGAATGTTTTACCATAGTGAAGGTTATGGTTGAAAGTGGGAGAATTTGGAGACTACCGAACCAGAAGGGGGTAGAGGGAGCCATTAGGTAGACAGAATTAATTAATTATCGCACTGCATTGACAAGAATAACTCGCAAAAACCCCCGAAAAAAGATATAACTCATCATAACCAGTCACAGATTGAAAACAAACCCTCTAGCGTATCCTCATTCTTTGAAGTCTCTCGTAGCCAGAATTATATACGCTGCAAATCTCCAAGAAAAGCACTCCGGTCTTCAAAGAATCCAGCTCTTGGTAAACCTTGGACAGAACCAACGCCAATGCTCTGAATCTAACAAAACAGCAGCAAAGAAAGGAAAGGGAGAAATCTGAATCAAGCCTGCTGCCACGCCGCAATTTCCGCGCCTGTTATGTCGATGTTCTCCGTAATCAAGCTTCGGAGCTTGGAGACCTGTGCCGCAGCTGGTATTCTGTTAGTTATAGTCAAATCCAGTGGAAAAAAAAAAATACATACTTGGTCTCTGGGATGCCGGAGCCCCTGCATCAACAGTAATAACTCCCGAGTCGATATATTCCTTGGTCATGACTCCGCACTGCGAAGCAGCACCCAACATAACCCGCAACTTGTACCGACCTGGTTGCGAGATAGTAAGAGGACTGAACCTCGCATAACCGCTGGTGGTGTTTCCATTGCGGCTGCGCACGCTGGAGGTAAGAGGACCTCCTAGAGCTGAGACACTTGTGCCGGATTCGTTCTTCAAACACACATTGGCAGCAAGTTGGTCAGTGCCATTTCCTGGGTTTCCTGATCGGACGGCCACGATGACGGGGAGGGTGAAGGGGACACCGGGGCGGACGGCGGTTGGGGGACTGATCTCGAAAGTCATGCCGTATTCGCGGCTGGAGCATCCGTTTGTACCGTTGGTTACTACCATTGTGATGATATGTTTTGGTGATTGTTGTAAGAGATGCGGGGGAGGGAAAGAATAATTTTTTACTGTCCAGGAAGGTACAATAAATGAAGACTTGGGCGGAATCAAAGTGAAGGGAAAGAAAAGAAAAGAAAGCCAACAGAAGCTATTGGTTTAGAGATGGAAGTGGTGGTAGAGATGATATCAGGAGATCAGAGTTTGGGATAAGCTTGAAGTAAATCTTGACGGGATCCGGGGAGGCTTTATACCTTCGGATACAAACTCAATCTCTTATGCCATGCAAACCGTTGTAACTGTACATCCGCACTCCAACACTTTAACAAAAGAACACATGCATTGGACATGAATCTTTTGCCACAGCAAGCACACTGAAGGCAATAAATTCTTTATGATCAAGATAAAGGTTTGTAAAAGGATCTGACACTAGTATTGCTTGATGCACATCAATAGTACTGCACGGTGTCCTGGGAAGCAATATCAGCAAGGCGATATTGGTGGCCAGAACGTAATACCGGCTTTCTGATTTGAGTTTGTTGCTCCATTTTCTTTTTCCAGACGCGTCAACACAGCGACTAGCATGGAGGTAGCTAGCCGAATATGGAGTTCATTGTAGGAACCAGGTTCCAGGAAACCCAGGAAATCTTGCATAATGCGGCATCAGATCACGGCAGGAATACGCCATGCCAGGAGATTGGAGGGTACTTGTGCCTCCACTTTTTCACCCGCCGCTTTCGCTGTGGGTGCGCCACACCGATAGGATATTCACACCGATAGAATAATAATATCATATACCCTTATATGGATGTCTAATAACACATGTTATATTCATCGGTTTTTGTTTAAAATACTATCAATAGTTTCCTGGTCGGCATTTTCATCAATTCCCATCATCCATAGCTCCAATCGGTCATATCTGCGGTGAGTGGTGGCCAAAGAAGTCCTAATAGACTGTTCAAGTCGCCGCCCTTCCTTCTTTTCTTCTGCCTTCTTTCGGGCACCAATTCGCCTGTTGGCATCCTGCACTGATAGTACACCAGAGTGGCTAAGTCCAGGAACTTGTCGACGAGATTTTGGCTTAGATTGGTGTGCTGCAGCCTTGAGATATCGGTCCAACTCCATGGCTGTTTGATCACTGGATTCCGCCTGAGTTAGACCACCACTAAATATCCTCTCCAAACGCCTATTTAAGCCTGGTGATAAAGCAGCTAGATGACCATCAATCTTATCCAAGGATGCCCGAGCCTTAGAGATTTCTTTCCGGAGTTGCCTGATGGTTTTAGGAGAGCTCTGGGCGGAACCACTAGAGGTAGAGTCACCATCCCATATTTGTAGATCTGGAATGGGCTCTGCTTGTTTCTCCAGATCGTCCATAACAGGAGAGGGGTCAAAAGGGAAGACTCCACAATCTCTAAAGGCTGATTGGATAGTATGGGTCTTGAATGTCTCCTTCCGAATACCTGGTAGTACTGTAAGGAACTCCCGCTTCTCAAAATCACTCCATCCAAGTATAGCAGCCTCAGTGACAGCCTGCCCATGATAGTGTTTGTACTGTTTAAATGGCTTTCCATCTAAAGGCTGCAAAAAATGGGTTGCATGTGGTGGGAAGGAGTAGAGAAGAATCCGATTCTTCTCGCAGTATTCAATGAATTCATACGTGAGGTGAGATCCATGATTATCCATAAGAAGCAGCCGATAAACACCAGCCTATTTAAATAAGAAATAGTTAGCCTTGACTGCTATGTGATCAATAAAGAAAAGAGTCTAAACCCACACATCGCTGCTTAGTATGCTTGTCGAAATGTTTAATCCATTCAAAGGCTATTTCATCGGATATATAGCCATTTGGTGAGACGCCCAGTATCCAGTTTCCTGGCATATCTGAATGCGTATACCAGTCCTCTAGATGGCCCTTTCCCGGGAGAATGATGCAGGGAGGAAGGACCGATCCATCTGCAGAAATACACTCCACAACAGAGATTAAACCACGAGAAAAAGAGGCACCAGGATGTTGCGCTCTTGATGGATATTTAGTGATTACCACTTCTCCACGGCCCTGGCCCTCCATAAAGCCAATTTCATCGAAATTATAGAGGTCCTGGGGCTGGATCTGATACTGTTTAAGGAGGATCTCTAACCGATCATACCAGTTCTGAATTATCCCAAGATCCTGAGATTGTAGGCGCTTTGGATCCCTTGGCCTTTGTTTAAGCCGTGTATATTCAGGTCCTAAGCGTTCAAGAAAGCGATATGGCCATTCTTTGCTGACTTTTTTGGGAGGGATAGTTGGGTCCGTATGGGCACGCTGTAGGATCAAGTTGGCACTTTTTTCTATCCTTTTAGCTGTTGGAGGCACTCCAGCTTGATCTAATCGCTCAATCCAGTGCTTGAGTGCATTCTCCTGATGCTTATCAAGTGCATAGTTAACTGGCTTGGTAGAATTTCGCCCAGGTAGCCCTTTGACGCGTCGAAGGAGCCGTTGGTAAGGCACATCAAATGCCTCTGCTAGAGGGCGAATTTTTTGTGATTTATCGCGTTCGTACGTGGCAATGGCATTTTTAATTTGTTCTTCGATATTTTCGCGTTCAGTAGGCATGGTAGACGATGTCTATTGAATAGTAAAGATGATGGGTATGATGAGATGGATTTTTATTCTATCGGTGTGAATATCCTATCGGTGTGGCGCACCCACAGCGAAAGCGGCGGGTGAAAAAGTGGAGGCACAAGTAGAACCTTATTGTTGCTCCACATGGCGCGATAACTCCACACAGACAGATAAACGAGATCGCCAATTGTTGCAATTGAAATAATCGGTAATACCAACCCGACGAACCAGGTGTGAACGGGGAATGCGGAAGCCTTAGGCTGTAGTATTTTCATCAGCGCTTATCAAGCTGGTCTGTTCTTTGCCTCTTCACGCGGTATTTAGTTCCACTTTCCTTCCTGGGCAGGGTGGGATCAATGTGATGGGGCTAGGGGGTCCATGAGTTCTTCGAACATCCACGTCGATGGTCCCTGCTCTCAACTATCATGCATTAGTCAGGGCGATTAAGTTTTGTGCTTTGAGATCTACCACTTGCAAACTTGGCCCCTGCTCAAACAGCTGAGTTATCGAGCAAAACAAGACGGTTAGCTCCAGGCTGCCACAATATGAAGGCAACCTGCGTAATGCATCTGGAAATCCTTGAAGATAAATCCCGCGTGAGATGGTGGCTCTACCACAAGGCTTGAACATTCGTAGGGGATTTAGCACCGGAAGATCCAATCCATCCATAGCGGTCAGACAATGAGCGATCTGAGAAATCAAAAGCCAGGGAGCAAAAGCTACTCAACGCTCTTCCCAGCAAGTCCCTAGCGTATCCTAGCGTATCTGTAAGAAGAGCCAGGGGGAATGAACAACGGCAACGAAAAGGGCCGGAACACCCGACAAGCCACACCGGCGTACTTCGCCACACTGTACTAGCCACATTAGCCACATAGACCTCCACCGCCGCCCACTTCAGCCTCAAGTGATCTACAGATTCAACAGCATCATCTCCACCATCACATCTTCACTCTGCGAGGGTCTATTTTTTGTCTCTACTCGATTACTGCTGCCTTGGTTCCTCGTTTCTCTTTCCATTTAGAGGTTGCACTGCGAAATTTCTCAGTATACTCTTCCCACCATTTTTCCGTTTCCAGGGATTTCCATAGAGCAGATCTGCTACGCTCTTTTGATGCGCTCTCCACATGGGAGGACGTGCATATCCGCTCGTCCGGAGTTCAGGGAACAAGGATTTCTGTAAATCTATCTGGGATTATCAGCATTGAACCAATCAATTGTGCAGGGACTATACGTTCCTTGCGGCATTGCGAGTCTCGAATTATGTTCGATAAGCACACTGCTTACTGGCTCTGGTGACTTTTGTCGCTTTAGACCTTTTCTCCTTACGAGTTCACGATGCTACCAACCATGTTCATCCGGGATTTGCTCACCATGCTCCTATATCGGCAAGCTAGTAGCCACTCTCCCCACATCGTCTAGAACCATTGCTTAATGGAGACTCCAAGTTCGGCAGCGTGCATATGGCCACGAGTGATTATAATATCAATCTCCACACGGTGAAATCTCGGTACATCCAATTGTATGTACTTATCTGTTTATTTCGGGGCTTGAATTTTTCTCCTTGCCCCTTCCTCCTGTCGTGCGGTGCAATGCGCTGCAGTGTAAAAACGACTGACAACAACGCCAAACAGCGGCTTCTTTTGATCGGACCGGTGAATGCAATAACAAGCCACATGTGGCTTGGAGGTCCCCGGCTCCGAATTGTGGCGGTGAATATCCGGATCTTGATACGGCGGAAACCCTTGCTACTATTGCGTTTGCTGAACAAGCACATTGACGGTCATGAAAAGCAAACATCAAATAATGACTTGTTACCATGTTGTTTCTTCGTTTACACATGGGGCCGGAATGTAACTGCCTACAGAAGCTCTGGATGATTCTATGACTCTCTGCAGATGACGATGGCAATCATTGCGACATGTCCTCAAGTTGATTCTGGGCTTTGCATTATTACTGCAAAGGGGGCAGCTTGCGAGTCTTGCGTTTTTTGTCATTTATCATGTTGGATGGTCCATTGACTCCTTGCGGTATTTTGAAATCGATCGCCATGGTCCGACATAGAACCGGTACGTGAACTGACTGGCATGATCCTCCTAGTTCTATGTTTCTAACATCTTGACTGGGAGTGTGTTTCTCTAAATATCAGCAAGATTCTTTGTAGGAACAAGCCATTGAGCATCAACCGGTACTCCCATATTACTGCTTCAATGTCGCTGAAAACCGAACCAATTCATTGTCCAGGTGAATCCTTGTACGCTACTTACTGACTACAACATGGCCTTGGTCATAATAGATATTATGTGTAGGCATTCTTCATATGTGCTACTGAGACTTAGGGAAAACATTCCAGAGAAGACTCGTTGGAAAAGTCCCCAGCATACCCTCCGCATTCTCAATCGAATCCACTTTCCACACTCAGCGGACACCTTTCCCTGAACAAACAGCCCGACCCGCACAAAGGCCAGAAAATAACGGAAAGCAATTATGGCTATCACTTCCCGGACTCCGGCATCTCCAGGAAAGACCTAAAAGCTCTCAACCAGACCTCGCAACCCCGGCAAGAAAGTTTGGAGACACCGATGTACGAATAAATCGTGTTGCCCCCTTTCATTGCCTTGGCAATCTTGAGTTCATAATGAATCGCTGTATTCTTTGCAATCGTCTCCCTAGCCATATAGGCGCACATGACCGCTGAATGAGTAGACGTGAAGGGGATCAGTACCCAAATAACGCACGCAGCGCACACACCGATCGTCAACAACATCCTCCCAAAATTCTCCCTCTTCGGCCTTCAAACGCACCACCATCTGCCCTAGCTCAGAAGCTCTACCGTTGGGCCGAAAAGACCGCTATTGTGAGCGGACGCTCATCATGCTCGGGAACCGAGATATATAGTAGCGCGCTGGTTAGGCCCGCACTAGCTTAACAATAGGCAGCATCCGATCCGATCACCTCCATGTCCATTTCATACAAATCATATTAAATCCCCGCAGCACGATCGAGGACGTCCTCCCAATGACTGGCTGTTTGAGGGATCACAATACTCTTTGTGGAGATTGATGGTTGCTTCAAGATGTTGAAGGGCAAAGAAAAAAGCTGGGGAGAACGCGGCGACCGAACAAACTTCTTAAGAATGTCGAGTTGACGAAGAGTTCTTATAGTTTTACTCAAGTAGTTCTCGAGGGAAGGGAAAGGGGCGTATCTTTCTGAGCCGGTGCCGGCGAAGGGCTCCGTGTCGAGAAACTCCTGTACCACCATCTGGGTATCTCTTAGATGGACTAAGTACGGCCCCCAGCTGTCTTGATCGGCCGGCTTGCCAGCACGAGTCCAAACATAAAGCTCGGCAAGGCGGCGAATGTACTCGCGCATCTTCACGAAAGGATCCGAAGTGGGCAGACCTGTATATGAAATGGCGAGTAGAAGTGGGAGCTTGGAGGTTATCCGCTTCCTCCATTTCTGGAAGGAATAGGCAAGGCACACTTTATCGATGCTGAAGTTTCCACGTATAGATAGGTGATTGTTTGACCCAGGTATATGAGCGTAAGCGTTTCCTGGTGTTTGAAAATAGAACACCAAAATCACATTAGTTAAAGAGAAACGACATAAATGCTAACCTGGCTCAAAAGCCTCATCACCTGCCCCAATCCCGAAACCCTCGAAGCCCAAAACCAGCGCAAAAAACAACGCTGTGCGAGTCGAAATCACAGCCGGCAGGTGCGCGCCCACAAACGAGAACTCCGGCGACAGGCTCAGGGCAGTAGGCTAAATGCTCCGTTCCATTTGAGAAAGGGGGGCAGGAATGCCGCCGGGTTGTTGAGGAGAGCCCAGAGGGGAAGAAGTCTTACGGGAACTTTGATGATATTGGGGTGGACGGAGCTACGATACTCTGCGATACTTTGCGAAATGGGGCATTGATTATGTACCACTGTAGTTAAAAGCGTCTCCGGGATTCTGCCGTAATAATTCCAACATGGTTTACGAGATTAGATCTGCCTGGGTCGTTTTTCATGATCCATGATGATCAGTTTGATATGCGCCTAGGCAAGGAAGCTCATTGATGTTTCCATCGACTTCAGACATCTACAGAACACTGTAATATACATAGCAACAAAGAAAAACCCTGGATTCTACCAGATACTCCAACATCTTACCACGGAACGAAACAATCGCCAAAAGTATCATTTATATATTATAAATTCCTTCCTCAAATCAGATTTTGTAATCGAATCAGCCCCGATGGTCTAGTGGTATGATTCCTCGTTCGGGTTTATCGATCTGATATCGAGGAGGTCTCGCGTTCGAGTCGCGATTGGGGCCTTTCTTTTTTTTTCTTTTTCTTTTTTCATTTGTTTTTATTATTTTTTCCTTTTTTGTATTATTTTCTTCCTTTCTATCATCTTCCGACAATCACAAGATTGCTTGCTTGACGCATATATTCTCTCGCCAGTCTTGGATACCCTCATCAATTGGAGAAAAAGACGAACATATCCACTCCAATAACAACAGCCGCATGTCTCTGTCTGCGATCATCCTATACAAGTCTATTCTAGTCCATTTTCAGCGCTTCACCGGCTTCAAAGTCACCATCAACGGCGTCTTCTGCCAAAGACTATACGAAACCTGATTCAACCAGTCACGACATTCGTCCCTAAGTTCCATGTCAAAGTTCCACAAGAGTTTCGCCAAAATGACGCGCATTTCGGCGTAAGCCATGCTAGAGAGGTTAGCAACACAACAGCACTAGCTTTGTGTTTAAACTTACTTCTGTCCGAGACAGTTCCGGGGTCCGTAGGAGAATGGTTGGAAAGCGCCTCTATTGTCAGATGCGAATTTTGGATCTTTATTGTCTAGCCACCGTTCCGGAATGAATGATTCGGGTCCTGTGAAGTTGGAGCGTGCTCGGAAGGCAGAGTAATAAGCTACTGATACAGATACCTGAGGTTTGTTAAATACTGACGGGGAACGGACGGTGAGACTTTTGAGGCTTCATACTCCTTCTGGGACGAATTTGCCGTCAATAACGGCACCACCCTTGGGAACCCGTCGGGGAATTATACCCGGCGTTGGTGGATATAAACGGAGTGTCTCCTCCAGAACACAGGTTAAGTACGGAAATTTTGCGGAAGAAAGGATAGTGATGTCGTCTTGTGAGTGAAAACTGTCTCTGATTTCGTCCACCAGCCTGCGGTATGTATCGGGGTAGTTCAGAAGATAATATATACATCCCGAGAGCGCGGTGCTTGTTGTTTCGCTCCCAGCGATAATGAGAAAAGCTGCATTCGATTCGATTTCTTTGTGTGTCATTCCTCGCTCGTCATTGTATCTCAGGATGCACGAGGTAAAATCTGGCCTACTGGTCTTTGTCGCAAGACGGCGATTCGCTTTTTCCTTGCTCATTTGGTAGTGCTGATCACTTTTCGTTTTCATACTTTTAGGGATAATCCAGGTTACCAGGAATGCGAGCAGGGGGTAAATTAGAATGGTCCTCATGAATGTTGCTATCCGGATACTGTCAAAAAGAATCGATACCCACGGATGATAGCCGTTATTACGGAGACAATCGAATGATTCCCCGAATGCCAAATCACCAATGATATCAAAGGTCGTATAGGTAATCCATCTGGATATGTCGACCGTCTCGCGGTGCAAAGCGATTTCTCTATGGAGCTTATCTATGAGCATGTTGATGTACGACTGAATGATCGATTCTTGCTCTCGCAACGCCCTTTCGGAAAATGCATGCGATAACAGACGTCTCTGCCTTGTATGCCCTGCATCATCGAAAGTTGTTTGGATATTCGGACCGTTGGGGCTCGGGATAAAGAACTTGTCATCTTTGACAAAGGAACCTGTGCCGGGTTTTCGGTGGCCATAAATATCTTTCCATGGTTGTGCGCTTCTGTATACGAGTGATGAGGGCTCGATGCGGACGACGTCGCCATATTGATCATGTAGGTCTTTGAGCTTGGCATGTAGCTGCCCGTTGTTTGTCCAGTAGACGTAGTACAAGCTGGACATAGCCGCCAGCCTTGGGCCTGGGTATCTACTGAGGGGATGGAGGTAGAGATTGTAGATGATCCGTCCTAGGACACACAATATTGTCTGCAAGGACCGTTTGTTAACCAACAGCCCAGCAAATGGGATCGTTGCTACTCACTGAAATCAAAACCGCAGTCAACACAGACCCGAAACCGGGGAAATTAGACGTCTGGAGTGCCATGATGCAAAATACCCGAGCAAGCTCGTAAGAGAAAGTGCTCTGTTCTCTGGTAGACGAGATCGGTAGGGTCTTATATCATGTTCCCGTGCTTATCCGGCCGTAACACAGATCGACAGCGTCGCCGCATGTTGATGAGTTCCAGATTGTAAACCAAGCTGACATGATTACGAGGATACGAGACCAATAAGAGCCATATTCTCATAGAATGCGACGATGACGGTTATTCTACAACTGGACTTGCAGATACAGGCTTTGATTAGTTTGTCACCGTGTCGCATATTGTCTTGGTAGCTCGAGCAGTTTCCGTCCAGTAATGTTTCCCTGATGAAGTAAGGGCTGAATAATGGCCTCTGTTGAGCAAAATGAGTATTTTAAGCGCTGTGTAGCCTATCAGCGCGGTGACTCAAAAATCCCGTGAGGCAAAAAAATGCCAAAGCGTTTCACATACCAGCGACTAAGCTTTTTTGTTACCCCGATAGAAAAGATAAGGCGGCACTCGAGGCGAGGGTTGCGGCTACGACAACGACAAGAACGGCAGCAGCGACGCCTTCCTCCTTCCCTGCGGACACTCCCCCAACCGAAAAAGTTTCCCCCGCTACGGAAGAACGAAAAAACTGGACACTATGAGCAGACAAGTACCATTTTACCCTCATATTGTTACCAGAAGGACCATATGGCCACACAAATGATCCTTCGACTGATGGCACCGGTCCTTCCACGACAATATTACCACTACCCTTCGCCTCCTCGATCCCCGAAAGAAACACCAGGAACACCCGTCCCCGTCACGAAACACATCAGCAAGAAGGTATTTCTACAGCTCTTTGCTGGCACCGTTTGCATATTCGTCCTTGGAGTCCTGTTCTGGAGGATAGGTCGTTGTTTTCGACGGTTTACTCGGAATAAGGTGCTCAAGAAGGGGAAAAAGGTTGACACTCGGTACGCGAGGACGTGGTATGGTTGGGTACCGTTACAGCAACATGAGGCGGCCAAGAATGTGTTTCGGAAGTGCTGGAGGAAGATCTGCGAGTGGACGTCTTGGAAAACGACTAGGGCTGATTATCATTGGGTGTGGTGGGATCCGGGACAAACAGCGCACGAGGAGTATCGTCAGAACAGGAGTTTCCTGAGATGGATACCAAAATTGTTTAGGAGCAAGGAACACACAACCGCGGATACGATTTGGAACCGTGGTCCTCCCCCAGAACGGCATAAACGGACCCCGGAAGACCGCCAACGGACCACGATGGCAGACGCTTTTCCATACTCTCAGAGATACCACGCGCCCCATACGTACCATGGGAGAACGAAGGGATATCGGGACAGATTGAAAAGATCCCGGCACCAGTTCCCTTCCGCAGATTCTATTGATGGACGACGCTCCTTCGAGGCCTTTCGCAACAGCTTTCCCGGCAAACTGGTCAACGGTCCACGCATACCAGTTGATCAGGCCAGACCATTCTGGTCTCTTCAACCGCCAAGTCGCACTCGCAGGAAGAGCATCCCGTTCACGAATGCAACTATAAGCGAGAACAGGTTACCGCAGAGTGTCTCTCTCCCTTGTCTTCTGATGGTCGATTTGTATCCGCAACGGCAGCGTCAACCCTCCAGCACCTCATGCAAGACTAGCGCTACGTCGCGTACACTTCGCAAGATGCGGTATTCTCGCAAATATCAAGTTTGGTCGGCTCGCATGGAACTGCAGGCATCCAACCAACTGAAGCATACCTATCACGGCTTCCAAGAACCACCAGGCACTCCAGCATCTGAATTGTTGCGAAGTTATGCTTCTGAGAATAGTGCACCATTCGGGTCATTGGATCGATCGCAAAGAGAAAAGATTGCGCGCCATTTGTCTAACGAAAACAGTCAAAGGATCTCGAGCCTCAGACAACGTCAACCTCCAGCGCGAGCGCCTTTAGATGCTTTAGACGAGCGCAACGGAAGAACAATAGCGGCTCAACAAGGAGCACAATATCTATTTCCTTCCATAGATACGGTCGTTTGGAGACACTGGTCCTCATCTTTCGGCGATGATCCTCTTCAATTGCCGGAGAAGCAGATAGAACTTGGAACAAAGGATGCAAAAGGAAAGTCTCCTAAGAAGAAACATCGTCGGCTCAGACCAAAAGGGCGCCCGCTTCCGCTGCACAAATTGAACAATTGGGAAATTAGATGGATGGACAATCTGGACCGAAAGCTTGAATGGCACTTTGATCAACTTACCCCGGGACGAAGGCCATTCCATTTCCCGCTACTTGCCAACCATTGGTTGAATAGGAAGACTTGGATGGTTATTGACCCCGTTTCACGAGTTCCGGTTGACAAAAAACGGCAATTGGGAGACCCAAGATTCAACGTGCCGTATCCGGCTCCGCGCTGGGAAGCCAAGCCGAAGTATCCGATAGCCCCCCACAAAAAAGCTCATACGCCCCGGATTGATTCGTGGAGACTTGCGGTCAATTGCCAGAGAAGGACGTCTGGAATGAGAGACGTGGTCAGGGCCGTGGAACTATTTGACGACTCAGTCGACGAACCCCCTGACGGACACATCGACCCGGCGAGCTGGATACTCAGAAGACCACCACAAGGCTTCGGGATGTCAAGCAAGCAGCGGGACGCATACTACGAGGGTGGGACGGGCTGGCACGAGACGCTGAGCGACTGGCAGCGGGTCCGTCACGGTTATCGGGTTCGGAAGATGGTCTATGAAGGCAGAGTGAACCGGACGCGGGCGAAGGAGATTGCCTTTGGTTTGACTCGATTTTTCCAAAAGGCTATAACCAAGACTTTCGAGAAAGAAAATGTACCTGGCTGAGCGGGGATTGTGTTATTGTGTTGATCTGGTATGGTTATTGGGACGGGGACAGATGTATCGGAGTAATGGTCGAGATATTCATGGCTTTCATGTCTGCCATATCGTTATCGCCATTTTTTGTTCAACCAGTTCGCTTTGATGGGATGGGGCGTTTCTCTTGTGTCCTATTTTTACTACATTTGTCACGTTAACAGTAGCTTCATCGAGTTCGTTTTGGAGATGTCCAATTGTGTATTGAGATAGACTCATGGTTAATAGAACATTGTGGATAAGTCAAATTCCCGACTGCCAATAACTCCGGATATCCTTCCTGTAATCTTTTCTAGCCCGTATCCCCTCTTCTTCGGAAGAAGAGCCCGGCCAGTGTTTTGTGATGTGTATCGTACAAAGGAGCTCTGTATGCATTCGTAGCGACGACAGTAGCCGCTTTCGCCCAGCAATCGAAGAAAGTAATCGATAACCTGTTTAGAAACCCGGAGGGTTGACTCGCTGGCTCACTCGTGTCCACTTCGGCAGTTCTGCGCACACCGTCAGCATCTCTACAGACAATACTATCACGACACATACTGTGAATTCCCTTCCGGTACGTCTTCTCCTTCTTGTCGAAGATCGTATACTTATCCTTGGGCACCATTTCCTCCTCACGGGGCATCTCAGCATACCACCGCTCAACGGCCTTCGTGCTCTGTCCGTTCCGTTGCAGGGCGGCGCTGAGGGTATCGACGACACGGTCGACGGAGCGTAAGCGCTTACGTTGGCGGGCTTTCTGGGGTTGTGAGATGCGCCATGGAGTTTTCCTGTATGAGAGTCGGATTAGTCTCGTGTTCGTTTTCTTTTGTTGCTATGGACGGCGGAGTGTGCGGGACCACCACGCTCATCCATTATGAGGGATAGCGAAGTCGCGATAAAGCAGACTTACCAAAGAAGACCCGAAAAGAGGGCCGATGTAGGCTTGAACATTTTCCTCTGCTATTTCGGAGAATTGGCAACCGGTAACGAAAGCAGAAGATTGAAGTCGGGGATGATCGCTTAACCGCAGTCAATGGGCGAAAAAAAGGCGGCATGACGCAGCGGGCCAATCACGGCGCGGTATAGCTCCCACGCCCGCCGATCCGGGGAGCAGAAAGAAATTCGGAGTTCAACTTCACTCTTTTTCCTACCTCTTCTATTCTTCTTCTTGTTGTATTACTAGCTTATTCTATTGATGGGATCTCTCTAGCAGCCGCCATGTCCAGCGATGGGGATTCCGGCGCAGCTACGGCAGAATGCCCTTCTCTGCCATGGAGGCTGCTGTCTTCGACGACCATGCTCGGCGTGAGTGCGTTGTGTCGCGGGTTTCTGTATGGGTTGAGCCATCCGGAGGTCAATGGGTTGGAGTCGTTTCTGGAGGTTATTGAGTCGAGGAAGGATCCGGCGCAGAGGACCAGGGGGTTGCTCACTGGTAGGTCATCTATGCGGACTACGTCGGGGACCGGCTAATTGATTGTTTCACTGGATAGTCTCAAATCACACGAGCGTGTACGTACGTTGACGGTCGATCGAATAAGCAGGTCTACAGCAAGGAAGAATGCTGACCGGTAACTCACGATAGAATGGATGATCCAATTATGTGGGGAGCTTTGCCAATGCGATACCATATGCGATTCCCGGCGACGAACATGCGGTGGTCTTTTGGGAGTCATGATATTTGTTACCAAGGCCGGTACGACTCAAGCCTTTCCGCTCTTATCTCTGATATGAGACTTGGCTGACGATATACTTAATGGGGTTTCCAGACCGCTGGCATTGTTCTTCACAATGGGCCAAGTGCTACCCACCCATCGACTTGCGCATTCGCCCTTCGGTGGTCTTTCGCAGCCTGCAGTGACCCAGGCGATTCGATTACTTTCAAAAGGACCGTTTCCTGTTGACTCCTACCGTGCTTTGCCAGAACGTCAGGATTGGAGCATACAGAATGTCTGCGTTGACCCATTTTCCGACCTTCCTACTGCCTACACGACGAATGGTCAGGATTCTCACCTGGCGCCCTCCGCTTATGCCTGCAACTCGCATGCGTGGATGCACATCTTCCCTGAAGGAAAGATTCACCAGGCGCCGCATAAGACGATGCGGTATTTCAAATGGGGAGTTGCACGACTTATCCTAGAAGCCAGTGAGTGCCCAGATGTTGTGCCCATCTGGCTGGAGGGTTTGGACCAGGTTATGCATGAAAGCCGCAAGTTCCCACGATTCCTACCCCGAGCGGGAAAGAACATTAGCATCACGTTCGGAAACAAGGTCGATACGGAAACCGTGTTCGGCGAGTACAGAAGACGATGGAAGCAACTTAGGGAGAAAGTTGAAAAGAGCTCGCCCTCCGCTCGAGATCTTCCGCTCGGAGTTCTAAACGAGGAACTGCTGTATGGTGAGGAAGCAGTCGAGCTGCGCAGAGAAGTCACCAAGAAGATAAGAGACCTTGTGCTGGATGTCCGGCGGACTAGAGGATTGCCTGATGAGGATCCTAAGGAAGGTCTCGTGGAGACATGGCTCGAAGAAGGTCCTAAGCGTGAGGGTAAGATGAAGGACGATTCATGGGTTCGGGATATTTGAGAGGTTCCTAAGCAGGATTCTGAACCATAGTGTATTATTAAACAAGCGAGAGCATTGTATAACATCCATAAATGTGTATATATTTTTATTCATTCTGTTTCCGTTCGTGGTGGCTATGCCGGGGGCAAATTACTTGTGTTTGGACTTGGCAATCCGAGCATCTCCGCAACTCACATTCTCCCACCAACGTTCCTTGAACACTCCAGCATTTATGCCCAAAAAACGACATAACCCGATCTTCACAAAGCCTGTCGACACTCCGCATCATACTCTTCTCAGTTCTCCTCGAAATTCTCAAAATGACAGGTTCCGATCATCGTCAAGCGCCCAGCCATCCGTCAACGACCTGATTCATCATCTCCGCCGCACCCAAGTATCCAGCTCTGATGATCGTACCTCAAGTCCCTCCGGCGTCATCACTCCTCGATCTGTGCATCCCTCTCTGCGAAATCTTCTCGAACTCCCCGAAACGCCGCCTCCGCGACCCCGCCCCAATGCGCGCCGTGTCGGCGTTGGACGATTGAGAAGAACCCCGGGACCCCCGCCACCAGAGAGCTGGCTATTGGGAAATAACCAAAGTACCAGCAACGAACCCGATTCCGAACAAGACGATGTCGATACCGCCGCAGAAACAGAACGAGTTATCTACCGACTAGAACGACTACCGGGGACGACATTCCCTCCGCGAAATGGCCTATTACACATGACTCTCAAGGCCATGGCCCAGCACTGGGCATGGCATGTAGCATACGATGGACAGTTTCTGGCTATGCTCCCTGCGCAAGTTAAAGTGTTGTTGCTGAGTTATATTACTGTTTATGGGAGGGATCAGCCGCTGAGGGGGTTGGTGCGTGGGTTGAAACCGTTGATTGCTGTCGATGAGAGCGACGAGGATTATCAAGGGTCTGAATTGGATGGTATCTCCCGATTGGACTTTGGCGGTGCACTGGGAAGATGGATGGGGTTCAAGGAGCTTAACAATGAATTGTTTCTGTCGCAGAGGCCTGATGCCGTAAACTTACCGCGCAAGTCGAAGGAACCTGTCCCGGCATCATGGGAGGATTACGAGGAAGAAGCTTCATCTATACCAAAGTCTCTTGAGCACGGCTGTCGATTTGAGAACCTCCGCTTTCTGTCCCTGGCGCACCCCCATCCTTCCGCCGCGAACTGGAAATCCCTCCTCAAGCTACTCTCCCGTTTATCGATTCTCACTCATCTATCACTCGCCCACTGGCCCGTTCCAACTCTCACACCAAACGCCATTAACGCTCGCGTTCGCCACCCAACTCACAGATCCCTCACGTTCTCTTACGGCGGCACAGACAGCTACTCCGCTATGGAGAACAACTGGGCCGAAGCAGCGGGTATCTTGCGCAAACTATCACATGCTACTTACTGCCTGAAATGGCTGGATCTCGAAGGTTGTGGTGACTGGATTCCGGCGCTAAGTTGGACGGGACACGGCCCTGATGGCGAGGTATATCGCACGGGACCTGAGTGGAACGGAGCTTGGAGAGATATTGAGTGGATTTGTTTGGGACCTGGGTGGTTGCCGCATATTGATGATGCTGAGATTCTTGGTATGCATACTCGTGATGCTGGTGCCGGAAGGCCATCAACGTCGGCGGGGACGCGGCCACAACAGCAACAAGCGTACCAATCGCCTGCGTTCCGATCACTAGCATCGTCCATCCACGCACCGCCAACCCCGCCGCCATCTTTGTCCCGTATAAGGGGAATCGAGACCGATGACGATGATAGCGGGAGTGATACTTCCTGGGACGTGGAAGTCGAACGCGTCAAGTACCGACGCGCGAAGGAGCTAGAGCGTTATCGGGAGACTGTGCGTACCGCGAGGACGGTCCAGCAACAGGTGCAGCAGCTCAGACGGGAAGGAAAGGGGAAGTGGGTGAATCTCTCGCTTGGGATCGAGGAACTTAAGGAGGATGTACTTAGGGGTTTGCTGGGGGATGAGCACATGGGTTTCCTTCCGTAGATATAGACATGACTGAATCCCCTTAGGTTACGTACATGACGAGCAAATATTAGACACTATTAGACACTGGTTATTCTACAACGCAACACGCTCCGTTACACCCTATCGACCTCTGTATAAATCGGCTGCTTCGGACAAGTCCCCATAAGCACCTCCCCATCCGTCGGCAAAAACTTCTTCTCCTTCCCAACACCCGCAGCACCCCGAACCCTCCTCTCCACCTCCTCAAACCCAAATCCCGGCTCGGGCAACAGCTCATAAACCCCCTTCGCATACTCCCCCGCCACACAATACACCTGCACCAGATACTTCACCACAATCTCCTGATACTCAACCAGTCTCAATAACCTTGCCGTATTCGAATGCAGCCTTGCGCGGGATTTCGCATCCATAACTCTTCTGTAGAGCTCCCGAGGCTGCTCGTATTCAGATGCTTTACCCTCGTGGTAGAAGTGCGATTTGCGGGAAACGGTGTTGTCGCCTAGGGCGTAGGGGCATTCTGCTGTGTCGGGGCGGAATTTGTTCGCGAAGCTGTTTGGTGCGTATTGTGGGTTCATGGCGTGGTTTGCATCGACGCGCAGTGGGCCGTCGAAGTTCAGGGAGGAGTAGGAGCTGGCCATGAAGGGACAGTTCACTGTTCTTGTGATTAAAAACTTGCGCAGCAGTATATAGTTGTAGGAGGGAGAGATACCTGGGACTTGGTGCAGGTTAATGCCAATGCGGTGGTACTGCGCGTCGCGGTAGAAGAACATCCGGAATTGGAGGAGGGGGTCAGGACTGTCTTCGATTCCGGGGACCATGCTTCCTGGCGAGAAGGCTGCTTGCTCGACATCTCGGTGGTAATTTTCGGGGTTTTTGTTGAAGTGCAACTTGCCGAATCTGTGCAGCTGCCACAATTATCAGCCAAACCCTACATTTACCTTGGGTTGGAAAAGCGGATACGCACCGGAAACTGCTTCTTCGGCCAAACCTTCGTAACGTCAAATGGATCGAACCCCAGTTTCCTCGGGTCCGCCTCCTCCGGCTTCATAATCTGCACATGCGCAGTCCAGGAGACCTGCTCGCCCTTTTCGATAGCTTGCCAGAGGTCACGTTTTGAGAAGTCTGGGTCCTGGCCGCCAAATTGGAGGGCTTCGTCTGCAGTGAATTGTTTTTGGCCTTTGTCTACTAGGAAGTGGTATTTTATGTAGACAAATGTGCCGTCTTTGTTTACCCTATGTACCTTTGTCAGATTTGCGGTTGGAATAGAAAGGGCAAAAAAAAAAGAAAAAAAAGATTGGGGGGGGGGGGTATACCATTTGAAAGTATGGCAGCCGTAGCCGTGCTGGTTTCGCCATCCTACTGGGGTGCCGTGGTCGCTGAAGTACATCAAAGCTGCGTGGTTTCTAGCCACTTGTCAGTTTGTGAGTCTTAGTGCTTATGGGGGAATCGCATACCCCTCTGGCGTATTAGCAAGCAAGTCGAATAACGAATTGTGATCCAGGAGGAAATTCTGCGGATTCCGGTATTGAGAGCGGATAACATCTGGTCCTTGGATAGGATCGCGACAGAAGAAGACGGGCTGTTCACATAAGTTATCATACTTGAAATGACGAGGAAGCTAGCGTACAAAATTCAATCCTACAACGTCATAGTTTCCTTCACCGGTATAGAACTTGATTGCGAAGCCCCGTGGGTTTCTGGCGAGGTCGGGGAATTCGCGACCTAGGGTTACGGTTGAGAAGCGCATGAAGACGGGAGTTTTGAGGCCGGGTGATTTCAGAAAATCCGCCTAATGTTGTTAGGTGAAGTTTTTCAATAGATTTGTGTAGAGAGTACCTTGGTAAGATGTGACATATCCTTGGTTGTTTCAAAATATCCAAAGGCACCGCTGCCGCCCAAATATATAGTCAGTATCTAAGCCCCCAAAATCCAAAAATGGAAACATACAAGGATGAACCATCCTCTCCAAATTCTTCGACCAATTAAAGTGCTGCTGCTTTTGCAGCAAAAACGTATCAGAAATCATCGGCACACCACCCGCCGTCTTACTATGCGCGCCATCCGGAAACGGAATGCCCTCATTATTCGTAAAATAAGGACCATCATCAGCTCTTTTACCAGGTTCTTGAACACCAGTCAGTTTTGCAGCCGTTCGGGCCGGTCCATCATTTGCTCCTTGGAACAGGGACGATAATTGTAGGGCTCGTGGGTCTCCTCCGACGCCTCCGATGGCCTCGCCTAGCGCTTGGAGGGGGTGGGTTGCCATTGTTGATCCAGCTGTTGACATTTGTATGTGTGCTTAGCAAGGGGATTGTTCGTAATGAGAGTAATTCAATTGAATTGCATTTGTTGAGGTCGACTTTATAGATTGATTTGATTTGATTCGATCATGTTGACCTACCGTGACCTCATATTGACCTAGCGGGTAGCCCTCATAGTCGATTCTGGGGTTTCGCGTGAGTATTGGATCACAATGATCGTAAGTTAGAATTATCAACTTCAGGAATTGGATTAAAAAGCACCGGAAATGGTAAATCTCTCACTTGTATGTCATTTCTCTGCAGGTTCATCACGACACTGTATATCGCTGGAACCGCCGAAAAAGACTAATAATGGTCACCATTCATTGCCAAGCCCTGGACTTTCTTCCTCCCTCGTACCCGTTCAGACCAGCCATATGACTGATTTCTAGAGCCATCGCAAGCGGAGAAGGGGGCGGCTTTCATGCGTGGAATGTCATCGGCGTAAAGTCCATTGTGACCGCAATGATCCGTGTGGCCGGTGTATGGATGTTGAGATTCGCTGTGTCTGTAAGGCTGATGGAGATGAATGCTCGACAAGAGGCAGATTTATAGAATATCTCCGCAGACACATCGCGCACCATCCCGCGGCCAGTGCAGATTGCCGCGCCATGTTGAACAGGACACCCACAAACTCTGAGGCTCACTGGCCCTACCTGTCTCTATACGGCCCTACCACAAGCCTCGCGCACATCGATCATGTAGTATAGCGCAAAGACACGAGCATTAAGCTGCATAGATATGAATTCTGCGGGGTTGACATAGTCACAGACAAATTAGCTCATGTCTACTTTTCTTAATTAAAGCTATTCGCTACAAGTAGAATGACGGAGCTAGAGAGCTCAATTCTAGTTTCATTCACATTTACTAACCATTGTCTTGAAAGCGGACCTCCTCACGCCATACCAGTCTCTCGCTAATTTCGAAGACGTCTGGTTAAACAGAGATCTGGCGCAGGGAAAAGACAGAAGCCAAGACTATTGTAAGTATCTCTAGTGGCGTCTAGCTTTGGCGTCACGCTTACACAGTGGCAGTTCTTCCGGGGAGGCGATCGCGATCTGGCGGGGTAAACTGCTTGGAAATAGGATCAAAAAGTGACAGGAATCCAGGAGATACCATGTTGCTTTGAGTGGATGCCTTCCGAGATGGGGCTCTGAGGACCATGGGGCGTGCGGGTTTGAAGCCGACGTTGGAGTAGTTTGCGGAGGATCATTTGTTGCTGGATAGGATATTGCCTAGATACTCAGATAATGAGACGTCTTTGACAAAATGGCCACTGCTGATGGATTGGAGAGCCTACTAGGAATTGAAAATGTTTGATGGTGCCAGATCGCTATATGTCCAACCTTGCTAAATGCATTCCTATGATGCTTTACCACATTTGGAATTGACTCATTTGCCACGACAAAAGCAGATTGAACCTTGAAACAATCCTTTCCACTCTGAGCAAATGTTTCAATTACATATTGTTAGTCTCCTTGATCTGCTTGTACGGGGTGCTGTCACCCACACAGTGGCTATCCTGCCGCTCAAAGCCCATGCCATTCCAAAAATACATCAGCCTCTGTGTGTCTTAATTGCTGTTGCAATGATATCCGGGGTGTTTAACATATGCAAAATACGCAATGAAATAATAATAAGATAGAAGAGAGCTCAGAGGGGGTTTAGATAGTATGAAGAAGTTGTAGAAAATAACGCAGTCAGCACTATAGTGGCCGAAGCTGATTGCGAAGGTGAGTGAGAAGGTGAGCTAGATTGGCTCGTCAAGGCTCGTACCTAAATAACCAATCAGCTGACTTTGCAAGTGTGACATTCCATCCAATTGATGAGGGCAGCAAACGAACTATTGACCAAACTTGACCCACACGCCGGCCGGTTGGTAGTTGAGAAGTAACCACTAGCAACCTCGGATGTTGTACATCTGTGTCTTTGCGACGCGAGTTTTTATTCGACCTTTTCAAAAGAAGGGTTGATAATATAGTAGACAGTACGTATGATTTCTTCAACATGATCAGGTTCAATGATTATTGTCAGAATTGTACACAATCACCCCACTCTCGCATCAGAACATCTGTAAAATGTACGCTATTAAGGATTATAATTAACAACCTCAACAGTCGTATTATCCAAGCTCACTGCTTGCGCATTCCCCGCCTCCACGCCGGAGTACCGGTTCAACCAACCCAGCACCTGCTGGTGCCACACGAGACTGTTCTCGGGATCTTGGACCCTGCTTGTTGTTAGCATAACTACTCTACATAGTTAGATAGGTAGGAGTAGGTCACATACCAATGGTTCTCGTCCGGGAAATTCAGAAGACGACTAGGAATGCCGCGCTCCTGGAGAACGTTGAAAAGCGCCACGCCCTCTGATACAGGGAGACGATAATCGTGGTCACTGTGGATGACGAGCATGGGAGTATCCCATTGGAGGATGTGTTCGGGGGCAGAGGGGTCCCAGAGGCGGTAGTTGTCGCGGTTGTTCCAGTAGGTGCCGTTGTTCTGTATTTTGTCAGTGAAAACTCTATTTCAACAGTAGAACGGAGAGGATATACCTCATGCTGGGCAAACCATAACTCTTCTGTGTTGATCTTTGCATCTGCGATGAAGCTGCCGTCGTGGCTGACGAGGGCTTTAAACTTGCGGCCCAGGTCGTTACCCTGGATCCAGTTGATCATGAATCCACCGTAACTGGCTCCCGCTGCTACGCCGTGGTCTGTGTCGATAAAGTCGAAGTTGTTGCTGACGTATTCCCAGCCTTTGACCAGGTCGTCGTAGGGCGAACCTCCTGTTCTCACTGTTAGCTAGTTCATGAGCTAAGGTGCTAAGCAGATAACCATACCCCAGTTGTTCTGAATAGCATCTGTAAGAGCATCGCCAAAACCGGTACTACCTGTTGGGTTAGGTGCAACGACCACGTATCCCTGGTCTGCGAACACCTTTGCATTCCATCGTGTACTCCAAGAGTCAGCCCAGGAACCCTGAGGACCGCCATGGATGTAGAACAAGAGAGGATATGTTTTGCTCTTGTCAAAGTTTTCTGGATATACGAGGAAAGATTGGATCTATCCGGTCAGTACTAGAAAGTCAAAAGAAAAGTATTTGAAGCTTACATCGGTCCAGTTCCCCTGGTAATAAAACTCGTCAATGTCAGCAGCACCCAGTCCCTTGAGCTCAGGATCGATCTCGTTGGCAGAAGCCAAAGTCTTGATGATGCCTTTCTCTGGGCTCGCGATGTAAACGTTCCAGCTAGTCCAGAGAGCACTGCCGGTGACCAGCCAAGTAGAGTCAGGAAGCTGGTAGTAAGACGTCACAGCACCGCCGTCAGTGAAGTTCTTGGGCTTAAAGTCATCCCCTGCAGTATCTGGGAGGGAGAAAAGCCTGGAGCGGCCTTTGTCTTCACTGGTAACCAACAAGGTCTTTCCATCTGCAGTCCATTTTGCGGTGTCCGGAGACCGATCCCAGTCTCTCGCAAGACTAGGAATGGTAGAGTCGGTGCCAATGCTGTACAAATACAACGTGCGGCGGTCTGATTCGTAATCGTTGTCTTTCATCTGGAAGTATGCCAGCTTATCGCTTCCCGGGGAGAACACAGGGTTGCTGGAATCCCCATCAATCCCCTTGGGTTTGGCTGCGCTTTGGGGACCGTTGATGGCAATCGGTTTCTTGGAGCCATCATGAGGAACAAGGTAAATATATGAGGTTGTTAAGTTCGCCTTTGGAAGGTCTGGGGCCTTGCTCTTGAAAGCTACCCACTTTCCATCCGGGGAGAGATCATAGTCCGACGACGTTCCGAACGGAGGATAAGGGGACTCAGCATTCCTGATAGGTGAGACCAAGTTCCGCAACGAGCCTCCCAAGATATAGCGAGGCTTTCCATTAGTGCTAGACGTGTTTGTAGCCTTCAAGGTACCGGAGAAGACAGCATTAAACTTCGTAGTGAGGTATGAATCCCAATGTCGCACGTAGATACTGTCGTAGATCCGGGCAGAACTCCGAGGAGTAATGGCCAATTTCTCATTATACGCTGTACCATTGCCATACGACTGTGCATATGCAATAAATCGGATATCTCCGGTTCCCGTGGTGATGGCTTTCAGGCCCGAGAAAGAAGCCGGCAATGAAGCTGCCTTGTATCTATATTGTGTGAGCAATAAGCACAATTACAAGATGAGCGGACCAGCTTACCCATTCTTGAAGTCAGAAATATCGGAAACCCATAGTTCCACACCGCCAGGAATGTTTGCGTTAGTGCTGTTGATATATAAGATACTAAAGTCTCCCAGCCACACAATTTCGGAGACATCGCTATCGTTCGTGAGTCGGTTGATCTTCCCAGTCTTCAGGTCGATCAGACTCCACCAGAACGAGGACTCGTGAGTTTCGAAGGAATACTGTGACGTGGAAAATAGTGCGACATCCTAGTATGACCTATAGTGTCACCAAAACCATGCTCAACCAACACGTGAGACTGGAATGTGATATATTCACGTACGCCAGATGGATTGGGGATAGCTTCGCTTCTGCTTGGAGCAGATATAAGTTGCCTGATTTGAAGATTAGCAACACTATTTGTAGATCTCCATCAAGGTTGACAAGCACTGACTCGGGGGTTATGGCCAGAGCAGCCGACGCCGCAGCAAGGACGGAAAACCATCGGAACGGTCCCATGGCGAACTAAGATTGAATATGTTCCGCTGGCATGTAGAAAGCAGATGAAAGTGCGCCATAAGAGTAATTTATAGTCATGAGGCTGACGGGTCACGCCGCCAGACCCCCATCCCTTCCTGTATAACATCTTACCGGATCAGGAAGGAGGGAAATAACTAGCACAGCTTTCAATAAATCATGCATGCACTAAGTGATCGGAAATGCAGGGCCCAATTGCACCAGCAGTCGAGAGATAGGTTACATCGGATAACCTCGGTTCTTTCTGGAGGGGTAAACACGCTAAGAAAAAAGGGACAAATTGTTGCTGTTCGCGATTCCTTCGACGACATTGCGAGTTTCACAGCGCCATGTGGTGCCATGTGTCTTTTCTAATAACAACAGCTTATTGAATACCATGTGCTGATTATCGTGCCACTTGGAAGTACAGGTTCACCTTGTCACTCGTGGCTGGTGTTTCCGCTCTAGTCCGGTAGTCGAAAATATATCAATATGGCGCGACAGGGTTCATCTCGCAGCTGTTGCATACCTCGCAGAATATGGTCAAATCACCGACTCACGTCAAAATGGCGTGATCTCAGTGAACGTTGACCAAGGTTGTTGTTAAGGCACTGATGCTAACGTTAATTTGATATCTTGATGACATAAAACAAACTTGCGATCTTGCTGGGCGGTCCCCTCGACGTCCTTCTTGTAACCATTCCAAGATCAGTGTACTTTGTAGAGATGATCATGCTAAAGGTGACACGGCGAGCATGTGGGCTGTCCGACCTTCGAGTCTGTCCGTCAGCTATTAGATTAACCGCGGTTTTTTAGACTCAACTGGCGCGATGATGGAAGCCATGGCAAATTTCCCAGATTAACTCCTTTCCCAGAAACATGATGGAAGAATGGCTTTCGATCGTCTATTTGATCATCAGTTCCTTGATATGGGTATTATTGTATCAATGAGGGGGCTGTAAGGGAAATAGTGGCTGCGGTGGTCGAGGTGGACGTTGAACAAATGCGACGCAGTCACATGTCGTTCGTTTGACCTAAGAACCAATTACTGTACATGATTTTACGTAGTGGGATGTCAATGCTTCGATATACTCGAAATATAGTCATAGTCATTATTTTGTTTCAAATCGTAATGCACAAGCAAATGTATCTAGTGTCCGACCAACCGGGGACTTTTCTCTCAAGCCTGTGTTCCTCGAAGGTCAGAATACGACCTCTGCAAATCTCAATCGACCCCCCAACAACGAAGGTGTGCCAGGCGCGACATAATCCCGCTTCTGGAAACCAGTCTTCATTATACCCGCAGCATCCCGCACCCGCGCCCTTTCCTGCTGAAAGATAAACCAAGTCAGATCAGCATTCCAAGTCTCCATTGTTTGGATCGTGTCGTCGACTGTCCTAGCCTCAATCTTCAGGGGCTCCGGAATCTTGGCTTCTGTCCCTGATGACGAGCGATAGAAGGCAAAATAGTAATCAGGACCGGCGTAACTCGCTATCCAAGCACCGAGGAACTCGCATATCTGATCGCCCATCGAAAGAGGGAGGCGGACGTGTGTGAGGAGGGTGAGGAATAGGGATGCCAAGGCTCTCCAGAGACTGTGGTGTGGTGTGAATGTGCGGGTGTGGGATGGTGGTATTCTTGCTGTGGCAACCGATGAGGTAGCAGTAGCTAATGCCAATGACTGCACGAAGCTAAAGAAGGGTTCAGAACGTGAAGCGGGTTTCGGTAGCCGACGAGTTGCTCGCCGGTCGAGGGCTCTTTCTGCGTCCTGTCGGACTTTGTCCCATGCGCGCCGGTAGAGACGTTCCCAACGTGGAAACTCAGTTTCGATCCGGGATGCCATGAAGTCGCCCGCGGTGCTGCAAATGACCTGGACGGTTTCAATGGCAGTGGTGATGACATACGTCTCTTCTCTGATTTCGAACTCGTCGGATCTCTGCTCCGCGCGGTCTGCGGAGGCAGCAGGGGCACCCCTTGTCATGAGCGAATTCGAAGATGACACATCTTGAGCGGAAGATGGAAAGCTAATTCTCGAGACTACAGATGGCCATAGGTCGTTGATGAGGGGTAAGAAGCTGGTTTCGTTTTGTGAGAGGACGGGGAAAATTTGTATGACGATCGAGAGCAGGGAATGGCGGAGGTACGGGGAAGGCGAGGATAGGTGGGACGGTATCGATTTCATAATGTTCAGGAGGAGCGTGTGTGACTTCGTCAGAGGCTTTTCGGTGTCTTCGGGTTCACGGGATTCTGGGAGTGGTTCGTCCGTTTCTCCTTCCATTTTATCCATGAGGTCTGCTGCGGAGTCTAAGCTAGGCTCTGGTTGTCTGAGGCTCTCGGACTCCAACGTCCATGGCTGTTTTGGATGTGTGGATTTTTCCGTATTCCCGGCTTCGTCTTCCAGGAATTTGGTCCGTTTAGATTTCCGTGTAGCAAAGTCCTTTACAAGGGTTGATACGTCGAGCCCCTCATATCGGCGCTTGCGATGATCAGGACGTTTATCGTTTTCGTCTTCCATGATAGCCAGAACTGAAGGTGTTTTTGCGCCTTCTTCGACAATTGCCGCAAGAGTTTTGAACATCATTTCCGTGAGTTTTGGGTATCCGTGATATATATCCAGTATTCCGAAGATGGACACTATTAAATCATCCAGGTAGGGAATTAGTCGCGCTCCACACAGCTTGATCATCATCAATAGCACTTGTGGCGGGTATGGTGAAACATCAAAAGTGTTCAGTTTCAAGCCAACCGCATTAACGAGATAGTCGACGTTTTCAATAATCATGGTGCTGGTACCATCATAGTTGCAGGCGGTCGTGAGGATATTAAGACACGTCATGGCATGGTTCTGAAGATTGCTGTTGCTGGAAGCCAAAAGTTGGAGGACGGGATATAAGGCATCCATGAGTTCTGGACGAAAGGCTTCACCAAGCTGTTTCGCCTGAAGTGCGACTGCTTCTAGAGCTAGTGCCGACACACGCCAATCACGCGAGTCGTCAACCAGCGGCTCATTCAATATAGGCAATGAGATGTAATACAGATCTTCTATCATGTTTGACCTTGTGTTGGGGGACATTGAGAAGTCCACACAGTCAGATGCTATAAAGTCATCAAAAGCTGTTGTGGCCTGCGAGCTGTTTTTAAGGAATGTCAAGGATAACCAAAAAGGAGCAAGTATAGCATTCCCTGACGCATTATGCATCCGTCCGATGATTGATCCTGTGATTTCGCTACCGGAATCAGAAAGGCTAAGCCTGGTAACCATAGAATCCAGGTCGATGAGAGTCTGTTGCTGGCTTCGATGCTCCATCAAAACGGGTGGAAAGGTCATGGACTTGTAGTCACGCTGCGCCACTTCCAGACTCAAGTTATTCGTTGGATCCAGGCTGACTGAGTGAAGTGTGTTGGCTGTATGTCCAACGACGGCAGAAACGCTGTCGCATAAACCTCTAGTCAAGCCCGTTGTCAGGAGATCAGATCCAGACTGAACTTGCGACAAGATGTGGAAGACAGTCGAAATCTGTTTGATTCCCCACTGTTTTGCTGTTTCATCGTTGCCCTGCATAGTTCGTGGAAAAGACGTTACCCACGAGTTAAGGGAGTCTTTGAGGGAATCAAGGATCGTCGGATAGACAGTGGCAAGATGCCTTAGTGATGAATATGCAGTATTTGGTGTCTGTTCTTCGTCCATGTCTGACAAGACGACAATGGTCTCCGCCATTATGGGTATTGAATCCTGAAGAGTATTTTGACAGTCCTCGATGACCATAAGACACAAGTCAAGAAGAGCAGCCTGTACTTCTAACCGCTCATGGCGCCTTATCTGGACCACATTAGCGAGTGCGAGCTTGATCTGTGTAGTTGTAGCTTTTAACCACGAATCATCAAGCACAATTGTATCGTTCCCTGTTCCAGGCTGGACTGGGTTTTCTGTGGTGCTGGCAACGCGATCATTCAAGACCGTCTTCAATAAATGCGTAAGAACCTCGATGCAGATAACGGAAAGCCGGTAAGAGCGCCTTATTTGAGTCGTGGGCTTCAGCACCTTTGTCAAAGCAGACACCGTGCGCGGCATAATGCTTGCCAGCACAACTCGATCAGTTATACGACGATAAAGACGTTGAAGGGCCCCTGCAGCAGCGAGACACAAGTCATCAGATCTGCTATCCACGACACCTTCGAGCAAGATGTATACTGTCTGATCAACGATAGTTGCGGTACCAATCTCATTGTATACCGTCTTCTCCGCGAGGGGGCCGCCCAAGGCGTCGAAGATGGCAGAAAAACACTTGAATCCTGCAATGATCAATTCCTCTGGTCGACCACTTGCTGCATGACTTTCATTCGGCCTGTTCGGTACGCCGCCCACTATAAGCGTCAGCAGTATGATGAGTTGTTTTCCCATCATTGGGGACAGATGCTGCCGCCATCCTTTTGCGACGAGAATTCGCAAGCAATTGACGGTTAGTTCCAGACAACGCGCAGAAATCCGTCGGGTCTCGTTGAGTATATGAGAAAGGGGAAAGAATGCATATTCCGCCAGCTTCTCGTCAAGGGCATTCTTATCGGCTAGTTCCTTAAGAGTGTTGTGTAGTGGCTCGAGGGCTCGGGCAACATCGTTTGAGGTTGCTTGATGGCCACGGAACCCCAGCCCGACAGCGCTGAGCTCGACGCATGTTGGACGCAGCTATTTTCGAGTCAGCCGGGCTATAGAAAGTATAGAGTAGAGTATATAGTCACCTTTCTGAAGGATTCTTGCCTCGAATTCTCCATGACTTGTCGGCAATGACTGCGAAATGGTGGTACTATGCAATGAAGATAACATGTCCATCCAATACAGATATATCACGGACACAGTGACATCGACTGCTATTTAGCATTCCAATTATAGCAGCAGATATCCAAGGAGTGATGTTATGCCATATGCTGGATGATATCTTGAAGCTCTAGGTCTCACCGCCTATGTCCACATTTTCTGCCTGCTTTATAGAGCGGTGAACAAACAGCGATGTTCTTCGCTAAGACAATGAGAGGAATGGAGCCATTCAAGCACCTATTCCAGGTACTACTATTATATGGAGATTTTTGACTTGCTCCTAATATCGATGGTCTGTCCAATTCAAAGCGTGGAGTGTCGTAGAGTCAGCTTGAACACAGTCACGTGACTTTAATGGATCGCGCGTCACGTCACGTCGCGCTTTCTGCCTACGATCTGGACGGCTGCCTTCAGCGAACAAGAGCCTCAAATCCGACTATATTTATCGCACAGTGCCCCTCGCATTAGGGAGATAATTTGTCACAGTACCTCTTGTTAAGACGCGCTTAAGCCGTCTATGCCCCCGTTCAGCGCCCTATGTTGCCGGAGATCGTTTGCCTACGCTGCAACAAGAATCTGGAGCGCACCATCGAGCCGAGTCGATCTTGTTCCTTTAGCCACGCCAATTTGTATTAGGGCTTTTGGGTCTTACGCGCAACGTTCTAAGGCATCTACCGAGGCTAGTCAGCTTTTTGCTTCCGGCTTTTCTGTGCTGGAAATGTCGGGGAAACAAGCTACACTGGGGTATGTTCGGGACTCCCAGTTGACAATCGGGTGCGTCGCAGGACGGCACTGGATGAGTTATTAGGACTAGGATGGTTTGGTTGCTTGGTTGCCATTCAGATTGCTGATAAGTTGTATTCGCGACTATGTATAGGAGGTTTTTCGGCTCAAATTCGAACCCTAAAGAAGCCCCGAAGAAGCAGACTACCTTGGCATTCTCGGATAAAAAGAAGGACACTGCTGCTGCCGAACCGGAGGCGACAAATGCCAGTGAGCCTGAGACTGAAACCCTCAATGGCGATGAGATGAAAATAGACGAATCTCCGAAACGGAGATCAAGTGCACGCAATGGAAACAGGAATGGGGAGGGCATGGCCGAAGACGAGAAAGACATCGATGCCGAAGATAGCGAAGGTTCAGATGTTCAGCCCGCGCGGAAGAGACGACGAAAGGCTTCAGCAGACGAGGCCGATGCTCCTGCTAAGAAGGAAAAGTCGCCATCCCCTAGAGGCTCTAAGAAGAAGGAAGCTAAGGCGCCTTCGCCCCCGCCATTTGTCAAGAAGGCATCCGGAGAGGAGACGCCTGAAGAGGAGGATAAGGCCTCGGATCTCGAGCCGTCTGCTAGCGAAGGAGAAGATGAGAAGCCAGAATTGAAAAAGAAGAAGATTCAGAAGGTGCAGGAGTCGCTCAAAGGAACTGGGAAGGAACCTTTTCCTGATTGGAAAGCTGGCGCACCTGTTCCATATGCAGCGCTGTGTACTACCTTTTCTCTTATCGAAATGACCACCAAGCGCTTGGAGATTCTGGCCCATTGCTCGCTTTTCCTTCGTCAGGTTCTTCGCTTAACTCCAAACGACTTGCTTCCAACGGTTCAACTCATGATCAACAAACTGGCCGCAGATTATGCCGGCATAGAACTGGGAATTGGCGAGTCGCTGATAATGAAAGCCATTGGTGAGAGTACAGGGCGGAGTCTCGGCGTGATCAAAGCGGACCAACACGAGATTGGAGATCTGGGCTTGGTGGCGGCCAAGAGTCGTTCGAACCAACCGACCATGTTTAAACCAAAGCCATTGACAGTCAGGGGCGTCCATGAAGGCTTGCTTGGTATTGCCAAGGTCCAAGGTCATGGTTCCCAAGACAAGAAGGTCTCCGGTATCAAGAAACTCCTTTCCGCCGCAGATGCGGAAGCAGCTGGTAAGGGGAGCAAGGGAATCGATATCACCAAAAATAAGGGTGGCCCTAGTGAAGCGAAATATATTATTCGATTCTTGGAAGGAAAGCTGAGACTTGGTTTGGCTGACAAAACTGTCCTCGTGGCTCTTGCTCAAGCAATGGCTATGCACGAAGCCACGACGAAAGGAGAGAAAACTCCTTCGACTGACAAGATGGCGGACGCTGAATCCAAATTGAAGACGGTTTACAGTGAACTTCCCGCCTACGAAGTGATCATCCCAGCTATGCTTGAACACGGCCTGGACAAGCTTGGGGACGTCTGCAAGCTGCAACCTGGTATTCCAATCAAACCTATGCTTGCGAAGCCGACAAAATCGATTACTGAAGTACTTGACCGTTTCGAAAACAAGGAATTTACATGTGAGTACAAGTATGACGGAGAAAGAGCACAAATCCACTATGTTGCGCCGGACGCCGTCCAGCACTACCCAGGAGCAACAAACACGCTGCAACAGGACGCCAAGGGACTCTGTGCTATCTTCTCGCGCAATTCGGAGGACTTGTCCAAGAAGTACCCTGATGTACTCGCAAAGCTTAACACCTGGATTAAGCCAGGCATTAGTAGCTTCGTTTTGGATTGTGAGACTGTCGCTTGGGATACGGTGAACAAGAAGGTCCTTCCGTTCCAGCAACTCATGACACGTAAGCGAAAAGATGTCAAGGCGGAGGACGTTAAGGTCAAGGTTTGCATATTTGCATTTGATTTGCTTTTCTTAAATGGAGAGGTAAGATTTTCAGCGCTACATGTGTCAAGAATCTGCATTCTAATCAGGTTTTAGCCTGCGGTCAAGAAGTCGTTACGGCAGCGCCGTGAACTTCTGCATGAATCGTTCCAGGAGATCGAGGGCGAGCTCCAATTCGCCCAACATGGTAACACCAATGTACTGGATGAAATTCAAACCTTGCTTGATGACAGTGTCAAGGCGTCTTGTGAAGGATTGATGGTCAAGATGCTTGATACAGATGAAAGTGGTTACGAGCCGAGTAAACGGAGTCGTAATTGGCTCAAGGTATTTTCTATTTTGGAAACCCCTAGGAAGCTTAGCTCGCTAACTCTGTCACAGGTCAAGAAGGATTATCTCAGTGGCGTCGGAGATTCTTTGGACCTCGTCGTTCTTGGTGCATACTACGGACGCGGAAAGCGTACGTCCGTCTACGGCTCGTTCCTACTGGCAGCATACAACGCAAACACGCAGACCTACGAAACAATATGCAACATCGGTACAGGTTTTTCAGAGGCCATCCTGGAAGAATTCCACAAGGATCTCTCTCCGCTTACCATCGACCGGCCTAAGCCCTTCTACTCGCATTCGAGCGTCCCCAAAGATCAGCCAGACGTGTGGTTTGAGCCTCGATTGGTGTGGGAAGTTAAAACGGCCGATCTGACTCTCAGTCCACGTTACCAAGCTGCCGCTGATGAGTTCGTCGGGACCACCGGTGGAGGAAAGGGTGTTTCCCTCCGTTTTCCGCGGTTCATCAAGTCTCGTGGCGATAAGAAGCCTGACCAAGCTACCACGACACGAGTGGTTGCTGAGATGTACCGGAAACAGGAAGCTGTTGCGAAGGAGAACGCCAGCAAGAAGGGCGTGGATGATGATTTTGAATACTAACCTGATGTCTGTTGGTGGAATTGCTACCATGTTATGTTACCTCACGTCCTAAATATCGCTTCAATTGGTCTTCCTAGTGAGATTGGATAATGACTTGTAACCATAGCTTTATAATTTAGACGATTGGCATATGCAGAAATCCGATAATCGCAATTCTAGACCCCTGTCGTCAGCTGACAGCCTTGAGTAACGACCACAAACAAGGAAGCGGGGATGTAATCTGGCCATGACTTGTCGTCTATTTAGAGTGCAGTCGTTTTGTTTTCAAATGCTCATCGATCCCATTCACGCTCCGAATATCCAGCGCACGGATCTCAATTGCAAGACCTTCGAACAATTCCGGTTCCAATTCCTCACGCCAGCCATGGCTGACGGGATCTTTGCCATCAAATCCGATAGAATCAAAAACCACGCGGCAAAAGCATGGGCCGAAGTCAAGCCGCTTGCCGATGTCCTTCCCAGACCCAGACACGGTCCCCTTACCCCATTCTTCGGAACACCCGAGTGTGACACAGTCCTCAAAATGGCTTTGGACGAATACTTGCAGAAGGTGGAATCCAATTCTTGTTTTTGAATACGCTTATTTAAGCTAATAAATGATAGCCATCGACCCCCGAGTTTAGATCTCATCTGAGAGTAAGCGGCCATGTTGCGTTTCCTGGCGTAGTAGCCACCGGTCAGACAACAACGATATTGGTGCCCCTTCAGATTATTGGCGAGGTCAAGATTGGATCGGTGAGGATTGATATCGACCACTATTATAATGTATTGACATTGTGTGATGTGGAGGTGTCAGAAGGAGGGAAGATGGTGGCACTAGTTGTGTCGAGTATACCGGCGCAGTAATGTTGGTGTGGCTTTGCTCTGGGTGCATGTTAGATTTATCATTTTTGTATCCTTCTATTCGATTGCCAAGCTATAGCCTTAGCCCGTGAAATGTCTCGTCCATGGGTAGGATGACCAGCTAAGGAGAAATGCGAGGGGCATATGGATCATTTGCATTTATTGGCCCTGTAGTACAGACTCAGACTTGTCTTTCCCTGTCTCTCCGTATCGTTGTCGGTGTGGATGTCTGTCTCACGCCCCAGGGGCGCAGGATTAACTGGTCCATCATTGCGATGCTATTACCATTCATAAATATGTATAAACAATTGTCAAGCCTAATAGTAGTAGGGCAAACCACTTTCATCAGAGATTGTTACGGACATCCACGACAAATTCCACTGAGAAGTCAAGAGCTTGCAAGCTGCTGCTCAAAGGTGATTTCCGGGGTGTAACATCACTGAAATCCATTTTGCATAAGTTGAATGCGATCAAGCAGTGTGTATCCCAATTGCGCGGTGGTGGAAGGAGTAAAATGAGGTGTATGTTGAGTATGCAAAATTTGATATGTTTGCGCACCCAGCAATGGCCATCGCATGATGGCCCATCGAACATATTCTCTACGAGGGACGATAAAATCTTAAAAGAGTGGTGATCCATTCATAACTAATCTAAATGACCAATCATAAATCATGACCAGTCATCCGACATAGAACACATAAACACAATAGCTAGTCACTCAAGAGAGCGGATAATAGTTGGCATAATCAGAGCAGAAATGGTAAAAAGCAAATCGAGTCAAGGGCCCTAGGTGATCTAGGAAGAGTTCGATGTTTCAATCTACTCCTCATCCTCGTCACTCTCCTCTTCCTCGCTTTCGGCGTTTTCGAGCCATTCGAGGAAGGGCTGGGCGGCCTTGCGGACCTTCTTGCTGGTCTGTCCGTCGACGTATTTCTTGCTGGCCTTGGCGCCCCAGGCCTTCAGAGTCTCCTCAGAGATAATGTCGTTCTGGTAGTAACCGAGAAGGATGGCAGGGATCTGGGACATGAGTTCGGGGTGGTCGCTGCCAACGAAGCGCTCGGTACCACCGAGGAGAGCCTTCTCGTGACGTTCGGAAGTAACCAGCTTCTGGAGGAGTGAAGCCCGCTTAGGGATCTGCTTGGCGACATTCTTGTCGAAGATGGTCTGAGCAAGAACAGTGAGGGTCTTGTGCTTGGATTCGATACCGAGGTCTTTGGCCTTCTTGTAGATGTCGATGTCTTCAACCTCGAGGACGTTGCCCTTTTCTTCAGCGACGCTCATAACCCAGCTTCCAAGCTGGTCGTAGGACGAAGGACCACCCTCTTCGTCATCGTCATCGATGACAAGGGAACGCTTCAGATCATCGGGAAGATCCTTGGCACGAGCCTTGACGGCTTCTTCCGATACGTCAACAGCCCATTGCTCATCTTCGCCCTCATCAGCCTCGATTTCCTGCGCTCCGGCCTTGATGCGGCGGGTGAGCTCATCATCGCTGCCCGCTTCAACGCCAAGATCTTCGGCCTCTCCATTGTCGGAGTTGCTGTCTCCCTGGCTGCCTTCCTTGTCTCCATTCGCGGCGCCATCGTTCTTCTCTTTGTTCTTCTCACGGCGGGCCTTCTTGTCGGCTTTGTTCTTCTTACCTCCCTTGCCAGAAGTGCTGTTGCGCAAAATGAAAGTGCTTAGCTTCAGACGAGGGTCCACATCGGAGCGCTGGCCACAAGCCTTGCAGTCCAGAATGATGCGGTCATCCTTAATGATGACATCGGTCTCGGGGTTCTTGCACTTCTTGCAGAGAACGAACTTGGCAATGAAGCCGTCGAGATAATCCTGAAGCTTGTTGGAATCGTGGGCGCCGTTGATGATCCAACGGTCGTCGCTCGGCTTGGCGTTAGCCTGAGCACCCAGTTCGAACCCGAAGTACTTGATCACATAGGAGGGAGGGCGACTGAGCGATCCGGCGACGGAATTCAAGTTGACAACAACAGTCTTGATACCGTTACCCTTGCCCTCAATCTTGGACTGCAGGCGCTCCATCTTGTAACGGTAGAAGGGATCGCTGACATCCCGGCGAATGTTGACGGTGGCCATTATGACGGTTGTAAGTTGTAGAATACTCTTTCAGGAGAATTAAAGAACAGGCTTTCTTATCAGGAAGGGTAAATTGACCGAACAAGACATGCGTGGAGTTCGTTTGTTGAGTGGTGGAATGGTGACGGTTGAGGCAGAACAGGCAGCTCTCTAGGCTTCAGCCACAAGACTTGGAATGAAAACTACAAGGTTTCGGCGCGTAGCGAAACGTTTGCAGCTTATGCGGCAGGTGGTATTCGAAATTTCTGACGCAAGACGAATACATAGACAAGTTGTCGAACAGCTCCTTTCTTGGGGAAGGGCGGTGCGTTTTGTATGGTTTTCTCTGACAAGAGAAGAAAAACCAACGAATAGCTCTGCTGTTAAGAAAGAGTCAGACTTTTTGTGACACTTTCGATGAAAGACAAAAGTGGCGGAAAGCCTCAAAATCCGTACACACTACTAACCAGAGACGCGCTCTTTCAGCGCAGACGCAAAATTTGCGAGACAGGAGAACGGTAGGCAGTTGCGTGAATGGTGCGAATCGACGAAGGAGCCAACGTCGATGGCAATAAGTGAATTATAGAAGAACAAAACAGAAAGAGTTGAGTGTGTTGTGGGGGGGAGAAAAAAAAGAAAGGAGGAACGAAAAGAATTCGGCATCAAACAAAAACACTCAAACAGTGCAAACTCGCTGACTCAGTCTCACAGCCGAAGCCACCGGAGTTTCGGACCAGTTAGTTCCGGCGCACGTGATGCATTTCATTGGCTGGTAATACGATTACGGAACCCCGTCGAATGTGGCGGTATCGCTGTATATTTTATAATACAATACGCCACCACCAATACAGTAACAAACAGTTCACCATGACCAGTTACCACTTAGGGCGCCTAGCATGCTAGGTCGCACTGGCAACTACGTATGGGGTATGCATTCTGCAATCATGACATGATGCTGTGGAATTCGTTGAATCGTTGTTGACTTGTGATCCTTGCTAGAAGCACTGTTGTTCATTCCTCATGACGTCTTCTTGCTGACTCTGTCATGTTGGGCTGAGAAATGAGCACTACGCATAGACTCGGTCTACAAATGATTTGAGACTACAGGGTTATAGTTGCATATGAGCTGACAGGGGCGCCTTGCGGAGCTGAATGTCAACGGCCTTGAGCAACGGTCTCAAGGCTGATCCCTGTGCCTCGATATAGCGCTTTGGGCAGAGAGCATCAGGACTTAATAACCTGGTAGGCTCATGAGTGGCTCAGTGGTCTAAGAGGTGGCCTTGGCTAGCTCAATATCAAAATGCACCACTCGTAGTTCCTAGCATAGTGTCCTGATCCGTAGGAGATGCACTGTTGTGTGCCTTAGGCTCTAAACAAGCTACCAGCAGCTTCTACCAACATTCACCGTCAAGAGAAGAGCCTGAAATGTATACTAGATATATTGTATAATATTGTTGCTGCCTGACACGAGAGTCTGCCAGCGCACTCATCCCACCTCGTTTCGTCTCGTCTCTTCTACACTCCTCCATCCCCAACACAGCTCTCCGTCACCCAAATCTAAAATGGAAGCCCTACGAGGAGACACCACAAGCCCATCTCTCAGGCATGATCCCGATCCCATCCTCGTGGCCGCCTCTGCTGGAGATCGCGAATCAGTGCGGGATGCTATCAAACGAGGCGAGTTCGACGACCTCCGTTCCGCAGCCTACAACAAAACGTGGTATATCAGCGAGAGATACTGCCGGATTGGAGATTCTGTTGACTCCTTTGAACCCATCCTGCATGATATCTGGTATATCTACTACCAAGGAGGCTGCTATCTCTCTTACAAAAATGCTGAGCACGATAAATTGGTGCTTGATGTCCTCCGCACCAAGGGTCGAGGACCGCTGATGAGACCCGCACCGAGCGGCTGTGGAGTTGACATTGCTAGGACTCCTGTTGGGGCTCTCTGGAATGATCTTCCTTTTTTTGTCACTGATATGACAGATTTCTGGGTTAATGACTGCGCGAAGATGGAGGTAAAGCAGCGTTTGAACTTTGCATCCTTTCTCGCCAAGCTTGCCTCTACGCGTCTGGACAAGGATAGACTGTGCCAAATCGCCCTATTGGTGTTCCGCGAGACTTTCGAGACTGAACGACCCCTTCACATACCTGATGACACAGGTGAGAATCCTAGCCGGATAATGCACGACCTCAGCATTTCTGCTTTGCTCCCAGCTGCATGCGCTTGGATACGCGAGGCTGGATACAATATCATTCTATTGTCCGACGTGTCGTGGAATGATTGTTCCAGCAGCATTGGACAGGGTGGCAATACTTTCCTCAAGTCTGAGCTAGGTCAACGCGCATCTGCTGGATTCAGTCCCTGGAGATGGATGTACTGGCTGAAGCGTTTACATGAAATTGTCAAAGAGGCCGAGCAATCCGATGAGAAGCATCTCGCTGAGCAGGCTACGGAGGCTATTGATATCATGCTGGGTCATGTTGAGGAGAGAAACTCGAGGATCCTCCGGGTGTATGAGGCTGCGGGCGGTGGTTTGCGTCAGGATAAGGCGTTCTTGGGTCTGGAAAAATTGGTCAAGGAGGATGAGAGCTCCGAGTGATTATGGGTCATTTTATGGTTGTTCTACTTCTGAGACTTGAGGGCATTCAACCTTCCCTTCTGATCAGGTTTCCATGAGTGCCGATTTCTTCATCAGGTTATGGTCCTGTATCTTACACCGGGCGTTAGGCATGATACCAATGTAACTATTTTTGTACTTCCCCATAAAATCCAAGAGCTTGATTTTTACGAGTAATTTTGCTGAATACCGACTCGTGCTTCCTTGTAATAACGAATGACTTTAGTTAACTACACCAATCACAACATCGCCTCGTGGCTACAAAAAACATCACCCCCTCCACGACTCCCTCAGTGACGGCCTTTCGGCAACAGAATCAACCCCCTAGTAGCAAGTGCAGTGTCTGTTAACGCTGTCAAAGAAGCATCTTCCGTGCTCGCTTCCACACTTTACGGTTGAAAACAGACATCAGCCAGGCGCCCAATAATAGCAGAAACAGGGGGATGGGTAAGGAATAGCTTACCCGCTTGACCTGGCAACGGCAAATAGCGGTCCTACCGCTTTGGGCCCTGTAGCGGCATTTGTTGTTCCGATTGGAGCAAGTCTAAGTGAAGGATATAGTCAGTTTCCTTCTGTAAATCATAAAAAACTTCAAGACAGAGTACTTACTCCATCATAACGGATCAAAGTGCCGGCTTCACCATCTTCATCGGCAATGCTGGCATCGTCGAAGACGTTGGCCTCAGCAGCACTGGCTTTAATAGCTTCGTCTCTCAAGTCCAGAGAATTGGAATCGAAGTCGACCGGGCTGGCCACCGCACCCAGGGCAGTGAAGAGGGCGAATCCCAAAGAGGTGAGGAAAGTGAGCTTCATGGTGAGTAAATGGAGTTTTTAACCGTCTTTCTTTTGGTCTATCCGTTTAATTGATGCTTTCAATGTTGGATTGAGGTCGTCTTATATAGACTCCCTGGACTGCCCGCTCCCCTGCAATTGAGACTCTTCAAGAAAATAATCACTCACCCTAATTCCAGTAGCAATTTCCATCCGAATGCGCAGCAATCTGACGTGAGGTAATCAGTTCTGTGTACGCCGTACTACATCCAATTCAATCCGATTCCCCCAATCGAGCCAATGGGTCCGAGTAGACATGTAAACCCATATCCACCGCGGAAATTCTCAAGCAACGACGTCCATATATATTAAGTTGAACTGATTTATTGTAATTCCCCGAGAAAAAAAAAACTTTACAATATTGACAAAGCTAAACGCAGCATATCTAATACATCAACCCGGCCATTGCATGGAAGCGGCAAGATGCTACGGCATATGTCCAGAGAAACGGTTGTACAGATAGGGTGGACACAGCCATGACTGCATGCAGCTGTTGGCGTATGCAGCTGCAGTTTGTGGGATGGCCAGTAAGCCGTCTACATGGCATTGGGAGCTGACTGCGTGGTTTGACAGGCGGGAATGCTTGTATTAAACAATGTCTTTAGGGGGGTTCCCGACATAGCCAGACTGATGGCAAAAGTATTATTCTATAATTACTCTGGGACAATTCAGCAGAAAGAGAAGATATATATACAGTTACTTGAATGTTGTGATTAGGGCCCGGAGAGAGTCCTTCGGTGTAGACGTAGACCCACATCTCTCCCGACGTCATCGCAAAAAAACTCAACCCCTCCATACCACTTCAACCCCAACTAATAAATAACAATGGCTCAAAAAATACCCGTAGACCTCTCCGTCTATTTAGTCACAGACTCTACTCCTGCAATTCTCAAAGGCCGGGATATCTGCGCTGTCGTGGAGGAGGCTCTTAAAGGAGGTCAGCAATCATTTTCCCCGTGTCTGGTGCTACTTCCCCGCTAATATCCATCCAGGAGTAACTATCGTCCAGTACAGAGATAAGAAAAGTGACACGGCTGTCCAGGTCGAGACGGCCAAGAAGCTGCACAGGATTACTCGCGCTTATAATGTGCCGTTGCTGATCAATGATCGGGTGGATGTTGCTCTTGCGGCTGGTGTCGAGGGGGTCCATTTGGGGCAGGATGATATGCGTATGTCTGTCGAATTCTGAACTAGAGAGGATTGAAACTGACTATGGATAGTCATTACTGAGGCCAAAAAGATCCTCTCTGAAAATGCCATCATTGGCATCAGCGCTGCTTCCATCGAGGAAGCCCAGGCGGCCATCGACGCTGGTGCTGATTACCTCGGGATAGGAACTATGTTTGCGACACCAACGTAGGTATTCTCTGGTCAATTTGATTACAAATCACAGTTAATCTAACGACAGCAGCAAAACCAACACAAAACACATCATCGGCACCGCCGGAACTCAGGCCATCCTCGATGCCATCTCCGAAACCGGCAGCTCCGTTGGCACCGTCTCAATTGGCGGGATCAACCTGTCCAATGTTCAGCGCGTTTTGTACCAGTCTCAGGCCCCCAAAAAGGGACTTGATGGCGTCGCCATCGTCAGTGCTATCATGGCGGCAGATGACCCGAAAGCCGCTGCTGAAGACTTCGCAAAGCGGATCAAGGCTGCAGCACCTTTTGCTACGCTTTCAAAGGCCCCGAGAACGGATGAAGCAGCTTCGTTGCTGGGTGAGGTGCCGGGAGTTGTGCGTGAAGTTGTCAAGGCGCACCCTTTGGTGCATAACATGATTAACTATGTTGTGGCTAACTTTGTTGCCAATGTCATTCTTTCTATGTGAGTTTCCGGTCTACATTTTACTGTGATATCTTGCGACTGACTTTTAATAGGGGCGCATCACCTATTATGTCCCCATACGGTGACGAAGCCGTGGACATCGCACAATTCGACGGCGCTCTAGTTATCAACATGGGCACTCTCACTAGCGAAAGCATTCCCAACAACCTTAAAGCCATGAAAGACTACAACGAGCGCGGCAACCCGGTCGTGTACGACCCTGTGGGCGCAGCTGCTACTCAAATCCGCCGTAATGCAGTCAAAACGCTCATGGCAGGAGGATACTTTGACCTCATCAAGGGCAACGAAGGGGAAATCAAGCATATTTCGGGAAGTGCGGCAACACAACGCGGAGTTGATAGTGGGCCTAGCAGTCTCAACGGTGAACAGAAGGCCGCCTTGGTTCGGGATCTGGCACGGAGGGAGCGTAAGTGATTTGACACCCTTTGTTCTCGATTGACCAAACTCTCACAATCATAGGAAACATTATCCTCATGACAGGAACTGTCGACTACCTCAGCGACGGCGAACGCGTGATCGCAATTGAAAACGGCCACGAACTCCTTGGCCAGGTCACCGGAGTATGTCCCTTTCCGCATCTCTATCCCCAATCCCTCCAACCATCAATACCAATACTGACCAACGCTACCAGACCGGCTGCGCAATCGGCTCCATCTCCGGCTGCTTCCTAGCGACCCACCGCTCCGACAAACTCCTTGCCGTTCTCTCCGGCCTCCTGATGTACGAAATCGCAGCCGAGAACGCCGCGGCTAAGGAATACGTCTGCGGACCGGGAAGCTTTGTCCCTGCTTTCTTGGATGAGCTTTACAGTATCCGTCAAGCGGCGTTGAAGGGCGATGATAGCTGGCTTGATAGACGGGGGAAGATTCGGGAGATTAAGGTGTAATCTCTCAGTAGAAATTTGAATAAAAAGTAGATAGATACCCAGGACATAGGACAAAATACATAGAGTGCTTCGGAGTTCACCATCTCCGACTCAAATCATGCCTGATGTATCAGGCCACAAATGTTTTCCGTTTCCCCGCAGTCTTTCCCCGCTCCGATATTCTCCGCAGTCTCACTCTTGACTTCTTTTGCCATCGCTGTCATCTCCTTCATCCTATTCAACAGCAATTGAATATCGCAGCATATACCAAAATGGCTTCAATCTCGAGAGCATGTCGGATCCGTAAGATACCAGCACGATAAACGGCTCATACGTAGCAGACTAACCATGGTCTAGGTAACCCGGCCCTGTTGTACGTCCATCTCCCGAACATACCAACCCAACAAATCAGACCCAATCTGTTCTTTAACAAGATACCAGTATCTGCGATATCCAAGAGAAATTCCGCCCCGGCATCTACGAATTCCCCAAACTGTACGCCCCCCTCCGTCACCTACTCAATCTCCCAACAACAACTAACAAAGACAACACAGCGTAAACACAACAACCAAACTCCTCAAAGCCGCCACCACCCTCCAAACCCCAACCTACATAACAACCCAGAACCGCGCCCGTCTCGGCGACACGATCACCGAGCTCCAACCTCACCTCACGGGCCCTCACATCCGCGCCAACGTCGACAAAACTCTCTTCTCAATGGTAACTCCCGAAATCATCCCTGTCATCCCTGACACCACCAAGGGGGAGACACCGCTTGATGCGATTATCGTGGGGATCGAGACGCATGTGTGCGTTACGCAGACGGCGCTTGATCTGCTGGAGCGCGGGCATCGGGTTTATGTTATTGTGGATGGGGTGAGTAGTATGAATGCGGAGGAGAGGGGGGTTGCGTTGGCGAGGTTGAGGGATGCGGGGGTTGTGGTTACGACAAGCGAGGGGGTTATTTTCGAGATATTGGGGGATGCGAGTCGGGGGGAGTTTAAGGCGATTAGCGGGTTGGTTAAGGAGACCAAGGAGGAGACGAAGGGGGCTTTGGGGGCTTTGGCGAAGATTTAATCTGCCTTGCTACGGTATATTCGTGCAAATATGAGGCTTCCATGAAGTATTTCGATTCATCACTAGGAAAATGTGTGGCAGCTGAACAGAATATCTACCACGAAAATTCATACGATCACAACTCTCCCAGACAAGCAGTACCCGAATGAGACAAAGAAACGCCTAATCTATTTCACTTAGGATTCGTCCCAAACTGCCTCGGTTGTGGCGAATTCAACCACCCAAACGCCGACGCGCCTCCAACAGGATTTGACCCCCATTGCTTATTCAACCGACTATTCTCAGACTGATACTGATTCTGGCTGTTATTACTCTGTTGTTCTGCGGAGGTATCCGTACCGCCCTGTGCCGTTGAGATTCGAGTCGAAGACTTAGTAGGACGAAGGACCTTCATTGTACGACCCCGTGTTGGCTTTGTTGCTGGCGTAGAAGCGGTTGACTCGGGTTTAGCGTCACGTCTCCAGGATCCCCAGACGTGAGCGCCAGGCGCGGTAGGAGTGTTGGGTTGGGATTCCGCTGCTGTTTGTGACTTGACCGGTCCCTGTTGGTGGCTGGCGTCGCCTGTTTGATGCGAAGTCGAAGGGCGGCTAGGAGGTTTTCGCTCTTCGTCACCCTCAGAGGCTCTGGCTGAGGCAGGCACGGAGGTTGATTGTCGTCGAATAACACTGCTTGCTGGTTGGCCAATCACACCAGCAGGCGCCTGTCCATTAGCATGCGGTTCGCTCTCCTGCCGTAACCGTGTCAAAGGTTCAGCGCGTGGGGTATCAGCCACAGTGGAAAGAGATCTGAAAACTGAGTCGTTCTCCGGCCGTACAAGAGGTATGGAGATTTTATTCCTTTCATCGTCCACCATGATGATCTTGTCTTGTGAGAAGAGGATATCTGCGTTATGTGAACGAAGAACATCGCTTCCAAGCACGATCTGAATAGACTGGTCGTTTGGTTCGACGTTGCGCACAAGAAATCGAATGGTCAACGTAGGCAGTTGCGGTTCTGGACTACTGCAACGAGACGACGACAGATGCACACTCGCTTCCGGGAGATATAACGGCAGTTTGATGAACCGGGAGTCTTCCTCCTGTATCATCAAATCCTCAAGACCGAGTTTCCGTACTATCGGATAGCCCAACGACGACATGTAGGAGCCTGAACAAACAGCGGCGTAAAGGAGAGAATCATTGGAAAAGTTCGTGGTCAACCAACAGCGAATGATGCAAGGTACCGGACCCAACAGAAAAAGACCCGGCGGAGGGATGAGAGGTGAATCGCTGACAGACGAACTCATCATCCGATTGGTCGTTTCCAGACCCAAACTGTTGGTACGCGCGGAATGATGAGATTGACCGGACGAGCTCAGTCTTCCATCAGAACGATGTGATAAAGAGCGTTCCGTCAGCGGTAGACTTGCCAGTCCACTCCCAGTCCGCAGCGGAAGCTCACTGATAGACCGACTGGCTTGACCATAGTACCCGTGAATCGCACTCTCATCAAACCGAACACTATTCGCCCTGGATGTTCCTCGCCTGGGTTCCTCTTCCGCATCCATTGTGTTCATGACGCCGTGTTGCCCTTGATCAAATCCTTTGAACGCGTCGGTGGGCGAGTGATATGCTGACTCTACAATCAACCGTCAGTATAGTAGCCCATTCCAGAGCACCAGAACCAAACAGTGACGTACCAACGGCAACAGAACCCCCGATAGGAGTCAGAAAAGGCGACACTGGTCCCCAAGCACTCCGCAGTCTTGCATCCTCGTCCCTCCGACGCTCCAACCTCGCAATCCGCTCTGCCTGCTCAAACTGCGCGACGTGAAGATCCTTCAGCTCGTCGAAAACCCGCCAGATATCGTCGCGTGAAGCAAAGGGATACTGGGCGTCCATAGCCTAATCCAAACGCAGATGCAACAATATCAGGTAGTGGCAAGACGGGCACCGGAAAAGAATCTCAGTAGACAGCTTGTTCGAGTTTCCGAAGACACGTTCAAACAATATCAAATATCAAATATCAACTTTTGTTGTTCGTAATCGACCGTTTTAACACAACGGCTAGCTCTTCTTTCCGTTACCTCGAGAACCTCCTCCCGCGTTTCGATGTGAGACGGCCGTACGGCCGTCCACCCAGTGTGCTAGTGTTGGATAACCGTAGACCACCTCAACACATACAACTATTCGATCGATTCGTCGGATGTAAAATGTAGACTAGCGCCGGTAAAGTAACGTAGGGCTGTAAGGAGAAAAGAAGGTCGTGGAAGGTACGGAAACGGGGACGAGGGACGGAAGGTGCTTGTTCGAGAGGTTCTCACAGGGGTCGTGGATGAAAAGCAGTCACTGTATGGCTCCACAACAGCAGAGGAGGTATTTGTCGAATGAGAAGGACCAATAAGTCACTAAAGAGGAGTTTGTGACGGTGAAAACGCTGAGACTCGTGGTAACGGGGTGGCTGACACTCCGCAGGAGGGGTGGCAGAAAAGTAACACCAGAGGAGACGGCTGTAGGTAGAGGACGGACGGAAATAAGTGGCGATGGAGTGAAAAAGAGATATTAGTGAAGAGATATAGAGAGAATGTGCAGATGAGACGGAAAGCAAGAAAATGTTCCTCTGGGGGGAGAGAATATGGTGAAGGTGAAGATGGTGCGGAGTGAAGCATGAAGCCGCCGACTGTCTGAGGGGATGCAGGCGTATTACTCCGGCGCCACTCGATGTCGCCTACCACAGGTTACATGCTAATTTTTCTTCCATGGTTCTTTATTGGAGCTTAGACTACAATCACTGTTTCTCTAGGTACTCAGGGTCAATATGGACCTTTTGCGGCGATCAACAGCTCTCAACTCAAAAGCGCTCGAGTCTCAGTCCAAAACAAAACGCCAGCCACGTCTGCTATAAAAACACGAATACATGGCGAATACAGCTGTTCCCCATTTTAAAAACAACGATAGAATCGTATTTTCGACCTATTAACTGCGCGAAACCGTCTTGTTCTCCTGGCCATGGATTTCCTTTTTTAGAATATCAAGGTCACATGATGTTAAGATGTATTAAACCCAGAACGGTATCAATATGGCTGATCGCTTGTAACCGCCTTCCTAATCAGTCATTCTATATACAAAGCAGACATATACTAAGGAACCTATTATTTACATCCATCGAGTTCATAACTCAGCATCATACTTCCGGACATGCTCATCAATCCGCCTTAACAATTCCTGCTTCCTCTCTTCCGGAATCCAACTCTTACTCACACTATTCTCAGCAATAGCCCTCCACTCCCTGAACGTCAACTGAAACGCCTCCTGCACAGCACAGTAGTTATTCAGAATATACCCCCCAAAGTACGCCGGATCGTCACTGTTAATCGAGAACTTGACGCCCGCATCCAAGAACTTCCGAATCGGCACCTCATCCAGTGCATTCACACAGCGCAACCGCACATTCGACAAAGGACACACAGTCAACAGAATCTCCTCGCGCACAATCCGCTCCATTAGCTCGGGATCCTCTACTAACCGAATTCCATGATCGATCCGCTGCGCCCCCAGTTCCAACGCCGTGCTGATGTATGTCGGATCGCCTTCTTCACCCGCGTGCGCGGTTAGCGGGATGCCCTTCGCAGATGCAGATGCGTATTGCTCCCGATACATGTCCTTTGGCGGACCGACTTCGCTGCTCGACCAGCCGAGGCCATGTAGCGTTCCATCTTCAAAATGGTTATTCGCAAGAGCTTCCTCGTACAATCTCTGCGCAGAGTCGACGGGGAGATGGCGCACAAAACACATGATCAGTCGGGTTGACAGGCCCAGTTCCTGCTCAGCTCTTTTGCATCCTGCCACGAAGCCTGAGACGATAGTTTCGTATGCGATGCCGCGCTGCTGGTGGACCTGGGGGTCGAAGAAGACCTCTGCGTGGTGGACGCCGTCTTCGTGAGCTTTTTTGAAGTAGGCGAACGCGAGATCCGTAAAGTCGGACTCGTGCAGGAGCACTGACATGCCCTGGAAGTAAAAGCTGAGGAAGTCATCGAGGGATGTGAAATGGCCGTAGCGGCGTGTCAGAGTCTCAATGGATTCGTAGGCTGGGTTGGTTTCGGGGTCTGGCAGTTTCACACCGTTCCTCTCAGCCAGTTGGAAGATCAGTTGGGGTGTCATGCAGCCCTCGAGGTGAAGGTGGTGCTCGCATTTGGGGAGGCCCTGAAGGAACTCGTGCAGCTTGGTTTGGCACATGTTGTCTGTACTTGCGATTGCCGGATGATAAGATAGATGATGGGGGGAAAAGAGAAAAAAGAAAAGAAAAAGCACAACACAAAACGCGGAAGCTAGTTATAAATAACAACCATTAATATCAATTGTCCTGTTAAATTCTGCACTCTAGCAGCAACATTAATATAGTTTAAAATCCCGCTTAAGCTCCGAGGCCCGTGAATTGCCCAATATCTGGTTCTGCTCCCAACGGCCCACAACGGACATACTCGATCGAGCAATGACGCCGCAGGCAACTCGTAAAATAGTAAAGTAGACGATACGAAAGCTTTAATTGAATAGAAGAAGTCAAAATAGGGATCCGTTGTCTCTGATAAGTGGATTTTGACCGGCGTCGACCGTTGACGTCGGAGAGCGCCGATGGAGTCATGAGGCTAGAGATGAATAATCAAGCTATTCTAGTTATTGTTATCCATTGATTTCATTGCTCGTAAATAGCGACATAAGAGGAGGATACGATAGCAAAGCCAAAAGAAACTGTGTACAAAGCCATGCCAGAGTTCTATATGTAGTCCACTACGCTATACCTTCAGCTCCGCCCCAGCAGCCTTCCGCAACCGATTCATAACAGCAGCATGCAAATCCCCATGTTCAGCCACAAGCCCCTCGACATAGATGACATCTACCTGTTTATCATCCATCGCGCGCAGAACCGCAAACAGGCCACGAGCGATCTGCCCGATATCCGTGCCCAGCGCGCAGTCATACGCCTTCTTGGACGTATAACAGTCCTTCACATGGTCCTTGAGCGGGACAGAGAAGCTGACAAAGCCGCCTGTAGGTGCTTCTTGAATGCGCTGTAGGGTTTCTTCTTTCTTCGCGGGTTCGTAGAGACCTAGCCCTGGTGACCAGTGGCGGGTGCGCACGATTCCGACTGAGTGCGCGCCCACTGCGCTGTCTTCCATGTCCTTGCGAACGCGCTTTACGATCTTTTCTTCACTGCATTCGGGTTCGAATAAGATAACCCGCGCCTTAGGGGAGTAGTGGCGGTATTTCATTCCTGGTGCCCGAGGGGCTTCTTTAATTTCGTGACTGCCATCGTTGTATGCGATCTGCACGTTCTCCCAACCTTCACACTGGCGCAGGTCGTCGATGCCAATTCCACCAGGGCGCAGAATAACAGGAGGGTCTGAAAGGCCGTCGACCACTGTACTCTCCACCCCGACTGCACACGGGCCACCATCAAGAATGACCTCAATCCGGCCATGAAGGTCATGATGAACATGTTGAGCGGTCGTCGGAGACGGCTTCGTAGACGCATTAGCCGACGGCGCAGCCAAGGGTCGATCCGCAGCATGAATCAACAAACGCGCCAATGGCGACGCAGGCATGCGCACGCCAAACGTAGTCAGATTCGAAGTAACCTCCTTAGCCAGCGACGACCCCGACGGATTCGGAAGAATAATTGTAAGCGGGCCCGGCCAGAAGCGGGAGAGCAGCGTGTGGTAAATCGGGGGGATCGACTTGAGTGGTGTATGGGTTGTGTCGGCCGCGCTCATTCCGGGGTTGAGCAGACGCTCCAGCATCGCCAGGGAGTCCACATGTACGATCAACGGATTATCCGACGGCCTCTGCTTCGCCCTGTAGATTCCCTGCACCGCTGTGCTCCGCGTGGCATCAGCTCCCAATCCATATACCGTCTCCGTAGGGAACGCAACGGGGATATCGCTCGTTCGTAGAAGTTCCGCTGCTTCTTCGATGGCCGCGGCCTCGGGGGTCTTGCTTTGGCGCTCACTCGCCCACCACTCTGGAAGAGGTTTGTCCCTGGGACCTTTGATGTTCAGTCGTTGGACGGGGAGGATTCGGGTGCTTTGGTCGTTTGTCATCGTCGCGGTTACTGCGTTGGTGATAGACCTGACGGCGCGGCCGCCAGCAATAAAAGGACGAAGATAAGGCAACAACTTGATGCTTCTTATGACGACAGTGGATCTGATTTGACGGGATCAAGACCAGGAATTGGGCAGAAGTATAATTCTTGGTATGTGCGATGTCGTAGTAGGGTCGCGGGTGAAGTCTGGAGAATGTGCGTGGGGTCTGTAGGGCTGCTTTTTCAGAATCCTCTTCGTATGTGTCCCTGAGCACCTATAATCTCTTACTCTTGGCAGTGAGCGATAAGCAAGGCTAAGAATGACAATTCTTCTCAGCATTTCCTGCTTTGGTTTAATCTTTGGAGGTCGATCGAAAATCTTCGCGATGACATCAATGATGACTAAGCAGTGTGCTTTCGGTTTCCGATTTCGCAAAATAGTCTCCATCCTATCAAAAGAGTTGAGGCACAAAGATACGGGTACTGGTATGTGGTTGCAGATCTCCAGTATCTGACCCTATATCCGTTGTATGTGGTGGTGTACTGTACAACAGCCGAACCTATATATCCTGTTCTCTATTCTATACAAACAATATCCTATCTGCACCTTATACGTACCTGTTTTCCTAGAGCGACCGTATCTTTCCCCTTTTGGACGCCGCCGTTTAACGAGGATACTCAGGGGCTTGCTCAGGGAGTATTTCACATCACAGATGACCGCTCTCACTGAGTGCTCCGTGTCTATTCAGTGAGCAGTCACGTGGCATCCCCCTTTATATTGCACGTGTAGTCCGGCGGCCATGTCTGATTAACAGCCCTCTAAATTGCCCAGGTTGTCCAATCTACCATACAAGGTGATACACAAGTAGATGGTAACTAGCTGAATCCTAAGTGGCGAACTCTAAGTGAAGCATACACTCAGGACATATAAGGGGCTAGACCCCAAAAGCTAATATCTAGCTATGTACAGGAAGGAGAGAAAGAAAGAAAGAAAGAACGCCTGCTAAGGTCGGAAGCTAACGTATAAAAGTCTGCGTAAATGTATGCCATCGGGCATCCAACAGAATTGTCACGTGCTTGCGAGGATCTGTTCCGAGTACTACCCTAGGCGTAGCCTATCACATCCGCCATAGCTCTAGGGCCCGGTATGGACAATAAACTTGATTAAATAATAATAATAGTTAATAATATCTACACCTCCATATTTCAAAACTAACCCTGATATGAGGGTTGGTCATGGGAGCTTTCAATCTCCCATGGATCTCATCCTAGCTCACAGGATGGCCAGTTATGTTCCTGGGAGCTTTGAGCATGCTCATTGGACTCAGATCGATCCCAGGAGCAGCTGGAACTTTACCAGAGCTCAATATAGATAGTTTGGCAAGAGACAAAGGCATGGCCACAGTTGACCGTCAGATTGATGTTGCCAGCGCAATGACCAGGGGGGAAGAAGGATTAGTGGTGAGAAGCAATACAAGGGAAAGCAGACATAGGTTGAAATCCTAGCGTGGTGCATTTTATTGAAGCTGCCTTACTCAGGTTGCTCACCCATTGGCTCACCTCCTACTCAGTGATCAGCTCAGGCTGCCCAGGGAGGGCTCAGGGCGTGCTCAGGGTTACTCAAGTCCAATCCAAAAGCAGCGAGGGGTGAGCACCAAAACGGAAAGGGAAAGCCTTCAATGTGTCGAGAAAATCAAGTACGTATGTAGCATTATTTCACGAGCGACTTCGAATTTCCTGTTATGGACCCCGCCGTACAGGGGTCTCCCGTGATCAATCCCAGAGTGATCAGGGAGCGTCCTTCCTTCGGGACACGCACCGTAGAGCCCCAGCTCGCTCCGGGGGCTCCCATAGTATCTACCTGACTACTCCCGGAGCACTCCCGGAGCATCCCTGAGCAGTCCTCGAAACAGGCGGTAGTCCTAATCAGGTGATACAAAATAAAGTATGGTTGTTTATACCGTGCTCACTGAACACTCAGCTCTCTAGAATCGAAACTCAGCGTCCAAGGCCGATATGGCTCGGTGTAAATTACATTACCAAAGTTCATCAATTTGTCCGAACCATGACGTTAAAGGATTATTGGTTCATCAGGGCACTAGGAAATCCTTTTGTCTCACTGTGGCCTTAAGAAAGATAAACAGAGGGTGCTACTCTGTTCAGACCTGGCTTGGCTTGTTTCATACCTAAAGAAACAATCTATTCGAAATGCACCTGGTGGTTTTACTTGGATTTCAGAAGACTGCAATTATGGCTATTGTTTCTTCAGGGCGAAAGCAAAAGGTAGACAAGAGTGAGGCTCGTCGAAAGCTACGTGAAAGTCGAAATTATGATCCTCTTGCCCACCGAAAGGAAGATGCCCAGAGAAGTCGTGACAGAGCCTCCATGGATACCAAGGAGTTGTACAGAGGAATAGTAAAGCTTTATGAGGAGTATGTTTGTCAATCGCTGGACTTGGCCTTCAAGCTGACTTTCATATCCTAGGTTCATTACGAGTGAAGGAGTGATACCAGCTGGATTCCCTGTCAAAGACAACTTTCCTGTTCCCATACTAGAAGAACTCAAGAGCTTTATTCGCTGGTACATTGCTTCTACAGAAGGCAGCATTTACGATAGCCCGACAATGAGAACCGTTCTTGCCTTTGCACAGCAATTCGTTCCGGGGTCCTATCTGTTGACTGGAAATCAAATTCCACCACAGGACTCAGAGGAGCTTTATTTTGTAAGACTTCTTCTCTATGGCTCATACTCGGACTCACCTCTGACAACTTTAGTGGATCCAATACGTCTTGACGGAGGAAAATGTGATCAATGACATCAAAAAGGAAAAATACAATTTCACCAAGGAGAACTTTATCCAAATTATGACCTCCTTTTGGGTCCTTGATAACCCGGTGTTCCTCCATGGCAGACATAAGATTCAAATTCCGTTTATCACCAAGATATTCCTCTTTATGGGTGCAAGGATCGGAGCATTCCTACCAGCAAACAAGCACAAGCAGGAAAGAGGCCTTCGTTACAAGGTATACTCTTTTGCCTCTTCCACAACATGGTGCTGACATTGTTTAGCACATCCAATTGGTCCTTTTTTGTACTCACGGCAATGCTCCGTGGAGCCAGTTGGAAACTGTACCAGCAATGGGTCAAGAACAATCAAAGCCTGAGATATATTGTGTAAGAGCTTTATAATCGAACTCTTCTGTAATATTTGTAATATTTATCAAAGCTGACACTTCTCACAGTTTTAGCAATGCCCTATGGGAACATGAAAAAACCATTGTTTAGTGCAGCCAACGAGCTTTTGGCCCTTGCGTTCCTTGATCATGCTATATTTGGGTATGATAGTCCAGAACAGCTATTTGAGCAAGTGATACCCGAAGGATAAAATGAACTACCTCTTCGATGGCGTGATGAGGCGCTAGAGAGGTGTATCGTGAGAAACATTGCAGGAGACACGGTCACTGAAGAGCATGGTGTGTGGCTTGGCAGAAGATGAAACAGAGAACATAAAAATGTGGTGTCCAAAAAGTGTGGCACCTTGGTAAATTAAATAGGTCTCCTGAGGCCAGTTGATCCACAACTCAAGAAATATAAACATACCCTATTCTATCCAGGCCCAGGCAAGATACTTATTCTTCTCTTTGCAAAATAGGTAAAATGTCTTGCAAGTTTCCTGCTGCAAAGAATCCCCTTCAGTCAGGACGTCCAAAAGTGAGGAATCAACAAAAACACAAATGCAAGCAGGGACTATTTACAAAGGCTTATGAATATAGCATGTACTGTGATGCAGACACCTGCGTAGTTCTGCAAACACAGGGAAATGGCCATATCTTCTCTTTCACTTCTGATTAAGGGTGGTCACCCCCAATGCAAGAATTGGTATCGCCTCAATGCTACTTACAGAAACCTGAAATCCTTACGAAAGAAGGAACACCGTTATCCAGTGCCCTTGAAGCTGACCTCAAATGACTTTACCAAATAAATTACAAGCCCTCTTGCTTTTGGTCAACTGAACAAAAAATTTATCCAAAGATGCTCCATATTGGATTGGTGATTAAGAGGATTTAGCTATGGTTAAGGATTATTTATTTTGATAAATCACCTTCAATTAAGTGATGCCTTCGCGGTTGCAATCTGGAATCGAACTTTGAACTCGTCATAAATTACAATGAAACTGAGTATAAGTTGTGACGGTTAGCGGGGCGCCAGAAACGGCTTCCATTGAACCATCCTTTGCGGTATGGCGTCTACTATATCAGGGATAGCGCCGCATCAATGCCGCCTCAACGCATCCATTGCATCTATAAAAGCCCAACATCTCTCCTTCAAAGGACCACGCACTTTCTCTTCCCTTTTGCCTTCTCCTGTCTGCCTCGCCCGTTGCACTGCCCTCCTACCAAGATGCCACGTTACCCGACGATTTGCCCTTTTCCAGTATGGCGCCGTCCACTCTCCTCGGGGTGGCTGACGGGTCCTCTGGACAATTGAGACGTTGAATCCTTGTTACTGTCGCTTCATTGGAAATTGAGCTATTCACTTCACCCCTGATGCTGTGCTGCCGCTTACTATTGCGGTTATGGGCTCCACGCGTCCGACAACTGATCAGCGACTTTTCTGTTTTTGGTTGTTGCTTCCAGCCATGCCATCCTATTTGGGCTTTCCCTTGAGGACTTCTGGATCCTCAGCTGCCTTGCTTGTGGTCTCTTATCTCAGAATCTCATGATTGCTTCTTGAGCCAGGCTCCCAAGATTCTACATGGGAAAGGCAACTTCCTGGTTATCCAGGTGCCAGGTCTGGCTGTGAACCGGGCTGCGCCTCTCCCCCTCCACAGCCGTCTTTCGACCCCATCAGAACCAATTATCCATGTATCCTGCCCTATTTACCAGTCAATAGCGAACTTGCCGCATCCTTTTCATTTCAGCGTGTTTGACATGCGAGGCTTCGAGCTGCAACGCCCAGATGCGATTGGCGCAGGGCACCGGATCTCGGCCTCCAGGCGTCCCGCGTCACTAGTAGATGAAGATGGACACGTCAGCAGCCTTAAACGAGATTTTGAGGACGCGAGAAATTGGAAGAGACCCCAAGTCCAGAATCCTGATAAAGTCACTTCTGGTAGTGGATCTATTGATGAACAAGGTTGGTCGTTCGTGGGGGTTGTGATCTACAATAAATCGCAGCACTGATTCGCAGCAACGCCTGGGTCAGATTATTCCAAACCTTTGAAGATTAGTATTCCGTGTAGCCTTAGCGGGGAATAATGTTGAATGATGAATTAATCATAGTTGCGGTTGTTGAGAGAGGTTGTAATTCTGACCATTTTGATATAAAATCGTATGCATTGGTGGGTGAGACCTCTGTATAGTAAGTTTCGGCCCGCTTATGCCCAGCTAACAGTCATTAATTCATGATTCCCAAAACAGTTCAGTTTCAAGATTATGATGCAAATTAAGATACTATCTGTCGAACTGTTTGGTGTCGCAATCAGTCAGATATTCTACTGCAAACCCAAACGGTTCGGCATCTGCACTAAACAGAGTGATTATTTTAGACCAATATAAAACAGCAATCTCATTTCTAGGCTTGCATCTCCATTACCCTCCACTTCTTTCCATCCCTAGAAATTCTTCAGAAAATCCTTTTTTGCTGCCTAGAGGCCTAGAGGGCCCCAGCACAGAAGCTTGATCCACCTTTTGACTTGCTTGTTCGCAGGTCTGTCACGGGCTCGGACTAGTAGATACTAACGAAATGATATTCCTATCTAAACTAGTGTAGCCATCGACGAGATATTGAATCTGGAGAAGAAAAGGAAAGAAGGAGAAAGGCCTATTTACACGAAGAAGTTTTATAGAAGTTGTGCGGCATCACTAAGCGGCTTTTTGTCTTGATTGCTTGCTTGGCATTGTTTGCCATGTTAATGGTGTTTGTCGATGAAGATGTTGCACTGAGCTAAGCCGTCACGCAAATCAAACCGATTTGGATATAGCATATCTATAGATTCTACAGGTTCAGGCCTTGACATTTTATGTGGCAATACAGAATCTGCCGTTCTGAACGATAACATACATGCTGATATTCCTAATTGTTAAATACAGGACTGCGCAAGCGTTTTTGAATCTTCTAGATTATTTTCCTAAAATGATCTTGCTGGCGGGACCAAAGATTAGAGACGCCCCGCAGAACCTACAATCAGGCCAGACGAGCATGGCAAGGACAAGAAGTCTCCACAACAGAATTGAGAGAGGTCCAGAATAGTTACTATTGAGCCATCCGACGAGCAAAGCGTACTTGCTGGGAAACCTTCCTGGAAGGGGCAACGGACCACCCAGGCCCTGGGGGCACTGCCAGGTGCTGGCAGGCTCTGAATGCACGAAGCCTGAGACAACCACAACTACCCCAACACTGCATGGATTTCAGGGACAGTTAGCCAGCTCCGTCGAAGAAAAGGAAGCTCTGATTCGGGAAACAGCCTTCCCCTAGGCACCAGGGACTGACCAGGAGATTGAGATCCCGCAAGGATCCTGGCATGATCAGGTGAATGAGGAAATAGTCAAACATGCTCTACTACACCAGGCAGTCCAGAAGGCTCCGGGAATTGATCGGCTGGACTTTCGGGCTCTCCGGCTCTTGTGGGATTGGGACAGTCCCAGAATCATCGCTCTGGTCCGACAATGCTTCCGGCTGGGCCTACATCCACCGGTGTGGAAGGTGACAAAAGGCATCCTGTTGAGGAAACCAACAAGCCGGATTACACGGCTGTGACGGCTTACCGGGTGATTAGCTTACTAAATTGCTTAGGGTAGGTAGTTGAGAGAATAGCAACTGATGCAATTGCTCACCACTGTGAGGCTATGGAAGTATTACACCCAGGCAAGATGGGCAGCTGCAAGGACGACTTTTAATAGAGCCTAGAGCTACCAGGGCGTTGCTACGATTCTAGCCAACACTAATGTAGCTCTACCCCGGACGTACCTACAGCGGACGGCAGAAAGGTCCCGGAGGAAAGAATGGGGACTGGAAGCTTTGGAGGAGGCAAGTAGAACAGGAGAAGGGTAGCAGGGAGGGTAGTCTAAGCTGAGATCCAGCCTAGGCCACACCCACCCTGCTCCGAAAATACAAGGAGAGCACTTCTGCTCAAAAGCCCTGCGCATACAGGCGGCTTGGGGCGAGGAAAAGGATTAGAAAGATTATAGAAGGGAGTGTTACCTCAGAAACCCATATGAATAAGAGGCTGGAAGTTAGCTACTGGCCTCGAGTTCATGGAATATGGTCTGTCATAGCTTTAGGGGTCGATATGGATAACTAATAAACTTGATTAAATAATAATGATCTTACTGGCTTTTGAGGCTGAAGATAACCCTATCAGCATCAAATACTATGCTAGAAGTTTTATCTGCATTATACCAGTTCAAATGCTCCCCGAAATTTTGCTCCAGAAGATTTCGGTACAGAGATCCCATATATTGGTTGACGCAGTCCAAGCTCAAATCCTGCCAGTTTTTCAAGGGCTTCAACTGCCGCCTGTCAGATATACTCATCCTCATCCTCAAGCCGTCCTGCAATGGCGTTCACAGTCTCTAAGTTCAAATTTGATTGTTTGGAAAGGAATTTGTGAACAGCAATTTCTACACCTTTGTAGGCTTCATCGCGAAGCCAGAAAAATGCTAGATGTATGATACTTGGCTCAATAACAAGTCGTGATTCCAGTGATTTCAAGAAGTTCTTTTTCTTGCTTTGTTAGAAGCTAATGTTAGTGTCACGGGCTCGGAATAGTAGATAATAACGAACTGAATTCCTATCTAACTATTGTAGCCATCGACGAGAATATCGAATCTGGAGAAGAAAGAAGAAGAGGAAATCTATCTAGGTCATGAAGAGGTTTAAGAGGATTGTTGGCGACATGACTGGATGGTGTTTGTGATGTATCATCCATTGCCGTAGTGTTGAACCGCCATGTGAGCTATCATATGTGAGCCGTCACAGTTAGAGCCTCGAACAGAGCCTGTTCTGGAAGTTCCCTTTTGCCTGCTAACTGTAATGAGTGTTCTCTCATAAATCCACACTCACACAATAACCACTGAGACAGGTGATCTCCTGGTTTTGATCTAAACTGAAATAAAATTGGTTTGCTACCCTGCGACACCAATTTACCCAAGCAGTGCATGATTAACTGTTGATGTGTATGCGATGGCTCAACGGCTCAACACCGATTGTAGGCGCTTTGGATCCCTTGGCCTTTGTTTAAGCCGTGTATATTCAGGTCCTAAGCGTTCGAGAAAACGATGGCCATTCTTTGCTGACTTGTTTGGGAGGGGTAGTTGGGTCCGTATGGGCACGCTGTAGGATCAAGTTGGCACTTTTTTCTATCCTTTTAGCTGTTGGAGGCACTCCAGCTTGATCTAATTGCTCAATCCAGTGTTTGAGTGCATTCTCCTGGTGCTTATCAAGTGCATAGTTAATTGGTTTGGTAGAATTTCGCCCAGGTAGCCCTTTGACGCGTCGAAGGAGCCGTTGGTAAGGTACGTCAAATGCTTCTGCCAGAGGGCGAATTTTTTGTGTTTTATCGCGTTCGTACGTGGCAATGGCATTTTTTATTTGTTCTTCGATATTTTCGCGTTCAGTAGGCATGGTAGACGATGTCTATTGAATAGTAAAGACGATGGGTATGGTGAGATGGATTTTTATTCTATCGGTGTGAATATCCTATCGGTGTGGCGCACCCACAGCGAAAGCGGCGGGTGAAAAAGTGGAGGCACAAGTAGATGATAATGGCATGTTAAATAGCATCGACATAAAGCATATTGGTTTGCGAGGGAGAGCTGTGGAGCAAGGGAAACTTTCGTTGCTGGATGATGGTGTGGTGGCCATGGACGAGGCAGGGGACACGGGTTATTGAAGAGGTTTGTATCTGGTGTGAGAGGAAGGCGTCTTCTCTTGCATGTTTGCTAAATCAGTATAGTTAATCGCTTGTTGATGAGCCAGTGAAAGACATTTCGTGTTGGAGCGAGTTTTTGTCATCCGAAGTTGAGGACTAGCTTCGGTGATTTTTCTTGCTGTCAGGAAGGAGACGGAGCCCTAAAGACCATATAAGCACTGTATTCTGAAGATGGCAATGGAGATAATTGTGCCTCGATAATTTCCGGCATAATGTCATAACAGATGTAGAAATTTCGGCAGCTGTAAATGGTAACGATCTAGGCTTGGTTGGGAAAGTGTGATATGTAATAGTGACATCTTCCCAGGAAGGTGCGGAAGGCGCCTTCCAAGGCACTTTCACGGATAGGTGGCATCTTGTCGATACCGAGAACTCTCAAGAGCCAAGGAACGTTATCTTTGCAATCATCTCCGAAAATGGACATCAAACGGCTCAAGAGCAGCCATACCACATACCCATACCCAGCTGTTGATGACACCGATCAAGATCTGGACCGCCGCCCGGAGGCGGAGAAGCGTGAATGGGAGCATCGTCTGATACAAAGTATGTCAACCAAACCAAGAGGCGAGCGCTCTGTGCCACTAACATGAACAGGAACTGATTCAATGGAGTGGGGCACTGGTGAGAGGGCATCCTTGCGGGCTGGATTAGAGCAGATGACCACAAGGGACAATGAGAGACTCCTTCGAACGCATCACAGATCCCTATCAAAAGCCTCAATTGTATATATCACCAGCTCGCCCTTCGGTAGACGCATTTGGTTGATATCATGCAATGTCCCCGACATCACAGCTGGCGGGCTGGACATCCATATCCTCCCTGCAGGTTATCCACTGAAGAGCCCTCTCATACCGACCCCAGCAGCACAGTTCATACTGGCGCAGAGCCTGGTGAAGGGACAGATTAACCCACGAAAATTTCTGACAGAACAAGACCTGGAGTCGTTGCGCATCCTGTTCCCGAAAGCAATCGGGGCCCAGTTACTGATTGCAGGCTTCCTTCGCATGTTGTTCGATAGCATCGCAGACGTGGAGCGGACCCACAACCTCGGCTACCCGGGTGAGGTGGGTGGGCTTGTTGTACTTCTAGATACAGCAACGTTTAGTGCAACAGCACAAAATATCGAATCAGGTGCAGTTGTCTCGGATACAGAGGCAAAATCGGTCGGGTGTTTGGGGTTGAAGTTGAAATTGCCAGGAGGAAAGACGGTTTTAACAACAGTGACTCACGCTTATGTGCGCAATCCTGCATTGCCAGTGGTTCTCATGCGTGTTGCAGATTGGGTGATTCGGGCAAAGAACGCACTCTATCGTTTTCGAAATCCCCACTTAGACCGTGATTCTCGCGCGTACGGTGTATCGGACCAGAGCCTGTCCAATAATCCAACAGGCAAGGATATTCTGCTCTTTAAAACGAATACAAAGGTATTCCTCGTCTGAGAGCCATACACTCTCCTTAAGGAGTTACACTCACCATTATCATAGGTCGGGACGATTACCCACTGCTTCGACAACCCAAGCCCTATACTCCCGTTTCCGGTCGGGTACCGGCATGACCTCTCCTTAATCGAGGGAGAAACTCTACCTGAAGTGGTGAGCCCTCCTGGGTATCCTATCATCTCTGCATGGGCCCCGTACGAAAAAGTCCTTGCGGGGGTGCCGTTATATGCTGTGGCTCTCAATGCTCAGACACAAAACTGGAGAGTGGTTGAAGGGGCAAAGGTAACGCCCGCAGTGGCGAATTCGGTCCTTCTAGGAAGTGAGTATGTTTGGGATCGTGAAGCGAGTGATCAGGCTGTTGCAATGCTGTGGCGGTCTAAGGATGATGTAGACAGCGCGGGAGGTTACTCTGGCTCAGTGCTGTGTACTGGCACCCCGACAGATCAGCATGGCGAAGCTGTTGTTTTTCAAAATTATGAGACTGGTCTAAGGATGTGGGAGTCAGAAGGATCCTCATTGCTCGCAAACATTAAAGCTGGTTTTCTGTTACCTGGGGAGATCCGTGAGTCGATGATAGTGGTCCCTGATCCAAAGCAACCGATTAGTTACAACACTGTGTGTGGCAAGGGGAGCGTCGTACAAGCAGAAAGACGATATCCATCAGGTCTCTAACCTATTTCGCAAATGCCATTGTCAGGGACCATGAATTTTGCTTGCGAGATATGGGTAATAGATCGAGGAGGAGTGGGAGAACTAGGGTGAAGGACACTAGGTGGGAAGCACTTTCGTTACAGAAGGGGCTAGCTACTATTTGTACTCTGTACTACAGCTGCTCTAGTAGCAAAATATTGCACTATGTGGATTTATCTCATTTACCGTACTCTGTACTTGTACTGCGTATGTGGTTGATGTGCCAGTGTGGCTATTGAGGCGAGACTGTGCCTGGGGGTTGTGTGTTGACAAGGCAGCGTATATAAATCTCTCCATACCCTGGATCTATTTTGCTCACTTCTTACAACAATATACTCGCGACATCTGAAATCCAGGTCTACAAGTGACTTGCCCACCAAGACTGTCAACTTGACGCCTACGCGAGCGGCCACACGAAAATCCAGGTTTGTTTTCCCCATCTCTCAACCAGCGGCCAATAGGCCAGTGGATAAGAACCTTGCCAATATCTCCCAGGGAAACCAAGTGGAATCCAGGGCGCATTGATCTTTCTTGTCAACTGCAGCGGATCAATATGGTTCGCGCTGAAATTCGGAGATTGTCTCACCCTGAGAATTCATCGGCAACGAGATATGTTTTTGGATTGTGGCCTTTATGTTGGCTAAAGCTGTTATGGGAGTCCACAATCGAGGCTGGCGAGTTTGGAGTGTTTCCTCAACTTGCTGGTTGGGATCCATCTTCAACAAGCGCAATAACTAACCGCACAATATTTCCTACAATTTTGGCATTTTGCCTTTTTAAAAAATCTCCATTTGCACCCTTCAATGACGAGGCCGTGAGAAATCAGCCTTATACCACGGAGGGTAATGGAGATCAAGATTTCTTCGCTTCTTTCACTTCCTCGGCATTATCTGATATCAACTCCTCAGCTTCGTCCAGTCACTGATAGGGGTGCACAACGTGATACTGAGATCTCTGAAGGTGTACTGATTCCTTCTCCAAGGACTAGCAATTCCTCGGAGAGCTGCCCAATCTATACCTTCAATTTTCTCGCTATTAGCCATCCCTATAGAGCGCCCTGCATCAGTCATCAATTGACACAGGCAAGCCCACGCGGAGTGGCCAAGTCAGTATCAGCAGGCCAATATAGCAAGAAGAGACAAAAGGAGAAAAGAGACAAAAAGAATGATCTGGCTTGCACTGGGCGGTTGCATGGTCTGTAAAAACTGACCCATGGCAATTGTCACACCGGTGGGCGCTTTTATGAGGCTGGGACTTTTCATGATTCTTCTCTGTGTGGTCTCTAGCCCCGTAGAACCGGCATCAGTCTGATTCTCTTTGTCATCAGATCCAACTGGTCGGGAGCGAGGTGCCATAATCGACACAGCCCGCGGGGAACCGGCAAACAAAGAAAAACCTGGAGTAGGAACAAAGAAGGTGAGGATAACAACGGTTTTGTGGACGAGGACGGACTTCAAAAGGACTGGAAGAGCTGCGAGAGATGCTCATGGTAGGAAGGATGGAAGCAGAGAAGGACACGGTCGGCACTATGAGACTTACATATAACTGGAGAGAGCATGATGGTCGATCGAGGAGCCAAAAACGGCTCCCCTCTGCAGCGACCGCAGTGAGAGCGTTTAGATAGATGATGTCGAACAAGATAGCAACAAAAGCCCCATTTGAGACTAGCGTCAAAGGGCATGAAACCCGTGGCCTGGCGTGGAGGGAAAGCCTGTAGCCGTGGAAATACGCCCACCTGATGCCAAGACGAGGATTGGTTAGCAGGACTCCTAAAACGGCCGCCGAAGTGATCTTTTTGGCCGCCTGCTAACCGTCACATCAGTAAATCGAGTATATTTGCCATAAAGCCAATCAAAGGAAGTCTGCACTCTATAAATTCTAGATTGTGTCACTTTGTTTTGGGTTGTCCAATTGTAGTAACACGTCACGAATCAGCGAAGTTGTAGACACTAGGAGAGCCATTTTCGTATCCATTCAGTCTCCGGAATTTCTGCCGCAGTAAGCCTTTCCTCGGACCTAAACACCAACATGGCATTTAACATGGCAAACGAGGCGGTCATCTCATCCTCTTTGCCAACCGGCTCGTCTGCCGGGCGAATCGTTATTATTGAATAGTTTTCATATCTCGCGACCATATCATGATGTGTTTTGCAAATTGGTAATAATCTCCAATGATTTGTAGATAAGGCATCTCTCATGGTGTACAATGCAATAAACCAAATCACCGACGTGAACAGCATATCCCATCGTAACCCAAACCAACTACATAACCACATAGCTCTACGACCACGAAGTATTCCACGGCCCCAAATCCCTCGCCCCAAACCGCACCCACTTCCAAACCATCAACGAATCAGCCGAACCCCGACGCTCAGGCGTCCACGCCTCAGGCGGCGGATACGGCGACTCATCAAAAGCCAACTGAAGCCCGAATTTCCGCGTATACGGGAAATACTTGGGGTCTTTTGCGCAGACCGGCGTTGGAAAAACACCCTTCTCCAGATGAACCGTGAATGTCTTTGGCTGGAAGGCTTCTTCCATGAGGGTGTTTTCGGGGGTTACTTCGCGCTGATCACTGCTGTAGAAGACTACGACTGGGCGTTTTGTGATTTTTATTTCAATGTTGAGGTCGGCTAGGCGTTGTTTTTTGGTAGTGTTTGTGTCGATGAGTTGGTGCGATTACTGGGGGTCTTGGAATTTCCAGTCAAATGATGCACCTAGGTAGAGGGAGAATTCGACGGCGGCCCATAGCTAAGCTGTTTATTAGGCCTTTCTTCTCGATGACTAATTTAATAACTAGATGGACATACCTCTCCGGTACCATCCGGTTTGAACGAGACAAAACATTTATCATCATCGTAATTCCAGGGTTCGGCTGTGAGGACTGACAGGAGGGTTTGAGGTGATTGCTGTCATACTTGTGTGGTTTTGACGGATACAATTTCGATGGATGATTGATTAATATGAGGTTGACAGTTCTTTTTAAAGACAAGGCTGAATGAGGCTTCCCTGTCAGGCGGCGCTTGACACAGCCTAGCCTTCGAGCAGCCTAGAAAATCAAGTTCGTATGTAGACATCGGTTTATTTCTTCTTTCCACCTTTTCCTCCTTTAGCATTACCACCTTTGGGATTACCACCCTTGCCTTTGTTCTTGGAGTCTCCACCTCCACCGCCAGCAGCCCCCATAATCCGTACCTTACCCACAGGCACCGTATTGATGATCTCCGTCTCCTTCCATGTCTTGATCAACTCCCCTTCCCGAGCCCGCAGTTTCTCCGCATCAGCCAGACTAAGACCCAGATCCTCAGCCTGCTCCTTCTTCACCTTTCCTGTGTTGGTTTCCGCAATCCACCGTCCAAGGATCTCCTTCACAGCTTTGCCCTTCTTTACGGCACCCGGCTGTAATTTCACGCGGTACTTGTAACGACCCAGAGCGGCCCATGGTGCGCAGATGGGAATCGCAGCAATGATCTCGTCTTCAGGGTGGGGAGTGCCAACAAGGGCCGGGATCCAGGAAAGGTCCGCCGCCTCAGCAACCGCAGTTTCCTCGTCGTAGTCATCAGCTTCAAAGAGGGCTTGTCGTTTGCGCTCTGCTTCCGCAGCGCGTTCGTGCTGGGCCTTGCGGCGCTTCTTCGCAGCTTCAGCTTCGCGCTCGCGGGCCTCCTTTGCTGCGGCTGCAGCTTCAGCCTTTTCGGCTTTGGCGCTCTTGCCGCCAAGGACGCGGAGGACTAGCTCGCGTTCATCCTCGTCTTGGTCCGCGTATTTGGCTGCGGCCTTCTTGTTCTTGGCTTTCTTGCCGCGCGTGGGGGCAGGTGGTTTCTTGGCTGCTGGCTGCTTGGACTGTGCGGAAAGCTTGCCTTTGGCTGGGGCTGGCGAGTCGAGTTGTCCTTTTCGAAGCGCGCGCCGCTCTCTTGCAGAGAGTTGTTGGTCTTCCTCTTGTGCCTCTTGTGCTTGTTCTCCTGCCTCATCTTGGGCCTCTTCGCCTTTCTCTGCCGCCTCCTCTTCTGGTTCTTGTTCCGCCTCTCCGTTCTTTTGATCTTCGCCTTCTGCATCCTTCTTGTTTGACTCAGGGCCACCAGGCTCATGTTGCGCTTCAGAAACTCCGCGCTGGAGAGGATTCTTCGCAGGAACTTGATCAGGATCTTCCTCATCCGATTCGGAATCCTGTCCTCGTTCCTGCTCTTGCTCTTGTTCTTGTTTCATCCCTTGCTCCTGTCCGTTAACCTCCCCAGTTTCCTTCGGAACTCCCGTTGTAATCTGCTCCTGGACAAATTCTTTGTGCTCAGCCGGCTCTGCTGCTGCTGAGGTCTCCTCAGCGATCTCGGGAATGTCAAATCTTCCAGTCTTATGATTCCGAAGACTCTCCTTGCTAACTTGGAACGCCACAGCAAATCCAAGAACAAGCTGCGAGGGAGCCAGAAAGTTCTTCTCGCCGTTGACGATAAATTCGCCCGTAGGGACAATACCGCCAGGGCCAGTCTTGGTTACTTGGCTCGCCTCAACCCAGTATGCAGGCATGACCGCTTTGGAATCCCAAGCGCTCGAAGTAGAGACGCAGAGGTTACCAGCTTGGGAAAGGGTGCTTGGGGGAATCGGTGCGTTAGCAGCTCCGAGTCTGTTTTTCACGACCATGGGTGTAGCGCCTTGTAGATCGGCGTTCACGAAGATGTCGCCTTTTTTGAGCTGGCGTCGGTAGAGCATTTCGCTTTGCATGGCGTCGCGACCACCCAAGACCAAGTAGCCCTCTGAAGAGATGAAGAACAGAAACTTCTCGAACCAGAAGGGGTTTCTAGAAAGATGCAATACTTGCTTCTCTTGCTTCAGCCCACGCTTCAGATCCTGAGTAACCTTCTTTTCATGACTCTTCAACGCCTTGGTAGACGACTGAGCTGTCTTCTGCTGCTTCGCGGCAGCCACCTTCTTCTGTTCGTAGTACTGGGTGGCATTCGCCCACGGCGTGAGACCAAGGTCAATGTCAATTGTCAGCAGCGCAGACTGCCTCTCCGCAGCTTTAGCCTCCTCCTGCTCTTCATCCTCCGATTCTTCCTCGGACTCGTCATCAGTGAAGATCTTCTCGTCCTCGTCGTCAATATTTCCCGCCTCACCCAGGAGGAGTGTGATGGTGTTCTCGTGCAGCTTTAGCGGCAACTTAATGATCTTGGCGACAGGGTTACCGCGACTTTGCTCCATCTCAACCAGGCGTTCGATTTCCACCCAATCCATTCCTTGAGCAATCAGGCCGTTGACTGCGTCCATTGCTTCTTGAACCCGATAGACGTTATCCTCGATTGCACCTGCTTTGTGGATATGCAGATCCTGGGCCTTCTCTAGCTCGCCCAGACGCTTCTGGTGCTCCTGTCTGACGGCATCGAGCTTCTTCTTCGCTGCCTCCTCGCGTTCCGTGAGTCTTGACTCCAGCTTTTGAGATTCAAGGGATGAGAAATACTCGTCGATAGTAGCATTGAAGCGGTCGAATTCTAGGATCGTGATATCCGGCTTTCCTGCGAATTGTCGGGGCTTGAACGGGTGGAAGTCTTCATAGAGCAAGGCCGGCTTCTTCGATTCCTCGTTCTCGCCCTCAGCGGCGGGTTCGGCAGGTCGAGTATCCTCTTTGGCAACGATATAACCCGGATGACTATCCTTAGCAGAGAGTTCTTCAGAAACGCTTCGCGCTTCCTCCAAAACACTAAAAACCCCTTGTAAAAGACCCTCATCCTGCAGAACCTGCGCCAACGGCGTCGCCGAATCAAACTGCTTCACAGCAAACGCATGATCCAACAAAAGCGGCGGATACTCAGGAAACCCCTGCGACAGTGCCTTCCTCAAAACGTCAACCCCCTTCTTCTTCGACTTCTTCGGCCCCGCCTCCTCCTTCGCAAACGCCTCCTGCGCCTTCTCCAACGTCTCCCTGATCCTCTCCGCCGTGATATCCGGCACCCCGTGATAATTCTGCTTATCGGTAACCGTATACTTCAAGCCAACCCGTACCTCCTCCTCAGGCACCGTCCGGAACACAGCTAGGATATTATACTCGCGGTCCGTGAGGATGATATTCCCGCCTGCGAAAAACTCCAGGAACAAGTGGTACATGCCATCGCTGAAGGAAAAGTCAATGATGCGGTCTGTGCCGATTTGTTCGACGGAGGTCACTCGACGCGATTTCAGGGCTTTGCGAAGGCGGGTTACGAAGTGGGAGGGTGTTGTTGCTGTTGTTCGCGAGTATTGCGTGACATGGCAGCGAAAGCCGGAGTCGATGATTAGTTGTCTGCGGTGGTCGGGTTTGGCGAGTTTGAAAAGGAAGATTCGCTGTGGTTATGGGGCACCGGATTAGGCTGTGTTTATACAGGGCGGAATTATGGTAGGATTGCTTGACGTACCGACGAGAGATCGTAGATGTTGGATACTCGTAGATTGACTACCTCCGAGGCGAGCTCGCGGGTAATAACCTAGTCATGTGAGTTTGTGCGCGAGGCTGTATAGCCAAGAAAGAGAGCATACCTTGACGTCCAAAGACGAGAATCTTTGCTTCATTTTTTAAATTTGTTGGTCAGTGGACCTCTGTTCAGCAACAAAGCTGTTCGGAAGGAAAGTCATAAATTGAAGCTCCGAAGTTGCGAAGGAGATTTGACTGGAAACGTGACGTATGCGGGGCAGCGCTTTTTCCGTCTCCTTTTTCGATCACTTTCGATTTATTTTCAATTGCAGTTTATTCAGGCACGCAGTAACTATACAGATATCTAGAGAGAATCTGAATTGTTCATTGAAGCTGTTGTTTGCTCTGCCCTGGTTTAACGCTCACTACGCACCCCGCCGATGCAGGTCCCACGAAAACCCCAACTCCACAAACAAGGTCTATACAGGATGCTCAAATCCCAGTCTGTAATATGCGAAGACGAAGAAATTGGATATATCAATAGCCGTCATAAACAAAGAGCTTCACACAATAATGCGCCGGACCAGCCAGATTAAATCTCAGAACCAATGCTCAAACACAGAAAAAAAGAAAGAAAAAAAAACAAAAAGAAACCGACAATCTACATCTGCCGCAATCCCTCTGCCAGACGCCTCTTTCCGAACTCCCAGGCATTCATCAATCCTTGTTCCGACAAGTCGATGCTCTTCATGTTCGGCGCATCGGGGGCAGGTGCACGGCTGACACGCGAGGCAATAAGGACGGGGTCGGTCTCGAGGATGATACCGTCGTCGATGATCTCGTCAATGGCGAGGGCGACTAGGTCGTAGTTTTCAACGATTGTGCGCTTGTCCGTGGCGCCCCTAAAAGAAACCGAATCAGCCACATGTCCTTCAAGCAAGACAATAACACCACCACCAGTAAGAGGAACTTACTTGAACAAAATCCCCAACGCATCCCTCAGCGACAAAACTACGTTATACAACAACACCTCATTCTCCTCCGCACTCCCAACCACATAAAGCATCACATCACTCTCCATCTTGAACACCACAATCCGGTTATCATAAAGGATCACATCGCTAGTCTGCTTGTTCGTCTTCTCAAGAAGACCTTGCTCAAATGCCTTCTGCTCCTTCACCGTCGGATAGGGATTGGCACCGGGGTAATCGGTGGAATTGGGCGCAACGCCGGCCGGGGGGTGAGGCGGCGAGAAGTACTTGGCGAAGATGCGAGAGCCGTCATCGGCGGACATAAGGAGGACCGCGTTGACGGAGAAGAGGGAGAGGGAGCCGGGCATTGTCGCGGTTATCCGTGGGAGGTGTTTTTTGGGGGGGAATTAGGCTGGTTAATTGCTGATTGCGATGGCTGCGGTCGAGGCACTTCTCCGTATTTACTCTGGTTACTGTAACCTGGCCGCTGAGCGCGGAGACGCCGCAACGTTGTTCCGAAGTATACCCATAGCCCATTAAGTCCAGGACATTTATCCGCGCTACATATGGGATTCAATTGATTCTCTGGGATAAATAATAGGTTTGAAGTCTTGGTCCATTCGGGAATAGTGGTGTTCGGCCATTGCCACATGCAAAGCCATCATATTGCGGCCGTCTAGGGCATACTTGGGGAAAGTCCTGGGCTAATATACATCTCTCCTTGGATTTGTATTGGTTCTATTTATATTTCGTGCGCACTACCAGAAGCTTCAATGTCAAGTCTGAGGTTTAATTACTGCAATAAAATATCAACTATCTATCCACAACAATATATAGTAACTCGTATGTTCGTCAAAAGGGATTTCATATGATCTGATAAACGGCAGCAGGGGAGCATCAAAAAGAGTCCACCAACAAGAATCGTAAGACAACTAGTGACAACAATCCAAATAAGAAAGTGGCATCTCCTTCGTCAAAGTGCAAAAAGAAAATTGATAACCATAAACATTCCTCCTGTGCATGGATATGAATCATATGATAGCGGCTCAGCACTATCGCAACCATGAGTAAGTAACAGGGTATTCCAAAACAATAATAACGACCCGACTTCCTGATCCAAGACCAGCAGAATGGGTAGACATCGTGATAACAGTTTAAAATAAATGCATGAATATCAAACACGAAAGCTGATAGAATAGAAAACGAATAAAACGCGTAAATGTGTCAATCATCAACGGACCGCATCAAAAACGTAAACTTAGGATTGCGTGGACTCGTTCGTGTTCGTACGGTTGAACCAGGGGATCCAGCTTTGCCGGTTCGCCTTCTTGCGAGCAATTTCTTCTTCTTCGGCTGCCTTGTGCGTCTCACTGACCAAACGCAAGGGACGCAGCTTGTTCTGGGTCATGACTGCTCCGGTGTAGTTGGTCATGCCGCTGCTGGAACGAGGGGAGCTGGAAGTTGCGCCAGTCGAAGCGGTCTCGTGAAGGTCGCTAGTGACGCTTTCCGAGCTGCTCAACCGGCTACGTTCCGGCTGGCTAGACAGTGACGGTGCACGGCCAGTGCTGCTCATACCCGAAGACATAACACTTCCGCCGAAGAGACTTTGTCGGGAGCCCGGGCCCATTATCGTGGGGCTCACTGGACCTCCAGAGTTTCGTCCTCGATACATCTGGCCAACAACTGTGGCGGCTGATACATCTGCTTGGTCAGATCGAGCCCGACGGTGGCCAAGCCGTACGGATTGGGCACGGTTAAGCGGGATGCTAGGTGCTGTATTTGGGTTCTCGTGAGCGGTGGGAGGACCTGACGGGACGCTTGTAGGTGGCTGCATAACGCTTGTTGGACGGGACCTAGGTTTGGCTGGGGGCTGATTCGGTCCAGCAATAGATGATCTAGCTCTTTTAAGAAAGGACTGCCCTCCGCTATCGTCATGTTCAGGAGGTGTTGGGGGGAGATCCTTCTCGGTCGTGGGATTTTTCGGCTTCGCGGTAGCCGGGGGATCGTTCTCGTTCTTGTCTAGGATGGTCTCGAAGCCTTCGTGCTGAAGGACGCGGCTAATGATGCGCTCGATGTAGAGGGTCAATGCTTTGTTCTGGTCCTTCAGGGTGCGGACCTCGGTTTCAAGCTTGCGCATATGGTCCGTCTCGGCCTTGGCATCCATGGATTCCAGCTCCTCAGCCAAGGACCCCAAGTTATTTCCTGAATCATTGGCGGCTTCGGAGGGCTCAGGAGTGTCAGGGTGAAGTTCACGCATGAACTCACCCTTAGCAAAGTCACCGTTCAGGGTCCTCTCGCTCAGAAGCAACTGGTAGCTCTCGTTGTCCTCCATCAGACGAGCATTGGCCATGCGAGCCTCAAGGAGCTCCTTCTCGAGTTCCCGCTGACGACCACCACCCTTGTTCTCCATCTCCACAAGCTTAATCTGGGACTCTGCCAGCTCGAGGCGAAGAGACTCGATCAACTTGTCTTTTTGCAAGAGCAGCTTAGAGTTATTCCGCGAAGGGCTTCGTTCGAGTTGCGACGAGGGTGCAAACTGCCCATCGACTTCTGCGGACGACCGGTTACGGAAACTAGCTGCGAGGGTGTTAGCAAATCGCGACACTCAATGAAGGGAAGGATTCAGGGTGAGTGCTCATACAAGAGCGCGACATATCCTTACCACTCTCAGCATTAATCTTCATGTCCTTCTGTGCCAACGACTCCTTCAATCGTTGGATAGTAGCCTGCATCTCCTCCTCCCGGCTGATCTGCTGTTCCTTCTCCTGCAGCATAGCGTTCCGTTCCATTTCATGAGACTGCTCCAGATCCCGGATCTGGCGAACATGCTCACGAATCTCACCATTCAACGCCTCGATCTTGCTCTCCCTCTCGTGAGACTGGTCCTCCAATTTCCCCTGTTCACTGACTGCCTCGTCGAGTTTCATCTGCAGGACCCCGAGCTGCTTGCGGTACTGCTCGGAGGCCGTCTCCGCCTTCTGCAACTGCTCCTTCAAGTCCTCAATGAGGGCAGCATTCTGAGCCCGTGCCTCTTCCTCGGACGGATCATTATTCACTTTCGGGATGCTCGATGACATGCTGAGATTGGATCGGGTTGGCCTTCGGGCAGCAGCACGCGCAGAAACGGGTTGGCGGCCGGAGGGAGTACGAGTCAAGCCATTTGTTGCGGCGGCGCTGGGAGATCGAGTATGGCTCCGCGAAGGCGAACCATTAGCCGAGGAGCTCTCCGCAGTCGAAGATTTGGGTGTTCCGGGTTTGCGTGGTGACGCAGACATGGCGTTGGTGAAGGTGTGGCCAAACCGGCGGGTTGGTGGTGGTGTGTTGGCTTCTTTTTTTTTTGGTTCCGCTATCAACTCCGCGATTGTACGCAAAGTGATATGATTGTTGTAATTAAAAAAGGACGATGGTTGATTCAGGGGAAGTTCAGGAGAACGGCTCGGGATGGTCAGCAAGCGATAACGATGAAACGACCGGGAAATTATTCTGTGTTGTATATAAGAAGTTGTACGGAGTAGTAGCGGTCAAAACACACTATCCGTTGTTAGGCAGTGGTGGGGAGAGTCAGTCCGTACTTGGTGGGAGAGTTTAAGTGGGAGCAGCACAGTTAATATGCGGACGACTCTTTTGGGGGGCCACGAATAAACACTTCTGGTTAATAAAACAACATATGAACCATGCAGGATTACATTCTATTTATGAATCTAAGATTGGCTTGATTAAAATAATTATTTAATACTACCAGCAGATGAACAAGCATGACTGTATATACGTATCCATGTATGTAAGTACATGTTTGGGCACATGTATTTATGTATGGAAACGGCATGTTGCTAGGGATCCGCTACTATTTCCGGGGAGGTAAGAGTCTGGTAATACCAATACATACTAGGCCCCCAAGAACCGCCCCTTTCTCTCAATAGTCCAGGGAAGATAAAGATAGCAGTCGAAACAATGTGCCTTGCAGTGGCCAGAGAACAACCCTGTAAGTCATAGTATGTCAGCCCAGGGACGATAATATGGAACCCACCGCCACAGAGATCCTCGTTGGATGTTTCTGGTTTCGGGGGGCCACCAGAGCCAGAGAGGACGAGACTCTGCGCCACGACTCGGCCGTTCTATGCGTAATTGTCGCAGCCTCAGGCAGAAACAGTGTATCTTACCGGTAGTTACCGTATGTTACACTGTTGGTACCGAAGACGGACTGCTGACTCAGATATCCGGAGCGGATGAACTCTATCCGGCGGATCTCCCACAACAAAAAAAAATCCATTCGGATATTCTCTTTTAACCATCTCCAGACATCAACAACGGCCGGAGCGCATATACATCCTTCAATCCTCCTTTTTATTTCCAATCCGATCGAAAGTCCGGTGACTTCGACAGCGTAACGATGGCCCCTAAGACCAAGAAGTCTGGTGACAACATCAACTCCAGGTTGGCCCTGGTGATGAAGAGTGGAAAGGGTGAGATTGCATTCAGACATGCATGCATTTTGAATCCAGAGAGAATATCCTAACATGTTACATACAGTCACTCTGGGATACAAGTCGACCCTGAAGACCCTCCGTAACGGCAAGGCCAAGCTCGTCATCATCGCCGCCAACGCTCCCCCTCTCCGCAAGTCTGAGCTCGAGTACTACGCCATGCTTGCCAAGGCTCCCGTCCACCACTTCTCGGGCAACAACGTAAGTTTGTGTTTGTTCTTGTGCTTTACGGATGTGCTTTACGGATCTTCGGGTTGCTCTGCTTCACGGCCCCGGCAGTAGAATTATGCTCTGGGAGCCACCCTGAGAAGAAGCCGTCAATCTTGGCTTTGGAGGGTAAAAAACATTGGCTAACGTATACTCTTTTTGCTCGACAGATTGAGCTTGGTACCGCTTGCGGTAAGCTCTTCCGTTGCTCGACCATGGCCATCTTGGATGCTGGTGACTCCGACATTCTCTCCGGTACCCAGTAGGCTATGAACAGGCTTGATGTTATGTCTACTCGAGTATGGACGTTTGAAATACTCGGATAATGTTAGATAATGACAAAAAAAAAAAAAAACACTTATGAGTACTTGGTTCATGCCAGTAAATTCTGAGTAGAAACCGGCATTTGAGATATCAGTAGAGACTAAACGCTTCCATATCTAAATCTTATCAAAGATATTCATATCATTATCCAAATAATGCTGCTCTATGCTTGTACAATTCTTATAAATCAAGCGGATGCGTCATCTCGGCTCTGATCGCTGATTGGCGGAATCGGCTAGGGCTTAGGGTTTTTGCCACTCGTTAGCGGCGGTGCTTGGAAATCAACGCTGACAGCCGCCTGAATCCCCTTCTTTTCGCTCCCCGACACCACCTTTTTTTCGACAACCACACCCCCCATTTCGCAGGAAGTCCATTTCCAGCAGTCAAAATGGCCCGTCGTCCCGCGAGATGTTACCGCTACTGCAAGAACAAGGTGCGTTTGTGGCATATTCGAATTTTGAGGGGGATTTGTGGGATTTCATCCAAGGGCGTGATCGGGAGATTCATATCGACTGTGGGGGAGCGAAGCGACCGGCAAGGCATCTCTCGACAGTCAACTTGCGGTCGCTTTGTGTTGATCTCATAAATCCTATGTCTTTTCCGATGTCAAAATGGATGGAACTTGAAGATGGATTCGATGGATCCCAAAATGGAAATCGAGCACGAAAGCTAACATGATCTTCCTCAATACAGCCTTACCCTAAGTCCCGGTTCAACCGTGGTGTTCCCGACCCCAAGATCCGTATCTTCGACTTGGGTCGTAAGAAGGCTTCCGTGGACGACTTCCCCCTGTGCGTTCACATGGTCTCCAACGAATACGAACAGCTTTCCTCTGAAGCCCTCGAAGCTGCCCGTATCTGTGCCAACAAGTATGCGACCCGATGAACCCGAGTACAACGAGATGGGCAATATGGCTAACGAACACAGGTACCTGGTCAAGATCGCCGGTAAGGAAGGTTTCCACCTCCGTGTCCGGGCCCACCCCTTCCACGTCGTCCGTATCAACAAGATGTTGTCGTGCGCTGGTGCCGATCGTCTCCAGACCGGTATGCGTGGTGCCTTCGGTAAGCCCAACGGTGTTGTCGCCCGTGTGAACATCGGCCAGATCCTCCTGTCCATCCGCACCCGTGACTCCAACCGCGCCGCCGCCGTCGAGGCCATGCGCCGCTCCACCTACAAGTTCCCTGGTCGCCAAAAGATCATTATCTCCAAGAACTGGGGCTTCACCCCTGTCCGCCGTGAGGAGTACGTCAAGCTCCGCCAGGAGGGCAAGCTCAAGCAGGACGGGGCCTACGTCCAGTTCCTGCGTGGTCACGGTTTGGTCGAGGAGAACATGAAGCGCTTCCCCCAGGCCTACGAGGGCGTTGCTCAGTAGATTGGGATGATTTAGGTGTTTTATGTGCTGTTCGTATTTATCGTTTTACTAGGGCCAAATGAGAACAAAAAAAGGCTAAAAATGTTTCTGTCTGCTGTATTTGCATCTACTGCACCTAATTGACTTCGATACCCTCATCAAGTAAGAGTGGCCTGTACGGAATATCTACATGGAATTTGTAGGCCATCACGATGGTGGGAATATATTTACGCTGAAGCTGTAAGGGCATATGGCTGCTGCGATCATCGTCACATCCTAAACACATACTTGCAGTAAGCCTACCTTCCAACACCCCCAATCCCCCCTCACACTGGCCCCATCCCCATCAAATACCCTCAAATCAGCCCATACTCCAGCACCAATCTCACAAAAACCCCTATCAAGTTTAAAACCAGGCAAATCTAACCCTCACCGTCACCCCAACAAACCTCATCCACACCCGCCTAGCCCCATACCCAAGCATCAGCTCCATCCTCTTCAAACCCCCTCTACACCGCCCCTCCGCGGCCAGCTTCTTCGTCCACTTGACATCGTCGTTGATAAACCGCAGAGAGCCTGTCCCCATCGACTATCATTCGCATCAAGATATTCCGTTCCTGTGCGATGGTCTACTAAGGGGTCGTGGTGGTAGCGGAGAGTTGATTAGCCTAGGTTTGTTCATGCCTTATTGGATATTCGTGTTTCCGAAAAGAGGGTTGTTGTGTTCATGGATATGCTCTGTGGAATGTGTATGTATTTTGATACCCACGGGTCAGTAATTGTAGATGCAAGCATGATAGCGTGCGAAGCATATAGCAGTCTCAATGCCCTTATCAACAATAGCCAAGAATGTATATATAATGTTGAATGATCAAGATAAACCAAAACCCAGGAAACGCCCAAAGTAGAGAGATATATATCAAACAATTGCTATCAGACAAGAGATGGTCATGTTCATGTTCGACCCAACATATTTATAGATATCCAAAAAGAACTCCAGAAATCCTATAACAACAATATCAAAATGCGATATGTTTCTGTTGAATATCAGACATCCCAAGCCCCCATACCACCCCCAACAGGCGCAATAGCACTGCCACCATCAATACTTCCGCCGATATCCCAGTAATTCCGGCTTGAGCCGGTCATCGTTCGTCGGCTGGAGATAGTCGACAGCTTTGCGCTATGACTGGCGCAGCTGGAACTGGGACGACGACGGAAGTTTTGACGGAGAATTGGGGAAGAGACGCCAGTGCCCGTGCCTGAGTGGACAGCCGAGTGTTGAGATTGACGGCGTGTCTGTGCCTCAGAGCGGGAATGGGCATGTGCAACAAGAGGATGGTGTTGGCGGATCATTGCTGCGCGTCGTGAGGCATCCTGGGATTGCGCCTGGCGGCGATGAGAGGAAATGCGACTGGCAGTTGTCGACGAAGGAGCAGTGGTGGTAGAACTGCTGTTGCTGCTGCCGTTGTTCGTGGTATTGCCGCTCCGGCCGAAGCGATTCCGCAGATATCGGAAGACCATCATGACGTCCAAATCACTCTCCCAGTAGTCTTTTTCCTGTTGTAGACGGGATTCGGATGTGCCAGCCATACGATCGTCGTCTTCTTCGATTCCCCATTGCGCAGCGTGTTCCCGTCCGCTGGGTTCGGGAAGGGTAGGGGAGAAGTGTGGGGATGGCATAGATCCACCATTACCTGAAGTTTCAAGTGAAGTGGAGGGTGCTCTCGTCCGTGAAGGCCGAGTTTGCATATCTTCCTCTGTCCGACGTTCGAGAGGCATGCCGGCATACTCATTCCCAATTTGGTTGGACATGGTGAGGTAGGTGCTGAAGGCGCCAGGTTGTTCGCAGAGTTGATGGACAAGAACCCCGAGCTCACGAGCAATGCGTTGAAGCAGCTTGGGTTGCCAGTGATGCTGGTCGCCAATACCGTAGGAGTCCAGGTCCGAAGCACTCGTGAGCTCTTGGCTCAGAGGATCATCTGGCAGCGACTCTCCGAAGATGACTGACAACACATTGTCATCAATTCCCATCAAATCGCGAATGACCTTCCGAGTGATCCGTTTCCACAGCGATTCATCCGATCCTGGTTCTGTCGACTCAGACGAAGCCATAGACGACGGCCGCCCGCTAGTCGTCTCAGGATCACTCTTCATCGATTCAAAGGGAGCAGCCTGGTGATGACTCTGCTGCTGAGTAGACGTAGTCTGCTCACTCATCCGACTAGCACGACTATTCCGGCGACGCCTGCGCCGACGAGTCTCCCGCTCAACCTCCTGCAACAACAACCGACTCTGTTCCATCCTCCACTTCTCGATACGCTGCCACCGGTCCCGCTCCGCGTTAGTCATCTGCTCCTGCTCCGCGACCATGTCCAAATGTCGCTGTACGCTGGAACGCCGTCGCAACCGCAGCTCAGGTCTCCGTTGCGGGTTAAACTGTTCATGCTGCCACAACTGGTCCTGGACGGTCTGGCTGGATGCTTGAAAACTTCCTAGTCCGTCATGTGTGGGGAGCACCGCTGGCGTCCCTTGTCGGTCTTGATCCCACTGTGCGGCGGTGGGCAGTTCATCATCATCGGCCAGCGATGGTGCGCGAAAGGCATGGAGACCATCATCTAAACTGTCCAGCTCAGTACCATCATCGTCTTGTTCACCGATATTATTATTGTCCTGTTCTTGTTCTTCCACCTCTTCGTCGTCGTTGTCGTCATCGTCCTCGCCTATTTCAAACACGGACCGCGTCTGGGTCCCACCAAACGACTCAAAATCACTCAGACGCGAAATTCCGGTTGCCCGCTCTGTCGAAGCCGTGCGCGTTGGAGCAATCGTAGATGGCTGAGAGGGAGAGAAGACCACCCATTGTGTAGATTCCTCGTTGTCGTCGGGCAGTTGAGCGGGCGCAGAGGGACTCAGCGCCGGAGAGGGTTGGGAGTGGGAATAGGAAGTGGTGCGACGGGGAAGAGCTTGCGTTGGTAGACGGAGGGCCATGGGAAAAGGTTATTATAGGTATATACTAGAAGATGAGGTGGTGAGGATGCAAAAGTTGAGAATTGAAAAAAAGTTGAAAGTGAGGCTGATGGAGATCGCGATTGTTATTATTATTATCTCTTATCGTCCCCGCGTGACTGACGTTATCGGTCAGGTGAGCATCGGAAACAGAAATATAGGAATATGGAAATATTAGAAGATGAGATGAAGATATAGAGAGATGAAAGAGACAGCAGGCACAGAGAACAAAAGATATAAGGGAAAAGATCAGATAAAGGAAACCCCAAATAGGTAAAGATGATGCCCGATGCGGTGATTCTGACGCAGCGCGAGTCAACAACCGCCGATAACGGAAGTGAGTATGTGATGTATGCGAGTTATATAGCGAGAGAGACAGAGAAGAGTATTAAAGGGAAAGGGAAAAATGAGATATAATAGTCATGGCTGATGCTGTGGCGTTATATACGATTACAATAGCTCAGGGCACTACACAGCCGAGTATGGAGCACAGTACGAGAGACCAAAGCAGAAATGCAGCAAACCCTGCAAGGGAATCAAACAAAAGCAAAACAGACATTACGCATTCGAATCACTCGGATCACTCAATTCTCCCCTTTAATTCGCCCTGTATGAACCCAAACGAGGCAATTGCCAACTGGCCATGAACTGACAGCCTCATTACAGGCAGTGTACTTGTACTTGTACAGTACAGCATGCAATGCGCCTTGAATTACGGTGAATAGAACGCATTCAATGGATTCGCAATGCAGAAGATCTATTCTATGGGTATATCTATAATGCATATTACATCGCAGAAAAAGAAGGAAAAAAAAAAAAAGAAGGTAGATCATGATCCGCCAGCCAGAGCTTCCCCGACCCAATCCAGCTGCACCGCACTCACACCCCGCGCATAGCTTCGATTCGTAAACACATACTCATTGTACATGATAGCCTCGACCTTCTTGCTAAAGAGCACGCTCGATGGGTGAATTGCCACGGTCTGATTCCCAACCACCGTACGATAACTGCCATCCGGGACCAGCCGGGCCGTGTTGGTCGCGAAGCCGGTGAGGAAACTTTTCAAGATGAGAACAGGTGATGGATCGCGTGTGAGCGTAGGATCCCTTTGTTGTTCAGTAGGCGGGAGGAGTTTGGCTTGTCGGCACTGTGCGGTGAGTTGCTTGCGGACGTCCTGTCATCCGTTAGTAAAGAACAGGTGATACACTAAGGGATATCATACCATCACCGATTGCATCGCCCGGTGCGACACGAGATGCCGCTCTGCCCATACTTTCCGATCGGTATTCTCGGCTGCATAGGCCTGCACGGTGGCCAGCATCGTCAGATGGTCGCCCTCGCGTCGGTATAGATCCCGACGTGCTGTCTCTGCCTCTTCCTTCTTCTCTTCCGACATCGTGTTCAGGAAGATATTCTCCACACTCAAACATGAGATAATATCAATCACGTCCGTCAAACAACCAGGTCCGTTCCCTGCAGCTGCTAGAAGCACCCGACCGAGAGTAGGTGTCAGCGGCAGTTTGGCAATCTCTTTCCCGACTGCGCCTATTTGGCCTGACTCTTCCAGTGCCTCGATGCTCAGCAACTGAAGCAGAGCCTTCTCTAATGACTCTCGTGGTGGTCGCGTCAAGAACGGGAAGCCCATGACATCGTCAACCCCGCGAGCTTTCATGTTGAGAATAGCCTGGCTGAGATCGCATCGCAAAATCTCTGGAGTGTTGGTTTCGTCGAGATTCAGGTAATCTTTTTCCGTATATAACCGATAACATTGACCCGGCGCCTCTCTTCCTGCACGACCCTTTCTTTGGATCGCTGCCGATTTGGAAATCGGCTTAACCAGGAGCGAGTCCAGCCCAAGACGGGTGCGGAATTGCTTTACCTTGGCTTTGCCGCAGTCTACCACGAAGCGCACACCAGGCACCGTCACCGAAGTTTCAGCAATGTTGGTAGCAAGGATCACCTTGCGTGTACGAGGTGGTGCGGGTGCAAACACCCGCTGCTGGGCCGCTTGAGGAAGCGCTGCGAACAACGGCAGGACTTGAATTTTTGGCAAGGACGGGTCCATTCCAATCGCGTATTCATTGACCAGGTGCTCCAATGCCTCCACTGTCTCCTGTCCTGTCAAGAACACCAGGATATCTCCTGGCATTGGTTCTTTGTAATGAATTTGATAGATGGCTTTGAGCGCAGCATCCACGAAATCATGCACCGGCTCCGGAGCGTAGATAGTTTTGACAGGATACTGACGACCCTTGATATGGCATACAGCAATGTCATCCCCGGCCTCTTTTGGCGTAGCACTCTTTTCTTTGAACCCGTTCTCCAGACGACCAGGCCAAGTCTGAATCCCCGCCTGAAAGAACCCAAGTAGACTCTCCATATCAGCCGTAGCACTCATAACTATCACCTTAAGCGGCACACCACCACGCCCCTCCCGCTTCCCAGACACCAAATTCCTCAAGAAACCCAACACCAAATCCACATTCACACCCCGTTCGTGAACTTCATCGACCACAACCGCACTATATCTCGTCAACCACGGATCATGCAGCATCTCCTGCAACAGCATTCCCTCCGTCAAGTATTTGACCCTCGTACTTGGCCCCGTAGAGGTGTCAAAACGCACCGAATACCCGACTTTGCTCGCCGGTGACGACGATCCCAGCGGTGTTCCCATTTCCTCTGCCACACGTCTTGCCAGCGAAATAGCGGCGACTCGACGCGGCTGCGTAATAGCGATGCACCCACCCACCGAAACGTCTTTGCGCGAATCATCGTTTTGCGGGATACTTGTGGTTGTAGAGCGACACCATTGCTCATTGACTAGGAATTGCGGAATTTGTGTACTCTTTCCGCTACCTGTTTCTCCGACTAGCAGCATCACGTCGTTTTTGCGGAGGTGTTGGCGGATTTCGTCGCCGTGGGGGAAGATGGGGAGATTCTTGCGGGTTTCGTAGAGTACTCGGGCCTTTTCTCTGAGGGAGGTGAAGTTGGTTTTGACGTCGCGAGTCGGTTTCTTCTGGTCCTTCTGCTTCTTTTCCGACTTCTGTGCTTGTTCTTCCTTTCGCGTCACGTCCGCGCCATTCTTGGGCTTCTTGCGCTCCTCAGTCTTCGGCTCTTTAGATGCCTTCAACCCCCTCTCCTCACTATTTCTTTCATCGTCATGCTTCCGTTTCTTATTACTATTCTTCTTCTGTGGATCCTTTTTATCATCCTGCTTTTTCCTCTTCACAGATCCTGTTTCTGCGCTCTTATCTGCTTCGGGCGACGTCTTCTTCGGGACCGTCTCGTCCGAATCGGCGAATTTCGTAAGGACCCTTTCGGGCATCGTGGCGGTATATTTCTGACTGCCACCAATTGATTAAAAATAGAAGAGATAATTGCTTCGATAGAGTGCTATCGAGCTGGATTTGGTGCCTTGTGATCGCAGCGCGGTTTGGTCGAGTTTGTTGCGATCCCCGAAATTTTTGCCGGCTTATCGATAAGACTATTGATGCCAAATTTTGCAGGCATGATATTTTGGTTTCGGTCAATGTCCATGCTTTCCTTATCCCATGATTATCAGTGTACTGCTTCATACAGAGTATTTAGATGGATCATTGAATACCGGGTAGATATTTATAAAGGATTCTCGAGCGTTGTAATGGCAACATTGGTGGGCCTCGAGCCATTACTGTGGGGCTAGGTCAACGCATAGAAGCTGAAGAAACCGAAAATACAGATAATATTGCCCCAATATACGGAACAGTGATTTGTCCCGATTGTTAGCTCATATTAAGGCGTAGTATAAATTGGGCCCTATGCGTCTGATGGCGGTAATATATCACAGCGCTTCGTACTCTGTATGACGCTGATGTACTCTGTGCGTAGCACTCGAATACTTAAAAGTGCAGAATGGCCCATGGTCGAGCTGACCAGCTTGATTCGCTCTAGCTCTTATCTGACATCTTTCTCCAAGGCCACTTGAAGCTACTTCAAGATGCAATTGACCAACCTTCTCGGAGCCCTAATGCTGGCCAGGGCAGCCACAGCAGCACCTCAACCCATTTCAAACAATGGTAATCGCATGTCACCCTGCATCCTCAACTAAAAGAAAATACTAAGGAAAGATGAAACGAAACCCAGGTAAAGCTCAATGCTTGACAACCGTTGCCGCACCCCCGGGTTGCCGCTGGGTAGGAAGAGCCCCGATCTGCCGGGGCAGCTGCAACGATAACGAAGCAGAGAGAAGACGTGCTATTAGTGGAGATGGTGCACCTTGCAGGTCTGGTAATAAAGTGCTTTGCTGTAGGAAGTGAGCTTCAGGATGTTGATATGCAATGGGTTTGGTGGGGGCAAATAGTCACATAAGAATGCCTGGGGATCATTGTGAATTATTTTACTGTATGCGAAGACTCCTCGATCTCAATCAATATGATCATAATGGTAATAAGCTGGTTAGCACTTGCATATATACGTGAAAGATTGTTTAACAACTACGGGAATGACCATACAAATCGGTGTATACATCCCGAGTTTCTATGTGACCAACCATGACGGCAAACTTCTTGCACGATTCCGGTATTATACAGAATCAAACATTCCAATCGCTCTGGAGAGTAACTGCGTTGATTTATTGTTTCTGTTAATTGGGTCTTTTGCCGGCGCATCACCCACCTACAAACAAACCCTTCCACACAGCTGAGCGGTTGACGATCTGAGGATATAGATCTCCGAGCTGAGCTCTGATGCGTGTTTTTTTGCGTAAATTCCAAATACCTTTTCCTAATTCATATTTAGTATCTGTAATAGCCTGATGCGGCTAACAACATAACTACGCAGGGTCGAGTCAGTCGATCCGACAATCATCGGTGACCACAAGTGCTCCATACCTATACTCAGTAAGTAGTAAGTAATTCGTATAATCCATGCGAGGACAAATAGTTCATTTCGTGGGTCGGTGTGCTCGAATATTTAAACTCCCAGATACCCCATGGCTAAGTTCTTCGGACTGTCACACCCACTCACTTCAATCTCCATCATCCTCCCAAGATCCAAGAAACCAAATCCATCACCTCAAATGCAATGACCAGCCTTCTTCGAGCCCTGATGCTGACCGGCAGCCACAGCAGCAGCCATGTCTCAACTTGATCGAACCGAGGGTAAGCACATGCCATCAACCACGCCCAACGAATTGGAAGCGCTATCGGGAATGAAAACACAGATGATCCCTTTGCTCTTCCCATTCCTACTCCTACTCCTGCACCCGCTGGTTACCACTGGGAAGGAATATCCCCATTCTGTCGCCTTAGATGTTCTCCTGGCGAAGAACAGAAAGGAAAGAGTAGTAATGGAGATGGCGCAGTTTGCTTTACTGGCCATAAGGCGCTCTGCTGCAAGGAAGGTGTTTAGAAGGATTGATATTGAGTTCGCGAGGATGTCCTCCGAGTGTTTTTCTTGAGTGCAACATTTGATCACTCCATCAGGACCATGTATATGCTTATATGACAAACAATGATTGTATGCACTATTCACATGTCTATATTCCCAATAGTTTTTATACACCGAAGATAGAATCAGTATCAGCCCATGACATCGTATCGTAAATCATATCAATTCATACCCCACCCCCGAACACGCCGGAACACAAATGCCCGGTCATTCCGCAGCCCAAACTCAGCCCAGTCATCCGTGAGCTTGTTGTAACTCCAGTATCCCTTCCAAGCTAGCTTGGTATTCTTAGCCGGGTTAGGTGGTGAAACATTGGAGTTTGCAGGCTTAGCTCCACCAGAAGATGACCGCAAGGCCAGATGGAGCGTGTAGATGTACTTTGGATCAACCCCTTCGGTTTCGATGATGATGTCTCGGGAATCAGTTTCGACGCCTTCCGGGGTTTTACCTAGTAACGATGGGTCTGGTGCCAGTTCAGGCCTGACATTCGGGTTCGGTGGATCTGGTAGCGTGGTCGGTTTGACGAGATGCCACCGGCCCCGGTGGGTGTGTTTCAACGCTGCCATTGCTACCGGAGGAACATATTCGGAAGTACCAGTGGCTGTTTGGCCCTTCTGTTGTTGCTGCTGCTGCTGCTGTTGTTGTTGTTGTTGTTGCTGCTGCTGTCGATGAGAAGACGCTCCTCGTGCTGTCATGACGTTTTCCTTGTTTATGTACGGAACCACATCTAGCGGTGGCGTGGTGCTCAGCAACGAAAGAACTGTCCCATCTGGGTAGAATCGTAGGTATCGGTAGTATGTTATGATGTGGATGGGGCTGTTCCACGATACGTTCTGGTATGCGGAGGCCCCGCCGGGTCGAGTGTAGTTAACCGTGCTGATGTAGACCCCTGTGAAGCGGATCCGGGGAAGCATTTGGAAGACTTCACTCCATGAATCAAACGGACTCGGGATCTGTAATGGTGTCCCAAAAGGAAATGGAGTGTAACGAGGGGCAAGCGTGTACTCTCGGTTGCCGAACACGTCGCAAGCAAACGAATAGTGCATTGATCTGAACCCGAACTCTGATCCCTGGCATAGGCGCCTCCAGATATGTTGGTCATGTGCGAAATGGTATGCCAGACGTTTACACACCAGCGATACCCGGCCAAATGCTGCCGGGTCCATCAAAGCCACATGTCTCAGTATCTCAACAATAACTTCGGACGGAACCTTGGCGATAGGGCAGGGGGGCGGGGTTGTATTCTCGATTTCAGGTTCGGCCGGGGGGATGGGTAAATTCGCAAAGGATGCGATGAGCTCGGGCGTTGGCAGAATCCCGGACTCTTTTTCGTCTTGCTTCACTGTTGTGGTGCCAGTAGTTGGAGCACTAGGAGCAGGGGGTTGTGCGGGTTTCTTCCATGCCCAAGCAAAATGCTTATCACGGTATGATTTATCGACGGCCGAGTCTAACTATACAGCAAGCAATTAGTTAGCGTTATCTAACAAACAGTGATTCTTGAGCATAACTATCTTACCCGATATGCCTTGCGGTAGAGCTGGAGACTGTCACCCAAGCTACCTTCCTCCTCCTTCTGCACCGCTTTTTCAAAATGCTCCAACGCCGAGCTGGGCTCTTTCTCCGGCACTCGCGAATGAAACGCATCCTCATCACCCAGACTCAACTGTCCGATTTGCTGCACTATCTCCTCCTGATCTGCGGGAGGAGCCATGGGCCCATCATCATCCTCGTCTTCATCCTTGCGTTCCGATGCTTCGTGGCGAGTTGGGGGAAATTGACCCAATCGAGCTGTCGATGTCGATGTTGGCGCCGGTGCTCTGGGTTTAAGGGGCTCTAGCCTGGTATTCCTCGTCCTCTGCGCAACCTCTTCGCGCCACTGGCGCCGAAACGACTCGAGTTCTGCGTTGTCTGCCATGACTTTGATAGACCAGCAGTTTAGATTGATAAGCTGGCGGGGGTTTCACCTGATTGCGATCGGCTCCAGCACTGCAGTTCAGACACAAAGCAGTTTCAGTAGATATCAATCGTCCATTCGTCACAAACACAAAGCCATTGCGTCTCCATTGACTGTCTGCCAAACTGGTGAGATTGTTTGAAGGCAGGTTAGTTGTTGTAAAGAAGAATCTCTGATCGGGAGGAGACGGTGCTTATCTCCGGCGCTAAACCACTTTGGGAACAGCGCCACCCGCCGACTTTTCTCGCATTTCCAGTGACGCATCGGGTAGTAGAGGGAGAAAGCCAGAACAGTCTCAGTTACTCAGTTTGACATCCAATTCCCCAGTCGATCGCTGACTCAGTCTTGTATCGCACTATCAACTTGTTTGCAGTTGAAAAAGGAAAGACTCCGAATCAACGTCCGGTGCTGGGTCTGATCTTGCGCGTGGGGACCGATACCGCTCTCGAAGGCAAACGGCGACTGGCAGATAAGACAGCTCTATAAGACACAGCAGAGTCATGCTACTTTCCTGACAATACTCTCACAATGGCGGCTACTTCTGGAGCGGGGCCTTCTCCTGCCCCTCAGGCTGTCAACCAAATCATCGATGATGTCTCAGTCTCGCAGCGCATGGTGTCTGCGACCTTGGGAAGCATCCTGACGTCTGTACTAGGTAGGTGGTGACTGGTTGTACTGGTTCCCTAGAGATTAGGGAGGCCAGTTGGAATCTATGTACGAGAAGCTAACCTGTTTGCGACTGCAGTAACCCCTCTCGATGTTGTCCGCGTTCGCCTACAATCCCAATCCCCTACGAACAAAACCCACAAAATCTCGCCCTATACCTTCCACTCAATACAGAGTTTGAAGAATGCGCCTCCCAACCTGGGGGTAACGGCATGCTGTCGGGAAGTGTTTTGGATCGGCCAGAACACCGAGATATGCATAGCCGGCCCGGGTGCGGGAACCCTGGGGAACGCATCCCCCGCTGAGATAGACTGTGCAGTTGAAGAGACTCGGAGGAGGACCTTCACATCGACACTGGATGGATTACGGAAAATCGCTCGAAATGAAGGAACATTGACTCTCTGGCGCGGTCTCAGTCCAACCTTGATGATGGGAATTCCGGCAAACATTATCTACTTTGCCGGGTACGACTGGTTACGATCGGACGATCGCAGTCCCATAAAACGAGGCTTCCCCGATGTATATGCCCCGTTTGTCGCAGGTACTACTGCAAGAATCGCTGCTGCGTCGGCCATCAGTCCCATTGAGATGTTTCGCACGCGACTACAGGCCACTTCCGGCTCCGGCTCCGGCTCCGGCTCCGGCGCGGGCCATTTTAAGGAAACCCTCGAAGACCTATACCATATGACCCAGGTTAGAGGATACAGCTCACTTTGGCGAGGGTTGACTTTGACAATGTGGCGCGATGTTCCATTCTCTGGTTTATATTGGTGGGGATATGAAGAAGTGAAGACTCTCCTCATGGATGGCCGCAAGAAGGCCCAAGGGCAACATATCTTGCCTGCCGCACAACAACAGCCACTAGAGCCGGAAGCACCAACATTCATCGAGAGCTTTATCGCAGGCGCAACATCTGGCTCTCTCGCGGCATTCGTCACCACCCCATTCGATGTGGGGAAGACCCGACAGCAAGTATTCCGGCACATGGGCGATGATGCACCACCCTCAGTAGCCTCTGGAAGCAAGGTAGTAGGAAACCTCAAACCTGAACAGCTCTCTTTACCAAAATTCCTGATGCACATCTTCCGCGAAGAGGGTATGTCCGGACTTTTCAGGGGCTGGGTTGCGCGGTGTTTGAAGGTGGCTCCAGCATGTGCTATCATGATTTCGACATATGAACTTGGCAAGAAGATGGCTCGAGGTGTAAATGAGCGGCACCAAGTCAGCTTATCGTCAGAGCCTGATTCCGATTCTGCATAATAGATACTTCTCGCCCCGACCTAACCTCCACCTTCTACGACACCGATCTCGCTTGACATCTTTGCTACACTCCTGCGAATACAATACATCCTCACCAAGCATTGGTATCATCCTCTGCATCTCCTACTCCTTTTATTGCCTTATTGCCTTGTCTCATTCTATCCTGCAAAGCCGGCGTGCGACTATTTTTGGATCCACTCATCTCATCTCATCATATCGACTTTTAATGTTTGATGATATCACATTTCCTTTCCTTTTCTTGACTTCTATAGATTTTCATTTCACCAGAGAGGCAGAATGGCTTCATTGTCTTGTTTTGTTTTCCCCTCATTTTTAAAAGCATTTTGGCATATCTGAAAACGACGCTCATACATGCAACATGCAGATGTCTCCTGAAATCTCCTCTCCGTACTTTTTCTCCTTTCGACTTTTACTTCTTTATTTTTTACAATAAATTCCCAAGTTGGCTGGGGCCGGTTATCAAGCAAGTTGATATACCTACTTTGTACTATATGTATGTTCTTTGATACTCAATACCAGTATGCGATTAAACCGGCCTACTTGGCCAAGCAAAATAAAGTGAAAGCAACCCTAAGTAGCATAAACTCGTAAGTAGCATAAACTCGTTCGTACAAGCCCGAGTACCAAGTCTATGGAGCCCGTAAGTCAACCATACAAACGCTACGGCTACAGTAATACCATCAAGCCCAATTGAAAGTCGTCATGCCCATGAACATTAATTTTTGAAAGAAACTCAAAACACCGCAGCCAGACCACGGCGCACATAAAGTACATGATATGATACATAGGACTCCCTGAGACTTTTCTTTTTCAACCCAACATAGCAGAGTGGAGATGACATGAACAGAAAAAGGAAATGCGTCAAATCGGAGAGAAACGTCACAAGAGGTATACGTTTAAGACATTAATACACAAAAGAAAAATAACATAAATACCCAATCACATGCTCAAACTATGCAAGAGACGCTCGGAAAACGAAAAGGCCTGGAGAGGAAGGAGGCTAGGCTATAGATGACGTGGGTGAGCTTAGAACATGCCGCCGCCCATGCCACCCATACCGCCCATACCGCCCATGCCACCGGCAGGGGCAGCAGGGCCCTTCTCCTCAGGGGCCTCAACGATAGCGACCTCGGTGGTACCGAGCAGCGAGGCAACACCACTGGCATCAACAAGAGCGGTGCGGACGACCTTGAGAGGGTCGACGATACCAGCAGCGATGAGGTCGACATACTCGCCCTTGGAGCTGTCGAATCCACGGTTGAAGTCCTTGGCGTAGTCGTCGGTAAGCTTGCCGACAATGACGCTACCCTCCAGACCGGCGTTCTCGACAATGGTGCGAGCGGGGCGGGTGATGGCGTTCTTGATGATGCTGACACCGAGCTGTTGGTCGAAGTTGGCAGTGTTGACCTTCTCAAGGCCATTGGCGGAGGCCTTGAGGAGGGCAGTACCACCACCGGGGAGAATACCACCCTCGACGGCAGCGCGGGTAGCGTTGAGGGCGTCAACGACACGGTCCTTCTTCTCACCGACCTCGACCTCGGAGGCACCGCCAACCTTGATGACGGCGACACCACCAGAGAGCTTAGCAAGACGCTCCTGGAGCTTCTCCTTCTCGTACTCAGATGTAGTAGGGTCAGCCATGACACCACGGATCTGCTCGCAGCGCTGAGCAAGGCTGTCCTTGCTACCCTCACCGTTCAGGATGATAGTATCCTCCTTGGTGATGGTGATGGAGCCGGTGGAACCGAGCATGTCAGGGGTAAGCTTCTCAAGCTTGAGGTCAAGCTCATCGGTGAAGACGGTACCGTTTGTGAGGACACCAAGGTCACCAAGGATGCTCTTGCGGTTGTCACCGAAGCCAGGGGCCTTGACGGCAGCAACCTGGAGCTGACCACGGAGCTTGTTCAAGATGCAGACAGCGAGAGCCTCACCCTCAATGTCCTCAGCGATGATGACGAGAGGGCGACGGAGGGTGGTGGAGGCCTCGAGGGCGGGGATGATGTCCTGAACAGCGGAGATCTTCTTCTCGGAGAGCAGGATGAGGGGCTTCTCGAACTCGACCTTCTGGGCCTTCGCGTCGGTGATGAAGTAGGGCGAGGTATATCCACGGTCGAAGCGCATACCCTCAGTAACCTCGAGCTCGTCCTCAAGAGTCTTGCCCTCCTTGACGGTGATGACACCCTCCTTGCCGACCTTCTCCATAGCGGTGGAGATCAGCTTGCCGACGTGAGTATCACCGTTGGCGGAAATGGTAGCGACCTGAGCGATCTCCTCGCCGGTGGTGATGTCACGCTTGTTCTGCTGGAGGTAGTCGACAACGGCGTCAACAGCAGCCTGGATACCGCGGCGCAGGTCCATGGGGTTGCAGCCAGCGGCAACGTTCTTGACAGTCTCGGAGAAGATAGCACGAGCAAGGACGGTAGCGGTGGTGGTACCGTCACCAGCGAGTTCGTTGGTCTTGGAAGCGACATCCTGGAGGAGACGAGCACCGAGGTTCTCGTACTTGTCCTGGAGCTGGATAGCCTTGGCAACAGTCACACCATCTATTGACATCAGTTCGTAATCCTTCTATGAAATACAGTATAGAATATCTCGTTTCTCGAGAAATTCATGGGCGGATAACATACCCTTGGTGATCTTGGGCGAGCCGTAGGGCGACTCAATCAGGACATTGCGACCCTTGGGACCAAGAGTCGAAGTGACAGCCTTGGCAAGAGTATCAACACCCTTGAGGAGTTGAGCACGAGCTTCAACACCGAACTTCAGGTCCTGGATAGCACAAGGGATGTTAGCGAGGTCACCACAGGAAGCTTCGGGAGCTGCGGAACACGAATATGGCACCACTGTGCGCCATCAATTGAACCATCAATTCCCCAGCAAAACGCACCTTGTGAGCAAATCTTTGCTGCTGGAGGTTGAAACCGGAAGATCTGGCAATGGGGGCACGCTTCGCAGCGGCAGAGAGACGGGCAGAGAAAGCACGCTGCATCTTGGAAGGGAGGTGGGGGGTAGACGAAATTAAGAATCAATCAAAAGAAAATCAATGAACCCAAGCTAGAGCTCCCAGAACAGCGATAAGTCTGGAGAGAGAAGGGGTAGAGGAGGGAGGAGAGGAAGAAAGGTGAAGAAGAGAAAGCGAGAAAGACGAAAGAGGAGAAGATGAAGCCAAAATCTCGAAAATTTTCCAGGCGTTTCTCGATCCCCGGATGCTTGGCGGCAGAACCGCCTAGAAGCTCACGTGACCCGTTTCCGAGGGAATACCCTCGGATAGTCGGAGCGGGCAATTCGTATACAGAATAGCTTATATGGAAGGGATCTAAGCAGAAGACATTGATAATAATTGGTATTGCTAAGCGGCAGATAGAAGAGTAACTGTGGCTCCCAAATCGGAAGTAATTGCTCTCATTCAGAGCCTCCAAAGACATGTCAGTGTTCATCCGCATCTATGAGATCATGGCAGACACAATCATCGCCCTGGTGACAAGAAGTGCCCGAATTCGCCGCTCCAGCTGACTCGCTTATATCGAATCGAATTGGCTCGGGTGAGTACTGAAAAAATTCCGAGTAAATCGCTCGTTGATGTTCCGTGTATGAAATAAGAGGACGGGCCTGCACTGGTACGTACGTGGCCAAGGTAGACGATACATCTTCAACGCAGAGGCTAGAAACACTCCCTGTAGATATGCAGCTTGTAGACATATCGCTTGTTTCCGAAAGATCCAAGAACTCGTCGATCTCCTGGGCATGGGGTGAAAGCCAATCCTGAGAAGGCTTCAGACAAATGGTTTCACCAGCCGGACTATCTGATCGTGGATTGAAAGCATCAAGGGGCAATAGGTAGTCCTGGGAGATGCATGCTATTCCGCATTCATATACCGGCGATCCGACGCTCGCAGGAGAGTCAGGTATAGACGAGTATAATGAAGTATAACGCGTCTCCAAGGAATCAGAGCAGATGGATGTCTCGTCACAGGTAAACTGATGATTCGACGTAATTGTGCTTCGGATATCCTGATTGAAGTTTGATTCAGGCACGTATTTGATATCCGCATCCTCCACCGTCTGATATATGGTCGTTTCCTCCTTGTAATGACTCGCACTTTGCGAATGAATCATTCTGCCGTATTTGTGGTCAATCGATTTGGAAGTATGTCATTGACTCTATTGTCATTTTAGTATTCGCGGATGCCAGATGTGAAACGCCCACAAGTGACCCCAGCAAGGGCAAAAATAATCATTAAAAGGCAACAGGGCGTGTGTACTTCGAGTAACGCTTGTTTCGGTGATAATGATACCTTGATGCTGACCGCCGACCCAGGGTTTGGCAAATGTTGCGTCACACAGTGATGAAACAAAAGAAGTACAGTCAGAAAAAAAAAAAAGGCGACTCTATGTCTTCGCGTAGCTGACAATTCCTATTGTTGCGGGGCAACTGTCCAGTGAATAACCATCAGATTTGCTTGGTTAGTTTCATGTTTGAAAGAAATGTTAGATCAGTTTGCATCTGGAGAGAAAGTCAAAGGACAAGCGCAAGACACGAGGAGCGTCTATCCGTATCTCATGTTGGAGCAATGTACACAGAGATGCGGATGCCTTGGTTTCAATAAGAATAGTCGCTTCATTGACGACGATGGGGAACTGTATCCAGGGCACCGTCCTCGCCTGCAAGTCCGTCCTCATGTCTGCCCTAGTATGAACCATTAATCGTATGGTGCTATTCATGCTTGCGCCAAGTCGAGGCAGAGACTAGCCGTAGGTGTTCAAATACGTAGCAGACCTCTGCTTAGGTCCTGTGATGTTGGAATTGTCTCCCTGATTTGGCCGCGGAGAAGAGTTGAGAGGAGTTGAGAAGTGAGCACTCGGTACTCCTTCATTAGGAAGATGAATGCACCATAACAAACGGAAGAATCCTTTGGCTATGCGATTGCAATAAACCAACTGAATCAGGTGTAGAAATGCGACTGCGATGTCGCTCGCGTCGTCGGGGAATCTCGTCTGATCACGTGGATCACATGACCATCGTCCCGATCCTCCGAACCCGCGCCGCTCCAAAGCTTCAACACTCACAGTCCCGACGTCGTTTGAACCCCTGTGTCTCCCAATCGAACCTCCGCATTTCCAATTCACCGTCAAGATGTCCTTCTGGAAAGCCGCTGGTCTGACGTATGCCTTTCCCTCCCCCGACAATGCCGCTGGGAGTCTGGTCGATCCATGACTGACGTTCTCTTCGAATAGCTACAACCGCTACATGGCCGTCGCTGCCCGCACGGTCCGCCGCTCTCTCAAGGAAGAAGCCCGTGCCGTCGCTGAACGTCGTGGCCAGATGGACCTGAAGTTCGCCAAGTGGGAGGTTCGTTCTACCCTGCGCTGATACGAGTCGATTGAGTTTTGGCTGATGGATTTTCTCGTTTCGGTTACAGAACGGCAAGCAGGGTGAGGCCAAGTCGCTCGCCCAGGATAACCAGGCCGCCATGGCTGCTCAAGCCGAGAAATAAACGATTCCCCCGCTGCGAAGTTGAAACGATGATATAAAAGCATGGTTATGGGCGGAAGGATGGTGTCGCACAGTGGAGGATTTATCCGAGTGAAGGAGCGGAGAATCTGTAGCAATATTGGTCCGATTGTCTGGCAGAAATAGAGAATTGAATTCTTTTGCCATCACTCAATTGCTTCTTTTGGTCTTACTCGAAAGCCAAACAATTGCCGTAGTCATTGGATACGCACATCTTACTGTACCGCTGTATGACACTTTCTGCGGCGGGCGGGAGGTTCATGTTCCGCCCAACTCCCCGCCTCCCCTCGCTCGGCCTCTTCAACTTCATATCTTTTTGATACCACTTTTTTTTTTATATCAATTAGGTGGCGGATTACAGTATATCGCTTGTACTTGTTTCCATGCTGCCGAACAACCAAGTCCGCGTCTCGTCGACGCGAGTCGTTTCGCAAACTGTTTGCAGCGACATCACCGACAAGTTCACCAACGCTGCCTCGAGTAAGAAACCATTTTATCCTCTCCGCTCGGGATCGCAGATTGCTGATCCTTGCTCGTTTATAAAGAGTTAAGCACAGGTCAACTAGTCAAAGATGAGTACTTTACGCTGTTCGAGGCGGTGGGTGCATTGGAGGTGTGTCGCCGTTTAGATCCTAACCTGCTGACGCGGGACAATAGTCGACCCTCGATCGATAGCTGATAATTATTCCGACTCGTTGCAGATCATGGACTCGAGGATGGACAGCGGATATATTGGCCCCGGGGAGAACCAAGCTCAAGCCTTAGAAGACGACTACGATGTCACACGAGAGTTGACGCCGGAAGAAGTATTGGGTATTATGGACGAATTGCTTTGCCATGAGGTGGGTGCACATCCAGTCACCGGGATATTTGTCCCGTAGGAACTCCTGCTGAGATGATACAGATGGCATGGCACATGGGTCACCCGCTCTCCCAAACACTCTTTACATCGCTGTACCTTGACAAGTTATTATGGCCAGTACCAAAGACTGTCGAGGAGGCTCGATTCGACCGCGCGAACATGAATAGCGAAAAGGAACGGTCGCCATTATTACATCTTGTCCTGCGTGCATACTGTCTGGCCTTGGTCAAGGCTTGTGACTTTGTCCATGACCGCATTGCTCACGAATATTACTATGAGGCAAGTCGCATATAACTGCGTCAGAATGCATGTCACTAATCCGAACTAGGAGGAAGATTTCGTGACCCAGCTCTACAATCGCACACTCTTATCACAGTTTGACATGACACACTTTGTGAAGTTAATCGACCAGGCGATTTTGTGGATTGATCAGCAGAAGGGCACGATTGACGATGAATTGCGAGATGCTATCAAATGCAGACTCTCTCTTCGACGCGGTTTGCTTCATGCACTAGATGAAGATGAGGATATCAAGACAAAATCGACGGAGCATTTTACAACTTGCTTGCCCCATGTATCCTCGTTGTCAGAATCCAGCTCGCTAGGAAAGCAGATACCTGAAGCTTTTAGCGAAAAGATTCAGCGAAAATTGGCTAGCACGGTCCCTCCCCGGCCCATTGTGAGGATCGACTTTGAAGACGCGCTGGTGCATCTGAAACGGTTGTGTCAGGACGCTATTGACCTTAGAGAGGTTCTCGATTATCGTGGGCCTCATAATTTCAGAGTCGCTATCTGGACCTTGTTGTCTAGAAAGCCCCAGCCGTCTGTCTATATTCGAGCACTCACCCAAGCGCTCCTTGTCAACAACACAAACGTCCTTGGGTCTATTCAGGTTAAAGACTTTCTGTATAGTGACCTGATGGAGCTTGTCTTTCCATCCAGTGTGCTTCTTCAATCGAATACTGATGAAACGGAGATGCCTTCTGATCCACGATTCCAAATCGCTAAGCATATGGATGGGTTTGTTAAGCGGTTTGGGCAGGTGAGTTTCTTGACATATTGACATATTAACACTTTGGCATTTGGCTCACTATTTGCAGCCATTTGTGGATACATATCGATGTGCCTGTCTCAACCGATGTCGCGTCCGTCGCACACTCTGCCATACTGTACTTGACTGGGATCAACTGCAAATGGAGGTATGTTCACTCTCAATACTTCATCCAAACAGCGTTCTAACCAGTTGACAGGCCGAAGATCTCGATGAGCAACTGCGCACTTTGAGTCGAGAGCCACCCCTACCCCTACCCAACGGCGATACCACCTACTCCTACCCTCTTAGCAGCTGGACATATCATCAGAAGTTATGTCAATTCCGCTTGATCATCCAACTTGGATTTGAGCTTTCGATATACTCGCCAGAAGAACTCCCTGGGATGTATTGGTATCTATCACACATTTGCTCGACGCATCTGGGCCATATAGACCGGATTCGCACATTCATTGCTTCTACGGCTAAGCGCAACCTCTCATCATTAATCGGAAAGAAGCGGCATGTTCTCGGGCAACAACTTGCCGCCCAAAGATCTCTCCGGCTGTTGGAACGAATAACCACGCAGGTTGTCGCGATTGACGCCTTTGCGATCTCGCTGCATGCCCTGTATGTTCTCCTCGTCCGTCACAACATCCTTCCGACCGCTTCATCTGCGCAAGCATATTCTAGCGAAAGATTACGGTACGAACTCCGCATGAAACCGTTTTTGCCGGTCTCACTACCGGAATTAGTTCCGTACGAAGAATTCCGTCGGGAAGCCGTCTTGGAGGGCGATAGTGACACGATCGTCCTGGACCGTGCGACGCGCGCCATCTCGGAAGCGCGAAAAGCTTGGGAGGCCACCCTCGCTCACGGGCCTTTCCTCCCCGACTCTGACGGAAAGGTCAACAAAGCTCCGGCCATTGAGGAGGACTGGAAACGGGACATCAAAGATACCATGAAGGCGTGTATCGGGGCAAGTATTGCCATTGAAAGTGTGAAGAAGGCATTAGCTGGACGTAAAGATTTATCAGATCCACCGTCCACACCAATTGGTCTCCGCGTTGAGATTCCCGGAATTGGTTCGAAGGCCCGATGGCATGACTGGTGGGCAGTACCTCAGGTATCTCCGGCCAAGTGATCTGATCTGGATAAAAATTCTTCATGTAATTTTGGGCTATATTTCTGGACTAGTTTATTTAGATCTGGGTGGTTTGATTGATTGGATCTAGAAATACAGTGACATGATGATAGATTGATTAGATCTAATTAACGGCACTGTGCTAGGGACACAGGCCACAAGCACTAAAGAATGACCACTTTCCCTTTTCTCCATCGTACATCGTTGCATGATATTAGGCACACTATCATTGTATTAGCATTAGCAGCTCTCTGATTCTTCAGCCATGGTACAGCATTTCCCAACAGAGTAGGCTGTTCCACAAGAACCATCGGAAGCGACTGTCATGTTATCGGAGAATCTCATCCTTTTCGTTTTCTTCGTAGCCACCACCATCGCACTATGAGATCTGGATAAACGCTTAATATAACATTCCCAATCCCTGCTCGGAAGCAATCCGCGATTGCCAATGATTTACTAAAGCGAAAAAGAAGAAAAAGTACATTTTCTTAGTGTTTGGGCACGGCACATGCCAGCCCATATATACTCCCCCATAACGGCCGTCTCTCCGTATCCGAAAGGATTAGATCAGTTGAATTCTCGTGCCTGACCATTTACCGCTTTATTCCTGTTCTTCATCTTGCCATTCATGATTTGCCTTAGGATTGGGTAAATGCCTGCTTACATTGACCTGTCGATGGCGATTCTCCGGTGCTGAAAGTGAGTGACTTACATTTGAGCCTAACCTGACAGCCGGACAATTTTTTTCCTTTTCTCCACCTAACGGCTTCTCTTATTCTTCTGGTCTAGAAATTTAAAAATATGCTTATCTGTTACAATGCTGACTTGTCTCTTAATAAGTTCCTCTATACACCCTCCCTCTCCTCCCTAGTCCTTTATCGTGATCGCTCGTCGCCGCGGAGTGGGTGAGTGAAAAGCTAGTTATGTCCGCCACGGCCCCCTCAGTCTACCCAATCCGACGCAGGCCTCGTGTATGCAAGACATGTCTCCCCTGCCGAGCTAGTAAAGTGCGCTGCGATCGCAACCTGCCGTGCGGGAACTGCGCAAAGCGCAACTTCACCTGTTCATACAGCCAGGCGCCACTGTCGACTGGCGCGACAATACATAATCCACCACAACAACCGTCTACATTATCCCCGTCGCAGCAGCAGCATATCTTGCAGAGAGATATACATCCGAGGAACGCGTATCCTAGTGTGACCGTTACGCCGTCGGATTCGTCGATCCCATCTGTCCGGTTTACGCCAGATCAGGGTCGGTATCAATACGCTGCTGAGAACCATGAGGCTGGGGCTGATGGTGATGGTTTTGTGGGGGATGATGAAGGCGATGACGAGGATGAGGACGAGTCGTCGGATACCGTGAATATCTCGCAGGCGGAGTGGGAGGATATACATACCAAGATGGGCGCGATGGAGCAAATTCTGAACAGTCTGCACTCGCTATTTCAGTCGCATTCAGGGCGTCGTCGCAAAGGTCCTGATCCTCCACCACCACCCTCGTCCTCGTCCTCTTCTTTTACATCATCGTTTGAAGAATCGCCACCGGCAGAGACAGAGGCAGATAGAGAAAGACGCCACTCCCCGCAAGTTGGAAATATCTTTCGACCAAGCCCGCTGCTGAAAAAGGGTACTATACATATTGGTTCGCGATCTGCGTTGGTGGATATCTTCAATAAGTCGAGGACATCCGATGACACTGCCCGGGCTTTGCCCAAGGATGATCTGCTTGCGGAGTTGGCGCTGGGGAATCAGTCCGTCGCTTATCCGTTTGTCGATCTTTGGTCGTCGGACCCGTTTACGTTTAATATTGTTGCAGTATGTGATGTGTTACCGGAGGATGTGCAATGCCATAGGTACAAATTATCCCTACTTCTTCTTTTTTTTTTTTTTTGGATTACCTGGTTAATGTATGCGTCGATAGATTTTTCGATTACTACAGAAACATCGGCGCCGTTTTATACCCCGTTCTTTCAGATATCACCCAAGTTGAGCAGAATGTACAGCAACTATTACGGAATCGCGCAGCATCTGGCGGAGGATACCATCCAGATGATAATGGCCTGGTGAAGCCGTTTGGTATGAGCTTGGGCTTTTTGAGTCTGCTCTTTGCCATTCTTGCTTCTGGTTGCCAATTGTCTGATCTGTCTGCCAGTGAGCGGGAGTTGACCTCGTGGGTCTATGGTTTGTGTCCTGTTTTTCGATTGGTGTTAAATGAGAGCTAATTGGGTTATTAGTATCCTGTTCATATCAGTGTCTGCGGATGATGAATTATGTCGCGCAACCCACTGTAGAGGTTATACAGATCTTGTTGATTATTAGCAATGTTTTGTCGTATAATATGAATGCCGGCGCCTCGTATACCCTACTTGGTAAGTTCTCCTTGTCTTTTCTTTTTGATCGCAGTGACCGCGTGGCTGAATTGCAAAAGGAATGACGGAGCGGATGTGCATGGTCCTCGGTCTTCATGTAGAAACGCCAGGGTTTTCGCGATTTGAGCAAGCGGTTCGCAGGAGAGTATGGTAAGACCTCATACCTGTCCGGCTAGTGACTGTATGCTCACGATCGTCCAGGTGGACAATGGCCTTCCAAAACAGCCATTTCTCGCTAGCTTATGACAGACCGTCCATCACCATGGTCAGTCAGCCGGAGATACCATATGACCGTAAATCGATGCCCGGACATCGATCGTATTTTGAGTCACTCTGCCGGGTAGTATCACTAGCACTCGAGGTCCTTCGAGGACGACTAGACCCGGAACATTCCCACATTCGATATCACGATATTCGCGAATATAAGCAGCGCATGCATCGCATTCTGGCAGAAGCTGCCCCACACTTGCGATTCGCAGACCGTTGCGTCACGATAGCTGACAACATTGAGCGGACGGAGTTGCGGTTGCATTCGTGTTACCTGATCTCCGTGCTATGTCGGGTTTCGCTAGATCCGGACTCGCATCTAGATGGCCATCGCCGCGCTCTAGTCCGTGAGGACTGTATAGCGAATCTCATCGGCACCATCGAAGCATTCGTCGAGCTGCACTCAATCAGTCACCACTGTTCACGGTCCTGGATCAGCGTGCAGCGCACAATCGCATGCGCATTCCTCCTAGTCGCACATGACGGCCAATCAAACCCCCGCACAGGCCTCCTAGTTCAAAAACTCCAAGACGTCCTCGCAGACCACGTATACGCCGACGGCGCAGCAGCCCACAACAGCCGCACCGACTCAGCCAAGCATCTGGCAAGTTCCCTCCGTGCTCTCCGTGAAATCAACGCAGCATTCCAGGCGAGACAGATGCGCACGCCGCCGGATAGTGGTGTCGTGTCCAAGTCTGATACACCGAATATAACCGTGACGCTGCCGGCAGCTTCGGGGTCGATGATGATTAACCCGAGTATGGCAGCACCTGTGATGCCGGGGTACGGCCAGGGCCAGAGTTATGTTCCCATGGAGTACGAGTATCCGGATATGCGCAACATTCTTGATCAGGTTTCGGATGTTATGTTGTTTCCGAGCATGGCGGAGTGAATTGGTATATACCCTTATGCATGCATGATAGATATTCCATTAGCAGGGCCAAGATAAGAAGCAACGATTGAACGACGTTCTTGAGGACCACTTTATTATGCCCTCGTAAGTGAGAATCTTAAGAACTCGTGGTGGGCAGAGCAGGAGATGAGGAGACTAAATACTCGAATTGGTCTCTCACCTTCGGCCGAATTAAGACCGGTCCGAGTGGGGTCCTGTTTCGGAGTCGGCCGAGCGGAATTAGGCATTTTAATTCCTTCTTGTTAACATATTAAATCAGATTCGTTGCTGACTAAAACATTTATTCAAACATCGGGAGTGTACTTGTATGTAGTCAGAGCTGCGCGGTTAGTCACGCTGCTATTGAGCCATTCTGTGTTAAACCCTATGCTTGGTATTCATCATGTACTCGTGCGCCTTGTGAGCTATCCCAGCTTGGGTTGCTTTGGCTGAGAGGATGGTCGACATCGTTACTGCTCACTTTCAGCAGTAAGAAGCAGACCACGCTGGAAGTGCCAGAAACAGCAGTCACATGACAGCAAAGCAAGAATGGTAGTCTGTTTGTATCGAAAAGCGTTCTTTTACCCCTTCCATCTTCCTGGTACTATCATCGCTTGGTTGGAGACTCGTCGCCATCCTAATACGGTATCTTCCTAGGATTTTGCGTTGGAGTAGATCCTCCTGTCGAGGAACCGAGAAAAAGATGGAGATTCTTTGCGATTTACCTTCTGAGGTCTTTGACGCTGTCATCGAGTGCTTGGTCGTCAAAAGCACTCCGGCTCAGAGTTGTGAACTGTATGCTCAGCTTGCCCATAATAGAAACGCACGAAGGATGGCAGATGATCTACTTGAAGACAGGTTCGACTCTGCTATCTCATTTGCAGTCTTTGTTCGTCAAGTTGTCAGCATCTATGATCTGGCTATCCGATCACTAGAATACCAGATGCCGCCGTCACTCAAAGCAAAAATCCTACTCGCTACTTCCTACACCGATAAAGTTACTAAAGGCACTCTGTCATTTGTCATCTGCAGCGTCAATCGTGAACTGGACAAATTGACCCAGCCAAATGAGCAACAGCGACTCAAGCAGCATAGAATGATCAGTGAAGTCGTTTCACACTTGAGTATGTCCCAAATCGATGATATCAACCGAGAAGGGCAAGACGTGGGTGAAGAGGCACAGGCACGCAACGTCTTCTGGTGCGATTGTTATCGGTAATCTCCCACCAGTCAAGTACTTGCTTGGCTCCGGCTCTGTCGACTGGAGAAGCCCTTCCTTTGGCATACCTTTGTCTATTGCTGCGGCCTGGGGGCACATTTATGTTGCTTGATTTTCCCTCAAGTGCGGGTCGCATTAGCAATGTTCTAATCAAGGGTTGGGAACCAGACCTGATTTGAAAAAGACTTGCGTCTTCCCGTGAGTAACTACACGTACCTAGACCCAGCTGGCAGTACGCTACGAGCTGCTGCACTAGCAGGTCATGATGAGATGCCTTTCACGTTCTGTTCGATATAGCCGTTGGTGCTTGAGTCATTTCCTGTATTATATTGTCACATCATCGTTTGTCCGAGCGCTGCTGTCGCGGCAGAGCCCCGCGCAGTCCTCCGTGGACCCGATGTCGGTTATGTACGTTTCTGTCGCGCGATCAGCTCGGTAGCATTCCTCATGATAGATTAACTCCAACGATCAAGTCGGTAATCTAACATGAACATTAGATACAAATCGTACGTAATGCGTTCTCATCGAAAGTCTGAACAACCCAGTGCTGTCCGATTGGGTCTTTTCACTGACAAGTCACTCCACAGAAGATAGATTTAAGCCCTTGTTCATGCAGAACAGGCACACCACTGAAATCTCGTTAATTTTTTTTTCCCAGCCGAGTAAGATTCAGCTCGTGCTCCACTTTATCAGGCTAGTGTTATCTCCACAGGGCAGCGCATCGCTGAGATCAATCTGCATTCAGATACTCCAGTGTAGAATACCCGATGAGGTACTTATAGGTATTGTAAAGTAAGTAGTGTAGGCCTGCATTCGTAGAGCCAGAGAATAACTACGCAGTAGGGATGTATCAATGCTAGCTGCTATAGTCTCTTCTCCCAGTACTACATGCTCACGGATGTTGTGTGCCTCTTATACATCTTATGAGGTGATCTGGAGTCTAATTCAGCCTCAGGTTCAACTGAACACGCAATGGTTTCTTCGGCTCGTCACCAGCTGAATGACACGTATGCTGGAATTGCATCATCATGGGTGCGTTGCAGATACCTAGTCTCGCCACACCTACATGCAGGATGACATAGAGGCTGATTCTTCAACAAAGATAGATAATCTCAGATGTAGAGAAGAAATATGCCGGTTGATCCCGAGTCCTTTGAGCAATATCCATTTACAATCATCATCTCTTCCTGCATCTTCCCTATCATAAAAATACTTAGTTGAACCACCCATACCTCTATTCACATTGGTCGACGCAGCCTACCACATCCCAGGCAGGGACCGACTCTACATATGGTCCGCAGACAGTACTCCCGGATCGAATTCACCCCAGGCATCCCAGCCCAGGCACCCCAGACGAGCGCCTCGTTGTAGGCCCAAAGTCCATCCGCGACTGCTGGACAACCTTCAATGAGACCGACTTCGGCAGAGTCGACACCGTCGTCCCCGTGCAGGGCCACAGAGACCAACTCTACGTCTTCTTCGGCGGCCGCTATCTCGAAATCAAAATCGACGACAACCCCAACGACAACTCTGTCAACGGCGGCGCCCGCACGATCCCCAGCGGATGGAAGTCGCTTGAAAAGGTGGGCTTCGACATTGTTGACGCAGCGGTGGTCGTCCCGGGGAATACCAACCAGCTGTACTTTTTCGAGCTTAAAGTATGTCCGTGTGGACACTTGCACGGATGAGTTCATCAACGGACTTTCGTCTATCTACAAGGGATGGCCGAATCTTGTCGAGGCTGGGTTTGATGCTATTAATGCTATTGTGGAGAGTCCTAGTGGCGAGGACGTGTATTATGTCTTCTGTGGAGACAAGTATGCTAAGATCAAGATTGACACTTCCCGTAAGGATACGCTCAACTTGTCGACTAGATTGATTAGTTCGGGGTGGAAGACGCTTGATGGATGGGCTTGAGAGGCAACTATATCTGGGGGGAGGTTTCCTGCTCTCTATTATATGATTTTTATGATGCTGTATCTAATCTATCCTTTACGCGATCTTTTGTACAGTCTGAGGTGTTAAGCATCCCTGGTTAAGCTGATGAGATTCAACGAAGATATACTGAATTAGAGAAACAAGCTTATTCGTACCTAGTAAATTACCAATGCAAATTTTCTGAATCCGATTCTGGGAATGTCCTCGCGGAATCATTGACCGTAGAAGTTGGCCGAAATGCCGAAACGATACTTTCAAGTCTAAATCGCCAAGAGAAAGTGGCAATTAGTGGGGATTTACCAAGAGACCCATCTGAATCCAAAAACCCCATCGCACACTAGCAATCTAGACCTAGCCCAATTTCTCCATCAGGAAACTCCGGCGACGACTGAGCAATTGCCGAACGAACAGGAACACCAGGGGCCGTTAAGGCCCGATCCGCTGGATGACAACGAGTGGTAAGAGGGGCATTCGTCTGAATATTGCGATTCTTTCCTTCTAGAATGGTGGCGTACCAGGGTTCGATTTGGAGATGGGCCAGTATTTCGGAAGTATAGCGGCGCTCTGAATGGATGGCGGAAAAAGGAGACGACTCCCGTCCATGGATACCTTCTCCGTTACTCCTTTGGGCAATTGGTATATGTGCGACAGTAGCAGGATCTGATTTGCGCGTTTGGGACTGAAGAGCCGAGTCAGATTTTTGGGCTGGGGAGAATACGGCGTTTCAAAAGTTAAAACGAAGGAATCGGGGCTAGAATTGGAGAGGAAGTGTTTGGCTATAAGTTGGCCCCTTTTTTTCTGTTCATTTTCTTCCCTTTTTTGCAAGGACATTAAGATTTCTGCTGATAAACCTTGGATTCATTATGAACATCGCCAGACTCACCACCCTCGGAGCCCTGGTCAGCCTCGCGGCCGCCTGGCTACCAGAGACCAACAAGCAAATCACCGCCAGCAATGGCACAAACCTCTTTTCTAAATCCAACGGCAAAATCCGCGGCGTGAACATGGGCTCCCAATTTATCTTTGAGCCCTGGATCGGCGAATCTGCCTGGTCCGACATGGGCTGCGGCGACCAGAAGTCCGAGTTCGACTGCGTGTCGAGTCTCGGCCAGGAAAAAGCCAACAGTGCATTCACTGAGCACTGGGACACCTGGATCACCGAGGAAGACATCAGCGAGATCCAAAGCTATGGTCTGAACACCATTCGTATTCCGGTTGGGTACTGGATGAAAGAAGATCTCGTGTACCGCGACAGCGAGCATTTTCCGCAGGGCGGGTTCGAGTACCTCGAGAGGCTTTGTGGATGGGCCAGTGATGCTGGTTTGTATATTATTATGGACCTGCATGGGCTTCCCGGTGCGCAGACTGCTGAGAACCCGTTTACGGGCCAGTATGCTTCGGAACCCGGGTTCTACGAGGATTACCAGTATGAGCGCGCGCTGAAGTTTCTTGAGTGGATGACGACCAACATCCACCAGAACGACAAATTCCGTAACGTGGGTATGCTGGAGATTGTCAACGAGCCGGTGCAGGAAGAAGACAAGGCTGCTTCCTTGCGCGCGGGTTACTATCCGAATGCATTCCGAGTTCGTCTCCTCCCCTTGCCTTGTGGCCAGGAGCAGCAAGCTAACCCTTCCCAGCGAATCCGCGCCGCTGAGCAGAAACTCTCGGTCAACCAAAACGACTATCTGCACATCCAAATGATGGATGAGAACTGGGGCGCCGGCGACCCTAACCAGTACCTGGACGATCTCTACTACGCTGCTTACGACGACCATCGGTACTTAAAATGGGCTAATATCGACGCCTCGCATGACAGCTACATCAGCACTTCTTGCAGTGACGAGCTGGATAGCAACACCCCGCTTATTGTGGGCGAATGGAGCTTGGCTGTCGCGGATGATATTGAGTCGGACTCGGACTGGGATCCGGACTCAAACACTGATTTCTATAAGAAGTGGTTTGCAGCGCAGATCACTGCATATGAGAAGCAGCAGGGGTGGGTGTTCTGGACTTGGAAGGCTCAGTTGGGAGATTATCGGTGGTCGTATCAAGGTATGCTCTCATTTACATTTCTATTTTTGCGCATTACTGACTCTTTAGATGCGGTTTCGGCTGGTGTGATTCCTACTGATCTCAACTCGGCTCTGAATACGGGGGCGTGTGGGTAAACTTGTACATATCTTGTAGAGGCAAATGATATTCCTACACTGCAATAGCTACGAAATAGTCAACGCCTTCAGATCCTCCTCCGTCTCCATCATAAAATCCCCGTCCAAATTCTCATACATCTCAGACCTCTTGTTAACAAACCCATCCTTGTTCAAATACCTCTGCATGACAAATCCCACAGTCCCCTCTTCATCCTGGTGAGCTCTACTGCACCTCCATTTTTCCTCACCCTTATACTGTCGGCGGAACTCGCAGATAAAAAAAAAAAATCAATCAGACGGCCTTGAAGTTGCCCCTGGGAATGATTAAATTCCACGCCCTCATGTCTTTGTTTATTATACCTTTCTCGGTGGCGAGGTGGATGATGTTGATTGCATCAAGACGGATTGCCAGGACTCCTTTAGGCAGTAGTGGGTAATGAGCTCGAGGAGAAAGCCGCCAATGTATTTGAGGAGGATTGCGGGGTTGGAGGTATATTTTTAGATTGTTTTTCTTTTTGATTCGTCTTCGTGCTCTTGGGAAGAAGAAAAGGAAGGTGACGAGATAGTGAACGTGGCGAGAAGATTTGGAATGTGCTGCTTTTGACTGTCCTTCACGGTGTCGTATACTCCCACTTCCATCCTCTACCATTTCCGCATGAGATGGTAGAAAAACGCTTCGCCCTTTCCTGGACTAACCTCCTGGTCGGACTCCTCATAGTCACCCTCGAAGTTGCTGTCTTCGTGCTCATCCTCGCCCTCTTTATCATCTTCGTAGTTGAACTCGTCATCACCATCAGAATCAAGCCGAGCAAGATACTTCTCGATACCATCCTCCCGAGCAAAAGCCCGAAACTCCCGTTCACGCTCCGCACTCAAAGTCTGATAATGCAATCTCCAATCTTCCCTAAGCTGCCGCGCGAACCAGTGATCAAACGCCTTCACGACAGCCACAGACCCCACTGTCATAGTCGGGATATTGTCCAGTAGCTGAGCAGCCATAACGCAGGACAGAGTGCTTGGCTCAAAGTTTCAAGTGATCACGGCTTGGATTTTGCCTCAGGTGGTGGGGTGGATCGTTGGGGTATAAGGTATTTCGTGGTCAGGTTTGTAGGGGGAACTGGGTGCGTTAATAACCTAGTGTATAGAAAAAACTGACATGGTTTATGGGGAACACTTACTGTTCTCGCATTGCTGCGCTAAAGAATTTATCTGCATTTCCTGGGACTTCTAATTTGGGATCGTCGGCCCCCATGGTATCGGGGGCTCACTGCTTTATGTGTTCGTGTCGGTCTAGGTCAGAGGAACAGAGTAGGAATAGTCGTTGGATGGTGAAGAAGACTGAAAGAAAGCCAGTGATAAGCAGGGTCATGCGACAAGTAGCTCGGCGGCCTTATAGAGGGCTTCTGCCTCCAAGATATTCTGTTACCTTGGCGTCATTTGTCTTGACTCTCAAACATTGACCATAATACTTTTTTGGAAGCGCAACAGGAACAGTCCAAGTCACTGTCACGACAGGATGGCTTCGTTACCTAATAACTAACCTCAATTCACAGTTCAGATAAAACCTTGGTATGCTGCTTTATAGAGTCCATCTATACAGAGATATTCCCACCTGTTGCATACGCGACAAAAGTGCTGAAATGCCATCATGGTCTTGAGGGACCACCACGGCCATTGAAATCCTAGATGGAGCGACCCTTGGATTGTCGTCTCGTCAATCGATTCCGCCATGGATGAATTGATGTCAGATAGATACCGTACCTGGTGCCAAGGAAGATATAAGAGATTTGAAAGCGACGAGTACGAAGGGGAAAGTTGCTGGGGTGTAGGGTAAGCATCCTAGGGACACGATTCTCCCCAGGCTCCGAAATGTTATCAAACCCGATGTTGCGTCGTAGATACCCATCAATTCTGAGCTACCTTCGGCGTAACGGAGGTTTAAGGGTTTTCAAGAAAAAGTCACCCCGAACTTGACAATGTGAATGGTGTGTAATCAAGGTCGCCTCATGGCTGGTATGAATGGGTCGAAGGGGACCCAAAATAGAGAAACAAGCTGGAATTAACCCACCATCTGCTACCGGGTACCGATGGAGCAGGAAGGCAACGGAAAGAACCACGTCTTTACCCTGTGCAATGCAAAGGGATCGAGTACGAGAGCAGCCTATGGAACAAGAGACGGAGCATATGGGCCGCTACATTTTCGTCAAGGTCTGTTGGTGGAGAGCGCAAGAGCAAGTAGGCTCTACGTCTCGTGCATTTCATGTGACAAAACTACTGATGTTTAGTGCGATAAAATAAGAGATGCTAGCGAAAAACCTGGATCCATACCTCGTATGTCACAAATTAGCGGCGTCTCGAAGAAGATAGAACACTTGCCGTTGCTAAATGGCACCATGCAATTGGGATTACTCTCACACAAGGGCGTTTTTATTCCGCGTCAGGCGAGAAGACACGGTTTTGACTGCTAGGAGTACTCTTTGAGTCTTGACAGGAGACTATTATCGACTAGGCTTGAAGGCTTGGGATGATCAACATGACTGGCCGTCGTTTCTTCTTCGGTGGATGACTCCCATGTCACCACCGTGGAGAACCTATTATTGTTAAATATCATCAATTGCGCCCATTTGGATACATAAAATCCACCAATTACAACCCACTATAGAACCCTAATTGCATGCGTGAAGCCCACATCTTGTGAATAACTTCTATTTCATCCCATTAATATGGTTAGGAGAACGCAGGAATGGTCTGCAACCAATTACGAGCACAGACGACTTAGATCCGACATTCGACCTACCATGCCACGTTGGCATGTCTAACGCGGTCCTTGATTTGAAATAAAGCGAAGGCGAATGGCTTATTCTCTACTGGAAATTCGGAGAGTCAGTCGATGTTTTTGGGACGACGGCCAGTCAACAAGCCAACGCTCATTGACAGAGTATGAAAAAAGGATAACGCAAACAAATGAGATAGAAATACGCAGGGTACCGAGAGCATCGTGCCTCTGGCGCCGCCAGAAGTCTTGCGAAACTGGAGAGATATTCGTTCTGGATATGATCTCGGTGTGGAGCTGGTTGTGACACTGCCTATCATAACCACAAACTATACATAAGGATCCGGCATATATCTAGTGAAACTAGGTATATGTATTCCAGATCCTATTAAGCAGCACCAATTTATATCTACACCGTCCTCAAACACCCCTCCAAATACCCCTCCACCCTCTTCACATCCCCCAATTCAGCCACAACCCCAATGTACCCATCCGGCCTCACAATCGCCACAGCACCCTTCTCCGGAATCACACCATAAACCCCATAAGCATCTTCCTTCTCATACCCGTTGTAGAACTGCATCTCCGAGTACTGCTTCAGTTCACGGGGTACATCCCGCCAGGTGAAGTCGCGAGATAGGCGCGGGTGGAGAACAACTTGTTCGATTGTGGAGATTGGGAAGCGCGGGAGAACGGAGGAACCGAGAGTGGTCAGGGTTTGGTGGGAGATACCACTTGGGTCGAGGAGGTCGGTGGATGTTAGGCAGAGGATGCGGAAGCGGCCGGTTGAGAGGAAGTCTGTGGTTGTTAGTAAGTATGCGTTTTGATGCTAGTTGTTGTGCAGGTAACATACCATCCTGAAGATCGCGACGGTTCCCATCCGCGTGTCTTTTAACTTGTACATTTAACAATCTTCGACCTGGGTACAGCATACCCGACAAACGGTCCGTTCCGTGGATTGGATCCTTGCCCTCTTTTTCCAGCGTCCGGTTCACGACCAAACTCACGGGATATTCAATACCACAGCCACTTGTAAATCCATTTCCAGTGCTAAAGACAGTTTGGAACTCCTCATGCGTGAGTCCCTGGTTGCCGTCTTCGGAACCAATTTTCCCTGAGAACATGGAAGAAAAGGTACGGTCGAAATCGATCAACTGTTGTGCAATGGTGTGTCGTTCGCTGTGGTAGGTGTCGAGGAGGGCTTCGGGGTTGGGGGCGAGGCCATAGATCGAGTAGATCAGTTTCCAGGCTAAGTTGTACGAGTCCATCATGGATACGTTCATGCCTTGGCCGGCCTTGGGACTATGTGTATGGCATGCTGTATTGCGGTCAATATCTAGTCCAAGACGGCCTTAAATGGGCTAAGAACTTACCATCTCCAGCAATAAACACCCGGTTGACTCCCTTCGAATCCTTCACTGCAAACCGTTCCGTCACGCGCTGCCCAATCTGGTACGCTGCCCACCAGTCCACATCGCCATCCTTCTTGGGCTGAATGTAATATGGTTTAAAGGCGTCCACCGCATGCTGGAAGAGCCTGTCCATCGTAACTTTGCTCCGACGTTCCTTGGCCTGTTCTTTGTTTGAACCATTAAGGGTCTCCTCCGTCTCCAGTTCTGGTACCTGCACATACAGACGAGTGAGATAATCACCCGTCGCGATACGCTCTCGCGGAATGACCATGACGGATCCAGCTGGAGAGTGAATGGCACAGCGTCTCCTAATATCAGGGAAATCAGTATCCACGACCAGATCCATCACTCCCCAGATGTGGTCAGTAGACTCTCCAAGCATCTTGAGACCCATGTGCCGTCGCACAACCGAGTGCGCGCCATCAGCGCCAACCAAATGCTTAGTGCGAATGGTCCTGCGCTGCCCCTTCGTCTCAAGCTCCGCGACGACAGGAAACTCCGGATCTGATTCATCAATGTTGACGGTGAGAAGCTTTGTGCTGCGCTGCACACCGCGCTTCGAATACCGCAGCAAATCCGTTTCAAGAATCCGCTCAATTCGACCCTGGTGAATAGTCACCTCGAAATTGTACCGCGCAGGCACTGCGATATCGCGAACAATCGAGGTTCTCTCGATCACTTCGTCCTTGTTGCTAGACGGGTTCCAAAATGCAACTTCTTCCATATGGCACCCATCGTGCACAAGTTCATCAACGATGCCAAGGGACTTGAACACCTCCAGAGTTCGGGGTTGGATACCGTCTGCCTGACCGGACGTCAGCAGCGAGGGCTTCCCATCAACAAAGAGCAATGAATCATCGTTCAATCCGTATCGCGACAGGAGCAGGCCCAGCATCATACCGGCGGGCCCCGCTCCGACAATGACGACCTCGTATTTCTCCGTCTGCTCGTCGCGCGTGAATGCAGGTGTGATGCGGGGCAGTGGAGGGCCAAAGGAAGGTAGAACCCGTAGCTCGCGCGACTTGGTCGCGTACTCTGTGAAGACGGGCATGGCGGATGCAATGGGAGGGTATTTCTGCAGAAATTGGGAGAATTCGAGTCGTCACTCCTCCAATACACTGCCATTGTCCATTTTATACCCCATGTCCCATGGTCAATATCCTCCGCAACAGTCAACGTCGGTAAACGGGTGGAGGTTTACTTGTCCAATGGTAGACTGCGTAACTACGGAAGTTGACCCATTCGGGGTTATCTAGGGCATTCTGATTGGCCATTTTTGAAGATCCTCAGGATTTGTGAGATTTGAGTAAGCATCCACAAGCAATGGGGGGTTGGAAGACGTATTTCCGTAAAGCCGGTTCATGGCGAGAGTGAGCGGAGATACTGATTCTCCATTTACGTTGACTTATGCAGTCGTGCGGCGGAATTCCGACCTAGCCCTCACGGCAATGCAATACCGAGCGGTAAAGAACGGTAGCTAAGCTCCACGGATGTCAATCCAGCGCATCGTCTGAGATACATACAATCTTTCACCATCGCGAAGAAAGAGCGAACCCCCGTGGTTTAGCGAGGTACTCGGCAACTCTCCGCATACAAACGTACCCTGTACTCTGTACAGCAACATCACAAGTCTGGTATGTACTACCTCCACCAACCAGTCTTGGTTCGATATGGGGTATTCCCGAAACTCTTCATCCATATCCCAAATCCTCATACCCGTACTCCGTACATGCTAAATGTGCTTGCCACTCGGCCTGTCTCCATGCTTCTCCCCGCAAATCATTCCGTCGAAGGGGGATTTTCCGATCAGGAGTATCCGGTAACCAACAATGGATACGATCCTTTTCTCCCCGAAGGAATGGAGGGATCTGACGTGAGGAATGAGATTCGGTCTGTAATTGAATGCCGTAACGTAGAAGATTCGTACGCAGTTTGCGGGACGGAAGTTTGTCGGCAGATAGCAAAAGACTGGTTATTTAACTCTGGTGGTGTCCTCGGGAGACGTATTGTTGTGCCGTGATACCTCACAAGCTTCCTCATATTGATATTGCTTCCTTTCTGCACTTTTGCACACAAAACGTTCATTTCCCGGGACTTCCATATAATTGCTCAACTTCATTCCATCCCTTTGTCAAAGATGAGACGTCTTTCTCGTTTGTTAAACGGCAGCAACGACAACGCAGCAGAACCCCTGCCGACAGAGAGCAAATGGATCGTGGAAGAACGCTCTATTGACGAAGCTCGCCCTCTACGAGTTGTCATAATCGGCTCTGGTATTTCAGGTATCATCTCTTCCGTCAGATTCAGACAGCGAATTGCCAATGTAGACCTCTGCGTCTATGAGAAGAATGCAGACGTTGGCGGTACTTGGCTTGAGAATCGGTACCCCGGATGTGCATGTGGTATGTAGTACCCCGCGTTGTCTCTTTTTCCTCATTCGTATTCCGCAGCGACTGAATTTTTGTAATTGTGACCAGACATACCCGCACACACGTACCAGGCCACATTCGAACCGAACAAAGAGTGGTCGACATTCTATGCTACGGCTCCCGAGATTTATCAATATTGGAAGCGTGTAGCCAGCAAGTATGGCTGTGAGAAGCATATCAAGTTCAAGCAGCAGGTCGTGCAGGCTGTATGGGACGAGAAGAAGAGCAATTGGCAGCTTCAGGTTAGCATCTTCGCATGATTATGAGGAACCAGGGCTGATATTACAACGACAAGGTCCAAGATGTCGATTCTGGCTCGGTATACTCGGATGAAGCCGATGTACTCATCTCAGCAACCGGTGCGCTGAATAATTGGAAGTGGCCTGATATCCCTGGCCTTCATGACTTCAGGGGCAAATTAATGCACAGTGCCAAGTGGGATGAGAGTTATGATTATAGCGTACGAAGCCCTGGGTGTCACCACTAATGAGAATAAGCTAATTCGTCTATTAGGGCAAGAAAACTGCTGTGATTGGAAACGGGTCGAGTGGTATCCAGGTTGTTCCTGGCATGCTGCCAAAGGTCACACATTTAGACCACTATATCAGGGGTCGAACATGGCTCTCGCCAACGCTTGCTCGGGATGAAATTGACAAGCGAGGTGCTGGTCTAGAAAACTGTGGGTATTTCTCGTCTTTCGGTAGATCGAAATTCATATGCTGACATCACCTTCAGTCTCCTTCAGCCCGGAAGAGATTGAAGAATTCAAGAAAGACCACCAGAAGTACCAGAGATTTCGTAAAGGTAAGGACGTGACATGCTTTTGTCTGAACCTCTGCTTAAACTTGCGATAGGGGTTGAATTGGAACTGCAATCCGTTCACGGAGCAACAATTACCGGCACACCAGAACAAGTCGGGGCGCGAGGAATCTTCCTGGAGAACATGAAACGGCGCCTGGCAGGGAACCCCGCTCTCATTGATGACTTGATTCCATCCTTCCCACCCGTTTGTCGAAGACTTACGCCAGGCCCCGGGTACCTCGAAGCCCTAACGGACGACAAGGTAGATGTCGTCACCTCGCCAATCGTCAAGGTCGACACAGAGGGCATCATCACAGCTGATGGAAAGCACCACCCGACTGACGTCCTCGTCTGCGCCACTGGATTCGACACAACCTTCACACCCCGCTTCCCCATCATCGGCCGTAATGGAGTTTCCTTAGCGCAGCGATGGAAACAGACCCCAGAAACGTATTTATCGCTTGCTGTTGATGGATTCCCGAACTACTTCATTTGTCTAGGCCCCAATGCGGCTCTAGGTGAAGGAAACTTGCTTCTCTTAATTGAAAAGGAAATTGATTATTTCACTGAATGCGTGATGAAGATGCAGCGCGACAATATTCGGGCGATCGGACCTCGGAAGGAATCCGTGGCGCGCTTCACCAAGCATTGTGATCAGTACTTCTTGCGCACGGTATTCAGTGAGAAATGTCGAAGCTGGTATAAGGGTGGAACGGAGGATGGGAGAGTGACGGCTGTGTGGCCTGGTAAGTCTACGTTCACTCATCATGAGATTGTTCGTAAGCTAACATGCCATAGGATCTTCCCTTCATTCCATGAAAGCCCTGGCACATCCTCGCTGGGAAGACTATGAGTATGAGTACGTCGACGATAACCCCAACGGCTGGATTGGAGATGGTTGGACGGAGAATGAGAAGTACAAGAGGATCAACGTAGATTATCTAGATGATGACCAGGTCGACTTTCCAAGCGTGGTTGTTGACAACAGAGAAGTCCCAGCAGCTGGTGTCACTGCTGATTGATTATTGTGATGCTCTTAGAATTTAGTGGAATGGATATTATAATAGCATAAGGCCTTGAAATGAGTTCGTATAAAAAATCAGGTTGAGGATTTCAGTTGAAGGTCGAGAAGCACGTGAAACGTAAGAGTCAGCTGGTCACTGTTTAAGGCGATCAAAAGTCCCCCGAAAGTACGATCACCCTATCTACCAAATTAAGTCTTAGATAAATTAAGATAATAATTAGTCGAGTTTTCATTTAATTTGGGTTAGCTATGGGCATCATATCCATTCAATCATATCATTCCCTCCAGGGATTTCATCGTCATCATTTTCATCATCATCGTCGCCATCAATTCCTAGACAGTCCAAGGAAATTAGACCAAGGGAGAGTGAGGGATAATCAACGCTCCTCCCAGACATTATGCCCAGCATGAGGCGAAAATGTCGAGTTTGCACTAGTTCCACGCTCAGTATCACCATTACCTTCCGCTTCTGCATCCCGCAATTCCGGCTGCGTGATCCTTCGATATTCGCCGTTATTCCTCGATGAGGCAGTGCTCATCCAACTGGCGCGATGGCCTCCAAACTGGACAAATCCAACCTAATATAGTTAGTCCAGGATCACGAGGCGTGGGGAAGCGGCCGGATGTGGCTTACCTTAGTCGCCCAAATTAAAGCAGCAGCAGCGAAGATCATCCAAGAAACATTCTGTTGCTGTACCCTCCATGGAGTCAGGCAACTGCGGTGGTATCCAAGCTGCATTTCACAAGCGTTGTCACCATGGTCGCGATCTTTGAATGGCCACGCCCTGTCATGAACACTACGAAGTCCGCAGCATTGATTCGTATCCTGGATGGTCCGAATAGCATGCGCGTTCTTCGACTGGAAAAAGCCCTGCCATTGCTGCTCAAGGTGACAGGCAAGTATATTGCCAGGGAAGAGGTATGCCAAGGCCACACTCGCAATTGCAGATAAGAGGATGGAATGAAGTTGGTCGATTATCGAAACAACCCGGGTCCGTGGCGTATTGGCATTAGCGCCGCTTCTGCTGGATGTATTGGAGACGGCTAGGGCAGCAGCAGTCAAAGGGGAGAGTAAAGTCACGAGGACTGGAAGCCATGATGGCAGCGGAAGGAATGATGACGATATGCGAGACCAGGCTAGCGCTCCAAGGATTAAGGTCACAGCGAGTGGCTTGGCGCGAATAAGATCAGCAAGCTAGACCATTTAGATTGCACCTGGCAATATACGTACCAAAATGAGAAAGGACAAGGATACAGGCGTGGCTTGAAACATCCCAGGCATGGTGTCTGTCGAGCAGGTTGCTTGCAGGGGAGAGTACAAGTAGTTAAAGCTACGAGCGGGGCTTGCTCTTATACGGCGTAAACATGCAAACGACAGCACAATGGGCGTTGGCTCATGATGATCAGTCGACTTCTTCGTACTTTTGTCTTTGTCTCATTGTCATTGTTCTAATCCTACTTGTACGCTTCCAACAATAGCATTCCAAACTAGCATGCTCCGTACAGTAACTCCTACATGATAGAGACGATCAATCGGTAGATGGACACTCGGGAGATGAGGATGTGCACAAATACTGACTTTAGTAACTGCCAAGCATTAGCTATGCCACACACTAATCCCAACTGGCGATGCGGTGTCTCCGCTCTCGTGCGGGGAAACGTACGGTATGGTATGGTAACGGTGTCCAAATGAGGGGAAGCAGACGCGGGATCGCCAAAAGAGGTAAGATCGGTGGGTCCAGCACGCACAACCATTCATAACCCAGCATATGTCTGGATTAGATAATTAATGACGAAAGTGACAATAAATCCCACACAAGAGCAAAAAGGGGAAGCAATAGCGCTATACCAAAATAAAGATCGCAGTCAATCAATGGTTTTGTTGGAGTTGTTGGTCGCATTGTGTAATGTGCTCTTCAGCAGGAGTTTAAGTTTGATTGACAGGTACTTCTTGTACGTCTCGATCTCCACAGAGTTGGAGAAGGACTTTGGGACATCCTCACGTACGAAAGCATCGAAAAACGCACGATGCTCCTGATTCTGATTTCCGACAGCATTGATCCCTGTTCACTCGGCTTGTCTTCCGGCCCAATTGTCAAGGCCAATTCTGACGCAGAACCCGGATCTCTCGCTGGATACTACGATCTTACCCCGGACTCTCTCCCGCCTTTTATAAGCTTCTCCCCGATGGGCCACAATGAAATCGTCTTCTGAGAAACACTTTCGCTGTACTGTCTGCCAGCGAGGCTTCACGCGAATCGATCATCTGAAGAGACACCAACTTCGTCGTATGTGCCTCATGCTTCATGCATGCTGCAGTTGTCCAGATGTTGGATTTTCTCGGTGCTTGGACGTTGGACTAATTCCATAACCACCAGACTCCGGACTGAAGCCTTACTCGTGTGTTTTCTGCAATGAGGCCTTTGCGCGCTGGTATGTTCTTCTAGTATCTCCCAACTGCGTGGGACTAATTTGCTCCTCAAGTGATAATCTCCGGGACCACTATGCGGACTGCGCAAAACGCGGGGACCAGAAAATCCCGGAAACCGGCCAGAGAGGCAGACGGCGGCATGCGTGTCAACCAGTACCTCTACCTCAATCTACTACGGCTTGGAATATTGAGCTGACCAAATTCGCGTGTAGTGCATGTCGATGAAGCTTCGCTGCGATGGATCGAATCCCTGTGGTTCGTGCCAGAAACGGAACGTGGAGTGCGTTAAGGAACAAAAGCCTGGCTCACAAAAATCCCCGTTATCAGATAGCCAGTCTACAAGTACAACCCACTCTGCGCTTGCACCCCGCAATATTTACGAACCGTCATCTGATCGCGGGTCGATCAAGTTCCTCCTCAATGGAGGCACCGACAGCTTTACCGAACACTTCCACCTTCCGCCACATACTGATAGGGCCCGGGGCTTGGAATACCATAACCAAAAGGGGTTTGAAGAGGCTGAGATGTCAATCCTTGGGTATCCTGAAAGAAGCGATCAGCCGGGCTATGCACCAGAGTTTGTCGAGTCAGACCTGTCTGCTCAGTCTTTTTTCCAGGATACCTTTATCAATTTCTTTCAAGGTCCGTTTCCACTTGGCGAACCACCAAGAACATTGGACGAGCACTACAGAAGCGAAACTCCCTACGATCCTTTAGTGCCCCAAGGGCAACCATCACACGAACCGGAGAAGCCGTTTGCTATGGCACTGATTCAAGCAATATTATCTAGAGCCTGGACGGTCCCCCTTGAACCTAAGGTTCAGGAAGAAATATCCATGGATATTCATTTTTTATTGACGACTGCCCGCATTCGAAAATTCGTCTCGCTATACTCCAGGTTCTGGCATCCCAATTGCCCGCTCGTCCACATCGCAACCTTTGATCCCGAAATTGCCTCATTGCCCTTGCTCACATCTATCGTTTTTATGGGCGCCATATACTCGGATGACATGAGGGAGTCGGTTGCCGCTAAGAGGGTTCTTGATTTCGCAGAATTGTTTGTGTTCTCGAGTCACGTTTTTGCGTCCGAGCATGATATTGGCGCTAGCTTTCGTACGGAACACCGCATGGATGATGAGCCGAATGAACTGGTTCAACTGCAGGACCTCCAAGCAGGGTACATCATGACTGTTACACAATATTGGGCAGGTAGTCGTGTTTCGCGAAACCGCGCGATGGAGACCCTTTTCAATCAGGTTGTCAACGTAAGTCGACCTTCCAGGTATAGAAATTACCAGATGCTGATCAGACTGCCAGGCTTCGCGTAGACTTGGTCTTTCCAAGTGTCGTCACCAACGACAAGATCAGTTCCACGAGTCTTTGTGGATTAAAACAGAATCTCGTATTCGGTACGGCTAAGGGCTTATTAGCGTTACATTAGCAGTCTTTGATGCTGACCGTTGGTAGTATCATGGTCATGATAGCCCTGATCGACTCTGCGTTCTCATTCTTCCAGAATTACCCGTGTCGCCTGGCGCATGTTGAGATGGATTTTGATCTTCCATGTGAAGAGAGCCTCTTCAATTCTGTCCATCCATTCTCAGAACCGAATTTCCGCTTCTCTCGAAATCTCACCGTCTCAGAAGCTTTCCAGAGTCTATTCGAGGAGTGCCCAGAGGATCCACTTCGTCCTCCCTCCCCGTCCCTTACGCAAAACAACGTCGGTAATCCTTTGGCTTTCACAGTATTCGACATGTTTCTTCTAATACACTGTATGTACACTTTTTCAGACAATTATTCACTATCACTAACCAATCCTAGTGCTATACGCTTTCATAAACACCCACATGACCCTCCTAATCCCCATCCTACGAAAATACCAAACATCAAAGTCACCCAGCACAATCCCAGATGATTCCATCCTAGCAGCAATCCGCACAGCCCTATCACGATGGCGCGACAACTGGGTGACATTACATAACCAATTACCAGGAGATCAATGGGCGTCTATGGGTTTCTACAAGAATGGATACAACTTCTGGCTTGTTTCGCAATTGCTTATCACCAAGAAGGAAAGCGTGGATGTGGTGATGCGGATGGAGGTGAAGTGTGAGGATAAATTGGAGAAGCTGAAGGTGCTTCTTATGGATGAGTAGTAGGCTGGATATGTATTTGTATTTGCTCTGTGTGTTACTGCTATTCGGATTTTTTTGCATATGGGAGGAGTGTATTAATATCGAGATTTCTTTTTCTTCATCAGCATCGGGGTCTTGAAGAGTATTTGTATGCAAGTCAAGTACCATCGTCGTGATTGCTCCAATGGTATGATCTATGCATACCCCAGCTTCGCAAACGTCTCAATATTTGTCTTCGTATCCTCATCAACATATTCCGGCGGTTCTGCGAAAGTAACATGCTCCCCATGCAACTCAGCAACGTTCCCCGTCAACGAAGAATCATCAACAAACTGCTCCGCGGCCTTAGTAGCCGTCGACATGGGCGTGAGAATCATCGCCTTAAACAAATCCGAGCTGGGCGCGAGGTTGGTTTCTATTTTTATCAGCCTCCCACACTAAACATGCACGCAGAGAGAAAGAAGGGCTAACCAATAACAGCCGGCGCGAGTGCATTAATTTGAATCTGCTCCCTTTCTAATGCCGGCGCTAAGGAGCGGACTAAGCCAATAACACCGTGTTTGGTGGCTGAGTAGATCGGTGCCATCGGGAAGGCATAGAGACCGGCGTTGGACGCGGTACAAATGATACTACCCTTGCTTGGCGGTTTTCCATCACCAGCAATCGTGGGGGTATTCTTAGAGATGTAGTGTATCCCCAAATGAACAGCTGTCATCATTAGCACCCCCAATCCCACAGATAAGGACACGCCATACTATAAAGCACCCCCGAAAGATTAACATCCACCGTCTTCAACCCCGGCTTCACCAGCCCACCACCACTCGCACTCCACAGCGCAGACTTGACTAAATCCACCGACTCGGTAACCCCTGCATTTGCAAAGACCACATCCACACCCCCCTGCTGCTCAAACACCCTCTCAAAAGCCGCAGCCTGCGACTCCCACGAGGATACATCGCAGTGCTCGAAACTGACACTTGCAGTAGGATACTGCGAGCGCAGAGACTGGCGCGCTTTGGCACCAGCTGACGGGTTGATGTCTAGGATTGTAACGTGAGTGTTTGTGTTTGTGTATGCGGGGGAGGAGAGGAAGTGGTGGGTTATGCCTAGGCCGATGCCTGATGCGCCGCCGGTTATGATGATGGATTTTGGGCGAGGCATTGTTATGTTGTGTTGTTGTTGCTGTTGTTGGATAGGGAGGAGATGGACGGGGAGGAGAGGGTGTTGCTCTGTATGGACTATCGAGGATAGATTGGTGTGAGAAAGAAGTGCGAGGGGAAACAGGTGTTTATGTGTTGTGCTTACTGGTTAGTGGCTATTTACTTCACGACCCCTCTTGGATGATCTTCACTGTGGAGTTGGGGGATTTCCGATAGTATCATCCATGTGCATGGATGTTATCACTAGTGCCCTGGACTATATACATACATGCTAGAAATTAATTGGTGATACTATTGCGCGTAACATATCCTTTCTCTCCGAATCTGGGATTCCTTGACTACAATATCGAGTCGAACTTCATACATCAGGGCAAGTAGACCATGTGAAGTTGAATATATGTAGGTTTCGTCGATCACTGCGAAGTATACATAATTCCAAATACCACAAATTCCCAAAAAAAACCCAAAAAAAAAAAAAAAAAAAAGTGACATAACTTAAGCAATCCCACCGCCGCCCCTATTTGACAAATTCTGCAGACGTCCGGGTAAACCATCCAAATCCTCGACGAGCGTATTCCGATCATCGTATTTCCGAGTCGTATCAAAGTCGATCAAAACCGCCTTCTCTCCACGAACAAAAAACCTATATCGATTTCGAATCACCATGTCTAATCCCTAGAGCATGTAGTCGAGGAAGCGTCTCTTGACAGGCTTCTAGATCCTGAGGATCCGCATGTCGTGCATTTCGAACCCGTTCCATGAGAAACCCAATCACTCGGCCATCCTCTGTGAGGTTGTCCCAGGAACCGGGGACCAATATCATGGCCTTCAATCCAATGGTATGCTGTCGTCTCGTTTTCCACGTACTGGATCTCCCAGACGAAGCGCGTGAATTTGATGGCTACGACGGTGTCGAATGTCGGATGTGTAGCTTCAGACACGCCCATTCGTAGTTTCTCACCTATTTTTAGGCCCGTGTACTCGATACAAGTCCCGTGCCATATGCTTGCAACACCAGGGAATGCGGTCCAAGCCGCGCGCGCAAAGTACGGTTGTCCAGTATCCGCATCGCGAGCTATTAGTCCCTCCTTCCAGTTTCCGGGATAAGGGTAGGAGGACGGTGGCTAGGGATGGACCGAAAGTCATATCTTCTATGGCGTAGATGCTGGACTCGATAGTGACATATTTGATAAAGCGAGGGTCGACAAGGAGGCGAGGCGTAGCTTTCATACCCGTCGATATCAATTTCAGCTTGCAGGAGCTCAATCTTCCGGTTTGTTATTGTCATTGGTAGCGATCTGGGGTTGCTTGTGTCGGATTTGCTGCCAGGAATAATCGAGACTTTGAACAAAGAAAGGCGTCGGATTACTCATATTCCTGCATGAGAATGAAGCATTGCTATAAGTTGGTTGATAGAAATAGCCTGGCTGTGTTTGTGATCATCAAAAAGCGGCGCGTATTCGCGTCTACTTTCAAGGTTACATTGGCTTTAGTCTATATTTTCATAAACATGATAGCAAAAAGCAGTATGGAGGCCTCATTGCTGCGGTTGTTCTTCAAGGACCCATCTCTCTAACATGGGGCCAAGATAAGTGCTGACCGAAGCAAGCATCCAGAGGTGTCTAGTAATATGGGCGGGTACCTAACATCGTTAATAATATATGATTTAATGTTTATTACTATAGAGTGGCTTGTCCTCAAAATATAAATAGCTTCCTTTCAACTTAGACCATTCAGTGAGGAATACCCAGTAGCTCCGTAAATCTACTGTGCTTCCCGTCTATAACCTCACCACAACCACATTCTCTAATATGAACCTCAAAAATCTCCCTGGTAAACTTTCGACGCGGATTAAAGGTACCAATGCAACGTCGAGAATTGCACCAGTGATATCTGCATACAGAACAATGCAAGCCTCATTCTGGAGTTCCTGTGCGAGCATTTAAAACCCCGGCCCGGATGATCCCCATGAAGCGCTTCGGATTCCGACAAGATAATTCAGGCTTTGTGCGCTTATATCGTTATAAATTGGGGTTGGGCCTTTTTTTGCTCCACGTCTCCAAGGCGTACTGGTTCATTGCGCCGAAGCTCCCGTGTATGGCAATTCCAGTTTGCATCGCAGTGTTGTAATGAAATAGAGTAAAGCGACTATGCCGTGTGCGTTTATCTGTTGAATAAAAACATGGAACGCTCTTCATGGACGGTAAAGCTGCCAGGTGCTTCTGGCGGAGTCCAAACATTTGTAGGACATCGGCTTGGACAAATGGAAGATAGTCCATACATTAGTGAAGCAATGAAAACAAACACAACGGCATGTAATCAAGTACAGGTATTCGCTAAAGTCACCGCAAGTCTCGCACTCAGCCGTATGGAGCTTGTTCCAGAGTGTTTGCAGGGAAAACGAAGCTCCAGAGCCGATGCTGCGGATGCCCGGATTGTGACAGGGGAGCGCAACGTGGTCTTTGAGTATACATGAATTAGGGATACGATCTGCCTGGCTCGCCGGTTGACGTATCCAAAGTTCGTCATCAGCGAGTATACTTCGACATGTAGCAGCACCATATTAAAAATTTCCAGGGGAAGTTGGACCAATGTTCCGAGACTGCAACTTGGTGCTGAGGCAAACGAATAATTGATGACGAGGTGGCAAAGACTCTCATTTTTATCTAAGGTGTGATTTTGAGTACCAATAATAATCAAATATTGCTCGTTCGATACCATCATGGGAAACAATGGTTATGGTGGCTGAAATGATCTACTAATTCACTGTATATAAACTAGATGGCAATATGGACAATGTCATGTAAATTCTGACAACACGTTGTTTGAAATAACTGTCAGTCTGAAACAACTTCTCTCAGCCAGCTTACTCTCGAGACAGAAATTCTGCTTACATGCTTGGATGGATTCTGATCGTCTGCAGCAGAACCACAATGCTAGCTTTCGTTGATAATTACCCATTCAAACTAACCCAATTAGCGTGTGGTCTAACTGAATTCCCATACTAGTGAAGCTAACCTTGCCCAATTCTAAATTTTGTGCGCCATCAAATTTGCATGCTTCATGATGAACGAAAAGCCGCTTTGCTTAAGAACTGAGTGCAGGGCTAGCCTTGTATGGCATCTATGGGCCCATCTTAATGGCTACTCATTGTTGCATGGAATTACGCTACCAATCACAAGCTAGGGGCTTTGAGGCTCGCCATATAAAATGTCACTGTTTCTGTGGGACGAACCCAATTTATGTTTTGTGCCTTTGGTTCCCTGTGAAAAGTGAAAAGGACGATACAAGACTATCCACTTTTCACTGAGAGAGTTATCATCTTGTGGAGCAAAACGAGCCTACACTTGCCTTCTATGGCTATAGAGGGACATCCACCTCATATCTTACCAGTCTGCTACCAGACATATCAGTGAAATTCATCTCATTGCGCACATTTTTCAACCCCAGAAGATTGACAGCCACGCTGAGGTCCAATATCTATGGCTACAAAGAGCTACAGAATCTTTAGGAAGTAATATACTTTCTTGTAGTGGGTGTATGTATTACCTTCTCTAATAATGAGCCCCTATGTCTGTTGGTGGCTGAGATATTGAGGTTATAAAAAGCGCCATTTTCTATGGAATACAGAGGCGCGCCGCTCGCTTGGGTGCGCCGCCCACTTGTGAATTACGTTAGTGAGGGAAGTTCTTCGTGAGGCTGCTGATGAACTCAAAGAAGGGGATACAAATGACTAGGGTGGGGAACCTAGTGAGAAACAACAGAGTACATATGAACAGGGTACAAATGAGCGGGAAGGTTCCGCAATGATTCTCCTTCAATGATAGAATAGATGGACTGTAGTAAGAATCAGCTGTCACTACAAAAAATAATTGATCAATCAAGTGGCCAGACTCACATGACAAGGGCCAAGGATTATGGATTTTAGTGAGCTGCTAAGCATTATTCTCCATCTTTGCAAAGAGTCCGTATGCCCTTCGAAAACTTAACCAGAAGACGTACCACCGAATTGCTTTCATCAGGACTGTTTGACGTCTCCCTGCTTGCATATAGATCATATTCATTCTCTCAGCGGCAAAGATCAATCGTGCTCTCCTAGGTCACATATGCCCCGAACATTGAGAGAGGGTAATGGCTGAACCTATAATTGTGGACTGAGTACAGATACCTTACAGTCGTCCACATTGCTTTTCCATGTTTTCAACACAAAACGATGAAACCAAAACAACTATATCCATTCAATAAAGATAATGCACCCAGGCAACTAACTAGACATAACCAATCTAAGACTTCTTAACAGCACCCTCCGCCTCATGCGCAACCGCCTTAGCCGAATCCGCAACCTCATGCTCCATCGACTTGGCGGCTTCCGTGCTCGATCCCTCCAGGCTACGGCGGTACAGGAAGATACGGCTGACCTGGACGACACCGACGCATCCCAGGAAGAAGTTGACGGCGGCAAGGCTAGACATTGCATTAGCCATGTTCCAATAATGTATAAAACAGTATGAGAGGTGAAAGAGAGGAACGTACAGCATGTTCCGGGGAGTAATGATCATGCACCAACGGGTCCAGATGGCGCCGGTAGCCATGAGAGCACCGTTTTGTGTGAGGGAGAGCTTTTCGGCAGGACGCTGGAAATCGGAGATACCGGCGATGACGAGACCCCACTGCGCAACGTTTAGCTATGCCATCAACCGTGTATTTCAACCGTCGCAAAACTCCGCTCGCGTGACCGGCGTTGTGCCACATACCTTCATAACGGGGGCCCTACAAATTCGCAATTAGCCATGTCCATTACGCCAATATCTTCAGGAAGAAATTCTTACCAGAAATGCACCGTCTTAACGCCAACCGGGCTGTTCCATAGACGCTGGAAGCCACTCTGCTGGCTCTCGGCCGACGCCGCTCCGGCCTCCGAGCTCTGGAAACGGGCACCAGGCCGACGGAAAGGAGCGTAAGCGTTGCGGAAGGCAGCGCGTGTGTTCTGGAAGAAACGGAAACCAATGCGGGATGTCGACATTTTGGCGTTGTGTTATATGAGGGGGTGTTAGTGTTGGAGGTAAGATAAAAGATGTCGGGGTCGTGGGACTTGACGGAAAGCGGAAAATTGAGTGGAGATGGGTCAACGAGCACAAGTCGGAGAAGAGTAAAAGCCGACAACGATAACAATAGAGTAAGACACTTCTAATTCAATAAGTATAAACAGAAAAAGCAACGCAGCTCAGCTGTCAAACAAAGTTCAAAATGAATGTTTCCCCCGACCTCGGCGTGCCGTCCAAGTTGGGGTTTCCGTTGCGGCTCTTGTTCCGGCTGAGGTAAGCGGTGACAATCACGCTTGTCCGGATTGGTCTGTCTCTCAACTCAGTTCGGACGGACTTCAACGCCTGTCAACCCCAATTCTTCCAGCTGAATTACTGCCAATACGCAGTTGAAGGGCCAATCCACCATGTCCACCAAGTACGCATTCTCCACGGGTCTCAAGGAACTCCGTTTCCTGTTCTGCCAGAGCTCAGAGCAGAGCGCCGCAACAAGGTGGGATTTCCCGAGTCGAGAAAACAAGAGGAAAGGATGCCAGTAACTGACTACGGATTGGATTCATAGGTCGTTCTTGAACCGTGCATACCCTACCATGAAGAAGCACAACCCTCACACCCCTATCCTGATCCGTGAGGCCGCGGGTACCCTGCCTCGAGTCTACGCCAGATACGGTATGAAATCGGTCCAACGACGGCTCAACGGAGATACTCTAACAATTCTGGACAGGTTTCGGACGGGAGAAGCAGGAGGTGTTGCTGGGTAAGTGGTTCAATATGATTTGCAATTGGAGGACATTATTGACTAGGCTGGGCAGGTCTTTCGGATCAGCAGATCGAGGAGAAACTCACCGGTTTGGTCAAGGAGTCTTCATAGCGACAATACCGTTATCATATATCCATCCGTCTACGTCCATGCATTCCGTGTTGTTTCCCGTTTCCGCCATTGTATCTATAGATGAATTCAAAATTTTATTCGGCCAATGACTTGATCACTATTCTTGCACTGCTATCTACAAACTGCCACTGCTATTGGCAACCTCCCCGAATCTATATTGCGCCCAGCTCATGCTCCCTTCTCCCAGCGTCCAGAGTCTCTTTGCGCGATCCTCACCCGCAGCTCCAGCTCCGATGTGGATCGGAAGCAGGTGGTCAAAGTACGGATGGGCCTGTCTGGCATCAGGCCGCTTCAGCAACTCCGCCATGGCCTTCTCTCGGTCTTCAGGGACGCTTGTCACCGCGTCTTTCAGAGCTTCATCGAAGCTAGCAGTATACGGGAGCGGCCTGGGATCTCCAAAGCTGAACATCATATCGCGCAGATTGTGAACTGCCATGCCAGAGGCAATAATGAGGATATTATCGTCCCGAAGGTGGGAGACTGCTTGACCGAGACGGTAGTGCTGAACTGGGTCTTCTGTTTTGAAGAGCGAAACCTGGACAATGGGGACATTCAAAGGATTCTCGTCAGGCTCGAATGCTGCCAGAGTTAGCATGACATGTTCGTGTGTCAGGTGTGAATAACGGATACTCACCGCACTTAAAACTCGCCCAAACACCATGATCCAGACCCCTCTTCACCCCCTTGGCCTTAATCCCCGCCGCACCGAGCGCGTCAAGTACCTTCTTCGCAACCTCCGCACTACCCACATTCGGATACTTCTCTTTATAATAATGGCCTGGAAATCCATAGAAACTATCCTCATCAACACCCAACCATTCACTCTACCAGGGGAAAAAAGCACGCACTCATAAATCAAATCCGTAATCTCTGCCGTATTCACCTGGATCGTGTCCTGGGACGCCTGCCAATGCGCCGAGAAGACCACCACAGCACGCGGCTTGACCTTGGTCGTAATCTCGCGGCCTATTTGGCCGAGCCTTTTGTAGGCCGGGTGGTCCACTTGGTACATGACGTTTGGCTGTGATACTTAGCCCAGCTGTATCTGTATAACAAGAAGTGAGACGTACACCACCATGACTGAGGAAATAAACCGGCGTGCGCATCTTGATCTCGTCTGCAGCAAGCGCTGAGCTCGAGAACCCTTGAACCGCAGGGGAAGTCTGTCGTAGTATAGAAGAAGATCGTGAAGAGGCAACCCCTCCCCCGAAAAACCGGCGTAATCTGAACAAACCAGCTGTGTCTTCGTTTCCAAAGAAAACAGCTATAGCAGCCGCCGCGAGTAAAGCGACAACCGAAGCGAGAAAGATCGTAGCACTCGTACTCGATCTAGACGAAGTGTGCGTGTTTGGATGGTGCTGGTTGGACGCTGTGCTGGGAGTGGTTTGGGGAGACATGTACACTGCGTATATTAAGAGATTGGGGATTTTATCTCTTTTATACTGAGCAGTAGAAGATGAGATTATGAAGGCAATGATGAGAAATAGCCTGGAATGGCTGGTCAAATCGGTAAGCTATTTGAGCGTGATATGTCAGCGGGAGCGGAATAAGGCCGCGTCGAAGCGTGTATACAAGAAAGGCCGGGGGACCCGAAAGGCTAGGAACGAGATATTATTAATTATTATATAGTATGCTTATGGCTTTGGTCAATGAATGCAAATAAGTCCAGATGCTTCTCCAAAATCAAATCAGAAGCAATGCACAGCAAGCGAACAACGTAGAAACAAGCCAAACATACACCATGCCAACATGAACATCAAGCATCAATTTTCATTAGGTATGTAACTCTATAATCGCATCCAAGACAGTCAAAATGGCCATGTGAACAATATCAAAAGGTAAAACCCCAGAAAATTAAGAGAAAGAAAGGAAAGAGAAGAAGGGTATATGCGAATGTAAACCATGACCATCACAAAACATAATCACATCACAACACAGTCCCCTTCGTTTGGATTTTGTCGGTTGACAGCAGACCGGGAAAGACGCGTCTTTTGCATTCGGCTGCCGCCCTTCTTGAGTTCTTCAAGGCGTTCGCGAGCTTTGGGGAATCCTTGTGCTGGACGTCATTAGCATGACCATACACGAAGAATCGTATAGAATAGGGAAAGGAAACTTACCAGCAGCCCGCCAATACCACCGCTTAGCATCATCCAGATTAGCCGTAACACCAATGCCAACCTCCGTAAAGTACCCCATAGCATACTCTGCCTTTGCCAAACCAGCAGTAGCAGCTTTCCTAGCCCAGAGATACGCCTCCGTATCACTCTGCTGCAGAATCCCTTCCGAACCAGTCAAGTACCATCCACTCAGCGCAAGCTCACTCTGGTGCTCGCCCTGCGCCGCAGCATGCGTGTACCAGATAATACTCTGTCTCGGGTCAACAGGACATCCCATGAGTCCGTACTCGTAAGCCGCAGCCAACCGGAACTGCGAGAACTTGTACCCCAACTCGCCGGCCTGGCAGAAGAGTTGTTTGGCGTACTCCTCGTCACGGACAACAATGTCGTTGGGGCTCGCGTTGGCGTACATCAGGGCAAGTTCATGAAGGGCGTGCGGGTTCTCTTCGTCCGCCTTTTCGGCAGCGCGCTTGAGCCAGGTTATTCCTTCGCGAGGGTTCTTGGTCTGCCCTAGCAAACCTTTCAACATGATCATGCCCATCTTGTACATGGCGGGGGTATCGCCTAGGGAGGCGGCCCGTTTGTACCATTGAACGGCTTTGAAGGGGTCTCGTTTTGTGCCGCCGCCTTCCTCGCTGCCGATTTCGCAGCATACAGCTACACGGTAGGCAGACTGGGCGTGGCCTGATTTGGCGGCGGAGTGATACAGGTTGTATGCTTCTTTGTTGTCGACTTCGAGACCCAACTGGCCCTGGCCGTAGCAGTCGGCGAGATAGAATTGTGCGTCGGCGTATCCGCTCGAGACCAGCTTCTTCACGATCTTGTATGCATCCATGACATACTTCTCTCGCGCCTTGGCTTTGCCTTTCGCATCCAAATGCGCCTCGTCGACAAGCACTGTAGCCGCTTCCACCATCTTCTGCGCAAGCAAGAGTTGAGTCGCCTGGTCGGGCTTCTTCTTCACGGCCAACTGCAACTCCTCCAATTCCTGGCGAGTAACCGGCTTAGCAAACGGACCCATATCTTGCTGCGGGGTTGCCGAGGTAGGCGACGTCGGGCCGTTGGGAGCGCCAGCATACTGTCGCACCGGCGCCGGTTTACCTCCATCGTGACCAGGACGGAACGGCACTGGGTGGTGCGGCAGCGCATCGGGATTCTGCTGCGGATCCACAGCCTCCATCTCGTTCGCCATGGCCGGCTGGTTCATGCGATACGGGCGTGGCGGGCCACCGCTAGCACCGGAATATCCTGGCATGGTATGGCTATGGCTATCCTGGCGGTGCGGGAAGGGATAACCCGGAACCGATTCTCCGTAACCTTCTGGTGGGCTGTTGTAGCTGTAACCACTCCTGTCACCCCCAGGAGAAATAGGGTGAGGTTCGCTGGGAAGATCAAATTGGAACCCAGCATTCGCGAACTGATTCGGCGCGTTAGAATCCGGGGAAACGGGCGCTGAATGCGAGCCAACGGAATGCGGGGTGAACGCTGCGTATTGGCCCCCGGGTGGTTTCGACTCAGTCGGGGTCTTGGGTGTCGGTTTTGGTCCATCGAGACCAGGCAGGCTCTCATCGACTGCCCCGCCCTTCGCATCTGGCATCGCATCGAAGTTGGGCATGTCAGGGTCATCAGGTGCGGATCCGTAGTAGCTGTCCAACAAATCGTCCGTGTCATGGTTATCCCCCGCGGGTTCACCATACGCGGGCCCAGCAATCTCCAAAGGCGCAGTTGCGCTTCGGTTCATAGGCGGCATTGGCATTGGCGGCGGGCCATGGGGGTCGGTGTAAGAACGGTCATATGGCCGTGAAGGCGCCGGGCGTCCAGCGCTAGCGGACCTCATCGCAGGGCCAGGGTATGGACCCCTTCCCCGGCCTGAAGAGTCCGGCGGCGGACCCGGTCGTCTTCCATTCGACGTGTGCGGTCGATCGGGCATTCCCCTAGGCGGCGGTCCATTGATATTCATTGCGGCCATACCTCGTTCAACGGGGGCCGGTACAGAGCCTTTACGCGGTCGTTCTCTCCCAGGGAAGTGAGGGTACGGATTGTCATAAGGTGCTCTGTCTGGCGGCGGCGGACGACGCGGACCTAGCATTGTCAACAGATGCTTTTAATCCCAAGATAACTCTACTCACCTGGTCTCATCCCGCCCCGCCCAGGAGGGGGAGGTCTCCTGCTGCTGCTGGAGCTGCTGCTGCTACTCCCATACCCGCGCGGAGGATATCCATATCCTCCATGGTCCATGGGAGGCGGTCCGCGAGGAGGTCGCGGTGCTCCTCGAGAGGGCCCATACGACCGAGGAGTCGCATAATCAGCACCACCGCCGCCATAATAACCGTATCCGTCACCGTATCCGGCGTCACCATATTGGTAGCCGTCATCATATCCATAATCGTAGTATCCGTCAGCAGGCGCCGGGCCTGGGGGAGGTCGACCGCCATAGCTCCTCATAGGAGGTTGTCTCTGCGGCGGCGGGCGCTGAGGGTAAGCCATGGCGCCAATGGTTATTCTCTATTTTCTTTCTTTCGATCGACGTTTGACAGTTTGTAGGCGCCCTAGGGAAAGGGATTTGGTTCAATAAGAGGGAACAAGTGAATGTCCGAACAAGCCGTTATCGGGGGCGCGCGCGCGTTTCAGCGCTGGTTGGAATGCGTACGGAGAGGTCGAGCCGCAGTAGGAATGACGGGAATTGCGGGTTCTCAGTAGTACATTAGAGACAGTGCAAGGGAACAGGCGAGTGAGAGCCTGTAACACGTCCTAGACCACCATTGTCTGTCAGTCGGGAGCTTGGTTGTTTGGCGCAAAGCTGTGGACGCAGATGCGATCGAGGAGTTGTGGGAGATTGCGGGTTGAATTGAGAAGACTTACGCGGTCCAAGCAATAGAGATACTAGTAATGATAGCAATAGAGCTGCCTCTGGATCATAAGAATAGGAGGATATCGGGTAGTGCGCGCCCCGTGGGGAGTTGTCAGAGGGGAGGTCGGAGGAGGGGAGGGAACAAGAAGAGAAGGCAAAGAGGTGCTCTAATAAAGTAAGAATAATAACAATTCACATGAAAAAGAATGAGAGATAATTAAAGAAAAATGAAACAACAAATAGCCTGGAACACCTGTACTAATGATGAATTCCCTGGATCAGAGATTTAACAGTCCCAGTCAGGGTCTACCAAGGGACGGCTACCACCACCCTAATAAATATGGCTGATTGTGATAAACCGCCCATTATACCCGACATAGTCTGTCAGATTCAAAGCACCTGTTCCTGTTGATCCTCCTCAAATTTCCCTGTATTGGCATAGCTCATTAGCGCTTGCAGCAAACATCATGTACACATGTAGCACTTGTACAGGTGTATCTTGCCCTTGTATGCGCTGGCTACATCTGCAAATCACAATACATGTTACAGGGCAATCAAACATGAAGCAGCACAAAACAAAACAACTTATTGTATCTTCCTCGACAGGGTTTCCGCATATAGTAACTGGCTCCCTGCGCCACAAACGGTTCACGTATCCACGCATCAGCCACGTTTCAGCCACTTTTCGGCACCCGTCATTCATTGTCATCATCTTTAATTCTAGCTCTCCGATACGCCGCTCTCCATGATTTTCTACAGCTGATCTGAATCACTTTGAAACATACTCATTCATTCCATTTACGCAAATTACATACCATCACCATGTCCAGAGGATCCGGGGTAACCTGGCTGAAAATGCTGGGAACGTACGTCACTCACCCACTTACCCACTTACCAACCAACTTCTAGTCAGACAAAGGCACAATCTAACATAGCCATGCTCATAGTGCAATCGTCCTCTGCGTCGGCGGTCCAGCCCTCGTCCAAGCCATCCGCCCAACAGACGAAGAACTCTTCAAGCGCTACAATCCCGAACTCCAAAAGCGCAGTCTGGAAGAGGGCGATCGCCGAGCACAGGAATTCGACGCTTATGTCAATCGGCTAAAGGAGTGGTCCAAGTCGGATAAGTCGAGTGCGTTCTTTCCCCCGTTATATATGTGTGATGGAATTGATTGGTTGTGTGGCGGTGGCTGACGATAATGCGATGCAGTCTGGTTCGCCGCAAAGGAGCAAGAGCAGCAACGAACGCAGCAGGCGGTTGATACGCCGCGGACAAAGGCGAATGATGAAGCGAGGATACAGCGCGAGGAGATGCGGAGGGAGTTGTTGGGTGAGAAATAGGGGTCGATTGGATGCCCGCCGTTTTTCCATATGACGAGAGCCACGAATACCGTCTATGATTTGACGGAGATCTGGAGTTTATGTCTCTGATATTGTATTATACCCGATGATGGGCTTGTACTATTACAGCTTGGTCGTTACGATTTATGTGCATGATTGCAAAGAGTTATCTGGGAAGGTTTCCAAAAAGTTGGGCATGATTTCTTCTCCATTGAATTGTTAATTTATCTTGAAATACATCAATTGCACTGACTCTGACAGAAAGAAAACGTGAACATGCTAAATGCCGAGCCCACAACAACCCTAGGCCCTCTCAATCATAGCGTCTTAACAATTCTTTCACCCATATATCACATCAATATGTACACTAAATGATACCATAAATAGTAAAATAAACCATGGGCAGATAGAAAAGAAATTGCACAAACTGATAAATATCAAACCCCCACCACATCATACTCGCACAATAGTCATTACATAAAGGAACATAACTCACGGCAACCGCATGAAAATCTCCCCATACCGGTAAAGAACCCCATGCTCCTCACTGCTCCGATCTTCGTACTCCTCCTGGTGAACCTCAAGGAAGCCCTTGGTAACAAGAGTAAGGACGTGCATGAGTGCATGTGTAGCCACGGTACGAGTCGTCTCCTTCGGAGGCAGAAGAGTCGAGAATGTGATTTCTTTCACTCCGGAGACTTGACGGATTGGAGTTGAGAATCCCGTCAAGTCTTCATCCTCTTCTTGTTGAGCCTCTGAGTCGTGTTTCTCAGGCATATCAAGCGTCTGCGCGTACATAAAGTCGAGAAAGTTCACGGTATCCTGGTCGAGGGATGACTGGAGGACTTGTTCCTGTAAGTATCGCTGTTGGCTATTGGTGCCACGGGTGTTGGTTCTAGCCCTCTTTTGCGCGGAAGCATTCACACCGTCGTCATTGCGAAGCATAACATTTCCGTCGCCGTCAACCTCAGCCTGCAAGTAATGACTCAGATCAAAGTCCCCATACACACCAATATCTCCCTCAAGGCCCTCAAGGCCATTCAATGACTCAAGGTCATAAGAGAAGCCTCGGCCAGCGAGGGGGCTCGCACTTGTAAGTCGGCTTCTGGGTCTGCCGAATCCTGGAAGCTGGATGCTTGCCGGCTCGGACATGCCGCGGGACGATAGTTCACTGACGCTTCCGAGTCCACGGAAGATGTTCGCGGATGAGCCGTGACGGGAGCTTTGGATAGAGGCTGTGATGTTCCAGGGCATTTGGGAGTTGTCGTCGCGGAGAGAGGGTGGGGCATTACGACCGATTTCGACATCCTGTAGAAATGTTAATTCAATTTGAGGAGACATGAAAGAAGTGCACGAACATCACCACCACGTCCGATCTGATCTTCAATTTCTTCCCTAGCACGGACTCGCCGTCCCTCTTCATCAGAATCACTTTCATCGTCATCCGCGCGACGTGCTCGCTTTCGCGCTTTCCGCTTCTCCTGAGGATTTAGGGCAGTATGTAATTCATCACCAGAAAACACCTGCAAAGGATGCGGCATCTGGGACGCACCCAGACCAATACCCACCGAACCAATCCCTAAACCGAATACCCAAAACACAGCATTCTTCTTGGCCTGAGCGGGTATTTTGTTGTTCTGCTTCTGCTTAAGTATAGCAGCCATGTTCTGCACGTATTCATTGTTCATTTGCGCGAGCTCGGTATTGCGTAAGGCTGTCTGGTTGTCTGCTGGGACAACTTTGGGTACTCTGCGAGACTGCCGCGCTGTGACTGTTTGACTGTCTTGGTTAATTGAGGGTCCATACGCTGGTGAGCTTTCGAAAGGCTGTCTGGATCTAGCGAGTTGCATGGGAGTCGCAGTGTTTTGAGCGTAAGTGGCGCGGCCTTCATCGTCATCTACTAGCATTGGCTGAAGGTCATTAGCTCAATTCTCTTTCATCTGGTCCTGTAGGAAAGGAAAAGGTACCTGATAATCCCACGAGAGATTATTATCCCCCATCCCAGCAAGTGGTGTCTCACTCAAGTGTCTTCCAGCAAGCTGATCACGCAGGATATTTGGACGACTTTCCCGCTCCCCAGAAAGCTCAATGATATTTCCATCCTCATCGAACTCAAAATCAGGCTGCAGTAACACACCAGCTTCATCGTCCAACGCACCCGCAGCAATTCTACCCAGAGGTCTTCGTTGGACAGAGCCGCTGGTCTCAGACTGCGAACCAAACCCGCCAAAGTCTTTCATGATATCTTCGGACGAAAGGTCGAGTTGGAGGTTGAGATTCTCCGGGACTATTTGGCTAAGGTCTGGAGATTTGGTCCAGAGGAAGCTGTCCTGACGACTTGTGTCTGCTTGTGGCTCGAGGGTGATCTTGGAGAAGTCGATTCCAAGACCGGGGAGGTTGATTTCGGGTACGAAGGATGGATCATCGGGGAGGACGAGCTGGTCGGGTCTATATTCCAAGTTCTATTAGTATTGAATCTAGAAACTCGAGGCCACACGGAATTACCTCGCCTTTCCAGCAGCAGGATCCAGTCCTCCTCCAGGTAAAACCTTCAACATCGCCCTCATCTTGTCATGCATCGCCTGCACATCAGTGAGAGTATAACCGCATTGTTGACTGTAAACTCTCGACACTCCGTACCTGGTCTCGTCAGCATGATTCAATCAATCCTGGATCTCGTGCTTACAGCAAGCTCCCTTGAAGTCTCAACGCCATCGGAGCTTCAGGGTTCGTAATGACATTACAAGCCCTAGGCACATCGACATCCAAAATCGCCTTCTTGTTCAGTCTTTTGGCAATCGACCTAGAGCCCAAAGTTGCGACGAGCCTGTGGTGGTCATTATCCCTATCCAATTTTTAGACGAGGGAGCAGGAAGACGTACCAGATCGTGGCGACCCCATGCTCAGGGGAGGTGAGGACTAGAATAGAAAGAGACAATTAGCAACATTGTTCGAGCTTCAATCCATAAACATGACAGGCATATCATGTCTGAAACTTCAAGAGTCGAAAGGCGCAACTCACTATCATAACTGTAGAACATCTTGACCGTCTGACCCTCCTATCCGACGCGTCGCGTTCTAACTGTCAAACCAGGATGCCTTGAGGTAATAAACATAAAACTCGCGAAATGAGTTATAAGGCGCGTAAGGAATCGTTGTTTTTAAGGAAGAAGTTGAATTATCAGTCTCGTATTCAGGAGCTCGAACCGTGCCTGTGGGTTTCACATTGACAGTCAGATCATGAGTAGACCAGCAAACAACAACCAACGAAAGGACTTTGCCAAACAGAGAGTGCAAAGTGAAGATATGGTTTGTACCTGATCCTCTAATTAAAGCAGTAGTCCTGGGAAAATGTGATGAAATCCCAGGAACCTCGAGCTCAGGCGAGAGACACCCCTGATTCACCTGGTAACAGCTTCAATCTTAATAATAAGCGTACATATTCAATTCTAGACGGTGGAAACGATATTCATTCAATGTCTCCTTGATGTAGATGGAAAGGTGAGGAAGTTGACGTGAGTGCTTGAAGGTTGGCGAAGGAGAAAGTGGGAGATGGAGGTCGATAGGGTTGTTGTGCTTCTCGACACCGCTGATGGTGCACTACTCGCAAATGCCCTCGAATTGGTTCGGGTACTCCAGTACTTACTTTCCCATCGATATTCTATGGATTAGAATACAGTGAATATCCGTATAATACCAAAATCCAATTAAAGGATGTCAATAGATAGAAGGCAGGTCAAATAACACATCATGAAGACATCTCAGTTAGCTATGGAAAAGTACCTGTTAAATAAAACATGCCACGAAAGAAGAAAAAAATTCCCCTTATACAAATCTCCAACCCATAGCAACCGATAAAGATGCACGCAGGGTATGAGATGCAACGAAAAAAGAGAAAAAAGAACACCCAGAATGGATCGAATCAGACATCTCGACTCCGAATTTTGCTCTTTCAAACAAAGGAAAAGAAAACCAAAAATGAAAAGCACATGGACACATCTGAACATATTGCACAAGTCCTACCCCTCCTACTATAACATGTCTATATAGTTGATCGCACCAGGAAATGAGGCATTTAATCAAGCGGGATACCCTCGTACTCGCTGTAGCCAAGGGCCAGGTTCATGTTCTCTGTTATATTGATTAGCATTGAAAAATGAATGGTCGGAAAGGCACAAGAACTTACGAAGACACTGGGTGGCAGCACCCTTGAGCAGGTTGTCAATGGTAGCACAGACAACAACCCGCTTGCCGCTGGAGTGAACAGCAAATCCACCAACCTCAACGCCGTGGCGGCCAGCAATGTCCTTGACGAGAGGGGGCTCTCCAACAATCTTCACAAGCTTCTCGCCAGCATAGCGGTCCTGATAAAGGTTGCGGATATCACGAGAGGTCATCTCCTGCTTCAGAGGGATGCTAATGGTGTGCTAGATAGAAAGTCAGCTCAGGAACTAAAACAATTAGGAGCGTAAGAGGAACATACGTGAATACCCTGGAACCAAACAGCAACGTGAGGGATGAAAGCAATGCTGGTGTCGAGCTGGGTGCTGATCTCGCGCTCGTGGATGTGGTCAGTCAAGCTGTAAGGGATAATGTTGTTGGTCAAGAACTGAACGTCGTTCTTCGGGCTAGGCTTGGTACCAGCGCCGGAGTATCCCGAAACCCCAAAAGTGGTGGGCTGGCCACCGAGGAAGGGAACCAGGGGAGCGATTCCGACTTGAGCGGCAGTAGCATAGCATCCAGGGTTGGAAATACGGGTTGCCTGAGCAATCTTGGAGCGGTTGACCAACTCGGGAAGACCGTAGGTCCAGTTGCTGTCGAAACGGTAGTCGGCGCTCAGGTCGACAATGACATTGCCCTTCTCAGAGCCCTGGTTGACAGCATCAACGAAAGGCGCACAGACGCCGTTAGGCAAAGCCATAACCCAGCAGTCTACATCACCGTTCTCCGACATGCGTTTCACATCCTCGGGGCTCAGGTTCTCGTAGATGATCTCACGCTTGTCGTAGCCCTGAAGCTTCTTGCCGGCGAGCTCACGGGAAGAGACATGGCGCAGGTCCAAGTGAGGGTGAGCGTTGATCAAGCTAATGAGTGCTTGACCGGTGTAGCCACGGGCACCAATCAGAGCAACCTTGGAGGGACGAGTGTTGGAGTTGTTCTTCTCACCAAGGGGAGGGTTCGGGTTGGTGGTGGCGTACGTACGGACGCCGTTCAAAGTAGGGCGGAAGGACGACCGGGCAGCCCGCAGGACATTAGTAGTGGTCGAGAAGGTACGGGTCTGCTCGAGAGAGGCGGCGCTGGCGCCGACACCCTTACCTAGCTTGGCAGCCGCCTGAGCAGCGCGGACGAGGCGAGACTCGAGGTTGATCTCACCGAACATGTCACGGCCATGCTTGTTGAATTCCTGGACCAACTGCTTGACCTCATCGCCGTTCTCAATACCGTACCAGAAGAGGACGTCTCCGTCGTGACTCAGGCTACCATCAGCCTTGTCGAAGAACCAGGTGAGATTCTCGTCGTCTTCTTTGACAGTCCATGCCATCTTAGGGAAGTCCTTGCGAACGGCAGCAAACACATTGTCAGCGACGTTGCTCAACCAACCTGCCTTGGTGATGGTGAAGGTAGCAAGATGGGCCAAGGAGGAGCCTTGTTGAGGGGGGAGCGCCACAGCCAGTGCCTCCATGGGCTCATCATAGTACGCCTTGAACTCCCGCTCGTTCAGGCCGTCGACGTAGCGGTCGACGGTGGCGCGCGCATCCAGACCCTCGCGATCCCGGACGAGAACATCCTTGAACCGCTGCAGATCCTCGAACTGCGAGAGGCTGGTCTTGGTGTGCACCTTATTGCCACGACGAATCAGAGTTCCAGCACCCGAGTCGGTGAACAACTCCTTCTGCAGATCAGCCGGATGGATAATGGCGACACTGGAGGAACGGGGCAGGTCATTGAGGAGATCCTTCATCTCCTTGATCTTGAGACGAGTGCCGTGGCGCACCCACCACTGGGACATCAGGTGCTCGTATTCCTCATCTAGGTTGATGGCGGAAATCTTCTCACCCGTGTCACCGTTGAACAGACCACCCTTCTCAGCGAGGTAGACAATCTTAAGGGGCTGGAGGGAGCGCGCGAGCTCACCGGCCGCGACGTCCGCGTTAACATTGAGAACCTGACCGTCGGGAGTCTCGGCCATGGAAGTTAGAATGGGGAGGCATCCGGCCTCGATGGCCGACTCGATGGGCTTGCGGTCGACGCCATTGATCTTCCCCACCAGGTTGTACTTGTCCTTGTCAAGGTAATCGGCAGAGAACACACCGGCCGTGAGCGGGCGGGCTCTCACTCCCATACGTTCCAGTTCCTCGGTCAGCTTCAGGTTCTCCTCCAAGAACAGCTTACGGGCCAGCGCCAGTGTCTTGCCATCCGTTACCCGAATTCCATCCTCGAATTGTGGTTCAACGCCTGCATCCTCCAACATGCGGTTCAGCTGCGGGCCTGCTCCGTGGACGACGATCGGGTAAAGTCCCACATGGTTAAGGAAGGCCAAGGCGGACGAAAGGGTCTGCAGGTGATCGGTAATAATGGCACCACCGACCTTGATGACGGCAAATTGCTGGGAGGAGACTGAAGTGAAGTGCGAAAGGTACTGCTGAACTTCGCGCTTGGACCCAATGTTACTCAACAACTGCACGACGGTGGACCGAGTCGATGACAGCTGGGGATCAGCGGCACGAGAGTAGTGACGGTTCTGCAGCAACGGCGTCGCAGAGGCTTTCAGGGCATGACGAGAGGACGGAGAGCTGAGTCTGGCAGGAGAAACGGCGTGCGATGTGGGAAGAGCGCGGAGGGGCTTGCTGGAGGCTCTCCGCACGGCAGTGCGAAGCGACAGCATCTTGGGTTATGTATACTTCTCTTTCTTCTCAACTACCTAGCATGCGGCAGCTCGAAATGAATTGTCGAGAAAGAGAACTAGATGAATTGAGAGACAAAAGAGGTTAGAAGAGAAGACTGTGTGGGTTGAGGTTGAGTGGCGGTTAAGAAGAGGTTCGGAAGAAAAAAAGACTTTAAAGTGCGGAGGGAGCGGGATTATTCCCACCAAAGGGAGCCCGCGATAAGCCCGTTTTTTCGGCCGGAGGTGTTGGTACAGGTGGAAATCTTCGAGATAATTGCGTTCATTCGGGTCTTTATAGAGTATTTCACTCACCAGAGACACTCCTCTTACGCGTGTTCTCCTCCTTCGCCGTGGGAAATTTCCCTGGGACCAATGCGAGGGCTGGAGGTGGGAGAAAAGAAACGAGGCCCTGGCGCGGTGCCTGAGTGGCAATTAGTAAAGAGCGTGGAATGGATTGGTCTTGTGGGAAAAAGAATAAGGGAGAAGAAGCAAAGAGTAGAGAAATAAACAAAAATATATATAAAATTGTCAGTGCTCGGGCTGCGAGTTTCGGAGCCGGGCACGATCTGACTCCCACGGCGTGACTCAATGGGGGTCCTACTCGGACAGAATAGATGCCAAGAGTATAGTAAAAAGCAGTCAAGGCCTCTATTGTATCCCAGGATTAAATACGGTCTTATTATAACACAACTACAATATTCCTGTGGAGGGCAAGTACAAGTACCCCATAGCACTGCCGTGTAGGCATTTCATATCAGATGGCGGCCAGCACTCTCATTTGCTCTTCAATCCCACCCATTTTGAAAACCCCCATCGGACTATGAATTTTTTGCCGGTCCTACTAGTTAGTCCCAATTTATTATCAGATCTTCCCTCGCTGGCTACGTAATGAGAATAACGGGTATTAATCAACGACAAACTCTCCACTTTCGTGCGGAAGCTGGCCCGGCTAAGCTACAAGTATAAAATCTCCGAGGTGAACATTAGCGAAGAAGCTCCGATTTACATAGTACCGTTCTGATTGGTTCTCTTCATTGTTAATGTTTTCTCCTGCCTTTGTCAATTGTCTTCGTGTTGTCTTCAACTGAGCGGTAGATGAAGAGATCTATTATAAAATATTAGCAAATTGGGAGAAGGGGGAGTGTCCAGGGTAAATCACTTAAGATGGTAATATTGGCCTAACCTCTTCTTAATAGGGCACTTTCGAATTCCTTACTCCAATTTATTAAGCCAAAATCACACCTATCATAACAGGTGGTATCCTGGTAAAAAGGAGCGTGTGAAATATTCATCAGTCTAGCATCTCTTGCGAGTGGCGGCAGTGTAGTGAATGAGCTCCCCAGCAAGCGAAGGCTCACACCTTTGAGCCCAGTCAATTCTTTTCCTACTTCTTTTTCCCTGTTTTCTTCTTCTCTCTCATCTCACCAAATCTTCATCAGAATACGCCTCAGAGGTATACAGCTACCACCATCCATCATGGCGGACACGTCCTGCGTCGTCTGCAGAAAGCAGGGCACGGATGCCATTCCCTTGAAGCGCTGCGCCAAATGCAGGACCCAGTCGTACTGCTCTCGCGACTGCCAGAAAGCAGACTGGAAAGCCCACAAATAGACCTGCGCCAAGAACGCGAGTGAGATATCTGCTCAGATCCCAAGACAAACAAGGACTCCACGAGCACTGCAAACACTGCGAGTCTTCCCAAAAATCTCTCCAGGATTGTCGACAAACCCTACAAACCCTTCCATCGACTTGGAAGCAAGACGTGGCTGCACGACCGTCCTGTGAAAGACGTCTATCAACTCCTTATTGACGTGTATCGCATGCGCATGGAGGATAACTACAAATTTGACGGAGAGTGTGACTTGGACAGCATCTACAGCGGATGTGCAGACAGCAGAAAAGGCTTTCGTCGTTTTCTACGTCGAACAGAAAAAGCGCAGGGCGTGCTTCCCTCTTGGTAGAACAAGGAAAGCGCCATTGAGTGCGAAAACGTCGGAATGAACGGGGGTTGGAGCTCGCTCGCCTCGATGGTTGAGAAGAGTGATATCATCGAACATTATGGCGATGCGCGTATGCCGATGCAGTTACGGATGCTAGGAGAGCAAATCTATGGTCGTGGGCCCGGTGGACACAATGGCGCAGAAATGTTGGAAATCATGAAGAGCACGGAGAATGGAGAATTGACGTCAATCATGTTGGGCAGTAATCTTTTCTGTCATCTTTAGCTTAAATGAGCATAGGTATACCTCAACATGTCAGTCAAGGCATCTGTCGAAAGTCCCATCGGAAGTCTAGAACATTATCAGGAAAATGACAGGCTGTGGTGGGTAAATAAGCTATATGGTCCTTTTGTTTCTAATCAGCTCAACCATATCCGTAGGTTACGCATCAGGTCTGTTTTATATTGTGAGGACATTAATGAGAGTACTTCGCAGTCAGGTAACAAAAGAACTTGATCTTCTCACATTGTCTTTTCCATCTCTTCTATCTGTTCATCATTTGATCATGGCAAGAGGAATGACCAGAAAGCGACCACTATTCGACTAAAAGAAACTCCAGAGGACACCACCAAAAATACTCCAAAAGCGTCACCATCAAGCATGGTCGATGACACCACTTCCACAAATTATACTAGCAGCAGCAGCAAGAGGCGATTCTTTCAATTCCTTCTCCTAGAACTTCACAAACGTGGCTCAATCATAGTGTGTAACTGTTTGGAGATGTGATAGATAAAACTCCTCTGTATAAGGGCGAGCAAAGAAGCACCTAATATACCGGACGAGAACAGCATACTTCATTGCGGAAGCTATGCCCATTTAGATAGGACATCATCCGAATACGAGCTCGATGTCTTCCAGAAGCGGTCAAAAGCCACTATCCCCACTCTGCGTTTTCTTCGTACATATCAGATGGCTATCGAGGCTCTCATTTGCTGTGACTGTACCCTCTATTTTTTGACGGGTCCAGTATTCAATAAAAAATTGTCATTCGTTACCCATTATCATTACGTAGCTGCAGAAATTGAGGAAGATCTGATAATAATGAAAATGCGAAATTGTCCACTTGAGACGCCCGTCTCTCCACTCATTGTCGGGACTATGCGATGGAGCTCCAAACTGGGGCATGGTCTACGCGATTTTATCCGCGGTTATCCTGCCTAGACCAATAAAGCACGGTTTTGAATAATAGCAAGGCCCAATCCAGGGAAAAGATAGACATGCTTCATTAAAAGGAGGCTGTAGGAACAAGATCGAAGAATACAAAACACACGCAAGACACAGAAAACTGTACTGAAACACGAGAAAGCAGCAGCAGCACCGGAGTATCATTTACATCTTCACCCGTCGACGGATCGTGACATGGCTTATGCGAGAAGCAGAAACAGCTTGTACGTATTGTCGAAGGCGTATCGAGGATTGAGGTCGTGAGAAGAATAAAACAGAACAGCAGACCGTTGACGCTTGTCGGAATGCGCGTGGGTAGTAGTAGGATAAAAGACGAGCAGGGCGAGGTATTGGAGGCTGACAAAAGAAAAGCATACAAAGGAAAAAGGCTCCACGGCTTCGGATCACCGAGATCTTATCGTAGATGGCATCCACTCCGTTAGAGGCAAGACACGGCACCTAACGGCGAGTTGCGACAACTATAGCTCACGTCAGCAAATTACCCGTACAAATTGAGGAGCGAGATTCAGTCTTACCAGAAGGAACGATAATCACGACGAGCAGAATGATGATGCAGATGACCAGACATACACGCATCTTCATGTCCTTCCACCACATCTGTTTGCGCACGCGGTTGGCACCTCTGCGGAAACCCTGCGCTGATACCGCCAGATTGTCCGTCTTGTCCTGGAGGGAGTCTAGACGCTCGCCACGTTCCGAGACACCGATAATGTTCGAACGCATCGCACGGATCGTGTCATCGATTTCCTATCGCAGAAAAATTACGTTAGAGACATAGTCTTTCAATGCCAGCGAATATTCGATTCTCATCACAGGACAGCAGTACTCACCCTAGAGACCTGCTGCGTCTTCGGATCACCACCATGCTGCGCGGTGCCCGCGGCACCGGCACCGGCAGCGCCATTCGAGCCAGAGGGGATGTAGGGGTCGTAAGGTTGCTCGGACATTTTCGTAAGACGTAAGAAGTCGCTTTTCAACGTTTAGAGTCGAACAGGTATGACGTGGTCTAGATTTTTTTTTCTTTTTGAGATCGGGTTGTTATGGTCCGTTGGGCGGTCGGGGGAGGAAGCAGGGAGAAGACAGGTGTATCAAATGCGGGTCGTAAGAAGAATGCGAAAAAGAGCTCGATGGTCACCGGTCCACGGGTTCACGGGAAAAAAGGAAACTGCAGAGGGGATAGAGAGTGGGTAGGGAAAGAGGATAAGATGACGGGTGGAATAGGTTGTCGTGGTGAAATCGCCGCCGCCTTCTTTCTGGGGATGGTCGGTTCCGACGGATGCACGTGACCTTGGGCGCAGCCATGAATAGCAGTGCATAGGCAGCGCTATTAGCTGGTTCGACCAATCAGAGTACGGCTATGAAACCGAATGTTCCATTTTGCTGCTAGGCGGTTACAGAACAGTCGCAGGGAACAATAGGGGTCGTCGACTCTACTGTACGGAGTATAGGGGCTTATAACCGATTGTTCATAGTAGATAATAGTCTAGTCTACAAAAATATAGTCCTTACAGCGAGCAGTATCCTAATCGCACTTAATCGCATTCATTGCCGCCGGTTGCTCAAGAGACGGAAGATGATTCCAAAAATGGAAATTGCGAGGGCAGTGCAGAAAAGCCACCGCCACAGATTCACGTGCCAGCGATCAACAAGCGTGGATCCTGTCAGTGGGATTTTCTTGCGGAGATTCAACGCTGCTGTTGATCTGGATCTGATTATTTTCCAATAGAGATCTATGCATCATGACTGACAAAATTAGGTCTAGATATATGACACTGAAAAAAAAATTGCAGTCCAAGACCCGGGGAACATCCACCCATATCCTGTGGTTCGTGCTAAGCGCTTTCTCTCCACGGTCCATTCTCCGCTGTCATGAAGGACAATTGGACAATTCCTTGTTGATCGTCGTAATCCCTCTAATCCAATGCGGCTGCTTTATACCCCGCGGACTTTGTACATGGACTTGCATCTCATGTTGAAACAAACAACACAAAATGAAAATGACCTCTCTAAATGATAGTTCCAACAGTTCTCCGGTACTTCCGTTCACTTTCCTATAAACAGCTCCAGCCAAGGCTCTTGGCCTGGCGCTTTGCCGAGTGTCCACTGGATACCAGTGTATATTTGGCCGACTGTCACCAATGGCCAAGGACTCAAAAAGAAGTGTGCAAATAATAGAAATGCATTTCATTTCATCCCTGGAATAAAAGGGTACCTCTGGTCCTCTTCATTATGGTGTTCAGGTTACGTTCTTCATTTCAGCGTTGTGCCACATCCATTCGTTCTGCCACCACCTTGATTGCCTTTTATTGAGGCCTGAGGGTCTTCAAGGCTGCCTGGATTATTTTTTTCTCTTCTTTGTTCTCCAGGCACCGTCTTCATCATAATTATTCGTTCATCGTCCTCTCGTTTCTGCCTTGATACTCATCAACTGTCGCTCGTTTCTCTCATTTCTGTTTCTACTCATCGTCAATTCTAAACATTGGTTATTCACTATGAAGTGGTCGAGGTTATTATCCTTACCCCGTCTTTCTCTCTCCCGGGGCAATGTCGTATTGTTTGGGACACTTTTAGGATCCCAGCTGGCGCAGGCGTCTATTAGCTTGGATATAGACAATCAAGGTGCGTGAGTATAGCCTTCTCTTTCTTCTAACGCTGCTGACCATCGCAGATTCACTCAAAAATGCCGCCCAAACCGCAGCGACCGGAATGTTACAATATTACACTGGTTACAAACCAGGTGATGTCCCCGGTAACCTTCCCGATCCCTACTATTGGTGGGAAGCGGGTGCCATGTTCGGAGCGTTGGTGGAATACTGGTACTACACGGGAGATTCGCAATGGAATGACATTACTACCCAAGCCCTGCTGCACCAAACCGGTTCCGGTAACAATTATATGCCCACCAATCAGTCCCGTACGCTAGGAAACGATGATCAGGCCTTCTGGGGTCTGTCCGCCATGTCTGCCGCCGAAGTACGATACCCTAACCCACCAGAAGATCAACCTCAATGGTTAGCGCTGGCTCAGGCCGTCTTCAATACTCAGGTTCCGCGGTGGAATGAACAGAAATGCGGTGGTGGTTTGAAATGGCAGATCTATTCCTTCAACGGCGGTTTCAACTACAGGAATACCATATCTAACGGATGTTTTTTCAATCTGGCCGCTCGTCTTGCGGTGTATACTGGCAATAAATCATATGCGGTCTGGGCTGAAGACGCTTGGGACTGGATGTTTGATGTTGGTCTTGCTAGTCAGGACTTCCATTTTTTCGACGGTACAGACGACAGGAATAACTGTACTGAGGTCAACCATATCCAGTGGACCTACAATGCAGGTGTCATGTTGCTTGGTGCAGCCAACATGTACCATTTCGTGAGCCATATCTTTCCTGTTGCCCTTGATCCATTAGGTTACTTACCCTTATAACAGACAGGTCAATCTTACGTTTGGAAAGCCCGTGTGGAGGGAATTGTCAAGGGTCTAGATTATTTCTTTCCCGACAACAAAAACGTCATGAGCGAGGTCGCCTGCGAGGCCGGGGGCACTTGCAACGTCGACCAGCGTTCTTTCAAAGCCTACCTCTCCCGCTGGATCGCTGCCACAGTCCAAATAGCCCCATTTACTCATGATACGCTCATGCCCAAGCTGCGCGCCTCTGCTCAAGCAGCCGCTTTACAATGCAGCGGTCCGAACAATGCCTGCGGACTACGATGGACCAAAGGCGCCGACTACGATGGGAGCACGGGGGTTGGTGAGCAAATGGCGGCTATGGAGGTTTTTCAAGCGAACCTGGTCGATTCTGCGAAGAAGCGTGTTACTGCAGACCACGGCGGCATCAGTAAAGGTGATCCTGATGCAGGTACAGAAAAAGACGACGATGCGTACATTGGAGTTCTCGATGATCCGATTACCACCGCTGACCGGGCGGGAGCTTGGATTCTCACAGTCTTGGTTATCTTTGTGACATTTATTGGCGTTTATTTCATGACTACATAACAGTTTTGGTGTCAAATATTTTCATCTTCTACTTTGCTTGGTTATATGTATATAGCTTTGTGCGTCGTCGGAGCGATTTGCTATTGGAATGATATCCTTTTTTTTTTTTCTTCTTATATCATAGAAACCCAATATATAACAAAATTCTAGAAAATACCAATTTCATACAACGTTTTTCTGCAAGTGAATGCAAAGACAGCAACAGATCATCCCGATGCCGATCACGTGGATCCCATGAAGTAAAAGAAATATTAAATGCCATTTATTTCAGGCATCAAAAGCCGTTCCTTGTAACTACATACAGTAAAACCACTGTACTCGTATTCGTATACGGAGTACCATACGCGGTACTCCGTACTCCGTACCCCAGTACAGTAATACACATCAGCAGTCGACGTCAGATATATATCTAGATCTGACCATCTGCACACCACGACAGTACTTGAGAACATTCGGTTCCAACCCATATCACCAATTCTTCGGTTTTATTGTAGTTCGCACCGTTGGATGAGGCAGACAAGGCAAAAAGACAGAACAGACACACGGCGACACGAGATTGGCTGGGGCAGTGCTGCTGGCTGCAAGCGAGGTCGAATAAGCAAGCCATGTGTACGCGTTGTTTGTTGACTGGGGATAACAAGCGTTGGGTATGGCATAGTCTATTTGCATTGGCTAGCTATTATGTTCAAACAGTATAGACGTCGATGATGACATGTGCAATTACTGCACTGTACTTGGATAGTGATTATGTTATTGATGTTGTAGGTGGAAGACGTGATACATGGTAATGCTAAGGAGACCTCGACCGCACTGCTATCTGTCTTGATGGATGATGATGTATCTCAGCGGTTAAGTGCATCGTCTAGCATACGATTTTCGATTGAATAATTGATGTTGTCTATGCTATTCCTGTGTCTATTCGACGAGTACAGCGCATCTGCCGCGCGGTAAGTTAGTGCCTGAGGCCGCAGAACGCGCCACCACAATATCAGTACTTAGTCATTATATTTGACAAACAGTAACTTATAAATTAATGCTATAGAACTGAATTAATCGAAGCAAATAGAAAATAGAATAAGAAATCGAGTTTAAGAAGAGAAACAAGTAGGCAGGATCAAAATTACGCGGGCGGTAAGACCCGGTCCTGCTCGCGTAACTTAACCGCCACTGTCTCGTCTCGTCTCGTTTCGTTCTCGTTTTCTTCCGTTTTTCTTTCCCGCCCGCTTCTTCCCTTTTTCTCTCCCTCCCCAGAAAAAAAACCAAAAAAAGCGTTGAAACGCCCATCGTCCCTCACACCACATCGTCTCCTTATCGTATTTTTCCGTTTTTCATTGCGAAACCGCCATCATCTCGTCTCTACTCCCCACTGCATCCCCTGGTCCGTCCAGTATCGACTTTTTCGACTCTGTTACCGCGAACATGGGTCGGACGGTCGACCAGGAGGTTCACGCGGCGTTTGTCGAGTTCCGCGCCAAGGAAGACGATAAGGTGCGTGACCTGCTGTATTTCCCCGTAATATTT